>NC_091453.1:96000477-97421838 GCF_964237555.1 Oryctolagus cuniculus | reverse complement strand
AAAATTAACATACTATAGGGTGGCGTAAGTCTATTGGATAATTCTCAGCAACTGGCCTTATATGGCAGTTTGAAAGCGGTAATGTCAGTGGAAAAGTACTAGGTCAAAGGGGTACACCAGGGGAGGGGGTCGTTGGGGAAGGGAAGCGGGTTGCTACGTGCCTTGCAGTTTCTTTGTTAAGCTTGAGCAAGCACAGGGGAGGGGGCTTATATACATAGCAGGATGTTCTGTTGCCCGTATCTCTGGTTAGTAGCTAACTGCTTTCTCTGTGAACCAGTTTACTCCCCCATTTCCCAAGGCCGTCTCTGGAACTTTTTGTCTCTGTTTTTCTATTTTATTAAGGCCATTTTTATGGTGGCTCTCGGCCGCTCCTTTCATTCCTCCATTTTTTTCTTTGAACTAATTTTAATCCTAAAATTGTGTGCCCGTTAATGAGGGGTTTCAATACGGTCACTGGTGGCCAGGGCTTGATACCGTTGCGTGAGGACTAATGCCAATGATCAGCAAGCCAGGCCTTAGCATGTGGGTCCATGGCCAGCCATGGGTCCCCACATCTCCCCCTTTTTTTATTTAATTGAGAATGGCCTCTGTCTTAGGTTGCCCTCAGTCATCTCTGTCCCTACCCGTCATCAGTAACTCTGGCAGCTTGGCCTAGAGCCCTGTCTTAGGTTGGTACAGGATGCTGAGCGTCTTACCCGTCATTGAGTACCATTCCAGCCCAACATTAGGTGAGAGATGAAACATACAGCCAAATATCAATTATTTTGATTACAAAGGAGGCTTGGTACGAAGTTTTAAATGATGAATCTCAGTCCATTCATACTATAGGGAAGTCAGCATAAAATGCAGAACACACGGAATGTCACTCCCCCTCTTCATGGAGGAACGACACTAAACCCTGCCTAGGCTTCATATCCGAGTCACGGCACCATTATGTCGCTCCCCCTCTTCATGGAGGAACGACACTAAATGCTGCCTAGGCTTCATATCCGAGTCACGGCACCATTATGTTGCTCCCCGTCTTCGTGGAGGAACGACATAGGACCCTGCGCTGTTCTTTTGTCTGCTCGGCCCTCCCTGGGTTTGCTGCTGGTTCTTCCCGGGTTGGCTACCGTCCCTTCCACCTCCATGGAAGGGCGGTTCCCCCTAGCCACTTTCCCCACTTCCGTGGGGGAGCGGCACACCGCCGGCCGGCTCTCTCGGGGGCTGCACAGGTGTTCCTTCAGATAGATGTTCCCCTTAGATGTTCCTGGTGCATGTTGTCTCTCTCCTCCTTTATAGTCCTCTTCCATCAATCCCAACTCTGCTACCCACACGCCGAGTACGCTGCTCTCCTCCAATCAGGAGCAGGTCCTACAGTTTATTGGTTGAACTGGAAGCAGCTATGTAGAAGCTGTTTCCTCCTCTCCCAGCGCCATATTGTGGGAGAGCAGATGCATAGAATAAGTCTTAATTCCAGTAACTTAGTCTAGTCCGAGTTGCTCCCCACATGGAAGACATCCCATACAAAGTGGGAAAAGCAGCAGTGGTCCAGCCAGCATTAATAACCAATGAATCCATTGAAACCCTTTAAATGAATAGTGGGTTAGTAATAAACATATGTTGCATTTTACTCTTAAGTTTATCAATAACAGACTCTATATATGGCACATTGTTAGTAATGTTAAAACAACATCCCCCAGGTACAGATTTACAGCTTATATGATCTTTTAACAGCAAGTAATTGTTAGCTGCATGGCTTAAAAGCACTCCTGAGTGAACTTGATCCAATTCTTTGGCTATATTGGACAGTGTAGTAGCAGTAGGATTAATTGTTTTGGTCACCAAACATGTAAGCCTTCATAGTCCACGATTATTTCCAAAAGCCAGTCCAGGAACACTTACTACTGATACAGCCATGGCAAGGGCAGTGTCCTCTCCTATTAGGATGACGTTGTTATTGTAGTCTTCAGGTAAAGCACGCCACTGACGTGCTCTATCCGCTGCTGTAAATACAGATGTTAGCATCAGGGCCACACGGCCCAGGGAGCAATTGCAGAAGTTATCAGAGGCTAATGATGTAAAGGCATGTTGGTTACATAGAAAAACCCATCCCTTAGGAGCCCATGTCCCATACCAGTACTGGATCAGGTCCATTCCATTGATTGGTGGTAGGATTCCTCCATTTTACCATTGCTCTTTTTGCATCTGTTTTTAAACAGTTAGAATTTAACAGAGACATCAAGAGAACATAATAGATTACTTTAACTCATTGCTTTAACAGAGGATCAGATTTTGATTTTATGTCAAAGAAAATAGACTAATAGTTTTGTAACCAAAAATTTCTTTTCATAACATTTTGCAACTTTCTCATACCTTCTGTAACTTGCTCAAACCTTTCTCTCCCCCCCCTTTTTTTTCATTCCAGTATAAACCAGCCATTAAGATAAACAATTTTTACAAGCCATGTCCTTCTTTTATTAAAAATATCTCTTCCTTTTAACTTTCCTTATCAAGAACATGCTTTTATGTTTGTGACCTTTTACATCAAAATTATGGAATCTGGGACTGCAGTAGTCAATGGGAAAGTAACTTTGTTCAATTTCCTGTAATCCACAGTCATTCTCCAGGTTTCACCTGGTTTCTTAACATGGCAAATTAGATAATTTCTTTTAGTGATTATGGGAATCATCACTCCAGCACTAACATAATTTTTTACTGTTTTAGATATTTTCTCATGTCCACCTGGAATTCTGTATTGTTAACACTGAATAACCTTAGTTATTACAGAGGCTTGATATAATTTTTTTTACCACTACCTAGCAGTTTGACTCCAAAGGGCAGCATTTTTTCCAATTTACATATATTTTGTACTGTTTTTTTTTAATTGTTTGCACATGTATCAGTATGTAGATAACAAAATCCATCCTCACCTCTCCAAAGCCTGTAGTTTATTTCTCTTTTCCACAGGCACTGATTGCAAAACCTCAATAACTTGTGGAGGCTGTGCACTCCGTAACTTGCCATCCCAATTCTCACTCAATCCTGAGCAGAGAGCCCATTCCTTTACCAAACAGGCAAACTGAAGTTCTTTCCAGCCAGGAACATCACAGATTACACATGCAACTTTAGTGTTTTTTTTTTTTTTTTTTTTTTTTAAAGAAAGGCATTGTTTTGTATACTTGCGGATCCTGCCAACTACGCCAATTTGTGACAGCAAATTACTTTTCAGCTGTCTGCTGTGCACAGACTTAGTTGCTTTTAGTTTAATCTGCAAGAAATACGCTGCAAGCCTTGTAGTGCACACTAAGATTATTTACAGGAAAGATGGTAAAGGAGCATAGATTAACAGAATGTTGCAATAAACATGGCTCCATGGCTTTAATGATACTATAGCAAGACAGTCCACTGATCCCTGTAGGGAGGGCCTGAGGCTGGCCCCGCTTCCAGTTTCCTGAATTCTGTTCTTTAATGAATTACCTTATTTTTTTTTATCAGTTTTGGAGTGACATTTATTGGCCCAATGCCTTCCCCTATACCACAGGGGGAAAATTTCAGGAGGAGCCTTATTTTGATCTTTGACTTTTGGACAATTTTTGAACATGTCCCTGATGCCCACATTTATAGCACCCTCATTTATCAGGCATAGCCCTCCTTGATGATTTTTGTAATGACATACCAAGCAGAGTGGCAGGTCCTGAATGTCCTGTTATTAATCCATTTTGTTAATTTCTCATTAAAGGGACTGTCACAGAACACCTCAATCACAGTAGCCAATTGATCATGTCCACGTTGTACTTATGTTTTGTAGAATTTATAGTACTGTGGGCATCACTAGGCAATCTTCACACAGCTCCGGAGAAGGATCCATACTGAGGATTAAACATTATTAGTAATCATCACGGGCACATTTAACATTCAGCTTGACTGCGTGTTCCCCCGAAATGAAACAGCAGCAGCAGAGGCTTGCTCCGGCTCCCCCTTAAAGCCTCCAAGGACAAGGGTGGCTCATTGCCAAGATTTTAGGCAAGCAGTGCGTCCCATCTTGGGTCTTGGCCAGAGAGCCAAGACATGAAGCATGCCCACCTGTTTATCAGAAAACATTCCTTTATCCTCCTCCCCGGGAACTGGCCAGGCTCCCAAGGAGCAGGAGAAGGTCATTCGGCAGCAAAGTTTCTTGGTTACCAGAGCCAAATCTAGGTACAAGCCTCTCCATCCCAAAAATTTGTCCTTACATTTGGCCCTAGGGTTGCATTGAGAGATAGACATAATTAACACATCATAAGAATACAATACAAATTTTTCATACAAGTATACATTTAGCAATCAAACACAATAATATTCAATGTGTTTTAAGGATAAATTGAAACATATCTGAGGGAGAATTAGCTTCTTATTATCTGTACTTGTTACATTTTTGCAGGTTTGTGGAATTTTAACTATTTGCGGCATATTTTGATTTACATTCTTTTGTCAAGCAAATCAAGCATAATTTGCTCAAGCATTCCTGTTAATAATAGGGATAGAGTTAGTACATAATACAAAAACAGAATGAGTAGTCCAGACACTTTGTTACCACAATTTTTCATTTTTATCGACAAACTGCAGGCGATCTCTCGAACCTCCTTCCAGTGTCCTAGAGTCAGGCTTAAAGGTGTTGTTAATTGTTGCCCCATGCCCACAGATGGGGGAGACAGTAAGAAATAAAGGACAACAAAAACAGCGACACACAGAACACAAATCACAAGCCGCGCAGCAACAGACCTAGACAAAACCGAAACTATCAGAAGGGAGTGGCCGTCTGGCCAGGCTCTCCCCTGGAAGAAGGGAAATTCCCTCTTTCCCTCCTTCCCAGACCACCACTGGAGCGTCCTCCAGGGTTGAACCAGGGGTCTCAGGACACGTCTGTCTCCCCCACTGGTCCAGTATTCTCAATACTGAGCCTGTACAGGCGCCCCAGGACGGATTCCACGTCGCCCTGGCAGACAAAGACAAACAGTACAAACCACAATTACAATAATACACAAGTAAGCAAACTTACCTCCGTCAGGCCAATGGAGTGTGGGAGTCTGGGGTCCCCCAAATCCCGGACGAGCCCCCAATGAAGGACCCCAAAAGCGGTGTCCTTTTGTGACGACCCCAGAAACACAGACTCCAGACCAGACGATGCAAAAAGCAGAGGCAGTTTTATTTCATTTGCGCAAATGGGCCCTCTTCTGGCTGCTGCAAGCAGCGGGGGCAGAGAGGAGCCCCGAACAATCATTTTACACAGTTTTTAAAGGGCAAAACCACAAAATTAACATACTATAGGGTGGCGTAAGTCTATTGGATAATTCTCAGCAACTGGCCTTATATGGCAGTTTGAAAGCGGTAATGTCAGTGGAAAAGTACTAGGTTAAAGGGGTACACCAGGGGAGGGGGTCGTTGGGGAAGGGAAGCGGGTTGCTACGTGCCTTACGTGCCTTGCAGTTTCTTTGTTAAGCTTGAGCAAGCACGGGGGAGGGGGCTTATATACATAGCAGGATGTTCTGTTGCCCGTATCTCTGGTTAGTAGCTAACTGCTTTCTCTGTGAACCAGTTTACTCCCCCATTTCCCAAGGCCGTCTCTGGAACTTTTTGTCTCTGTTTTTCTATTTTATTAAGGCCATTTTTATGGTGGCTCTCGGCCGCTCCTTTCACCTGCCTCCCTCTCTCTCCCTCTCACCTCTTTATCTCTGTTTTAGTTTTTGAGATAACATGTTAAAATTACATTATAGCAAAAAGACTTTTAATACTTCACCAAATAAGAAGTTCAACAAGTACAAAGCGAAAATAACCTAGTTCAATGAGAATATAAACAATGGATATAAACAATAATTGAATTGAAAAATGACCATTGCACCCATATACAGTGAAACTTAAGTACTCACAGATGATTAAAACTACAGTAGTACAACATTGTTAATCATTGGTTTAAAAAAGATATAAAACAAAGTTTTCCAAAACTATATTTGCATCAATATGATTCACACAGAATTTTTTCTCCTTTTTTCCTCTTTTTTTTTTCTGTTTCTTTTTGTGTTTGTCTCTTAAATTTTAGCCCCTACATATAATGGAGAACACATAATATTTGTCTTTCTCTGTATGGCTTATTTCACTCAACATGATGTCCTCCAGTTGTGTCCATTATGGTACAAATACTAGAATTTCATTCTTTTTTATAGTGAAGTAATATTCCATTGGATATATAAGTAGCGCGTTTTCTTTATCCATTCACCTGAGATGAACACCTTGGTCAGTTGCAGATTTTGACTATTGTGAACAGTGCTGCTATAAACATGGTGATGCAGTTTTTTTTTTTTTTTAATACATAGTGTTCAAGACTTTCGAGTATATACCCAGTAGTGGGATTTCTGGATCATATGGCAAGCTTATTTCTAACTTTGAAAGAAATCTCCACACTGTTTTCCAGAGTGGATGCACTAATTTACATTCCCACCAGGAGCGTGTAAGTGTTCCCCTTGTCCATATCCTCATGAGCATTTGTTACTCTCTGTGTTTTGGATTTTATTCATTCTGACAGGGGTGAGATGACATCCCAATCAGGTTCTGATTTGCATTTTTTTTGACAGGCAGAGTGGATAGTGAGAGAGAGAGAACAGAGAGAAAGGTCTTCCTTTGCCATTGGTTCACCCTCCAATGGCAGCCACGGCTGGCGTGCTGCGGCTGGCGCACCGGGCTGATCCGAAGGCAGGAGCCAGGTGCTTCTCCTGGTCTCCCATGGGGTGCAGGGCCCAAGGACTTGGGCCATCCTCCACTGCCCTCCTGGGCCATAGCAGAGAGCTGGCCTGGAAGAGGGGCAACCGGGACAGAATCCGGCGCCATGACCAGGACTAGAACCCGGTGTGCCGGCGCCGCTAGGTGGAGGATTAGCGTATTGAGCCGCGGCGCTGGCCCTGATTTGCATTTTCTTGATATATTTTTCTTCTTTTGAGAACTGACTATTGAAGTCCTTTGCCCATTTTCCAACTAGATTGGTTGTTTATTTTTTGTTAAGTTTTTTAAGTTGCTGATATATTCAGGATATTAATCTTTTGTCAGATAGGTGGTTAGCAGATATTTTTTCCCATTTTTGTTGGATGTCTCTTCACACTATTGATCATTTCCTTTGCTGTGATAAAGCCTCTGAGTTTGATATACTCCCATGTGTTTATTTTTGCTTTTTTTGCTTGTGCTTTGGGGGTCTTGTCCAAGAAGTCATCCCCTACATCAATGTTTTACAGTGTTTCCCCTACATTTTCTTCCAGCAACTCCATGGTCCCAGGTCTTAAATTTAGGTCTTTGAGCAGTATAAGATGGCCCAAGTCCTTGGGTCCCTGCACCCCCATGGAAGACCCGGAAGAAACTCCTGGCTCCTAGCGTCAGATCAGTGCAGCTCCGGCCATTGTGGCCAATTGGTGAGTGAACCATCAGATGGAAGACCTCTCTCTCTCTCTCTCTCTCTCTGCCTCTCCTTTCTCTGTGTAACTCTGACTTTCAAATAAATGAATAAATCTTTAAAAAATTTAGGTATTTGATTCATCTTGAGTTTACTTTTGGTGAGAGGTATGAATCTAATATATATATGTATTACTTATGTATATATATATGTATTATGTTGAGAGGTATGAATCTAATATATATGTGTATATATATATATATATATATATATACAGTTTTGCTAGCACTATTTGTTGAAGAGACTATCTTTACTTCACTGTATGGTCTGAACATTTTGTCAAAAATCATATCGATGAGGCCGGCGCCCTGGCTCAATAGGCTAATCCTCCGCCTGTGGCGCTGGCACCCTGGGTTCTAGTCCTGGTCTGGGCGCCGGATTCTATTCCGGTTGCTCCTCTTCCAGTCCAGCTCTCTGCTGTGGCCCGGGAGTGCAGTGGAGGATGGCCAAAGTCCTTGGGCCCTGCACCCCATGGGAGACCAGGAGGAAGAACCTGGCTCCCGGCTTCGGATCAGTGTGGTGCGCCGGCCGCAGCGGCCATTGCAGGGTGAACCAATGGAAAAGGAAAACCTTTCTGTCTCTCTCTCACTGTCCACTCTGCCTGACAAAAATAAAATAAAATTTTAAAAAAATTTAAAAAATTCATATAGATGTGTGTACATGGATTAAATTCTGTGCTATGTATTCTATTCACTTGATCTATGTATCAGATTTTATGCCAATATCAAGCTGTATAATTACTATAGCTTTATAGTATTCTTTGAAATCAGGTATCGTCGTGATGCCTCCAGCCTGTTTTCTTACTTAGGATCACTTTGGCTATTCTGGGTCTTTTGTGATACCATACGAATTTTAAGATTTTTTTTCTAACTCTCTGTAAAGGATGTCATTGGTATTTTGATAGGGATTGAAATGAATCTATAAATTGTTTTAGGTAGTATAGACATTTTGATGGTATTTATTTTTCTGATTCATGATCAAGGAATATCAATTTTTGAGTCCATTGTTTCTTTCATCAATGTTTGATAATTTTCATTGTAGAGATATTTCAGATACTTGGTTGATTTATTTCCTAAATATTTGATTTTTTCTGGCTGTTGTGAATATGATTTCTTTCTTGATTTCTCTTTCTGTGAGTTCATAATTAGCATACAAACAAGATTTTTTTTTATGTTTATTTTGTAACCTGCAACTTTACTGAGTTGGTTTATCAGTTCTAACACCTTTTTGGTAGAGTGTTTAGATTTTTCCATGTACAACATCATGTAATATGCAAACATGGATAATTTTATTTCCTCTTTCCTAAATTTTATACCCTTTATATCCTTCTCCTCCCTCATTTCTCTCACTAAAACTTCCTGTACCATATTGAATAAGAGTAGTGAGAAATCTTGTTCCAGATCTGAGGGAAAATGCTTTCAGTTTTTCCCCATTTAGCTGTTGGTTTGTGATATTTAGCTTTTATATTTTGAGGAATGTTCCTTCTATACCAAATTTGTGGAGGATTTTTATCATGAAGGGCTGTTGAATCTTAGTATAAATGCTTTCTTTTCATCTGTTGAGATGACCATATAGTTTTTGTCCTTAATTATATTGATGTGATTTATGATGTGTATTGATTCGTGAATGTTGAATCACCCTCTCATTTCTGGGATAAATTCCGTTTGATCATGGTATATCATTTTAGGTGGTTTTGGATTCGATTTTCTAGTTTTTTGCTGATATCTTGGCATTTATGTTCATTAAGGATATGGGCTTGTAGTTTTCTTTCCATGTTGTGTCTTTGATTTGGACACCAAAGTAGTACTGGCATCATAAAAGGAGTTTGGCAGAGTTACATCCTGTTCAGTGTTTTGGAATAGCATGAAGAGTATTACAGTTACATCCTCTTTGAGTGTTTTGTAGATTTCAGTAGTAAAGCCATCAAGTCTCAGACTTTTCCTTGATGGAAGACTTTTGATTAATGGCTCTATTTAGATTGTCTATATCATCTTGATTTAATTTTGATAGATTATTTGAATCAGGAATTTATTCATTTATTTGAGGTTTTCCAGTGTATTAGCATATTGTTCTTCATTGTAGCTTTTTAAAATCCTTTATATTTCAGTGGTGTCAGTTGTAATGTCTCCTTTTTCATCTCTAATTTTAATTATTTGTGTTTTTTTTCTATTTTTTCTTTGTTAGTCTGGCTAGAGATTTGCTATTTTGTTTATCTTCTCAAAAAACCAACTTCTTATTTTGTTAATCTTTCAAAGTACTGCTTTTTTAGTTTCAATTTCAGTTATTTCTGCTATGATTCTTATTATTACTTGTCTAGTGCTGGTGTGGGTTTGGTTTGTTCTTATTTTCCTAAGTTTTCAAGATGCATCATTAGATCTTTAATTTGAGACATTTCTCTATTTTGATGTAAGGACTTAATGTTATAAACTTCCCTCTTAATACTGCTTTTGCTGTATGCAACAAGTTTTTATATGTTGTATTCTCATTTTCGTTATTTCAAGGGTTTTTTTGTTTCCTTTTTAATTTCTTCAACGACCCTTGATCATTCATAGGATGCTGTTTAATTTTCAAGTGTTTATGAGTGTTCTGCTGTTCTTCTTTTGGTTGATTTCTAGTTTAATTCCCTTATGGTCTAACAAGATACATGGTATGATTTGAATCTTTTGAAATTTGCTGAGAATTGATTTGTGGCCTAATATGTGTTTTATACTAGAAAATAAGAAGAATGTGTGTACTGTAGCTGTTGGTTGAAATGTCCTGTAAATGTCTGTTAGGTCCATTTGCTCAATATATGTTTCAACTCTAACGTACTATTATTGATTTTTTGGTTTGGACAGCCTGTCCATTGCTGAGAGAGGGTTGTTGAAGTCACCCACTATTTATTGTATTGGAGTCTGTCAATATAATGTCCTTCTTTATCTCTTTTTACAGTTTTTGATTTAAAGTCTGTTTTATCTGGTATCAGAATAGCTATGTCTGCTTTCTTTTTGTTTCCATTTGCCTGATATATCTTTTTCCAAGCCTTCAATTTAATTCTGTTGTATCCTTGTTTGTAAAGTGAATTTCTTGTAGGCAGCATGTAGTGGGGTCATGGATTTTATCCATCCAGCCAATCTAAGTCTTTTGGCTGATGAATTTAATCCATTTATATTCAGGGTTATTATTGATAGATAAGAACTAAGACCTGTCATTTTATTGAGCAGATAATGATTCTACCTGCTCTGTTAGTGAATTTGGTGGTGTCATGAGTTTTCAATATTACTGTAATGCAAGATGCCCTTCACAATGTCTTGTAAGGCTGCTGTGGTGGCGGTGAATTCTCTCAGTTTTTGCAGATCTGAAAAATACTTTATTTCTCCCTCACTATTGAAGGATAGTTTCACTTGATATAATATGCTTGGTTGGAAGTTTTTTTTTTTTTTTAAGACCTTAAATATATCATTCTACTCTCTTCTGGCCTTTAGGGTTTCCACTAAAAAGGATCATAGTAATATAATTGGTTTTCCTTTATATGCAAATTAACATTTTTCTCTTACTGTCTTTAGGGTTCTCTGCTTGTGTTTGACAGTTTCTGACAGTTTGATGATGACATGCCTTGTAGAAGGCCTTTTTTGTCTCAGTAGGCTTGAGGTTCTTTGAGCTTCTTCTATCTGGATGTCCATGTCTCTTTCAAGACCTGGGAAATTTCTATTGTTTCATTTAGCAGGTTCTCAGTGCTTTTCTCCTTTTCTTTTCCTTCAGAAATGCCTATAATATGAATATTTGGTAGTTTAATGATATCCCAATACTTTGTGTAGCCTTTCTTTATTCTTTTTAATTGTATTCTCTTTTTTTTGTCTGATTGTGATATTTCAAAATTCTTGTCCTCGAAGTCAGTAATTCTTTCCTCCACTTGGTCTATTCTGGTATTAAAGCTCTCTATTGTATTTTTAATTTCACTTATTGAAGATTTAATCTCTAAAATTTTTATTTAGTTCTCCTTAATTTGTTATATCTCCTTAGTAATATTTTCATTCATGTCACTCATTGATTTGTTCATTTCTTTTATCTCTCTATATGTATTCTCTTGCATATCTTTGAGTTTCCTTACATTGCAGGGAGGAAGGAGAGAGTGGGATTAGCATGCTTTACCCACTTTGACTCAGCCTTCCACACCTATAATCTAGGGTATATATTTGTTAGAACAGCATGTGCAGAGAGTGATCAGTTCTTTTCACTGGTGGCATGCTAGAACTGGGCCTCTGCCTGGTCAAATATATTCCATTGCTTTATTTTCCTACATGAAGAAAAAGAAAAATATTTTTTCTATGTCTCTTAACCTTGACTCTTACTGCATGGGCCTAGTTTCATCAATGAGCCAAGGCAAGAGCTTTAGCAATGGTGTTTTGAGCTAAAGTTTGAAGAGAGGATACCAGTCTTGGATACCACTACTACATAAAATTAAAAAAAAATGCAAGCAAAGAAAACAATCGACAGAGTGAAAAGGCAACATATAGAATCAGGAAAGCATTTTCCAACCCTATGTAGCTGTTAATATCCAAAATATACAAAGAATTCTTACAAGACAATTAAAAAAAACCTGATTTAAAATTGGCAAATGAATTGAAAAGACTTTTCTCCAAAGAATACCCACAAATGGCTTACAGAAATGAAAAGATGCTCAATATCATGAGTCACCACAAAATACAAATGAAAATCACAATGAACTATCACTTCATACTTTGTTAGATGATTATTACCAAAAAGGGAAAAGATAACAAGTGATGTTGAGGATATGGAGAAATGGAAACCCTTGTACACTGTTGCTAAGTATTTAACTTGGTGCAGCTACTGGAGAAAACACTATGTAGCTTCTTTAAAAAGTTAAAAATTGAACTGCTATATGAGCAAGCAATTCCACTTTTGGGTATATATCCAAGAGAATTAAAATAAATGTGTCAGAGATGTCTGCAGTTCCATGTTTATTGCACTATCATTTACAACATACAAAGTGTAGAAACAGCAACCTGTTTACTCAATGGGTGAATGAGTGCAGAAAGTGTGCTAAATAATACATCAGAATAATATTCAGCTTTTTAAAAAGACTTGTTTATTTATTCAGAAGGAAGAGCTACAGAGAGAGAGGCACAGACCTTCCATCTGCTGGTTCACTCCCTAAAAGGTTGCAATGAACAGAGCTGGGCTGGGCTGAAGCCAGGAGCTTTTTATGGGTCACCCATGTGGGTTCAGGAGCCCAAGCACTTGGGCGTCCTCCACTGTTTTCCCAGTCTCATTAGAAGGGAACTGGATCAGCAGCCAGATTTCAAACCAGCACCCATAAAGGATGCCAGCATCACAGGCAGCAGCTTTACCCACTATGCCACAATATCTGCCCCTATTCAATCAGCTTTTTAAAAGAAAGAAATTGCCATATGTGACATTTTGGATGAACCCAGAGGGCATTATTTTAAGGACAAATTGTTCATAGCTTCACTTATATTATATACCGATACTGTTTCATTTAAATTTCATTTAGCTGTCTAAATTAGTCAAACTCTTAGAAACAGAGGGTAGAAGAGTGAGAGCCTGGGGCTTAGGAGAGGATATGATAGCACATCATTGTTAAACAGGCATGAAGTTTCAGTTTTACAAGATGAATAATTCCAGAAATCTCTTGCACAATATTGTATCCGTATTTAATAGTGCTGTTTTTAGCACTTAACATTTTATTAAGAAGGTAGAATCTCCAGTCAAGGGTTTTTACCACAATAAAATATGAAAAATAAAAATTAAAAAGGATAAAATAGCACTCAGCTACAGTGCCCCCACACTTAATAACACACTAAGAAATATAAATTATTTACTCCAGTAATATTTTAAAGTATATTAAACATGGCATGGCTTGGTAGAAAGAGAATAATCTTTGGAATCATATATGCCATGATTCTGATCTTGGCATGACTAATTGTTACCTATAGTATATCAGACTAGTTGCAGGTGAGAGGGAAGTTATAGGGGGGGAAGCCATTGTAATCCATAAGCTATACTTTTGGAAATTTATATTCATTAAATAAAAGTTAAAAAAATAAAAAAAATAAAAAAGAATATCAGACTAGCTATTTTAAGTTCTTTGAGATTCAGTCTCCTCTTCTGTATGATAGATCCCATAATTTTTGATGGTCCTCATTAAATATCATTCATATAAAATAGTGTTATGGAAAAATTCATATAGTTATTTTGGAGATTAACTGAGATACTTTTTGTAACAAATAACATTCTTTGCAGATAATAAATTCCGATTATCACAAATTATTATTGTCCCATGGATTTTTAAAAATTTCTGTATATACAGATGCTGGTTTTTCTCCATTTGTTATTTATTTATTTATTTATTCATTCATTCATTTTTAAGAGTTACTTATTTATTTGAAAGCCAGAGTGACACACACACACACACACACAGAGTGAGAGATAGAGAATCTTCCATTCACTGGTTCACTTTCCAAATGGCTCCAACAGCTTAAGCTGGGACAGGACAAAGCCAGGAGTCCAAACTCTGTCTGGGCCTCCCATGTGGGTCACAGAGGCCCAAGTGTTTGGCCATTGTCTGTTTCTTTCCTAGGTGCATTAGCATGGAGCTGAATCAGAAATGGTGTAGCTGGGACCCAAATTTAAATTTAATATGGGGTGCTGGTCTCACACACAGTAGCTTAACATGCTATACTACATTGCTGGTCCCTCTCATCTTTTTTTTTTTTATTCAAAAAAATAAAATAAAATGATGAAAATTTTACAGGGAGAAGTAAAGGAAAGAAAAATACAATCCATTATCGAATTTGGCTTTAAATCTAGTTTCCTATGTTAATAGTATAATACAGTAATCTTCTTAACAGTATAATGACTGAGCTAACAGACACATTGGAGTGAATAAGAAAAAAAAGGCTCAATTTACTGTTAAGTAGAAGGCTCAATTTACTGTTAAGTACCTTCTCTTAGAACATAAATCCTAGGACCTCTATTGAGTGACTCCCCACTATTTGAGGACCTTATAAGTTCAAAAGCTAGGAAATGCATGGTTCTTGGGGTAAGTCCATAAGAAGTTGGTTTGTACTCTTATGAGTGGAATACTGAGTTAAATCTTTCATAATATGTAGTATTTATTTTATAATGGAAACGTTCAACCATACCAACAACACTTCATAAAAAAATCACAATTTTTGACTTCCATATGCATTTATCTATATTTCATCCATCAAAAATTGAAATACATATCCTGTCAAGTTACAAAGTCACTTTTGACCAACTTTTTTTTTTTTTTGAACAGGCAGGGTGGACAGTGAGAGAGAGAGACAGAGAGAAAGGTCTTCCTTTGCCGTTGGTTCACCCTCCAATGGCCGCCGTGGCCGGTGCGCTGCGGCCGGCGCACCGCACTGATCCAATGGGAGGAGCCAGGTACTTCTCCTGGTCTCCCATGGGGTGCAGGGCCCAAGGACTTTGGCCATCCTCCACTAGACTCCCTGGCCACAGCAGAGAGCTGGCCTGGAAGAGGGGCAACTGGGACAGAATCCGGCACCCCGACCGGAACTAGAACCCCGTGTGCTGGCGCAGCAAGGCGGAGGATTAGCCTAGTGAGCCACGGCGCCGGCCTTGACAAACTTTTGACCACAGCTTCTTTGTAAAAGCCATACAGTCTTTTAAAAGCACAATGCTTTTAAAAATGTAATGCTTTTGTGTTTTCTATTATACCATGATTTTATATGCATGACTTTCAATGAAGTCATTTTAGAAATGTCACAGAGATGAATCTAGTGAATATTGAGGGAGGAAAACAGTGATGTAGGATTAAGATGAATACTAAAATTACAAGTGCTTTGGATTGTATAATATTATCACTGAAAAGTGAAATTTTCCAAAGGAGGATGTACTTCATCTAGAATCAATTACTATTATAATGTACTGAAAATTTACCAAGTTCCAACAAAATTTTTAATGAGTACCTAAATACAATGTCTCTTATTATATTACTTATCATCCTATTTTGTGCCTCTCACTAAGCAAATTCTAACATAGGGGGTGCTTCTATAATCCCAACTATTTATGTAAGATTATTCTTCAGAATGAAGTGTAAGTTCCATGTCTTGCTAAAATGTTTTTCATGATTAATATACTTTTTCTAGAAATTACCAAGTAAGGAAAACATGATTAGTTAGTTACATTAATATCTGCATAAAATATGTTTGTGTAATTTCTGCTCTGTACTTACTCTGCCCTCTTCATAATGTTTATAAAAATTTTATATATGTGTATTTATATGCACTGAATATTTAGTAGTCTTCTCTATTGGGATTATAAGGAATTTGAGGGGAGGCATCAAGCCCAAAAATCATGTAAGAAGTATTTTTTTGATAAAATAGCCTGAATATTTTCAGTTATAACTTCATAATACATACAAATTTAACTGACAATACCGTTACCCATTATAAATCAAAGCAAAATTTCACTTAGCCAGTTTGCATGTTTCATGGAGCTATGAAGTTCTGTGTTGATGGCTCACAAGGAACAGGATTGCCATTTGTCAAATATTTTAAAATGATAATTTCAAAGATATAAACTATTCTGATTGAGTTCAGAAAAACCTTGATTTTTTTCTACCACTCATACTTTATCAAGCAATGAACACACTTATACTAATCAAATGTTTCTATTTTTAATCATTAAAAATTATCACACATGTGTATGGAGATCCCTATGGACACTAATCAGATATGCTCCAACAGTTCTAAATGCAGCCAAAACATTATGAGCACACCAGAAATATTTTGTTAAAAACATTAAAGCATCCTCCTCTTATTGTAAAATCTCATCTTTAACTGCAACAAGGTGTGCTTTTCTTGTTGTTGTATTTCTGAATCCAAAACATGGTATGTTGAAGTGAGAGTGGAATAGCTACAAGGATCAAGGGGATAGCACAGACATGAGATAAGAACAAACATGGTATTAGTACTGTTTCTCATGAGAAGATTAAATAAACATTGCTTAAATTGAATCGGGGTTAATAATCACAGGTGAACGAGTCAAAAACAGGCATATGGTTATAGAAATCTAAACAGTTGCTGCTATGTGGAGGAGGGGACTAACTGAAAGGAAAACAAAAATATTTTTGAAGCAAAAGAAATATTTTCATGGGGTTTTGGTGAACTTGTCAAGAATCATTGAACATAAAGATAAAAATCTCTAAAAATAAATAATAAGCATTATTAATAAATAATATTTACTATTAATAACTATTATTAATAAACAATAAATAAAACAAGTAAAGATATTTGTTACCACATTATAGTTTAATACTAAATATTAATATTTGCATAATATTAAAGTAGTAAACAACTTTAAGTCTCCTATCACCCTATAATATTTATTGGCAAACAAATCCTACTCACTTTTACTCTAGGAATATTTAAACCAGTTTTGCATTATATCATTCCCAATTCACCTATTAGTAAATATGTCATCATCATCCTTATAAACAATATTTAAATATAAGGATTCAAAATATCTTATTTTTTTAACATTTTTAAAGTTTAATAAGAAATTAAAAAAATACAAATAGAAAGAAGTTCATTCAAAATATCTTATTTTTTAAAAAGATTTTATTTATTTATTTGAAAGACAGAGTTACAGAGAGGGGGAGGTTTTCCATCTGCTGGTTCACTCCCCAAATGGCTGCAGCACCCAGAACTGGGCCGATCCAAAGCCAGGAGCCAGGAGCCAGGAGCTTCTTCCAGGTCTCTAACATGGCTGTAGGGGCCCAAGGACTTGGGACATCTTCTACTGCTTTCCCAGGCCATAGCAAAGAGCTGGATTGGAAGTGGAGCAGCTGGGACTTGAACCTGTGCCCATATGGGATGACGGCCTTGCAGGTGGTGGCTTTACCTGCTATGCCACAGCACCAGCCTTGAAATAGTCACTTCTTACAAGGAAAGAAATAATTAAAATTAGGGAAGAAATAAACAAAATCGAAACAATACAAAAGATCAGTGAAATGAACCAGTTTTTTTTAACTGTTTCACATAATTTATTTCTAACAACTTGGGATATTTTACATATATTTTGTTTCTTTTTTAATTTTGAGTTATATCAATTTCATATCTTTCATATGTATAAATTCAGGAACATAGTTGCACTTCCCCCCAATCTCCCTCTTGTCCATGCTCTAATCCTTCATCTCCTTCCCTCTCAGACTCCCATTCTTAATTTTTACAATGATCTATGTTCAGTATAGTTAATGATTGTATAGCTAACCCAAGCAAACCAAGTTAACTCCAAGTAAGAGTTCAACGAAGAGTATGAATTACTATAGCCATATGCCAACAAATTGGAAAATCTAGAAGAAATGGATAGATACCTGGACTCATAAAATCTATTAAAATTGAGTTATGAAGACAGAAAACTTAAACAGACCAATAACCAAGATGGATAGCAAATCAATAATAAAAATTCTCTCAACAAAGAAAAGCCAACTACCGGGTGGCTTCACTGCTGACTCTACCAGACTTTTAAAGAGCTAGTTTTAATTCTTCTCAAGCTATTAAAAACAAGTAAAAAGGAGTGAATCCTCCCAAACTCCTTCTGTGAGGTTACCATCACCTTAATTCTAAAGCCAGAAAACGATACAACAGAGAAAGAGAACTATAGACAACGAACCCTGAAGAACATAGATGCAAAAATCCTCAACACAATGAAGGCAATATATAAAAAACCTGCAGCAAAGCATCATATTGAATGGGGTAATAGTTGGAAGTATTTTCACTAAAATCTGGAACCAGAAAAGGATGGGCAGTTTCACCCTTGCCATTCAATATAGTTCTAAAAGTTGTAGCCAGGGCCATTCAACAAAAAAAGAAATCAAAGAGATACAAATTGAAAGGAGGAAGTCAAAGTATCCCTGCTTGCAAATGACACGATACTATATATAGGAAAACTGAAAGACTCCACTGAGAGACAATTGGAACTCATAAGATAATTTGGTAAAGTTTCGGGATTTGAAATGAACACACAAAAACCATCACCTCTGTATACACAGAAAACGCCATGGGTGAGAAAGAACTTGACCAGTCCCATTCATAACAACTACAAATATTTGAATATCTTGGAATAAATTTAACCAAGGAGGTGAAACTTCTCTACAATGAAATTTATAAAACACTAAATAAAGAAAGAAATAGAAGACACAAATAAATGGAAAAATCTTTCATGCTCATGGATTGGAAGAATTAATAGCATTAAAATGTCCATACTGGGGCTGGAACTGTGGCATAGTGAGTAAACCCACCGACTACAGTGCCAGCATCCCATATGGGTGCTAGTTTGAGTCCTGGCTCTTCTACTTTTGATCCTGCTTTCTGCTATTCCCTGGGATAGCAGTGGAAGATGGCCCAAGTCCTTGGGCCCCTGAACCCATGTGGGAGACCCAGAAGAAGCTCCTGGCTCCTGGCTCCTGGCTCCTGGCTTCAGATTGGTGCAGCTCCAGCCGTTGAGGCCACTTAGGGTTTGAACCAGTGGATGGAAGACCCCCCTCTCTCTATCTCTCCTTCTGTCTCTGTGTAACTCTTTCAAATAAATGAATAAATCTTTAAAAAATGGTTCATACTACTGAAAGCAATTTACAGATACAATGTGATTCCAATCAAAATACCAATGTCATTCTTCACAGATCTAGGAAAAACAATGCTAAAATTATTATGGAAATACAAGAGACCCTGGATAGCTAAAGTAATCTTAGAGAACAAAATCAAGCTGGAGGCATCACAATACCAGGCATTAGAGCATATAGGGCAATTATAATCAAAGCAACCTGGTACTGGACATTTAAATGGACATTTAAGTGAATGGAAGACAAAAGAAACCCAAGAAATTAATCCACACATCTACAATCAACTAATCTTTGACAAACAAAACTGAAATGAATTCCTGGAGTATGGACAGTCTTTTTAAAAAATGGTTCTGGGAAAATTGGATCTACATGTGCAGAACTATGGAACAAGACCCCGTACTGTATACCTTATACATAAATCAACTCGGAATGGATCAAGAATCTTAATCTATGGCTTGACATCTTCAAATTGCTAGAGGAAAACATCAGAGAGGGAAACTCTGCAAGATATTGTCATAGGCAAAGACTTCTTCAAAAAGACCCCAGAAGCACAGACAATTAAAACAAAAAAATAAACAAATGGTATTACATCAAGCTAAGAAGCTTCTGCACCACAAAGGAAACACTCAACAAAGTCAAAAGACAACTGACAGAATGGGAGTAAATATTATCAAACTATGAAACTGGTAAAGGTAAATATCCAGAATCTATAAAGAGCTCAAGAAACTCCACAACAACAAAACAAACAATTCAGTCAAAGGACTCGAACAGGCATTTTTCAAAGGATGAAACTCAAATGGTCAAGAGAAACATGAAAAAACACTCAGGATCACTAGCCATCAGTGAAATGCAAATCAAAACAAAAATGAGGCTTTTCCTCCCCCCAGTCAGAATGGCTATCATCGAAAAAAAAAACAAAACAAAACAAAACTATACATTCGGGTGAGGATTTGGGTGAAAAGGTACCCCAATTCACTGTTGGTGGTAAAGTAAACTAGTGCAATCATTATGGAAGACAGTATGGAATTCCTCAAGGATCTGAAAATAGAACTACCATATGACCTAGGCATCTCACTCCTGGGAATTTACCTAAATGATTGAAATCACCATACAAAAGTTTTATTCGTACCCTCATATTGATTGCAGCTCAATTAACAATAGTTAAGATATGGAATCAACCCATATATCCATAAACTGATGACTAGATTAAAAATGTGGTATATATACACTATGGAATAATATTCAGCCATAAAAAGAATAAAATATTGCCATTTAAAAAAAGTGGATGCAACTGGAAACTAATATGCTTAGTGAAATAAGTCAGTCTCAAAAAGACAAATACCATATGTTTTCTCTAACACGTGGCAGCTAATGTAGAATACAAAAATGTTTAGGAATGAAATGGTCACGTTGGGATGTGATTGTCAATTTTAGCTTGTGTTTATATTCCTGCAGAACTGTGGACTTCCTACTTTTTACTTGATTATTATTATGATTATGGTAAATTAAGCCTGTGAATATAGAGTGGATTAAAATTATGCATTTGCAAAAACTGATGAAGAGACAGAGGGAGGGAGGAAGGGAGATTGGGGGAGAGAAGAGTGAGAGAAGTGTGATTGTCTTTTTGGATCTATACCTATGTAATGCATAAAATCTGTTCATTTATATTAATTAAAAATTTTTTAAAAATAGTCACTTCTCTGGCCTTTTCAGGTGTTCATTGGTGGTAGTAAATTTTCACTATTTAATGTATTCAGTGATTCTAAATGGGCCAGTTGTTAGAAACCATGAACAGGCAAACTGTGTTATTAAATTCTTTAGCTGGGTTGTATTGCTTCCTATGTCATGAGGTTGAATGGAACTCTTAATTATGTTACATAGGTGAGACTAAGGAATAGTTTCATATTATCTTCCCTGGATTAGTAGTACTATTGTTTGGAGTCTGTAGTTGGGAAAGGATGCATGCTGAATTCAAGCTGGCTGTATTTTCTGAAGTTGTTGCTTGGCCACATGGGGAGCGCAGGGCCACAGTCTTCTTTACAACTATGTGTGTTTGGCTTAATCCCCTGCCTAGGGTGGACTTCAAGTGAGCACTGATGCTTCAGGAGTTACTGTGCAGTTACTGGATTTGGACAGGGCCAGAGGCTCTCTCTCCAAGCAAATACTGACATACATTTGAATGTTAGCCAGGGAAAGTTTTGAGAAGAACATTAGGGCTGCTTTACAGAAAGTCTATAGACTAAATTTTAATTTCATATAAAAATATCATCACAGAAATATGTACACTGGTGTTTGACCAAATATATGGGTACTGTGACCTAGCCAAGTAAACACATAAAATTACATATCTGTCCTAGTTTGAAACTAGGGGTGTCAGAACAAAGTACTATAGACTGTGAAGTAAGAGAAATTTATTTTCTCACTAATGTGGAAGGTAAAAGAAAGATGAAGGCAGGGTTGGGTTCTTCTCAGAGCCAAGAGGAAAATAATCTGTCAATGGCCTCTTATGTTGGCTTGTAGAGGGTCATATTCTCCTTGTGTCATCATGTTGTTTGTATGAGGTTGCCACAGTTCCACTTTTTATTGTGACACAAGTCACGCTGAATTAGATCTAACCATAATAAATTCATTTTAGCTTAAACCCCAATGTAACAACCTTATCACTCAATGTAATCACATTTTGAGGCTCTAAGCAGTTAGGAGTATGATGTACGAACATTTGTGGGGGTACAATTTAACCTATAAAACATGAGAGGTTTGTATCACATTTTTAAAAATTTTATTTATTTTCAGTATACTTGAAAGACAGAGAACGTCCATTGGCAGGATCATGCCTCAAATTGCTACAACATCCAGGAATGGGTCAGGCTGAAGCCAGGAAATAGGAACTCCATCTGGATCTCCCAAGTGGGTGGCAGGAATCCAAATACTTGTGCTGTCATCTGTTGCTTTCCCAGACTGTGCATTATCAAGAAGCTTGATTGGAAGAGGAGCTGAGACTTGAAGAAAGCATTGTATCACAGTTTTTAAAAGCATTTACCCACTGAACGATGTCTAGTTTGTTTAATTTGAGAACTATATCAATAAAACTACTATATGTATTCTGATACAGGATTTTTATTAACATGTCATTATTTCTCAAGGATAAATGCTCAGAAGTTAGTTATATAATAGCTGATGTTACTTTTTAAATAAATGGTCAACCCTGTTTTCCAGAGTCACTGAAGTATTTTACATCCCAATAAGCAATGCAGAATTACCCCATTTCCCCACTTTCTTACTGCTATATGATGCTGTCACTGTTTTTTAGCATAGCCATTTAGATAAGTGTGTAATGGTATCATTGTGCTTTCGATTTGCATTTCCACTATGGTTAATAATGCTGAACAACTTCCCATGTATAAATTCTTCATTCACACAACTTCCTTTTAAAAATATTATTTATTTACTTAAAAGTCAGAATTACAGAGAGGGAGAGACAGAGAGATAGCGGTCTTCCATCCACTGGTTCATTCCCCAGATGGCTGCAACAGCCGGAGCTGGCCAGGTGAAAACCAGTATCCTGGAGCTTCATCCAATTCTCCCATGTGGGTGTCAGGGGCCCAAGCACTTGGGCCATCCTCCATTGCTTTTCCCAGTCCATTAGGAGGAAGCTGGATCATAAGTGGAGCAGCTGGGACATGAAACTGTGCCCATATGGGATTCTGGATTTGCAGGCAGCATCTTTATCCACAATGCCACAACACTGGTCTCCATTCATGTATCTTCTTTAGTTGAATGTCTATTCATGTCTTTTTTCCAATGGTCTAATTAGATTTTTTAAAATATTTACTACATTTATTTGAAAGGTGGAGTGATAGAGAGAGGGAGAGACACAGAGAGAAAGAATTTTTTCATCTAATGGTTGATTCCCCAAATGGCTTCAATGGCCACAGCTGATCCACGTTGAAGCCAGGAGCCTGGACCTCTATCTATGTGAGTGGCAGGGGCCCAAGGACTTGGGTCATCTTCCATTGCTTTTCTAGACACACTTGCAGAGAGCTGGATCAGAAGTGGAGCAGCCAGTACTGCAATAGGCAATTGAATATGTGATGACAGCATTGTAACAGGTGACTTAACCCACTGTTCCACAACTCTTGCCACTATTTTTTTTTCATTATTGAGATTTGAGAGTTATTTGAATATACTATATGGCAGTCTTGTGTCAGATATGTAATTTACAAACATTTCTTCCTCTTTGTAACTAGTATTCCCATCCCTTTAACAGGGTGTTTCACAGAGCACATATTTTTTTTTTAATGTGAAACATTTATACCACATTTATACAAACAATTATTACTGTCATTTTTACTTCTTACAATTTCTTTGTTTGTTTTTTTTTATCTTTTATTTAATGAATATAAATTTCCAAAGTACGACTCATGGGTTACAATGGCTTTCCCCCCCATACCGTCCCTCCCACCCACCACCCTCCCCTTTCCCACTCCCTCTCCCCTTCCATTCACATCAAGATTCATTTTCGATTATCTTAATATACAGAAGATCAGCTTAGTATACCTTAAGTAAGGATTTCAACAGTTTGTTCCCACACAGAAACATAAAGTGAAAAATAATAGATGATTTTTTTTTAAATGATGATGAAATCAGATCAGACCTATTGTCATGTTTAATCCCAGTGAGAGTCAAGTTGGGAATTGATAATTTCTTTCTTTTTTTTTTTTTTTTTTTTTACAGAAGATCAGTTTAGTGTACATTAAGTAAAGATTTCAATCGTTTGCACCCCCATAGAAACACAAAGTCAGGGCTATGCTGATCAAGTCACCATTTCTCATAGTGTCCATTTCACTTCAGGAGGTTTCCTTTTTAGTGTTCAGTCAGTTGTCACCGATCAGGGAGAACATATGGTATTTGTCCCTTTGGGACTGGCTTACTTCACTCAGCATGATGTGTTCCAGATTCCTCCATTTTGTTGCAAATGACTGGATTTCGTTGTTTCTTACTGCGGTATAGTATTCTAAAGAGTACATATCCCATAATTTCTTTATCCAGTCTACCGTTGATGGGCATTTAGGTTGGTTCCAGGTCTTGGCTATTGTGAATTGTGCTGCAATAAACATTAAGGTGCAGACCGCTTTTTTGTTTGTCAATTTAAACTCCTTTGGGTAAATTCCAAGGAGTGGGATGGCTGGGTCGAACGGTAGGGTTATATTCAGGTTTCTGAGGAATCTCCAGACTGATTTCCATAGTGGCTTGACCAGTTTGCATTCCCACCAACAGTGGGTTAGTGTCCCTTTTTCCCCACATCCTCGCCAGCATCTGTTGTTGGTAGATTTCTGTATGTGAGCCATTCTAACCGGGGTGAGGTGGAACCTCATTGTGCTTTTGATTTGCATTTCCCTGATTGCTAGTGACCTTGAACATTTTTTCATGTGCCTGTTGGCCATTTGGATTTCCTCACAGAGCACATATTTTTAATTTTGATGAAGCCTACATTACCGATTTTATTTTATGGACTGTACTTTTGACATCAAGTGTAAGAACTCTTTGCTTAGTATTTGGTCCCAAAGACTTTCTCCTATATTTTTCCATTAGTTAACCTTCCAAATACTAGTTCACTCCCCAAATGGCCACAATGACTGGAGCCAGGAGCCAGGAACCCATTTGGGTCTCTCACATGGGTGGCAGGGACCCAAGTACTTGCACCATCTTCTGATGCATAACAGGGTATGCATTAGAAGTAAGCTGGATTAGGAGCAGAGCTAGGACTTTTACTAGGGTCTCAAATTTGGGATGAGAGCAGCCTTGGATTAAAGCCATCCTAGTCATGATGCATAATTATATCATATATTTCCAATTCTTATTTTTTATGTCAACTTATTTGGAAGGAAGATTTACAGAGAGAGATCTTCCATCCACTGGTTCACTCCCCAAGTGGCACAATGGCTGGGGCTGGGACAAGCTGAAGCCAAGTCCACAGAACTCCATCTGGAACTCAAATGTTGGTGCAGGGGCCTAAGCAATTGAGCCATGCTCCACTGATTTTCCAGGCACATTAGCAGGGAGATGGATCAGGAGTAGCATGCATTAGAACTGGTACTCATATGGCACAACAGTGTCTTAGGCAGCAACTTCATGTGCTGCACCACAAAACCGGCCCCAATTGACGTTATTTTAATTAATTAATTAATTAATTAATTAATTTATGTTAAGGTTTATTGGTTTATTTTGAGAGAGGAGAGAGAGCGAGCAAGTGAGAGAGAGAGCAAGAGAGAGAGAGAACAAGAGAGAGAGAGAACAAGAGAGAGAGAGAGAGAGAGAGAGAGAGAGAGAATCTTCCATCCCCTTGTTTACTCCCCAGAGGGCTGCAACGGCCAGTAGTCAAACAGGCAGAAGTCAGGAATTTTATCTGGGTTGCCAATGTAGGTACAGGGGCACAAGCATGTGGGCCATTTTCTATTCCTTTTCCCAGGTCATTAGCAGGGAACTGGATTGGAAGTAGAGCAGCTGGAACTCAAACAATCGCCCATATGGGATGCTATTGTTGCAGGCAGCAGCTTTACCAGTTATGCCACAGCACTGAACTTGATTAATTATTCCATGTTTTACTTCATATGTTTTGACACTCTGGTTGAAGAATTTATGTTTTCTTGATGGATAAACTCTTTTCATGAAATACCTCCTTTGTCTCTAGTAACAATTGATTTCTTGATGCATATTTTGTCTAAAATTAACATAGACACACTGCCCCTTGGCCTTAGCTGGTTAACGATAGTATGATTTATCCTTTACTACACATTATTCTTTCAACTTTTTGTCTTATCTAAAGTGTGTCTATTAAAGATACCATGTAATTGAAACATGCATTCTTTTTAGTTTGCTATTCTTAGCTTTTTTTTCTATTGGAATTTAAAAAATGTAACTACTCATAATTTAGTATATGTTTGCCATTTTGTTTTCTTGTTTTGTTTATATCTGTGCTTTAGTTCTTTGACTCTTGCATTGCTGTCATTTAAAGTATATCCTTTAAGATATCATTTTACTGGCCTGCACCACGTCTCACTATGCTAATCCTCCGCCTGCAGCGCCGGCACCCTGGGTTCTAGTCCAGGTTGGGGCGCCGGATTCTGTCCCAGTTGTTCCTCTTCCAGTCCAGCTCTCTGCTGTGGCCCGGGAAGGCAGTGGAGGATGGCCCAAGTGCTTGGGTCCTGCACCCACATGGGAGACCAGGAGAAGCACCTGGCTCCTGGCTTTGGATTGGCGCAGCATGCTGGCCGTAGCGGCCATTTGGGGGGTGAACCAACGGAAAAGGAAGACCTTTCTCTCTGTCTCTCTCTCTCTCTTTGTCTAACTCTGCCTGTCAAAAAAAGATATCATTTTACTTTCTTTTTTTTTTAAAGATTTAGTTATTTATATGAAAGTCAGAGTTACATAGAGAGAGAAGGAGAGGAAGAGAGAGAGAGAGAAAGAGAGAGAGAGAGGTCTTCTATCTGCCAGTTTACTCCCCAATTGGCCACAACGGCCGGAGGTGGGCTGGTCTGAAGCCAGGAGCCAGGAGCTTCTTCCAGTTCTCCCACATGGGTGCAGGGGCCCAAGCACTTGTGCCATCTTCTACTGCTTTCCCAGGCCATTGCAGAGAGATAGATCGGAAGAGGAACAGCAGGGACTTGAACCAGCACCCATATGGGATGCTGGCACTGCAGACAGAGGCTTTACCCACTACACCACAGTGCTGGCCTCCCCATTTTACTTTCTTTGCAGTTGATTTTACTATATTTTGATTTATGTTTGTTGTTAATCTTTGGTGTTAAAGTTACTATCTTAGCTTTAAACAATCTAGTTCACCAGAGCAAGTGTAGCCTAAAAGCCCTGCCTCCACACTATAATACTTGGCTGTGATTTCTGCCTCTAGCTTCTGACTCCAGCTTCCTGCCAATGCACACCAGGGGAATAAGTGATAATGGGTCAAGTAACTGTCCTCCTGAGAGCCATGTGGCAGATCTCAATTGCATTCCTAGCTTCAAGTTTTTTCCGGCTTTGGCTATCACAATCATTTGGGGAGTGAACCAGAAGATGGGAGCTTTCTCACACATGTATGTGTACTCATTCACTTTCTCTCACTCAAATATGTAAATGAAAAATAATTTAAGCAATTTAGTTCAGATTAATTCTAAATTTCAGTAGTATGTAGAAACTTTGCTCTAATTTAGCTATATTACTTCCTTCCTCAAATTTGCTTTATTGTCATAAAATGACATATTTAGACATAATATACTGATAATCATAGTTTCATAGCCATTGCTTTATGTGGTTTCCTTGTAAGAGAAAATAGTTATAAAATATATTTATGCAGAGACAAACAGAAAAACAGACACAAAGATATCTTCCATCCAGTGGTTCATTCCCCGAATGCAGGCAATAGCCAAGGTTAAGCTAGACCAAAGCCAGTAGCCAGGAACTACATCCGGGCCTTCCACATGGGTGACGTGACCTAGGTACTTAAGCTGCCTTCCCAGAGTGTACATTGGCAGGAAGTTGGATTATAAGCAAAGCCAAGACTCAAATCAAGCACTCCAATATATGCATTCCCAAGAGGCATCTTAATCAGTGTGTCAAATATCCCTTCATTTTTTTTTGTCTATGCAGTTACCTGTATAGTGCTACTTATTTTTTATGTGGAGTCAAATTTTTGTCAATTTTACTTTAAATTCATCCTGAAGAACTCCCTGGGAATTTCTTTTAGCAGTGTTCTGCTACTCACAGACATTTGCTGTTTTTTTTTTTTCTTTTGTTTCAATCAGGGAATCTCTCTCTCTCCCTCTCTCTCTCTCTTGCTTTCTCTTTTAAATGGTTTATTTACTTTATTTGAAAGGCAGAGAGACAGAGATAGAAAGACAACAATAGCTCTCCCATCCACTGATTCACTTTCCAAATGCCTGCAATAGCTGGCAATAGACCAGGCTAAAGCTGAAAGCTGGGAGTGCAGTCTAGGTCTCCAAAACAGATGGTAGGGACCCAACTACTTGAGCCATCACCTGCTCTCTCCAAGGGTACACATTAGCAGAAAGATGGAATGGAGAGCAGAGCTTGGATTCAAACTGAGATGTGGGCATCCCGAGTGGCGGCTTAACCACTGCACGAAATGCCTGCCCCTAGCCCACCTTTTTGAAGGATAGGTTTACTGAGTATAGAATTCTTTCGTGACAGCTCTTTCCTTTCAGCACTCTTTTTTAAAAGATTTATTTATTTATTTGAGAGGTAGAGTTATGGACAGTGAGAGGGAGAGACAGAGAGAAAGGTCTTCTGTCTACTGGTTCACTCCCCAAATGGCCCCAACTGCCGGAGCTGCGCCGATCTGAAGCCAGGAGCCAAGTGTCCCTTCCAGTATCCCACATGGTGCAGGGGCCCAAAGACTTGGGCCATCTTCCACTGCTTTCTCAGGCTATAGCATTGGGCTGGATTGGAAGAGGAGCAGCCACGACTGGAACCAGTGTCCGTATAGGATGCTGGCCTTGCAGGTGGAGGATTAACCTACTGCACCACAGTGCTGGCCCTCCTTTCAGCACTCTTAATATGCCTTCTCACAGTCTTCGGGTCTTCATGGTCACTGATGAGAAGTCAGCTATTAATCTTGTACAACAAAAACAAAGCCGGAGGCATCACAATACCAGATTTCAGGGCATACTACAGGGCAGTTGTTATCAAAACAGCATGGTACTGGTACAGAAACAGATGGATAGACCAATGGAACAGAATAGAAACACCAGAAATCAATCCAAACAGCTACAGCCAACTTATATTTGATCAAGAATCTAAAACCAATTCCTGGAGTAAAGACAGTCTATTCAATAAATGGTGCTGGGAAAACTGGATTTCCACGTGCGGAATCATGAAGAAAGACCCCTACCTTACACCTTACACAAAAATCCACTCAACATGGATTAGAGACCTAAATCTATGACCCGATGCCATCAAATTATTAGAGAACATCAGAGAAACCCTGCAAGATATAGGCACAGGCAAAGACTTCTTGGAAAAGACTCCAGAAGCACAGGCAGTCAATGAAAAATTAACAATTGGGAATATATCAAACTGAGATGTTTCTGTACTGCAAAAGAAACAGCCAGGAAAGTGAAGAGGCAACGAACAGAATGGGAAAAAAAGTATTTGCAAACTATGCAACAGATAAAGGGTTAATAATAAGAATCTACAAAGAGATCAAGAAACTACACAACAACAAAACAAACAACCCACTTAAGAGATGGGCCAAGGACCTCAATAGACATTTTTCAAAAGAGGAAATCCAAATGGCCAACAGACACATGAAAAAATGTTCAGGATCACTAGCAATAAGGGAAATGCAAATCAAAACCACAATGAGGCTTTACCTAACCCTGGTGAGAATGGCTCACATTCAGAAATCTACCAACAACAGATGCTGGCGAGGATGTGGGGAAAAAGGGACACTAACCCACTGTTGGTGGGAACGCAAAGTGGTAAAGCCACTATGGAAGGCAGTCTGGAGATTCCTCAGGAACCTGAATATAACCCTAACGTTCAACCCAGCCATCCCACTCCTTGGAATTTACTAAAAGAAAATGAAATTGGCAAACAAAAAAGCAGTCTGCACATTAATGTTTATTGCAGCTCAATTCACAATAGCTAAGACCTGGAACCAACCTAAATTCCCATCAACAGTAGACTGGATAAAGATATTATGGGACATATACTCTAGAACACTATACAGCAATAAAAAAAAAAAAACAATGAAATCCGGTCATTGTCAATAAGATGGAGGAACCTGGAAAACATCATGCTGAGTGAAATAAGCCAGTCCCAGAGGGACAAATATCATATGTTCTCCCTGATTGGTGACAACTAACTGAGCATCAAAAAGGAAACCTGATGAAGTGAAATGGACACTATGAGAAACAATGACTTGATCAGCCCTTATCATCACTGTTGATGTACAATTTAATACTATATTCCTTTTAGTATTTTTGTTTGTTCTATTTAATACCATTGGTTGAGCTATGTAATTAACACACAATTATTCTTAGGTGTTTAAAGTTAACTGAAAAGTGATCCCTGTTCAATATAAGAGTGGGAATAAGAGAGGGAGGGGATGTGCAATTTGGGACATGCTTAAGCTGACTTGCCCCACCTGGTGGAGCTAGAAATGAGCCAGGGGATTCCAATACAATCCCATCAAGGTTGCATGTACCAATGGCACCTCTTTAGTCCAAGTGATCAATTTCAGGTCACAATAGATCATAATGATAGGTCTAAGAGTCAAAGGGATCACATAAACAAGACTAGTGTCTGCTAATACTAACTGATAGAATTAAAAAGGGAGAGAACAATCCAACATGGGAAGCAGGATAAACAGCAGACTTATAGAATGGCAGTTGTCCTAAACAGCACTCTGGCCTCGGAATCGGCCCTTGAAGCATTTGGATCTGACTGTAAGGCCCATGAGAGTATTTTAGGCATGGAAAGCCAAGACACTCTGGCAAAAAAAAATAAAAGGACCTAAATGAAAGAGCTCTGCAAGTGAGATCCCAGTGGAAAGAACGGGTCATCAAAGAAGGAGGTACCTTTCTCTGAAGGGAGGAGAGAATTTCCACTTTGACTATGGCCTTGTTGAAATACGATCGAAGTCGGCGAGATCAGGGGACTTCCATAGGCTTGGCAACTCATGACTAGAACCTAGGGAGATTGATGACGCCTTAAACAAGAGTGTCACTTTGTTAAGTCAACAACAGAAGTCACTGTGCGCTTACTCCCCATGTAGGATATCTGTCCTTAATGTGTAGTTCAGTGTGAATTAATGATATGACTAGTGCTCAAACAGTATTTGGCAATTTGTGTTCCGTGTGGGGGCAAACTGATGAAATCTTTACTTACTATATACTAAATGGATCTTCTGTGTATAAAGATAATTGAAAATGAATCTTGATTTGAATGGAATAGGAGAGGGAGCAGAGATGGGAGGGTTGTGGGTGGGTGGGAAGTTATGGGGGGAAAAAGCCATTGTAATCCATAAACTGTACTTTGGAAATTTATATCTACTAAATAAAAGTTTAAAAAAATTTTACATCAAAATCAACTTATATTTTAGTTCCATTTGCCATAAACTTCTTGAAGTACTCTTGTAGCAATGTATTGTATTTTGAAAGTTTCCAAGAGAATAGATTTTAAGTATTTATATCACATGAAATGATAACTATGTGGTGTAATGCACACATTAATTAGATTGATTTGACCATTCCACAATGTGTACATATTTAAAAACAATATGGTGTACATGATAAATACATACAATTTTTATTTTTGTTAAAGAAGGGCATGGAGGCCGGCGCCACGGCTCACTAGGCTAATCCTCCGCCTTGCGGCGCCGGCACCCCGGGTTCTAGTCCTGGTCGGGGCGCCAGATTCTGTCCCAGTTGCCCCTCTTCCAGGCCAGCTCTCTGCTGTGGCCAGGGATTTCAGTGGAGGATGGCCCAAGTGCTTGGGCCCTGCACCCCATGGGAGACCAGGAGAAGCACCTGGCTCCTGCCATCGGAGCAGTGCAGTGCACTGGCCGCAGCGCCAGCCGTGGCGGCCATTGGAAGGTGAACCAATGGCAAAGGAAGACCTTTCTCTCTTTCTCTCTCTCTCTCACTGTCCACTCTGCCTGTCAAAAAAAAAAAAAAAGAAGAAAGGCATGGAATTTTGAAAAATATCATTTACACTGTGTTGAGAAAAAATTATTAGAAATAAATCTAGCTAAATATATGTAAGATCTATGTGAAGTAATCTACAAAAGTGTGATGAACTGAGAGATAATCCATGCTCATGAGTAAGAAACCTCAATGTCTTAAATGTATTATTTTATTTTATCTTATTTTATATTTGAATGAGAGAGAGAGAGAGAGAGAGAGAGAGGCATTCAATCCACTGATTCACTACCTAAATGGACACAATGGCTAAAGTTGGGCCAGGCGAAAATTAGGAGCTAGGTACTCAACTTAGGTCTCCCATGTGGATGGGAGTAGTACAAGTAGTTGGACTATGACCTGCTATCTGACATGGTGTTCATTAGCAGGAAGTAGGAAAAGAAGATGTACTTAAACCCAGGCACTCCAATATGTGATGTTGGCATAAAAAACGATGTCTTAACTGTTGCATCAAAAGCTCACGATTAATTCAGATTCAAACCAATCTTCATCTTCATCAAAATCCTAGCAAGTTATTTGTGTTTATGGGAAAATTGATTCTAAATTTTACAAGGAAAATCAAAATACCCAAAATAGTAAAAACTATAGAAAAAAACTTAAAATTTAAGAGTATTTGACAATCTAATTTCAGGACTAACTATAAAGCTACATTATTCAGTAAAATGGTTTTTTTGAATTTGCATTTCCCTGATTACTAGTGATCCTGAACATTTTTCATGTGTCTGTTGTCCATTTGCATTTCCTCTTTTGAAAAATATTTATTGAGGTCCTTGGCCCATCTCTTAAGTGGGTTGTTTGTTTTGTTGTTGTGGCATTTCTTGATCTCTTTGTAGATTCTTATTATTAACCCTTTATCTGTTGCATAGTTTGCAAATATATTTTCCCATTCTGTTCGTTGCCTCTTCACTTTCCTGGCTGTTTCTTTTGCAGTACAGAAACATCTCAGTTTGATATATTCCCAATTGTTAATTTTTCATTGACTGCCTGTGCTTCTGGAGTCTTTTCCAAGAAGTCTTTGCCTGTGCCTATATCTTGCAGGGTTTCTCTGATGTTCTCTAATAATTTGATGGCATCGGGTCATAGATTTAGGTCTCTAATCCATGTTGAGTGGATTTTTGTGTAAGGTGTAAGGTAGGGGTCTTTCTTCATGATTCCGCACGTGGAAATCCAGTTTTCCCAGCACCATTTATTGAATATTGGATTGATTTCTGGTGTTTCTATTCTGTTCCATTGGTCTATCCATCTGCTTCTGTACCAGTACCATGCTGTTTTGATAACAACTGCCCTGTAGTATGCCCTGAAATCTGGTATTGTGATGCTTCCAGCTTTGTTTTTGTTGTACAAGATTGCTTTAGCTATTCGAGGTCTCCTGTGTCTCCATACAAATTTCAGCATCATTTTTTCTAGATCTGAGAAGAATATCTTTGGTGTTTTGATTGGTATCACATTTAATCTATAAATCACTTTTTGGAGAATGGACATTTTGATGATATTGATTCTTCCAATCCATGAGCATGGAAGATTTTTCCATTTTTTTGCAAAGAGGGATAGTTTGACTTCTTCCTTCCCAATTTGTATCCCTTTAATTTCTTTTTCTTGCCTAATAGCTCTGGCTAGAACTTCCAGAACTATGTTGAATAGCAGTGGTGAGAGTGGGCATCCCTGTCTGGTATCAGATCTCAGTGGAAATGCTTCCAACATTTCCCCATTCAATAGGATGCTAGCCATGCGTTTTACATAAATTGCTTTGTTGTATCGAGGAATGTTCCTTCCATACCCAGTTTGCTTAGAGTTTTCACCATGAAAAGGTGTTGTATTTTATCAAATGCTTTCTCTGCATCTATTGAGATAATCATATAGTTTTTCTTCTGCAGTTTGTTAATGTGGTGTATCACATTGATTTGCGAACACTAAACCATCTCTGCATACCAGGGATAAATCCCACTTGTCTGGGTGGATGATCTTTCTGATGTGTTGTTGCATTCTATTGGCGAGAATTTTATTGAGGATTTTTGCATCTATGTTCATCAGGGATATTGGTCTGTAATTCTCTTTCAGTGCTCCATCTTTTTCCGGCTTAGGAATTAAGGTGATGCTGGCTTCATAGAAAGAATTTGGGAGGATTCCCTCTTTTTCGATTGTTCTGAATAGTTTGAGAAGAATTGGAGTTAGTTCTTCTTTAAATGTCTGGTAGAATTCAGCAGTGAATCCATCCAGTTCTGGGCTTTTCTTTGTTGGGAGGGTCTTTATTAGTGTTTCAATTTCTGCCTCAGTTATGGGTCTATTTAGGTCTTCTATGTCTTCCTGGTTCAATTTAGGTAGGTTGCATGTGTCCAGGAATCTACCCATTTCTGATAGATTTCTCTGTTTGCTGGCATACAACTCTTTGTAGTAATTTCTGATGATTCTTTTAATTTCTGTGGTGTCTGTTGTTACATTTCCTTTTTCACCTCTGATTTTATTGATTTGGGTCTTTTCTTTTAGTTTGTTGAGCCAATGGTGTGTCATTTTTTTTTTTTTAAACCAGCTCTTCGTTTGGCTGATTTTTTTGTAATTTTTTCTTGGACCAAATTCTGTTGATTTCTTCTCTGATTTTAATTATTTCTCTTCTCCTACTAGATTTGCGTCTGGTTTGCTGCAATTTTTCTAGATTCTTGAGACGCATTGAAAGCTCATTTATTTGGTGTCTTTCCAATTTCTTGATGTAGGCACCTATTGCTATAAATTATCCTCTCAACACTGCTTTTGCTGTATCCCATAAGTTTTGGTATGCTGTGCTGTTATCCTCATTTACTTCCAGAACGTTTTTGATTTCTCTTTTGATTTCTTCTATGACCCATTGTTCATTCAGGAGCATGTTGTTCAGTCTCCATGTGTTTCCATACTCTCTAGGGATTCCTGAATTGCTGATTTCTGACTTCATTCCACTGTGGTCTGAGAAGCTTCATGGTATATTCTAATTCTTTTGAATTTGCTGAGACTTGCTTTATGGCCTAGTATGTGGTCAATCTTACAGTAATTTCCATGTACTGCTGAGAAGAATGTAAATGCTTTAAGTGTAGGATTGAAAGTTCTGTAGATATTTGTTAGTTCCATTTGGGCTATAGTGTCGATTAAATCTACTGTTTCCTTGTTGATCTTCTGTCCTGTTGATCTATTTCTGAGAGTGGGGTATTGAAGTCCCCCAGTACTATTGTATTGGAGTCTAAGTCTCTGTTAAGTCCCTTAACAAATCTTTTAAATAAACTGGTGCCCTGTAATTAGGTGCATATACATTTATAATCCTTACATATTCTTGTTGAATTGATCCCTTAATCATTATATAGTGCCCCTCTTTGTCTCTCTTAACAGTTTTTGTGTTAAAGTTTATTTTGTCTGATGTTAAGTAAGAATAGATAAATGGATGAATGGATCAGACAATATACCTGTAAATATCTCAAAGCAGATATAATAAGCTGATCCCAAACAAAGGAGTAAAAACATTCAATGAAAAGTTATCTTTTTAACAGGTGATATTGGAACAAATGAACAAGCACAGCAAAAAACTGATCTTGTTATTGATCTTATTTTTCATAATAATTAATTCAAAATGTGTCATAAACCTAAATATAAAAAGCAAAATCTGTAAATCTTGAAGATAACAGAAGAAATTCTGACTTTTGGTTTTGTCAATTGAAATAGTATATATTAAACCAAAAACATCATTCATGAAATAAAATATTGATTACGTGGGCTGCACTAAAAGACTTCTTGTCTGTTAATAACTACTATTAAGAAGATATGAAAGTGGTCGGCGCTGTGATGTAATGGATGAAGCTGCAACCTGCAGTGCTGGTATCCCATATGGGTGCAGGTTCAAATCCTGGCTGCTTCACTCCCCATCCAGCTCTCTTCTGTGGCCTGGGACAGCAGTAAAAGATGACCCAATTCCTTTGGTCCCTGCACCTGCATTCGAGACCTGGAAGAAGCTCCTGGCTCCTGGTGTCGGATCAGCACAGTTTTAGCCATTGTGGCAAACTGGGGAGTGAACCATCAGATGGAAGACCTCTCTCTCTTTCTGCCTCTCCTTCTCTCTTTGTGTAACTCTGACTTTCAAATGAATAAGTAAATCTTTTTTTAAAAAAGAACATAAGGGCCTGCGCCATGGCTCACTTGGTTAATCCTCTGCCTGTGGCACTGACATCCCATATAGGCACTGGTTCTAGTCCCAGCTGCTCCTCTTCCAGTCCAGCTCTCTGCTGTGGCCGAGGAAGGCAGTGGAGGATGGCCCAAGAGCTTGGGCCCCTGCACCCACATGGGAGACCAGGATGAAGCACCTGGCTCCTGGCTTCGGATCAGCGTGGCGCCGGCTGTAGCAGCCATTTGGGGGGTGAACCAATGGAAGGAAGACCTTTCACTCTCTCTCTCTCTCTCTCACTGTCTATCTGTCAAATAAAAAATAAACAAAAAAAGAACATAAGATGAACCACAAAATATACAAGGAACTTTCAAAACCAACTGTAGGAAAACAACTTATAAAGTGTTACGCAAATCTGAGCAGATATGTTACAAATAAAGGTAGAAAAACAGTAAACAAAGCATCATTAGTTACAACTTGGGATGTTGTCAAACTATATTAGAACACCAGTTCAAGTCCTAGCAACTCCAATTTGAATGGAGCTTCCTACTTCTACACATGGAGATTGAATCTTCCCAGCACCACTTGTTAAAGAGACTGTCTTTTCTCCAGGGATTGATTTGGGCTCCTTTGTCAAAGATTAGTTGGTTGTAGACGTATGGATTGATTTCTGGAGGGTTTTTTTTAGGATTTATTTATTTACTTGAAAGTCAGAATTACACAGAAAGAGAAGGAGAGGTAGAGAGAGAGAGAGGTCTTTAATCCACTGATTTACTCCCCAATTGGCCGCAATCGCCGGAGCTGCGCCAATCCAAAGCCAGGAACCAGGAGCTTCTTCTGGGTCTCTCATGCAGGTTCAGGGGCCCAAGGGCTTGAGCTTCCTTCTACTACTTACCAGGCCATAGCAGAGAGCTGGATCAGAAGTAGAGCAGCCGGAACTCGAACTGGTGACCACAGGGGATGCCTGCACCACAGGTGAGGGCTTTACCCACTATGCCACAGCACCGGCCCCATTTGGAGTTTCTATTCTGTTCCAAATAAACAAAGAAACAACAGAGCTAATCGACATTATGGACCAAATGGACTTCACTGATACCTACACAACATTTCATCCCATAGATGAAGAATATACATTCTTTGCATCATTGCATAGAACTTTCTCTAGGATATGCCCTATGCTAGGATAAAGCTAGTCTCAGCAAATTCAAAACATTGAAATCATGCCATGTATTTTTTTCTGACCACAGTGGAATGAAGCTGGAAATTAACAAAGAATTTCTAGAAAATATGCAAACACATGGAAACTGAACAACATGCTCCAGAATGAACAGTGGGTCATAGAAGAAATCAAAAAGGAAATAAAAAAATCCTTGAAACGAATGAAGATGACAATACAACACATCAAAATTTATAAGATACAGCAAAAGCAGTGTTAAGAGGAAGGTTGTAGTCATGAGTGTAGGGATGGTTCAACATATGCAATTCAAAAAATGTGATATATCACATTAATGAATTGAATAAAAACCATATAATTAGCTCAACAGATTCAGAAAAAGCATTTGATAAAATCCATCCTTTCATGATAAAAAAAACTTAAGCAAATTGGGTACTGAAGAAATGTTCCCTAACATGATCAATGCAGTATATGACAAACCCAGCCAGTATCATATTGAATGGGGAAAAGATCCAGAACCAGACAACAATGCCTGCTTTCATCATTACTATTCAATATAGTTCTGGAAGTTTCAGCCATATCCCTTAGACAAGAAAAAGAAATCGAAGGGATACAAATTGGAAAGGAGGAAGTCAAAGTATTCCTATTTTTATATTATATCATTCTATATTTATGGGCACCAAAGACTCCACTAAGAGACTATTGGAACTCAGAAGAGAGTCTGGTAAAGTTGCAGGATATAAAATTAACACACAAAAATCAATAGTTTTGGTATACACAGACAATGCCATGTCTGAGGGAAAACTTGTAAGATCGGTCCCATTCACAATAGCTACAAAAAAATCAAATACTTCGGAATACATTTACCCAAGGATGTGAAAGATTTCTACAATGTAAATACAAAAACATTAAAGAAATAGAAGAAAATGCAAAAAATGGAAAAATCTTTCATGTTCTTGGATAGGAAGAATTAACATGATCAAAATGTCCATAAATGAAATTTTTAAAAGTCAAAAATGAGGTATTATTATCAAGATATGAGAAATGTGCTGTCGCAAACATTGACAATTCTAAATGCTGACAGGAACTCTTATTCATTGTGGCAGGAATGCAAAGAGGTACAGTCACTTTGGAAAACAGGAAGTTAGTTACACATAGTCTTATAATTCAATCCAGCAATTTTGCTCCTTTTTAATCTAAATACAGGAAAATTTGTGTTCAAATAAACACCTGCAAGAATGTTTATAGCAGCTTTATTTATAACTACCAAATTCTGAAGCCATTAAGATACCATTCATTAGGTGAATGGATAAGCCAACAGGTACATCTTCATGTTAGAATAATATTCAGCAATAAAAGTAAATGTGATATCAAGCCACAAAAAAATACAAGAAATTTAAATGCATATTTATAAGTGTACCATTCTGAGAAAGCTACATATTATGTCATCCCAACTATACAGCATCAATGGAAAGGTTAAACCCACTGAGACAGTAAAAATATCATTTGCTCTTAGACATTTGATGTGGAAAGGGAGGGATTACTATGTAGTGCACAGGGAATTTATAGAGTAATAAACTATTCTGTATGCTACTGTTATGATGGATGCATGACATTATCAAGTTTGCAAACCCTTCGATTCGTACCACATAAACATGGACAAAGTAAATTATTGATTTTATTAAAAAATAAAATATAAATATCAGTTCATCAATGGTAACATATGTAGGACAGCAAAGCAAAATGTTAATAATAGGGTAAGTGTCATTGGAAAGTGGTAGAGTGCAATAATGGGGACTCTGCGAACTTTCTGCTTAATTTCTCTGCAATCCTAAAACCATGCTTAAAAAAATAAGTCTATAAATTTAAAAAACTAGAAAGAAAAATTCATTTGAGTAACATAAATTTGTGATTGATGGAAAAAAGAGAAAGCTCAGTCCCTATAAAAAATTAATGTTACTTTTGCTTTTTTCTTCCACGCCATCATTAATATTAATCTTTTATCAGGAGTCCCAAAAGTTTTAGCTGAGAAATATATTTTTAATATTGGCTCCATGCTGAGAATATATTCACAATTGGATAATTAGTTGTTGCTACTTAGCTGCCCATGAAGATAAAAGGTTTATCCTGTCCAGTAGAAATAAGAAATAGAAGGAAGTAAGGATACTACTATAAACATTTTCATAAATATTTGAATTAAATCTAATGTGATTTATCAGAGATGAAATAAAAGAGAAAATGATTGATATAATTTGAATCTATGTCTTTATTGTAATTTGAATAATCCAGCAAACAAGCATATACCACTCATTTACTTTCAGTAGATTTAAGAATAATGATTAATATTAAAAACTTAAATATATAGATTACCCTGTGTTTTCAAAAATGATCAATAAGTGGGGTTGGCGCTGTGGTGTAGTGGGTAAAGCCACCGCCGGCAGTGCCGGCATCCCATATGGGTACTGGTTCAAATCTCGGCTGCTTCACTTCTGATTCAGCTCTCTGCTATGGCCTAGGAAAATAGTAGAAGGTAGCTCAAGTCCTTGGGCCCCTGCACCCACGTGGGATACCCAGAAGAAGCTCCTGACTCTGGCTGTTGTGGCCAGTTGAGGAGTGAACCAGTGGATGGAAGACCTCTCTGTCCCTCTGCCTCTTCTGCTCTCTCTGTGTAACTCTTTCAAGTAAACAAACAAATCTTAAAAAAAATAAAGTGATCTATAAATTTAAGGGTACCAGTCTCAGGACTTATTATAAGATAGATAAGTCATGAGGGGCAGTTGATTGAGTTATCTAAACACATTCAATTACAAGAAAACCTTCTTCCACTAGAACCTAACTCAGTGAAATTTTCTGTACTGAACTTTTAGCGGGAAATAAATAATGTGATAAACAAGTATCAAGTATCCATTTTTAAATACCCAGCTTCTGAGTATTCCAAACAATGAGAACATTTAGTCTAATGCCATAAGCTTATATTCAGAGTGTCAATACATCATTCTCAGAATAGGGGGCCATCAAAACATTAGAAATATACAATCTTAAGAAATACTTAAAATAATAGACACATAGTGACAGTAAATTTTGTGCATGAAAATGCAGGTATATTTTCTAAAAATAAATCTGAAGATTTTTAAAAGCAGGATTTAAAATTTTTCTGTCAATAGTCTGTTACGAAAGGATCTCTGTGAGTAAGAACCCAGCGGGAAAGAAAGAGCCATCAATCAAGGATGTACTTTTCTCTGAAGGGAGGAGAGAACGTCCACTTTGCTTATGGCCTTGTTCAAATACTGATGGAGTCTGTGGTCACAAAAGGCTTCCATTGCCTTGGCAGCTCATGGCAAGAGCCTCAGGTAAGCAGTGACATCATATATAAGAGTGTAATTGTTAAATGAACAGAAGTCATTGTGCACTTACTCCCCATGTAGGACCTCTGTCCTTAAAAGTTGTACTATGAGAATTAACTGCAAATGTTTTTCTCAAGCTGTACTTAATATGTTGTGTGCATGGGTGGGTGCAAACTGTTGAAATCTTTACTTAGCATAGAGTTGGTACTCTGTATATAAAATTAAACTTAAAAAGAACCATAATGAAGAATGGGATGAGAGAGGGAGTAGGAGGTGGGACAGGAGTTGGCGTGGAAGGGCAGGTATAGGGGAAAGAACCACTATATTCCTAAAGTTGTAGCTATGAAAAATGCATTCATTAAATAAAAGCTTTAAAAATAGTCTGTTATATGTATATTTAAGGTTTACAATATCTTGTCATTCCAACTATATACAAAACATGTAAATGCATTAAAATGGGCATGTACATGACTAACATAAGAAATGATAAGGTAAATTTAAACTGCAATTAAGCATATTATTATATTTCACCACAGTCTAAAAATAGTGTTCACATATCACATGATATTTAACAAAAGTGAAAAGAATTTGTATTATAATTATGTAAACATATTGGGCATTCAATGTATATAGTGTTGTTTATTTTAAAAGGCCAGCCAAGTGAAATGCAAATCAAAACCACAATGAGGTTTTACCTCACCCCAGTTAGAGTGGCCCTCATACAGAAATCAAACAACAAATGCTGGAAAAGATGTGGGGAAAAGGGCACGCTAACCCACTGTTGGTGGAAATGTAAACTGGTAAAACCACTTTGGAAAACAGTATGGAGATACCTCAAAAATCTGAATATAAAGCTACCATATTACCCAGTCATTTCACTACTGGGAGTTAACCCAAGGGAAATGAAATCAGTAAACAAAAGAACTATCTGCACCTCCATGTTTATTGCAGCTCAATTCACAATAGCTAAGACATGGAAGCAACCTAAATATCCATCAACTGAAGACTGGATAAAGAAATTGTGGGATATGTACACTATGGAATACTACATGATAGTAAAAAAGGATGAAATCCAGTCCTTTGACGCAAAATGGAGCAAGCTGGAAAACCTCATACTTAGTGAAATAACTCAGTCCCAAAGAGACAAACACCATATGTTCTCTCTGATTTGGGAGAATTAATGGCGCAGCTAAAATGAAACCTATAGAAGCAAAATTGTCACTTTTAGAATCAATGTCTTCAAGATCCTTGACCTGATTGTTGAAGGACAGTTTACCATTGTTACTTTTTACTGTGTATATCCTTTTTGTTTTGTTTTGTTGTTTTTTTTTTCTCCTTTTTCTTTCTTCCTCTTTCATTTTTCTACTTCATACTATATACTGAACTCTCTATGTAACACAGAGTTAATTATGTGTATTTTAAGGCAATTGGAAAAAGATCCCAGTTAAAAATAACAGAGGGACTAAGAGATGGAGGAGGTAGTCTAAAACTGTAAAACAGTATAGTTCTGCATACAGCCATATAGACTTACCTCTCAGGGTACAGCCTAAGAACTAGTCATGTGCTCCAAATTGGTGGTGTAAATGCCATCTTCACTGTTAAAATGATCATATTAAATGTTAAAGGCAACAGATAGATCAGTCTAAGTTTAAAAGTGATGATATATATAACATCAAGTACAAGGTAAAAATAATAGAATTAAAAAGGAAGGAAGGACCAACATGAGAAGCAGTCCACACAGAAGACTCCTAGAATGACATTTGCAGTAAATAACACTCTGACCTCAGAATCAACCCTTAAGGCTTCCTGGTCAGGCTGGAAGGCCTTGAGAGCATTTCAGTCATGGAAAGACAAGAAAGACTCGGTGACAAAAAAATACCCTACATGGAGGATCTCTGTGAGACCTCAGAGGAAAGAAAGGGCCATCAAAGAAAGAGACACTCTTCTCTGAAGGGAGAGGAGAACATCCACTTTACTTATGGCCGTGTCCAAATACTGACAGAGTCTATGGTCACAAAAGGCTTCCATAGCCTTGGCAGCCCATTTCAAGAGCCTCAGATGATCACTGACATCATAAAAAAGAGTGTTAATTGTTAAAGGAACAACAGTAGTCACTATGCACTTGCTCCCCATGTAGGACCTCTGTCTCTATTGAATTGTAATATGAGAATCAACTACAAATTCTCTCCCCAAATTGTACTCTATATGTTTGGTGTGGGCGTGGGTGCAAATTGTTGAAATCTATGATTACATGGAGTTGGTCCTCTGTATATAAAGTCGTACTAAAAATGATCCATAATGAAGAAGGAGATGGGAGAGGGAATGGAGGTGGGATGGAAGCTGGTGGTGAGGGTATGGGGGAAAGAACCACTGTATTCCTAAATTTGTACCTATGTAAAAATGCATTCATTAAATAAAAATTTAAAAGAATAAAAAATTAAAAAATAAAAATGAAAAATAAATAAAAGGCCAGCCATGTGAAGAAATTGAAAAAAAAAAAAAACTCCAAAAATTTCTGAGTGCCTCTCTTTTTCTTTAAGATTTATTTATTTACTTGGAAGTCAGAGTTAAGCAGAGAGAGAAGGAGAAGCAGAGAGAGATGTCTTCCATCCACTGGTTCACTCCCCAGAGAGCCACAATGGCTGGAGCTGTGCCTATCCAAAATCAGGAGCTAGGAGCTTCTTCTGGGTCTCCCACATGGGTGCAGGGGCCCAAGGACTTGGGCCATTTTCTATGGCTTTCCCAGACCACAGCAGAGACCTGGATCTGAAGTTGAGCAGTTGGGACACAAACAGGAACCCATTTGGGATGCCGGCACTGCAGGTCGTGGCTTTACCCACTATGCCACAGCACTGGCCCACTGAATGCCCCTCTTGACTTATTATTAAGGGAATATATTCAAAAATAAAATGAATTTTAGAAAGCTGTACTTATTCTGCCTACTACCAGAAAGTAAAGCAGGAAAAACAAGAGTAAGCAGATAGTTTGCAGAACATAATTTGCCCATATCAACTGAAATTTACTTAATTCAACTTCTGATTACTGTGCAAATCTTTTTATTTAAAGATTTATTTATTTGAAAGACAGAGTTACAGGGAGAGGTAGAGGTCTTCCATCCACTGGTTCACTCCCTAAATGACCGTAATGGCCAGAGGTAAGCTGATTCGAAGTCAGGGGCCAGGAGCTTTTTCCGGGTCTCCCACACGGGTGCAGGGGCCCAGGGACCTGGGTCATCTTCTGCTTCCTCAGGCCGCAGCAGAGAGCTAGATCAGAAATGGAGCAGCGGGAACTCCAGCGCCCATATGGGATGCCGGCGCTGCAAGTCTGGGCTTTAACCTGCTGCACCACAGCGCCGGCCCCTGTGGAAATCTTAATTCAGGGTGTAAGTCTAACACCCTGAGGTTCACAGCTACATTATTATTTGACTCTCTATATATGCAATTATCAACTCTTAGAACAAAAATTGCATTTAAATACTGAAAAGTAAAATTTCTTTTCAACTAGGAAAATCATATTTGTATTGTGCATTTAAATCCTAAGCAGTATAATGTAGCAGAAAGCAACAGATAATGTATTTCAGTTCTAGTTAGAGTTCTACCTATACAATTCCCCCCTGGGCAATTTCCTTAAATTCTCTAGCATTCAGTTTCTTCATCAGTAACTGCAATGTTCAGACTAGATTGCAATCAAGCTTCAATTTCATTTCTCTTCTTATAAACTAAATTTTCTATAATATATAGTAAAATATATTTACAAGATAAATTCTAAACTAGTCTTAGGATAATGTATTCAACTAATTTTCATTAAGAAACATGATTTTCAATGGTTTATTAGTCTATATTATCATAAAAGCTCAATTAGATCTTTAAGTAGGACTATTTATATTATGTTCAAGTGGGATACATGTGAGTTTTGCTCATTTTTATATCCACAAATAGGTGAACAGAAACTAACTCAGTACATTTTAAAATACTCTATGAAACTGTGACTAGAACTACAAATAAAGATGGCTAAAGAAGAACTACCCAAATTCATGCTCTAAACTGTTATTTGTACCATGCACCTGTAAGTTTCCTGTCTCAGAACAGAAGATTTTACCTAAGATTTCTTTCCAGTTACATGTCTTGTTAGTTAATTTTAGGGGTCAACATGATTGGGTTAAATAATATCTAGAGAACGGGTAAGGCACTATTTTGGGCATATTTGTGATGGTGTTTCCAGAGGAGATTGGTGTGTGAGTCTGAGTGGACTAAAGGAGAGTTCCACCCTCAATGTGGGCGAGTCCCATTCAATTGACTGGGTTTCAGATAGAACAAAAACAAATAAAATGGTAACTGTTCTCTCTCCGTCTCTTCTGAAGCTGGGATACACACTTCTCCTCCTGCCCATAAATGTCAACTAAAGGCTATCTGGCCTTTGGATACTAGGACTTACACCAGAAGCCTCTGAGGTTCTGAAACTTTCAGACTTTATTGAGCCATGCTACTGGTATCCTAGGGTCTCCATCCTGCAGATAGCCTGTCATGTGACCTCTCAGATCCATTGATCATGGGCGCCAACACCTCTAATAAATATCCTCACATTTATCTCTATCTATATGTTCTATTGGCCTATCTCCCTGGAGAATCTTTACTGATATCCTTACTAATATACATGTAATGGGTCATATTATATTACAGCATTTTAGTAAAGAAAGGGGTTCTGAGAAATAGTGTTGCTGTTTCCTAAAATCTACAATTTTGTTAGTATGAGAAATGTTATATCAATCTTTATCATAATTATTTTTTAAAAAAGATTTATTTATTTATTTGAAAGGCAGAGAGGCAGAGGCAAGAGAGTAAGAGAGGTCTTCCACCCTCTGGTTCACCCCCCTGATAGCTGCAATGGCCAGAGTTGTGCCAATCTGAAGCCAGGAGCCAAGAGCTTCTTCCTAGTCTCCTACGCGGGTGCAGGGTCCCAAGGACTTGGGTCATCCTCCACTGCTTTCCCAGGCCACAGCCGAGAGCTGGATCAGAAGTGGAGCAGCCAGGACTCGAATCGGCATACATATGGGATGCCCACACTGCAGGAAGTGGCTTTGGCCACTATGCCACAGTGCCGACCCCCATAATTCTTTTAAAAAAAGAAAACATTTTATTTATTTATTTGAAAGCAGAATCACAGAGAGAGGGAGAGAGAGAGAAAAAGGTCCCTCACCTGCTGGTTCACTCCCCAACTGGCTGCAATGGCTGGAGCTACGCCAATCCGAAGCCAGGAGCCAGGTGCTTCTTCCAGGTCTCCCAGATGGGTGCAAGGGCCCAAGCTCTTGGGCTATTTTCTATTGCGTTCCCAGGCTATAAGTAGAGAGCTGGATCAGAAGGGAAGCGGTTGGGACACTAACTTGTGCCCATATGGAATGCTGGCACTGCAGGTGGAGGCCTAGCCCAGTATGCCACAGTGCCAGCTCCATATCATAATTCTTGATAACTTTCCATTATGACAGAATTTAGGCATAGAAAAATATGAGTGATATTTGAAATAAGTGACTGTACCCAAAGAATGGGTTTAGTTGATGAAAACTTAAGAATGTGATGAGATTCTTAGAGTAAAATCTATGCTTTGACCTTCATAACTTAAGACAATAAAAATAAAATATATTTTATTAGGTCAACTGTTACCAATTAGAGAATGCTAATGTCAACTGTTTCTTCTCCAAAAGTCTGAACAAACTCAGTTTTATTTTTCCAGAAACTCTAATAGACCCAAGACTCTCCTCTTCACAACTCAGGTTACAGTACATCAATACTGCTACACTTGCAATGTCTCAAATGCATGCACACAGAAGCACACATGCACACAGGTATTTACATCCAACTCTAAGGAATAACTTAAAGATTTTAGAGAAAAGGAAAAAATATTGCAATCAAAATGGTCAAGAATTCCTGAAGTAAGTGGGAACTAAGGAGTTAACAAAAACTAATTTTAATAGCACTACATTTTAGGATCATAACCCTATTAAATTATACTAGTAATTTTTTCTGTACATCATTTAGTTTATTCAGATTTGTTCTATACATGTGAAAATAGCACATACTTTATTAATAATAGTCTACAAGTTTTTAAATATTATTGATGATTAAATATTCTTTCAGCTATTGTGGAAACATTATAGGGATCATCAAAGTGAAACAACATTCAAATAGTATTTTATTATTGTCTACCCTCAGAAGGCTGTCCACCATCTTTTTCCCTTTCCTTAGTCTATTTCTAGCCAGTTGCCTGCAGTGCTACAAACGAGATAACTGGATGTCATTGAATGCTGATCATATTTTTAAAGTAATAAAGTCATTAAAATCTACAACAGTAGTCATCATGAGAATTGTGAATCACATAAAACTCTAAAAAGTGGTTATAAATATCATGTACAATTTCAATAATTTCAAATTCTAACTTTATATTAAATACCATACAACCCAGCCATCCCACTCCTTGGAATTTACCCAAAGGAAATTAAATTGGCAAACAAAAAAGCTGTCTGCACATTAATGTTTATTGCAGCTCAATTCACAATAGCTAAGACCTGGAATCAACCCAAATGCCCATCAACAGTAGACTGGATAAAGAAATTATGGGACATGTACTCTATAGAATACTATACAGCAGTCAAAAACAACGAAACCCAGTCATTTGCAACAAGATGCAGGAATTTGGAAAACATCATGCTGAGTGAATTAAGCCAGTCCCAAAGGGACAAATATCATATGTTCTCCCTGATTGGCGACAACTAACTGAGCACCAAAGGGGAAATTTGTTGAAGTGAAATGGACACTATGAGAAACAGTGATTTGATCAGCTCTTGTCCTGACGGTTGATGTACAATGTAATACTTTATCCATTTTAGTGTTTTTTTTGTTGTTGTTCTAGTACCATTGGTTGAACTCTGTAATTAACACACAATTATTCTTAGGTGTTTAAATTTTAACTGAAAAGTGATCCCTGTTAGGAATTTGGAAAACATTATGCTGAGTGTCATAAGCCAATCCCAAAGGGACAAATACCACTTGTTCTCCTTGATAGGTGACAACTAACTGAGCACCAAAAAGGAAACCTGTTAAAGTGAAATGAACACTATGAGAAATGGTGACTTGATCAGCCCTCACCCTGACTGTTGATGAGCAGCTTAATATGTTATCCCTCTTAGTATTTTTTTGTTTGCTCTACTTAATACTTTTGGTTGAATACTGTAATCAATACACAGTTATTCTTAAGTGTTAAAACTTAACTGAAAAGTGATCCCTGTTAAATATAAGAGTGGGAATAAGAGAGGGAAGAGATGTGCAATTCGGGACATGCTCAAGCTGACTTGCCTCAAACGGTAGAGTTAGATACATACCAGGGGATTCGAATTCAATCCCATCGAGGTGGCATGTACCAATGCCATCTCACTAGTCCCAGTGATCAATTTCTGTTCACAATTGATCATAATGATAGGACTAAGAGCCAAAGGGATCACATAAACAAGAATAGTGTCTGCAAATACTAGCTGACAGAATCAAAAAGAGAGAGAATGATCCAACATGGGAAGTGAGATACACAGCAGACCCATAGAATGGCAAATGTCCTAACAGCACTCTGGCCTCATAATCAGCCCTTAAGGCATGCGGATCCAGCTGAAATGCCCATGAGAGTATTTCAGGCATGGAAAGCCAAGACACTCTGGGGGGGAAAAAAAAACCTAAATGAAAGATCTCCACGAGTGAGATCCCAGTGGAAAGAATGGGTCATCAAAGAAGGAGGTACCTTTCTCTGAAGGGAGGAGAGAACTTCCACTTTGACCATGGCCTTGTCAAAATATGATCAGAGTCAGTGAACTCAGGGGGCTTCCATAGCCTTGGCAGCTCATGACAAGAGTCTAGGGTGATTACTGATGCCATAAACAAGAGTGTCAATTTGTTAAGTCATCAACAGGAGTCACTGTGCACTTACTCCTCATGTAGGATCTTTGTCCTTAGTGTGCTGTATGTACATTGAGATTTAATGCTATAACTAGTACTCAAACAGTATTTTTCACTTTATGTTTCTGTGTGGGAGCAAACTGTTGAAATCTTTACTTAATGTATGCTAAACTGATCTTCTGTATATAAAGAAAATCGAAAATGAATCTTGATGTGAATGGAAGGGGAGAGGGAGTGGATAAGGGGAGGGTTGCGGGTTGGAGGGACGTTATGGGGGGAAAGCCATTGTAATCCATATTCTGTACTTTGGAAATTTATATTCATTAAATAAAAGTTAAAAAAATTCAATGATGGATATAAGAGGTTGAGTTTAGCATAGTGCCTGAGATGCAGAAAGTGCTCAGTAAGCAGTGCTATTAATATCATTAAAATTATTACCAGTGGAAAAAAATGTCTTCTTTTTCATTATTAAGCTACAGAAAATATATCTTTTCCTAAGATACCATAATCATGTGAAGAAATGCTTGATAAATCAGAGGTTTTCAAACTCTTAAAATAATTTTATTTCTGTATTATCAGTCTAGGTTTATATTTAACAGGATGTCTCATGTTACATAATTCACTTTGTTCCTCTGCTTGCTAGAAGACCAGCAATGGGTGTATAACCTAATTATATTGAATAGAAAACAGAACAATCTCTGATGACTACTGTGCAAAGAAATTTCTGATTTTGTGGGTAGACTACACAGGAAATATATTCAGAAGAGTCACATTTGAAAAATTACTCCAAACAAATAAATGGAGAATTATCTGTGTTTCTGACTAAAAGTGGAAGTGAAGTATCATTAATACAGACACAAAACTCAAATCATTTTCACTCAGACTCTATTCCTAGGAATACAAAGCATAAATTTATTTAAATAGTTTTGGGGATATTGCTTCTCTAAAATGAAAATTGTGATTGGTATGGAAAGTATTATGAATAATTCTGAACAGGAAAAGAAAGAATATTGGTTGAACCAGGTCATGTTGGTTGAACTCTGGAGATATATGAGCTATATTTGTATATGTGAGCATGTATGTATGTGTGTTATATCTTGAAATGTTTCCATATAACACAGTATGCCATATTTTAAATTATTTCAGAAATTAAAAAAAAATTATTTGATTGTTTATGGGCAAGCAGAACATTTATTAGTAATTTAACTAAAACTTTGTGGTCATTCAAAATATAATATATAAGTTACAGAGTTTTATAAACTAAGTCAAGGATCATTCATGCAAATTCATACATCTAAAGCTGGAGTAATGTGACAGGCTTCAAAATGTTTGTGGAAAATGTGCATCATGTTTTCACTCAATTTTTCACAAAATTTGTGGTCATATATAATTACTTTGAAGATGAAAAAGTTTACGTATTGCATGATTTGAATCAAGTAGTAACTTAATGTGTTCTTACAGTATGCACAAATGACCCCTTCCATTTTCATCAAACTCATGTAGAATTTTTGGAAGTACTAAAACTACTACATTTGGTCATTCTATTGGCTTTAGCAGAAATTTACATCTCATTTAAGAACTATCCAGAAAGAAATTACTCTATGAAGCTCTGCATCTTTTTTAGTGGTTTTCTTCCAATGTACATTTCACATGTTTTTGTTTTATCAGACTTTGGTTCTCTGTAATTTTATCCATGTTACTCACTGTACTGTACTCATTAAGGCTTCTTGGCATACCTAACTTTGTACAGAATACTGCTTTGTAGAGTTGGTATTAATTCACTGTTTATTTCTCAAAAAGAACAAAATTATCTCCCTTCTTACATACACCTGCCAGAAAATAAATACCTTTAAATGGTAGGGGTGGGGGGCAATCATTTGACATGACAGTTAAGATTCTTTGGGGTGGAGGGGCAACATTGCCCTTCACTTCTGATCCAGCTCCCTGCTAATGCCCCTGGGAAAGCACTGGAAGATGGCCAAAGTATTTGGGCCCCTGCCATCCACTGTGAAACCTGGATGGCCTTCTAAGGCTCCTTGCTTAAATCTGTACCAGTCCTGACTGTTGCAGCCATTTCAGGAGTGAACCAGGAGATGGAAGACTTTTCTGTATCTCCCTCTCTCTCTGTAACTCTGCCTTTCAAATAAAAAATTAATTAATTAATTAATTAATCTTTTTTAAAGAAAAAGATGCCACTTAGGATGCTCATATCAGAGTGCTCATTTCTGATTCTGGCTCCATTTCTGATTCCAGTTTTCTGCTCGAACACATCCTGGTAAGCAGCAAGTCAAGTACTCAAGGGCTTGGGTCCCCGCCACCCATAGGGGAGACTTAGATTGGGTTCCAGGATTCCAACTCAGCCAAGCTCAGCCCTGGCTCTTGTGGGTCTTTGGGGAGTGAACCAGAATTTGGAAGTTCTTTCTTCATTTTATATTTTATTTCTCTGTATCTTACAAGTAAAATGAAAATAAATAAATAAAACTTTGTGGGGAAAAAAGGAAAAAGGGAGGAAGACCGCAAAAAAAAAAAAAAAAAAAACAAAAAAAAACAAAAAAACAAAAAAAAAAAGGACAACCAAAAAAACCCTTTTCTTTTGAAACCCAGGCCCACAGCATTTTGCTATGTACACATTATTTCAAAAGCATTACAAAATCATGGCATTATAGCTAGAAGCTGCCAATAAATCTGGATAATTGCCTGAAAAATCAGTTTCTGAGGATGGCACTGACTCTGTGGTTTCATAAAAATAATGAGATTGTACCACAAATGATTCTTTCTTTTTAGTCTCTAACAAATAATTAGTAAGAATTAAAGAACACATCCCTTAATGTTGCATCTTTAAAAATCATCTGGACATTTCTATTTTACATAATTATTACCTATTTGAGTCAATACTTTGCCGCATTATCTTCAGTGTGAATGTGATGTTCTTCATTAAGTAATGAAGGCTTCTTTTCTCTCTCCCTTTTTCATTTTTGCCTCACTGTGCACTGAAATCATTTTTCTTTTTGAGAAGATTTATTTCTTTATATGAAAGGTAAAGTGATAGAGAAAGGGACAGAAAGAGTTCCCATCCACTGGTTCCCTCCCAAAATGCCTGCAACTACCAGAGCTGAGCCAGGCAGAATCCATTGACCAGGAACTCCATCAGGTCTCCCATGTGAGTAGTAAGGGTCCAAATACTTGGGCCATCTTCCACTGCTTTCCCAGGCACATTAGCAAGAAGTTGGACTGGAAATAGAATAACTGGGACTCAAACTGGCATTCCAATATGTGATATGGGATGCCAGTTTCATAAGTAGCAGCTTAACCCTCTGCGCCACAATGCTAGCTGTTAACACCGAGCTTCTAAATTCTTTGAAACTTTCTGTTATCTGCAGCGAAGTCAATTCATGTTATTGTTTGATGTTTTTATTCATCTGTTCCTTACCCTTCCCTTGATCTTCTTCCTCGATAAAATTTACATTCAGGGGCCGGCACTGTGGCGCAATGGGTTAATGCCCTGGCCTGAAGTGCCAGCATCCCATATGGGCGCTGGTTCAGGAGCCCAGCTGCCCCACTTCAGATCCAGTGCTCTGCTATGGCCTGGGAAAGCAGTAGAAGATGGCTCAAGTCCTTGGGCCCCTGCACCTGCGTGGGAGACCTGGAAGAAGCTCCTGCCTCCTGGCTTCAGATGGGTGCAGCTCTGGCAGTTGCGGCCATCTGGGGAGTGAACTAGAGGATGGAAGACCTCTTTCTCTCTCTCTGCCTCTCCTCTCTCTGTGTAACTCTGACTTTCAAATAAATAAATAAATAAATCTTTTTAAAAAATATTATATTGGCCGGCGCTGCAGCTCAATAGGCTAATCCTCCACCTGCAGCGCGCCAGCACACAGGGTTCTAGTCCCGGTTGGGGTGCTGGATTCTGTCCCAGTTGCTGCTCTTCCAGGCCAGCTCTCTGCTGTGGCCAGGGAGTGCAGTGGAGGATGGCCCAAGTGCTTGGGCCCTGCACCCGCATGGGAGACCAGGAGAAGCACCTGGCTCCTGGCTTCGGATCAGCGCGGTGCGATGGCCACAGCGCGCTGGCGGCAGCGGCCATTAGAGGGTGAACCAACGGTAAAAGGAAGACCTTTCTCCCTGTCTCTCACTGTCCACTCTGCCCGTCAAAAAAATAAATATATATCCATATATATATATATAACAATATCCTTATTGATACTCAAAGACTGTTCACTGAAGTAAAGGATAAAATAAAAATCGAAAATGGACTTTGGAACTTGGGAGATGAAGTTCAGTTTCAAGAAAACGAGAGTAGCTTAGAAAAGGAACATTTTTAAAATTACATTGTAATCACAATTCAATTTGAGTAGCTTTGTTTTGTGTAAACTTTTGCCTTCAATTCAACCAAGTTACAAAATATCAATTTAGCTTTCTGGCCATCGAATATGATTAAGATCTTACATTTGGGTGTGATGCCTTTTATCCCAAAAAATGGCAATGAAATTTTAACTATCAAGTGAGCATTGGACATGCTGGAGAAGAATTTCATCAACTCAGGCAAAACAGTGTTAAATGGATAACACTTTATGCAACTGAACTAAAACTTTTAGCTGTGCAATTCATATTTTCAAAATTGTATGGGGTCATTAAGCTCTGTAAAGTAATCTTTCCATATTATAACCCCCACTTCCTGAAGTAGTTAAATGCAAATCAAAGTTGAGGCAATGATCCTCTTAGGAGGCAATGAAAATTACTGCTGTTTAACTATGTCATCTTTTCAAATGGGGCCTGAAGAATTAAGGTTCCTAAAGACACAAAGGTCTGAATCAATCTACAAAAAGAATCATCGAGGTTAAAGTACCATAAAAATTTCTGAATAAAAGTTAAAGCAAAGGTTTAGAAAGTAAATGCCCCCCCCCTTTTTTTTGTGGGTTGTCTACAACAGTATCACAAAGTATATCTTTTCTGCCCCTGTGCCATGGCCCAGATACAGATTCAGCTGTTCACTGTGACTTTAAGACAAAGACTGATGACACATTCCCAACATTCAATAAATCTGTAATTTTGTGAGAGCAGGAACCATAACTACTAATCTTTACAATTACTAGTCACCAACACATAGTGGGTGATTAATAAGTGTCTTTTTAGCTGAATGAAATGCATAAGTATATCTAAAATGTTATTTTCAGATAATTTCCTAGTGATAGTTTTAGGTAATTTTCCCTTAGCATCAGCATTCATGTGTGATTAGTAGTATCACGTTTGAATGTTATGGTCATAGTGTAAATGAAATTATTTCCCGTATGATATATGTACAAGGTATCCTCAAGAAATTCATGTAAATGTGCATTATGAAAAATTACAGTTTTTCAACTTTTTGCACCAAAATAAACTTGTCTGTAATTCAATTTTTTCACAAAATTTTGAAGTACCCTCATACTAATACTTCTTAAAAAGTAAAATTTATAAAGCTCTTGGTTCTTTTTCTATTTCTGTAACAAAAATCCTAAGGCTGTGTGCTTTATAAAGAAAAGAAATTCGATTCAGTTCTAGATATCTGAAAGAATGCTGCTGGCATCTGCTTGACTCTGGTGAGGGCCTCATAGCATCACAATGGTAAGAGACCATGTGAGTGGTGAGTGGTGCTTGTGGAAGAGGGATTTAGGAGAGGTGCCAGACTTCCTTACACCAATTCATTCTTGTGGAAATCAATCTGTTTCGACAAGACCTGCATTAATCCCTTCTAAATGTGGTGCCCACATGACCTTAATTACCTTGTACTAGAATCCACCTATTCTCAACATTGCCACACTGGGGTCCTAGTTTCCAACATATGAAACTTTGTAGTGTATACTCAAACAATATTCAAACAATAGAAACAGATTATTAGTGAATGAAAATTTCATTTTATTTTACAAGATTGATTGGTGCTAATAAAACAAAAACATTAACCTACATCTGCTTTCAACTTCTGATTTATCAATGAACTTTTATCCCTCCACCGAAGATTCTCAAGCATCACCACTCTCACTACCCTTCATTCTGTCCAAAGCCTTTTATATAGTTCTGTCAACCTTTCAATTTTCTTCTCATTAAAGTATAGATGATAAATATAATTAATACATTTCTGCTGCTCACTTTGAGCCTTAAATATACTCAAACTTTTACCCAGCATAATACTATTGATTAGTGCCTTTTGGTTCCAAAGCTATTGCACCATGTGGCTTTTCTCGTCCTTTCATTAAAGAAATAGAAAGATCATCATTCAATTAGTACTTAATTTCCTCTTTCAGGTTACCTCTAAGAATGTAATACACTTAGCTGTTTAAGGGGACTATTCATTTTTCTTTCTGCACTTACAAGCAAAATAAAATATATTGAAATGAGTAAGCAAGTGTCCTCACAGTTTATAAAAACTACAGTCCTCTTTATAAAATGGCAGTTTTAAAGTCTGAAATCCTGGTGGTGCTAGAATTCAAGCAACAACCTAAAGTTTTCTTCACATACTGCTAGCTAAAACAAGATGGGGATTAATATGCCACACACAAATACAAGTTGTTTTGATGGCATGGCTTTTTCTGTTTTGTGAAAAAGCCTTAATCTTTTTCAAAGTGTTGGCTTGGAAATCTAAACTTCTCAAAACACTTTCTCATCTCTGCAAGCCCAATAACAGCTTTGAAGACTTCGTAGGAAATGGCATTTTGCACAAAATTATTTTTTAGACTCCTTTTTAACTGAATCACATAACAGATGGAGGCAGGAGGGAGTTTGCACTAGCAGAGAAAATAATAGAAATGAAATCAGAAAATAAAAGGCAAATGATTTATCAGGAGCTCATACAATATTTTAGATTTTAAAATCAACAGCTAAAAGTGAGAACCCTAAACTTGCAAATGGCTTGATAGGATTATAAAGCAGTAAGACATTTCTCTAAAAATTCATTTTCTACCTTTTCTATTCAGCAAGGACCTTTTATCTAACAAAAATCACTGTAAAAAACCCAGTCTCTAAGCCTCTTCCCAAAAAATTTCTTCTCTAATTGAAGGAAAGAGAAAGAACTGGACTCGTCTCTTTTTATATCACACCAGAGTGGTGCTCATAGATCTTCTTAAGAACTCAGAAGCTGAAAAAGACATGTTAGCCAGAACTTCTACAATTTCACCATAGATAAGCTTTTGGCACATGAACAAATTGAGCTTAATATGTCACTGCAACAAAATGTGCACATTTTTGTCTATCATTCACATAATTTTCTTTCTTATTTTTTCTGAGTTACTTGCATTCGTTAGAATTTTTTTGACTTTCATTTAGTAAATACAAATTTCCAAAGTACAGTTTATGGATTACAATGGCTTTGCCTCCCATAATTTCCCTCCCACCCACACCCCTCCCATCTCCCGCTCCCTCTCCCTCTCCCATTCCATTCACATAAAGATTCATTTTCAATTATCTTTATGCACAGATCAATTTAGTATATATTAAGTAAAGATTTCATCAGTTTGCACCCACATGGAAACACAAAGTGTAAAATACTGTTTCAGTCCTAGTTATAGCATTATTTCACATTGGACAACACATTAAGGCCTCAGAATCAGCCCTCAATGCATTCGGATCTGGCTGAAGAGCCCATGAGAGTAGTTTAGGCATGGAAAGCCAAGACACTCTGGAAAAAAAAAAAAAAAGAAGACCTAAATGAAAGATCTCCGCAAGTGAGATCCCAGTGGAAAGAACAGGCCATCAAAGAAGGAGGTACCTTTCTCTGAAGGGAGGAGAGAACTTCTACTTTGACTATGACCCTGTCAGAATAAGATCAAAGTCGGCAAACTCAAAAGGCTTCCATAGCCTTGGCAACTCATGACTAGAGCCTAGGGAGATTACTGACACCATAAACAAGAGTGTCAAATTGTTAAGTCAACAACAGGAGTCACTGTGTACTTACTTCTCATGTGGGATCTGTCCTTAATGTGTTGTCCAATGTGAAGTAATGCTATAACTAGTACTGAAACAGTATTTTACACTTTGTGTTTCCATGTGGGTGCAAACTGATGAAATCTTTACTTAATATATACTAAATCGATCTGTGCATAAAGATAATTGAAAATGAATCTTGATGTGAATGGAATGGGAGAGGGAGCAGGAGATGGGAGGGGTGCGGGTGGGAGGGAAATTATGGGAGGGAAAGCCATTGTAATCCATAAACTGTACTTTGGAAATTTATATTTACTAAATAAAAGTTTAAAAAACTTGAATAAAATATTACAGGAGGTAGAATCATGCAAAAATCTAGCCACTTAATAGAACATAATAAATGACAGATATCTGAGTCAAAAACATACTTTGGAAAATATCAAATAAACTGCACAGAAATTTAAAAATGTGACTTTCAAAGGCTGTAAACAGGACACCATTCCTACTTGTTTCTTAGAAAATATGTACATAAATGTTCCTAGGGCAACTCAGAGAATTTTCATTGAGTTGACGACATTTCAGGGACAACGAAACCTAGATGGCCAAAGGTGCATATTGCTAGAATAGGTGTTTACTTGGTTTTGGATGATGTACACAAATGAAGGTAATAAACCAGACATTATAAAAATAAAAATGAGATGCACATGTTGCAATATGATTTACATCATTTACTGTTAGTAGACTTGAACACAAGGGTAAGAGCAATTATAGAATAAAAGAAATGAAGAAAAACGTTGCATTACAGTTACACTAAAAACATTCTAAGGGGCAGGTATTGGCATAGTGGTTAGTATAGTGGTTGGTATGCTCTTGTTGCATGTCTTAAAATTTGGGTTTCCTTCTTGGCTCTGGCTCCTGACTCAAGTTTCTTGCTAATGCAGACCCTGAGAGGCAATGACAATGGTTGAAATAGATAGGTCAGGCCGGTGCCACGGCTCACTAGGCTAATCCTCCACCTGCGGCGCCTGCACACTGGGTTCTAGTCCCAGTTGTGGCGCCAGATTCTGTCCTGGTTGCCCCTCTTCCAGGCCAGCTATCTGCTGTGGCCTGGGAGTGCAGTGGAGGATGGCCCAAGTACTTGGGCCCTGCACCCGCATGGGAGACCAGGAGGAAGCACCTGGCTCCTGGCTTCGGATCAGCGCGATGTGCCAGCTGCAGCGTGCCGGTTGTGGCGCACCAGCCGCGGTGGCCATTGGAGGGTGAACCAATGGCAAAAGGAAGACCTTTATCTCTGTCTCTCTCTCTCTCTCTCTCTCACTATCCACTCTGCCTGTCAAAAAATAAATAAAATAAAATAAAAAAACAGAAATAGATAGGTCAGAGACACACATGTGGGAGACTGGGATTGAAGTTCCAGCTTTGGTCAAGCTTCTGCAAATGAATGAAATCTTAACAGCAAAGAATTTGGGGGGTATCTTATTTTCCTTCATAATAAATTTTCCTGAAAAGCAACTACACCAAATAGGTTTCTTTTTTCTAATATATAATAACATTCAGTGAAGCAGAATTTTTTATAAGTCAAAATTTTTAAAATAAATTATCTATGGCCATTGATAAAGACCATTCAACTTAAATGGGTTGTCAGATTAAATAAGCATTAGCTACACAGGCTATAGTAAAGTCTGCATGTTTGTTATCGGTATTAATGATAAAACCATTAACAAAGAGTAAAAATCCCAAATAGCTGTTATTAAGGTAGAACAACTGCTCATTGTCTAAGCCATTGTAAGAGTTTAATCATCATGTGCAAAGTGTATTATTAACAATAAAAGTTGTAACGGTAATTTCCCATGAACGCTACCAAAAAATTCAACTCTTTAAATATAACTTTGGTTTACAAAAGGAATTCAATATCATTCCTAACTGGTTGGAGGCATTGACCCTCCTGAATAACAAAATAGTAAATGTGCTGAAATAATGGATCATATTCTCTCTTCTTTTTCCTCTTTTTCATTGTCAAAGTTTAAAACTTTTATATTTTTGTGAATAGTAAACGAACATTCACATCATATAAAAACCTTCATATGACTTTTGTATATATTCTATGTGAAAAATTATAACAATTTTAAAGATTTATTTATTTGAAAGGCAGAGATACAGAGAGGCAGAGGCAGAGAGAGAAGGAGAGAGAGAGAGAGAGAGAGAGAGAGAGAGAGAGAGAGAGTCTTCTATCTGCTAGTTAACTCCCCAAATGGCTGCAATAGCTGGAGCTGAGCTGATCCAAAGCCAGGAGCCAGAGCTTCCTCAGGGGCCCCCAGGAAGGTGCAGGGGCCCAAGCACTTGGGCCTCTTATTTTTTTTTAAGATTTATTTTAAAAAATTTTATTTTTTTTTACTTGAATGTCAGAGTTGCACAGAGAGAGGAGAGGCAGAGAGCAAGAGAGAGAGAGAGAGAGAGAGAGGTCTTCCATCTGCTAGTTCACTCCCCTATTGGCCGCAATGGCAGGAGCTGTGCTGATCTGCTGCCAGGAGCCAGGAGCTTCCTCTGGGTCTGGCACGCGGGTGCAGGGGCCCAAGGACTTGGGCCATTTTTCACTGCCTTCCCAGGCCGTAGCAGAGATCTGGATCGGAAGTGGAGCAGCCACTTTGAATCTGCGCCCCTACATGATGCCAATACCTCAGGCCAGGGCGTTAACCCACTGTGCCACAGCACTGGCCCCCTTGGGCCTCTTCTACTGCTTTCCCAGTACATAACAGAGAGCTGGATTGGCAGAGGAGCAGCCGGAACTCGACCCAGCACCCATATGGGATGCTGGCACAGCAAGTGGCAGCTTTACCCACTATGTCACAGAACCACACCTGGCTTAAATGTTTTAACAGTTTAATTGTGACTAGCTGATTATGAATTTAGCTCAGAACTCTATATTTCAAAAATTGAGGTCGGTAGAATAAATCACTGAGTTCTTGTGAAAAATTTGTCCTAGCCTCCATTCTTTAGATAATAGTGTTATTCACGGACTTTAGTATTGGTTAAAGAGCCCTTGGTTTGTGGATATTTTCATTTTATTTATTTATTTATTTAAACAAACAGATTTTACTCAGTTTAGTTTTTTTTTTTTTGAAAGGCTGGATTATAAGCTTTGGAATAGGTACCTTTGCCCAGATGTTTTCCAGCCTGCCAATCTATAAAATCAAAGACTCAGGATAAAATTAGTTTGTCTTTCATCAAAAAATATACTTGAATGACTCAAAAAGTAATTAGGACATCTTGGTAGATATTATGTAGACTTTGTTGTCTTCGTAATGAAAGTTTATGTGATGCATTTGCTGTGACCCTGAGAACCTAATATATTAATAAATTCCTTCTTAAAAGAGAAGTATATACCAAATGAAATATTTTCAATGTTTACATAAAATTTGTGTATCTACTGAATTTCTTAAAATCAAAGGAAAAATACCATTATTTTATATTGCATAATTTTAAGTTCCTCACTAGCAGTGACAGAGGACATTGAGAAGTAGAAAGGAAGACAAAGGGGTAGCAGAAAGTTTTGAGGATTATAAAAATGTAATAGATTTCTGATTAGGATAATGAATTAAGTTAGAAAAAAACCTGAGGGCTAAGATTAAAAAATGTAGAGCTTAAGTCACTAATAACTTTTCTCAGCGCATCTCCATGCTTTTCTTGCCTTTCTGTCCATCTGCAAGAAAACACTTTCTAAACATAATGTTGATGGTCCACTTACAAGTCCTTCATTACTTACTCCCTAAAAATGTACAAGATAGGTTCAACTTCAATGGTTTTACGTGCTTATCATACCAAGATGAAAAATAAACTGATCTACCAGGACACTATTTTACATAACTATTCATACCACTCATCTTTTAAAGCAACACACCACTTATCAAAATGCCGTGCCTTTTGTTTGGGAGTAGAAACTGACAAGCTAGTCCTGAAACTCACATGGATATGCAAAGGGCTCAGAATAGCTAAAATAATCTTGAAAAAGACAAAGCTGGAAGACTCACATTTTCCAATTTCAAACTTTATACAACGATAAAGTAAGCAAGGCTATGGTTCTGGCCTGTGGATAGATTTACAAATAGATACAGTAGAACTGAGAGTCTAGAAATAAACATTTATGGCCAATGTTTTGACAAACCACTGAAACTATATTCTTTTCAATAAAGGATTTTTGGGTAACTGGATATTCACACACCGAAAATTGAAGTTGAACCCCTACTTTACACCATACACATGATCGCCACATAGATCAAAGACCCAAATGTAAGACTTTAAGCTTTATAAATTTTAGAAGGAAATTTAGTTGTATATCTTTGTATGTAAATTTTGATTAGGCAATGATTTCCTTTTATAAAAAATTATTTATTGAGGCCGGCATTGTGGTGCAGTGGGCTAAGCCTCCTCCTATCCAGCCAGCATCCCATTTAGGCACTGTTTTGAGATCTGGCTGCTCCACTTCTGATCCAGCTCCTCACTGAGGAGCCTGGGAAGGCAGTGGGAGATGGCCCAAATAATTTTAAAAAAAAATATTTTTTAAAAAAGTATTTATTTGAAAGGCAGAGTTACAGAGAGATGGAAGGAGAGAGAGAGAGAGAGAAGGATGGGTCCCTCATTTCCTGGTCATTCCCCAAATGGTTACAATGGGAGAGGATGGGCTAGACAGAATCCAAGAGCCTGGAACTTCATCTGGGTCTCCCACATGGGTGACAGAGGCCCAAGTACCTGGGCCATCTGGTGCTGCTCCTCCGGGTTCATCAGCAGGGAGCTGGATCAGAAGTGGAGCAGCCGGGGCTTGAACTGGTGCTCATGTGGCATGACGGCATTTTAAGCAGCGGCTTAACCCACCATGCCACTGCCAGCCCTTAGGCAGTGATTTCTTGGATATGATACCTAAAGCATAAAACAACAAAAGGAAAAAATGGATAAATGGTACTTCATCAAAATTCAGAACTTTGTGGGTGGGACTTGTGGTGCATTAAATTAAGCTGCTGCCTGCATCCCATATCGGAGTACCATTTTGAGTCCTGAAGGCTCTACATCCTATCCAGCTTTCTTCTATTGCACCTGGGAAGGCAGCAGATGATGGTCCAAATACTTGTGTCCCTGCTGTCCATGCGGGAGAACTGGATGGAGTCCTGGGATCCTGGCTTCATCCTGACCCAATCCCAGTTTTTGCAGTCATTTGGGGAGTGAACCAACAGATAAAAGATGTTTTTCTCACCTTTTCTCACTGTCATCCTGCCTTTCAAATAAATAAATAAGTAAACCTTAAATAGTCTAAGCTTTTGCTTCAAAAGAAAACTATCAACAAGTGAAAAGACAATCTACAGAATGGGAGAAAAAACTTGGATATCATATGTAAGTATCTTTTAACCAGAATTAATACTTCAAAAAAACTTACAACAACAATAAAAAGACAAATGATATGATTAAAACATGGGCAGAGCTTTGAATAGACATTTCTGCAGAGAATGCATACAAATGTCAGTTAAGTGTTATTTTTCATTAGAGGAATGCACATCAAATGCACAATGAGATAAAACTTCACACCCACTATGATTGGTAGAATAAGAGACACAGGCGATCAGAACTGTTGGTGAGGATGTGGAGAAATCACAACATTTATACATTGATGTGGGATTGTAAAATGGTGTGGGGACCCACATGCTAAGGCCCACAACATGCGAAGGCTTAGCTTGCTGACCGTTTGCAATAGTTACTGCTGTGTGGATGTTTATGGTTTCTGTTGAGCTGCGATATCAGGACCTTTCCATAACTCCAGACTTGAGTCAACAACTATGGCCTTGGGACTTCACATACTTTTTTCCCACTGACCAAGAGTTGAGAAAACACCAGGTGAAGCAACAATAAGCTTTCTGCTGGTGTCCGAGCCGTCTGCTACATGACCAGGAGCTTGATTGGATGAAGGTACGTGATCACCTTTATGGTTCGATAAGGAGTGCATGAACTGTGCGTGATCAGGCACCCGATTGGAGCGTTGCTGCATGAACTGTAACATGGACTAAGTCTGCATTACATGCTTCTGCAATGTTATACTATATAAGCCGTTCCTGATGTAGTAACGGGAGCTTCCCCTTTCTTTCGGAGCTCCCCTTGCTCAAGGGTTTCTTTTTCTATCCTGTTTAAATAAAGTCTACTGAAGACCAAGAAACTGCATCCGAGTTGCTGTTTTCCCGAGATCCCGGGACGACAAATGGTATCATTGCTTTGGAAAAACAGTTTGGTAATTCCTCAAAATGATAAACAGATTTATCATATAATCTGGCAATTCTACTCCTTACCTGTTTACTCAGGAGATTGAAAATACATGTTGTTTCTAGTGTTATGTTACAAATAAAGCTACCTTGAAGGTCATTGTATAAACTATGTTTTAATTCTGTTAAGTAATGCCTAGGAAATGAATGTCTTGATATAATTTTTCAAGCATCTGCCAATTAGTTTTCGATTTTTGTTCCCACCAGCAGTGCACTAGAGTTCCAGTTCGAATTGGGGAGGGGAATTATGGGATATGAAATTATAGGATATGTACTCTATGGAATACTACACAGCAGTTAAACAAAAAAAATCTGGTCATTTGCTACAAAATGGATGAATTTGGAAAGCATGATACTTAGTGAAATAAGCCAATTCCAAAGGGACAAATACCATATGTTCTCCCCGATCTGTGAAAACCAATACAGCACTTAAAATGAAATATGTAGAAGTGAAATTGACATTTTGAGAAGCAATGACTTGAATAGTCCTTGCCTTTACTGTTGAGGAACAGTTTTTTTTTTTCCCTCTTCATACTATTTATTGAACTCTTCACTTAACATAGAGTTAATCATTTATGTAGGGGCCGGTGCTGTGGCACAGCGGGTAAAGCCACCGCCTGTAGTGCCAGCATCCCACATGGGCACTACAGAAGTGGCTGCTCCACTTTCGATCCAGCTCCCCGCCACGGCTCGGGAAAGCAGTTGAAGATGGCCCAAGTCCTTGGGCTCCCGCACCCACATGGGAAGGCCTGGAGGAAGCTCCTGGCTCCCCGCTCCTGGCTTCAGATCGGCCGACCTCTGGCCACTGCAGCCAATAGAGGAGTGAACCAGCAGATGGAAAACCTGTCTCTCTCTCTCTCTCTCTCTGCCTCTCCTTCTCTTTCTGTGCAACTCTGACCCTCAAGTAAATAAATAAATATTTTAAAAATAAATCATATACGTATAATGTCAAATGAAAATAAATATCAGTAAAAACAAGACTGGGAATAAGAGGGGGAGGAGGAAGTTTGTAACTGTAAAGCTGCATACATTCCTATGAGAAATATATAATCTAATCATTGATGGAGTATGTTGGTGTTTTATTAACAAAATAACTTTCACTAGTGGGACTTGAATGCAAAGACTTTAAGTTGAAAAATGTATATTACATAGTAATTTTTTAGATTTATTGACTACATTTTTCTGTGAAAATAATAAACTAATTGGTTTAATATAATCTTGCCAATAAATTATGCAATTAGGCATTTCACTGTCAATATGTTTGGAAATAAAATACAATTAATAGTAATCAGTAATTGCTTATAAGGATGTGAGGCATACTATTATGCAAGATTATAGATTATTAGGCAAGATTATAGTGCTTAGGAAGTTACCCGTTATAGACTACACACACTCAGAAATGTTACTATTAAAGTATTTTATAATTAAGGTGGTAAGTTTTCACAAGTTTTTGGCAGGCAGAAGATACAGAGGAAAGCAACTGGCAATAAAAACATAGTTTTGTGCTGCTAGAAGTAATAATGTCATAGTTTCCTGCTTCCTCTGTATATCCTTAGATAAAAATTTCTTATAAAGAAAGTAATGGGCTTGGTGAGAATTTTCTTTTCTCCTTATTTTTATTTTTTTATTTTTAAAGAATTTATTAATACATTAAATCCTCAGGGTCACTACAAATGCATGATAATTACTAAAACATAATTCTCATCAACTCTCCTGTTAATGTGACATTAATACAAAGAGAACAGATTAAATGTAGTTCATAGATTCGATTCTAAGAGTAACAAAATGATAAATAAAAATTTTACATACTTACTGTGTAGATGATATGTTATATACGTAAACATTGTAAAATGGCTAAGTCAAGTTAATTAACATATCCATTGCCTCACATACTTGCAACTGTTAAGTGGTAAGATCATTTAAAATCTACTCAGAAAGAGAGAGAGAGAGTTCTCATCTGCTAGATCACTACCTCAAATGTCCACAAAGGTTCACAAAGGCTGTTAAATAGAAAAATATTTTCAATAAATGGAGTCAGAACATCTGGATATCCACATGCAAAGAAATGAACCTAGACAATGACCTTACGCTTTTCACAAAAAATTAACTAAAGACAAATCACAGTACTTAATATAAGATGCAATATTATAAATATTCTACAAATATATGAGATAAATCTAAGTTAATGTGAGTTTGTCAATAACCTTTTATGTTGAACATCAAAAGCAACATCAATGAAAGAAAGTGTTGATAAGTCAAATCTAATTAACATAAAACTGGGCCAGGTTGAAACTGGGAGCCAGAAACTCAAGTCAGGTTTCCAGCATGGGTGGCAAGGACTCAACCATCATTGCTGTCTCACAAGGTCTGAATTGGCAGGAAGCTTGAATCAAGAGAGGAGCCAAGTATCAAATCCAGGCACTCCAGTATGGGATATATTAACAGGCATCTTAACTGCTAGGACAAATGCCCATACCTGGTTATTTGCTTCCTTATTGTTTGACTTTATAAAAGTTATTTCTGTATTTTGAATATATCTCCTTTACAGGATGTGTAGTTTGTCCCAATCAGTGGCCCATCTTTTCATTCTCGTAACAGTAATATTCATAGATTACAAGATTTTATTTCAGTGAGATACAATTTATCAATATTTTCCTTCATGGATGTTGCTTTTGGTATTATATAAAAATGTCATTGGACAACCCATAGCCACCTACATTTCAATCCTGTAATATGCTGTAGAACATTAATAGTATTGCATTATCTTAATGAAATATGGAATGGAGAGGGAGTAGGAGGTGGGATGGAATGAGGGGAAGAATCACTATATTCCTAAAAGCTATACATATGAAATTTGTATTCATTAAATAAAAACCTTCTATAAAGAGTATCGCATTATATATTTAGGTCTGTGATTCATTTTTAGTTAATTTTTGTGAAAAGTGTAATGTTGATATCTATGTTCCATTTTCAGCATGTGGGTTTAAAGTTGTTCTGGTACCATATGTTGAAAACACTATCCTTAGGAGGAGGCAAGATGGCGGAATAGGAAGGGAGCACACTGATAGTCCGGGGAGAGACAGTTTAATAAAAGTGGAGATAATGCAGGTTCAAGGAAGAGTAGGGGAGGAAACAGCAGAAGAAACTCTTCCAGAAAGCGTGATTCACAGTGGACCTGCGTGGAGAGCGTGGGAGCCCACAGTTCGGGACACCAGCGGCAGACTCAACACACCAGCGCTGGAACGCGAGGTGAGCCGAACCACAATAGCCCGAGACACTGGCAGGGAAGCGGAGAGAGGAGACTAGAGGGAACGACCCCTGGGGGGGAAAGTTCACCAGGCTAACTGGAAGAGAGAGAGAGAAAAAAAAAAGGTGACTGGTACGGACGCGGGTTTCTCTTTCTCCGCTCACCTCTCAAGGGCGAGCAAGACAAAGAGCAGGCGCCATCTTGGACATACGTCATAAGCAGAGCGACCTCAGGTCTGCACCGGCCCTGAGCCTAGCAGAAAAACCTGACTCTGGGCGGGGCGAATTAACAGGAGATTAGGACCTAGTAAATTTGTGGTGCTACTGAACTGAGACTGTGAAAAAAGAGACGGTGGGAGAGAGAACTCACGGAATTCATGTGAGTACTCTCCAGAGACGCTACAATTCTGTAACTTTGGCAACCCAGTGGGAGACTGAAGGAGAATCTGAGCCCACCCTGAGGGCAGAACAGATTCCTTGTGTAGTCCTTGGGAAAGAGCTTCCGATCTCTGGCTCCTGTGGGTATATCATTTGCCTGCTAACTACCTCCAACTTTGTTCAGCTGTGTGGAATTACTTCCCTTTTGAATAAAAAAAAGAAAGAGAGAGAGAGAGAGAGATCTACCACGCCTAACCTGGGAGTGTCACTTTTGGCACACCAAACAGAGCTCTCAGGCCACACCCATCACAAGCCTCTAAGGCTCCATCAAAAACAGACAGTCCATTTAATCTAGAGTCATAGTACAACAAGAAAAAGCACCACAGTGAAGAAACCAAATATCTCCAATATGCCAAATAACAAACGCAAAAACCAAGGTAATAAAAACAAGGAAGTCACTATGACGTCCCCAAATGAAAAAGACACCCCAATTCAAGATTATGAAGATGATGAGTTAGAAGAAATGCAAGAAGCAGATCTCAAAAAATTGATAAGAACATTAAGAAGTTCTCAAAAACAAATTCTTGAACTACAGAAATCCTTAATGGACAAGATAGAAAATCTCTCGTGAAAATGAAATATTAAGGAGGAATCAAAATGAAACGAAACAACTAGTACAACAGGAAACTGTGATAGTGACGAGAAATCATAATGAAGTGAAGAATTCAATAGATCAAATGAAAAACACAATAGAGAGCTTTACAAACAGAATGGGTGAAGCAGAAGAGAAAATATCGGACTTAGAAGACAGAGAACAGGAAAGGATACAGTCAGACCAAAGAAAAGAAGAGGAAATTAGAAATCTAAAACATATTGTCAGGAATCTGCAGGATACTATTAAAAAAACCAACATTCGGGTTCTAGGAGTTCCTGAAGGCATGGAGAGGGAGAAAGGATTAGAAGACCTTTTTAGTGAGATATTAGCAGAAAATTTCCCAGGTTTGAAGAAGGACAGAGAAATCCTAGTACAGGAAGCTCATAGAACCCCTAGTAAACCTGACCAAAAGAGAACCTCACCACGACACGTTGTAATTAAACTCTCCACAGTGAAACAGAAAGAAAAGATCCTAAAATGTGCAAGAGAGAAACGTCATATTACTCTCAGAGGATCTCCAATCAGACTCACAGCTGACTTCTCATCAGAAACCCTACAAGCTAGGAGGGAATGGCGAGATATAGCCCAGGTACTAAGAGAGAAAAACTGCCAGCCCAGAATATTATATCCTGCCAAGCTCTCATTTGTGAATGAAGGTGAAATAAAGACTTTTCATAGCAAACAGAAATTGAAAGAATTTGTCGCCACTCGTCCAGCCCTGCAACAGATGCTTAAAGATGTGTTACACACAGAAACACAGAAACACGGTCATCAATATGAAAGAAGGTAAAAGAAGGGAACCTCACAGCAAAAGATCACAGGGAATTCAAAGCATATATTAGAACTTATCTTTGGCAAATGGCAGGGCAAAATTACCACTTATCATTAGTCACATTGAACGTGAATGGCCTGAACTGTCCAGTTAAAGGACACAGATTGGCTGATTGGGTTAAGGAACAAAACCCATCTATTTGCTGCTTACAAGAAACACATATTTCAAACAAATATGCATACAGAATGAAAGTGAAAGGATAGAAAAAGATATACCATGCCAAGAGAAATGAAAAAAGAGCGGGCGTAGCCATCTTAATATCGGACAACATAAACTTTACCACAAAAACTGTGAAGAGAGACAAAGAGGGACACTATATAATGATTAAGGGATCAATACAACAAGAAGATATAACAATTATCAATGTATATGCACCTAACTACAGGGCACCGGTTTATCTAAAAGATTTGTTAATGGACTTAAAGGGAGACTTAGACCCCAATACAATAGTACTGGGGGACTTCAATACTCCACTCTCAGAAATAGACAGATCAACAGGACAGAAGATCAACAAGGATACAGTAGATTTAAATGACACTACAGCCCAAATGGATCTAACAGATATATACAGAACTTTCAATCCTACAGCTAAAGATTTTACATTCTTCTCAGCAGTACATGGAACCTTCTCTAGGATTGACCACATACTAGGCCATAAAGCAAGTCTCAGCAAATTCAAAAGAATTAGAATCATACCATGCAGCTTCTCAGACCATAAAGGAATGAAGTTGGAAATTAGCAACTCAGGAATCCCCAGAGCATACGCAAACACATGGAGATTGAACAACATGCTCCTGAATGAACAATGGGTCATTCAAGAAATCAAAAGAGAAATCAAAAATTTTCTGGAAGTAAATGAGGAAAACAGCACAACATACCAAAACTTATGGGACGCAGCAAAAGCAGTGTTAAGAGGAAAGTTTATATCAATAGGTGCCTACATTAAGAAATTGGAAAGGCACCAAATAGATGAGCTTTCAACACATCTCAAGGATCTAGAAAAACTGCAGCAAACCAGACCCAAATCTAGTAGGAGAAGAGAAATAATTAAAATCAGAGAAGAAATCAACAGGATTGAATCAAAAAAAAAAAAACATTACAAAAAATCAGCCAAACGAGGAGCTGGTTTTTTGAAAAAATAAACAAAATTGACACACCATTGGCCCAACTAACTAAAAAAAGAAGAGAAAAGACCCAAATCAATAAAATCAGAGATTAAAAAGGAAATGTAACAACAGACACCACAGAAATAAAAAGAATCATCAGAAATTACTACAAGGACTTGTATGCCAACAAATAGGGAAACCTATCAGAAATGGATAGATTCCTGGACACATGCAACCTACATATATTGAACCAGGAAGACATTGAAAACCTAAACAGACTCATAACTGAGACAGAAATTGAAACAGTAATAAAGGCCCTCCCAACAAAGAAAAGCCCAGGACCAGATGGATTCACTGCTGAATTCTACCAGACATTTAAAGAAGAACTAACTCCAGTTCTTCTCAAACTATTCAGAACAATCGAAAAAGAGGGAATCCTCCCAAATTCGTTCTATGAAGCCAGCATCACCTTAATTCCTAAGCCGGAAAAAGATGCAGAATTGAAAGAGAATTACAGACCAATATCCCTGATGAACATAGATGCAAAAATCCTCAATAAAATTCTCGCCAATAGAATGCAACAACACATCAGAAAGATCATCCACCCAGACCAAGTGGGATTTATCCCTGGTATGCAGGGATGATTTAATGTGCGCAAGACAATCAATGTGATACACCACATTAACAGACTACAGAAGAAAAACCATATGATCATCTCAATAGATGCCGAGAAAGCATTTGATAAAATACAACACCCGTTCATGAAGAAAACTCTAAGAAAACTGGGTTTGGAAGGAACATTCCTCAATACAATCAAAGCAATCTATGAAAAACCCACAGCCAACATCCTATTGAATGGGGAAAAGTTGGAAGCATTTCCACTGAGATCTGGTACCAGACAGGGATGCCCACTCTCACCACTGCTATTCAATATAGTTCTGGAGGTTCTAGCCAGAGCTATTAGGCAAGAAAAAGAAATTAAAGGGATACAAATTGGGAAGGAAGAACTTAAACTATCCCTCTTTGCAGATGATATGATTCTTTACTTAGGGGACCCAAAGAACTCTACTAAGAGACTATTGGAACTCATAGAAGAGTTTGGCAAAGTAGCAGGGTATAAAATCAATGCACAAAAAGCAACAGCCTTTGTATACACAGACAATGCCATGGCTGAGGAAGAACTTCTAAGATCAATCCCATTCACAATAGCTACAAAAACAATCAAATACCTTGGAATAAACTTTACCAAGGACGTTAAAGATCTCTATGATGAAAATTACAAAACCTTAAAGAAAGAAATAGAAGAGGATACCAAGAAATGGAAAAATCTTCCATGCTCATGGATTGGAAGAATCAATATCATCAAAATGTCCATTCTCCCAAAAGCAATTTATAGATTCAGTGCAATACCAATCAAGATACCAAATACCTTCTTCTCAGATCTGGATAAAATGATGCTGAAATTCACATGGAGACACAGGAGACCTCGAATAGCTAAAGCAATCTTGTACAACAAAAACAAAGCTGGAGGCATCACAATACCAGATTTCAGGACATACTACAGGGCAGTTGTAATCAAAACAGCATGGTACTGGTACAGAAACAGATGGATAGACCAATGGAACAGAATTGAAACACCAGACATCAATCCAAACAGCTACAGCCAACTCATATTTGATCAAGGGTCCAAAACCAATCCCTGGAGTAAGGACAGTCTATTCAATAAATGCTGCTGGGAAAATTGGATTTCCACGTGCAGAATCATGAAGCAAGACCCCTCCCTTTCACCTTACACGAAAATTCACTCAACATGGATTAAAGACTTAAATCTATGACCTGACACCATCAAATTATTAGAGAGCATTGGAAAAACCCTGCAAGATATAGGTACCGGCAATGACTTCTTGGAAAACACCCCAGAAGCACAGGCAGTCAAAGCCAAAATTAACATTTGGGATTGCATCAAATTGAGAAGTTTCTGTACTGCAAAAGAAACAGTCAGGAAAGTTAAGAGACAACCGACAGAATGGGAAAATATATTTGCAAACTATGCAACTGATAAAGGGTTGATAACCAGAATCTACAAAGAAATCAAGAAACTCCTCAAGATCAAAACAAACAACCCACTTAAGAGATGGGCCAAGGACCTCAATAGACATTTTTCAATAGAGGAAATCCAAATGGCCAACAGACACATGAAAAAATGTTCAAGATCACTAGCAATCAGGGAAATGCAAATCAAAGCCACAATGAGGTTTCACCTCACCCCAGGTAGAATGGCTCACATTCAGAAATCTACCAACAATAGATGCTGGCGAGGTTGTGGGGAAAAAGGGACACTAACCCACTGTTGGTGGGAATGCAAACTGGAAAAGCCACTATGGAAGTCAGTCTGGAGATTCCTCAGAAACCTGAAGATAACCCTACCATTCAACCCAGCCATCCCACTACATGGAATTTACCCAAAGGAAATTAAATTGGCAAACAAGAAAGCAGTCTGCACATTAATGTTTATTGCAGCTCAATTCACAATAGCTAAGACCTGGAACCAACCCAAATGCCCATCAACAGTAGACTGGATAAAGAAATTATGGGACATGTGCTCTATAGAATACTATACAGCAGTCAAAAACAACGAAACCCAGTCATTTGCAACAAGATGGAGGAATTTGGAAAACATTATGCTGAGTGAATTAAGCCATTCCTAAAGGGACAAATATCATATGTTCTCCCTGATTGGCGACAACTACTGAGCACCAAAGGGGAAACTTGTTGAAGTGAAATGGACACTGTGAGAAACAGTGACTTGATCAGCTCTTGACCTGACGGTTGATGTACAATGTAATACTTTATCCATTTTAGTATTTTTTTGTTCTAGTACCATTGGTTGAACTCTGTAATTAACACACAATTATTCTTAGGTGTTTAAATTTTAACTGAAAAGTGATCCCTGTTAGGAGTTTGGAAAACATTATGCTGAGTGAAATAAGCCAATCCCAAAGGGACAAATACCACTTGTTCTCCTTGATAGGTGACAACTAACTGAGCACCAAAAAGGAAACCTGTTAAAGAGAAATGAACACTATGAGAAATGGTGACTTGATCAGCCCTCACCCTGACTGTTGATGAGCAGCTTAATATGTTATCCCTCTTAGTATTTTTTTTTGTTTGTTCTACTTAATACTTTTGGTTGAATACTGTAATCAATACACAATTCTTCTTAAGTGCTGAAACTTAACTGAAAAGCAATCGCTGTTAAATATAAGAGTGGGAATAAGAGAGGGAAGAGATGCGCAATTCGGGACATGCTCAAGCTGACTTACCTCAAACAGTAGAGTTAGAAACATACCAGGGGATTCGAATTCAATCCCATCGAGGTGGCATGTACCAATGCCATCTCACTAGTCCCAGTGATCAATTTCTGTTCACAATTGATCATAATGATAGGACTAAGAACCAAAGGGATCACATAAACAAGAATAGTGTCTGCAAATACTAGCTGACAGAATCAAAAAGGGAGAGAATGATCCAACATGGGAAGTGAGATACACAGCAGACCCATAGAATGGCAAATGTCCTAACAGCACTCTGGCCTCATAATCAGCCCTTAAGGCATGCGGATCTGGCCGAAATGCCCATGAGAGTATTTCAGGCATGGAAAGCCAAGACACTCTGGGGGGGGAAAAAAAACCTAAATGAAAGATCTCCACGAGTGAGATCCCAGTGGAAAGAATGGGTCATCAAAGAAGGAGGTACCTTTCTCTGAAGGGAGGAGAGAACTTCCACTTTGACCATGGCCTTGTCAAAATATGATCAGAGTCAGTGAACTCAGGGGGCTTCCATAGCCTTGGCAGCTCATGACAAGAGTCTAGGGTGATTACTGATGCCATAAACAAGAGTGTCAATTTGTTAAGTCATCAACAGGAGTCACTGTGCACTTACTCCTCATGTAGGATCTTTGTCCTTAGTGTGCTGTACATTGAGATTTAATGCTATAACTAGTACTCAAACAGCATTTTTCACTTTATGTTTCTGTGTGGGAGCAAACTGTTGAAATCTTTACTTAATGTATGCTAAACTTATCTTCTGTATATAAAGAAAATCGAAAATGAATCTTGATGTGAATGGAAGGGGAGAGGGAGTGGATAAGGGGAGGGTTGCGGATTGGAGGGACGTTATGGGGTGAAGTCATTGTAATCAATATTCTGTACTTTGGAAATTTATATTCATTAAATAAAAGTTAAAAAAAAGAAAACACTATCCTTAATTAACACACAATTATTCTTAGGTGTTGAAATTTAAATGAAAAGTGATCCCTGTTAAATATAAGAGTGGGAATAAGAGAGGGATGAGATGTATAGTTTGGCACATGCTCAATCAGACTTGCCCCAAACGGTAGCGTAAGAAACATGCAGGGGAGTCCAATTCAGTCCCATCAAGGTGGCATGTACCAATGCCATCTCACTAGTCAAAGGATCAGTTTCAGTTCGTAATTGAACAGGATAGGATTGGGAGTCAAAGGGATCACATAAACAAGACTAGTGTCTGCTAATACTAACTGATATAATTAAAAAGGAGAGAACGATCCAACATGGGAAGTGGGATACACAGCAGACTCATAGAATGGCAGATGTCCTAAACAGCACTCTAGCCTCAGAATCAGCCCTTAAGGCATTCGGATCTGGCTAAAAAGCCCATGAGGGTATTTCAGTCTTGGAAAGCCAAGACACTCTGGCAAAAAAATAAAAAAGACCTAAATGAAAGATCTCTGTGAGTGAGATCCCAGCGGAAAGAACAGGCCATCAAAGAAGGAGGTACCTTTCTCTGAAGGGAGGAGAGAACTTCCACTTTGACTATGACCTTGTCTAAGTAAGATCGAAGTTGGTTAATTCAAGAGGCTTCCATAGCCTTGGCAACTCATGGCAAGAGATTCGGGTGATTACTGATGCCATAAAAAAGAGTAAATTTGGTAAGTCCACAACAGGAGTCACTGTGCACTTACTCCTCATGTAGGATCTCTGTCCTTAATGTGTTGTCCAATGTGAAATAATGCTATAACTAGTACTCAAACAGTACTTTACACTTTGTGTTTCTTTGTGGGTGCAAACTGTAGAAATCTTTACATAATATATACTAAATTGATCTTCTGTATATAAAGATAATTGAAAATGAATCTTGATGTGAATGGAAGGGGAGAGGGAGCGGGAGATGGGAGGGTTGTGGGTAGGAGGGAAGTTATGGGGGGGGGGAAGCCACTGTAATCCAAAAGCTGTACTTTGCAAATTTATATTTATTAAGTAAAAGTTAAAAAAAGACTGTCCTTGATCCATTGACTGGCTTCTGCTCCATTATACAAGATCAGATAACTGCACATGTGTATCTATTTCTACATATTCATTCTCTTTCATGATTTATCTATTCTTTCACCAATATTTCACTGTTTTGATTACTTTAGCTTTACAATAAGTTCTAAAGTCAGAAAGTAGTAGTGCTCTAAGCAAATTATTCTTCAATATTATATTGGCTCTTCTGGGTAATTTTTCTTTCCATATAAACTTAAGAATCAGATTGGTGATATTATCATAGGAACTGTTGGGAATCTGATTGTGATTGCATAGAATTTTACAGATCACATTTGAGGAAACTGACATCTTAACTGTGCTGCCTGTCTATCCATAAACATGGAATGTTTCCTCATGTGTTTAGAGCTTTTATTGCTTTCATCATAGATTTATAGTTATTTTTATATAGATTGTATTCATATTTTGATTAATACCTAAGTGGTTTTTTTTTGAGGAGCTACTATGTAAATGTAATTATGTTTTCATTTCAAATTCCAGTTACTCAATACTGCTACACAGGAAAACAATGGACTGTTGACTTACCCTTGCATTCTGTAAATTTACTGTAATTGTTTATTAGTTTCAAACTTTTTTTCTAGTTCTCTTGGAATTTTATATAGGTAATAATGTTATTTATTAGCAAAAATTTTTTGTATCTTTCTTCCAATTCTGTAAGCCTTTTATTCACTCTTCTGATGCATTAGCCAGGCTTCTGGTACAATGTTCACTATGAATGGTGGAAGATTTCCTGGCCTTGTTTCCACTCTTAGTGGGAAGCATCTAGATACTTATCATAAAATATCACGTTAAATGTAGGTATTTTGTATACATTCTTTATATAGTTGAGTAAATCTAATCTTAGTTTGCTAAGAGTTTTTCTTTTTAAAATTATGACAGGGTGTCACATTTTGTCAAATATTTTTATGCACATATTGATATTATCATTTGATTTTTCTTTTAGCCTGTCAATGGGATTTTCAAATGTTGACTCAACATTTATACCGAAATAAATAAAACTTGGTTGTGGTGTATAGTTATTTTTATATATTTTTGACTAAACTTGTTAATATTTTCATCTATGTTCATGACAGATACTAGAGTGCAATTTTCTTGTATGTCTTTAGACAAAGACTTGTACATGTACCTATCCACTGGGAGAGAGAAGGCACCATTTTGACACCAGTAGTGGCTTCGGTTCGTGTGCAAGGTTGTGATCCAGGGATTTTACCAGAGGGGAAAAAAAAACACATTGGGGCTGGCGCTGTGTCACAGCCCCAGCTTGTGGTGCCTGCTTCCCATATGGGCAACAGTTCGAGTCCCAGCTGCTCCTCTTCTGATCCAGCTCTCTGCTATGGCCTGGGAAAGCAGTAGAAGAAAGCCCAAGTCCTTGGGCCCCTGCACCCGTGTGGGAGACTAGGAAGAAGCTCCTGGCTCCTGGCTTCAGATCAGCTCAGCTCTAGCCATTGTGGCCCTTTGGGGAGTGAACCAGCAAAATGGAATTCTCTCTCTCTCTCTTTCTCTTTCTCTCTCTCTCTCTCTCTGCCTCTCTTCTCTCTGTGTGTAACTCTTTCAAGTAAATAAAATAATTCTTTTAAAAAAAACGCATTGCCCACTGACCTTGAACCTGGCTGGGAGGGTTGACAGGGAGCTGGGCACCCATGCAGAACTGTGAGGTGCCCCCAGCATCTCAGCACATCACAGGATCTGGGGTTCAAATTGCCAAGGTGGAGCACTCACAGGCAGCTGGCTCTGGGAACATCTCTGCTCTCTCAGTGGACAGGACAGGCTAGTGGGGTAGTGTGGCTCCTCCGCATTCCATGAATTGGGAAGCATTGCACATTGTGACTTGGGAATTCTGTGACTGCATGAAAGTGCACAGGGTCTATCTGGATCTCTGGGCAATCACTGTGTCTGTCTCCAGAGGCTCAGTGCTCCCTGATTGTTTAAGGTGGGTCATTGCAGCAGATTCGGTACTCACACCAAGGACTGCACAGATCCTTTATGACATTCATGTGGCAGTGCAGTTGAGTGAGGTAAGTGTTGCATTTACTGTGGGCTAAACCCAGGAATTAATCACCTTGTTAGAAATGAGGTGAGGGTGTGATTATCCCACAAGAAGTGATCATACCCTTCCCTTGCTGACAAGAAAGGAGATCTACTACACTCAATGTGGGTGTTATCCTTGATATTTGCCCCACCCTTGAGCACAGCCAGAGCTCCCTGGCCACACTGAGCACACACCTCTGGGTATTCACTGAAAGACCAGACACTCCAATAAGCCACACAGGTATAGTTCAAGATACAAAAATCAGAAGATAAAACCAATAAGTATTTCCACAAATGCCTAAAATTAATTGCAGAAATTTAAGAAACAAGAATAAGGAAGACAACATAACTCCCCCAGAGGAACACAACAATAGTTCAACATTAAAATGTGAATATGAAGAGATTGGTGAAAATCTGAAAAGGAATTCAAAAGATTGATCATAGGATTGCTCAGAGACAAGGAGAGGAAAAACATGATAAAGAAATCCATACATTACATGGGCTAAAATGATCTCATGAGATTGAGATTTTGAAGAGAAATGAAACCTGAAATATTAGAAATGAAAAATATAATATCTCAAATAAAAAAGATAGTCATCACTATGAAAGAATGTGAAGGCAGAAAATCTCCCAGTAAAAGTACAAAAAAAAGCGAGGCCGGCGTTGTGGCGCAGCAGGTTAACACTCTGGCTTGAAGTGTCGGCATCCCACATGGGCGCCTGTTCAGGACCTGGCTGCTCTACTTCCAATCCAGCTCTCTGCTATCGGCTGCGAAAGCAATAGAAGATGGCCCAAGTCCTTGGGCCCCTGCACCCGTGTGGGAGACCTGGAAGAAGTTCCTGGCTCCTGGCTTTGGATTGCCACGGCTCCAGCCAATTGGGGGAGTTAACCATCAGATGGAAGACCTTTCTCTCTCTCTCTCTCTCTCTCTCTCTCTCTGCCTCTCCTTCTCTCTGTGTATCTCTGACTTTCAAATAAATAAATAAATCCTTAACAAATAATAGAAATATTTATGGAAAATGGCAGGGCCATGTCATTATTTAATAATAATCTTGAATGTGAATTGCCTAAATTCCCCAATTAAAAGACATAGAGTGGCTGAATGAATTAAAAGCTAAGACCCATCTATTTGCTGTCTATAGGAAACACACCTCACCACCAAAGATACATGCAGATTGAAAGTGAAAGAATGGAAAAAAGATATTCTATGCTAATAAAAAGAAAAATTGAGCAGTGTAGCAATCCTAATAGCATACAAAATAGAATTTAACACAAACATTGTTAAAAGAGACAAAGAAGACCATTTGTAATGATTAAGGGATTGATTCAACAGGAAGATATGACTATAATAAATGTATGCATACCCAATGCATGGGAGCCTGGCTATTTAAAACAAATATTAATGGATTTAAGATAGACATTGTTGTGTTTACTGTTTTCTGTTGTTGTGGCATTAAAAGTTAAAATTCTTCTGATTACTGTTTTTATTTCCTCTATTGTCTTAGGCTTTTCCTAGAGAATCCTTAGAGTCTGAGAAGTTTTTTTTTTTTTAAAGCAGTAATCCCTGTGGTAATACAAAGTCTATACTAATGTGGTTGTAATGCTTTGAGGATGAAATTATACTATAATCTTATCCCTGGATTCTAGTCTTTTTGCAGTCTTGAAGTTGGATACAGATGGTTTTGGATTATGATTTGTCTATTGAGTTTTTGCCTTTACAATGGTGTAAAAACTATCTGCACTCAGGAGAAATCATACTTCATAATCTGAATTTTGATCTTTTCCTGGGGTAGTGATATGCAGGACAATATTCTCTTCTGATTCTCAGCAGAAGTTTGCAACTCCCAGTTAGTCTCATGATCATGAGGGTAAACAGCAATACTCTAGAGTGTACTATGATGCTATGCTATGATATTTGGTAGTTTAAATGCATTAAATGCCCTTTCGATCCAAAGTATTTTCAACTTATGATGGACTTAGTGGGCTATGATCCCATTGTAGTCTGAGTAGTGACTTCCCCAAACAAGTCCCCAAATTAAAGACATTAAGTAGATTAGAGGTGGACAGTTCTTTTACTCTGGATTAATTAAGCTTGGGCAAAACTCTAGATTTTCTTTTGATTTTTTTATTTTTAAAAGATTTTATTTATTTATTTATTTGAGAGGTAGAGTTACAGAAAGTGAGAGGAAGAGACAGAGAGAAAGGTCTTCCTTCCGTGGGTTCACTCCCCAAATGGCCGCAATGGCCTGAGTTGCACCGATCCAAAGCCAGAAGTCAGGTGCTTCTTCCTAGTCTCCCATGCAGATGCAGGGGCCCAAGGACTTGGGACATCTTATACTGCTTTCCCAGGCCACAGCAGAGAGATGGATTGGAAGAGGAGCAGCCGGGACTGGAACCGGCACCCATATGAGATACCAGCGCCGCAGACAGACGATTAACCTACTGCACCATGGCGCCGGCTCCACCCTAGATTTTTTTTTTAATTATTATCTGTTCTAATTCATTTTCATTCTGTAAGGCTTTCAGTGCCATACTCCGTCTCAAATTTATTAAGGTCATATCCTAATTAATCATTGCAATTTGAATCCTTAGGTTTCGTTCATCTAGAAGTAACAGAGTATCTGCAATTTAAGTATTTGAACAGCATGGATGTAGGCAGACTGTGGGTTGTTAATTCACCACTCAGCATTATCAGGTTACAGATTGATTTCCCTGATGTCTTGTCACAGTTTAATACTTAATGTTTCAATGAAAAACATTGTATCCTAGCATGTCTCTATTTTTCATCCTGGAGGAAAGGGTTTTTTTGTTGTTGTTGTTCATTTTTTTTTTTTCAGATTTCCCCAAAGTTTCTCTTGACAAGAATTTGTTGACAAAATTGCAAGGAAGGTTAAGCTGTCTATCTGGCAATTTGAAACTCAAGAGGCTCTGGTGCTGTGGCATAGCAGCTAAAGCTGATGCCTGCAGTGTTGGCATGCAATATGAGCACTAGTTCAAAACCCAGCTGCTCCACTTGCGATACAGCTCTCTGCTATGGCCAGGGAAATAAGTAGAAGATGGCCCAAGTCTTTGGGCCCTGAACCCATGTAGGAGACCCAGGAGAAGCTCCTGGCTCCTGGATTCAGAATGGCACAGCTCCAGCCATTGCGGTCAAAGGGGAGTGAACCAGCAGATGGAAGACCTCTCTCTCTCTCTCTCTCTCTCTCTGCCTCTCCTTCTCTCTTTGTGTAACTCTGACTTTCAAATACATGAATAAATCTTTTAAAAAAATAGAAACTCTTGGCCGGCGCCGCAGCTCAATAGGCTAAAATCCTCCGCCTAGCAGCGCTGGCACACCGGCTTCTAGTCCCGGTTGGGGCGCCGGATTCTGTCCCGGTTGCCCCTCTTCCAGGCCAGCTCTCTGCTGTGGCCCGGGAGTGCAGTGGAGGATGGCCCAAGTGCTTGGGTCCTGCACCCCATGGGAGACCAGGAGAAGCACCTGGCTCCTGCCTTTGGATCAGTGCATTGGGCTGGCCGCAGCACGCTAGCCATGGCGGCCATTGGAGGGTGAACCAATGGCAAAAAGGAAGACCTTTCTCTCTGTCTCTCTCTCACTATCCACTCTGCCTGTCAAAAAAAAAAAAAAAAAAAAAAAAACTAAAAAAAAATAGAAACTCTTGAGTAAGAGTGGTCTCTGTCCAAATGGAATAAATATTGGATAATGGCTGTTGAATAAGGCTGTTTCATTGACTACTGATTTGTCTACACATGCTTCTATATAATCCAATTCCTCTTCCAAGAATTTTTAAGTTTATCATACATATATGAAAAGTTCTTATGCTTTCCTAAGGAGACACAATCACAAAGACATATCTAGTGCCTGAAAGCTGGAATATAATCTAATCAAGATAAACAAGGTTGAAAGATACTACGTTAAATAAATCATGCTGGTATATTATAAGTTTAGATTTGCTTTCCATTTCTTTATTCTGTTTCTGTTTAGTTTTACCTAATCCCTTTAATATCCTTCCAAAGATTTGATGAACAATTGTTTTAATAGGAAAACTAAGGCAGCATTACATACATTAATCATGAATTTTGAAAAAGTACTTTGCATTTTTTGTCCTGAACTGTGAAATACTGAGATAGATATTTACAAAATTCTAATGCAGTCTGATTTGTATGAGACTTCAAAGTAAGGTTCTGCCTTTGCATAGATATGTACATGATAACTGGAACTTTGCTTTAATGGAAAGCTAACTTTTATACACATTAATTTAAAGTTTGCTATGTGGTAGAAGTGAGAATCTCTCTTTGAATCTCAAACGCATTTTAGTATGCTTCTTTAAAGAATGTGTTCTGAAAACCCTATTTTGTATCTGCAAAGAGAAACAGAAACATTACAGAAATGCTTAAATAAGATAGTACTTTTAAAGTCCCACTTGTTAAATTATCCTAACAGTCCATCTTCTTTTATTCACTAAAATAATCAATATTCTATATCCATTTTTGTAAGATGTTATTTTTATTTATTTGAGAGGTAGAGTTAGAGACAGAGAGAGGGAGAGACAGAGAAATATCATACATCTTCCAGTTCATTCCCCAAATGGCCACAAAGGTCGCAGCTGGGCGTATCCTAAGCCAGGAGACAAAAGCTTCTTCTGGGTCTCCCACTTGGGTTCAGGGGCCCAAGCACTTGGGCTATCTTCCACTGCTTTCCCAGGCCATAGTAGAGAGCTGGATTGGAAGATCAGCAGCCAGGTCATGAACCAGCACCCATATGGAATGCCAGTACGGCAGGTGGAAGCTTAGCCTACTATGCCACATTGCTGGCCCCTTCTGCATTCTTTATTTAGTAAAGCATGTTACTGATTTTTACAACATGCTACATGTTAGAATATAGTTGATGAAAATCTAGTATATCTGGTTACTTCTGTTTCTATCAGATGAGTATATACATACACATAGAAAGTGATTGTTTATATTTTTATACCTGTTATGCCTCTATAATTTAACTAAATATTACAGTAATGATGAAATAAGAGTGTGAAAGAATTGTTTAAAATTTATTTTTAAATTTTATTTAAGCTACACGAGTTTTATGAATTTCATATAGGCAGATTTTTGAACACAGTGATACTCCCGTCCCTACACTCCCTCCTGACCATGCTCCAACTCTTCTTCCTTCTCTCTCTCACATTCCCACTCTTAATTTTTACAAAGATCTATTTTCAGTATACCTAATGATCATATAGTTAAATCTACACTAAGTAAAATAGTTCAACAAATAGTATTAAGTAAAAAAAAATGAAAATAAAACAAAATAGGACACTGTTCCTCTAAAGAAAAGACAAGGGCTGTGAACAATCATGGAATCTCAAAATGTGTATTTCATTCCAATACATTATATTTCAGGTACTCTATTAATTACCTCAGATCAGGGAAAACAGGTATTTGTTTTTGGAACTAACTTATTTCACTACATGTAATGGCTTTTAGTTGGGTCCATTTTGTTGCATAAGAAAGGATTTCATTCTTTTTTTAAAGCTGAGTAGTATATATACCATAAGTTCTTTATCCAGTCAACAGTTGATGGGCATTAGGGTTGATTACTATCTTAGCTATTGTTAAATTTTCTGCAAAGAACAAGGGGATACAGACAACACTTTCATAAACTGATTTCTTTTGGTTTGGGTCAATTACCATGAGTGGGATGGCTGGATCATACAGTAGACCTATATTCAGATTTCTGAGGTATTTCCATGCTGTCTTTCACAGTGCCTACACCAGTTTACATTCTCACCAACAGTGGACCAGGGTACCTTTTTCCTCACATCCTCATTAGCATTTATTGTTTGTTGATTTCTGTATGAGAGCCAATCTAACTGTAGTGTGGTGAAACCTCAACATGGTTTTGATTTGCTTTTCCCTGATGGCTAGTGATCCTAAGCATTTTCTCAAGCATCTGTTGGCCATTTGATTTTCCTCTCTTGAAAAATACCTGTTCAAGTCCTTTGCCCATTTCATAACTAGATTTTTTGTTTTGTTGTTGTTGAATGTCTTGAGCTCTTAATAGATTCAAGATGTTAACCCTTTATCAGTTGTGTAGTTTGCAAAAATTTTCTCCCATTTTGTCAGTTGTCTCTTCACTTTGCTGAATGTTTCTTTTGAAGTGCAGAAGCTTCTCAACTGGATGTAATTCCATTTGTCAATTTTGGCTTTGATGATTTGTTATTCTGGTGTATTTTCCAAGAAGTCTTTGCCTATGCCAATGTCTTGCAGAATTTCCACAATGTTTTCTAGTAATTTAATGGTAGCAGTCTTAGATTCAAGTTTTTGATATATTTTGAGTGAACATTTGTGTATGGTGTAAGTTATGGGTCTAGTTTCATACTTCTGCATGTGGCAATCCAGTTTCCCTAATATCATTTGTTAAAGAGATTCTCCTTGCTCCAGGTATTGATTTTAGCACCTTTGTCAAAGATAAGTTGGCTGTAGATGCATGGATTGATTTCTGGAGTTTTCATTCTGTTTCATTGGTCTACAAGTCTATTTTCATGCCAGTACCAGGATGTTTTGATTATAACTGCCCTGTAGTATGTCTTGAAATCTGGTATTGTGATGCCTCCAGCTTTGTTTTTATTGTATAAGAGTGTTTTAGCTATTTGGGGGTCTCTTTGTTTTCATATGAATTTTAGCATCTTTTTTTTTCTAGATCTGCAAATAACGTCATTGGTAATTTGATTAGTATTGCATTGAATCTGTAAATTCCTTTCAGAAGTATGGACATTTTGATGATTTTGCTGCTTCCAATCCATGAACATGGAATATTTTTTATTGTTAAAGTCCTCTTCTATTTCTTTAGTATTTTGTAATTTTCATTGTGGAGATCTTTGTTATCGTTGGTTAAACTTGTTCCAAGTTATTTAAATTGTTCTAGCTATTGTGAATTGGACTGACCTTAAAAGTTCTTTCTCAGCCAAGACATTGCCAGTGTATGCAAAGGCTATTGATTTTGTGCATTGATTTCATATATTGCAACTTTACTGAACTCTTTTATGAGGTCCAAAAGTCTCTCAGTGGAATCTTTTGGATCCCCTATGAATATAATCATGTCTTCTGCATATTGGCATAGTTTTATTTCCTCCTTTTCAATTTTTATCCCTTTGATTTCTTTTTCTTAGTTAATGGCTCTGGCTAAAACTTCCAGGACTATATTGAATAGCAATGTTGAAACTGGGCATCCTTGCCTGGGTCTGGATCTTAGAGAGAATGCATCCAACTTCTCCCCATTCAATAGGATGCTGGCAGTGGGTTTGTCATAAGTTTCCTTGATTGTGTTAAGGAATGTTCCTTCTATACCCAATTTGCTTATAGTTTCTATCATGATGGATATTGTATTTTATCAAATGCTTTCTCTGCATCTATTGAGATAATCATATGGTTTTTGTTCTTCAGTTTGTTATTTTAATGTATCACTTTTATTGATTACAAATATTGAACCATCTCTGCATACCAAGGGTAAGTCCCACTTGGTCTGGGTGAATAATCTTTCTGATGTATTGTTGGATTCAATATCTAATATGTTGTTAAAGATTTTTGCATCTATGTTTATCAGAGATATTGGTCTACAGTCCTCTTTCCCTGTTGTATCTTTTTCTGGCTTAGAAAGTAAGGTGATGGTGGCTTTAAAGAAGGAGTTTGGGATAATTCCCTCCCTTTCAATTGTTTCGAATAGGTTGAGAAGAATTAGAATTAGTTCTTCTTTAAATGTCTGGAAGAATTCAGCTGTGAAGCCATCTGTTGCTGGGTTGTACTTTTGTGGGAGGGTATTTATTACTGATTCAATTTATGTCTTGGTTATTGGTCTGTTTAGGTTTTCTATGTCTTCAAAACTCAATTTTGGAGATTATATGTGTTTAGGAATTTATATATTTCCACTATGTTGTCCAACTTGTTGACATACAGATCTTTTGTAGTAATTCCTTATCATTCTTTTTATTTATGTGGCATCTGCTGTTATATTTGCTTTTTCATATCTGAATTTATTGATTTGGCTCTCCCCCCCTTTTTTGGTTAGTTGGGACAATGGTATATCAAATTTATTTATTTTTCAAAAAAAAGAGTTTCTCATTATACTGATTTTTGTATTGGTTTATTTTTGTTTCAATTTTATTTACTTCTCTAATTTTATTCCTTTATTCCTACTTATTTTGGATTTGGCTTGTTATTGTTTTACATGTCGTTGAGATGTGTTAAAAGTTCATTTTTGATACCTTTCCAATTTTTTCATGTAGGCATCAATTGCTATAAATTTTCCTCTTAACACTGATTTTGCTGTATCCTGTAAGTCTTGATATTGATGTTTTAGTCTTCATTTGTTTCCAAATTTTTTGAATTCTCTTTTGATTTCTTCTATGAACCATTGTTTATTCAGGAACATGTTCAGTCTCCATTTGTTTGCATTTGATCTAGAGATTCTTGAGTATTTGAATTCCAGCTTCATTCCATTGTGGTCAGAGAAGATGCATGGTAAGATTTCAATTTTCTTGAATTTGCTGAGAATTGCTTTATGGCCTAGCATATATTCAATCCTAGAGAAAGTTCCATGCACTGATGAGAAATTTGTGTATTCTGTAACTGTGGGGTGAAAGTTGTGCAGATTTCAGGTCTACTTGGTCTATAGTGTCAATTAGCTCTGTTGTTTCTTTATTGATTTTCTATCTCATTGATCTGTCTACCCATGAAAGTGGGGTGCTGAAGTCACCCATTACTATTGTATTGGAGTCTATGTCTACCTTTCAGTCCATTAACATTTCTTTTAAACAGTCAGGCACCCTGTAATTAGGTATGTATACATTTATTATAGTCATATATTCCTGTTGAATTGATTACTTAATGATTATGTACTGCCCTTCTTCATCTCTTCTAATAGTTTTTATGTAAAGTCTATTTTGCCTGATATAGGATGGTAACACCAGCCCTTTTCACTTTCTAATTATCATGGAATATCTTTTTTCATCATTTCACTGTCAGGCTACATGAATGTTTGCTGGTGAAATGTGTTTCATGTACGCAGCGAATCGATGGGTCATGTTTTTTTTTTTTTAAATCCATTCAGCTAATCTGTATATTTTAACTGGAATGTTGAGGCTATTTACATTCAAGGTGACTATAAGTACCAACCTGGCCCTACAATTTTTCCATGAATATTCCTATTTTTTACTTTGGATTTCTTTTGTACTTTTCCTGGTGGATTTTCTGTCTTCACATTCTTGCATGATGACTATCTTTCTTTGTCTTTTTCTTTTTTTAAAGATTTATTTATTTATCTGAAAGGCACAGTTACAGAGAGGTAGAGGCAGAGAGAGAGACAGAGGTCTTCCATCCACTGGTCCACTCCCCAGATGGCTACAATGGCCAGAGCTGTGCTGATCTGAAGCCAGGATACAGGAGCTTCCTCCCAGTCTCCCACATGGGTTAGGGACCTAAGGACATAAGCCATCTTCCACTGCTCTCCCAGGCCACGTCAGAGACATGTATCAGAAGTTGAGCAGCCAGGACTCTAACTGCTGCCTATATGGGATGCCGGCACTACAGGTGGCCACCCCACCCACTACACCATAGTTCTGGCCCCTCTTGCTGTGTTTCTGTGTGTAGCACATCCTTAAGGACACTTTGTAAGGCTGGATAAGTGGCAACAAATTCTTTCCATTTCTGTTGGTTATGGAAGGTTATTATTTCACCTTCATTCATAAATGAGAGCTTTGCAGTGTACTGTATTCTCGGTTGACAGTTGTGTACTGTGTTTGTGCTGTGCATCTGCATCCTCCACACAGGGCAACGGTGTTCCTCTTCCTCTTATAGGATTTTCAGTGTGGTTTTCTTTCCAATTATTCCCTGAGAGTGTACCTCCTACATTCTTTATATGTTTATCCATATCCTAGTGCAGTATGTTGTTCCCAATCCTCTACCTTGGAATGTCTCTGCGGGAGGAATTTTGAATTCTTTGGAAAGAACTGATTAAAAATGAAAGAGATAATGTCCACAAAATGGCAAAATAGCAAGTTTATGTCCATGGTTCTTTGTGGGAAAATTTTAAAAATTGGAAAAAATATTATAGAAACTGAGAAAAAATTATTGTTCTGAAATATCTACGTATTTGTAAAGAGTGAAAATCAAGTAAATAACCAATCAAGAAAAAGCCACATTCATGTTTGCTACTAATTATCTCAACCTCCAACCTAGGCTTAATGCACTGTTGGTTTATAGGAGGTAGAAGCCCAGTTCCATAGGCCCAGTCTTCAGCTAGATGGAGCAGAGATAATGCAATGGGAACTTCAAAAAATTTATGGGGAAATTTAATTAAAATATAAAATCTATAAACTTTATTTCTCAACGTAATCTCCATCAAGGTCAAGACATTTTTGTAAGCAATTAAACCAACCAATTTGTCCTTAAAGAACTGAGAATATTTAATTATGTCAATGCAGTAGTTTTGACATTATTAACTGAAGAAAAATTCATACATCTTAATGATTTTTAAGATTAGGAAACAGGAAAACTGAACCAAGATGGTGGCTGAGTAAGATGCTTCAGCAACTACCTCCACATAGAGACATCAATGTGTATAGTTGTTCATACACCAAGTAAACTTTAAAAGAGGTACTGAAGCCAGATGAGAAAACATAATGTCTCATAAGTAAAGTCACAATGAAGAAAACAAAAATGAAAGAGTTCCCTGTGTCATTCCTCCCCAACTGAGAATTGGGGTGAGGAGAGATGCCTACCCAGTTGGTAGAGGGAGAGTGAACTGAATTCCAGCCAGACCCACTATGAAAAAATTCAGTAATACAGAGTCCTCTGCCCCTTGCCCCCAGGGCCCATACCTACAGACTTAGTATCTGGAGCCTCTACAGCCAGGCAACTTCTGTCACTTCTCCCCCAGCTGCTGGAAGAAAGCAAAACTCCAGCTGTGAAGAGAAGCCAGGAGAAAGCGCTTAGGGCCCTACCTCAAAGCTTAGAGGCCCAGCACCTGGAAAAGCCCCAAAATCCTGTGCTCTCAGGCCAGCACTCACAGACTAAGCCCCTGGGGCTTTCCCAGTCTCAGGCAAAGACATGCAGTCTGGTGGGTTGTACTCATTTTCCATGTGTCATTATCAGCCCCTGGCAGGACTAGCACACATCCCCAATACTTCAAAGGGCCCAGAGAATGTGCGGCCCAGGAGTGACCAATCTGTGGCCAGAATGGGTGACCAGGAGGCTATTCCAAACTTGGAGAAACTTTGCCAGAACACAGAAGTGTGTCTTGGGACTCAGTGCTGGGCTGTCAAAGCCTAATGCTGGGTAAAACTAAACAGTGCCTTCCCATAGATACGTTTATGGAAGAAGGCTCTATACTTGCCCCAGTATCACGAAGAGACTTGCACTTTGGAGAGAAAGAATTGTTTTGCCTATATCACCACCATTCTCACATGGCCTTGTGCATACCCCCAAGATTGCATTGTGACTGGTAACTATGAAACACAGGTCTGATCTATGTAGTACCTTTATGTGGAGCTGGTGGGTTGCCTCTATCATCCCTCCTACAAACTTGGGCAGACAGCAAGGAATCACAAGACTATTTTGAGACTCAGTGTAGGCAGAGCTAGTAAATTCCAACATTGATCAGATCCTAATGGTACTTTGTGCTGGCCTGTACCTTCAGACAGAACCTCTTGACCTGCATCATTGTCAATCATAGTTCTGTGGTCCTGGATGAAGAGTCTTATATTCCTAGGCAGCATCACCAGTGGTTGGTAGATGCAGCATCGAGGCAGTGAGCCCATCTCAGCTGCACATAGACCATAGCAAGAAGAGCTGTGGACCTATCCAGAGGCTACACTGCTCTTGGTGGTATATGGAATTTGTGTGATCCAATATTGGGGCATGGTGTATAGAGGACAGGAATTTGAGCCTAACATAAACCCAGGAGTCGGCTTGTAGGGATGGGTTATCACGTTCTAGGCACTGTCCCAGTTTAGACAGAACAACACACCAACTGCAGATTTGTAACAAATTTGAGTCTGCGGATTATTGCAGGAATGACATGTAAAAATATTACAACAGTGGAATTGGGGAAAATATCACCATAGGGGGCCATCTAGAGCTGAAATATTTGGAATATCCATAAGTTCAGAGGAAATAGACTCCTTAGAATTTATATAAGGATGTCGACAAATAAAGCCAGATTGCTATAACTAATCATTCAATGAGCAAGGTGATATAATACATCAACAAGCATCAAAAACATCCAGGAAAACTTGATATCACCAAAAGAGCAAAATGAGGCGCCAGAAACTAACCATTTAGGAAATGAAATTTCCAAATGTTATCATATGAATATTTCAAAAATAACTGTTTTAAAGAAGGCCAATGAGGCTGGCACCGCAGCTCAATAGGCTAATCCTCCGCCTGTGGCGCCGGCACACCAGGTTCTAGTCCCGGTTGGGGCGCCGGATTCTGTCCCAGTTGCTCCTCTTCCAGTCAAGCTCTCTGCTGTGGCCCGGGAGTGCAGTGGAGGATGGCCCAAGTGCTTGGGCCCTGCGCCCACATGGGAGACCAGGAGAAGCACCTGGCTCCTGGCTTCGGATCTGCGCGGTGCGCCGGCTGCAGTGGCCATTGGGGGGTAAACCAACAGAAAAGGAAGACCTTTCTCTCTGTCTCTCTCTCTCACTGTCCACTCTGCCTGTCAAAAAAAAAGAAGGCCAATGAAACTCAAGAAAACACCTAAGAATTGCATGATATTCTAACAGAGAAATTTGCTACAGAGATGAAATAAATTAATTCAAGCAGAAACCATTTAACTGAAAAGTATACTAAGTAAAGTTTAAAAACACATAGGAGGCATTAATAGCAGAATAGATCAAACAGAAGAAAGAATCACTGTGGGGCCAGCGCTGTAGCATAGTGGGTAAAGCTGCCGCCTACGGTGCCAGCATCCCATATGGGCGCCAGCTCCAGATCCAACTGCTCCACTTCTTGTCCTGCTCTCTTTTATATCCTGGGAAAGCAGTGGAAGATGGCCCAAGACCTTGGGCACCTACACCCACATGAGAGACCTAGAAGAAGCTCCTGGCTCCTAGCTTTGGATAGGCACAGCTCTGGCCATTGTGTCCATCTGGGGAGTGAACCAGAGGATGGAAGACCTCTCTCTCTCTCTCTCTCTCTCTACCTCTGCCTTTCGAATAAATAAGTAAAATTCCAAAAAAAAAAAGAAATAATGAACTTAAAGACAAGATTATTTGAAAATACACATGTGGAAGAGAAGAAAAAAGAATCAAGAGGAAGGAAGTGTATGAGAACTATGGGACAGGAAAAAAAGAGCAAATATTTGCATTATTTGGGTTCAAACAGAACTACAGAATTCCAAAGGGGTAGAAAGCACAATCAAAGAGCTAATGACAGAAAATTTCCCAAAGCTAAAGAAAGGATTATCCAAGTACAGGAAGGTCACCAGTGAGATGCAACCCAAACAAATCTATTCCAAGTCATACTTTAATTAAGTTTTCTGAGATTAAAAGAGAAAGAGCAGATTCCCAAGGTACAAGAGAAAAGAAGCAAATAGCATATCACGGGGTCCCAATTCACTAGAGTGCAGACTTCTCAGCAGAAATCTTACAAGCCAGGATGGAGTGGGGTAAGATTTTAGTACTGAAGGGAAAAGTATTGCCAGCCAGAACTACAGAGCACAGCAAAGCTATCATTCAGATATGATATGAAGGAGATAAAGACATTCCCAGAGAAGCTAAGAGAATTTATCAACAGCGGACCTTTCTTAACTTTTTAGGAAGAAAGAATGTATTGAAGAAAAAAGAGCCATCCTGGGCTCACTAAGAGGTTAGTGTTGAAGATTTTGTTATACTACAGTTGTGTCTGGGAAGTATGTGCTCAGCTCATATCCAAACCCCTGTTTTGCAGTATTCATTGACCCTCTTTCAACTGGTTGATGATTTCAAGACTTTTAGGGAATTTTGATTATAGCAAAATAGGCTGCTTCAGGCTGGGGTCGATGCAGGTGGTAATTAGATTTTAATTCAGGCCTACAGTTCCTGAAAAAATAAAACTTTGGAAGACCTAATATGGGGATGTTATCTATCTTAGAAACAAATGACCTCATGTGGGGCCTCCTGCACCACTCCTTAAATTTAGTGAGTTAATTTTATTTCATTTTACTCCTCAATACGACAGGAGTAGGGACAACCACCATACTACTTTCTGCTGTTAAGGGGACAAAGTAGAGTTTTTCAGGAGTAGAAAGGAGTAGAAAGTTGTAGATACTCTTTTCAAGAAAATCCCTAGTCCCAAATTTAACTGAGTAGATTTTCTGCATCATGATAGGGTTTGCATACCTGTATTTTGAAAGTGCATAAATCTTTGCAGGCGCCGTGGCTCACTAGGCTAATCCTCCGCCTGCGGCACTGACACCCCAGGTTCTAATCCTGGTCAGGGCGCCGGATTCTGTCCCGGCTGCTCCTCTTCCAGTCCAGATCTCTGCTGTGGCCCGGGAAGGCAGTGGAGGAAGGCCCAAGTGCTTGGGCCTTGCACCTGCTTGGGAGACCAGGAGGAAGCACCTGGCTCCTGCTTCGGATCGGCGCTGCGCGCTGGCTGTAGTGGCCATTGGGGGGTGAACCAGCGGAAAAGGAAGACCTTTCTCTTTCACTGTCCTCTCTGCCTGTCCAAAAAAAAGGAAGTGCATAAATCTTGCAAACCATCAATGAATCAACAACATGCTAATATTCTTGCACATATAATGCAAACTAGAAAGATTAGTATTTTCTGCTACTATGGACTTTGACTTAATTCGTTTCCAGAAATTTTTAATTTTCTTTTGTTTTCTTGTATGATCCATTGTTCATTCAGAGCATATTGTTCAGTCTCCAAGGGTTTGAATATGTTCTAGAGCAGTTGTTTATTTTCAGCTTCATTCCAATGTGGTCAGAGTACATGTATCATACGATTTTGAATTTTTTGAATTTTCTGACACTTGCTTTATGGCCTAGCCTGTAGTCTATACTAGAGAATGTTCCACACACTGGTGAGAATATGTATTCTGCAACTGTGGGATGAAAAGTTCTGTAGATATCTGTTATTTCCACTTGGTTTATAGCATCAATTAACTTTGTTGTTTCTTTGCTGATTTACTGTCTGTTTGATCTATTACTGAAAATGGTGTAGTCTAGTACCCCATTACTATTGTATTGGAGTCTATGTCTCCCTTTAGACCATTAACATTTCTTTTAAATATCCAGGTGCCCTGAATTTGGGTGTATATGCAACTATTATCATCACACCTTCCTGTTGAATTGATCCCTTAATCATTACTTAATGTCCTTCTTTGTCTCTTTTAATATTTTAATATAACTTTTGACCTAATCCTCCCCATAAGTATAACAAAAACTACTTTTCCTGACAAGACTTGGAGCAAAAGGTTTATACTAACACTCCTTTACTTCTTTCTCCAGGATGCTTAGATATTATACATTTTTATAAATATAAGGTCATAAAAAATAAAAATACAAGCCATTAACTCAGGTGATGCTCTTTGACCCTAAGAGGGTCTGAGCATCAAAAAGAGAATATGGCAGGGATCCCTCCCCAAAATAAAGAAAATTAATAGCTAAGCTGTAAAGGGAAATTGGCTGAAGAGCCCACGAGAGTATTTCAGGCATGGAAAGCCAAGACACCCTGGCAAAAAAATAAAAGACCTAAATGAAAGATCTCTGTGAGTGAGATCCCAGTGTTAAGAATGGGTCATCAAAGGAGGTACCTTTCTCTGAACTTCCTCTTTGACTATGACCTCTTTTAAATAAGATCGGAGTCGGCGAACTCAAAATGCTTTCATAGCCTTGGCAACTCATGACAAGAGCCTAGGGTGATTACTGACGTCATAAACAAGAGTGTCAATTTGCTAAGTCAACAACAGGAATCACTGTGCACATACTCCTCATGTAGGATCTCTGTCCTTAATGTGTTGTCCAATGTGAATTAATGCTATAACTAGTACTCAAACAGTATTTTACACTTTGTGTTTCTGTGTGGATGCAAACTGTTGAAATCTTTACTTAATTTATACTAATTTGATCTTCTGTATATAAAGATAATCGAAAATCAATCTTGATGCGAATGGAATGGGAGAGGGAGCGGGAGATGGGAGGGTTGCTGGTGGGAGGGAAGTTATGGGGGGAGGGGAATAGCCATTGTAATCCATAAACTGTACTTTGGAAATTTATATTTGTTAAATAAAAGTTAAAAAAATAAAAAAAGAATAACTACATGTTAATGAAAATTAACCACAATAGATTCTGAGACACTGAAATAATGTGGAAATTCTTCTGAATGAACAGAAATAGTGTTGGGGAATTCATTGTGTTTGAATGCAAAATTTGTTTTTACTAAAATATGCACGCCATTGCATAGAACTGAAAAAGGAAAGAGTCACATGCATTAGAGGCGAAACAATGGGGTGCCTTCAGTATGACAACCCTCGCCTGCAGAAACAAACTCACTCTGTGAGACCAGTATTAATTCCTTCTAAATGTGGCATCCTCATGATCAAGCCACTAGGTCCCAAAGGTTCCATGACCACATAACTGCCACACTGTGAACCAAGCATTGAGCATATGAACCTTGGGATACAAACCATATCCAAATCATAGCAGCTATATACAGGAAACACTTTTAACTTAAGAACATAACATTTTAAGGTTTCCTGATTTATACTTGTAATTTGGAGTTTCTTAATTTGAATATTGTGCACAATGAATTTTTAGAGTAAAACATTTTAAAGCTACTTTGTATTGGAACAATTGATATATTTGACAGATAACATCATGGGGCCTCCTTTCTGATGAGACCTATTAGTCATGTTCACAAGCTGTTTTTATTCTGACAGTACATAAAAACATTTTGGTGGTAGAAGAAAATTATTTTGAATACATTATTTTAACATAGTCTCCCTAGGTTTTGTTTTCCTGCACAATTTGGCACTTAGTTAATCTGCAATATATGATGGATGTGACAATATGGCTATCATAAGAGTTGAGCTTTGTATGCAGTATTCATTTTTATTAATATCAACAAACAGTACATTATTACTTAAGTTATTTTATGCTAAAACATGAATTTTCTCCAAAGAGCAGAAATCAAAGTTAGAGTCAAAGACCCAAGTTCTGCACAAATATTTGATTGTTAAAAAATTTAGTCTGGAAGCATGAAAACATCCTTCTTTATGAAATGTCCTACAAGAAAATGGGGTGACATATATTAATTCACCAAATATTAAGCAATCACTGTGGAACAGAGATAAAGCATGGGGGAATACTATAATTATCACAACTATGACTAATTGATCTATTAATAATAGAAAATTACTGGTAATTAATTGTGTGTCAGGCACTGCAATAAATGTTTTACATGCAAGATATTAGATATTTCTTATAATAATATTATGCTCTATAATATATATTTTATTCCCAGCTTAAATGTAAAGACATTTATGTTAACATAAAATAACCTATTCCAGTGATGAAGCTGAAAGGAATGATGCAAATAAGGTATGTCTAAGAAAAGCAGTTGCAGTCCTCAAGTAATTTACAGTATTTTGACAATAATAATAGAGTTGCAGGCTCTCTAGACGGCCCTAGAGAGAAACGGGACACAGTTACTCAGTTTTGGAGGATGAACAGAAAGTGGCAGAAATTGGGTGGGGTTGAATAGAAAAAAAGTGTTTGCACAGAAGCAGCTGCTTTAAAAAGACTCATAGATTAAAGGATTCATATGCATAAAAGACTCACATCTAGAAACATAGTAGAGACTTGTATGATGGTAAAATTAATGTTGTAAAACTGATATTGACCAGATGGCAAGGATCTTCCATGAAAGCTAACGACTTGCATTTTATCCTTTGATCAACAGAGACTCATTAAACTATTTTAAGTAGGGTGATGACATGATCAATCTTGAGAATTACAAAGAGTATTTTAACAAAACTAAGGAAAATAGATTGAAGGAGGTCAAGGCTGAAAACGTGCATTACTACAAATGAGAACATATGGTCTTACCTAACCTGATAACAACACAAATATAGACTAAAGAACTATAAACAAGGGAAAATTATCAAGAACACATCATTGTTTTAGGATGAAGATGGAGAAGTCACAAAGCAGTCCCAGCTTTCTAATTAGGGCAACTGGGTAATATGTAGCAAGATAGGAATTGCAGAAGGTAAGGTGCCAGGTTTGATAGACAGCTAATGAGTTCAGTTTAGCATACACTGAGTACTACTATAAAAAAAGCAGATGCACACAATAAGTAGTTGGATACATAGGTCTAAAACCTAAGAGAAGTCTCTGGGTTAAAAATCTAGATTTCTTGTAATCAGTATAAAGGTGAAAGCAAGGAAGTTCTTGAGATTTACCTAATAAAGAATGTACATATTGATAAGTGAAGACAGGGAATTTTTTTTTTTTAATTTCACAGATTCCTACCCTTGCCTTTATTACTTTCTTCGCTCTGCTTGTTTGAAGTTTTCTTTTGTTTGTTTATTTAAAATTTATTTTGGTGGCCAGCGCCATGACGCAGTAGGTTAATCCTCCACCTGCAGTGCTGGCATCCCATATAGGCACTGGTTCTAGTCCCGGCTGCTCCTCTTCCGATCCAGCTCTCTGCTGTGGCCTGGGAAAGCAGTAGAAGATGGCCCAAGTCCTTGGGCCCCTGCACCCATGTGGGAGAGCAGGAGGAAGTTCCCGGCTCCTGGCTTCGAATCCGTGCAACTCTGGCCATTGTGGCCATTTGGGGTTTGAACCAATAGATGGAAGACCTTTCTGTCTGTCTCTACCTCTGTTTGTGACTCTACCTCTCAAATAAATACATAAAATCTTTAAAAAATAAAGAAGTAAAATTTATTTGAAAAGTTTTACATTAGATTACTCCAATACAATTCTCATCAAGTCTCATATTAGTGTGTTATTGATACAAAAGGAACAGATCCCAGGCCAGATACAATTCTAATAATATAATACTTCTTTCCTCCTCCTCCCTCTTTCTTTCTTTTCTTAACTTTTGAGATAACATTTGTAATTTCCATTATAGTTAAAGGCTTAAATTGCCACTAAATAGTTTAACAAGTAAAGTGTAAAAATACCATAGCTCAACAGAAAGATATGCAAGGGCTATAAAAAATAATCTAGTGAAAAGATGACCATTTAATTCATATACAGTAAATTTTAAAATAATTACACATCATTCAAACTACAGAAATATATCATTCTTAATCATCAGTTTAATTTTCTTTTCCCTGCTTTTTAAACTTTTCTCCTTTTGCATTGTAAACATTTAGCAAAAAAAATTTACATTTGAGAACTGATTTTGCCTATGTTTTATATATTTTAATATGATGTGTTTTCTTTTTAAATTTTTTTACATAAAGGGAACAAGTTTTATATATACAGTTTTACGAGCATATTTATATTTCCCATTGTAGAATCCTTTTCTCTCCCACTTCCACTATCCCTCCTTTTTGTATTATTCTTTTAAGTTTATAATGACATACTTTCAGTTTTCTTTATAATAAAAAGGTTAACCCTTCACTAAATAAATAATTTAACAAGTAGCATGCAGAAAAACCATTGTTCCTCAAGAGTGTAGACAAAAGCTACAAGCAATCAACAAATCTCAAAATGTCAATTTTGCTCATATACATTACAATTTTTGTACTTTCTATATTAGTTATCGCAAATCAGGGAAAAGATTTGATATTTGTCTTTTGGGAACTGGCTTATTTCACTAAGCATAATGGTCTCCATTTGCAACCATTTTGCTGCAAGAGACAGGATTTCATTCATTTTATGGCTGAGTAGTATTCCATCATTTATATATACCACAATTTCTTTATACAGCCATCAACTGATAGACATCTGGGTTGATTCCATATCTTAGCTATTGTGAATTGATCTTAAGTAAACAATGGGTTTACAGATACCTGTTTCATATGCTGGTTTCATTTGGTTGAGGTAAATTTCCAGGAAAAGAATGGCTGGGTCATATGGTAGATATATATTCAGGTTTCTGAGGAATCTCCATACTGTGTTCTGTAATGATTGTACTAGTTTACATTCCCATAGTGTATAAGGGTACATTTTCTTCACACCCTTGCTAGAATTTGTTATTTGCTGATTTTTGCATGATAGCAATTCTAACTTATGTGATTTAAAACCACATTGTGGTTTTATTTGCATTTCCTTGACTGCTAGTAATCCCAAGCATTTTTTCATGTGTCTGTTGGCCATTTGTATTTTGTCCTTGGAAAAATGCTAGTTGATATACTTAGCACATTTCTTAACTGTATTGCTTTTCTACTTGCTGTTGAGTACCTTGAACTCCTTATGTGTCTTGAATTTTAATCTCTTATCATATATCTAATTTGCAAATATTTTTTCCTGTTCTGTCAGTTGCCTCTTCATTGGGTGTTTCTTTTGTTCTGTAGAAGCTTTTTAGCTTCATGTAGTACCATGTTTATTTTGCCTGCATTACCTGTGTTGCTTGAGTCTTATTCAAAAAGTATTTGCCTATTCCAATGTCTTTCAGAGTTTCCCTAATGTTTATCTCTAGTATTTGAAGGTTTTGAGTTTTACATTTAGATCTCTGATCCACTGTGCATTGCTTTTTGCATAAAGTGTAAGGTAGAGATCTTGTTTCATACTCCTGCATGCAGAGATCTGATTTTTCCAGCATCATTTGTTGAAGTGACAGTCCTTTCTCCAGGGAGTGTTTTGCAAAAGATTAGGTGGTTTTCAGATGAATGAATTAATTTCTGGGGGTTCTAGTCTGTTTCATTGGTCAAAAATGTCTATACTTATGGCAGAATCAAGTTCCTTTTATTTTTTAAAGATTTATTTTATTTATTTTGAAATACAGAGTTACAGAGAGAGGCGGAGACATAGAGAGGGGTCTTCCATCCGCTTGTTACCTTCCCAGATTACCACAATTGCCGGAGCTGCGCCGATCTAAAGCCAGGAGCCAGGAGCTTCTTCCGGGTCTCCCTCACAGGTGCAGGGGCCCAAGGACATGAGCCATCTTCTACTGATATCCCAGGCCATAGCAGAGAGCTGGATCGGAAGAGGAGCAGCCGGGACTAGAACTTGTGCCCATATGGGATGCTGGCTCTTCAGGCCAAGGCTTTAACCCACTGTACCACAGCACCGGCCTCTCAACTTCCTTTTATTAAACTGCCTTGTAATATGTCTTAAAATCTGGTACTGTGATCCCTTCAGCTTTATCTTTATTGTTTAGGATTGCTTCAGCTCTTTAGGGTCTCCTCAGATTCCATTTGAATTTTCGAGTCATTTTTGACAGATCTGAGAAGGACATCTTTGGTATTTTTAATGGCATCACATTGAATCTGTAAATTGCTTTGGGTATTACTGACATTTTGATGATATTAATTCTTCCAATCCATGAACATGGAATATTCTTCCATTTTTATGTCTTCTTATATTTCTTTCTTTAATGTTTTGTAATTTTCACTATCACATCCCTGGATAAATTCATTTCACGCTATTTACTTTTTTGCAGGTATTGTGAATGGCACTGATGTTTCTCAGTCATGACATTGTTTATGTATACAAAGGCTGTTGATGTGTGTGTGTGTGTGTATTTTTATATTCCACAACTTTGTCAAAATCTCTAATGAGTTCCAATCATTTCTTAGTGGAGTCCTTTGATCCTCCTATGTATAGGATTATCTCATCAGCAAACAGGGATAATTTAACTTTCTCTTTTCCAATTTATATCCCTTTGACTTCTTTTTCTGTCTAAGGGATCTGGCTGAAAGTTCCAGAACTATATTGAGTATTAATGATGAGAGTGGGAATTCTTGTGTGGTTCCAGATCTTAGTGGAAATGCTTCTAGCTTTTCCCAACTCAATTTGATGCTATCTTTGGTTTTGTCTGTATTAAGTAATATTTCTTTTATACTCAGTTTGCTTAAGTTTTTATCATGAAAGAATGTTGTATTTTATCAAATCCTTTCTCTGTATCTTTTGAGATAATCATATGGTTTTTATTCTTCAATTTGTTAATGTGATGCATCTCATTTGTTGATTTGCAAATGCTGAACCATCCCTACATACCAAGGATAAATCCTACTTGGTCCAGGTGAATGATCTTTCTTATATGCTGTTGGATTTGGTTTTCAAGTTTGATATTTGATATTTTCCTATTATTGATTTCTGCATACATGGTATGACTTCAATTACTTGAAATATGATTTATGGTTCAAGATATGCTCTTAGAAAATGTTGCATGAGTGATCGATAAATTGTGTTCTGCTTTTGTTGTTTAAAGTGTTCCACATATTTCAGTTAGATTCTATTGTTGGTTGGTGTTTTTACGTTCTACTACATCCTTACTTTTTCTCTAGTACTTTCATCAATTGCAGAGAGATGTGTGAAGAAATTTCCAACTATATTTGTGGGCTTTACTTTCTCTTTAGGCTGTAACATTTTTTGCCTCTCATCTTTTGTAGCTCTGTTGTTTGGTGCATAGACATTTAAAATCATTATTATCTTATTCCTGGATTGAATGATATGTAATGGTATTCTGTAGCTGACAGTTTTCTTTGTTCAGATATCAAAATTTTGTCATTTAAAAAGCTGACACAGATCTCTTAGTGATGAATAATATATATTTTTCTATTGTTTTACTTTAAAAACCTATATTATAATATTTAGGTGAGTTTTCTTTGTGAGCAGCATATAGCTCGGTCATTTTTTCTTGTAAATTCTGCCAATATGTGTATTTTAATTGTACTTAGATCATACAAATTAAATACAATTATTGGCCTATAAGAGCTCAAATTTGCATGTCAGTTTTGGGTTTTATCTGTCTTATTTTTCATTTCTGAAATGTGTATTTATTTATGCATGTATTTATATTCCAGTGGATTACATATTCCTTTCTTTAGAATTCATTTTTTAATTATCTCTGCTTTTTTGCTTGTTTGTTACTGTTGTTTTTTTGTTTGTTTTAATGTGTTTTTTTATATGTTTTCTTAGTGTATCTTCACTGAGACATCCTTGACTGAGAAAGGAAAGTATTCACTCTGTGGCCTCCATTCTTATGGAGAGGAATTATGTGGGAGATTTCATTACTGTTGGTTAGGGATGAAACTCCCAGCATCTCACTTTGCTCCTGGACACCAGCTCTGTGACGGGCAGGTGAGCATGATGAATAACTCATATCCTGGTAAAGGCAGAGTTCTAGTCTTTTCCCTTGGCCTTGACTGGCAGGTTGGGATGGGACCACAGTCTTCCTCATGCTTTTTTTCTGGAGCATGGTGGTTGTTATCTGAAAGTTTTCTGTCTTCATAGGATGATATTTTTTTGGCTCTTTGACTAAAAAAGATCAGATTTTCTTATCTGCACTTATTGGCATTTACAGGTTACCAACATCTCCAGAGCCCAGTGTAGGTATGCATATGAGGCAAAAAAAAAAAAAAAAAAAAAAACAAATACAACATGACACCTGAAACTTACCAATATGCTAATTCCTCAAACACTGAGGTTCTTAGCCAGTCTCTTTCTCCTTTATATCTTTAAGGGTCTTCATGTATTTGTTTTATATATAATATCCATACATTTTAAATGTATTTAGCATGAATTATAGGGAGAATTCTGTATAATCAACCATCAACCTTACTCTGGAACAGGAACTTACTGAAATTTCATGAAGTTTTCTGGGTGTTAAATGAATTCATGTAAATAAAATATTCAGAATAATGCTGACACATGATAAGTATTAAATTAACATTTTGTATTTCTTATTATGAAAACTGACAATCTGTAGAGTTTTGCTTTTTATCTTGGAAAAGTTATATATCACACAAACATCAATGAAAACAGACATTTATATTCTGAGTTGACATAATAATCAGATAACATATTTTTTCTAAGATCTTCAAAGAACTTTAGATGTTTTTGTAGAAAATTCAAGGTTATATATAATCAGGCTACTAAAGCATGCTGTACAAAAAGCCAGTCTAGCTGTGATGTGAACCTGTGTTAATATTGAACAGACACTGCTAATGCCATTAATCTATTCTATCCAACTCTATCATTTGCATAAAGGAGTTATATTTGCTATGGTCATTGATTTAAAAACATTTTTAGCCATTCATATCAATGTAAAATACTGCAGTTACTGAAATCTCCTATAAAAATATTATAAGACAGTGAAAGCCAATGTGTATAAGTGTTGCAAAATTTATTATTTCCAAGTCTCAGCCCACCAATACAGAACAAAGGATAGCTCATGAAAAAATGGAGTTGTGTAATAAGTAGTAGTGATGCAATATGATCCTTAGAATATAGAAACTAACATGTATAATTAATATGTTTTTTTCTATAATCATTAACACAAAAGCCAATTCTTTGAGAGTTATGTTGAAGAAAAGAGGGGGAGTTTGTAAAATTCTTCAGAGACATTATTCTGTAACAATGCAAATTGTAGGGAGAATTACATGGCCTGAATCACTAACAGTGTTGTCTTCCAGCACCTAGGATGCAGAAATTCGCTAAAAACAAATAAAAAAAAAACAATAAATAAATAAAGACAATAAAGGGATCTCCATTCAAACCATTTCAGAGCAGCAATATTCCTTTGATCATCCACACTTATCTGATTACATCTTGGGTAAAGAAAATTTTCTATCATAATATCTGATTTGTGACTGATTAGAGTCCTGACATCTTCCCTTCCAATGGCATTTTTAAAGTGAGATGGTATGAACTTATGGCCTCATCAGACAACAGAACTATCTTAATCTTACACCACTCAGTTTAATAATGACATAAAATGCTGCAAAAATCAAGCAATTCACATGGACTTTATTTTTTAAGTTTAATATTGCCAATCTCGGTATCTAACTCATGTCTAGAAGAGGAAGATCAGGGAGCTTGTAAGTCCCTTACATGATATAAATAGCCTACTTTCCTAATCCATATATTTCTAAATCATCTAATCTTGTTAGTTTATCATATTAATAATAAGGGATTAGATGTCTGTAATTATAGTAAAATTTAGCATATTATTGTACAGAAAGTAATGGATTAAAATCAATAGACTTTTGGATTCTAATTTTAATGCTGTCATTAGTTGGTTATGTGACCTTGAGTAAGTCATTTAAACCTGTCTGTATTTCAGGGTAGGGTTTTTACACAATCATTCAAGGACAATAAAATATGTTCTACCTCATAGTATTGATGTAAAAAGTGAGATGATGTGCATGAAAATATTTTAAAAGGATAAAACTCCATATATTTTCCCCCTTTTTACATGTGCTGGATTTAAGGAAAATGGCAAAAGCACATCTAAAATAGAAAAATACTTTTTAAATAATTCATAAAAATTAAATCCATATATTTTATGAATAACCAAACTTTCTGACTTGATTATTAATTTAACTTGTTTACAAATGGAGATAGATTTGGGTCCATTTTTAATAAAATTCCATCATACGGGACCTTTATAACAATAAATAATGTCAATGTCTCCTTAAGGACCCCAGGAAATATTTCTAAATTGAACTTCTGAATTTTTAATTTCTACCATTTAACCTACATTACTGACATATGTATAGGACCATTAGTTGTATTTCTATAATAACACTAGATAAAAACACTAATTCCACATAAAAATAATATTAAGATTATTACTCTTAATATGAATTGTAGATGAAGTTTAGAATGGTCATCATCTTTCTTAGGATATTCATCTACCCACAAACATGATCTCTTAAACAAAGTTCTCTAGTTCTAATGAACATTAGGAAAGATCTTGTACCTCCTAGATTATCTATTAAGTGGAAAAATTATATTATTCTTACTTAGTCTATAATCAATATTTCCAGAAGTCTCAGAGCAAGAAGGATATATTGATGCAGGAGCCAGTATTTCTAGAAATTTGAGTTTGTTTCTCATGATCATGAAGAATGAGGACAAAGAAGAGAAGCAAAGGAACACTCTCACAGTGGGAGGTGATCCCAGAGCAGGCATATTGTCCAGGGAAAGTAATCTAGCAATTTATATTCTTTGGGCTTTGAGGAAGTTTATCATAGGATTTTGTAAACATATCAGTCATATATGACCTTCTAACTGCTGGGAAGTTGGTACCTGTAGATGAATAGATTTAGCTGTAACTCTTTCCTGTTTTTTTCAGTTTCTATGTCTGCATATCAGGTTTCAGTTTCTTATCTCCACACACCAGCCTTGAGCCTCTTGGACTCTTTGTGTCCTATCTGCCCATGGTTATATCATAGTTGTCTCCTGTCTGTCATTATGATGCTTGAGATACTTTTCAATAAGCTCATCAGGGGTCTCAGTCTTTTTATTGTTCATCAAAAACAGTTTGGGCTAACTTATAGACTCTGTTTCTAGGAGACTCATTCAGATGAGCACAGTTGGTCTTGGTCTTCTGTCAGGGTAGTTACAAAATTCAGTAATTTATCATGTCACTAAGAAGGTATCAATAACAAAGCAATTATTCCATTTGTAAATGGATTGTGAGTTGCATTTATATCCATGCTTATGATATACATTAATTATTTATAGTATAAATTGCTTAGGTTGACATTATTCAATAATTAAAATTATTATAAATAAGCTTAAAGACATGGAAAAATACCTCTAACATATTAACTGAGACTAGAATAAAAACTTTGTATATAATATAATCTCAATATATGAGTATATTTATTTTACATAATTAGAACACACATATTTCTAATGTGCATTATCTATTTTTTATTATTGCATATTGTATATATATACACACACAGATATATATATGACTTGAATGAAATGATCTAAACTGGCTAAATTGTTGCTGTTATTTTTCTTTCTTTTATGTTGTCTTTTTATATTTTCTTTATTTGAAAAACAGAGCAATGGGGCAGAGGAGAAGAGAGAGGGAGATAGATAGACATGGTAGTCTTCCATCTGCTGGCTCACTTGCCAAATGCCCACCACATCCAAGGCTGGATCGAGCTGAAGCCAGAAGCCCAGAACTCCATACACATCTCCCATGAAGTTAGCAATGGCCTACCTGCTTGAGCCACCACCAGCTGTCTCCCAGAGTCGGCATTAGCAGGATATTGAATTGGAATTAGAGCAGAGAATCGGACATAGGCACTCAGATATGGGATATAGGTGTCTTAACCACTGAGCCAAACAGACATACCTGCAATGGTGATAATATAGGCAATATAGTTTCTTCATTATACTTTTTAATATTTTATAAATTTTCCACAGAAATATATACTACTTTAATAATCATAAAAAGTATTAAAAACACAAACTGACAAGATTACAAACTAACATAAACTTCAATTTCTGAATGGAATTCTAGAGATGCCATCAGAAATTAGAATAAAACTGATGGATCTTTGGGACTATACCAAATCCTGTGAGGAGCAGTCATGTGAGGAAATGTCAACTTAGAAACTTTTTGTTAGGCATGGATCTAAAGATGGAGGACACATTGAGTGGAACTTTCTGCAATTCTGTCAGAAGTGAATTATCTCCTGCTGTTTTACCCTTCTGGGGAAGAGAAACAGTGACAATCTAGAACCCACTGGATTCAGAGAGAGTCCTTAGGGGTCAAACAGGAAGCAAACTGGATATGCAAACAGATAACTGCAATATGCTAGCACAAATGTTAAACAATGAGCTTTGCCTCCTTCTTTTGATCTTCCATTCCTTTACTGCAGGCTATGTAACTGTAACCAAGATTGACAGCTCTTATAAAAGAACAAAATTAGGGCCTGGAGTCAGGAATTTTCCAGAATGGCATATTAAGGCTTAGATGGAGGGGAACTAAGCATATTATAGTACATAATATAACAATAAATAGTCTCTGAAATCTCTAATGTAAGGCATGTTCTTTATTTCCTTATATCTTCTATCTATGGGGTTAAGATATCTGGAAACACCCAAAGAAATATAATAATTTGAATATATACCAGAAAAAGTAGACTAAGAGACCAGAGATTACAACTTAATATAAAGTCATAGTGAATATTTAAAAGTAATGCAGAATATTATAAAAGGAAATAAAATCAATAAAAAAAATAAATGAGTACCTGGGTATGAAAAAATACACTTGAAATAAAAAAAATTAATAGAAGGGTTTTATAGCAGGATGGATACAACTGGAAAAGAAAAAGAAATTACAAAATCATAGTGAGGGGCTGGTGTGTGGTGTAGCGATTAAAGCCACCACCTGCAGTGCCAGCAACTCATATGTATTGCCGGTTCAAGACCCAGCTGCTTCATTTCAGATCCAGTTCTCTGCTATGGCCTGGGAAAGCAGTGGAATATGGTCCAAGTCCCTGGGTCCCCTGCACCTGTGGGAGAGACCCGGAAGAAAGTCCTGGCTCCTGGTTTCATATTGGCTCAGCTCCAGCCATTAAGGCCATTTGGAGAGTGAACCAGTGGATGGAAGACCTCTCTCTCTCTCTCTCTCTCTCTCTCCCCCTCTCCCTCTCCCTCTCCCTCTCCCCTCTCCCCTCTCCCCTCTCCTTCCCTCTCCCTCTCTCACTCTCTGCCTATCTCTGCATCTCTATAGCTCTGCCTTTCAAATAAAAATGAATAAATCTTTAAAAAAATAGAAGTGAAAGATTCTTCCAGAAGACATCAGGAAGAGAATGAAAATAAAAGAACTGAAAAATTATGTAAGATGGAAAAAGTGTGTTCATTCACATAACAGTGTTCATAAAAGGGATAAATGCATACATTTCTAAGAATAAAAAAGACATGAAATTTCAAATTAAAAGGTTTAGAGAATCAGAGTGGAGATAAATATTATATTCAGTACTTAAATACATAGAGGGGCCAGAGTTTGTGGTGCAGTGGGTAAAGCCACCAATTGCAATACCAGCATCCCATAAGGGGTACCAGTTAGTTGGCTGCTGTATAATCCATTTCCAGTCAAGTTGTCTGCTAATGCATGTGGGAAACTAGCACAAAGATGTCCCAAGTACTTAAGACCCTATCACCCATGTCGTAGACATGGATGGAGTTCCTGGTTCCTGGCTTCAGCCTGGCTCAGACCTGACCACTGTGGTCATTTGGAGAGTGAACCAGAGAATGAAAGATATTCTCTCTCTCTCTCTCCCTTCCTCCCCCCTCCCTTCCTTCCCCCATCTTCCTGCTCTGTCTCTTTCTCCCTTTATCTATATCTATCTCTGTATATATTTCCCTCTCTTTAACTCTGCCTTTGAAATAAATATTTTTAAAATTATTAAATATGTAAAAAAATGAAAGACATCAAAGAAAAAACTAAATTTTAAGATCTTCTGAGAGCTACTGAGGTCTTTTTTCCAATTTCTTTTTTTTAATGAATATAAATTTCCAAAGTACAGCTTATGGATTACAATGGCTTCCCCCCAATAACGTCCCTCCCACCCGCAACCCTCCCCTTTCCCACTCCCTCTCCACTTCCATTCACATCAAGATTCATTTTCTATTCTCTTCATATACAGAAGATCAGTTTAGCATACATTAAGTAAAGATTTCAACAGTTTGCTCTCACACAGAAACATAAAGTGAAAAATGCTGTTTGAGTACTAGTTATAGCATTAAATCTCAATGTACAGCACACTAAGGACAGAGATCCTACGTGAGGAGTAAGTGCACAGTGACGCCTGTTGTTGACTTAACAAATTGACACTCTTGTTTATAGCAACAGTAATCACCCTAGGCTCTTGACATGAGCTGCAAAGGCTATGGAAGCCCCCTGAGTTCACTGACTCTGATCATATTTAGACAAGGCCATGGTCAAAGTGGAAGTTCTCTCCTCCCTTCAGAGAAAGGTACCTCCTTCATGATAACCCATTCTTTCCACTGGGATCTCACTTGTGGAGATCTTTCATTTATGTCATTTGTTTTTTTTTTTTCCAGAGTGTCTTGGCTTTCCATGCCTAAAATACTCTCATGGGCTTTTCAGCCGGATCCGCATGCCTTTAGGGCTGATTCTGAGGCCAGAGTGCTGTTTAGGACATCTGCCATTCTATGGGTCTGCTGTGTATCTCACTTCCCATGTTGGATCGTTCTCTCCCTTTTTTCTTCTATCAGCTAGTATTTGCAGACACTATTCTTGTTTATGTGATCCCTTTGGCTCTTAGTCCTATCATTATGATCAATTGTGAACAGAAATTGATCACTGGGACTAGTGAGATGGCATTGGTACATGCCACCTTGATGGGATTGAATTGGAATCCCCTGGTATGTTTCTAACTCTACTGTTTGAGGTAAGTCAGCTTGAGCATGTCCCGAATTGCACATCTCTCCCCTCTTTTATTCCCACTCTTATATTTAACAGTGATCACTTTTCAGTTAAGTTTCAGCACTTAAGAAGAATTGTGTATTGATTACAGTATTCAACCAAAAGTATTAAGTAGAACAAACAAAAAAATACTAAGAGGGATAACATATTAAGTTGTTCATCAACAGTCACGGCGAGCACTGATCAAGTCACCATTTCTCATAGTGTTCATTTCACTTTAACAGGTTTCCTTTTTGGTGCTCAGTTAGTTGTCACCTATCAGGGAGAACATGTCATTCTCTCTCTCTCTCTCTCTCTCTCTCTCTCTCCCTCTCTCTCTCTCTCTCTCCCCAGCTATTGTGGCCATCTGGGGAGTAACCCAGGAGATGGAAGACCTCTCTCTCTCTCTCTCTCTCTCTTTCTCTCTGCCTTTGCCTCTCTGTACCTCTGCATTTCAAAAAAATAAACAAAATCTTTTAAAAAAATTCTTTTAAAAACTCTAAAAGCTTCCAACAAAAGGAACAAGCACATCAAGTGGTGTGTTCTCTCTCTTCCTCTCTCTTTTTCTCTCTCTCTCTGTATGTCCATATACTAAACACATGAAAGTAGTGCTTATGGGAAACCAATGGGAGTGGGCTTATGAAAGGAGCCTGGAGGGAAGGAAATATTAAGACAGGTACACACAAAACTATACAGATTTTACATTGATATTTAATCTAGGAATGTTTTTTATTTGACAGATAGAGCTAGACAGTGAGAGAAAGTGACAGAGAGAAAGGTCTTCCTTTCATTGGTTCACTCCCCCAATGGCCGCTGTGGCCATAGCTAGGCCAATCCAAAGCCAAGAGCCAGGTGCTTCCTCCCAGTCTCCAGTCTCCCACGCAGGTGCAGGTGCCCAAGCACTTGGGCCATCCTCCACTGCCCTCCTGGGCCACAGAAGAGAGCTGGACTGGAAGAGGGGCAACTGGGACTAGAACCTGACACCCATATGGGTTGCTGCCGCCGCAGGCAGAGGAGTAACCAAGTGAGACACGGCGCTGGCCCTACTCTGGGAATTTTTGTAACCAAGCATTAGGATCCCTTTAAAATCCCAAGGGCTAACTGAGAATTGCAGAATTGTATCATTAGATACACATACACACACACACACACACACACGCACGGTCCACATGTCCTACGATCCTAGATTATTTTGCAAGTTACTGCCTTTGTATATCTGTTGGTCCTTTTTTGTGATAGACTTCTGCTTCATGCCAAATATCTCGCTGGATTCAGGGTCTTGAACTCCTTATTTTTATTTCTTAGCTCAGCTCATAGCTCATTCTACTTATATTAGTTGAGATGCTGTTTCAATTTTAAATTTTGCTCAATAGTCTCTCCTACCTTTTTAGCATTACTGATAAACCACATCCCTTGCTTTCTTTGCAGATATTTATTGTTGGTATATGCTGAATCTAGCTAATCCACAACTCATTAAATAAGACCTGGCACAAATTTTTAAATACACGTATGTAAATCATATATATAGATAAGGTATGCAGCATTTGGGAATATATGTCAATATAAACTGTGGAGAAGTAACAAAATAATTCTAAACAAATCAAAATATCAAAATTAAAGGAGCAAAAGGACTAAGCTCATAATATGCAGGTTGATTTCAGAAGAGTAAAGCAGAAATTTTGAAAGAAAACTTTTCTAAGGTCTATAAAACTCTATTTATCAATCTTAGATTTTTTATCTAGGTTTGAAAATCTACTTTGGACTTCTTTCTAATTCTTATTCATATTATTACTAACCATTCAATAGGTGATCTTGTATTTGAAAACAGCTTTTCTGGAGAAATATCTAATAAATGAGCTACAATGAGTCACTGTGTATAGCCAAAGCAACCTTCTGAAAACTCACTTAGTTGAAAGCAGAATAATGATATCTCAGTAAAAATATGTGGTTGTATGAGTACCTGACTTTGTTCTACCTAATCATTCAATTGCATAAGTTCCTCTTCATTAAATACCTTCTCATTTTGACAGGCAGAGTTAGACAGAGAGAGAGAGAGAGAGAGAGAGAGAAAGGTCTTCCTTCCATTGGTTCGCATGGCTGCTACGGCCAACACGCAGCACCATTCCGAAGGCAGGAGCCAGGTGCTTCCTCCTGGTCTCTCATGCGGGTGCAGGGCCCAAGCACTTAGGCCATCCTCCACTGCCTTCCTTGGCCACAGCAGAGAGCTGGCCTGGAAGAGGAGCAACCGGGACAGAATCCGACGCCCTGACTGGGACTAGAACCTGGGGTGTTGGTGCTGCAGGTGGAGGATTATCCTATTGAGCCACAGCACCGGTCTTTACTAAATACCTTCTAATATCTTGTAAAATGTTGCTTTCTTTGACTGCTTGTGCTTCTGGGGTCTTTTTCAAGAATTCTTTGCCTATGCCAATGTCTTGAGAATTTCCAGAATGTTCTCTAGTAATTTGATGGTATCAGGTCATAGATGTAGGTCTTTGATCCATTTTGAGTGGATTTTTGTGTAAGTGTAATGTAGGGGTCTAGTTTCATACTTCTACGTGGAGAAATAATTTTCACAGCATGATTTGTTGAAGAGACTGTCATTGTTCCAGGGGTTGATTTTAGAAACTTTATCAAAGATACGTTGGTTCTAGTGGAATGGATTGATTTCTGGAGTTTCTATTCTGATCTATTGCTCTACAAGTCTGTTTTGTGCCAGTAGAAGGATGTTTTGATTATAACTGCCATGTAGTATGTCTTCAAGTCTACTGTTGTGATGCCTCTGGCTTTGTATTTGTTGTATAAGATTGCTTTAGCTATTCAAGGTCTCTTTTATTTCCATATGAATTTTAGCATAATTTTTCCTAGATGTGAGAAGAAATTCATAGGCATTTTGATTGAGATCGCATTAAATCTGTAAATTGCTTTGAGTAGTATGGACACTTGATGATATTGGTTCTTCCAAACCATGAATATGGAATATTTTTTTTCATGTTTTAATGTCTTCTTCTATTTCTTTCTTTAATGTTTTGTAATTTTCATCATGGATATTTTTGACATCCTTTGTTAAATTTATTCCAAGTTATTTAATTCCTTTTGGAGCTGTTGTGAATGGACTTGATCTTAAAAGTTCTTTCTCAGCAATGGCACTGTCTGCGTATAAAAAGGCAATTGGAATTTGTGTGTTGGTTTTATATCCTGCCACTTTACCAAACTCTTTTATGATTTCCAATAGTCTGTTGATGGAGTCTTTTAGATGCCCTAAATATAGAATCATGTCACCTGCAAATAGGGATAGTTTGCCTTCCTCCATCCCAATTTGTACCCTTTTGATTTCTTTTTCTTTCCTAATGGCTCTGGCTAAAACTTCCAAGAATGTATTAAATAGTAGTGGTGATAGTGGGCATCCATGTTTCCATAAATTAAGGGGAATGCTTCCTCCTTTTCCCAACTGAATAGCTCATTGGCTGTGGTTCTGTCATAAACTGCCTTGATTATGTTGAGGAATGTTCCTTCTATACTCAATTTGCTTAACGCTTTCATCATGAAATGATGCTGTATTTTATCAAATGCTTCCTCTTCATCTATTGAGATCAGCATAGGGTTTTTGTTCTTCAGTTTGTTAATCTGATGCATCACATTTATTGATTTGCAAATATTGAACCATCCCTTCATACTAAGGATAAATCCCACTTAGTCCAGGTGAATGATCTTTCTGATGTGTTGTTGGATTAGATAAGCTAACATTTTGTTGAGGATTTTTTGCATTTATGTTCATCAGGAAAATTGGTCTATAGTTCTCTTTGTTGTATTTTTTTCTGGTTTAGGAATTAAGGTGATGCAGGCTTCATAGAAGGAGTTTGTGAGGATTCCCTCCCTTTCAATTATTTTGAATAGCTTGAAACACATTGGAAATAGTTTTTCTTTATGTGTCTGATAGAATTCAGCAGTGAAGCCATCCAGTCCTGGGTTTTTCTTTGTTGGAAGGATCATTATTACTGATTCAATTTCTGACTTGGTTATTGGTCTGTTAGGTTTCCCATGACTTCTTGACTCAATTTCAGTAGATTGTGCATGTCAAGGAAGCTATCTATTTCACAGGCATCCAGAGCCAAAACTTACAAATGGGATTACATCCTATTGAGAAGCTTCTGCACTGCAAAAGAAACTCTCAGCAAAGTTAAGAGGTAACCAACATAATGGGAGAAAATATTTGCAAACTACAGAACTGACAAAGGGTTAACATCCAGAATGGATAAAGAACTCAAGAAATTCGGCAACAATAATACAAACAATCCAGTTAATAAATGGGCAAACAACTTGAACAGGCATTTTACAAGCATGGAAATTCAAATGGCCAATAGGCACTTGAAAAAATGCTGAGGATCACTAGCCATCAGGGAAATGCAAATTAAAACCACAATGAGGTTTCACCTAACCCCAGTTTGAGTGGCTCTCATACAGAAATGAAAAGCAAAAAAATGCTGGTGAAGATATGGGGGGAAAGTACCTAATCCACTGTTGTTGGGAATGTAAACTGGTATAGCCACTGTGGAAGACAGTATGGAGATACCTCAGAAATCTGAATATAGACCTGCCTTATGATTCGGCATTCCCACTCATGGGAATTTACCCAAACCAAAAGTAATCAGCATATGAATGAGTTATCTGTACCACCTTGTTCATTGCAGCACAATTCACAATAGGTAAGATATGACATCAACCCAGATGTCCATCATTGTTGACTGGGTAAAGAAATTATGTTACATATATACAATATAGAGTACTACTCAGCTTTAAAAAACACAAAACCCTGTCTTATACAATAAAATGGATGCAACTGGAAACCATTATACTTACTGAAATAAGACAGTCCCTAAAATCAGATACCATACATTTTCCCTGATCTGACATTACCAATGGAGTACCTAAAATGTGATGAATTGGAATTAAATAGACATTTTGAGATTTGATCAAGTTTAGAGCCCTATTGTCTTCTGTTGAGGAACAGTGTTGTTTTATTTCCATGCTATTGTTGAACTCTTTTACTTATTTGTCCTTTGGGAACTGGCTTATATCACTAAATATAATATTTTCCAGTTGCACCCATTTTGTTGCAAATGACAGAATTTCATTTATCACTGTGTACTATTTCATGGTGCACATATCCCATAATTTATTTATCCATTCTTTAGTTGATAGGCATTTTGGGTTGATTCCATATCTTAGTTATTGTGAATTGAACTGCAATAAGCATGAGGGTACAGATAAATCTTTCATATGCTGATTTTATTTCCCTTGGGTAAATTCTGAGGAGTTGGATGGCTGGGTTATATAGTAGGTCTATTCTCAAATTTCTGAAGTATCTCCATACTGTCTTCCACAGTAAAAAATCTGTACAAACTTTACAGAAACATTAAAAATGATTAAGTATATTTAATTTCATTGTGGATTTATAATGACAGTGTAACAAGCAAGATTCTCCCGTTATCTTTTTTTTGAGTAGCTTTCAATTTTCAGGCAAACTCAATCATAGAGCAGATCTAACCATAACACAAATAGAGCATCTTTCCATATTTGAATTTGACAGTCATTGTCCCTTTTTCCATATGATGTAAAGCATAGAAAAACAAGACTATTTTCAGTATTAATGTTTGCTGCAATGTGAATTATTTCCTTATATGTACTTTATTTGGTTTTCACTTAAAAACTTTAATTGACTGAAATCCTAAACATGTTGAAGGAAAATAATATGTACTATGGAATTCCTAAGAATATGTATAGTATGTATATTATTTTGGTACCCTGCTTGTGTCCTACTCTTTTGACTATAGTCTGGCTTGGATTCCTTTTCTATGTACCTTGCTTCCCTTAGCTTCCCAGACCAGCCAAGAGTAATAGGAAGAAAGAGATAAAAATGTGTTCCAAAGTTGCTAGTGGTAAGTGCAACGGCAAAGGACCATTGTTCATATATACAGTTGAAAACAAGACGTTCTGATCGATTTGATCTGTAACAGTGGACTTGGAAGAAGAAAAATTATTCATTACATGTAGGACATCTAGTAAATCTTCTAGGCTCCCTCACCAACCCTTCTTAGCCCAAAGCATAGAGATTCTCTGACCAATATTTCTCTTCTTTCTTCCAAGTCACATAACTTAATACTTGATATACAGCTAGATCCATTGGCTAAGAGTTTACTGAAACCTAGTTTTCACCTATTTGGAATTCCACAAGCAAATAAATGAAAAGATGAGTCCATATGAAACCATGAATCCTTACCTTTCTCTATTAAATGATGTTAAAATCAAATCAGCAAACGCTAAAGTACTACACATTTGATGTTGAAATTTCGACCATCCAATGCTTTGTCCTTCTCGTCAGATTCAACTTTGCAAGCTTTACTTGAACACAAACATATGCATGGTAGTAAATAAATCTCTTCTATTCCTAAGAAATAATAAATCTCCTTTGGATCTTATTTTTGAGACCTACATAATAAGCTACTTTTTGACAAGGTATAGGAAGTAAAATTAGCTAGAAGTCAACAGGATGTCAAAATCATAATGCAAAAACAAAATTTATTTTGTGATGCTCCCTGTGATACTTTCATTATTATTATTTTCACACATAGTGTTTGTAAACCTGCACAAAGTAATTTTCATAGTTTTGATAAATCTGCATGTGGTTTTGACAGTTCCCTGATAAAGATAAGTACAGTAGTAAAGACTTTGTTTAGGACTATATCATTATGCTGGATGAGAACAAAGTTTGATTTTTATAAATGAATTTGTGAAAACAGTCCTCCATGCTCCCTGTCTCTCAGATTATAGTAGTAACATTGGCCTTTACACCTCCACTGTGAATTCTAACAGTAAACATGCAGCATAACTATAAAATTGTGAAGTTGGTACTTTTCTGGGAAATAAATGTCTCAACATGCCCAACATGAAACCAAGAGCTAGTATTAAATATTTGTCTAAGAACTTCATAGCCAAATCTAGCACTATGATGAATATCTTAAGGTCAATGATAATACCCAAAAAGTAAATGTGCAAGAATATTTTAAGAAAAAGCTATATTAGTGTATTATATATAAAGCATGCAAGCTATACATTATCCTTGCCTTTCAGGAGCTTACTCTTAAAGGAATATTTTACCTAATTGCAGTAATGCAAAATATTAAGTGTAAGTCTCATTAACAAATGCAGAGGAACACCAAATGTAGATGAGTAGAGGATGTTACAGTACCATGTCTGGTTAGATGCATCTCCATTGAAAACTATGGGAAGATCCAGGGAGATCCAGCTTCGTTTTTCCTGCATTAATGAAGACCTATAGGCATATGCAGTGACTTAACCTTATCTATTTAAGTGTAGCCCTGCGCCCATATGCAGCAATAAAAGAGAGCAGAGGTCAAAGCACCTGTCCGCTACAAGAGAACTCATATTAGTACATCCTATTTCTTAACACCCGTATCTCAGATTTTCTAAAGTCTAAATCTCATCTCTGAGATCTGCTAAATCCCTCCAAATTTTAATGATTCTCTGAGTTCAATCTATGGCCAGTATGAGTTTTCTAGCTTCACTTCTCTCAGTAAGGAAGAAAATGGAGCTAATATATATTGGCTATTTCATATGCATGAGTTACTTTCACGTTTTTGTCTTCACAATCACAGTCCAAGAAATGGATATTGTTTTGTTTGAGAGATATAGAAACTGAAGTTTAAAAAGTAAATTTGCTTGCCAAGGACATTCTACTACATAAGAACCTTATCTATACAACTCCCAAAAATAGATTCATCTCAGTGCAACCAAATGTGAAGTACATTTTTTTAAAACTTTTATTTAGTAAATATAAATTTCCAAAGTAGTTTATGGATTACAATGGCTTTTCCCCCCATAACTTCCCTCCCATCTGCCACCCTCCCATCTCCCGCTCCCTCTCCCATTCCATTCACATCAATATTCATTTTCAATTATCTTTATATACAGAAGATCGATTTAGTATATATTAAGATTTCATCAGTTTGCACCCACACAGAACATAAAGTATAAAATACTGTTTCAGTACTAGTTATAGCATTATTTCACATTGGACAACACATTAAGGACAGAGATCCCACATGAGGATTAAGTATACAGTGACTCCTATTGTTGACTTAACAATTTGACATTCTTGTTTATGGCATCAGTAATCTGAGTAGTCATGAGCTGCCAAGGCTATGGAAGCCTTTTGAGTTCACCGACTCCGATCATATTTAGTCAAAGTGGAAGTTCTCTCCTCCCTTCAGAGAAAGGTGTGGGGAGCAACTGGGAGCAACTCGGACTAGACTAAGTTACTGGAATTAAGACTTATTCTATGCATCTGCTTTCCCACAATATGGCGTTGAAAAGGGAAACAGCTTCTACACAGCTGCCTCCAGTTCAACCAATAAACTGTGGGACCTGCTCCTGATTGGAGGAGAGCAGTGTACTCGGCGTGTGGGTAGCAGAGTTGGGATTGGTGGAAGAGGACTATAAAGGAGGAGAGAGACAATATGCACCGGGAACATCTAGGAGGAACATCTAAGGGGAACACCTGTGCAGCCCCCGAGAGAGCCGGCCGGTGGTGTGCCGCTCCCCCGCGGAAGTGGGGAATGTGGCAGGGGGAACCGCCCTTCCACGGAGGTGGAGGGACGGTAGCCAACCCGGGAAGAACCAGCAGCAAACCCGGGGAGGGCCGAGCAGACGAAAGAACAGCGCAGGGTCCTGTGTCGTTCCTCCACGAAGACGGGGGGCAACATAATGGTGCCGTGACTCGGATATGAAGCCTAGGCAGGGTCTTGTGTCATTCCTCCATGAAGAGGGGGAACGACAAAAGGTACCTCCTTTGATGGCCCATTCTTTCTATGGGGATCTCATTAGAAGAGATCTTTCATTTATGTCTTTTTTTATTTTTTTTTCCAGAGTGTCTTGGCTTTCCATGCCTGAAATACTCTCATGGCCTCTTCAGCCAGATCCGCATGCCTTAAGGGCTGATTCTGAGGCCAGAGTGCTGTTTAGGAATCTGCCATTCTATGAGTCTGCTGTATCCTGCTTCCCATGTTGGATTGTTTTCTCCTTTTTGATTCTGTCAGTTAGTATTAGCAGATACTAGTCTTGTTTGTGTGATCCCTTTGACTCTTAGACCTATCAGTGTGATCAATTGTGAACTGAAATTGATCACTTGGACTAGTGAGATGGCATTGGTATGTACAATGTGGGACATGCTCAGTCGGACTTGCCCCAAATGGTGGAGTTAGAAATGTGCCAGGGGATTCCAATACAATCCCATCAAGGTGAAGTACATTTTTAACCAATCGAGGCCCTTTTACACTGAAAAATTTTATTCAAAATCCCCCTGCTTCTAATCACATCTCAATGGAAAGAACACTTGATTTAATTTGGGAGGGAACATTTCAATTCCTTTGTGATACTGGGCAAATATTTGACCTACTCTAAGTCTCTGTTTACTTATCTTTAAAGTGGGATCACAGAGAAGGTATTGGAGTCCAGCAGTTTAAGCAACCTCTTTGACACAGGCATCACTTATTGGAGTGTTGGTTTGAATTCTTGCTGCTCAGCTTCTGATCCAGCTTTTAGCTAATGTGTCTGGGAATGCAGAAGATCATGGTCCAAGTTCTTGAGCCCTTGCCACCCAAGTGGGAGACCATAATGGAGTTTCTAGCTACTGGCTTCAGCCTGGTTCAGAACTGTTTGTTGCAGCCATACAGGAAGTAAACAAATGAATGGAAGATCTTTTCTTTCTCCCTTCTCCTCTCTCTCCCTCTCTCCCTCATCTACTTCTTCTGCCCTTCCTTTCAAATAAATAAGCAAATAAATAAACATTAAAATGAACGTTTATTTTAAATTTTAATTTATTTTAAATTTTAAATAAATTAACTTTGGCCAGTTTATTTTGCTCTAGTTACTTTGTAGGCATACTGTGAGGATAAAAACTGATAATGAATATGGAAATGTTTTGTAAATGTTAATGCAGTACCCAAATATAATCATTATCACAATAATAATAATTGTCATCATTGTCAGAAAGATGTTATATTATTTTCCCCACATCCAGGTAGGCCCTTCTTATGTGGACTCAGGTTCCCAATATCCAAACCCCTGGGAGTAGAGGCAAGAAGGTGATGGCTTCCCTTTTTCTAAACTCTTATATTAAGACTGCACTAAAAATCTTTAGCAGATAAGTCTCTGAGAGTTTCTGACAACCTATTTTCTCCCAGTGCAGTTTAGGTGAATAAGATTTACTGGCCTAAAAGCAAAATGTACTCTTTTGAGGTGAGGTATTTACAAAAGACATATCTTTGAAATTAGATTTTATAAGCTGTGGTCTATGACTTTCATTGAAACTCTTATTTTTTCTCTGTAAACTTCTCGGTGCATGGCCTATCCTCTGCATTATTCTACATCTTCTCTAATAGTTCCCATTTTTCCCTCTTCCCTAGTTATCTTATTGTATCCTAAGCACATGTACAGAGAGGTTGTATGGATATTGTCATGAATATTGTACTTTGAATTTTAAAGGGCTTCTGGAATCCTGCTGCTTAATATAGTATATCTAGAAATGTCACCAATATTAATAAACTGCCCTCAATAAATCTACCTCTAGAAAACACCACTGTAAGCATTTGCATTTGGGTTGACTGCTTTGATTGTTTTTATTGTATTCAAGGATCTCAGTATTCCTGTACAGTTCTCACAAATACATAGTACAGAAGAAATATTCCTTTAATACAATATATTTAACTCAACATTATGTTATAGTATTGCGTTATAGGATATATACATATATATTTTATGTTATAGTATATACATTATAGTATATACTATATATACTATTATAGTATATATACATTACGTTATAGTGTGTATATATATAATGTATGTACACATACACATACATATCTGTTATATTCCAATGGCCTTAAATATCCCTAAAATATTAGAGGCATAGTCCCCTAACTCTTTTCATAATAAAATGATTACACATTTTTAAAGGTGTAGGTGAATTAATTATTATAGAAAGAAATAGACTCTTATGATTCTTTTCAATCTTATTTTTTTTCTTGGGTATAAGTAGTACATATTTTATTTGCTAGTGGAAAGTCGTGAGTTCAGATGTCAAAATTACTCTGCTATTATCAAACTAATCTGCTTTGGGGTGGCTACCAGTGATCCAATCAACCCACTGTCCTGCTCAATGGATGTTTTCAGGAGAAAAAATTCATTCTATACAAATCAATATATTAAATGAGATTCAATATGTAAACATTGTAATGGACACATCAGTGGATGCACAAATTTGTGAGAGGCAAATTCTTGTACTTATAGAGCTTAAAACACAATAGTGATAAATGAGACAATGATCTATGTGTATGAAATAAGGTTGAAATGCATATTTTTATAAGAGATGACATTGGCTTAAATGGTGAGAAGATGATCTAAACATACCCAAATTCCCAGAATAGTTATACAAATAAAATATCTACAGATTTACCTGAATACTCCAGTAAGATATTATACTTTTGTTATGTTCAGTATGTATTTATTTATATATCAATCCCCTTGACTAATTTTTAAATATAAAGCTTATTTTAGGCTACAAAGAGTACTCAATAAAGTGGTATTTGTGATTTATAGATTTCATTTATATCTCACCACTATCTTACAATTTCCAGAGTGAATATTGCAACATTTACAGTATGTTCATAGATAGAAGACTACCGGTCTGCTGTGGTTTGAATATGTTCACTAACAGTTCATGTATTCAAATCGTAACCTCCAAATTCATGTTAATGGCATTTGGGAGGGAGGCCTTTGCGAGGAAATTAGGATAAGATGAGGTCATGAGGGAGGGGAACCCATGATGGCCTTTGTAGTTTTTTAAAAAAATATTTATTTTATCTATCTGAAAGAGGTACAGAGAGAGGTAGAGACAGAGAGAGAGGTCTTCCGTCTGCTGGTTCACTCCCCATATGGCCGCAACAGCCAGAGCTGCACTGTGCTGATCCGAAGCCAGGAGCCAGGAGCCAGGAACCTTCTCCGGGTCTCCCACGTGGGTGCAGGGGCCTAAGGACTTGGGCCATATTCTACTGCTTTCCCAGGCCATAGCAGAGAGCTGGATCAGAAGAGGAGCAGTAAGGATCAGAAACAGCATCCATATGGGATGCTGCTGCTTCAGGCCAGGGCTTTAACCTGCTGCGCCACAGCACTGACCCCAAGCATTTGTAGCTTTATAATAACGCATGAGCTCCAAGTTAGCATGCTTGCTCTGTCTTGCCATGTGATGATGCAACACAAATGCTGACATCAGATGCTGACACTATGCTCTTGGACTTCCCAATCTCCAGAATCATGAGTCAAATAAACTTATTTTCTTTTTAAATTACTCAGTTTTTGGTGTTCTGTTATACTAATGGAAAACTGACATATATACCATCCACTTGCTTATAGTTTCTTAAATATAAAAGGATTGATTTTTCAAATATTCTATTTCCCTAGTCAAATAATACACAGTGTAGAGATTACTGTTCACATGGAAACATACAAAATTTGAAGGCATCTGAAAATAAGATTTTTTTAATGTAAAAGTTCTTTTTTCTAAGGAGGACAAAGTTCATCTCAAGGATTATTTGATTTCTTAGAAAACAGAGGTAAGTGGAAAATAACATCATGCATATTCAAAGGAGTTTTCTATTCTTTGACCATAACTATTTCAAACTGCTTGCAAGGTTGGGAAGAAACAAATGCTGTCACTATCTACATGAATAAAGTGTTATTTTAAAAATCTAATATTTCCAGGCTGGTGTTGTGGCACAGTGGGTTAAAGCCTTAGCTTCCAGCGCCGGCATCCCATATGGGCGCATGGTCGAGTCCCAACTGCTCCACTTCTGATCCAGCTCTCTCTTTTTATTTAAAGCTAATATTTCTTGTGATTATGAAGAAGTGAAAGGATATATTTATTTTTTAAAAAGATTTATTTTAGGGCCAGCGCTGAGGCTCAATAGGCTAATCCTCCACCTGTGGCATCAGCACCCCGGGTTCTAGTCCTGGTTGGGGTGCCGGATTCTGTCCTGGTTGCCCCTCTTCCAGGCCAGCTCTCTGCTATGGCCCGGGAGTGCAGTGGAGGATGGCCCAAGTCCTTGGGCCCTGCACCCTCATGGGAGACCAGGAGAAGCACCTGGCTCCTGGCTTTGGATCAGCGTGGTGCGCCGGCTGCAGCGGCCATTGGAGGGTGAACCAACAGCAAAGGAAGACCTTTCTCTCTGTCTCTCTTTCACTCACTGTCCACTCTGCCTGTCAAAAAAAAAAAAAAAGAAAAAAAAGATTTATTTTATTTATTTGAAGGACAGAGTGACAGAGAGAGGTAGAGACACAGAGAGATCTTCCATCCGCTGGTTCACTCCCCAGATGGCCACAATGGCCAGAACTGCACTGATCCCCAGCCAGGAGCCAGGATCTTCTTCAAGGTCTCCCATGTGGGTGCAGGGGCCCAAGGACTTGGGCCATCTTCTCCTGCTTTCCCAGGCCATAGCATAGAGCTGGATGGAAGAGGAGCAGCCGGGACTAAAACCAGTGCCCATATAAGATGCCGGCTCTTCAGGCCAGGGCTTTAACCCGCTGAGTCACAGCGCCGGCCCCAAGGAAATATTTCTTAAAGTTTATTGATTTGCTTGAAAGAGAGAGATAGACAGAGAGAGAGAATGAGATAATGAATCTTCCATCTGCTGGTTCACTCCACAAATGGCCGCAATGGCTGGAGTTGGGCCAAGCCAAAGCCAGGAGCCAAGAACTTCTAGGTCTCCCATGTGAGTGCTGGGGCCCAAGAACTTGGGCCATCTGCTTCTGCTTCCCAGGGCAATTAGCAGGGAGCTGGATCAGAAGTGGAGCATCTGGTACTAAAATCAGTGCCCACATGGGATGTTGGCATAACAGGCGGCAGCTTAATCCACTAGACACAATGCTGGCCCCACAAGAATATTTTAAAAATTTTGAAAAACATTAATAATACTCATTTCCACATTCAGAAGTATTATAATTAAAATTTAGTCTGTTTTTCAACATGTATATGTGTGATCATTCTGTACACAGTCCTCATGTATGCTGCTTTTTCATTTTATTTAGTACAAATTTTGCTCTGTATTATATATTTTCAGAAGGCTGAAATTTCAAATGTAGCCAAGAGATTTCTGTATGACCATACTTCACTGTATTGTGAATGGGATTGTTCTTAGAAGTTCTTTCTCAGCCATGGCATTGCCTGTGTATACAAAGGATGTTGATTTTTGTGCATTGATTTTATAGTCTCTTAATAGAGTTCTTTGGATCCCCTAAATAAAGAATCATATTGTCTGCAAAGAGGGATAGTTTGACTTCTTCCTCTCCAATTTGTATCCCTTTAATTTCTTTTTCTTGCCTAATGGCTCTGCTAAAACTTCCAGAACTATATTGAATAGCAATGGTGTAAGTGGGCATCCCTGCATGAACAAATTTTAGATTCCTATATTTACTGTCAAACAGCTCTCTGTATAACCCATCTCAACTTATACTCCCAATTTAAAGGCACATCTCACTATATGTCTCCCAAAGTTAGATGATTATTTTTATTACTGCCAAGCTGATAAGATTTAACAAAGTTAATTGCTTATTTATAAAATATATTTTTATAAATAATTTATGAAATACATATAAAACATGTTAAAATTACTCATTTCCAAAGTTGATTGCATTTTAAATTGTAAATCGGGTTAGATGTGCCTTTGATGATGCTGTTCCTCCTGTTGCCAACTTCCCTCTAACAATCAGTATTTCTCCCTCTGTTTCCTCCGACATAATCAAGTTATCTCATACTGCAGGCTTCTTTTTTTAAAAAAAAAATATTTATTTTATTTAAAGGCAGAGTTACAGTGAGGCAGAGTCTGAGAGAGAGTAGTCTTCCATCCACTGGTTCACTCTCCAAATGGCTGCAATGGCCGGAGCTGGGCTGATCTGAAATCAGGAGACAGGAGCTTCCTCCAGGTCTCTCATATGGGTGCAGGGGTCCAAGCACTTGGCCATCTTCTACTGCTTTCCCAGGCAATAGCAGACAGCTGGATAGGAAGTGGACCAGCCAGGACTAGAACCGGTGCCCATATGGGATGCCAGCACTACAGGCAGCAGCTTTACCAGCTACAACACAGCGCCAGCCCCACTGCAGGATTCTTAGTATCTTTAGAAATATAAAGAGTGATACATGATATTTAGGAATGTTAACATTCCTATCATTAATGTGGAAGATAATATTTGGTATGAAGTCTCCCCCATGTACACTTAAGTTGTAGCTATCTTAGATATTGCTTTCTGCTTAAAGCTAGAGGCTTCCTTGTATGTTTCTACATCAAAGGCTGCCTACCACTTGCCAGGCACCACAGTTGGGTCATTACATGTTACCTCACTCAATCCTCAGCATAATACATTGTAATAGGTAATATTTCCTTCATATCATATTGACCCAGAAAATGAGGCATAGCAGGGTGAAATAACTTCCTCATGGCCACATAGTTATTTGGAAAAATTCTTAATGCATTAAAGAAGACGTAGCTAGCCCATTAACCTCTTTGCCCTCATTTCTCAAAGCTCTCCTTCTAACTCTAATTCTAGCCATGCTTTGGTTTTTCTTTTCTTAACACTTAATAATTCTCTCTTTTGTCCTGATTATCTGAATTTGAAATTATCCTCATAGTTCTCAATATGCACCCCCAAACACTTTATCCATAAGTTTAATTTAGGAGTTATTGCCTTTGATGAAATTTCTCTGGCTCTCCTCATTTAGGTTAAACATTTCTCATATGTAGTCTTAGAGTACATTTATATGAGCCCTACTAAAGAATATACCAAGGCCGGCGCCGCGGCTCACTAGGCTAATCCTCTCCCTAGCGGTGCCGGCACACCGGCTTCTAGTCCTGGTCGGGGCGCCGGATTCTGTCCCGGTTGCCCCTCTTCCAGGCCAGCTCTCTGCTGTGGCCAGGAAGTAAAGTGGAGGATGGCCCAGGTGCTTGGGCCCTGCACCCCATGGGAGACCAGGAAAAGCACCTGGCTCCTGGCTCCTGCCATCGGATCAGCACGGTGCGCCGGGCGTGGCGGCCATTGGAGGGTGAACCAACGGCAAAGGAAGACCTTTCTCTCTGTCTCTCTCTCTCACTGTCCACTCTGCCTGTCAAAAAAAAAAAAAAAGAATATACCAAATATGTCATGAATACTGTATTGAATTGCCCAGTTTTTCTTTAGAAATGAGGCAATCATTTTCCCAGCTATTTCAGAATATTGGTAGGTGAGCCCTTACTTTAAGGCCACATCTCCTTCCCTGAAGTATATTACATTCAATGACTGAAAATTTCAGGTATATAAAGATCCGGAGTCTTTGACTCAAGTTGGTACAACTTGGAAAGTCATCTCTTCCAGACGATGCCCAAAGAGATATGTTGACATCTTTACTGACATTTATTTCAGTTCATCATTCTCACCCTTGATTGTGTTCCATCCTTCACAAGTAGTGATCCTGAAAGTGCCTAGCTATCCCGGAAAAAAGTGTGGCATACAGATCTACAAATCAGAGTCTATTATTCAAGAACAGAACTAAAACATGTGATATTTTTTTTAAAGATTTATTTATTTATTTGAAAGGCAAATTTACAGAGAGGCAGAGGCAGAGAGAGAGAGAGAGAGAGAGAGAGAGAGAGAGACTTCCATCTGCTGGTTCACTCCCCAGATGTCTGCAATGACCAGAGCTGGGCTGATCTGAAGCCAGGAGCCAGGAGCTTCTTCCAGGTTTCCCACACGCGTGCAGGGGCCCAAGGACTTGGGCCATCCTCTGTGGGGAGCAACTCGGACTAGACTAAGTTACTGGAATTAAGACTTATTCTATGCATCTGCTCTCCCACAATATGGCGCTGAGAGAGGAGTAAACAACTTCTACACAGCTGCCTCCAGTTCGACCAATAACCTGCAGGAGCTGATCCTGCTCCTGATTGGAGGAGAGCAGCGTACTCGGTGTGTGGGTAGCAGAATTGGGATTGGTGGAAGAGGACTATAAAGGAGGAGAGAGACAACATGCACCAGTAACATCCGGATAACATCTGAGCAGCCCCCGAGAGAGCCGGCCGGCGGTGTGCTGCTCCCCCGCGGAAGTGGGGAAAGTGGCAGGGGGAGCCGCCCTTCCACAGAGGTGGAAGGGACGGTAGCCAACCCGGGAAGGACCAGCAGCAAACCTGGGAAGGGCCGAGCAGACAAAAGAACAGCGCAGGGTCCTGTGTCGTTCCTCCGCGAATGGGGGAGCGACAATCCTCCACTGCTTTCCCAGGCCATAGCAGAGAGCTGGATTGGAAATGGAGCCACCAGGATTCAAACTGCTGTCTGTGTAGGATGCTGGCACTGCAGGTGGTGGCTTTACCTGTTAAGCCACAGCACCAGCCCCAACACGTACTATTTTAATTGCTTGATTTCTTTGCCTTTTGCCTCAATAAATTATAAATCCCAAAAATGCAAGAGATATGTTTCTCTTCCTCTTCATTATCTGCAGAGTACATAGGACAATGCCTGTCTCAACAATTACTCATTGAGTGATTGAGCGAATGAGTTAATGAATAAATAGGAGATAAGATTTAAACCCATACCTGCTGGACTCAAAATGAGTTCCTTCTACTGTGCAGTATAACACTGTGTCCTTAAGGGAAACAGACACAGATAAGAGAAAAAATACAAACTATTCAGCCTCATGCCATGTCAATCTAGAGGAAGAAAATAAATATTTTCATGAGCAGAAAGGAAACCTTTAAGGAAACTTACAATATTTCATTTTTAAGCGAAGCCAGTTTGTACATGAAACATAATTTCCTTCCTAATTAAGCCAACCAGTCAAATCATGTAACATAAAAAAATCTATTGTGAATTAATCGTTGCTTTAATTAAAACAAAGAACTCAATTCTGCCTCCAGGTATATTAGACTATGCAAATTTCTTTATTCTTCTAACACCAATTCTGCTATATTCCCTGAACTAATGAGAATATTTGCCTAATGTGAACCTATAAAACACTAAGCATAGTAAATATCATAATTTTACACCTATAATACATTTCCCTAATAATCCTAAATGTACTTCAAAAACATTCATAACTGGTTAGGATCATATAGCACTATACTTTAAAATGGATTAACAAAATCTGCAGCTAAACTTCAGAGGAAATTTAATGTGTGAAATTCTACTTCATTAGGGGGATGAATTAGAAAAATCAAAATAAAATATGCCTAAACTCAGTGCTTTTTGATGGTCACATTTATGTGTATAAAAATTAAATACAAGAGTTATCTACAGGTAAAATAATCACTGAAGTCCAAATTGCACTAATACTCTGAAATTTAACATTTATGTGTTTAACACATACATGTGAGTTGTACACATTCACATAATGTAACACATGTACACACTTACTATATGCATTTATGTAGATTTGTTCTAACAGAGAATCCTACTTTTTACAATCAAGAATGAAATAAAGATCATTAAAAATATCCTAAGAAACTTAAGCCAGCAATAAGTGCGAATTCATTTTCTTAAGTACAATAGAGTATTAAATAGTGTAATCAAGATTTTTGCCAATGGAATGAAGGACAGTATAAAGTAATTTTTCATAACTTCACAAGGCAGTCTTACTTAATTTCATGATTGAATATGAATTAGAGGTACCATGAATAATTGAAATGAAATGGTAATTATTAAAAGGGAAGTTAAATCTTATACTATTATGAACATGACTTGAATAATATACCACCAGTATACATTGATATAATTCCTTGCCATGAAAATTCCATTTGTTTTTCTTATGTTGAATTCAGACTAATAATAATAATATGAATTCCATTTGTTCATATTATTACTATTAGTCTGAATTCGACATAAGAGAAAGTCACAATTTTGGTCTTGGTTCTTATAAATATATAGACTAAATAATGCATGAGGTATAATTGTATGTTCAGGTAGCTCAGAAATGAGCAAGGAAGACAGGGCAAGAATACCAACTTGAACCACACAATCTCTCTGTTAGCCTAGTAATTTATAATTTATAATAAGAAAAGATTATATGATAAGGAAAGAAAAGCAATAGCCACAAATACGGAAACAGTAAAAAAAATTCTTGACATTCATTTATAGGTTTATCACTCCTTACACCAAAATGATTAATTAATTAATTTAATTTCACATGTCAATCAGTCATACTATTAAAAGTAACAGAGAATATTTAAATATTTCCCTTCCTTGGAAAGTGTTTATGGGGGAGGTACACATTGGTAGACATATTACCAAGTTCAGAGCAACTTATACATTTGAACCTCAAGACAATAAAGAGAAAAAAATTCACCAAAAGGCATAGGCAAATGACTGAACTAAGAAGCCACATACATCATTTCAGACTCATAGAAAATGGTGAACACAAGTTTCATGGCAAGGAATTAAATTAAAAATTGTATTTCATGATTTCAACACATATTTTCTCTTCTATAAATGAATACACTGGAGGATCCAAAAACAACCAACTGCCTCAAAGTCTGTATTTGCTATAAGAAACACACTGGTGTATCCTGCAGCGTGTTCACAGAGGAGACCATGCTAGAACCACTATTCTGGAATAGAAACTTTAAATTATGATCATCCAAAACAAAGATCATCAAGTGACCAAAGTTCCTTTTACCTCCCTGAATCCAAATCTCTAAGAACAACTGGTTCAAGTGGAATTGGAATATGTCAAAAAATAACTAATTGGCTGACTCTGAGGCTCACTAGGCTAATCCTCCGCCTGTGGCGCCGGCACCCTGGGTTCTAGTCCCAGTTGGAGCGCCGGATTCTGTCCTGGTTGCTCCTCTTCCAGTCCACCTCTCTGCTGTGGCCCAGGAAGGCAGTGGAGGATGGCCCAAGTGCTTGGGCCCCTGCACCCCATGGGAGACCAGGAGAAGCACCTGGCTCCTGGCTTTGGATGGGTGCAGCATGCTGGCCATGGCAGCCATTTTGGGGGTGAACCAACGGAAGGAAGACCTGTCTCTCTGTCTCTCTCTCACTGTCTAACTCTGCCTGTCAAAAAAAACTAATTAATTAAAGCAGGGCTCCCTGGATGAAGTAATTCCAGAAGAAACTGTTCTTTATGCATGAATTCATTGATTGCATTTTCATTTATATACATTTAATCAAGACATCTGAGTGTCTTCACTGCTCACATTTTACAAGCTACTCTACTCCAGAAGCAAATATTAAAGAAACTAAACAAACTGGCTATACAGTATCTAACAGATTAAAAAATACCTTGTAAGGTCATTTAGCATACATACATTTTTATCTAAGTATTCAGTAGTGGTTACTTGACTAGTGTATTCAATTAATTTCTAGTTAGAATTCAAATGTTAACACGGGCTGGCACTGTGGCATAGTGGGTAAAGCCGCCGCCTGGAGTGCCGGCATCCCATATGGGTCCTGGCTGCTCCACTTCTGGTCCAGCTCTCCGCTATTCCCGGGGAAAGCAGTAGAAGATGGCCAAGTGCTTGGGCCCCTGCACCTGTGTGGGAGGCCCAGAAGAAGCTCCTGGCTCCTGGCTTTGGATCGGCCCAGCTCCATCCATTGTGGCCATCTGGGGAGTGAACCAGCAGATGGAAGACCTTTCTCTCTCTCTTTGTGCCTCTGCCTCTCTGTAACTCTGCATTTCAAATAAATAAAATAAATCTTCAAAAATAAATTGAAACCTGAATAGTTAATTTATAGAATAAAGTTTTCAAACTTTTTAGTATCAGGTCCCCTTTCAATTTACTAATAAATTCTAATTAATTGCAAACACATTAAACAATACATAAAGAACACATTTTTTTAAAAAAAAACTATATTGTACAAAAATAGTGAGAAGACTGGCATTGTACTGTATCTTGCAAACAAAGATAATCTTTATATCAGGTTTAATGGATTTCAGTTGGATCCATTTTTTTTAAAAAGATTTGTTTTATTTATTTGAAAGACAGAGTTACAGAGAGAGGTAGAGACAAAGAGAAAGAGGTCTTCCATCCACTGGTTCACTCCCCAAATGGCTGCCACAATCAGAGCTGAGCTGATCAGAAGCCAGGAGCCAGGAGCTTCTTCTGGGTCTCCCACGTGAGTGCAGGGATCCAAGGACTTGGGCCATCCTCTGCTGCTTCCCAAGGCACATTAGCAGGGAGCCGGATCAGAACTGGAGCAGCAAGGACTTGAACCAGCACCTATATGGGATGCTGGCACTGCAGGCTAGGGCTTTAACCCACTGTGCTGCTGTGTCACAGTACTGGCCCCTCAGCTGGATTTTTATACTTGCTTCTGTATTCATTCTGTTGGATGGTATTGCTTTGGTTGAAGCACATGTAGAAAATATGCCTTAAGGATATTTATATTTGAAAAGTAAGGTGTATTTTAATAGTGTGAATAATTACATTTGATACTATATCCAAACAACTAAGAAGTTGTTTCTGAAAGGATGCTTCCAATGTGGTATCAAAAGCTTTTGGTTTGTTGAACTGTGTATTCAGTGGAGCATTAAGTCTTGGACTAGGACTATAATATACATTTTAACAATATTTCAAAAATAATTAAAAATATTAAGCTAAAAATTAAACTATTAATAAATTATAAAGCAAAAACACTGATAGTTACATTAAAACTCATTAGTCTATTTTAACATTTTGAGTGAATCTTCTCCCTACACATTATTTTGCAATACCGTTCATTGTTCATTTAGATAGTGTGGGTTCAATGAGTTATCCAGAACATCTGAATGTCAACACATCATCATACAATATTAAAAAGTGATATTTGAGAGCACCATAACCATGCACATAAGTCTTTAGATATTAAGAAACTGTAAAAATCACAAAATTTAATGTTCATTTAAAACTCAAATACTATAATTAGCAATAAATAACTTATTTTCCTTAAAACCATGGGTTTACTATGTTCTTTTTTAAGAAAATGTCTGTCAAATAAGCATGTATGAATAACCATAATTTTTCCATCAGTTTTTTAAGTAAAAATGGATTTTCCTTTGAAGGTCACTAGTTGACCTTGAAATCCCAACAATAGCAGTTGCATAATTGACTTTCCTCAAGACAAGTATCTAATTTTTTATTACATACATAAAAATTATACATGTTCATGAGCTACCATTTGATATTTTGATATTTATATACATTATAATGTCCAATAAGGTGAAATAACATATATTCCCTGAAACATTTACCACTTATATATGGTAAAAACATAAAAAAGTCTATCTCCTAGTGGCTTGTTTGTTTATTCTTTTATTATTACTATTTGGGAGACAGAGAGCGAGAGACAATGATCTTTCATTTGCTAGATCATGACCCAAATGCCCACAATAGCCAGGGCTAGGCCACACCAAAGCCATCAGTTCAGAATTCAATCTGGTTCTTCCAAATTGGTGACAGAGACGCAAACCACTTGTGTTCTATCACCTGCTGCCTCCCAGGATTGTATTAGCATGAAGGTGGACCGTAAACAGAGAAGCCAGGACTCAAATCAGGAACTCCAACTTGAGATGCCAGCATCCTAAGCGACATCTTAACCACTAGGCCAAACACATGTATGTAGTTTTGTTCTTTTTAACAGTGAAATAAAAGTATATCAACATTATCTATATTACCCTGTTGTGCAATAGGACCCGGAATATCTTACTCCTATATAACTATAACATACCACCTATCACCATTTCCCCATTCCTCCTTTCCTCCTTTCCTCCTTTCACCTTCAGCCTCTGGTAATCAGCATTGTACTTTTAATTTCTATGAAAAGGGTAGAGAATGGGAATATATAAGGAACTCAGTAGCAAGAAATATACAATCCAATTAAAAATTGGCAGCAGATCTACAGAAATTTCTCAAAGGAAGACATACGAATGACCAACGGCTATAGGGGAATAAATGTTCAGTATCAATAGTCATCAGGGAAATGCAAATCAAAACTGACTAATACTGATATTAAAAATTAGGGATTTTATTCAATCTTCAAATATTTTCACATGGAATATTAAAAAGACATGTACTCCAGTGGTAAGGTTAACAAAACAAATATTTTTGTATCACTCCATCAAGGAAAATCTTAAGTGACACTATTTACTGTTGTTTTCTTCCTGTAAGTACATTTTGATACCACTGCCAAAGGCACCAACACTTATATTCAAGACTGCTTTTGCACTGTCTGTGTAAATGTCAACCCAGTGAAAAATAAAATTATGTCTTAGAATTATCATGAAATCTAAGTGACTTCCCAGGCTCTAAGACCACACTGTCAGAAGTGGTGATCAATAAAATATATGTTCATTTTGTACAAGTACCATAAAAATTATCCCCAAAATAGAAGTTTAAAGCAAAACAAACTTGTTATCCTAATGTTTCTGTACGTCAGAAGGATGGGTGGGCACACATGCCTCTTTGTTTCAAAGTAACACAATGCCAAAATCTAGGTATTATTTGGGCTGTGTTCTTTCGGAAAGGTATAAGGATAAATGAGCCTCAAAGATCATTAACACTGCTCGCACACTTGAGTTCCTTATGATTTATAGGACTTAGGTGCTTGTTTAGTTGTTGGTGGACAGTTTGTGCCAATCTTTGCTCCTAGAGGTTGCTCACTATCATTGTCATGCCTTTCTTACAGTCATCTCTAGCAACAAAGAGTCCCTCTTATATTTCCCCTCCTCACATATCTCTCTCACCCTAGCCAGATAAATTTTTATACTTTTAAAAACTTGTGTGATTATGTTGCACCTGCATGAATAATCCAAGATAAATTCCCTATTTTATGGTTTGAAATCTTAAGGTACATCTGCAAAGACTCTTTTGCCATTTAACATAATATATTCAGAAGCTCCAAAATCTAGAGTAGGGACAAAATTGCTTACAATATTGTTTACCACAGTCTTCTCTCTAGCTCCCAAAGATACATTATTTCCCCTAGTTGAAAATACACTAATCACACCCTAAGGCTGAAACATCTGATATTATGAACTCAAAGTCCACAATCCTATCTAGGATTTTTATATCCCATACAAATCAAAATTCTTCTAATCTCTGCTCACTAGCCAATTTCAAAACCATTTCCATATTTTTAAATTTTTTTAAGCAGCACCACATTTTCAATACCAAAATCTCAGAACCAGTATGATATTTATCATTTATAGCTACATCTATATCTATCTACTTACCTACCTATTTCTCTAGAGATTTAGTACAGAGATTCAGCTTATCCATGGTGAGTGTTGGTGGATTCTATATTCTGTAGGGCAAGACATCAGGAAAGAAAGATAATGGGCAAACTAGAATTCATGAGTACATTCCAGCTTCTTTTTCACAAAGTTTCAACTCTGATTGAGGCAAATTCTAAACCTTACTTTAAAGGTCTTCTATTGAGGGTCCAGCACTGTGGCATAGTAGGTTAAGCATCTACCTGCAGTGCAGGCATCCCATATGGGCACCAGTTCAAGTCCTGGCTGATCCTCTTCTGGTCTAGCTCTCTGTTGTTGCCTGAGAAAACAGTAGAAGATGGCCAAAATGCTTGGGCCCCTGCACCTGCATGGGAGATCCAGAAGATCCCAGCTCTATCAGCTCAGCTTGGGCTGTTGCGGCCATTTGGGAAGTATTCCATTCCAGAGTATGGAAGATGTCTCTGTCTCTTCCTCTCTCTGTCTATAACTCTGGCGTTCAAGTAAATAAATACATCTTTTTTTTAAAAAAGGTCTCTCAATTTATTGATTCCTATAAGCCAGAATATGAAGGGCAATCTCCCTTAGTTAAGTCAAATGGATTAGGGTTGTTTACTTCTATAAAGTATCTTCACAGCAACACCTACATTAGTTTGAATTAAATAGATTACAGCAGCTCTATTCACAATAGCTAAGATATGGAATCAACTCAGATGTTGATCAGCTGAAGACTGGATAAAGAAAGAGTGGTATATAAACACAATGGAATACTACTCAGCCATTAAAAAGAATGAAATTTTGTTTCTTACAACAAAATGGATGAAACTGGAGACCATTAACCTTAATGAAATAAGCCAATCCCAAAAAGACAAATATCATATGTTTTCTCTGATATGTGGTAGTTAATATATAATACAAAAAATGTATAAGAATGAAACTGACATCTTATAATTAAATAATTGTTTATAGCCCTTGTCTATACTCCTGTAGAATAGTGGTCATTGTGGTCATTTTACTTTTTACTTGTTGAACATTCCAATAGTTGTGCATTAAGCATGTGATTATAAAGTAAATAAAAAATATACTATTGTAAAAATCAAAGGTAATAAAAGAATGGAAGGAAGGAGGGGCTTGAAGGAGGGGAAAGTATGGTTATTTTATTAGAATTGTAGCTAAAAAAGTACATTAAATCTGTTCTCTTTATATTAATAAAAATATCTTTTATTTAATAAATCACTAAACAAATTTTGGAAAATAGCTAAAGTAAGATAATACTGAACTAGCCTAATGTACATTTTGACAAAAATATTACCTGTCTAGAAAATGTCAGGGGGCTAGCACTGTGGCATAGCAGGTAAAGCTGCAGCCTGCAGTGTTGGCATACCATATGGGTGCTGGTTTGAGTTCTGGCTGACTCACTCCCCATTCAGCTCTCTGTTATGGCCTGGGAAAGCAGTAGAAGATGGTCAAAGATCCTGGGCCCCTGCACCTGCGTAGGAGACCTGGAAGAAGCTCCTGGCTCCTGGCTTCAGATTGGTGCAACTCCAGCCATTGTGGCCAATTGGGGAGTGAACCAGTGGATGGAAGACCTCTCTCTATCTCCCTCTAAGATCATGGAAAGACAACCATGTCCAATTTTACCATTCTTCTTCAATATTATATTAGAGGTCCTAACCAGGGAAACTAGGTAGCAAAAGGAAACTTTAAATATGTCTACATTAGAAATATATGAGTAAAATTATATCTATTTGAAGACAAATAAGCTCTGGTGCTCTATATTGAAAATCCCAAAAGAATTCACAAAGCAAACAGAAGAGCTAATAAATTAATTCAGAGAAGTTACAGAATAAAAATCATCACAAAAACATTATTATACTCATATACACGAGCAATGAACAATCTTAGAAAAGCAATTAAGGAAACAGTTCCTCTAATAGGAACACCAAAATAAGTAAAATGCTTTCAAACAAACAAGCAAATGCAAGAATTGCACACTGAGAAATACAAATCATTGGTAAAACAAATTCAACAACACCTAAATAAATAGAAAGAAATCTTGTATTCAATGATTGGAAAACTCAATACTTTTAAGATGACAACAATACTTAATGCAATCTATAGATTCAATGGACCCCACATTAAAATCCTACTGCCTCTTTTATTCTTACAATATCAATCCTAAAATTTATATGGAATTACTAGCAATTCCAGATAGCAAAAACTAATTTGAGAAAGAAGAACAAACTTAGGAGATATCCTTCTTACTCTCAAAACTTACTGAAAAACTATAGTAATAAAATGAAATATGGTGTTGGTATAAAGAGAGAAATGTAGAAAAATGTAATAGAATTAAAAATCTTTTGGCTTTGACTGCCTGTGCTTCCAGGGTCTTTTCCAAGAAGTCTTTGCTGGTACCTATGTCTTGCAGGGTTTTTCCAATGCTCTCTAATAATTTGATGGTGTTGGGTCGTAGATTTAAGTCTTTAATCCATGTTGAGTGGATTTTTGTGTAAGGTGAAAGGTAGGGGTCTTGCCTCATGCTTCTACATGTGGAAATCCAACTTTCCCAGCACCATTTATTGAATAGACTGTCCTTACTCCAGGGATTAGGTTTGGATCCTTGATCAAATATGAGTTGGCTGTAGATGTTTGGATTGATTTCTGGTGTTTCTATTCTGTTCCATTGGTCTATCCATCTGTTTCTGTACCAGTACCATGCTGTTTTGATTACAACTGCTCTGTAGTATGTCCTGAAATCTTGTATTGTGATGCCTCTGGCTTTGTTTTTGTTGTACAAGATTGCTTCAGCTATTCGAGGTCTCCTGTGTCTCCATATGAATTTCAGCATCATTTTTTCCAGGTCTGAGAAGAATGTCTTTGGTATTTTGGTTGGTATCGCAATGAATCTATAAATTGCTTTTGGGAGAATGGACATTTTGATGATATTGATTCTTCCAATCCATGAGCATGGCAGATTTTTCCATTTCTTGGTATCCTCTTCTATTTCTTTCTTTAAGGTTTTGTAATTTTCATCGTAGAGATCTTTAACGTCCTTGGTTAAGTTTATTCCAAGGTATTTGATTGTTTTTGTAGCTATTGTGAATGGGATTGATCTTAGCAGTTCTTCCTCAGCTGTGGCATTGCCTATGTATACAAAGGCTGTTGATTTTTGTGCATTGATTTTATATCTTGCTACTTTGCCAGACTCTTCTATGAGTTCCAATAGTCTCTTAGTAGAGTTCTTTGGGTCCCCTAAATAAAAAATCATAACATCTGCAAAGAGGGATAGTTTGAGTTCTTCCTTCCCAATTTGTATCCCTTTAGTTTCTTTTTCTTGCCTAATAGCTCTGGCTCAAACTTCCAGAACTATATTGAATAGCAGTGGTGAGAGCGGGCATCCCTGTCTGGTACCAGATCTCAGTGGAAATGCTTCCAACTTTTCCCCATTCAATAGGATGCTGGCCATGGGTTTTGATTGTATTGAGGAATGTTCCCTCCATACCCAGTTTGCTTAGAGTTTTCATCATGAATGGGTGTTGTATTTTATCAAATGCTTTCTCTGCGTCTATTGAGATAATCATATGGTTTTTCTTCTGCAGTCTGTTAATGTAGTATATCACATTGATTGTTTTGCGCACATTGAACCATCCCTGCATACCAGGGTCTGTTAATGTGGTATATCACATTGATTGTTTTGCGCACATTGAACCATCCCTGCATACCAGGGATAAATCCCACTTGGTCTGGGTGGATGATCTTTCTGATGTGTTGTTGCATTCTATTGGACAGAATTTTACTGAGGATTTTTGCATCCATGTTCATCAGGGATATTGGTCTGTAATTATCTTTCAATGCTGCATCTTTTTCCAGCTTAGGAATTAAGTTGATGCTGGCTTCATAAAAAGAATTTGGGAGGATTCCGTTGTAATCCATAAACTATACTTTGGAAATTTATATATAAAAAAAGATAAAAAATAAAAAATAGAGAAAAAATAAAAAACAAAACAAAAAATTAGTTGAAAGAAAGCAAAAAAACCTGAAGCATTAAGTTTCATCTAGCTTACTGTCTTAATCTATGTTCTAGCTTTTCTATTTACTTTAAAGCATTTTGTGTCATCCATCTTATTGTGCTAATCTATTTCCCAACTTTATTTCATCTCTGAAATACACATTGCCTATTATTCCTGTTTGCCATGTCCAGTGGAAGAGATAGCAGAAATATTGAAGTCAATATATTTAAATGAATGTGAAAAACACTGTGATACAAAAAATAAAATTAACTAACAATAAAAAAGAATTAAAAATCCAGAAATAAATGCATAAATCTATGGCCTAATGATTTTTGACAAGAGTTCCAAGATATTCAATGCTGAAATAATAAATAGTTTCTTGCTTAAATGATACTGGGACATTAGAGAGCCATATACAGAAAATGAAGTTAGGCCTTTTCCTGATGCCACATAACAAAAATTAACTCAAAATGGACCTAAAATATAAAATTCTTATAATAAAACATAGGAATAAGTTTCCATGATTTGAGATTTTGATTCTTAGATATTAAAATGGGAGTGCAACAAAAAATAGAAAATTAACTAAATTTCTTTAAAATTATTTTTTCTGTGTATCAAGGTCTACCAGCGAAAGAGCAAAAAGAGACTCCAAAGAAATGGATAAACTATTTGTAAAATATTATTTATAATTTTCGTATCCTATTCAGAACTTTTAAAGAACTTTTACAATTCAAGGCAAAAAGACAGATAACTCTATCTTTAAAATAGACAAGTGGATAACCAGCTAGAACAGCATGACCTGGGAACATTTTAGAAATGAAAACTAACAAACCCAACTCAAGGCCTATTAAATTGGGCTACTCCTGTGTGAGGTGTAAGAATGTATGTTTTTATGGCCGGCGCCGTGGCTCACTAGGCTAATCCTCCGCCTAGCGGTGCCAAAACACAGGGTTCTAGTCCCGGTCGGGGCGCCGGATTCTGTCCCGGTTGCCCCTCTTCCAGGCCAGCTCTCTGCTGTGGCCAGGGAGTGCAGTGGAGGATGGCCCAGGTGCTTGGGCCCTGCACCCCATGGGAGACCAGGAAAAGCACCTGGCTCCTGGCTCCTGCCATCGGATCAGCGCGGTGCGCCGGCCGCAGCGCGGCGGCCATTGGAGGGTGAACCAACAGCAAAGGAAGACCTTTCTCTCTGTCTCTCTCTCTCACTGTCCACTCTGCCTGTCAAAAAAAAAAAAAAAAGAATGTATGTTTTTAAAAGATTTCCAGGCTATTTGGATGCCTAGTAGACTTTGAGTGGCACTGCTCTAGATTCAGAGAAGCTCAAAGGCTACCCTTAATCCTAAATAGAAGTTACTTTTCTTGTAAATACTGTATACAGAATGGACAACAAATTGATATATATATCTATGGCAAAAGCTCATTTTTGTATTTGCAGGCAATTACTACTCTAATATTATCTAATTTTCCCATAGAGATTATAATATAATCAATTAGGGTTATTTTTTTCTAAATTATATTCTAGTCCAGAGGGTAAACCTTTGATACTCTGATTAGGATCACAAATTTTTAGTAACTCACAGTCACATCATTCAAAACCAACTTATTTTTATATTTGTATTTATTTTTAAGGTATGCAGATTTAATGACTATAACTATATTTTTTTAACTTTTATTTAATGAATATAAATTTCCAAATTACAGAATATGGATTACAATGGCTTCCCCCCCATAACGTCCCTCCAACCCACAACCCTCCCCTTATCCACTCCATCTCCACTTCCATTCACATCAAGATTCATTTTCAATTCTCTTTATATACAGAAGATCAGTTTAGCATACATTAAGTAAAGATTTCAACAATTTGCTCCCACACAGAACCATAAAGTGAAAAATACTGTTTGAGTACTAGTTATTGCATTAAATCTCAATGTACAGCACACTAAGGACAAAGATCCTACATGAGGAGTAATTGCACAGTGACTCCTGTTGATGACTTAACAAATTGACACTCTTGTTTATGGCCTCAGTAATCACCCTAGGCTCTTGTCATGAGCTGCCAAGGCTATGGAAGCCCCCTGAGTTAACTGACTCTGATCATATTTAGACAAGGCCATGGTCAAAGTGGAAGTTCTCTCCTCCCTTCAGAGAAAGGTACCTCCTTCTTTGATGACCTGTTCTTTCCACTGGGATCTCACCCGTGGAGATCTTTCATTTAGGTTTTTTTTTTTCCCCCAGAGTGTCTTGGCTTTCCATGCCTGAAATACTCTCATGGGCATTTCAGCTGGATCCGCATGCCTTAAGGGCTGATTATGAGGCCAGAGTGCTGTTAGGACATTTGCCATTCTATGGGTCTGCTGTGACTATAACTTTAGGAATATAGTTATTCTTCCCACCATACCTGCCCTCCCACTCATACTCTGCCTTCTCTCTCTCCCCTTGCCAGTCCTATTCTCAATGAAGATTCATTTGGAATTAACTTTGTACACAGAAGACCAACTCTATACTAAGAAAAGATTTCATCATTTGAGGCAAGTCCGATTGAGCATGTTCCAAATTGTACATCTCCTCCCTCTCTTATTCCCACTATTATATTTAACAGGGATCACTTTTCAGTTAAAATTTAAACACCTAAGAATAATTGTGTGTTAATTACAGAGTTCAACCAATAGTATTAGAACAAAAAAAATACTAAAAGGGATAAAGTATTACATTGTGCATCAACAGTCAGGACAAAGGCTGATCAAGTCATTGTTTCTCATAGTGTCCATTTCACTTCAAAAGGTTCCCCTTCGGTGCTCAGTTAGTTGTCGCCGATCAGGGAGAACATATGATATTTGTCCCTTTGGGACTGGCTTAATTCACTGAGCATAATGTTTTCCAGATTCTTCCATCTTGTTGCAAATGACCAGATTTCATTGTTTTTGACTGCTGTATAGTATTCTATAGAGTACATGTCCCATAATTTGTTTATTCAGTCTATTTTTGATGGGCATTAGGGTTGGTTCCAGGTCTTAGCTATTGTGAATTGAGCTGCAATAAACATTAATGTGCAGACAGCTTTTTTGTTTGCCAATTTAATTTCCTTTGGGTAAATTCCAAGGAGTGGTATGGCTGGGTTGTATGGTAGCCTCAAATGGTGGAGTTAGAAACGTACCAGGGGATTCCAATACAATCCCATCAAGGTGGCATGTACCAATGCCATCTCACTAGTCCCAGTGATCAATTTCAGTTCACAATTGATCACACTGAAAGGTCTAAGAGTCAAAGGGATCACAAAAACAAGACTAGTGTCTGCTAATACTAACTGATAGAATCAAAAAGGAGAAAACGATCCAACATGGGAAGCAGGATACAGCAGACTCATAGAATGGCAGATTCCTAAACAGCACTCTGGCCTCAGAATGAGCCCTTACGGAATTCAGATCTGGCTGAAAACCCCATGAGAGTATTTTAGGCATGGAAAGCCAAGACACTCTGGAAAAAAAAAAAAGAAGACCTAAATGAAAGATCTCTGTGAGTGAGATTCCAGTGGAAAGAACGGGGCCATCAAAGAAGGAGGTACCTTTCTCTGAAGGGAGGAGAGAACTTCTACTTTGACTATGACCCTGTCGGAATAAGATCGAAGTCGGCAAATTCAAAGGCTTCCATAGCCTTGGCAATTCATTACTAGAGCCTAGGGAGATTACTGAAGCCATAACAAGAGTGTCAAATTGTAAAGTCAACAACAGGAGTCACTGTGTACTTACTTCTCATGTGGGATCTGTCCTTAATGTGTTGTCCAATGTGAAGTAATGCTATAACTAGTACTGAAACAGTATTTTACACTTTGTGTTTCTGTGTGGGTGCAAACTGATGAAATCTTTACTTACTATATACTAAATCGATCTTCTGTATATAAAGATAATTGAACATGAATCTTGATGTGAATGGAATGGGAGAGGGAGCAAGAGATGGGAGGGGTGTGAGGGGGAGGGAAGTTATGGGGAGGGGGAAACCATCGTAATCCATAAACTGTACTTTGGAAATTTATATTTACTAAATAAAAGTTTAAAAAAAGGCCAGCACCGCGGCTCACTAGGCTAATCCTCCGCCTTGCGTTGCCGGCACACGGGGTTCTAGTCCCGGTCGGGGCGCCGGATTCTGTCCCGGTTGCCCCTCTTCCAGGCCAGCTCTCTGCTGTGGCCAGGGAGTGCAGTGGAGGATGGCCCAAGTGCTTGGGCCCTGCACCCCATGAGAGACCAGGAGAAGCACCTGGCTCCTGCCTTTGGATCAACGCGGTGCGCCGGCCGCAGCGCGCCGGCCGCGGCGGCCATTGGAGGGTGAACCAACGGCAAAGGAAGACCTTTCTCTCTGTCTCTCTCTCTCACTGTCCACTCTGCCTGTCAAAAAATTTTTAAAAAAAAAGTTTAAAAAAAGAAAAGATTTCAACAGTTTGCACAAAATACACACAAAGAAACTGAGAACTATTTTTACAGCTAAGTCTCATACAACGCATTGAGGATGGAGGTCATGCATAGGGAGTTAGTGCACAGTTACTCCTGTTATTAATTTAACAATTAACACTCTTATGTATGATTTCAGTGATCATCTGTGGCTCTTGACATGAGCTGCCTAGGCTGTGGAAGCCTTTTGAATCCACAAACTCCGTCAGCATTTAGACAAGACCATAAGGAGAGTGGAAGTTCTCTCCTCCCTTTAGAGAAAAGTATGTCTTTCTTTGATGGCCACTTATTTCCACTGAAGTCTCATTCATAGAGTTCCTTCATGTAGGTCATTTTTTGCCACAGTGTCTTGGTTTTCCATGCCTGAAATGCTCTCACGGCCTTTTCTGCCAGACCATGAAGACTTAAGGGCTGATTCTGAGTCAAAACCAACTTTTAAGACAGTGTTACCCAAATATTTACTAGCAACAAAGGAAAGTGAATACAAACCCAAACACAATGTGGAGGCACAGGAGATATTAAATCCAAGGATCTTTCACATTCCTTACTTTCATAATCAGTTTTCTTTTCTTTTAAATATGTATGACTTGTATGCTACACTATGCAGTAAATGTTTCATTTATGGAAAACAGAAAATTTGTTAATTTATGTACAAATTACTTATTTTTCTTCCAATAATACTAGTATTCTATGAAAGCATAATTACAGTATATTGAAACATGCCTTATCATTTTTCTTTATGTTTATAAATTATATCATTTATTATTCAAAAGCACTCCCATTGTATGAGGATAAAAGTCTATCCCAAAGTTGTGGATGAGCAAACTGACCTAGAACAATAACTACAAAGAGATGTTTGTAAGTATTAAGATTCCAGGGTTGGCATTTGGCACACAGGTGAAGATGCTGGTTAGATGTCTATGTATACCACATTAGAGTACCTGGGTCAATTCCCGGCTCCAGTTTCTCACTCTAGCTTCTTGCTAATACAGACCCTGGGAAGCAGTGATGATGGTTCAAATAACTGAGTTCTTGCCACATTTGTGGGAGTCTGGATGTGTTCTTGGTTTATGAATTTGGGTCAGCCCAGATATTGAATTGTGGGCATTTGGCGAGTGAAAATGTGGATGCGAGTTCTGTTTGTCTCTCTGCATCTTAAATAAATTAAATAAATTTTAAAAGGAGGATATATTCTAATGCAATGTTTTCATCATTTCTTATGTATGTGTGTATACATTTGTATAAGGAGTAAAACGAATCTCTGTTACTTAACATTATTTGATATTTTTTGAAAGGGGCTATCTGAAAAAATAACCTACTCCAGAAAGCTCCTCTTTATATTATCTTTCTGAGAGTTTTACAAATATCAGCTACCAAAAATACAACAAACACAGCTATACTTTGGAAGAATGAAGAAACTTCTAAAATTAGAGCATAGGTAAAACTACTTTTAAATACCTCACTAAAATAATGATCTCATTTTTTGTGAATTTGGTGGAGGATTTATAATAATCATTGAAATAAGGTACATTAGAACTTTCTTGTTTATGAAAATTAATTCAAATCAATTTCAAAATTAGCACTAATAATTCAAATCTGGATTACTAACTTTCTTGGGCTGGAAAGGAAAAATATCAAATTAATGGGACATAACTAATGTGATTAGAGGGATTTTTTCTGAAGCCCCATAGGCAAGTGTCAGACTCAAAATTTTTTTAAAAGATTTATTCATTCATTTGAGAGGTAGAGTTACAGAGAGAGAGAGAAAGGTCTTCCACCCACTGGTTCACTCCCAAATGGCTGTAAAGCCCGTAGATGAGCCATTCTGAATCCAGGAGCTAGGAGCTTCTTCTGGGTCTCCCTGGATTAAAGGGAAATGTTATTCTTTAAGGCTGTGCACAACCTAATATGGCAGTTTACAATGATGTCAAACCTCAGTCCAAGCCATTTGCAAACTGTTTCTGAGAACCTTTACCAGCTATTCACATGAAAGAATAGGACCAGAAAACAAGGCCAGGGAAAACCCCCTAATAACAAGTATCACATAGGCCCAGAAACCTGGTCCACTTCCAAATCATTCTCTCATACAAAGTCAAACATTTGAGTCATTAGGAGAGAGTTAGAAAACTATCATACCCCAAGTCTCAGGGCTCATGCAAAGATCCATATCTTCTAAGAAATAGAAGTAAAGACCCTTTGCCTGTGAAGGAATTGTAGAAAACTCTCATGGGACCCAGAGTTTGACTATAGTGTAAATCCCAGTTCTACCATAACTTAGAAACATCAGTAAACTCTTAGCCCACAACTTCCTCTATATTCAATAATGAATTTGGCTGCCATGGATAAAGGAAGGCGAAAAAGACCAAGAAATCCTAAAATCAATGCCAGGAAAACTAGATGTGACTAAGAACAATAAGAGTGTTTCTGGACCTGAAGAATTAATAAATAGCCCTGTCCCCATGATAAGCCTAGCACCAAATGAGCTAAAGGAGCCTACCACTGGGGGAGCAGTAATAGCATGCAGAGATACATCTCTGCTACCACCACTGGGACACAAGCAGCAAGGACTGCTGATAGTATGTGTGTGGCAGAGAAAGGGCACAGAAATAAATCCTCCACTATCATCCTTCAAGACAAAGGATAAAGTAAACCCACTTATGGAGGAATCTGAAGCCCATGGAACATTGAAATTAACAAATAGAAACCCATGACCAAGCTAAATAAGAATGGTTTTAAGTCCTTTAACTAACAGACTAAAGAAAAAGCATTTCCACTCCATGAATGAACACTATTATTGATTTGCTTCTAATAGGTAAAATTGTAAAAGTCCTAAAATGAAGAAAATTTTAAAAACTCTTGAGATTTAAAGTTAGGCAAAGATTTCTTAAGACAAAAAGAATAAACCATAGAAATACCAAAATGAATAGAATGGTACATAAATGAAAAATATATAAGATCTCTGAGAGATAATGTTTATAAAATAAGACAAGTCAAGGAGTGGAATAAAATATATGAAAACCACATTATCTGAAGAAAAAAAAAAACAACTTGTGCTCAGAGAAGAGGAAAATAGTTTTTGCAACATATTAATAAGATAACCGAAATTTTTAAATGGGAAAAAGATTTAAATGGACACTTCACCAATGAAGTCACATACTACAGAAAAGTATCTATCTAGAATTTTACACCCAGTGAAAATATATTTCAACAATGCAAGTGGACACTATGAGAAACAATGACTTGAATAGCCCTTCTCCTGACTGTCAAGGAACAACTTACTACATTATTCCTTTTAGTATTTTTTTGTTCTACTTAACGCCATTGGTTGAACTCTTTAACACACAATTATTCTTAGGTGTTGAAATTAGGCTGAAAAGTGATCCCTGTTAAATATAAGAGTGGGAATAAGAGAGGGAGGAGATGTACAGTTTGGCACACGCTCAATCAGACTTACTCCTAATGGTAGAGTTAGAAACGTACCAGGGGATTCCAATACAATCCCATCAAGGTGGCATGTACCAATGCCATCTCACTAGTCCCAGTGATCAATTTCAGTTCACAATTGATCACACTGAAAGGTCTAAGAGTCAAAGGGATCACATAAACAAGACTAGAGTCTGCTAATACTAACTGATAGAATCAAAAAGGGAGAGAACGATCCAACATGGGAAGCGGGATACACAGCAGACTCATAGAATGGCAGATTCCTAAACAGCACTCTGGCCTCAGAATGAGCCCTTACGGAATTCAGATCTGGCTGAAAACCCCATGAGAGTATTTTAGGCATGGAAAGCCAAGACACTCTGGAAAAAAAAAAAAAGACCTAAATGAAAGATCTCTGTGAGTGAGATTCCAGTGGAAAGAACGGGGCCATCAAAGAAGGAGGTACCTTTCTCTGAAGGGAGGAGAGAACTTCCACTATGACTATGACCCTGTCGGAATAAGATCGAAGTCGGCAAACTCAAAGGCTTCCATAGCCTTGGCAACTCATGACTAGAGCCTAGGGAGACTACTGAAGCCATAACAAGAGTGTCAAATTGTTAAGTCAACAACAGGAGTCACTGCGTACTTACTCCTCATGTGGGATCTGTCCTTAATGTGTTGTCCAATGTGAAGTAATGCTATAACTAGTACTGAAACAGTATTTTACACTTTGTGTTTCTGTGTGGGTGCAAACTGATGAAATCTTTACTTACTATATACTAAATCGATCTTCTGTATATAAAGATAATTGAACATGAATCTTGATGTGAATGGAATGGGAGAGGGAGCAAGAGATGGGAGGGGTGTGAGTGGGAGGGAAATAATTGCGGGGGGGAAGCCTCGTAATCCATTAACTGTACTTCGGAAATTTATATTTACTAAATAAAAAATTTAAAAATCAATCAATCAATAAGTTTAAAAAATTAACATCAGAGAACTTTCACCTTGACTATGGCCTTGTCTAAATAAGATTGGAGTTGGTGAACTCAAGAATCTCCCATAGCCTTGGCAACTCATGACAGGAGCCTCGGGTGATTACTGACGTCATAAATAAGACTGTCAATTGTTAAATCAACAAAAGGAGTCACTGTACATTTACTCCCCATGTAGGATCTCTGTCCTTAATGTGTTGTACTATATGAATTAATGGTATAACTACTACTCAAACAGTACTTTATACTTTGTGTTTCTGTGTGGGTGCAAAATGTTGAAATCTTTACTTACTATATACTAAATTGATCTTCCATATATAAAGATAATTGAAAATGAATCTTGATTTAGAATGAGATGGGAGAGGGAGCGGGAGATGGGATGGTTGTGGGTGGGAGGGTGGTTATGGGGGGAAAAAGCCACTATAATCCAAAAATTGTACTTTGGAAATTTACATTTATTAAATAAAAGTTAAAAAAAAGACTAAAGCACTATAATAAGTGATGATTGAAGTTTTCCAAGACTGAAATGACATCAGATTAAATGATTAGCATCAGAAATGACAATTAATGACTCAACGCATATGGTTTTTTTAGATTTTTTTATTTATTATTTGAAAGGCAGAGTTACAGAGAGGCCGAGATAAAGAAAGAGAGAGAGAAAAAAAAAAAGAAGAAGCCGGCGTTGCGGCTCAATAGGCTAATCCTCCGCCTGCGGCACCGGCACACTGGGTTCTAGTCCCAGATGGGGCGCCGGATTCTGTCCCGGTTGCTCCTATTCCAGGCCAGCTCTCTGCTGTGCTCTCTCACTGTACACTCTGCCTGTCAAAAAAAAAGGGAAAAAAAAAGAAAGAGAGAGAGATTTTCCATCTGTTGGTTCAATCCTCAAATAGCTGCAACAGCTGGAGCTGGGCTGATTCAAAGCCAGGAGCTAGGAGTTTCTTCTGGGTCTCCCACACAGGTGCAGAGGTCCAAGCCTTCTTCTACTGCTTTCCCAGGCCATAGCAGAGAGCTGGACTGGAAGTGGAGCAGCCAGGACACAAACTGGCACCCATATAGGATGCCAGCACTGCAGGCAGTGGCTTTACCCACTATGCCACAGTGCCATCCCCTACATATGATTTTTATTACTTAGTTTTTTAAAAGATAATGAACTCTCTTTGTATTTTTTATTTTTATTTTTTTTTTTGCCAGGCAGAGTTAGACAGTGAGAGAGAGAGAGAGACAGAGAGAGAGAGACAGAGAGAGAGAGAGAGTTATAAACAGTGAGAGAGACAGAAGAAAGGTCTTCCTTCCATTGGTTCACTCCCCTAATGGCCGCTCCGGCCGGTGCTGTGCCTACCTGAAGCCAGGAGCCAGGTACTTGCTCCTGGTCTCCCATGCAGTTGCAGGGACCCAAGCACTTAGGCCATCCTCTGCCGCCCTCCTGGGCTACAGCAGAGAGCTGGACTGGAAGAGGAGCAACCATGACTAGTACCCGGCGCCCCAACTGGGACTAGAACCCAGGGTGCTGGTGCCACAGGCAGAGGATTAGCCTAGTGAGCCATGGCACTGGCCAAGATAATGAACTCTTTAAAATATAACAAGTATTATTTGATTTATAACATGCACAAGTAAATGTATGATCACAATAGCATAAAAGCTTAGAGCTGAGAAAAAGCAGTTTACTATTTTAAGGTTTTCATTTTAGGGGTGAAGTGTTATAACAGATCTAAAAGCAATATTATATTTCACTATGACTTACCTTGAAAGTCCTAAAGCAACCACCAAAGTAACAAAACAAAAATTCTGGATAGTACCCTAGTAAATTAGACAAATAAAATCATAACAAATCATTCAACAAAATCATATTAAATGCAATTGACCTAAACACCTGTATTAAAGGGCAAAAATTGTAAGGATAGGGGAGTGTGCAAGATCCAATTATATGCTGGCTATAAAAATGCACTCTATATATAACCACTAGCATGTTAAAAGGATGGAGAATGATATAGCTTGCTAACCCTAAAAAAAATGGATCCTCTTTAAGTTATATTACTATCTTACAAACTAGATTTCGGAGTAAAGAATATCACCAGTAATAACAAATGTCATTTCATAATAGTCAATTCACTATGAGGAAATAACCATTCTAACATCTACACACTCAACATTAAAGCTTCAAATCACAAGAAATCAAGAACTATAGAAAAGAGAAATCCAGGAAAAAAATGTAGATGGATATTTTAATTGGATCTGTCAATACCTGACTCAAAATGCTTGATAAAACAAGAGGAAACAAAAATAAGAAAGGATGTAGAAGTCTAGAATGACACCATAAATCAATTTTACTTAACTGATAACGCATAGAACACTACACAATAACACCAGAATACTGTCTTTTCAAGTGCATATGGATTGTTTCCCAAGACAGATTATTTTCTGGCTTTAAAGCAAGGCTCAAGAAATGTAAAAGGATTCAACTCAAAAAAATATCTTCTCTGACTATACCAGGAAATTACATTAAAAATCAGCAACAAAAATCTTTTAAACCACCCAAAATTTAGAAATTAAATAACACTTTTTTAATAACCAATTAAAAAGATATGAAAACATGGGTTTTTTTTCCAGAGTGTCTTGGCTTTCCATGCATGAAATACTCTCATGGGCTTTTCAGCCAGATCCGCATGCCTTAAAGGCTGATTCTGAGGCCAGAGTGCTGTTTAGGACATCTGCCATTCTATGGGTCTGCTGTGTATCTCACTTCCCATGTTGGATCGTTCTCTCCCTTTTTTCTTCTATCAGCTAGTATTTGCAGACACTATTCTTGTTTATGTGATCCCTTTGGTTCTTAGTCCTATCATTAGGATCAATTGTGAACAGAAATTGATCACTGGGACTAGTGAGATGGCATTGGTACATGCCACTTTGATGGGATTGAAATGGAATCCCCTGGTATGTTTCTAACTCTACCGTTTGAGGTAAGTCAGCTTGAGCATGTCCTGAATTGCACATCTCTTCCCTCTCTTATTGTCACTCTTATATTTAACAGTGATCACTTTTCAGTTAAGTTTCAGCACTTAAGAATAATTGTGTATTGATTACAGTATTCAACCAAAAGTATTAAGTAGAACAAACAAAAAAAAATACTAAGAGGGATAACATATTAAGTTGTTCATCACCAGTCAGGGCAAGGGCTGATCAAGTTACCATTTCTCATGGTGTTCATTTCACGTTAACAGGTTTCCTTTTTGGTGCTCAGTTAGTTGTCACCTATCAGGGAGAACATATGGTATTTGTCCCTTTGGGATTGGCTTATTTCACTCAGCATAATGTTTTCCAAATTCCTAACAGGGATCACTTTTCAGTTAAAATTTAAACACCTAAGAATAATTGTGTGTTAATTACAGAGTTCAAGATCTCCACGAGTGAGATCCCAGTGGAAAGAATGGGTCATCCAAGAAGGAGGTACCTTTCTCTGAAGGGAGGAGAGAACTTCCACTTTGACCATGGCCTTGTCTAAATATGATCAGAGTCAGTGAACTCAGGGGGCTTCCATAGCCTTGGCAACTCATGACAAGAGCCTAGGGTGATTACTGATGCCATAAACAAGAATGTCAATTTGTTAAGTCAACAACAGGAGTCACTGTGCACTTACTCCTCATGTAGGATCTCTGTCCTTTGTGTGCTGTACATTGAGATTTAATGCTATAACTAGTACTCAAACAGTATTTTTCACTTTATGTTTCTGTGTGGGAATTAACTGTTGAAATCTTTACTTAATGTATGCTAAACTGATCTTCTGTATATAAAGAGAATTGAAAATGAATCTTGATGTGAATGGAAGGGGAGAGGGAGTGGGAAAGGGGAGGGTTGCTGGTGAGAGGGATGTTATGGGGGGGGAAGCCATTGTAATCCATAAGCTGTACTTTAGAAATTTATATTCATTAAATAAAAGTTAAAAATTAAAAAAATAAATAAAAGTGAACTGATTAAAATGCAAAAAAAGATATGAAAAGATAATTTATACATTACTCTGAATTACCAGAAAATGAAAACAAGGTGTTGAGAATTGTGGGATGCAGTATTTATGGGAATGTTATAGTGCTAAATATCTATATTAAAAAGAACAATGGGACCAGTGTTGTGGCATAGTGGGTAAAGTTGCCACGTGTAATGCTGGCATCCCATGTGGGCACTGCTTGGAGTCCTAGCTGCTCCACTTCAAACCCATCTCCCTGCTAATGAACCTAGAAAACGCAGCAAGGATGGCCCAAGTATTTGCGTCCCTGCCACCCATGTGGGAACTCTAGATGAAGTTCCTGGCTTCAGCCTGGCCCAGTCCTAGCCATTGCAACAATCATCTAGGGAGTGCATCAACAGATGGAAGATGGATTTCTCTCTTTCTCTCTCTTCCCCCACCTACCCAACTCTGACTTTCAAAGAAATAAATAAATCTTAAAAAAAAGAGTGATCTCAAACAACAAAATGGATTTCCACTTTAAGAAGTTAAATAAAGAAGAAATTGAAACTAAAGGCAAATTAAATAGTACAGTCATAACAAACATCCACGAAATAGAAAAATAATAGAAAACTTCAATGATACCAAGTTCGGAATAATTGAGATCAGTAAAATCCAAAGTCATAGTCAGACTAAACAAGGAAAAAAAGAGAAGATATAAAAGACCAAAATGAGGAATAAGAGAAGGGGCATACTGATTCAACAGAAATTCAAGAATAAGGTGGTATCAAGAATAATGTTATGCCTACAGATGTAACAACTTTGTTGAAATAAACAGGTTCCTTTAAAGACATATTCAATGAATTTTACTTAAAAAGAAATAGATACTTTGAATAGCTCTAGATAGATTACATAAATGACATTCAAAGTAAAAAAAACTTGCCACAAAGAAAATTCCAGGTTCATTTGGCTTCTTTGGTGAATACTCTAAAACAATTAAAGAAGAAATACAGCTGGCGCCGCGGCTCACTAGGCTAATCCTCCGCCTTGCAGTGCCGGCACACCAGGTTCTAGTACCGGTTGGGGCGCTGGATTCTGTCCCGGTTGCCCCTCTTCCAGGCCAGCTCTCTGCTGTGGCCAGGGAGTACAGTGGAGGATGGCCCAAGTCCTTGGGCCCTGCACCCCATCGGAGACCAGGATAAGTACCTGGCTCCTGCCATCGGATCAGCGTGGTGCGCCGGCTGCAGCACGCTGGCCGCGGCGGCCATTGGAGGGTGAACCAACAGCAAAGGAAGACATTTCTCTCTCTCTCTCTCTCTCACTGTCCACTCTGCCTGTCAAAAAAAACAAAAACAATTAAGGAAGAAATAGTACAAATTTTACACAAACACTTCAAGAATATTGAGAAGGAAGGAACTCTTCTCAATTCATTCTACAAGGCCAGCATTTTTCTGATACCAAATGAAAAAGAAATTATAAAAAATTTGCAACACAAAATATTTTTAAAATGATATGTAAACTTCAAGTCTAACTGCTTGTTTTATTTTTGTACCTCTCTTCTGAGAAGCCCTCATGCATGCAAAAAAAAATAACATTGAGAAAATGCAAAAAAAAATAAAATGTATATGATTATTTTCTTGTTTAGCTGTCTTCTGTCAGTCACAGGCCGAAGCTGTAGAATCTTATTGGGGTCATGGAAAATATTTCTTCCCCTACATCTACACATATAAATTACTTTAAAAAATGACACTCATGGGGTCAGAGCTGTGGCGCAGCAGGTTAATGCTCTGGCCGGAGGCACTGGTATGCCATGTTGGCGCCGGTTCGAGGCCCTGCTGATCCACTTCGCATCAAACTCTCTGCTATGGCCTGGGATAGCAGTGGAGGATGGCCCAAGTCCTTGGGCCCCTGCACCCGTGTGGGAGACCCAGAGGAAGCTCCTGGCTCCTGGCTTCGGATCAGCACAGCTCCAGCTGTTGCGGCCAATTGGGGGTAGACCAGCAGATGGAGGACCTCTCTCTATCTCTACCTCTCTCTTTGACTCTGTCTTTCAAATAAATAAAATAAATCTTAAAAAATGATACTCAGAGAGTAATGTAAACAAAATGTCAGACAAGGAAGTTCCGAACTCTGGTGTACCCATTAAAAAAATAACTAGCTGAAACCACCTTATAGGATAACAGTCAAAGTACTATAGCAACCAAGTGAATGCCCAATTAATTGCCCAATAAAAAGCCCTATTGAAAACAGTGGGAAATTTCACTGGCATTTTTACTCATATTTACTCCAAACCCACCCTAGTAGCAAATAAATATGATCTTCACTGAAGATCATATCAGTTCCAAATTCCTTCCCTTAAACCAAAAAGAACAGAGCATATCTTAACTGCAATAATTTAATGCCCTGAGGCTGCCTAACAGACTGGTCTCTGTTTCAATTACCTCAGTTCTCAGATGGGAAAAGAGGTACCACCACGCCTTAAGGCTAAGGGGTCTACAGACTCACAGATGCATGGGACAAGATATTATAGTTGGAGACTTGCAATAGAACATGTAAGAATGTGGGTTGAAAGTTATTGGGAAACTAACATATTCAGAAGCATCTATGTACAATAATTAGAATGGCTATTACTTAAAAAAAAGAAGAAAAAAAATGCTGTCATGTGTGGAGAAATAGGAACCCTTGTGTATTGCTGGTGGGATTCAAAAACAGTGATGCTACTATGGAAAACAGTATGGTAGTGCCACAAAGAAATGCAGAATAACCTTGGCATCCAGCAATCCAATTCTAGGTATATCCAAAACAGCTGGAAAGTGGGATCTCAAAAGAGATATTTGTACACTGATGCTCACAGCAACACTATTACCTGTAGCCCAAATCCAAATGTTCAGGGATATATGAAGGAAAAACAAAACGTGGCATACTCCTACAATGGAATATTATTCACCCCTTTAAAAAATGGAGTTCTGATACATGCTACAACATGCAAAAACCTGAAAAACATTATCCTAAGGGAAATAAGCCATAAGCCACAAAAAACATTATCCTAAGGGAAATAAGCCACAAATAAAAGGAAAAATATATCATTCTTCATACAAGGCATCAAAACAGTTAAATTAATAGAGATGGAATGTAGAATAGTCAGTACCAAAAGCTGGAGGGAGGAATAAAGAGGGACTTATTGTTAAACAGTTAACAAATATTCAATTTGGGATGATGCAAATGTTCTGGATATGGATAGTGTTAACAGTTGTACAACAATGAAAATGTACTTAATGCCACAAATTTTTCTCATTTAAATGGTTAAAATTATACAGTTTATGTTATAAATATTTTGACATAATAAAAATGTTAAAATCCATGACATATGAATGTACATATGAATGTACTAAAATGATAGGAAAAAACATTCACAGGAAGAACAAGTTATAGTACATTCATACTTTATAATTCTACTTACTTCAAGCTTTAGGACAGCAAAAACAAATTAGTTTATTTTGAAATATGATGGGCTTCATTAAATAAGCTCTAAAGAAAATCAAGATGTGACTGATAAAAATATTCAAGTAGTAATTTACTCTAGAGAAAGGGAGTGTGGTATGAAAGGGGCAGAAAAGTAGATAGTTTTTTCAGGACTATTAAGATACAGTTTCTAAAATTATGCAGTGGGTAGACAAATGTTTCCTTTTTATTATTCTTAAATTTTCATACTTGTTTGACTCATATGTGTATGATAAATTTTACAAGAATGAGATGGGGATAAAAGTAAAAAGAAATGATTAGTTCCTCAATGGTTAGGCAAGAATCATATAGACAACTTTCAATATTACCCAACATTGTTTAGCACAGGAAGGAACTGCTTACCAAAGGACCATCTCTAAAATTAAAGCAATAACTAATGTTCTTTTCAGCCCCTTTTTGTTAACACTTTACCCAATAATTAACTGAGGAGATCTAGTACCTTAAAACCAGCCAAACATGACTCACTATACAAAAATTCCCAAATTAAGAATAGTGGGTTCAATATTCTACAAAAAAACATTCAATACATTAAGTCAGAACTTCTACATTATGTCCTTTAGCGACTCATATTAATTTCAATTTTGCCCTTTTCCTTGAAACATTGATAATTTTTTACTCAATGAAAAATGGTTAGGTAATACAGTTAAGGAAAAGATCAGCAGAAGCAAAATTTTGAGTTTTTTGTTAATGACACTGCTTTGGACCTTACCTGTGCTGCAATTTATCACCTAGAAAATGGATTTGACATTATTTTTCTACCTCCCACAAAAATCAAATGGTTTAATACGGAATTGTAAAGGATTTGCAGGTACAACATGTCTCTTAATGTATTAGTGCTAATGTTTAGCATAATACAAACTCTTAGCTCTTGTATCATTTTATATAATCATTTTAGTCTTACTACCAACTTAGAAATGAATTGACAATTTATTCCTTTAAAATCTACCTGTTTCTCTGAACCTGACCTCAGCATTATTTAACAAAGCATAAAGAAAAATGCTATCAAACCATAGCTATATCATCCTGAGTTTCAGTGAATGCTTCTGCATCTGCAGAGCAAGAGGGAATGACAGCAGTGATGGCAAAATTTTTGCATGTAAATAAGATCTCTACCTTTTCATTATGTATGAGAGCTTCCAGAATACAGAAACCTAAGTCTATGTACTGAATAAATGAGGCTGCTAAGAAAAAAAAACATGTTGGTCCTTAGTAAGATAAATAAATAGTTAACAATAATAAAAATTGAAAAAATTCTCAAGTTTTTAATAAGATCTCAATAGCCAATGACTCTAGAGCCTAATGTTATCTTTCGGTGTAACAGAGAAATATTAATACTTTACATGTATATAGCATGTGGTTATTTACAAAGTGATTACACATATTATTTCACTTTCTCCTCACAATAAATGTGCAAGTGAACATATTTCATAGCTGAGATATTTCAGAGAGGTTATGTGGCTTTTTTAAGTATCACATAGATAATCAGAACACAATATTTTAAGCCAAATCTTTTTTGATCCTAATAGTTATTTGCAAATTTTCATATACTGATTGATCCAAGTCTATGTATTTCATAACAAAGATAAGCTGTAAGCTTATCCAGACCAATTTTATGATGAGGATCCCATTCAATTAGCCAGATGACTAGTACCACCACTGGGTGCAAATTAACTACATTTGCTTATAAATTCATGAAATACATGGAATTTTCATGAAAGGTTTACGGCTTTGTAACCAAATTTTAGCAACTTTAGCATCTTAATGATCTGTAAAAGGGAATAAAAAGCACTAAAGGAGATATACCAATCCTTCCTCTTATTATAGGATCACCAACCTGCCATATAACTAAAGGATTTTTAGTGTTTTTGTGTATTTGAGTGTGTATGCTCATGTGTGCAGGTTGTGTGTGTGAGACACACACTTTTGTCTTTAGTTTCAATGTCATTTTATTAAATATATTAACATCTCCCTATCTACCCATCCCCAATAAGACTAATCAACATGAACAAAACCAAATAATCGACTTTATAATTATCTATTCTCACTACATGCAATGGCAGACAATAGTTATATTAATATAGTTATCTATTATGTGCTGCGTAAAATACACTTTAATGTATGAATATATAATGCAATCACAAATTCCCAAGTATGTTATGTATCGTTCACTTTAGGCCTTACATTACAGAGATGCTCTTTAGGAACAGTTACATACAATACTTCAACATCAATAGTAGTAACGGAGTTAGACCTTCTTTTTTATATAAATAACTTTAACTGTAGTTGGGAGCATAAACAGATTATTCTATCTGAGCAGCAATATAAGACCTAAATGGCTTTTTTAAATTTTTATTTCTTTTGTTCTGTGTTTTTGTTTATTCCCCTTGGGAAGTGGTGTTTCTCATTAAGACTGAAGGAAATTCAAGAGAAACATTCCAGTAAAAACATGGGAAAGTGATTAGGTGCAGACATTATTGCTCAAAGGTAATAAGAAATGTATGAGCACAACATATATAAATATTCACAGAATATGCCTATAGTTCAGAGGCAAACATATGAGATGAAGAACCACAGTCCCATTTTATTTCTTCCCAAATTGGTTGACTGGATGGACAGAACAAGTTGCTATAATCTTTAATGGAAAATTATGAGTGCTATGATCTTTCTATTCTGAATGGTATCACCTGTATTTGTGCTGTAGACATGAACTAAATATTTTGCTTACCTAATCCAATCGTCTAACATATGAATGAATAAAATGCCTTTACTTTGCTACTGAATTCATAACTAGTTTTCTATTCCAAAATTCATGCCCCTTGCCATCTGCTTGAGTCATTATTGTACACATTTTCCACTTCCTGCCATCTACCTGATTTCTGCCTCCTCATGTATGATTCAAACGAATAATGGTATCTTTGAACCATCCCCAAGGTTAAGATTCCAGGCTTATTCTTCAGGGTACTAAGGAAGAACAGAAATTAAATATTCCACAAGAAGACAACTTTGGCTTTCTTAATGAACATGTTATGATTAATCAGTCTATCTAAAGGAAAGTTATTCTTTGATATGACAAAATTATGTTACATAATTATTTTAAAAAATCATAATTGTATAGAAAGAAGTAGCTTGACCTTCAAGATATGAGATGAATAACCATAATCCCATTATATTTCTTCCCAAATTGATATAATTTTACTGTGTAAATGTATACACAGGGAAATGATGCCATGCATAGGCTCTCAGTGAAACTATTGAAGAGGAAGGAACTTCCTGTCAGCAATTACCTTGAAAGATGATCAAATTCATATTATAAACAATATAAAAACTATTTCCACATTTGAAGTACTGTTTTCAATGTAAATAGAATTCACTGTTTACAAATACTTATTTTAAACTATTTAATTCATACATTTAGACTATTTCTACACAAGCACATGGATACTCAGTTTGACAGTGGATTCATTCATTAAAATGTTATTGAGGTTCCCTGATAAATCCAGTCAAAACAATGAAACTAGCTATGTCCTTTAAACTAGGTTTTATAAAAACAAACATATTCTGATATTTGATTCAGCTTTCCCACTAGATGGCAATCTTTAGTCATAAATGCAGAAGTCATTTTAAAAAAATATAAAATCTTGTTACAATGCGACAAAGATAGCTAACAAGATGTTAATATTAATTTTTATCATAATCATTATTTTATCATGCTTAAGATAAAGAGATTAACAAGATATTTGGAGGAGTAGTCCTAAAATACTAAATTTGAGAAAGCAACAGAGGATAATCTCCAAAGCAAGGTAGAAAATAAAAGATGTGGCAATACTAAGAAAGCTTTCAAATCCTTAATAAATCCAGCAATCTTGGACCCTTCTACAGGGAAAATATTGACCTTACACAGGGAATATATAGAAAAAAATAAAATAAATTCTTTGTATCATTTGAATTTTTCATAAGTTTCTATTTACTTATCTTCATCTTATTTAAAAGGGAGACAAATAAAAGACACATACAGAGACAGGGAGAGATTTTCCATCCACTGGATTATTCCCCAAATGCTCACAACATCCAGACCAAAGCCAAGGGTCAGGAACTCCATTTAGTTCTTTCACTTGGGTGGTGGGACTCAAGTACTTGAACTATCATCTATTGCCTCCCCAGGGTGCACATTTGCAGAACACTGAATTGAAAATGGAGGTGAGAGTGGATCCCAGGCTCTCATAAAAGGGATGCAGGAGTCTTAAATGGTGGCTTAACCAGCTGAGCCAAAATGCTGGCCTGATATCTGAATTTAATTTCCATGATGACTGTTATATAATTTTTCTATTATTGATATTTTATTGCCAGAAACACAGAAAGTGGATTATAATTTTAAATGAAAGGAAAGATGATAAAGGTAGCTTCAAGTTAAATGTGAACCTAGTTTTCCAGAGAATTTTAAGGGGAGACAAAAATAAGATTTTTCTAAATTTGGGGGAAAAACCTTCTGTAAAATACTATTAAATACAAATATCACAACTGGATAAATCTTGGAAAAATCATTGCCCAGTAAAGTCCAGGCATCTGAAAATCTACCTTTTTTGTGTGTTAGATTCTGTTATACTCTTTTGAAATGTTTTCAAGTAGAGATTTTCTATCACAGTTCAAAGGCTAAATCAAAAAGAGAACATTTATGTGTTTTTAAAAACCATTTACTGGCCAGCACCACGGTTCAATAGCTAATCCTCCACCTAGCGGCGCCGGCACACCAGGTTCTAGTCCCAGTCGGTCGGGACGCCGGATTCTGTCCCGGTTGCCCCTCTTCCAGGCCAGCTCTCTGCTATGGCCTGGGAGTGCAGTGGAGGATGGCCCAAGTGCTTGGGCCCTGCACCCCATCAGAGACCAGGAGAAGCACCTGGCTCCTGCCTTCGGATCAGCACGGTGCGCCGGCCGCGGCGGCCATTGGAGGGTGAACCAACGGCAAAGGAAGACCTTTCTCTCTGTCTCTCTCACTGTCCACTCTGCCTGTAAAAAAAAAATGTACTGATTTTCAACATGATTGCCTAAGAAGAAATGACAAGCTCTCTCCAAGAATTAGTCTTGCCAATTTTAATATTCTGTGTTTAAATGAATTCAATTGATTTCTGCTATGCAAATGCAAATAAATGAATGCAAAAAGCAACCTGGTTTAATTGCTACTCAGAAATGTCCACTGACAAGTTGTTGGTCTGTAGCTTAAAATATTTTCACTAGAACCATCCTTTTCTTGGGGTTGCTTTACTGTCCAATGAACATGTAGTGAGAGCAGTACTGCTAATGCCTAAACAACACGTCTGCATCAGCTAAGGCTTTGGTTTTGGCTCAGTGCAATTTTTGGAAAAAAAAAAAAAACAACTCTCTTTTTAAAAAAAGATGTTTTTACTTGGAAGTAACTTAACGTCTGACTTTGCAGTTTTAAGGCAACTGTACTACCTAATCAACCACTACATCCACATTTTTCTATTCAGCAGATACTAAAATCATTAATAAGAGAACTTAAAAAGGATTTATAAAAAGTCACAATTGCAATTGGATACAAAAATCCTTAATGGTGATAACGCACAGAAATATTGGCAACTTATGGCTTTTTTTTTTACAACATGTAATATAATTTATAGGATGTTGTACACTGATGAGTATACCCAAGAGCTATATACAGTTATAAATCATTGGTGTTATGGGGCCCTAAATGACCAACAGATTACATCATCCTAGAACAGATCTTCAAGGAAGGCATATTCCTATAATAACAGAAACATACACACATACATACACATAAAAAAAAGGTAGAGATAGATGTCTGTGTTACATGTATTTTCATATTTTAATTTTGGTTAAAATGTTAATGGTAACTCTGATCTTATTTAGACAAGGGCATAGTCAAAGTGGAAGTTCTCTCCTCCCTTCAGAGAAAGGTACCTCCTTCTTTGATGGCCCGTTCTTTCTACTGGGATATGCGAATGCCTTAAGGGCTGATTCTGAGGCCAGAGTGCTGTTTAGGACATCTGCCATTCTATGAGTCTTCTGTGTATCCCGCTTCCCATGTTGGATCCTTTTCTCCTTTTTAATTCTATCAGTTAGTATTAGCAGACACTAGTCTTGTGTATGTGATCCCTTTTACTCTTAATCCTGTCATTATGATCAATTGTGAACTGAAATTGATCACTGGGACTAGTGAGATGGCATTGGTACATGCCACCTTGATGGGATTGAATTGGACACCCCTGTCACGTTTCTAACACTGTCATTAGGGGTAAGTCCGATTGAGCATGTGCTGAACTGTACATCTCCTCCCTCTCTTATTCACACTCTTATATTTAACAGGGATCACTTTTCAGTTAGATTGGAGTTGGCGAACTCAAGAGGCTTCCATACCCTTGGCAACTCATGACAAGAGCCTTGGGTAATTACTAATGCCATAAATAAGAGTGTCAATTGTGAAATCAACAACAGGAGTCACTGTGCACTTAGTCCCCATGTAGGATCTCAGTCCTTAATGTGTTGTACCATGTGAAGTAATGGTATCACCTGTATTCAAACAGTACTCTATACTTTGTGTTTCTGTGTGGGTGCAAACTGTTGAAATCTTTGCTTAGGATATACTAAATTGATCTTCTGTATATAAAGATAATTGAAAATGAATCTTGATGTGAATGGGATGGGAGAGGGAATGGGAGATGGGATGGCTGCAAGTGGGAGGGAGGTTATGGGGGGGAAAATCCGTTATAATCCAAAAGTTGTACTTTAGAAATTTATATTTATTAAATAAAAGTTAAAAAAGTTACTGATAAATTCTTTATAAAGGTGATATGTAAAAAGAAAGCACTTACCTACTAAATATAGTTACATCAGATGACTTTATGATGTTGATAATACATAAAATTCAATTAGTGTCACCAAACACTACAACTTTGTTATGTCAAGAGAAAATGTAGCAATGCTCATCTACCAATGTTGAACCAGACATCAATGTCTAATGCTGCAACTGAAAAACAAAAAAAAAAACCTAAATTTTACAACTTCCATTTAATTAATATGAAAACCAAACTTAAAACTAAAGATTAATGATCCAGGGCCAGCACTCTGGTGTAGCAGGTAAAGCCACTTCCTACAGTGCCAGCATCCCATATGGGTGCCAGTTCGAGTCCCGGCTGCTCCACTTCTGGTCCAGCTCTTTGCTATGCCCTGGGAAAGCAGTAGAAGATGGCCCAAGTCCTTGGGCCCCTGCACTTGCGTGGGAGACCTGGAAGAAGCTCCTGGCTCCTGGCTTCAGATGAGTGCAGCTCCAGCCATTGCAGCCAATTGGGAGTAAACCAGCAGATGGAAGACCTTTCCCTCCCTCTCTCTCTCTCTCTCTCTCTCTGCCTCTCCTTCGCTCTCTATAACTCTTTAAATCAATCAATCAAAAAAAAAAAACAAAAAAGATTAATGATACTTATGTCTTTGTCTTCTATTTGCCACTTACTTTTTTTTATGTACTTCAACTACCTATTTATCCCACACTGCCATTGTACAAACACTGAATTATTTCTCAGGACCAAATGCTGATTCAGGATTGAAAAGTAATTATCTTAGTTAGAATGGCTCTCATAGAAAAATCAACAAATGACAAATGCTGACTAGGATGTGGGGATATAGGTACCTGGGTCCACTTTTGGTAGGAATGTAACCTGGTGCAGCCGCTATCAAAGACAGTATAGAGAAACCTCAGAAATCTGAATATAGACCTACCATAGGATCCAGCCATCCTACTCCTGGGAATTTAGCAAAACCAAAAGAAATCAGTACATGAAGGAGTTATCTGTACCCCTATATTCATTGCAGCACAATTCACAATAGCTAAGATATGGAATCAACCAAGATATCTGTCAACTGTTGTTGATTGGATAAAGAATTTATGGTATACACACACACACAAACACACATACACACACACTATGGAATACTTACTCAGCAGTAAAACAAAAAATCCTATCTTTTGCAACAAGATGGACACAACTAGAAGCCATTATATGTAGTAAAATAAGCCAGTCCCCCCAAAAAAACAGATATCATATGTTTTCCCTGATCTGGAGTAACTAATAGAGTACCTGAAATGTAATATAATGGAATGAAATAGACATTTTGAGATTTGATGACTGTTTATAGTCCTTGGCTTTTTTATAGAGGAACAGTGTTTTTTTTTTCACTTTATACTATTTGTTGAAATCTTTTACTTAATGTAGGGTTAACTATACAAACATTAAGTAAACAGAAAATAGATCTTTGTAAAAATTAAGAGTGGTAACGTGAGAGGGAGGAGGAGGAAGGGTTGCAGCATGGGCAGGGGAAAGGGGAGGGAGTGTCACTATGTTACTAAATCTGTATATTGAAATACATGAAACTTGTATAGCTTAAATAAAATTTTAAAAAATGAAATATTAAAAATATATATGAGCCAAAAAAAGAAAAATAAATATCTTCCCTCATTACTTACTTATTCTTGCTGGACTTCAACCATTAACAAAAAATTGTCTTCAACCTATCCTGGTCAAAAATAGCTTCATTGGGATTAATTATTTGAATATATTACTTGTGCAGTCCTTGGGGATCATTTTCTTCATTGCACATTTATTGCTCAGAGAAGGAGGGGAAAAAACCCAGGTTGGCAAACATTCAAATGAAATGGATTAACCTCATCAGACACAGAGAGTTGGTATATAGTGGAAAGACTTTCTTTTTTTTTTAAGATATATTTATTTGAAAGGCAGAGTTACATAGAGACAGAGGCAGAGAGAGGTCTTCTATCTACTGATTCACTCCCCAGATGGCTACAACAGCTGAGGCTGCACAGATCCAAAACCAGGAGCTTCTTTTGGATCTCCCATGTGGGTGCAGGGGCCAAAGGACTTGGACCATTTTCCACTGCTTTCCCAGGCCATATCAGAGAGCTGGACTGGACGTGGAGCAGTCAAGACTTGAATCGGTGTCCATATGGGATGCCGTCACTGCAGGCAGCGGCTTCACCAGATACGCCACAGCACCGGCCCCCAGAAGACTTTCTATGGGTGACTGATGGTAGATTACCTTTCTTGAAGTTTACTCTCTTCTAAGTTACTTTGTGTCTTATTTCTATTTGGATTTAGGTTTTTGCTGTTTGGAATAAGGGGATTTATCTTTTTTGCGTGTTTTGTTTTGTTTACTTCCTGTTTTATTTCATAACTAGTCTAACTTTTTTACTCTGCATTGGAACTTCAAAAGATTTAGAGTTAATTATACAAAGCTTTGCAACAATCTCAGATTTTCAAAATAACATATGTAGGTACAGTATATCATCAATGAAATAGGCAATTAGTTATTATATTTATACATTGATGTTCAGTGCACAGACTACGAGTAGTGAGGTTCTTATTTTTACAATTTGTACCTTAGTCAATCACATTGTTTGAGCACATTATAATTAATAAATACATGTCTTTTCTGCTACTTCATTTAGGGTAAGGGAAAATTTCCTCATGATCATTCCTAGAACCAATTTTGCTGATTTTTTAGATGCTTTTATTAAGAGAAAAGCATTCTCAATGTAGGTACCAAATGTTTTCTGTTAGTGTTATAAATACTTGGCTTGAAAAAATAAAAATATACTATAAAATGGAAATAACATTATTAGGTTTCTTGTATAATAAGTAGTAGATATTTAATGGTCTTAAACTTTAATTAAAATAGCTAACTTATGTTAATGCACTATTGTAAAAGAATAACTTCCCCTAGACATTCATATATAGTTGATGATTTTATTTTTTTAATTTTATTCTTAAAATTTTTTGTATTCTTAAAGTTCATTTTAAAATTTTGGATTAACATTAAATATATGTAAATTTTATGAGGGATAGTACATTATTTCCACAGATAACACACAGCATACACCAATCATACCAAGCCATTAACCCTTCTCTTTCCTTAATGTCAAACTATGTTATGCTGCTCTTCTGGGGCACAACAGAATTCATTACCTTCAACTGACTGAATTTTTGTACCAATCATCCAAACTCCCTCAACCTTCACCATCCTGTTTCTAGTTATCATTGTTTTAGATTCACATTAGCTACACATTTGAGCAGTTAATTATGAACTATAGACATATTTGAATATGAACATATTTCCACATAGAAAACATGAAGCATTCAGCATTCTGTGTCTAGTTTATTTGCCTTAACATAATTATCTCCAATTCCATCCATTTTGTTGCAGATGTCAGAATTTCATTTTTTGACTGAGTAATACTTCTGATTAACATATAATACTTCTTTGCCTTTATGGAACACACTATAATATTTCAACACATCATTGCATCATAAATTTATCTCATCAGGCAAATAGCCTCCATACCACCCTATTCCTCCCTCACATTTATAGCCTACCAGCTCCCCTCTTCCAGGACTTGATACATTATATATATGACACATTATTGTGAATTACAGTCACCCCATTGTGAAACACTAGAACCTATTTATTTATATCTGACTGTGTTTTGGTACCCATTAACCAATTTCCTTCTATCCTCTTGCACCCATCCTTCCTAATTCTTAGAATCACTAAGTTCAAATGTTTTTATCTTAAACCTCACAGGAGAGCATGCAGTATTTGTCTTTCTGTGTGTCATTTATTTCATTTAACATAATGATCCCAGCATGTCAAACATATGCCTGCCCGTCCATGTTCATCGCAGCACTGTTCACAATAGTCAAGATATGGGGTCAATCCATTCATGATGAATGGATGAAGAAAAGGTGGTACATAGCTAATAGAATATTTTTCAGCCATAAAAAGGAATAAAATCTTGACATTTGCAACAAAAGTAGATGGAATTACATTGGGACTTCAACAAATATAGAATTGTGTAAATATAATTGAATCACCAGGCAAGTCAGAGAAGGGCATCTATTTATAGACTGGATTTTCCATATCATCTCTTCTTTAGAATTTTTTTTAATTCCCATACATGGAAAAATGTTTTTGAACATTGTTTCCACTTTCAGAAAAACTGATATTTTGCCATTTGTTGAGAAGAAAAAGTAAACTATAAATGCCCATACATCACATTGGGTCAGACTATGTTTATGTCTGTCATTCTCTTCCTCATGTTCCTCACCCTACCCCCAAAAAGAACTGAAAGATGAAAAATTTAAGAATGAGTAAACTATATTGAGTGACCCAAAGTGCAAATGTCAGGCAGAATCTATTTTTGACTACTATAAAAAGCTACACTAATCATAAAGTACCAGGGTCAAGTCTCTATTTACCAATTGAATCTTCTCCCTAATATATGCAAATATTTGTCAGTAATATAGATATACTCCATGGAAAATCAATACATTTTCTGTTAAATAGATTCAATATCACACATACATATCTGTGTTGATTATTATTGATAAAACACACGAAGAGAAAATAACATTGGACTGAAAGTATGCAGGAAAGCTAACCTTGTATACAATATAGGCAAGCTAATTAGAAATTTACTAAGTATTTATGCCCGTCTAGTTGTTGTGAACTTACACAGAGAGAGTCATGATATCAGAGAAGGCTTATATCCTACAAAACTCAATCTTTTTCCCCCTGCTATAACTATTACCCATCCCTTTCTGTTTTCTTCCTGACATTCATGAGGCCAAAGGAAAATATCTTACTTCTAGTTCATTCACCACCAATTGTACTGGTAACACTCTCATTTTGAAAAATTAGAATCATATATCCTGTTTTTAAATATTGAGCCAAAATAGCTTCAAAAATGAAAATTCACTAAATCTCATGAAGATTTCTACATTGTTCCTTTTTATTGCAGAAATTAAAAGATCATCTGTAATATGTGATTCAAAAATTCATAAATGAAGTACATCATAATAGTGATCTTGCAAAGGGAATCAGGAAAGTCTCTACTCACTGGAATAAAATGGACAAAGAAATGAAGCCTCACTTTCCTGTCAGTTTCAGATAGGAAGGAATCTCCTGACAGCACAGCTCTCACAAGAAAGGAGCCATCTCTGTTTAATTCCAATTAAAATGGGAGCAGTAGTAGTAGTAGGGGCATCTCAGCTGATCTTTTCTTAAATTATTTATTTATTTATTTATTTGAGAGGCAGAATCACAGACAGAGAGAAAGGTGTTCCATCTGCTAGTTCACGCCCCAAATGGCCACAACAGCCAGAATCTGGGCTGATCCATAAGCCAGGAGCCAGGAAATTCCCCTGGGTTTCCCACATGGGCACAGGGGCCCAAGGAGTTGGGCCATCCTCCACTGATTCCCAGGCCACAAGCAGAGAGCTGGATCAGAAGAGGAGCAACCAGGACAGGAACTGGTGCCCATGTGGGATTTTGGTGCAGTAGGTGGAAATCTAACCTACTAGGCCACAGCACTGGCCATTCGGCTGATCTTAATTACTATGAAGATGCAAAGAGACACTTGGAGATAGCTTAAAATCCACACACTATGCTTTAATGGGAGGAATAAAAAAAGTGCATGCTAGAAAGAGTAGGCATGATCATAATATCCTCCTAGACTGTGTCAGATGGACGCATCAAGTGGCTTTCAAGGGTAGGTGCCGTTCTACTGCAGCTGTCCTAAGTGACATGTTGATGTAAATTATTGTGAAGGACAGAAGAGAAAAAGTTGTAACTTTCATTTTGAAGCAAATAGATGACAGCTTTCAGTAACTGCCACATGGAAGTCAAGTAGTGGCTGTGACTCTAAGAATACTCTGAGACGATGAACTTCTATGTCAAAAGGTACACTGGGAATCTCAACTGACGGAATATACAATGAGACAGTCATAGGCTTTTTGTGTTTATCTTTACCTCTCAGCATCACATCTGTTTTTGGATTATGCCTAAGTCAGGCTTACTAGAAGCTTTATGAATGAATCCTTTCCAAGGAGTTTCCTTTTCAGAATATGTATTTTATTTTTTTAAAGATTTATTTTATTTATTTGAAAGAGTTACAGAGAGAGGTAGAGCGAGAGCGAGAGCAAGAGAGATATCTTCCATCCACTGGTTCATTCCCCAAATAACCACAATGGCCAGAACTGAGCTGATCCAAAGCCAGGAGCCAGGAGCTTCCTTGGATCTCCCATGTGGGTGCAGGGACACAAGGACTTGGATCATCTTCTACTATTTTCCCAGGCCATAATAGCAGAGAGCTGGATTGGAAGTGGAGCATCTGGGACTCAAACCAGCACCAATATGGGATGCTGGCAATTCAGGCCAGGGCTTTAACCTACTGTGCCACAGCGCCAGTGCCCAGCTTTTGTTAAGACAATTGTTAAGAAAATTTAGTCGAATTTTTCAGACAAAATATAAGGGATTTGTACTTTGAATTATGCTCGGATTCCAAACCATGATAAATGTCACTTTAGAATGGGGGAAAAATACTTATTTATCTCACTTGAAACATTAAATACTGTTTCTTAAATTTCAATTAAAAGCAATCCTTAAGATGAAAATTGTTCATTTGAACACTGTCAATAGGTGTTTCTTATATTGATTTTTGGTTCACAGTCCTCTGTGAAAATTATGAGTCTTTTTTCTAGGTAATGCAGTTTGACATATTCACAAAATATTGAATGAAATTGTAAATGCCTTCTGAGTTTCCTTAGGTGCATGGACCTATATTAAGGATTGTTGCTCCCAAGAACTAAATGTGGAAGTGAAACATTCAGATTTCAAGGAAAATAATTTATACCTAGTGGCTAAATTTATCCAAACTGTTCTGAGGAAGTTTTCTCTTTGACAATAGCGCTCTAGCCAAAGTAGAAGCACTGTGTATAATTCCCCAATTCAAACTATGTAATTTGACATATTCTTTGAGAAGCGTATCAATTGAGTGATATATCTTATGAAAACAAGCTGAGAATATCTAACAACTGACTTTAATCAAACACAAGTAGAAAAGATAAATAATTATGCTATGGTTAAAAGAATTAATGTATGTTCCCAAAATGTGTTTAACATAAATAATTACATGAAGTGAAAAGCTTACTAAGAGTATCTGAATCAGGAGAGTGCACAATTAAATGTGTAGTATTGGTACCTTAGAAATGTAAGCCTCAACTTAACAAAACGATTCTCTTCATCTTGGATTCCTCTGAAGACTCTGTTTTCAGGTTCCCTCAAGCACTTCAATCTGCATGGCAATGATAAAAGTTTGAATTCCTGAGGTTTTAAAAATAATTAACTCCACTCAGTTTTACTGGTTGTAAAATTAAAACTTATGGCTCCAACCAAGCCCTAACTTCAATAGAATATTTTACTATGAGTCATATTATCATAGAAGCAAAATCAGTATAAGCTAGATGTTTGATTTAAATTTTCTTTTAAATCTGTATTTAATCCCAAATAAAATCTTGTTAAGTGCCCTCAGGAGTATTTTATCTAGAAATGCATCTAGCTCCATAGGATATGGGGCAATATATCTCCTCTTGGATAATGTCTTGGTAATATAATCCTGTGGTCAAGTATTCTCTGCTGTGTAGTTCCAAAACTCACCCACTAGCCAGCTGAGATAATGTTTAAATTGTCTTCAGTTATTTCAAATAAATGAAATAATTCACTACGTCAAACCCTACTTTGACTTAAATCTCTCCTTGAATCATACGTATTTAGCTATGGATTAGAGAAATCAAACATGACTGACTGGTTACATATATGAATTGTGGAGGAACTCCAATAGCCACATATGTCTGAAACTAATATTCTCTCACACAATAATGCTTACTTAATTGAAAACCCACAGGAAATTAGTTCTGGGCATAATTCATTTCCTATTTAAGTGGTTACCTCTTCTAAAATATACAAAAGCTAAGATACAAAAAGTGTTAATGCACAAGAAGTGAAATGATATTCAAGCCAAAGTGTTTTCTTTGACTTTATTTTATCAGTGTTCATATGCAGTTTAACAGCCTATGCTAAGGCAATAGAAGCAAGTCTTAATTCCTTCTCAATTTCTAATGAATGTAGTACAACCCTTCTCAGATTTAATAATGTATGTCTATGAAATGTGAATGTAATGAAAAATCCGAAATAACCAAAACCTAACTATTTAACTGTCCTAGACCCCTTCCCTATGACCATCAGAATGACTAAGCAAAAATTAGTATGGTCACTAGGTGAAGAAATATGTATACCAACTATCCAGTTCAATTCTAGCACCTTTAACTATGTTGACTTCTTGGTTGGTACTCATTTGGATTTTGCTTTGTTTTCAGACTACAGTATTTGTTTTCCAAAGGAATCACTTGACAATTGGGCTCACTGATTACTTGAATTTGGTTTTTGTTTTAGATGACATTATTTGAGATTTGGTGAACTTCTGATGCATATTATCTACACAAATCCATTCAGGCATTTAAAGGAAAAATATGAAATTCAAACTATATAGACTCCCTCCACTGACCAAAATATTTACTATAATCAAACCCATTTGGAAAAAAAAATTGCAAATGCCTTCAAGATCATGGTCAGTAGTTCACAAAATTATAGCTAAAAATCTCTGCTCTGAAAATCTGTATTAAAAGAAATAGTGATAGAGACAGATGTTGTGGTGCAGCTAGTTAAGCTGCCACTTGGGACACAAGCGTCCTGCATCAGAATGCTGGTACAAGTCCCAGTTACTCTGTTTCTGACCCAGATACCTGCTAATGTGCCATGGAACGATAGACCAAATATTTGAGTTCTTGCCACCCATGTAGGATATTTGGTTGGAGTTCCTGGCTCCTGGCTTCAGCCTGGCCAGACCCACCTGTTCAGGGAATGACACATTGGGTAGAAATTTCTCTCTCTTGCTCTCGCTCTTTCCTTTTCTGCCAGTCTGTCTGCCTTTCAAAAAAAAAATAAGTCTTTATAAAAAAAGATGATATCTAGATGAAATGTATTTAAATGTTCACAAATATATTAACAAGAAATGGCTTTTATTATTTTACCAAAATCTGTACTTACACATTAAGATAACAATATGAACTTAAGTACTAAAATGTCCAGGTACTGAAAATATTTCATTAATTTTTCATTATTTTCATTGAAGATAATAAAAACTGCACACAAAGTTTTAAAAAGCATGTCATAATAAGAAATTTACCTTTTAGTCTCCCTCTCAAAAAAACAAGGTCAGGGTCATCGAAAAAATTTGTGATTCACTAGTCACCCATGAATCATCTGGTCTTCAAAGTTGCTTAGATTCTATTAAACACACTATATTTCTTTTATATTTAACCAAATAGGACAAATGATGTATTTTTCCATCCAACTTGATTCTAAAGAAATTAAATACAATGGCAATTTTCTCAAATTGTCATGATGTGATTTTTCTGAGTTCATATCCTCCAAATGGTTATTTTTCCTATCCTCCTGTTTATTTAATATTATTTTTATCTTTTTCTTACCACATGTGTCATTCTATATGAAAGGCCTTCAAAAATTTCATAGAAAATTCATATTATGAAAAAATCTATGCATGAACTTCAAATTTTGCAGGAAAATAATATTTTAATTTTCCATGAACTTTCTGAAGTACCCTCATGTAATGCTGGCAATATGGATTTGAAGGAAAAATATTTTGAATGCTGAGCTAAAAAATATTCTCTCTTAAGTTTAGGACAAAAAGTATATAATATTTATAATATAACATGTTCTAGTTTAGTACAATGAAATAGAATTCACTAATTACTTATTAAGTTCTTATATATTTTGTTCAGTAACAATTTTCTTTACTTTTTAAAGTATTTTATTAGTTGTAACTATTTATACCATGGAAGGAAGAGTAGGACAAAACAGGAAAATTTTAAAAATTTAGAAAATAAGTAGGGAGAGGTCATTGAGATTCCTACTCAGAGTGATGCCCATTGTCTCTGTGGGTTCAGACTTCCATTTTTCAACTGCACAGAAAACAGCATCTCAACCCTCATTTGAAGAAAGCAATTCCAGGAAATGAGAGAAGAATTCTATTTTTATAGCTCATTCCGTCTTTGGATAATCTGATGTAACAACTAGTACAATTTGCAATGTGCACTCCAGCTCACTGACAGCTACACTGATGGACATAACCAATTACTAATTTTATGTATGGCTTCCCAAGCTGCATTAAAATGACAGACATTATGGAATAGAACTCATTCTATTTTCCATTGTTTTTCAAAAAAATTTATCCTGTTTTTTAAAATATAACATGTATATGCCTTTATACTAATCCAAACATTTGACTTCTAAATTTCTTGTCCATATATTTACCATCTAGCAAATTATTGAAAGAACTTCGAATACCAAAACATTTTTCAGTGCCATTTTCCATAAATGGAAATATTCAAGCTTGTCTAGGTGTTCTATTGATCACTTGGGGAAAATGCATCACGTCTATAAAACTAATGGAAAATAATTCTCTCTGGGATGTAAACAGGCAGAAATAACTTATTGTTAGCTAGAAATCAGTTTTCTTACCCAAAATACCAAGATAATGCTCATACTAAGACAATTATGCTTAGAGAAATAAGCAGTCCCAAAAAGACAAATATCTTATACTTTCTCTGATATGTGGTAGTTAATGTAGAATACAAAAAAAAATGTATACAAGTGAAACTGACATCTTATGATTTGATTATTGTTTATAACTCATCTGTATTCCTGTGGAGCAGTGGTCTTTCTACTTTATAGTTGTTGAACATTATGGTTGTTGTTGCATTAAGCCTGTGCTCACAAAGTAAATTGAAAGTATGCTACTGCAAAAATTAAAGGAAAAAAAAAAGAAAGGAAAGAAGGTGGCTGAGGGAAGAAGGGAGAGAAAGAGAGAAAGTATGGTTATCTTAGAATTGCATCTATGAAATATATGAAATATATTCTTTTTATATTAATAAAAATAAAAAATAAAGAGTAAATTGCCTATGTGTATACAAAATATACTGACTATGTCATTTGTTGCCATATTAAGATATTGGAGAGACATTTCTATCAAGTTAGTGAGCAACATTTTGCTTCTAATTTAAAATGTACTGAAATCAAAATATGGGGCTGGTGTTGTGAGGCAGTGTCTTGAGGAGCCATCATCACATATCTGAGTGCTGGTATGAGTCTCAGAAATTCCTCTTCTGATGCAAATCCCAGCTAATGACCCTGAGAAAAGCAGTGGATAAGAGTTCAAGAACTGGGGACTCTGACACCCATGTGGGAGACTCAGATGGAGTTCCAAGAAATCAAAATAAAAGATTCATTATTTTACACTTGATCTTAGCCAAAAGGCTGAGAAGTGATAAGCTTCATTATTTTAATCCACAGCTACGAAAGGCTATCATTCTCTTTCTAGGTTCAGGTGATTGTACTTGTGCTTTCATGCAGTAAATTATGAATAACATTGGTTACAGATCAATAACTTAAACCAAATAATTAAATAATTTACACCTAAGGATGAAAGGTTGAAATGACATGCTGATTTTTAAAAGATTTTTATTTCTTTCTTTCTTTATTTATTTATTTTAACTTTTATTTAATGAATATAAATTTCCAAAGTGCAGCTTATGGAATACAATGGCTCCCCCCCCATAAATTCCCTCCCACCCACAACCCTCAACTTTCCCACTCCCTCTCCCCTTCCATTCACATCAAGATTCATTTTCAATTCTCTTTATATGCAGAAGATCAGTTTAGCATATATTAAGTAAAGATTTCAACAGTTTGCACCCACATAGAAACAAACAGTGAAAAATACTGTTTGAGTACTAGTTATAGCATTAAATCGCAATCTACAGCACATAAAGGATAGAGATCCTACATGAGGAGTAAGTGCACAGTGACACCTGTTGTTGACTTAACAAATTGACACTCTCGTTTATGGCATCAGTAATCACCCTAGGCTCTTGTCATGAGTTGCCATGGCTATGGAAGCCTTTTGAGTTCACCGACTCTGATCATATTTAGACAGGGTTGCAGTCAGAGTTGAATTTCTCTCCTCCCTTCAGAGAAAGGTACCTCCTTCTTTGATGACCCGTTCTTTCCACTGGGATCTCACTCGTGGAGATCTTTCATTTAGGTCATTTTTTTTTTTTTTTGCCAGAGTGTCTTGGCTTTCCATGCCTGAAATACTCTCATGGGCTTTTCAGCCAGATCCGCATGCCTTAAGGGCTGATTCTGAGGCCAGAGTGCTGTTTGGGACTTCTGCCATTCTATGAGTCTGCTGTGTATCTCGCTTCCCATGTTGGATCATTCTCTCCCTTTTTTATTCTATCAGTTAGTATTTGCAGACACTAGTCTTGTTTATGTGATCCCTTTGGCTCTTAGTCCTATCATTATGATCAATTGTGAACTGAAATTGATCACTGGGACTAGTGAGATGGCATTGGTACATGCCATCTTGATGGGATTGAATTGGAATCCCCTGGTATGTTTCTAACTCTACCGTTTTCGGCAAGTCAGCTTGAGCATGTCCTGAATTGCACATCTCTTCCCTCTCTTATTCCCACTCTTATATTTAACAGCGATCGCTTTTCAGTTAAGTTTCAGCACTTAAGAATAACTGTGTATTGATTACAGTATTCAACCAAAAGTATTAAGTAGAACAAACAAAAAAATACTAAGGGGGATAACATATTAAGTTGTTCATCACGAGTCAGGGCAAGGGCTGATCAAGTTACCATTTCTCATGGTGTTCATTTTTTTAACAGGTTTCCTTTTTGGTGCTCGGTTAGTTGTCACCGATCAGGAAGAACATATGATATTTATCCCTTTGGGACTGGCTTATTTCACTCAGCATAATGTTTTCCAAATTCCTAACAGGGATCATTTTTCAGTTAAAATCTAAACACCTAAGAATAACTGTGTGTTAATTACAGAGTTCAACCAATAGTACTAGAACAAAAAAATACTAAAATGGATAAAGTATTACATTGTACATCAACCGTCAAGACAAGAGCTGATCAAGTCACTGTTTCTCATAGTGTCCTTTTCACATCAACAGGTTTCCCCTTTGGTGCTCAGTTAGTTGTCGCCGATCAGGGAGAACATATGATATTTGTCCCTTTGGGACTGGCTTAGTTCACTCAGCATGATGTTTTCCAAATTCCTCCATCTTGTTGCAAATGACGGGGTTTCCTTGTTTTTGACTGCTGTATATTATTCTATAGAGTACATGTCCCATAATTACTTTATTCAGTCTACTGTTGATGGGCATTTGGGTTGGTTCCAGGTCTTAGCTATTGTGAATTGAGCTGCAATAAACATTAATGTGCAGACTGCTTTTTTGTTTGCCAATTTCATTCCTTTGGGTAAATTCCAAGGAGTGGGATGGCTGGGTTGAGTGGTAGGGTTATATTCAGGTTTCTGAGGAATCTCCAGACTGACTTCCAGTTTGCATTCCCACCAACAGTGGGTTAGTGTCCCTTTTTCCCCACATCCTCTCCAGCATCTATTGTTGCTAGATTTCTGAATGTGAGCCATTCTAACTGGGGTGAGGTGAAACCTCATTGTGGTTTTGATTTGCATTTCCCTGATTGCTAGTGATCTTGAACATTTTTTCATGTGTCTGTTGACAATTTGGATTTCCTCTATTGAAAAATGTCTATTGAGGTCCTTGGCCCATCTCTTAATTGGGTTGTTTGTTTTGATGTTGTGTAGTTTCTTGATTTCGTTGTAGATTCTGGTTATCAGCCCTTTATCAGTTGCATAGTTTGCAAATATTTTTTCCCATTCTGTCGGTTGCCTGTTCACTTTCCTGACTGTTTCTTTTGCAGTACAGAAACTTCTCAATTTGATGCAATCCCAAATGTTAATTTTGGCTTTGACTACCTGTCCTTCTGGGGTCTTTTCCAAGAACTCTTTGCCAGTACCTATACCTTGCAGGGTTTTTCCAATGCTCTCTAATAATTTGATGGTGTCCGGTCATAGATTTAAGTCTTTAATCCATGTTGAGTGAATTTTTGTGTAAGGTGAAAGGTAGGGGTCTTGCTTCATGATTCTGCACATGGAAATCCAATTTTCCCAGCACCATTTATTGAATAGACTGTACTTGCTCTAGGGATTGGTTTTGGATCCTTGATCAAATATAAGTTGGCTGTATCTGTTTGGATTGATTTCTGGTGTTTCAATTCTGTTCCATTGGTCTATCCATCTCTTTCTGTACCAGTACCATGCTGTTTTGATTACAACTGCCCTGTAGTATGTCCTGAAATCTGGTATTGTGATGCCTCCGGCTTTGTTTTTGTTGTACAAGATTTCTTTAGCTATTCGAGGTCTCCTGTGTGTCCATATGTATTTCAGCATCATTTTTTCCAGATCTGAGAAGAAGGTCTTCTGTGTCTTGATTGGTATTGCATTGAATCTATAAATTGCTTTTGGGAGAATGGACATTTTGATGATGTTGATTCTTCCAATCCATGAGCATGGAAGATTTTTCCATTTTTGGGTATCCTCTTCTATTTCTTTCTTTAAGGTTTTGTAATTTTCATCGTAGAGATCTTTAACATCCTTGGTTAAGTTTATTCCAAGGTATTTGATTGTTTTTGTAGCTATTGTGAATGGGATTGATCTTAGAAGTTCTTCCTCAGCCATGGCATTGTCTGTGTATACAAAGGCTGTTGATTTTTGTGCATTGATTTTATATCCTGCTACTTTGCCAAACTCTTCTATGAGTTCCAATATTCTCTTAGTAGAGTTCTTTGGGTCCCTAAGTAAATAATCATGTCATCTGCAAAGAGGGATAGTTTGAGTTCTTCCTTCCCAATTTGTATCCCTTTAATTTCTTTTTCTTACCTAATAGCTCTGGCTCAAACTTCCAGAACTATACTGAATAGCAGTGGTGAGAATGGGCATCCCTGTCTGGTACCAGATCTCAGTGGAAATGCTTCCAACTTTTCTCCATTCAATAGGATGTTGGCCGTGGGTTTTTCATAAATTGCTTTGATTGTATTGAGGAATATTCCTTCCATACACAGTTTGCTTAGAGTTTTCAAGAAACCCATCTTTCCAACAAAGATGCATAGAGACTGAAAGTGAAAGGCTGCAAAAAGATATACCATGCCAAGAGAAATGAAAAAAGAGCGGGCGTAGCCATCTTAATATCGGACAACATAAACTTTACCACAAAAACTGTTAGGAGAGACAAAGAGGGGCACTATATAATGATTAAGGGATCAGTTCCACAGGAAGATATAACGATTATCAATGTACATGCACCTAACTACAGGGCACCGGTTTATCTAAAAGATTTGTTAAGGGACTTAAAGGGAGACTTAGACCCCTATACAATAGTACTGGGGGACTTCAATACTCCACTCTCAGAAATAGACAGATCAACAGGACAGAAGCTCAACAAGGATACAGTAGATTTAAATGACACTATAGCCCAAATGGATCTAACAGATATCTATAGAACTTTTCAGCCTACACATAAAGCATTTACATTCTTCTCAGCAGTACATGGAACCTTCTCTAGGACTGACCACATACTAGGCCATAAAGCAAATCTCAGCAAATTCAAAAGAACTAGAATCATACCATGCAGCTTCTCAGACCATAAAGGAATGAAGTTGGAAATTAGAAACTCAGGAATCCCTAGAGCATATGCAAAAACATGGAGATTGAACAACATGCTCCTGAATGAACAATGGGTCATAGAAGAAATTAAAAGAGAAATCAAAAATTCTCTGGAAGTAAATGAGGATAACAGCACAACATACCAAAACTTATGGGATACAGCAAAAGCAGTGTTAAGAGGAAAGTGCATATCAATAGGTGCCTACATCAAGAAATTGGAAAGGTACCAAATAGATGAGCTTTCAGTGCATCTCATGGATCTAGAAAATCTACAGCAAACCAGACCCAAATCTAGTAGGAAAAGAGAAATAATTAAAATCAGAGAGAAATCAACAGAATTGAATCAAAAAAAATTACAAAAGATCAGCCAAACGAGGAGCTGGTTTTTTGAAAAAATAAACAAAATTGACACCCCATTGGCCCAACTAACTAAAAAAAGAAAAGACCCAAATCAATAAAATCAGAGATGAAAAAGGAAACGTAACAACAGACACCACAGAAATAAAAAGAATCATCAGAAATTACTACAAGGACTTGTATGCCAGCAAACAGGGAAACCTATCAGAAATGGATATATTCCTGGACGCATGCAACCTACATAAATTGAACCAGGAAGACATAGAAAACCTAAACAGACCCATAACTGAGACAGAAATTGAAATAGTAATAAAGGCCCTCCCAACAAAGAAAAGCCCAGGACCAGATGGATTCACTGCTGAATTCTACCAGACATTTAAAGAACTAACTCCAATTCTTCCCAAACTATTCAGAACAATCAAAAAAGAGGGAATCCTCCCAAATTCTTTCTATGAAGCCAGCATCACCTTAATTCCTAAGCCGGACAAAGATGCAGCATTGAAAGAGAATTATAGACCAATATCCCTGATGAACGTGGATGCAAAAATCCTCAATAAAATTCTGGCCAATAGAATGCAACAACACATCAGAAAGATCATCCACCCAGACCAAGTGGGATTTATCCCTGGTGTGCAGGGATGGTTTAATGTGCGAAAAACAATCAATGTGATACACCACATTAACAGACTGCAGAAGAAAAACCATATGATTATCTCAATAGATGCCGAGAAAGCATTTGATAAAATACAACACCCTTTCATGATGAAAACTCTAAGCAAACTGGGTATTTATTTATTTGAAAGTTAGAGTTACAGAGAGAGAGGAGAGGCAGAAAGAGAAAGAGAGAGGGGACTTCCATCCGATGTTTCACTCCCCATTTGGCCACAACAGCTGGAGCTGTGCTGATCCGAAGCCAAGAGCCAGGAAGTGTTTCTAGGTCTCCCACATGGGTGCAGGGGCCCAAGGATTTGGGCCATCTTCTACTGTTTTCCCAGGCCATAGCAGAGAGCTGGACTGGAAGTGGAGCAGCCGGGTCTTGAACCGTCGCCCATATGGGATGCTGGCGCTTCAGGCCAGGGTGTTAACCTGCTGAACCACAGTGCCAGCCCTAACATGCTGGTTTTAAATCATTCCAATATAGGAAAAAATGTAGAAGATTCCTAACACAAAATGTATATAGATTAATTAATGGAAATTTATAACAGTGGTTTTTGACATACCGAGTAACATTTATGCTTAGAAATATACTCAAATAATTCCACTGTATTTATAAAATTATTGATATGCTAGAAGTATTAGAAACAAATAGTGATTGAGCAGCCATTCATGGATGATGATTCTTGAGAAAACTATGCAGGATAACACTATATACTGCCAAAGCCTGTTGTCCGTGTCCATAAGAAATAAGAGTTGAAATTCTGACTATCTTTACAGATCACGTGAACATAAAAGTTTTTAAAATTCTCTGTGCCTTTGTTCCAGCATCTGAAAACTGGACATTGCATCTAACATACAGTTTTACTCTGAAAATTATATGAAATAACCAATGCAAAATGCTTAGATCAATTCTGTCATGTAAATAAACTCTAATTACTGTTAAATATATAATCAAAATTATTATTATTGTCATTACCATTCTTGTTATTGCTGATGTGGTTTGTTGTTAGATGATATAATTACTCAAAAGAATTTAATGATAAAAACAATTCTCCATTTTGGCATTGTGTCACAGTGGGTTAACCCACCGCTTGCTACACTTGCATCACATAGATGATTGGTGGTCTGCATTCCGGCTGCACTACTCATGATCCAGCTCCCTGCCTGGGAAGGCAGTAGAAGATGGATCGAGCACTTGGACCTTTGCCACCCATGTCAGGGACCCAGGTGGAGTCCCAGGCTCCTGGCTTTGGCCTGGCCCATGTATAGCTGTTGTAGCCATTAGGAGTGTAAACCAGTGGATAGAAGATCTATCTCCCTCTTTCTCTATAACTTGGCTTTCAAATAAATAAATAAACCTTTTAAAAATAATTCTTTATATATTCTATATTGAATTTTTTTCAACAGAATGATCTCTGAGAATTGATAAAGAGCAATAGTTCAGAAGAAAATGGAGGAAAAATAATTTCAGAAAAGTAAGGACGACAGATCTGTTTCACAATAGTTTTGGAGGAGAAGTACACATAGGAACAAGAATTTTTCTTAAAGTATAGAGATAACCCTTCTTCCAGTTACATCAATGATTCTAATATAGGAAATAGTGACTGAGTAGCCATTCAGGACCAATGATTCTTGAGAAAATTTGTTTTTAATATTCCTACTTTTCCAGTTCATAATTTTTCTCCAAAGGAAAATATCCTTTTCTCATAGTTGTCCAAGCATCTCACAAGGTTGATTACTACTCTTAAGAAAAGTGAGCTGACCACTTCCCTTGAAGATGCTGATGGATTAGGACAAGTACCATTCCAGGAACATTAAAAGTTAAAAATAAGGATGTCAAGTAAAGAAAATACTTAATGTCTCAGTTTCCAAAATTTACTTCAAGAAATATATTCTAAATTCACAGGAATCAGGATTTATTAATTATTGTTATGATTTAATTTTTGAGAGGCAGAAAGAGAACTAGCACACTCTTCTCTCTGCAAGTTTACCCTCCTGCAAAAGCTATGGCAGGTCCAGGCCAAAACTGAAACCTCAGAACACAATTCAGGTGTCTCATGTGGGTGGCAAATACTCTATTATTTGAGCCATTTCCTGATGCCTCTCAGAGTCTGCATTAGCAGGAATCTGGAATCAGGCGCCAAAGCTACTTCAGGTACTCTGATATGGGTGATGAGCATCTTTCCTGGTAAGGCAAAGCTCACCCTGTATTTGTTGGCATACAGAAGGGGTCTATCCACTTGCAATATTACCAAATGATCAACCTCAAATAGGAATTTCTAAAAAGAAAGCTCTATTTACTGTGTCAAGTGCAAGAGACAGTAGGCCATAGTGATCTAAAGCAACTGCCTCTTGGGGACAGCACTCGCACAGCAGGTTAAAGCCCCAGTCTGCAGTGCCAGCATCCCATATCACCACCAGTTCAAGTTTCAGGCTGCTTCACTTACAATCCAGCTCTCTCCTATGGTCAGGGAAAGCAGTAAAGGATGGTCCAAGTGCTTGGGCCCCTGCACCTACATGGGAGACCTGGAAGAATCTCCAGACTCCTGGCTTCAGATCTGCCCAGCTCCAGCCATTGCAGCCATTTGGGGAGTGAACTAGTGGATGGAAGACATTCTCTCTCTCTCTCTCTCTCTCTCTCTCTCTCTCTCTCTGCCTTTCTGTAACTTTGCCTTTCAAATAAATAAATAAATCTTTAAAAAAGAAAGAAACCACTTCTTTGAGAAGCAGTTTGACAGGGTGTTTATAGTTAAGGGTTAGGGGAGTGTCCAGGATGTGGAAAAGAGGAAGCAGGAGGGCCCTTCCTGCTCAACAATACATCTTTACACATTGAATACTGAAAATTCGGTCAGGCTTGTTTCTTGCAGCTTTCATTGGTTGATTGGTAGTCTAGCCCCCTCCCAGTATAATTTTGCAAGATAAGCCCTCCTGGAACATTCTCTAAAAAACAAACTGTGATGAGAAAACTGTTTCACATGATCTGACCCTGCACTCTTGTCCTCTTTCCAAAATCCCACACTCTTGGCTACATAGGTAGGTGTATTTTTAATTCAATATTTAATTCATAAAATATGAATGTGAATTGAAAATATAAAAATGATTTTGTCAAAGAAAATCAGTAAATATTAAAACATACAAATCAATTCCAAAACAAAAGTAAAAAGGAAAATAATGGGAAGTCTTTCTTTAAAAAGCTTTCTACCTCATTATTAAAATATGCAAAATGCCCTAATTCCAAGTTTCCAATTCTAAACTGTAACATAGCCAAGTATGTGTGACTGGTCAAAAATAACCATTAAAATTAATAGAAGCATTTTGATTTTTACCTAGGAGTAAAACTGAATGCATTTTTGAATCACAAAATACAGAATCTCCCAGGAATACTTGGAGTTAATAAGTGTGCTTTACAGAAGCACAGTCTATGAATTGCATTCCATTCAAATCCTCTATGGGATTGACTCGGTGCTAGCAGTCAGTTGTCTATTTACACTGTATAATAAAACATTTCTTCCAACAGACACAACATAACTTCCTCTTAGTCTGTCCTTCCAATCTAATAAACTTCATTTTTACCAAGTACTAATTTTAAATTGCTGAAGTTTGCATATGCAAAATTGAGAAGGTCTGGCCTACTGGTTGTTGGAATTTTTATCTGGGGATAGCCAGTGGCCATTTTAGTTGGTTGTTTATATAGCAGCTGTCACCCAGCCAGGAGTCATGATTCTGTATTTACTTTTCTTTCCAATAAAAAGTACTGCTTAGCATATGAGGATATCATTCAACACCCTCCACTCTCCTCGGAAATATTCCTATTCAGAAACGGACAGTCTAAGCCAAAACATTTTTTTTTCAACAGCCAAAGTTTAATAATCAGTTAAGTGGTCATTGTTCATTTTTTATAAGTTAGGTTGACATGTTCATAGAAGTTGAAAGGCCAAGAGGAAAACATATCTTATATATTACCTGCAGTGTCTGCATCTGTGAGATAATTGGTCTCAAAAATGAGAAACTGTGAACATTGTATTTCAGTACTAGGAACATCATAGAAGTAGTTTTCGTAGTGATTACTTTTGCAAGTGCTCCATCTTTACTTACCATTTAATCAATATGCAATGAACAAATGAAATAATATGTCCAGTCAATACTGTAAATTGCTCAAATTAAAGTAGCGGATTTGAAGGAGACAAACATCGAGAACAAGTGGAGTCTTGATTACGAGTTTATGGAATATTTTTCACTAGTTACTGTTGCATCATCCTTTATTTTTACTGTCTGGGATTCCTCTCCATGGCAGTAGAAAGGAAGAGGCTGTCACTGTGTTGTTAATAGTAGAAGGATTTTGACTACCTTCTAATAATAAACAAGGGAGAAAAGATAAAAAGAATAAAGACCTGTTAGATGACTCACCTCATGACCACTATATTCATGAAAATTAGTACAGCTCTGACTGTTTACTATTTTACAATGTAGAAGCAATTTCCTGTAAGCCTAATCAGATTATCTATTATGTCTCTGTAGCTGATTATTTTAGGTTAGTAATATGCATTTTTCTATTTCCTTTGTTTTCTGAAGGAGCTAACTATTATCATATGCACACCAAATACCCACAAGAAAAATAAACTAAAACTTGAACTCCACACTAAGCCAGATGAAACTGTATTCTCTATCCTTATCTTAATGAGTTAACCAAGCATATTTATTCTCCCCACCATGATCACACCAGAATTATATTAGCTTTCTGTTATGTAACATATTATCACAACCATAATGCTTAAAACACCACCTATCTATCAGCTCACAATTCTGTAGGTCACAAGTTTGATGTAGCATTCTCAATCTTCAGAGAATCACAATGCTGGAATCCGGGTGTCACAGGATGAGGTTTTGTTTGAGGGCATGGAAAAAATCCACCTGCATACTCATTCAGATTGTCAGCAGAATTCAGTTCATGCATTTTTTGACTGAAGTTTCCATTTTCTTGCTGACGCTAATGAAGAAAAATTCATTGCACAAAATCGCCTCCCATTATTTACCAGGTGCCCCTCTCCACCTTCAAATCCAGCAATGGAGAATCTCCCATGTATAGAATCCTTTTGTTTCTAGACTCATAGTTAAAGGACCAATATAATTAAATCAAGTCCACCCAGATTAGCTCCCTTTTTATTAACTCAATTTGAATTGATTAGTGCCCTTAATTACATCTGCAATATCCCTTTTGCCATTCAATGTAACATAATTATAGGAACAGCATCTTGAAATATACACAGGATCTCCCTACTTTCAATGAGAGGGTCACATTCAATGGGAAAGATTTACAGAAGGCAGTGAGTTCTTGAGGGCCACTTTAGAAGTTTACCTAGTAGTCAACTCTCTAGTTCTCAATGACTCTCATCCTCCCAAAGGCAAAATACATTCATCCACATGCAAGGTGACCAAGGGTCTCATCCATCCTATTACAATATCAGCTCATATTCCAAAATCTCATCATTTGAATATCATAGACTTGGTGTTAATGACACCTGTTAGGATAGTCTATTGAACATATTTGAAAATAAGCATACAAAAAATCTACCTCCAATAGTCTCAACATAAAATGTTGGGGATATCACAGCATAACACTTACAGACAATCCATTTTGTGTAAAATCTATGTTCAGAGTTTTCTGAGAATTAAATTAGATGTCACGAAAAGTATTTAATACTAGTCTAGCATAACAGCCTGATAAGCATTATTCATCTTCTCCCTCCTTTCACTCTAAGTTGGAAAGTGACAGTCATGACCATAAAATTTTCAGCCTACTTTTTTATTTTTTATTTATTTATTTATTTTTTTTTAATTTTTTTTTGACAGGCAGAGTGGTCAGTGAGAGAGACAGAGAGAAAGGTCCTCCTTTGCCATTGGTCCACCCTCCAATGGCCACCGCGGCCAGCGCACCGCTCTGATCCAATGGCAGGAGCCAGGTACTTATCCTGGTCTCCCATGGGGTGCAGGGCCCAAGTACCTGGGCCATCCTCCACTGCACTCCCTGGCCACAGCAGAGAGCTGGCCTGGAAGAGGGGCAACCGAACAGAATCCGGCGCCCCCAGCCTACATTTTCATGATCATTATGTCTGAAAAATTGACCAATTTATATTCAAATATATGTTTTTGAAAACATACCAAATTGTGAGAAGTTATGGTTTCATTAAAAAATGTATTCATCGATAAAGAAAAAATATGCAAGCTGGCACCCTCGCTCAAAGGCTCGTTCTGCCTGCGAAGCCAGCACACTGGGTTCTAGCCCCAGTTGGGGCGCTGGATTCTGTCCCGGTGGCACCTCTTCCAGTCCAGCTCTCTGCTGTGGCCTGGGAGTACAGTGGAGGATAGCCCAAGTCCTTGGGCCCTGCACCTGCATGGGAGACCAGGAGAAGCACCTGGCTCCTGGCTTCGGATCAGCGCGGTGTGCCGGCCACAGCAGCCATTTGGGGGTGAACCAAAGGAAAAAAAGGAAGACCTATCTCTCTGTCTCTATCTCTCACTATCCACTCTGTCCAAAAAAAAAAAAAAAAAACTAAAAAAAAGAAAAATATGCTTTCATCCCATTACACATTTCAAAACAGGGGAGGGAACAAACTATGGAGCAAAGATTCAAGGTGTCACTTTGAGGGAATTAGACATTACAGTATTATTTTTGTCTTCATTTAGGATGCATTGGCATTGTGCTATTTGGGAAATTTTACTCTTGTTTTGGTGATGTCTTATTTTTCTTGGTACCTAATTGGTCACTCTGTATGGGAACTGTTCTAACAAGTAAATTTTAACTATTCTACCACTTTATACTTGCTCATTAAGTTCTAATACTATCCTGTCAATGTAATAGATTTTCCCATCATTACTAATGCCCCTTGCTCCTAATTTATTTGTGGAAATCACATTTTGCTGTGGATACAAGGGGTCCTGTAATTTCATCAGCTCTTCAGCCTTACAATATCCAGTCAGCATGGATAACTCAGTAAGCTATGGGGCAAAAATAATTCTTTTATCCTGGTCTAAAGATAGGTAGGATATTCAAGTATTAGTTTTTCCATTATTTCATTTTTCTTTTGATCTTTGTAAGTTTTTTATTGAATAATGTGTTACAAAGAAATATTTCAATAAAAATTCATCTAAAATGTTTTTGGGAAAGTTACTGTTGACTAGTGACCTCATTAGAGAACTCTGCTTAGCTCTCTCAGGTTCCAACTGATATATATTATTTTGGGTTTCATGGGTTCTCACCAAAATGTTTTGCTAGATCTTCTTTTCCAGGCAAAAGATTTTAGCACAAATTAATATTATTTTGGTGAAAATATTGGAGATAATGGTCCCAGTTCTTTGATTTTTGAACATACCGGTTCTGACAGCAGAGTATGGGGGTTGTCAGTCACATTATACAAAGTACTTTTGTATAGACTATTGTATTTGACCAACAAAAACATTATTGAGAAGGTATTAGTTTTATGCTTATTCTGCAAATGAGGAATTTAACATATACCGCAAGGAAAATGACTTCCTAATGGTCACACCATATGTAGCATAGAACTGGAATTTGAACTCTCATTCTTCTGATTCAACCATCTTGTTCTTTCTATAATATCCTACTACCTCTTCCAAAAGTTTTGCCCTACATTCTCATTGTTACATTTGTCAGATTCTAGTAAATCAGGTGAAAATTTGGGGATTTTAGAATGTAGACTTAAAAACAGTATTTCACTCTTAATATAATGGAATCCATCATTTACATTTGGGAAGAAGGAAAAATAGTGGTGCTTGGTGGACTTGATTATAGATAAAATGGAACACATATAACATCTTGATAAAGGACAATTTGCTGCTTTCTTGTAGTTACTCCAGTTCCTCAAGATCTTAAGAATCAAATATTCCAAAAAGATAAATATCATATGTTTTCCCTGACCTATGGTAACTAATAGAGTACAAAATGTAATGTATATGAGGGAAATTGACATGGAGATGCTGCTCAGAACTCATTCAATCAATTAAGAAAACAGAAAGTCCCCAATTTAGGATGGTTTGACTGCCATGATGGAAGACAGTATGGAGATCCTCAGAAATATGAAAATAGATCTACTGTATGACCTAGCAATTCCACAAGAAACCAGCATATGAATGAGTTATCTGTACCTCCATGTTCATAGCTGCTCAACTCACAATAGCTAAGATATGGAATCAACCCAGATTTCCATCAATTGATGAGTGGATAATGAAAATGTGAGATATATATGTGTGTGCATATATATATATATATATATATGATGAAATAACTCAGCCATAAAAAAGAATGAAATCCTGTTTTTCACAACAAAATGGATGCCACTGGAGATCATTATGCTTAGTGAAATAAGTCATTCCTCAAAAGTCAAATACAAAATTCTTTCCCTGATTTGTGGTAAATACTATATAAAAAAGTATATAAATGCAACTGACATCTTATGATTTGATTATTATTTTAATCCCTTGTCTATATTTCTGTGAAACAGTTGTCATACTACTTGTTGAAAATTATGTTTTGTGGTACAATAAGCCTGTGATTATAAAGTAAATTAAAGTTATATAATTACAAAAACTAAAGGAAATAAAAAGAAATAAGGGGAGGACATATGGTTATCTTCTTAGAATTGTATCTATAAACCTGTTCTCTTCATATTAATAAAATTATAAAAATAATCAGATATCCACATTTAAATGATACTAAAAATAAAAGGAGTATAACAGAGAAAACTCTACTCCCATCACTGTGATGCCTTTTAAGAACATGTACCTCATCCCTGCCCACAGATATGTACACATATGCCACTGGTGTGTTAAATACATTTGTATCAAGGATGCCAATTTACTTAATATAACAACACAAAAGCGAAATGTGAACAATAAAAATGGAAAAAATAGTCCCTGAGAATCAATATGTAAATATTAAAAATAAGTATGCTATTAAACCTAAATTCACTTGCAAAAGGCAGTATTATGCTAAACCACACACCTAGCTTGGCTATAAAACATTCACTCAGTCTCTCAATCAATAGTGGTTACTAGTCTCTAGTTTTTGCTTATCTGCCTCATTATATTTTAGCTCCATAACTGACCACATAATAAATTAAATAACAAAGAAATGCTCAGAAGTATATTTGTGTTTAAAATAGTCTATTATGACTGGTCTAATTGTGTGTCCTTTGAGTCTATTTATTTTCAAAGAAATTTAGCAGTTTCTACTTCATAAATATTCTAATTAAGGAAATACTCATTATCCTTAGGAGGAATCAAAGTAATACCCACAGAAATATGTAGCATAGAACTAGAATTTGAACTCCAATTTTTCTGACTCAAAAATCTTGTCTTCAAAAAAACTGAAATTAACAAGATTAGTACTTAAGTAAGAACAAATAATTGTGATTGTAAACAAAAGGGATAGGCAGGGTTTGGCAATACCTCTCATTAAAAGAAAATATTCTAACTGCATTCTGAAATACTGCAGAAAGAACCTTGAAAATTAAAATTTTATAATTTTACAAATATGTCTGGGTTATAATAGTAGTAACTTCAATGTGAATGAAAAATAAATGAGATCTTTAAAGTGATCCACGATTACATATCCACACTTACATCTGAAGTTAGTTCCAATCATATTTCAGTGGAAAAATACAGATTCCCAAAAACAGAATCTTGCCATATAAGTAGCTAAGTCAGTGGAAAATGTTATTATCATAAAAATCAGTTGGTAACTCTAACAGATTAACGATGACCACAAATCCTTTAACACTTTAACACTGCTCACATTGTGATAAAGGAGTCTGTCCCTTCCCCTTGAGTTTCTTGAGTTCTATGATGCTTTGGATAATAGAATAATGGCAAAACTGACTCAATTTCAGTCTTTATGCATAGGTTTTAAGCAATTAATTATTTTAATTTGTATTTCTTAGAACATTCACCCTTAGATCTTTGAGTTGTCATAGAAGAAGTCTGATTACAGTGTTGGAGAGGCTGTGGAGAGACTCTGATCAGCTGTACCAAGGGATAGAAGAGCCCAGCTAAGTCCAATCATTCCCATCAATGTGCCAGGCCTATTTTCAAAGCTCTCTTGGACCTTCCAGACTAAATGAACCACTAGATAAGTATTGCTGAATGACCTCAATCACACCATGGAAAAATATTATTAGTTATCCATACTCTTCCTGAATTATTGATATATAAAATTATGAGATACAATCAACAGTCTATTTTATGACACTAAAATTTTGAGGTAAGTTATTCCATAGCAGTAGACATGCCATAGCAAGCACTCTGTAAATCCAGCATTTTACTTCACTGCTGTCTCCAAAAACTTCAGAGAAAAATAGAATGAGATTTATTTTTCAAGGTATATTGTATTGAGATTTTGAACTTTAAAAAAAATAAAATATGTTCAAAATCAATAGCTTCTGGAAAAAAAAAAAGGATCTTCAGGGCACCAGTGTTGTATCTGAGGACAAAATGTTTCTTTAATTAGTTATTTTGAGAGGAGAGAGACAGACAGACGGGGGAGTTTTTCATCTGCTGATTCACTCCCCAAATGCCTACAATAGTGAAGTCTGGGCAATGCTGAAGCCAGGAACCAGGAAGTCAATCCAGTCTCCCATATGGGTGACAGGGACTCAAGTACTTTGAGTCATCCTTATCTGCTGCCTCCCAGGGTGTGCATTAAGAAGTTGGAATCAGGAGTGGAGTCATGACTCAAACCCAAGGACTCCAACATGGAATTGTAGATGTCGCACATGGTGTCTTAGCCACTGTACCAAATGCCCAACCCCAATTAAATGCTTTATATGTGAGACCTATGTGATATAAAAAAGTGATAGGAGAATCCTAATGGTAGAAGTTAAAGTTAAAATGACATATCTGCTATTAATCATGCTAACATAGGTGAGACAGCATCATGCTTTGTGGCTAAAGTTACATTTGCCAGTCATGTGTGGTTATTTCTAATCATGTCAAATGGCAAAGGACTTCTACCTACATAAGAATGTCACTTGTGCCCATTGGGAAATTCATTACATCCTTTTATAAAATAGGCATTTCTAAGAAAAGATCATGAATAAAAAGGTAGTATCTGCAAAAGACAAAGAAAAGACCACAATACCAGCCATATGACACTACTTATGAAAATAAGAGGTTCATTTTCAGAGCAATAAAACTATAACTATAAAAAATCATGTTCTATTAAAAGAATGTAGAATTTGAGATCACACTAATGTCAAATAATATGCCTACTTTCCTTGTACATAAAATTAAGCTTTCATTGTCATTACATATTTTAGAATGGAAAACAGGAAGCCTAAAACTCTTTGCACTACAGACTATGACTTTGGACAAAGGTACATGAGCTCTTTGAATAAGTATATTCTAATATTAAAATTATTTTCATATTCTTTCAGAGGTGATAATTAGCTTATTTCTAAATTTCAAATATCATTAAAAACACAAAATTCGATGTTTGGTAAAAGGAAGTTGCATTTAAATTTTTTAAATCATTGGTATAGAAAATTTTGTAGCATTAGATCATAGAAATGGCTGCAAAATACACTAAAATGTGTTCTAGTGAGCAGGCTTGTAGAGTTAATGTCCTTCAACATAATGATTTGATCATTGCCAGAAGGCTTTCTTTCTCCAATGTGGTGAGGTGGAAAGATTTCTGAACTGAGAATTAGTAGATCTGACATCCTGTCTTTGTTTTGCCACTAACGAGCACTTAGGCCACGGGCAAGTGACTTTTTCTCCCTAACCATAATTTTGGCTGTTTTGAAACAGATCATGTCATAAGAAGATTCCTAAGGTCCACTCCAGCTGTAAATTCTATGACTACATCTTCCTCAGTGGTACCACTGAAGTCCACATAGTACATGCTACTTTGGGTTAAAGTACTGAGGGCTTATTAAAAGGCAGATATTATCTGAGAAGGGTAGAACATTAAGCCATTATTAGCCATTAAAGTCTTCACTTGGTTCAATTAATTATTTTAGGTAATAGAGAACTATGGGAACTGAATCAAAAAAAAAAGTTTGATACAAAGGGAAAAGGACAAAAAAAATGACAGCACAGTGTCCCAAGGAGCAAAATGTTTGCAAATAAGTATCAGACACTATGCTAGACAATTTTAATATTTGAGTTCTTAGTAATATGCCCATTAGTGTTATGCAATAATATTATGCATATATCCTAATTGGGGCTCAATTTAATATGAAAGAGGAGCTGTTTTTAGGAACTTGGACTTTAAATATTTTATTCTGGGTGTGCTGTCTCAAAGGCAGCAAGTGTTCAGTCATTATTTTGTGATGTAAAATGCCCATTCTGCCTGACAAAGGGAACTATTAGAAGAATTCCTTTTGTAACTATGCCAGAATAAACAAAAGCCATTCGGTCTGCAGTTGGTATCTGTCTCTGGAATTATGTGAGGGTTTTCATCTAAACCTAAATTAATTGTATATTCAAAAATGAGAAAATGTAGTATGAGTCCTCTCTCTTTCTAGTTTAAGACTTTTCCAAATAACAACATAAATTGTATGCCTTTATCTTCCTGACCTGACGTTAGTCATATAGCCATCCATAACTGCAAGAGAGTCTGAAAACAAGGTATATTATAATAAGTGTCAATGTGCTCTGATAAAAATTGAGATTCTATGACTCAGAACAAAGGGGATGAAATATATTGAGGGAAGTGGCTATCTCAGCTTCAAAACTCCCTTATCCCAGCTAGTGTCTGGTAGCTTTGGGATCCACAAGGAGGGAAGGCCTATACTTCCAGGAATGGAGATTCCCTACCTGTACTTCCAGGGAAGAAAAGTCCTTGTCAAGGTCCCTGTGGGTGCCTAAAGGTCAACCAATGAGGATCAGACCTGCCTCAACCTTTAACCCCCATGCCCTACATATATAAAAGGAGCCCTCCCAACCTCTGATGTGCGCCTTCCCCCCCCCTGCTCTGTTGGGACCCGGGAACCTTGCCCCCCAGGAATGGAATCCCAATAAAAGCTTGTGAATTAATTGATTCCTCTGCCTGGGAAGATTTGTTATGCACCGGACGTCTTGCAGTGTCAGTGATGCTCCCACACCTCAGTACATTTGATTAAGGACAGGAAATCTTCAGTTCAAATAAAAATTCACTTACAGAGAAGTGTTACATAACACATTATTGGAGGGGGGGAGGCTGGCACTGTGGCACAGTGGTTAAAGCCATGGGCTGCAGCACCAGAATCCCATATGGGTGCCGGTTCGAATCCCAGCTGCTCCATTTCTAATCCAGCTCTCTGCTATGGCCTGGTAAAGTAGTGGAAGATGGCCCAAGTCTTTGGGCCCCTGTACCCTTGTGGGAGACCTGGAAGAAGCTCCTGGCTCCTGGCTTTGGATCAGCTCAGCTCTGACTGCTGCAGCAATTTGGGGAGTGAACCAGTGGATGGATGACCTTTCTCTCTTTATGGCTCTACCTCTCTCTGTAACTTTTTCAAATAAATAATATAAATCTTTTTTAAAAAGACATTATTACATACTTCATGTTATTTTGATACTTACTGTTCTTCTAACAAATATGAAGGAAAGGAAATCTCAAGATATATTAGTTTTGAAGGCTAGTCTATACCAGTTTCACATATAATAGAAAATGCTAGAAAAAATCCTTGAGAGAAACAAATATGATCTGCATACAAATGTTCATTTGTTCTGAAGTAGATTTTAAAAATGGATTTCGTTTATTGCATAGGATTTTTTCAGGTCTTAAATATGCACTGATCCCCACATCTATGCTGATACTCACTCACATTTGTGACATGATGCTACCATAAATCTTTAAAGAAACCATAACAGTGGACCAAAAACCCAGAAGAGTATAAATAATATCAGAATATAAAGCTTCTAATGTTAATAGACAAACCATAATAAAAATAGAAGCAACAATAAATGGCATATAAAAGTACACTGTCTTGAATTGTACATAATTACATGCCTTTGAAGCACTAGAAAGCATTATTAAGGAATTACTCATTAGACACATCTTCCACAATAATAGCTCCTATAGAAACTGTATATTAATTCTGTCAAAATTTCAAAAATAATATGCTTTTCAAATATTTAGGTAGGGACATGAATAGATAAAACTTTCTAAACTAGCTTTCCTTTGGAACTTTCCATAACTTTGCAAGAGTGTCTTTAAACTTTTAAGACCATTGAGTATGTTTCATAAAGGGACAAATTATTTTTGCATCTTAATTGAAAAAGCTGGTTTTACATTTCCTGGATACTGATAAAAGAAATGTCAGTGAAATATCTCTCATTCATAAAATGGTATTCCATAGAATAACCAAAAAGTGTGTTGCACTAAATAGCTAATTTCTTTATCCATTTTGTTAGCTTAATGAGGAGAGTGTATGCACATAATATAGAGTAGGGGAGTGTAATATATATAAGAAAGAAAACAACAACAACAACAAAACATTCTAAGGCCAAAGAACCAAGACTATTGAGAAATGACAGCAGCCAAGAGGCCCACTGCTGTGCTACAATCAGAGGTGACTTATTTTGAAAAAAAGGCTTCACAAAATCTTTGAGGCAGAGACTGAGCCACAAGCAAAAACAGGCTGGAAATTAGCAGTTACATCTGTAAAACAGAAACCAGATGGCAAATGGTGTCACAGCAGTAGACTATTGCAAGTTACTGGTGTGGTGCCATTTCAGGGACACTAGACAAACATATCCTCCCTACTATCCCAGACATGCAGCCTGAGATTCTCGAATCCAAAACTACATGAATTACCCAAGGAGGGATAACTTAATAACCTGTTGTTAGACATTAATGCCAACAAACGAATATATTTCTCCTCCAAACATGCCTCATTTAAAAGGATTCTTAGTGAAAGTGCTACTAGATAGATAATAGTTGATGTTAGGAAGGTAATTAGGAAACATCTGAAGCAAAGTAAGACTAGTAGAGTTAGATAAGAAACTAGGGCTACTCAGGAGGTCTGGCAGGATCACAGAAAGCATGCCTAAGTTGCAAGATAGGATTTTCTGTAGGTAGTAAAACCCCTAGGATTTGAAGGGCAGTTATATGTAGACAGAGACAGAGAGATCTTCCATCTGCTGGTTCACTCCACAAATGACCACAATGGTTGGGACTTGGCCAGGCTGAAGCCAAGAGCCAGGAACTTCATTTGGGTCAACTGTGAGACCTGAGCCTGGATCAAGGTGTAACTATTTTAATTAGGCCTCCATCTTGTAACTTGGGCCTGACCAGGCCCTGAACTCTGAGCCAGAAGCTCCTAAAAGTAAATAAATGAACTCCCCTTGCAATAAACTCTCCTAGCAACAGCCGATTATCAGATAACAGAGAAATACCTAGAGTTCCTGGTGTCTTCTCAGGGCAGATAAGGTGACTGATAGCTTCCTGAGACCCTGCAGTTCGGCACGTACACCCCATCAGCTCGGACCCTATGCTTCGGCCAATCAATTCAAAAGGCATCAACCCCAAAACCATCCAACCACCTTTAGCAGGTCCTTTCCCGCCACTGGATGCACTAATCAATTCTAGGAGATGTCCTTTGAATTTCCCGCGGGATGAGATGATTTGCTAAACAGTACCATGATGTATAGAATGTCTCTGAAAACCCTATAAAAACCCTGTTAACTGAAGGGTCGGGGCTCTCAATTCAGACCTGCTGCATCGGTGTTGATTGAGAGACCAGGCCCAGACCTGCAATAAAACTCTCATGTGCTTTACAGCAGTATCGGCTCCTTGGTGGTCTTTGGGGATGACTGAACCGGGCATAACACAACCACATGGGTAGCAGGGGCCTAAGTACTTGGGCAATCTCCTACTGCTTTACCAGGTGCATTAGCAGAGAGCTAGAAGGGAAGTGGAGCAGCTGGGACTCGAAATGATACTCATATAGGATGCTGGTTTCCATGCCAGCTTTACCGGCAGTTGCTTAACCCTCTACAACACAACCAGGCCTCAACACATAAGATTAACAAAATAATAATATAGTAAAATAAACTTCAATCTAAGAATTATGTTTTCATTATGTTTACACAGGCAAGTTCATGTCCACACATATAAAATAGGCCAGAGCATAACTTACCCAAGGATATAAGAAAAATATGAGATGTCTACAAATAAGAATGTTAATCAACACTATTTACACATTTGAAATGTTACAAATGCCGATCCTTACACCAACCAACATATGTTTATTGAATTCATACCACTGGATTAGCAGGGATTAATGATCTAAAAATGAAGAAGCTACAGTTTCTGACTTTGTGAAGTTCCCAAGGTGGATTATCTAGGCTTTAGCAGTGGAGAAGAGGTTAGGAACATCCAGCCCTTTGATGTGGTCCAGACAAGGCAACCAAAGGTGAGACTCAAAATTCAATAAACCTATATAGCTGGCTGATTTTTAAACTGATCATTTTGTATGGCCCATGAATGATGTTATAAATATCCAATGGTCCTTGGCAGAAAAAATAGTTCCCTACCTCTGAGGGTTTTACAGATCAAGTCCCATGAGGCTAAGAAAAAAAAAAATTATCAAATTACTTCCATATCATTTTTTCTATATTCATGATAGTTTCAAACTTTAATTCCACTTTTATTTCTATGAGAAATAATAAAGTTAATGTAGAACTCCAACAAAAAAATTAAGTCCTGGGGCCAGCATTGTGGCATAGTGGGTACAACTGCTGCATGCGATGCCAGCATCCCATATGAGTACCAGTTCTTGTCTTGGATGCTCCACTTTCAATCCAGCTCCCTGTTAATGTGCTTGAGAAAGCAGCAGAATATGGCCCAAGCCCTTGGGCCCCTGACCCGTGTGAGAGACTAGGAAGAAGCTCCTGGCTCCTGGCTCCTGGATTCAGTGTGCCCAGCCCTAGCCGTTGTAGCCATTTGGGAAGTAAACTAGTTAATGGAAGCACTCTCTCTCTCTCTCTCTCTCTCTCTCTATATATATATATATATATATATATAAACATATAAATAAATAACATATAAGTAAATAAATGAACTCCCCTTGTGATAAACTCTCCTAGCAACAGCCGATTAGCAGATAACAGAGAAATACCTAGAGTTTCTGGTGTCTTCTCAGGGCAGATAAGGTGACTGATAGCTACCTGAGACCTTGCAGTTCGGCACATACACCCCATCAGCTTGGACCCTATGCTTCGGCTATATATATATATATATATACTGTGCCTTTCAAATAAATAAAAATAAATCTTAAAACAAATTAAGTCCTAAAGGCAACATTAATCTTAGTGACCTCACTCCTATTGCAATGCCACTTGGCACAACTTGTAACGCTTGAAACACCATGGTGAATAACTCCATCGCTCTATTTTATTCAATGATTTGTCTTCTAGTTCAATAGTAATCTTTTAGTCAGCAAACAGTTCTTTGCTTTCTTAGCTCTGGGTGTATTTCCAGTACTCTGCAAATACTAAAATTAAAATAATTAAACAGTTATTAATGAATGAAACTAGGACTGTTCGAGTAGAAAGGGCAGGGAGAATAAGTATGTTAGAAACATAGGGACCAGATGGAAATGTGAGTTTTTAAAAGGAATAGTCGGGCCGGCGCCGCGGCTCACTAGGCTAATCCTCCGCCTTGCGGCGCCGGCACACCAGGTTCTAGTCCCGGTCGGGGCGCTGGATTCTGTCCCGGTTGCCCCTCTTCCAGGCCAGCTCTCTGCTGTGGCCAGGGAGTGCAGTGGAGGATGGCCCAAGTACTTGGGTCCTGCACCCCATGGGAGACCAGGATAAGTACCTGGCTCCTGCCATCGGATCAGCGCGGTGCGCCGGCCGCAGCGCACCGGCCGCGGCAGCCATTGGAGGGTGAACCAACGGCAAAGGAAGACCTTTTTCTCTGTCTCTCTCTCTCACTGTCCACTCTGCCTGTCCAAAAATAAAAAAAAAAAATTGAAAAAAAGGAATAGTCTGCAGAACACAAATTCCTACATCCAAGTTTTTGGGGGCAGGAGTCAGTGAGGAAAAACTGAATTTTATGCATGTAGATACTTAATTGAGGTTCCAATAATAATATGGACTAAGTGCAATTTACTTTTCCTTTATCTCAGGAACCCAGAGTACTAAGAGATCAGTGAAGTGTGTGGTTTATAGTCTCTGACCTAACAGTTTACCATAAGACATCAAGCAGATATGTAATCATCATTTTATTATGATATACTGCATGCTCATTTTAGAAATCTTTGAATACAAAAAGATGTAAAGATAAAAGCATTCAATACCACTATTCACAAACTGTTACTGGATTCTTCCAAGTATTTATACGCACACACATACTCAAAAGTTCTTTCTCATTTAACATTATACACTTGTATTTTCTCATATCATTACAAAGTCTATGAAAAAAGTATTTTTATAAAACATTGAGATATAATATACATAGAAATGGACAAATCTTAAGAGTACAGTTCAATGAGTTTTGACAAGTACATACATTCATATCACAAAAACTCTATTATTATATAGATATTCCATCATCTCAAAAATTTCTTAACTAGTGAAAGTACATTTTCACTACTCCTTGTACTTGCCTAAATTGATCATTATCATTTTCAATTTTGCCAATTTGTATCTCAACAATGTTTTAATTTTCTCTTCTGTGGCTATACATAACACGTGTATTTTATTCATATATTAAACAATTGCATTTCTTCTTCTGCGAACACTATTAATACTCTTCTATTTTATATTGGAAATTTAAGGTATTATTACTGACATGTAGGTGTTTTAAGTACAAAAAGGTTTATTTATTTGTTGTTTGCCTTATCTAATCTTCATATTTTTCCAGTTATGTTTGCATTTTAAATATGCTTGTTTTTATACATACAGGTATATAAGTTGCATTATCAGTTGTGTTAAAATATACACAACATCAAATTTACCATCTTAAACATCTTTAAATACATAGTTCAATAATGTTAAGTATGGTCACATTGGGCAATTAACTTCTAGAAAATTTTTCCTCTTGCAAAACTGAAGCTCTACAACCATTAACAAAATCTACCTACTCCCCCTTAACCCACAGACCCTGGAAATCACCATTCTATTTTGTATCTCTGTGAATTTGACTACTCTAGAAATTTCATATAAATTGTATCATTCAATATTTGTCTTTTTGTGATTGACTTATTTCATTTAGTGTAATATCCTCAAAGTCCATCCACATTGTAGCATGTATATGAATTTCCTAACATAATAAGACTGAATACTATTCTATTTTTATATGGAGCAAATTGTATTGAGCTGCTTTCACCTTTTGTTGTTGTGAATAAAACTTATGAATGTATGTACAAACGTCTCCTTGAGATGTTGCTTTCAGATCATTTAGGTATATACCAAGAAGTGGAATTGCTGGTAATCCAGCAATTTCTTTCTACCCTTTCTTTCTACCCTTGCCAATGCTTTTTATTTTCTATTTCTTTTGTTTATTAAAACTTTTTATTTTAATATTTAATTATTTTAACAGATTCAGTGAGCTTTGTAGTTGCAATTCTAAGAACTTCCTGCCTTCCTCCCTCCCTCTCTCACTCCCACCTTACTTGCCTCTCCCTTTCTATTTTTTTTCAGTTTTTCAGATAGCATATTTTACATTTACATTACAATAAAAGGCTTAACAAACATGATATAGTTACAGGTATGTAGACAAATACATCAGATTTTTCCTTTGAATTTTTTTAATGGCAAAAGTTCTTAATCTGTTTTTTTTCCTTTTAATTATTTTAAGGTTTTAATTTCCATATATTTAATTATTCTTTTAGATCTCCCTAGTCTGATATTTTTCTTTAGTTATTTTCATTTTTTATTTCTTTTCCACATCAGTGCCAATAAAGGAATTCACTTAGATGCTATTGGAACTCAGACTCTACCTACTAACCTGAAGGTCATGAGAATAATTGAAGAGTAAATGCTTCTGACCATGGTCAAAATATTATTGATAAATTTACAAAAATACATATAAAATACATGAGGGGAATATAATGTAACATGTAATATCATCATGGAAGCTTAATTGGTAGGGAAAATTAAGGAAAAATAAGCAAGAGTATTTATTTTGCTATTATGATGCAAAAATTGGAAATATCTCTAGGCTTGGGAATTTCTATTTTTTAGGTATCTCCAGCAAATTGAAGGACATTGTAAATGAAATGAGTGTATTGCAATAACAGAAACAATCCACAGCAACTGGAATGTCAAAAATATGAGGATTATGTGTATGTGTGTATATACACATACATAAATACATATACATATATGTTGCAGCCAGTTGAAAAAAATGTATAACATAAAAAATGTTTTATAACGTAGTTGAAAAAATACCATTAGAAAAATAAGTCTATTAGAAGTGACACTGAATATTCACTGTTAATTTTTGTTGGGTAATGCTATTGTGCCTGTTTTCTCAAAAATTCTGTAATTGATGCACAGTTATTCTTAAGTGTTGAAAATTAACTGAAATGTGATCCCTGTTGAACATGGTGGTGGGAATGGGAGAGGGAAGAGATGTATAATTTGGGACATGCTCAGGCTGACTTGCCCCAAGTGGTGGAGTTGGAAGCATACCAGGGGATTCCAATTCAATCCCATCGAGGTGGCATGTACCAATGCCATCTCACTGTTCCAGGTGATCAGTTTCAGTTCACAGTTGGTCATGGTGAAGGGACTGGGAGTCAAAGGGAGCACATAGACAAGTCTAGTACCTGCTAACGCTAACTGATGGAGTAAATAAAGGGGAGAGTGATCCAACATGGGAAGTGAGAATCTCAGCAGACTCATAGAATGGCAGATGTCCTAAATAGCACTCTGGCCTCAGAATCAGCCCTAAAGGCATTCGGAGCTGGCTGAAAAGCTCATGAGAGTATTTCAGGCATGGAAAGCCAAGACACTCTGGCAAAAGATCTCTGCGAGTGAGATCCCAGTGGAAAGAACAGGCCATCAAAGAAGGAGGTACCTTTCTCTGAAGGGAGGAGAGAACCTCCACTTTGACTATGAGCTTGTCTAAACAAGATAAGAATCGGAGAACTCAGAGGGCTTCCATAGCCTTGGAAACTCATGACTGGAGCATAGGGAGATTACTGATGCCATAGACAGGAGTGTCAATTGGTAAAGTCAACAACAGGAGTCACTGTGCACTTACTCCTCATGTAGGATCTCTGTCCTTAATGTGCTGTACATTGAGATTTAATGCTATAACGAGTACTCAAACAGTATATTTCACTTTGTGTTTCTATGGGGGTGCAAACTGTTGAAATCCTTACTTAATGCATACTAAACTGATCCTCTGTTTAAAAAAAAAAAAAAAAGAAATTAACAATTCCCAACTTGACTCTCACTGGGATTAAACATGACAATAGGTCTGCTCTGATTTCATCATCATTTTAAAAAATCATCTATTATTTTTCATTTTATGTTTCTGTGTGGGAGCAAACTGTTGGAATCCATACTTAATGTATACTAAGCTGATCTTCTGTATATTAAGATAATCGAAAATGAATCTTGATGTGAATGGAAGGGGAGAGGGAGTGGGAAAGGGGAGGGTTGTGGGTGGGAGGGACGGTATGGGGGGAAAGCCATTGTAATCCATAAGTCGTACTTTGGAAATTTATATGCATTAAATAAAAGTTTAAAAAAAAATTCTCTACTTTCTAAATTTTCTACAATGAGTATTACTTTTATAGTAGGAAACAGTTATTACCTTTATCTAAATCTAATACTAACTTCCATGCATTTAATATTTTCCTATAGTGTTTTATATGTATTACCTGAATTAATCATAAATAATGAACATCTTAAATATATGTGATTTCTTCCATTACATGCAGAAGGAAATTTAGAATTTGAGGAGATAAGTATCGTGTCAATGGTCTCAAAGATAGCAAATGACAAGGCCAGGACTGAATCAGGGTTTATATTTTCCAAGACCCAGTCCTTTCTACTAAGCCATGCATTTTCAGCTTTATAATCTCAGTACCTAAGTCAGGGTGACAGAGTAAGTGATCAATAAACAACTCTTTCATGAAGGAGAAATAACTCTTAATTTATTAAGGTCATTATTCTAGATCTTAGGCTTCAACCTTAGATTTCAATGTTATATCTATGTATCATATAAGCCTTGTCTGATCTATCTACTACTTTGTCTTTATCTCTCCAAAGAGGCACAATCTTAGTCCTAAGAACTTACTTGATGATTATAAAAATCTCAGTTACAGTTTTTGTCCAATAATTTTACCTGTGAAAAGTTTCAAAATTTTGCTTAAATCCATATCCCATGATATATTGTTTAAAACAGGATTACTGTGACTTATGCATGTCTACCATGTTCAGGGAAAAATAAACAAGGTGTATTAAAAATTATATATATATATATATATAATCTGTTAATCCAATAAGAATCACCTACTTGTTTTATTTTTCCATATCTTTTAAAATTATTTATTTTTATTTTACTTGAAAAGTACAAATACAGAGTGAGAGTCAGAGAGAGAGAGAGAGAGAGAGATTTTGACCATCAGCTGGTTCACTCCCTAAATTCCTTCAAAGGATGGAGTTGAGACAGGCTGAAGCCAGGAATAAGGACCTCAATCCAAGTCTCTCATGTGGATGGCGGGGACTCACAGATTTGAGCATTATCTGCTACCTCTCACAGTGCACATTAGTAGGATACTGGAATGGAGCTAGGAGTGGAGCCAGGGCTGGAACCAGACATTCTGCTATTGGGATGCTGGCATCACAAATAGTGTCTTAACTGCTGCACCAAATGCTCACACATAATAGACATTTTTTATAAAAGGTAATTCAACTGAAATTGTGCAAATTTTCTTTGTGAGGACTGTAGAGATATGTATTATGTCATATCTATTCATGATGCTTTCAAATCTGCATCTTACTGCCATGTTGATGTGTATTTTTGTAGCCAATAAATTTCTAAACTGGAAAAAGCTCTAATTTGGCTTATATATCCTGAAATTCCTGTGCTTCCAAAATGTTTTTTTAGCATTATATTTTTAGAAAACTACTTTTGTTATTCAAGGATCATAACATATCCAAGCTTTATTACAAAGACTGTGATGAATTATGCATATTGAAAATGTTTATAGAAAGCATATGAAACATTTCCGAGATATTTCACATAAAATGTATAAAGACTGCTTTCTGTATAAAGCCTATGGGATGAAGCCCAAGCTTTTCAACACAAAATAAAAGGGTCCCCATATGTCTCTGCCAAATTCCATCTCTTCATCCTCTCATCCCAAATCTGTATGATGGCATCTACTCTTAATCCTAGAAGGCTGACCTCCACATAGTTTCCTTACACCCACCTAGGGTTTTCTTCTTCCTTGTCTCCATGCTATTTCTCCCTTTTCCCTCTGCTGAGAATGACAGTTCTCCTGATTAATTTCATATTGTTTTATTTCAGTTAGTTCATCAGCTTCTACCTTATGTATCCATTTCTCTAGAATTCTATACCTGAGAAGCCCTCCTACCCTCAACTGTGTAATAGTACCTTCTGGTACGCTCACATAAATCCCTTTGCAAAAAACTGATATCTACCACAGAAAAATGCCTTGCTTATAAATTTATACCCCTTTCTAGGCCATGAGTCCCTTGAGATTTCTTATTCATGTTTGTATCCCAGTGTCTCATTTAATGTCCAGTACATAGAATATATTCCAATATGTGCTGACTGAATAGATGGATATATAGACTGATAGACAGATGAATTTATAATAGAAATGCAAAATGTTGACTTCAACAAGGCATAGTAGTCATAGTATTTAATATATTTGGATAAGAGGATGCAAGTATTGATATATGAAATGAGTAAGACTCAATGCTCTTTTTCCAGCTCAAAATTTCTCCATTTCCCCACTTCTATAACTTTGAGTCTCTATTTTGTTGCTTCTTAGAATTCCTAATTATTCTTTGGTTTGTCTAAATAGTAGAAAACATTTAACAAACAGGAGATAGTAGTATTTTCCTGTTAAATCTGATGAAATCATATGGAAAGAAACGTTAAGACTTTAAGAAAGTCTTTTTGTAATTCATTCTCATTTACATACTGTGAGCATTACAGAAATAACTAAATAAATATTCATTGATTTGGTCCCCTGTATAGCATATAAACAATATGTGTAAAATTTTACATAGCATAATTTGGGAACCATAAAAATACTCCCTCAGACTAAAAAGATGCTGAAGTCACATTTAATTTTTTAACATAAACCAATTCACTGTTAGCAATAGAAATAATTCTGTTTTTCTCTGTACTCCTTGATAATTAGGTCCAGAGTAAACACTCCTTGTTGTGTGGGCAGTAGTATAAAATAATTTATAGGAACTGAGTTTCTTGACACCCTAAATGTAATTCTAAGTATTCAAAGACACGTTATTTTAAACTTCATCATCTATAACAATAAGCTGTCACCATTCATTTCAGAGAAGCTGACCCTGGAATGCTTATGAGTTTATTATTTTTCAACATGATTACTTCCTATAGTATTTAAGGGATGAGAAGAAAAGGGAGGGGGGAGGTTTGGGTGGGAAATATCATTGTGTTATTAAAACTGTATAAAGAAATACATGAAGTTGGTTCTCTTTATATAAATAAAATAAATTTTTAAATGTAAAAAATAAATTTACCATGGAGTCAGGTTGCTCTGAAATAAAAGATGGATTTTGAAAATCTACCAATTTCACTTCATCTGCTGACTTTATAATCTATCTCTAGGTGAAATCAATTTCTATTCTGCCTCTCTCCTTAGCCAGCCAAAATACCTAAAATCATCTGTTAGAAGTGTGGTAAGGGGTGATAATTGCATATATTGTATGAGGGTGAAAAGTGTGCAGAGAAATTTGGGAAATGTAACATGTTGTGGAAGTTCAAGTAAGCTGCAAGAGCTTAGAGCAAAACCAGTTATAGGAGGCTAAAGATCTAGGCCAGGACTAATATTGATCGCAAGAGTACCTTTGTGCAAATGAAAACCAAAAGATCTTCTTCCTTAGGAAACTATTCCCATCTGTCAATCAGAATTACTAATATATTGATTGTTCAGACCAGGAAACTTGGGTGCCATCTCTCAAAAATTGGGGGGGGGTATAAATCTATTATACATACAATGTGACCAGTGTCACCTTTGTATGCAGTGCCCTTGTGATGCATAGAGCATGTACAGCAGTAACCAGCAACACAAGTCTGGGGACATAAGAAGGGGACATCAAAAGAGCTTAGCAACAAGACCAGAGTAGGAGAGCAACAAAATAAAGATGCATGGAAAAGTGGCAAACACAAACTCTGTTAAATTTCTCAATTTTGTCAGAGCCTCTCACTGGCACAAGACAGAATCACGTATCTTCACAATCTAAGAGACCAGCTTCAGCACAAGATAGTCCATTTTCTGTCCTGATATGTTTGCTGATGGCAAATATTAAACAGATTTAGAAAAAGTTGTCATAAGTGTTTAGAATGTTGCTTCTAATATCACTATACATTCCTAACAAATTATTTGGCATCTCTCATCAAATTGATTTTTAAAAACTGAAATACAACTGAACTAGCTTCCCAGAAAGATACTCAACACTTCATGCAAAGTAAGTTGATCTTGAACAGTGTTAACGCAGGCTAGCATATTTCAACTCCTTATGTTTCCAGGCACCAGAATGCTTAATCTCACCTCGTATTCATTTATGAAAATAAAGAAAATAGAAAGGATCTTTCACAGATAATTTGAAACATACACACACATAAATAAAGACCCATAGTAATTTTTCTAAGTTCTTTTAACATCTGCAGGCTTTCAGAAGTGATACATTTGCTAGGACTGAATTATAGTCACAAGGGAAAATTTAGTAAATGTGTTACAGTTGTATTTTTCCTTTTCTTTAATGGAAACTCCTGTTTGTTCTCATACAAATATCTTTGTCGTGGTGGTGGTGTAGCCACAAAGTTTTCAGACTCTGATATATTTTTTGTTGCTTTAACAATTTGAAACATTGTGAATTCACAAGATAAAGGTATGAAAAAAACTAAAAGATGTTTTATTCTTCACATGAAAAATCCAACTTCTTACCTATAAATATATTTCAAATTTCTATTTACTTATTTGAGAAGCAGCCCCCTTCCAAGGACATATCTCTTTTATCTAGGACTTGGAGGGGAGGTGTCAGGTAGGCACTCCCCTTTGGATCTCATAAAAGAGGCAGCAGTTAGGAGGAGGCACTGAGGGGTCATTTCTTTCTACTTTGCTTCCTCCACTGTATTTCTCCCCTGGCCTAATCCACTCTTCACATATACCTGCACATGTGTGTGTTTGCTTTCTCATCTTTAAATAAATTTTATCACTTTATGCTCCATATATGTACCTGTATTTAGGATGTTTCTCTAAGTAGATGGCAAAGACCTAGAAGAAAAATTAAATTCCACTTCCCCCCTACTTCATTAGGATCTGCATTAGCAGCAAGTTGGAGCCAGTAGTCAGAAGTAGGTATTAAAGTCAGGTACTATAAAGGGGATACTGGTGGTTTAACCACTAGGCTAAACACCTATCCTTATAAACATTTTAAATTTCCTCTCCAGGAGTGGTGATGATTTATGTTGGATGTCTACATTCCCCTCATCCAAGGCACACTCCAATAAAACACTAGCCTCATATGATGAAGTGCTTTCTGGGGTCAATGTTCTATATGCAATAGAGTAATGTGATTAAGAGAATGAGTTTGTGAAAATAAATGGTACCTACTTCAGAGCATTAGTGTGATGATTAAATGATATAATCCACATTAAATTCTTGACACACAATAAGCACTCAATAAATGAGAGCTATTACTACTACTGCTGTTTTAGGAGAAACTAGCTTGTGATGTTGGCCTAATTAGCATTAAAATATATAGTATTATAATAGCTATATTAGCATAGATATATCACTGATTGGAAATGAGAACAAAAGTTAACCACTTTAAATGCAGTCAAGCTTAAGATCATTGAAACCAACCTCAGAAGGACCCTAATAGACCTCCCTTCAAGGAGGAGGACAAAGATATAAGTGAAGTTAACAATTACTACTCAACTAGAGGCAACATCCAACTTGCTCATTATCCTTTATCTCTTGAAATAAGTTTATTTCTCATTGTTAGCACCACTCATTGAATTTCAACATTTACTTTTATAAGATAATTATAAGAGCCAGTAAATATGGAAAATGAGAAGTTTTTTTTTTTTTTACTTTTATTTAATGAATATAAATTTCCAAAGTACGACTTATGGATTACAATGGCTTCCCCCCCATAACTTCCCTCCAACCCGCAACCCTCCCCTCTCCCACTCCCTCTCCCCTTCCATTCACATCAAGATTCATTTTCAATTCTCTTTATATACAGAAGATCAGTTTAGCATACATTAAGTAAAGATTTCAACAGTTTGCTCCCACACAGAAACATAAAGTGAAAAATAATAGATGATTTTTTAAATGATGATGAAATCAGATCAGACCCATTGTCATGTTTAATCCCAGTGAGAGTCAAGTTGGGAATTGTTAATTTCTTTTTTTTTTTTTACAGAAGATCAGTTTAGTATACATTAAGTAAAGATTTCAACAGTTTGCACCCCCATAGAAACACAAAGTGAAATATACTGTTTGAGTACTCGTTATAGCATTAAATCTCAATGTACAGCACATTAAGGACAGAGATCCTACATGAGGAGTAAGTGCACAGTGACTCCTGTTGTTGACTTTACAAATTGACACTCCTATTTATGGCATCAGTAATCTCCCTATGCACCAGTCATGAGTTTCCAAGGCTATGGAAGCCCTCTGAGTTCTCCGACTCTTATCTTGTTTAGACAAGGTCATAGTCAAAGTGGAGATTCTCTCTCCTCCCTTCAGAGAAAGGTACCTCCTTCTTTGAAGACCTGTTCTTTCCACTGGGATCTCACTCACAGAGATCTTTCATTTAGGTGTTTGTTTTTTTTTTTTTTGCCAGAGTGTCTTGGCTTTCCATGCCTGAAATACTCTCATGGGCTTTTCAGCCAGATCCGAATGCCTTTAGGGCTGATTCTGAGGCCAGAGTGCTGTTTAGGACATCCACCATTCTATGAGTCTGCTGAGTATCTCGCTTCCCATGTTGGATCACTCTCCCCTTTATTTATTCTATCAGTTAGTATTAGCAGGTACTAGACTTGTTTATGTGCTCCCTTTGACTCTTAGTCCTTTCATTATGATCAATTGTGAACTGAAATTGATCACTTGGACTAGTGAGATGGCATTGGTACATGCCACCTTGATGGGATTAAATTGGAGTCCCCTGGTATGTTTCTAACTCTACCATTTGGGGCAAGTCAGCTTGAGCATGTCCCAAATTGTACATCTCTTCCCTCTCTTATTCCCACTCTTATGTTTAACAGGGATCACATTTCAGTTAAATTTCAACACTTAAGAATAACTGTGTATTAATTACAGAATTAAACCAGTCATATTAAGGAGAACAGACCAGAAAAAAAAAAAAACTACTAAGAGGGATAATGTATTAAGTTGTTCATTAACAGTCAGGGCTATGCTGATCAAGTCACCGTTTCTCATAGTGTCCATTTCACTTCAACAGGTTTCCTTTTTGGTGTTCAGTCAGTTGTCACCAATCAGGGAGAACATATGGTATTTGTCCCTTTGGGACTGGCTTAGTTTACTCAGCATGATGTGTTCCAGATTCCTCCATTTTGTTGCAAATGACTGGATTTCGTTGTTTCTTACTGCGGTATAGTATTCTATAGAGTACATGTCCCATAATTTCTTTATCCAGTCTACCGTTGATGGGCATTTAGGTTGGTTCCAGGTCTTGGTTATTGTGAATTGTGCTGCAATAAACATTAGGGTGCAGACCGCTTTTTTGTTTGCCAATTTAAATTCCTTTGGGTAAATTCCAAGGAGTGGGATGGCTGGGTCGAACGGTAGGGTTATATTTAGGTTTCTGAGGAATCTCCAGACTGACTTCCATAGTGGCTTGACCAGTTTGCATTCCCACCAACAGTGGGTTAGTGTCCCTTTTTCCCCACATCCTCGCCAGCATCTGTTGTTGGTAGATTTCTGAATGTGAGCCATTCTAACCAGGGTGAGGTGAAACCTCATTGTGGTTTTGATTTGCATTTCCCTGATTGCTAGTGACTTTGAACATTTTTTCATGTGCCTGTTGGCCAGAAAATGAGAAGTTTTGAATCAAGTTTATCTATTGATCCTGAGTAGCCTAAGGCAATTCCTCAAAGATATAAAAATGGAGGTGATCCAGCAGAATGACCAGTGAAATTATGACTCCCTTTCAAGGCACAGATTTTCTTCTTATAATTTTCTTCAGTGCTTTGCATAGCATAGAAAAATACATATTAAAGAGGATCAGCTCAACTTGCAGGTATTCCAGTTATTGACTCCTTTATTCATTTAAAATATGTCACTTCATGAGCAAAGGGTGATAAAGGATGCACAGATTCACCCATATACACAAAAACTTCCCTAAATTTAGCTCTCTCCAATTAGACATTCCATTTAACTGGAATTTGGATTGCTTTAACAATAGTCTATTACAGAATCACGAAGAAGTAGAGTGGGTCAACCTCCCTGCTAGAAATAAACTTTAAATGATGGCCAAAAAAATCTATTTCTAATAAAGAGAATTTGTGTCTACTAGGCCAACTTCAGGGGAAAAGTAGGCCCTCTATTAGATCCAGGAGAAAATCAGAGTGATTGAAGGTAAGTCCATTTCAATAAATCCTATTTTTTATTACTTTAAGAAAAATCAAATAAAATTAAATATTAATCTAAAATCCATTCACATTCATTCAACATCTACCAGGTGACTACTATATCTAAAACACAAGATAGTGAACATTGTGAAGGGTCTTCAAAAAAGTTCATGGAAAAATTTTGTATAGTGAAAAAACTGTATGAATTTCAAAAAATTTTTGCCCCAAAATGGACTTATATTTTATTTTCATTTTTCCACTAATATTTAGAGTACCCTTATATATGTGTTTAGTGGAACAGAAATGGTAGAAAAGGGAAGAGAGAAAAGAGATTTATTCCAAGTAAAGGAGAATTCAGAAGGCCTTTTGAAATATTTGGCCTTAGTTACTTGCCTTCTTATCTTTAAAAATATTTCAGTGAATGCCAGAAATTCAGATGTGTAGAACATTTTTTTCTGCCAAGGGACATTTGCATATTTATTTATTTACTTATTTATTTTTCAACTATTATTTAATAAATATAAATTTCCAAAGTATTTTTAGATTATAGTGGCTTTTCCCCCCATAACCTCTCTCCCACCTGCAACCATCCTATCTACCACTCCCTCTCCTATCCCATTCTTCATCATTCATTTTCAATTATCTTTATATACAGAAGATCAATGTAGTATATACTAAGTAAAGATTTCAACAGTTTGCACCCACACAGATACACAAAGTATAAATTATTGTTTGAGTAGTAGTTTTACCGTTAATTCGCATAGTACAACACAATAAGGACAGAGATACTACATGGGGATTAGGTGCACAGTGACTCCTATTGTTGACTTAACAATTGACACTGTTGTTTATGACATCATTAATCACCCTAGGCTCTTGTCATGAGTTACCAAGGCTATGGAAGCCTCTGGAGTTCACCAAGGTCATAGTAAAAGTGGAAGTTCTCTCCTCCCTTCAGAGAAAGGTACCTCCTTCTTTGATGGACCCTTCTTTCCACTGGGATCTCACTCACAGAAATCTTTCTTTTAGGTCATTTTTTTTTTTTTTTTTGCCAGAGTGTCTTGGCTTTCCATGCCTGAAATACTCTCATGGGCTCTTCAGCCAGATCCGAATGCCTTAAGGGCTGATTCTGAGGCCAGGGTGCTGTTTAGGACATCTGCCATTCTATGAGTCTATTGTGTATCCCACTTCCCATGTTGGATCATCCTCTCCTTTTCAATTTTATTAGTTAGTATTAGCAGACACTAGTTTTGTTTATGTGATCCCTTTGACACTTAATCCTATCAATATGATCAATTATGAACTGAAACTGATCACTTTGACTAATGAGATGGCATTGGTACATGCCACCTTGATGGGATTGAATTGGAATCCCATATAAATTTCACGCCTCTCTAATTTTAATTTATTTATTTCATTTATTTGGGAGAGATAGAGATCAGTCTCATCCATCTGCTGATTCACTCGCCAGATGTCTGGGGCTAGTCCAGGTGAAGAGCAGCAGCACAAAACTCAATTCATGTCTGCCACATCATACCTCCCTAAGATATCATTTGGCCAAATGAAATATATTTGGTCTTTTAATCTTTTACATATGTAAAACTCATTAGCATTCAATAATTTTTATTACTTTTCTCCAAATTTGTTCTAATATTTCTAGGACTGATGTTAATTCATAAAATGCCAATTCATCAGAAATAATGTCTCAGGTATAAACATAGGGCTATATTCCTTGATTTTACTATACATTACTTAAGAGCTGTGATGTTAAATTTGAGTTCATATACTAATTGTATTGTCCCCACATGAAAGAACTTTCGGTATCAGCACAACTCTAGAAATGACCCATAACACAATTTGGTGAATTGCATGAAGTATGTAATTCTTGGTATAATGACACACAGTAGGTTTGCATGACTGTTGGGTATATACTAATTCATTTCTCATTTTTAATTTGCTTAATACATCCAGGTATCTAATATTGAAAGATATCTTTTAAATGAAGTATAAAGGCCTATTTACAGTTTTAAAGGTTCTCAACTACCTAATAAGAAGTCAATAATGTCTGCGTACTTTGAGGAAACAAACAAAAAGAAATCACATAAAAATTCTTGGAAATTATAAATTGAGAATATTTCAGTTTTTCACACATAAGTATTTTCTAAATATGTGATTTAAAGGACAGATATCTGGGCATTTAGAGAAGTCAGTTTGAAAAGCATTAGTTCCACTTTTTGATAATATTTTTTACTCATCTCAGAGCAATTAAAATGTGCTGAAAAGATCTGAGTTCAGTTGATTAGCTAAAACTGGAAATATTCCCTGCAGGTAAATGCACAGGTCAAAAATCCACTCAAAGAAATTTTAATTGGAATCAAATTATGTGAGACTGTGGATTTAGCTATTAATTTTTTAAAAAAGAGTTGGGCTTCATTCTGTTGTTAATTAACATTATTAATTAGTTTTATCCAGTATTATTTTACTGGATTTATATGCACATTTGAACTCTCCTTACTCTACCACCTCTTCTTGGACCCTAGAGATACTCAATTAAGTGCGACTATTTACCACCAACACTATAACAATTCAGTTGGTTTTGCAGCATAACCTAAGTATTATTAACAATATTTATGACAAAGCCCCTTTCTTTTCATATATTATTCATATTGTCAGGCATTCCAAAAAGTCAAATGTATACTCATTTATTTTATCAAATGTAAATTATGGTATAACCTGGAAAACTTAAGAAAAAATTTAAGCAGAACCCAGTGAGCTGAAACCATCAATTAATTTTAATTTTGTAGAAAAACACATCACAAGGAAACAAGCCAACAATGTACATTCCTTCAAAGTAACTATGAGCTCTAGTCATGAGATTACAGGACTCTGAAATTTCAATTTCACTTTCCCTTATACTCCCATAGCTTTTCTTTTCAAACACAGATATTTACTGACATCTTTCCTTGGGGAATACCCAGATTTGTCAATAATCAGCTCAAAAAGAAGCTATGTATGAAGAAGAGTATCAAATCTTACCTATTTGCCAGAATGACAAAAGTGAAAAGGATACATGATCAGTTATTAGAAATGAAATTTAAACTGTTTAAATCTTCAAACTGGAGGCATTGGAGCTAGGGTCCAAATAGGAGTAATTTTTCAAATCTCACTGGTATATTGAGACTTTGAGAGTTTCTTGCCTCAGTTCTTTCATTTTTTACTTGTGAATTTTTAAAAGAGATTTTCACATTCTTTTTTTTTTTTTTTTTTTTTTTTTTTTTGACAGGCAGAGTTAGTGAGAGAGAGAGACAGAGAAAGGTCTTCCTTCCATTGGTTTACCCTGCAAATGCCACTACGGCTGGTGCACTGCGCCGATCCGAGGCCAGCAGCAAGGTGCAGGGCCCAAGCACTTGGGCCATCCTCCACTGCCCTCCCGGTCCACAGCAGAGAGCTGCACTGGAGGAGGAGCAACCGGTACAGATTCCAGTGCCCCAACCGGGTCTAGAACCTGGGGTGCTGGCGCCGCAGGCGGAGGATTAGCAAGTAAGCCACCGTGCCGGCCAATATTTTCACATTCTAAAATAATGCATTTATTTTCATTTCGTTTTAAGTAGAGCTTTATTAGAAAATACTAATGAGGGCCAGTGCCGTGGATCACTTGGTTGATCCTCCACTTGTGGAGCTGGCATCCCATATGGGCGCTGGGTTCTAGTCCTGATTGCTCCTCTTCCAGGCCAGCTCTCTGCTGTGGCCTGGGAGCGCAGCTGAGGATGGACCAAGTGCTTGGGCCCCTGCACTTGCATGGGAGACCAGGAAGAAGCACCTGGCTCCTGACTTCGGATCGGCACAGTGCCGGCTGTGGCAGACATTTGAGGAGTGATCCAATGGAAGGAAAAACTTTCTCTCTGTCTCTCACTGTCTATAACTCTACCTGTCAAATAAATTTAAAAAAAATACTAATGAAAATTAAAGCAATAATTGTTATATTTAATCTTGGTAGACTAAAAAGATTAAATAAGTCACACAATCACACTTATAAACACCTTCTGTAATCTTTCCAGCTTATTAAAATTTGGTATCCTTAGGGCCAGCGTTGTAGCACTGTAGGTTAATCCTCCACCTGTGGTACCAGCATCCCATATGGATCTGGTTCATGTCCTGATTGCTCCTCTTCAGATCCGGTCTGTCTGCTACAGCCTGGAAAAGCAGCAGAAGATGGCCCACATGGGAGACTCGGAAGAAGCTCCTGGCTCTGCATTGGTCCAGCTCTGGCCATTGTGGCCATTTGGAGAGTGAATGTGAGGATGGAAGACCTTTCTCTCTTTCTCCCTCTCTCTGTCTGTAACTCTAAATAAATAAAATCTTTTTAAAAAAATGATATCCTCAAATGCAATCTATTTACCTCACTAGAGTTAAAATTTCTCAAAGTATTTAATAGTATTTATAATTTGTACAATCTTCACAATTAATGCACATCATAAAAATCTGAGGAATAAGAACTAATCGAGACACAATCAGCAATGAGATTTAGGTTACTTCTCAGGAAAATTATGCAGTAGTTATCTATAGTTGTTTGCTATTGGAATCTTAAGATTCATGGTTAAATATTTACTGCTTGCCAAATGAGATTCATTCACGTTCAGGAGAAGCCACAAGAAAACATTCTTGAGTACCTACAATGTATTAGTCAATTTACTTGAGTAGACATGGATTAGGCATGTAAAGGCCAGTAGAAACATTTTGAGTAACTAATACATGGTAAGGAAGGGAATAACAAAGTAAAATATTTCTAAAAGGACAAGTGTGAATATCCAAATGCTTTAATAATTTATTCCTTTTTATGATTTAGCCCAAATAATTATATCCAGGATTAATATTTTTCAGCATTACACTAATGTCTGAATTTACTCCAGTGAACAATTTCTGAAGAAACTATTTTCATCCAACTGTGCAACTGCAAAGATGTTACTAGTGAGTAAAGTTATTATACACAGGGGTGCTTGTGTTTCACATATCAAATAATTACTAAAAAATTTATCATAGCAGAAGTTCTGGCACTAGTAATGGACTAATGGAAAGAAAATCTGGTTTACAGCCACCATCAATTTGAATGCAGAAAAGGTGGAAGCATTTCCACCAATATCTGGAACCCGACAAGGATGCCCATTTTCACCACTGCGATTCAAAATAGTCCTGGAAGTTTCAGCAAGAGCCATTAGACAAGAAAAAGAAATCAAAGAGATACATATTGAAAAGGAGGTAATAAAATGATCCCTATTTGCAGATGACATGATTCTATACATAGGGGGACCAAAAGAATCCACTAAGAGACTATGGTGAGTGACCCTTAAGAGAGTTTGGTAAAGTTGCAGGAAATAAAATTAACACACAAAAATCAAAAGCCTTTGCATACACATACAATGCCATGACAAAGAACTTGTAAGATCAGTCCCATTCACAATAACTACAAAAAAAGTAAATACCTTGCAACAAATTTAACCAAGAATGTCAAAGATCTCTATGATGAAAATTATATGGAGGAGGCAAGATGGCGGAATAGGAAGGGAGCACACTGATAGTATGGGGAGAGACAGTTTAGAAAATTATAAAACATTAAAGAAAGAACTTCCACTTTGACCATGGCCTTGTCTAAATATGATCAGAATCAGTGAACTCAGGGGGCTTCCATAGCCTTGGCAGCTCATGACAAGAGCCTAGGGTGATTACTGAGGCCATAAACAAGAGTGTCAATTTGTTAAGTCAACAACAGGAGTCACTGTGCACTTACTCCTTATGTAGGATCTTTGTCCTTAGTGTGCTGTACATTGAGATTTAATGCTATAACTAGTACTCAAACAGTATTTTTCACTTTATGTTTCTGTGTGGGAGCAAACTGTTGAAATCTTTACTTAATGTATGCTAAACTGATCTTCTGTATATAAAGAGAATCAAAAATGAATCTTGATGTGAATGGAAGGGGAGAGGGAGTGGGAAAAGGGAGGGTTGCGGGTTGGAGGGACGTTATTTGGGGGAAGCCATTGTAATCCATAAGCTGTACTTTGGAAATTTATATTCATTAAATAAAAGTTAAAAAAAAAAGAAATAAAACACCAAAAACAAAAAAAGGAAAAATTTCTCATGTTCATGGCTTGGAACAATTCTTATCATCAAAATGTCTATAGTACATATTTATAGATTTAATGTGATCCCAATCAAAATACCCATGACATTCTACTCAGATCTAGAACAAATTATGCTAAAATTCTATGAATTCACACAAAAACACAAGAGACCCTGAATAGCTAAAGCAAACTTAAACAACAAAAATAGCCATTGTGGAAGACAGTATGGAGATCAGAAATCTGAAAATAGATCTACCATATGACCCAGCAATCTCACTCCTAGGAATTTACCCAAGGAAAATGAAATCAGCATATGAAAGAGTTACCTGTATTCCTATGTTCATTGCAGCTCAATTCGCAATAATAGATATGGAATCAACTCAAATGTCCATCATCCAATAACTCTATAAAGCAAATGTGGGGTATATACGCTATGGAATACTACTCAGTGGAAAAAAGGATGAAATCCTATATTTTGCAACAAAATGGATGCAACTGAAAACCATTATAAATAGTGAAATAAACTAGTCCCCATAAGACAAATACCATATGTTTTACCTAATGTGTGGTAACTAACAGAGTATCAAAAATGTAAAGTATAGGAGTGAACTTGACATTTTTAGATTTGATGATTGTTTACAGATCTTATCTCTACTATTGAGAAACAGTGTTTTCTTCTATTTGTTGAATTTTTGTTTACATAGTGTAGGGTTACTCTTATGAGTATAAAATAAACAAAGTAGCTCATTGTAAAAATTAAAAGAAAATAAGAATGTAAAGAGGAGGGAGATGGGGTGGGAATTATCACTACGCTCCTAAATCTGTATATATAAAATACATGAACTTTACTCATCAGAAAGGGTGTAGGGGGAGGATCAAGAAGACTCAAATCCACCAATATTCCAGAAAGGGTATAGGAGAAGGAGCAAGGAGGCCCACACCCACCATCCATAAAAATTCTAGACTGAATGCGAATTGGGCGTTCAGTTCTTTACTGAGATGCTGATCTGGTCTTTAAGTTGTACTTTCTTCATTATTTCTTTTCATTAGAAATTTTCTAGCATGCCTACCACTAAAAACAAAAACAAAAACACTTGAGATCACTACAGTGAGTGATGCCTAATTGATTTTTTAATTCACATACCTAAGAAACCCTGATAGCAAAATGTAAAAGAAAATTAGGGAGAAACAGTTTGCAAACCAAAATGTGATGAGGAATAAGAAGGAGGAACAACTGATTTTGACTGGTATCTTGGCATAAAGTTTACACTAACCTTTCCACCACTTTTTTTTTTCAGTTGTTTCTAGTCACACAGTTGACTACTCCTGCAGGTTATGTGCTATTTGGATCCCACAAGAAAATGCTCTCAATTTCAATGAAATTAAGGTGTCTGTTCATTGAAGAAGGAAAAAGATTGCTTAACATTAAGTAGTTCATCATTTTCTGCAGCCTTAGTTTTCACTGAAAGTCTAATGAATATATTCAAGCTCCAGGGGAAACCACAGCCAACCAAGCAAATGGTATATTTGAGTGAGAATCAGAGTTACTGCTTATCTCTCCTCTCAGCATGGGATGAACAGTTCAGAGCATTTTCATTTTCTCTTTTAAAAAAGCCTATCTTCTTGCAAATGAAAAAAAAAACCACCTGACTTTGCATTTGCCCTTTGTTTTTGTGTCTGTCCTCTATTTTACATTTTTATTTGACATTTACTAAACAGAATTTCATTTTTTATATAACTATTCAAATTTACAAGACAGAATTGGCTGAGGAGTTTTATGATTATTGTTTCAATTAAGTGTTGCTTGTGGATATAAAATTATCCTTGCTTTTTTATTAATCCTATAGTAGTTTACATTGTGTATCAGAAGGTTCATAACATCATTTAGTGGGCCAATTTAACTCAGATCATGAGTATGCTGTATAGAACTAAGCCAAAAATAATCAGGACCTAGAATTCTAAGTCCAACCAGTCCCAAAATAAAGGCTTGAAATCTAGACCACATGATTATTTGTATACAGTGTCAGATATACAGATAAAAATGTAAAATTGCAGTCAACTATGTATTTATATGAAAAATATCTGCATTTTTACTTGAATCTTTGCATATATGAGATGTCTATTTCACAGAATGGCATCTAATTACTAATAATGTGCCATCTTGATTATTTTTTCCTAAAAGCTGTATCAATTTCCTGAATTCTGTTTTTTAAAAGGCAAAGTTACAGGTGGTGGAGAGAGAGAGAGAGAGAGAGAGAGATCTTCCATCTACTGGTTCACCCCCCAAATGGCAGCAATAGCCAGATCTGGGACAGGTGGAAGCCAGGAGCCAGGAACTTCTTCCAGGTTTCCCACATGGGTGCAAGGGCCCAAGCACAAGGGCCATTTTATGCTGCTTTCTCAGGCACATTAGCCAAATTACTGTATTTACTATATGGTATTTACTTAGCCAAGACTCTTAAATTCCTTGTTTTGCTAGTTCTGTAATAGATGTGACAGGTCCACCTTCCAGGTACACTGGGTTGGTAAGGTTACACTCTGAGGTCTTGAGTTGCCCTATCACTAAAGCACTGGAGTGGGAGGGAGTAAGTTTGATGAAAGAGAGGAGGCGGGTCTGCCCTTTAAAACTGAGGTGGAGACAGTCTTGATCCATCAGTCTATGCCCTTTGTGCCTCTGGTAGGAGTGGCAGCCCTGTTAACCTCTGCAACACCTGTGGGCTCTCTCCTTTTCTTGAAGGATACTATATACTTGCAATTGCATAGCTTTAATGTCCCATCCTGTAGAATCCCTTAAGTCCCTCAGCCTTTCTTCATTTTGCTCCATCTCTTGTCCCATTCATACCAAGGCAGCAGTATTTCTGTAGATATAACCCCTAATTTTCAACAATTTGTTTAAAAATATTGTTAGCTAAATATTCAACCTTGTCATTTACAATTTCTAATTTCCACAAATATTAAAGGACAATTCAGTCAAGTTATTTGCTACATTACAAGTATAACAAAGAGCACCTTTCCCCCAGTTTCTGCCAGTTTCCCCCAGTTTCCCCCTTGTTTCTGCCTTAGGTCTTGTGAGAATCACCATTCATTCACATTCACATTCACATTTTTCCCAACAGTCTCTTCAAATTGACTCAGGTATTTTCGAATATGAACCTCAAAAATATCTTCTAGCTTCTATCTATTACTTTGGTTCCTTCCACATTTTTAGAAATTTGTTACAGCAGAAACCCACTTCTAAGCAGCAACCTATGTATTAGTCAGGGTTCTTCAGGGAAACAAAACCAGCAAAAGAAACAGCAGATTATCTTCAAAATTTAAGATGCTCTTAAAATACAGATTTAAGGATTTGGTTCACCTGATTATAGAAGCGTGTATTAGTCTGTATTCCATGGTTATCCCAAAATACCTAAGGCCAGATGAATTATAAAGAAAAGAGGTTTATTTATCTTCAAGTTTTAGAGGCTAAAAGTCCAAACATGCTGGCCCTGTCAGAGGATCCCTTTGACTGTATCACATTACGGTGGAAGGCATCATGCAGGACCTCATGCAAGGAAACATCACATGGCAAGATAGTAATCCAAGAAATATTGACACTTTGAAGTGCAATGATTTTGTTTTTTTTATACTATTTGCTGAATTCTTAACTAAGTGTAGGATTAATCTTATGAGTATAAAGTTAACTGAAAATAGATCTTCGTAAAAAACAAGGATGGGAATAGGAGAGGTAGGAGGATGGAGAGTAGGAACACAGGCAAGAGGGAGGGTAGCATGGGAAGAATCACTATGTTCCTAAATTTGTATATATGAAGTGCATGAAGATTCTATATGTTAAATAAAAGATTCCTAGGAAAAAATGATGCAAATAAATATTACAAAGAAATCTAATTTCATCACACTCCCTTTTCATATTTTCTGAATAAAAAATTATGTTAAAATCAATAGTTCATTCCTTTTTGACAATGATAACTAGCTACATTAGTGGCCAACCCAGATGCAAGTCCTGTAGATGGGTCACAAAACAAGCTCAGCTCCTCAGGAACACAATGTTGATTCTGGCCATTCCCAAAAGAATGTTTATGATATATTCAGGGTGGAACTGACTTTAGTTTTCTTTTTGCTAACAAGAGGCTTAAAATAAATTCTACTGCAAATCTTTTTTTTTTTAAAAAAGGCCAAGTTCAAGTTCATTTATTATAAAAACCCCTCTCACAGGAACTAAATCAGGGTCCCATGAGAACTACCTTAATCTTTTTTTCTTTCAAATTCTATTTTTAGAAATGTTGACATAAAAATTATACATATTTATTGGGTACTGTGTGATGTTTCATTACATGTACATTGTGGGGAGCAACTCGGACTAGACTAAGTTACTGGAATTAAGACTTATTCTATGCATCTGCTCTCCCACAATATGGCGCTGAGAAGGGAGAAACAGCTTCTACACAGCTGCCTCCAGTTCAACCAATAAACTGTAGGACTTACTCCTGATTGGAGGAGAGCAGCGTACTCGGCGTGTGGGTAGCAGATTTGGGATTGGTGGAGGAGGACTATAAAGGAGGAGAGAGACAACATGCACCAGGAACATCTATCTGAGGGAACACCTGTGCAGCCCCCGAGAGAGCTGGCCGGCGGTGTGCCGCTCCCCCGCGGAAGTGGGGAAAGTGGCTAGGGGGAACCGCCCTTCCACGGAGGTGGAAGGGTCGGTAGCCAACCCGGGAAGAACCAGCAGCAAACCCGGGGAGGGCCGAGCAGACGAAAGAACAGCGCAGGGTCCTGTGTCGTTCCTCCACGAAGACGAGGAGCGACATAATGGTGCCGTGACTCGGATATGAAGCCTAGGCAGGGTCTTGTGTCGTTCCTCCACGAAGAGGGGGAGCGACAGTACATATTATGCAATGTGCAATCAGGGTAAATATATTTCTATTTTTAAGCATTTAACATTTCTTTATATTGAAAGCAACCGAATTCCTATTTTTTTTCATTTTTAAGAGAGAAATATACAGTACAGTAACATCATCTTATAGTTACCCTATTGCTCAATATGATATTGCTCCCAATAATCTAACCAATGCCCACTAGACTTCACTTCTAAAAGGTCCCACCATGTCTCAACATCACCACACTGAGGACCAACCTTCTAACACATGAACCTTTGGGAGATAAACTATATCCAAATCATAGCAAAGTGGAAGTCCAATGTCTGCAGGGAAAGCCAGTGGGTTAGAGACCTGGAGAGGAGTTAACATTATGTGTTTAAAATTAGTGAGGTCACTCTTCTTTTGATTGGATGAAACCCCGTTCTCTATACATTTTGGAGAGAAATCTGTTTTACCCAAAGTCCATAAATCTCAGTGCTAATTCTATCAAAAACATTCACAGAAATATTCATAATAATATTTTGTGAAATATCTGGCAGAGCAGTCAAGCTGACAAAATTAGCATCAGCATCCTCTCAAAATTCATATTAACCTAAAATCTCACAATGTGAGCATAATAAAGAATATGGCTTTTACAGATGTAATCAGTTAAGTCAAATGAGGCCCTACTGATAAGGTGATAGCTAAACTGAATATAACTGTATCCTTATAAAAAAAAGAGAGGACAGACAGACATTCAGGGAAGAAGGCCACAACGGAAGCAATGATAGGAATGATGCAGTTACAAATGAAGGAATGCTAAGAATTTCTGGACATCAGCGGAAACTAGGAAGGTGCTAGATAGAATCATTCCTTAAAATAATCAGACAGAGAGCTTACAACATCTTCATTTTATACATCTGTCCTGCAGAGCTATGAATGAACATAATTTCTATTATTTTAAGCCGCCAAATTTGTGGTAATTTGTTACAGGAGCCTTGGAAAACTAATGTGCATGCCTATCATTTTTACTTCTTAACATATTCTAGGATTAGGGCAGATAATCTGTGTTGACTCCCAAAATCTCTTAGAGGCAATTTTTAGTTATGACTTACCTACAGGGAATTATAGTCACAGATACTTGGATGTTATGGTGATTCCACAGATAACAAAAATATAATAGATGACCCCATTATCATAATTTACCAAATTGTTAAAATCTTGAAAGTATATACCACAGATGCTTTCGGTGGAACTGAGAAAGTCCTAATATAAGTTTCCATCTCTTCTCTCCAAGATAAGAATTCTAAAATACAAGGTTTGTCTCCAGTTAAAGAAATTTGGGACATTAATCATTTTTAGAATCTCTGATTTGTTGAATTAGAAAAGGAATGATATACCCTTCTAAAAGGTATGGAACAAGTGCAAATTACATGCAGAAAGAAATTCTATCCTGAGGCATATACATAAGGTAGAATCATGGTAAATACTCAGCAGTTGTTGGGAAAATATAAGCATGTGAACTTGAGCTTTGAGGCTGTGTATCTGTTTATATCCATATGTGGATGTGGGTGTTTAATAAGAATGACAAAAATGTATGATATCTGAAAACTTTCAGTGTTGACACAGATTATAAATACTTACAAACAAGCAACTGGAGAAGAAAAAGTAAAATTGTGATTTGGATTTATAAAAGTGTTAATTATAGTCATTTAGTTGAAGTTATTATTTATGCATAATTGTCATGCAGTTCAACAATAATTATGCATATCATTAAATATGTGCATTAGGATTAACTTTGTGAAACATTATGGTTTGTTGTGACAGAAAATTCCATACATGTATAGACCAAACTTCAGCGTTTACTTCTATGGTTATATATTGACAATTTAGGAAATAGGGTTACAAAAACAGAGAACAGGAAATTTGGTTTTATGGGCCTGGCTGCGTGCTGATTGAGAGGACCTGGGATATTCATATTTTACAGCAGAAAAAGACAGAACTCTCTAGGTGCCAATTTTCATTTCCTACAAATCATTTATTTTCACTTTATTTGAAAAGAAGGGAGTGGGGAGGGAGGGAAGGAGAAAGGAAAAGAGGGAGAGAGAGATTGATTGAGCTTTTGTCCAGTGGTTAACTCCCCAAATGCCCTTAATGCCAGGATGGGCAGCAGTGAACCCAGGCAACTATAACTCAATCTAGAGGCTCCCAAATGTGTGGAAGGTACCCAGTCGGCAGAAAGCTGCAATCAGAAGCGGAGACAAGAGTGAAGTCAAGAATCACACCCAGTCATTTCCATATGGGATATGGGCACCTCATGTGGCGTCTAAACCATGAAACTAAATACCCATCCCTGAAAGAACTGATTTCATCAAAGGTCAAGAGGTAGCTTCTGCAAGAATTTCTCATATCTCAATTTGGTAAGTTAACACAATAGATACTAAGAATGACAGCTCCACAATGGAGGAGTAAGACACTAAAGAAATTACTTGACTCTCACTACACTATATTTTGACTCTCTATACTTCACCATCACGGGCTTTAGGGATGATTCTACTTATTTATTTGAAAGGCAGAGTTAGAGAGAGGCAAAGAGAGAGAAAAGTCTTCCATCCACCGGTTCACTCCCCAAATGGCTGGGAGCTGGGCCAATCTGAAGCTAGGAGCCAAGAGCTTCTTCTGGGTCTCCCACATGGGTTCAGGGGCCCAAGGACTTGGGCCATCTTCTACTGCTTTCCCAGGACATAGCAAAGAGCTGGATCGGAAGTGGAGCAGCTGGGACTTGAACCGACACTTACATGGGATACCAGCACTGGAGGAGTCAATTTCATCCACTACACCATAGCACCGGTCCCTAAGGGCAATATTTTTATTCATAAACATGCATTGAACTCCATTTATGGAATATAGGCTTTCAGTTGTTTTCTATTCAGAATACAATAACACCATCATATTTCACATGATTAAGTAGCTAAGCCTAGGCTTCCATTATACGAAATATCCTAGTTATTGTACTCCCCTCAAGCAGTATCCATTTTGGAACAGATTGAGTTGAACAAGAATAATTTCAGATTTTTAAAAATAACATTTTCATTTTTCCTTTCTGCAAACATCTTGTGATCCAATTAATTTTTGTAGCCTCTAGGTTCACTTGAAACATTACTTCCAAGGTGCTGAATATATGTTGATGGTATTTATTCCGCCCTTAGCAAAGAAAGATTGGTAGTGCCAGCCAGAATTGCTAAAAATGTGTTAAAGTAGGTAACTCTGTACATTATACAGGTGCTGTTGTGAACTTATTTATATAAGAAATTATCTCTTAATTATACTGATCTAAAAGTTTTTCATGATGGAAAATTAATAAAGAACATTCTTTGGCTCCATTTCTGAAAACCAACACACACATTGTTAATATTAGTGAGAGTTTAGATCTCTGCTCATGATTTACTTGTTCAAATTTAATTTTATTAAATAATATAAGAAATCACCGTATTTAATAGTGATAAGTTTCCATCTGCAGTATTCAAATTAATATTAAACTAACTCTAAGTGGAGGTTCCTATAATATTTGCTTCAGGAAATATTCCAAAGAACTCAAACTTCTATGGAAAATCTATGCAAAAAGAAGAGAGAATAAAAAGCTTCTGTTTGCAAAGAACATTCTAAAGATTTTTCCAGAATGGTAAAAGCCAAAAACAGTTCATTTGCAAATAATACTCCAAGATTTCTCCATATCTCTGTACTCTTCTTATGGTCCATGGTCTCCAAGGAATATAGCCTAATTTTTTTTTTTTTTTGCAACACACCCTATGCCTCTCACATGTTTTTTTTTTTTTTTTCCTCAAATGAGAAATGTACTAAAATCACAGGACTTGCTTATCAGAGTAGTCCACTGCTTCCAAAGGAATCAACCAAGGCTCTCAGTTAAAGGACGCTGCTAACTGCCTGCAAAGATCTTGGATGTGTATTCATTACTGAAATTAATTCACTCCACAATAAAGACTGATCATTCCATGGAAGTCAAAGAAGTTTGTGTTAAATAGGTTTTATTGGGTTGTCCAACACAACAGAGAAGCTATAAGTACAAATGTCCTAAAAATTGAAAGGAAAGGGAATAGACACCAAAATTTAGAATATTTTTGAAAAAATATGACTGTTGGAGGATAAGTATTGATAGAAAAAGGCAGCTGACTCACAGATCCACTGCTCAACTTGATCATGAAAATATTGTAAAATTTCCTCCCTATTTGCTATCAATGGAAAACATGTGGCAAATGATTTAGTATATACTGGGAGTGTCATAAATATTTGTGAACTTACCTTGATTACACTTTATCATACTGAACTAGTTTTATGAAAAAGTAAGGAGTCACACAACTGTTAATTGGCATTGATTAAGTAATGACAATTTGTTCTGCAACTATTGAATTTTGTAACTTGATGTTATTTGAAGAGAAATGGCTTAAATTTTGGAGATTGAAATAAGAAAAGGAGCATTTTTCACCTACAATGAATTGTTAATTCAGTGTGCTAACTTCCTCATCACTTGTCAAAGACATGATACGACCAAAGAACTTGGATAGATTCATGACATAAAAATAAAGAACAATATAACTTCAAACTCCATAGTAGCACAAAATGAATTACAACATAGTTTCATCAGTTAATGACACGGATACATTCTCAAATATATATCTTCAGGCCATTTCATCACTGTGCACACATCCCAAAGCGAACTTACAGAAGCCATAGTGTCTACAACATCACTGGCTGCTATAACTTTATAGATTCATCAGCACATATATAATGCATCACTGCACATGTTTTCTTGAAAAACAGTTGGAAACATTCCAGGGCATAATGCAATGGTCTGCAAACTATATCTCAAATGTCACCCTTTATGTGAACAAAGCATTTCTTGCCATCTCCTTCCAAAATGCATGAAAAACAGTAGGTAATAGTTGTAGCTTGTCCAAACATTTACATTTAGATGCAGTAAACTGCAATATAAATGTCTTTTTACTCTCCTTCATTCCTATTAATTTCTTTTTTTAAAGCTTTTATTTAATGAATACAAATTTCAGAGGTACAACTTTAGGAATATAGTGGATTTTCCCTCCATATCCACCCTCCCACTCCCACTCCTGTCCCCCCTCCTACTCCCTTCCCCATCCCATTCTTCATTAGGATTTTTAAGTAACTTTATATACAGAAGATCAACTGTATACTAAGTAAAGATTTCAAGTTTGCACTCACTCATTCACACAATGTATAAAGTACTGTTTGAGAACAGCTGTGGCATTGTCTGAGTATACAAAGCCTGTTGATTTTGGTGAGTTGTTTTTATATCCTGCTATTTTATCAAACTCTTCTATGAGTTCCAATAGTCTCTCAGTGGAGACTTTTGGATCCCCTATATATAGAATCATGTCATCTGCAAATATGGTTAGTTGGACTTCCTCCTTTCCAATTTGTATCCCTTTGATTTTTTTTTTCTTGACTAATGGCTCTGGCTAAAACTTTCAGGGCTACTTTGAATAGCAACGTTAGGAGTGGGCATCCTTGACTGGTTCGGGATCTTAGTGGGAATGCCTCCAAATTTTCCTCATTCAATAAGACACCAGTTGTGGGTTTGGCATAAACTGCCTTGATTGTCTTGAGGAATGTTCCTTCTATACCCAATTTCCTAAGGTTTTCATAATGAAAGGTTTTTGTATTTTAGCAAATGCTTTCCCTGCATCTATTGAGATAATCGTATGATTTTTATTCTTCAGTTTTTAATGTGATGTATCACATTGATTGATTTGCAAATGTTGAACAATCCCTGCAAAACAGGGATAAATCCCACTTGATCTGGATGAATTCAATTAGCCAGTCTTTTGTTGAAGATTTTTTCATCTTTGTTAATCAAGCATATTGGTCTGTAGTTCTCTTCCTCTATTGTATCTTTTTCTGATTTAGGGTTTAGGATGATGCTGGCTTCATAGAACTAGTTTCGGAGGATTCATCACTTTCAATTCTTTTGAATAGGTTGAGAACAATTGAAATCAGTTTTTCTTTAAAAGTGTGGTAGAATTCAGCAGTGAAGCCATTCAGTCCTTGCCTTTTCTTTGTTGGAAGGGTTTTTTTGATTCAATTTCTGTCTTGGTTATTGGTCTGTTTAGTTTTTGTATGCTTTCATGAATCAATTTTGATAGATTATATGTTTACAGAAATCTATCCGTTTCTTCTAGGTTTCCCAATTTGTTGGCATATAGCTCTTTTCAGTAATTCCTGATGATTCTCTTTATTTCTATGGTATCTGCTGCAACAGAACTTTATCTTCTCTGAATTTATTGAATTTGGTTTTCTCCCTCTTAGTTTTGGTTAGTTGGGCCATTGGTGTATCAATTTAACTTTTCAAAACACTAACCCTTCATTTCACTGATCTTTTGTTTTTTTTTTTTAACTTTTATTTAATGAATATAAATTTCCAAAGTACAGCTTATGGATTACAATGGCTTCCACCCATAATGTCCCTCCCACCTGCAACCCTCCTCTTTCCCACTCCCTCTCCCCTTCCATTCACATCAAGATTCATTTTCGATTCTCTTTATATACAGAAGATCAGTTTAGCATACATTAAGTAAAGATTTCAACAGTTTGCTCCCACATAGAAACATAAAGTGAAAAATACTGTTTGAGTACTAGTTATAGCATTAAATCTCAATGTACAGCATACTAAGGACAAAGATCCTACGTGAGGAGTAAGTGCACAGTGACTCCTGTTGTTGACTTAACAAATTGACACTCTTGTTTATGGCCTCAGTAATCACCCTAGGCTCTTGTCATGAGCTGACAAGGCTATGGAAGCCCCATGAGTTCTCCGACTCTTATCTTATTTAGACAAGGTCATAGTCAAAGTGGAGGTTCTCTCCTCCCTTCAGAGAAAGGTACCTCCTTCTTTGATGACCCGTTCTTTCCACTGGGATCTCACTCGTGGAGATCTTTCATTTAGGTTTTTTTTCTCCCAGAGTGTCTTGGCTTTCCATGCCTGAAATACTCTCATGGGCTTTTCAGCTGGATCTGCATGCCTTAAGGGCTGATTCTGAGGCCAGAGTGCTGTTTGGGACATTTGCCATTCTATGGGTCTGCTGTGTATCTCACTTCCCATGTTGGATCGTTCTCTCCCTTTTTTATTCTATCAGTTAGTATTTTCAGACACTACTCTTGTTTATGTGATCCCTTTGGTTTTTAGTCCTATCATTATTATCAATTGTGAACAGAAATTGATCACTGGGACTAGTGAGATGGCATTGGTACATGCCACCTCGATGGGATTGAATTCGAATCCCCTGGTATGTTTCTAACTCTACCGTTTGAGGTAAGTCAGCTTGGGCATGTCCCAAATTGCACATCTCTTCCCTCTCTTATTCCCACTCTTATATTTAACAGTGATCACTTTTCAGTTAAGTTTCAGCACTTAAGAATAACTGTGTATTGATTACAGTATTCAACCAAAAGTATTAAGTAGAACAAAAAAAAATACTAAGAGGGATAACATATTAAGTTGCTCATCAACAGTCAGGGTGAGGGCTGATCAAATCACCATTTCTCATATTGTTCATTTCACTTTAACAGGTTTCCTTTTTGGTGCTCAGTTAGTTGTCACCTATCAAGAAGAGCAAGTGGTATTTGTCCCTTTGGGATTGGCTTATTTCACTCAGCATAATGTTTTCCAAATTCCTAACAGGGATCACTTTTCACTGATCTTTTGTATTTTTTATTTCAATTTTGTTTATTTATTCTCCATTTCTTTCCTCCTACTAATTTTCTGTATGATTTCTTGTTTTCCTAGGTCCTTGAGATAAATTGATAACTCATTTATTCAGTATATTTCCAATTTCTTCATGTAGGCTCCATTGATATAAACATTTCTCTTAACAGTGCTTTTGTTGTTCCCCTAAGTTTGATATGTTGTATTGTCATCTTCATCTGTTTCCAGAATTTTTTTATTTCTATTTTGAAATATTCTATGGCCCACTGTTCATTCAAGAACATGCTGTTCAGTCTTCATGTATTTGAATATATTCTAGAGATTATTGATTTGGGGATTTACTGCTTCATTACATTGTAGTCAGAGAAGATGCATGGTATGATTTTGATTTTTTTGAATTTGCTGAAACTTGCTTTATGGCCTAGCATATGGTCTATCCTAGAGAAAGTTTCATGCACTGATGAGAAATCGAGAAATTTTACAACTGTGGGGATGAAGATTTCTGTAGATATCAGGTCTATTGTGTCCACAGCGTTGATTAACTCTGTTGTTTTTTGTTGTTTTTCTGTCTAGTTGGTCTGTCCATTGCTAAAAATAGGGTGTTAAAGTCCTCCATTGCTATTTTATTGGAGTCTATGTCTCCCTTTAAATCCATTAACATCTCTTTTACATAGGCAGTTACTCTGTAATTGGGTGCATATACATTTATTATAGTCACATCTTTCAGTTGAAATGAGCCCTTTTATAATTACATAGTGCCCTTCTTTGTCTCTCTTTTTAAAAAGATTTTATTTATTTGAGAGGCAGAGCTACAAACAGAGAGAGGGAGATATTGAGAGAAAAGTCCTCCATCCCCTGGTTCACTCACCAAATGGTTGCAACAGCTGAAGTCAGGCCAATTGGAAGCCAGAAACCAGGAGTTTTTACAGGTCTGCCACACAAGCAAAGGGTCCCAAGCACCTATGCCATGTTCCAATTCTTTCCCAGGCCACCAACCGGGAGCTGGATCAGAAGAGGAGCAGCCCGGACATGAACCAGTACCTATATGGGATGCTGCGCTGCAGGCAGAAGCTTAGTCCACTAGCCACAGTGCCAGCCCCCACTTTTTTGATTTTTTTCTTAAAATTTTCAAATATTCCCTTAATAAGATTCTGCACAGAAAATAGAATTCAGAGGCTAACTGTATGCTTTGTCTAAAATCTTATAATTGTAGTACTTTCCTGGAAACAAAATGCCAAAAGGAATACTGCTCTGTGTCATCCTTTTTTTTTTTTTTTTTTTTTCGTTTACATCAAGGCAATGTGGTCCTCATAGAATGAGCTGGAAGTACTCCATTCTTTTTGATGTTTTGGAACAGTTTGAGAAAAATTGTCATTAATTCTTCATTAAATGTGGATAGAATTCACCAGAGATGCCACCTTGTCTAAGATTTTTTTTTAATAAGAAAGGTTTTTGATATCTGATTAAGTCTCCTGGCTAGTTATATTTGTATTCAATTTTTTTTCATGTTCATCCTTGTTAGATTGTGTAATTCCTAGAATTTGTACATTTTATTTAGATTATTGAATGTGGTTAGTTTCCACAGTGTATTGAATTTTTACTGTGTTCTCTTACAATACTCTTTAATTATGTAAAAATCATAGTAACTGCCCCTCTTTCATTTCTGATGTAAGCATTTTGATTACACCTTTGTTCTTTAGTTCTTAGTTAATTATTGTAATTGTGCATCAATTTTTTTTGAAATTTTTAAAGAACCATCTTTGGGGGCGTGGGTGGTGTTATGGCACAGAGGGTTTAGCTGCTGCTTGTGAAGCTAGTATGAGCACCAGTTCAAGCCTCAGCTTCTTCACTTCCAATCCAGCTTCCTGCTAATGTGCCTCGGAAGGCAGCAGAAGATGGTGCAAGTTCTAAGACCCCTACTGTCGCTCCCCCTCTTCGTGGAGGAACGACACAGGACCCTGCGCTGTTCTTTCGTCTGCTCGGCCCTCCCCGGGTTTGCTGCTGGTTCTTCCCGGGTTGGCTACTGTCCCTTCCACCTCCGTGGAAGGGCAGTCCCCCCTGGCCACATTCCCCACTTCCGCAGGGGAGCGGCACACCGCCGGCCGGCTCTCTCGGGGGCTGCACAGGTGTTCCCCTTAGATGTTCCTGGTGCATGCCGTCTCTCTCCTCCTTTATAGTCCTCCTCCGCCAATCCCAACTCGGCTGCCCACACGCCGAGTACGCTGCTCTCCTCCAATCAGGAGCAAGTCCTACAGTTTATTGGTTGAACTGGAGGCAGCTGTGTAAAAGCTGTTTTCTTCTCTCCCAGCGCCATATTGTGGGAGAGCAGATGCATAGAATAAGTCTTAATTCCAGTAACTTAGTCCAGTCCGAGCTGCTCCCCACACCTACCACTCATGTGGAAGACCCAGATGTAATTCCTGGGTCCTGGATTTCGCCTGGTCTAGACATGGCTGTTGCAGCTATCAGGTGAGTAAATCAGCAGAGGGAAGATTTCTGTCTGTATCTCTCTCATTTTTCCTCTATCACTGTGTACTTTAAATAAATAAATGATAAATAAATCTTAAACACAGGGAACTACCTTTGCATTTGTTGATTTCTTCTATTATTAATTAAATATTTTAATTATTTACATTCTTACCATTATTCTTTCTTTCTTTTAGCTTTAGGTTTTCTTTCCTCTTACCCTTGTGGGTTGATCATCTACTGTATATTTAATAATATATTTTTAGTTTCAATAAACTCATTAGTTTTTCAATTTCATTCTGTTGTTGGTTTCTATAGTGATTTCATTGAAATCATAAAATATACTTGTATTATTTCAATTATATCTAATTTATTAAGACTTTATTTGTGACCTAATATATGTTTAATCCTGAAGAATGTTCTGTATGTACATATGAAAAAGTGTTTTCTGCTGGTGGTGATAGAGTTTTCAATATATTCCTAATAGATCAAATTGGTTTATACTAGTTTAAGTCCTCTCTTTTCTTACTTATCTGTCTAGTTCTTCCAGCTATTATTGCAAGTCAATTAATGAGGTCTGCAAATACTATTGTAGACCTGTTTGAAACTCATTCAATCATGTCAATATCTGCCTTACATATCCTTGAATTCTGGTATTTGATACATTGATGTTCCTGAAAATTATATATTCTTTTGTGTAGTCACTCTTGTCAAATAATGTCTATCATGGTCTCTAACAATTTTTGAATTAAAGTTTATTTTTTGAAGGATAATGTTAACAAGACAGATTAATAGGAAGCCCCAGAATTTTGTTCCTCCACAAAGACATTCACTTAGTAACAATTATGGATCAACTTGCCTTCTTGAAAAGTTTAAAAACTAAACAAGAGGTTGCAGCATCCCAGGATAGTACAATGAACAATCATGTAAAAGTCAGTAAGAAAGTTTGTCACACTTTCCACACCATATCCCCTTGCCCTCCCTGACACAGTGTGACACAATGAGGAGAAAATTCTCAAATCATGGCTTCTCCACTGTGAGAGAAATGAAGAGTGGGAGCTGAATCCAGTACTCTGGTTTTTCAATGAGGTGACCAAGGAAATCAGAGAATAATGGAAACAGAATTATAAGCTACAAGCCACTGAGAACAAAGGGAGGCACTACGGTTTGTTGCAGCAAAGACAGCAGTAGCACAATAGAGAATGAAAGCTATTGAGAGGAAGCAGGGATGATATTCTGTAACTGGGAATTAAATGCACAAATCCAGGGAAGACACATCACCAGAAAATACTTGAAAGGACCCAGAATCTCTAGCTGAGCTGAACTGTGAATGTATGAAACTAGACCAAAAAGACTGGAGAGGAGAATGTTTACTTATTTTAAATGATGAGTGAGTGAGTGAATGAGTGAGAGTGAACAAGTGAAACCTTCCATCCACTGGAATGACTATAAGAACCAGGGCTGGGCCAGGCTAAAACTGGAGCCTGGATCTCCATCCATATTTCTAACCTGGGTGGCAGAACCTAAGTACTTGTACTTTCATTTGTTGCCATCCCAGGAACATTAGCAGGAAGCCAGAATGGAAGCGGAGTAGCTGGGCCTCAAAATAGTACTCTGATTTGGGGTGTAGGAATTGTTAAGTGGAAGCTTAACCCACTGCACCAAAATTACCACTACAGGATTTTTTTTTAATACCTAAATCTCAATGAAAGGTCACAAGTAATACAAAGAAAAGGGAAATGCGACTGAATAAATCAAACAAAACTCCACAAGCCAACACTGGAAATTAAAATCAATCAATGACCTGCCAAAGAACTAAAAATGCTATCTATTTAAGTAAGTTTATTATATTTTAGCTTTAGAATTTAGCATTTTAATGTTGCCATAATATCTATCTTAAAGATATTCAGAGAGCTAAGAGATATAAGGAATATTCAACTAAAAGTAGTCCGAAAAATAATTCATGAGTAAAACTCAACAGAAATTAAATATGTACAAAAAGAAACAGAAATTCTGGAACTGAAGAATATAATAAGTGAATTAAAAAATTCACCTAAGTGGGCTGTGTCAGCAAATCGGGTTAAACAGATGAAGAAATCAGAAAATGTGAAGACAGGTCATTTGGAACTATCAAGTCAGAGAAGAAAAATTTTTTAAATTAAGAAAATGAAGAGTCTAAAAGACTTTGAGATATATTACAGGGTACCAAGAAGAGAGAAATCATAAGGTCTGATATTATTTTGAAAAAATTTTTAACAAAAGCTTCCAAAATTTGAGGAAAGAAATGGGAATACACATTCAAAAAATACAATGACAATGAATTCTAAGTAGGAAGGGACCACACTGATAGTCCGGGAAGGGACAGTTTAATAAAAGTGGAGATACTGCAGGTTCAAGGAAGAGTTGGGCAAGAAACAGCAGAGAAAACTCTTCTGGAACTAGTGATTCATGGTGGACCTGTGTGGAGGACATAGGAGCCCACGGCTCGGGACACCAGTGGCGGAATCAATGCACCAGTGCTGGAACGTGAGGTGAGCCGAACCTCAATAGCCCAAGACACCAGTGGGAAAGCAGAAGGAGGAGCCTAGAAGGAATGAGGCTTGAAGCCCCGTGGGGGAAAGTTCACCAGGCTAACCAGAGGAGAGAGGAATAAAAAAAGAGAGAGAGTGGTACGGACACGAGTTTCTCTCTCTCCGCTCACCTCTCAAAGGCGAGCAAGACAAAGAGTAGGCACCATTTTGGACATACTTAAAAGTGGTGTGACCTCAGGGATGCACGCACCCTCAGCCAAGCAGAAAAACCTGACTCTGGGAGAGTGAAGTAACTGGAGATTAGGACCTAGTGAATGTGTGGAGCTAATGAACTGAGACTGTGAAAAAAGAGACGGTGGGTGAGAGAACTCACGGAGTTCACATGAGTACTCTACAGAGACGCTACAATTTGGTAACCTTAGCAACCCAGTGGGAGACTGCAGGAGAATTTGAGCCCACACTGAGGGCAGCACAGACTCTTTGTGTGGTCCTTGGGAAAGAGCAGGTGAATGTTATACCCACAGGAGCCAGAGATCAGAAGTGACTACCTTCAATTCCACTCAGCTGTGCAGAATTACGTCCCTTCTGAATCAAAAAGAGAGAGAGAGAGAGAGAGAGAGAGAGAGAGATTTACCACGCCTAACCTGGGAGTGTCACCTTTGGCACACCCTTAACCCTGAGGAACCAAACAGAGCTCACTGGCCAAACCCATCTCAAGCTTCTAAGGCTCCATCAAAAGCAGACAGTCCACTTAATACAGTCATAGTATAACAAGAAAAAAACACCACAGCGAGGGAAGAAGAATTCAAAGAATATCTTCACAACGCCAAGCAACAAACGCAGAAACCGAGGAAACAAGAACAAGGGAGACATTATGACGCCCCCAAATGAACAAGACACCCCAAGCCAAGATTATGAAGATGATGAGATGGAAGAAATGCAAGATAAGGATTTCAAAAAATTTATGATAAGAACATTTAGAAGTTTTCAAAAACAAATGCTTGAGCTACAGAAATCCTTACTGGACAGGATAGAAAATCTCATTCATGAAAATGAAATCTTAAGGAGGAATCAAAATGAAATGCAGAAACTAGTAGAACAGAAAAGTGTGATAGTGAAGAGTAATCAAAATGAAATGAAGAACTCAATAGATCAAATGACAAACACATTAGAGAGCCTTAAAAACAGAATGAGTGAAGCAGAAGAGAGAATATTGAACTTAGAAGACAGAGTACAGGAAAGTATACAGTCAAACCAAAGAAAAGAAGGGGAAATTAGAAATCTAAAAAATAATGATGGGAATCTACAGGATACCATTAAAAAACCCACCATTTGGGGTCTAGGAGTTCCTGAAGGCATGGAGAGAAAGGATTAGAAGGCCTTTTTAGTGAGATACGTGCAGAGAACTTCCCGGGTTTGGAGAAGGACACGGACATCCTAGTACAGGAAGCTCATAGAACCCCTAGTAAACCTGACCAAAAGAGATCCTCACCACGACATGTTGTAATCAAACTCACCACAATGAAACATAAAGATTCTAAACATAAAGATTCTAAAATATGCAAGAGAGAAACGTCAGCTTATTCTCAGATCTCCAATTAGACGCACAGCAGAGTTCTCATCAGAAACCCTACAGGATAGAAGGGAATGGCAAGACATAGCCCAGGTACTAAGAGAAAAAAACTGCCAGCCCAGAATATTATATCCTGCAAAGCTCTCATTTGTGAATGAAGGTGAAATAAAGACCTTTCACAGCAAATAGAAATTGAGAGAATTTGTCACCACTCGTCCAGCCCTGCAAAAGATGCTTAAAGATGTGTTACACACAGAAACACAGAAACACGGTCATTAATATGAAAGAAGGTAAACAAACAGGGATGGTTCAATGTTCGCAAAACAATCAATGTGATACACCACATTAACAGACTGCAGAAGAAAAACCATATGATTATCTCGATAGATGCAGAGAAAGCCTTTGATAAAACACAACACCCTTTCATGGTGAAAACTCGAAGCAAACTGAGTATGGAAGGAACATTCCTCAATACAATCAAAGCAATTTATGAAAAACCCACGGCCAGCATCCTATTGAATGGGGAAAAGTTGGAAGCATTTCCACTGAGATCTGGTACCAGACAGGGATGCCCACTCTCACCACTGCTAATCAATATAGTTTTGGAAATTTTAGCCAGAGCTATTAGGCAAGAAGAAGAAATTAAAGGGACCAAATGCATTACAATAGCTACAAAAACAGTCAAATACCTTGGAATAAACTTAACCAAGGTCATTAAAGAAAGAAATAGGATACCAAGAAATGGAAAAATCTGCCATGCTCATGGATTGGAAGAATCAATATCATCAAAATGTCCATTCTCCCAAAAGCAATTTATAGATTCAGTGCAATACCAATCAAGATACCAAAGCCATTCTTCTCAGATCTGGAAAAAATGATGCTGAAATTCATATGGAGACACAGGAGACCTCGAATAGCTAAAGCAATCTTGTACAACAAAAACAAAGCCAGAGGCATCACAATACCAGATTTCAGGACATACTACAGGGCAGTTGTTCTCAAAACAGCATGGTACTGGTACAGAAACAGATGGATAGAACAATGGAACAGAATAGAAACACCAGAAATCAATCCAAACAGCTACAGCCAACTCATATTTGATCAAGGATCCAAAACCAATCCCTGGAGTAAAGACAGTCTATTCAATAAATGGTGCTGGGAAAATTGGATTTCCACATGCAGAATCATGAAGCAAAACGCCTACCTTTCACCTTACACAAAAATTCACTCAAAATGGATTAAAGACTTAAATCTATGAACCAACACCAGCAAATTATTAGAGAACATTGGAGAAACCCTGCAAGACATAGGTACCAGCAAAGACTTCTTAGAAAAGACCCCAGAAGCACAGGCATTCAAAGCCAAAATTAACAATTGGGATTATATCAAACTGAGAAGTTTCTATACTGTAAAACAAACAGTCAGGAAAGTGAACAGGCAACTGACAGAATGGGAAAATATATTTGCAAACTATGCAACAGATAAAGGGTTAATAACCATTGTCTACAAAGAAATCAAGAAACTCCACAACATCAATACAAACAACCCACTTAAGAGATGGGCCAAGGACCTCAACAGACATTTTTCAAAAGAGGAAATCCAAATGGCCAACAGACAAATGAAAATATCTTCAAGATCACTAGCAATCAGGGAAATGCAAATCAAAACCACAATGAGGTTTCACCTAACCCCGGTGAGAATGGCTCACATTCAGAAATCTACCAACAACAGATGCTGGCGAGGATGTGGGGAAAAAGGGACACTAACCCACTGTTGGTGGGAATGCAATCTGGTCAAGCCACTATGGATGTCAGTCTGGAGATTCCTCAGAAACCTGAAGATAACCCTACCATACAACCCAGCCATCCCACTTCTTGGAATTTACCCAAAGGACATTAAATTGGCAAACAAAAAGCTGTCTGCACCTTAATGTTTATTGCAGCTCAATTCACAATAGCTAAGACCTGGAACCAACCCAAATGCCCATCAACAGTAGACTGGATAAAGAAATTATGGGACATGTACTCTATAGAATACCATACAGCAGTCAAAAACAACGAAACCCTGTCATTTGCAACAAGATGGAGGAAACTGGAAAACATCATGCTGAGTGAATTAAGCCAGTCCCAAAGGGACAAATATCATATGTTCTTCCTGATCGGTGACAACTAACCAAGCACAAAAAAGGAAACCTGTTGAAGTGAAAGAGACACTATGAGAAACAGTGACTTGATCAGCCCTCACCCTGACTGTTGATGTACAACTTAATACTTTATCCTTTTTAGTATTTTTTTGTTCTAGTTAATACTATTGACTGAACTCTGTAATTAAACACAATTATGCTTCGGTGTTTAAATTTAACTGAAAAGTGATCCCTGTTAAATATAAGAGTGGGAATAAGAGAAGGAGATGTACAATTTGTGACATGCTCAAGCTGACTTGCCCAAAATGGTGGAGTTAGAAATGGCCAGGGGATTCCAATACAATCCCATCAAGGTGGCATGTACCAATGCCATCTCACTCGTCCCAGTGATCAATTTCTGTTCACAATTGATCACGCTGATAGGTCTAAGAGTCAAATGGATCACACAAACAAGACTAGTGTCTGCTAATGCTAGCTGATAGAATCAAAAAGGGAGAGAACGATCCAACATGGGAAGCGGGATACACAGCAGACTCATAGAATGGCAGATTCCTAAACAGTACTCTGGCCTCAGAATCAGCCCTTAAGGCATGCGGATCTGGCTGAAGAGCCCATGAGAGTATTTCAGGCATGGAAAGCCAAAACACTCTGGAAAAAAAGACCTAAATGAAAGATCTCTGTGAGTTAGATTCCAGTAGAAAGAACAGGTCATCAAAGAAGGAGGTACCTTTCTCTGAAGGGAGGAGAGAACTTCCACTTTTACTATGATCTTGTCTAAATAAGATCAAAGTCTGAGAACTCAAAAGACTCCCATAGCCTTGGCAACTCATGACTAGAACCTAGGGAGATTTCTGACGCCATAAAAAAGAGTGTCAAATTGTTAAGTCAACAACAGGAGTCACTGTGTACTTACTCCTCATGTGGGATCTCTGTCCTTAATGTGTTGTCCAATGTGAATTAATGCTATAAGTAGTACTGAAACAGTATTTTACACTTTATGTTCTGTGTGGGCACAAACTGATGAAATCTTTACTTAATATATACTAAATCAATCTTCTGTGTATAAAGACAATTGAAAATGAATTTTGATGTGAATGGAATGGGAGAGGGAGAGGGAGATGGGAAGGGTGCGGGTGGGAATGAAGTTATGGGGGGTAAAAGCCATTGTCATCCATAAACTGTACTTTGGAAATTTATATTTACTAAATAAAAGTTTTAAAAAAAAGATCAATCTAAAGATAACCACGCTCAGAAACACAATCATCAAACCTTGAAAAGCCATTGGGAGACTATGTTTAAAGAAGCTACGAAAAAATGCTTCACTACATACAAGAGAGCTCTTACAGGAATTTAGTGAATTTCTCAGCACAATCCTTTTGGTCCAATAAAAAGTACAATGATACATTAAAAATATCAAAATGAAAACATTTTAAAACTATAAGTCATAAGTAATATTTTAATACAATACCTTATATTGCAATCCACCAAAAATTATGGATAATGTAAGACTTGCACAAAAGAAATGCATTAAAAGAAATGTTAAATACAGTCTTTCTACTTAAACTGAAAAGATGATGGATATCAATAACAAGGTATATGAAAATATAAATTTCCTTTTTAAGTTTCAATGCATAGGCCGGCACTGCGGCTCACTAGGCTAATCCTTTGCCTGCGGTGCTGGCTCCCCCGGTTCTAGTCCCGGTCGGGGCACCGGTTCTATCCCGGGTGCTCCTCTTCCAGTCCGCTCTGCTGTGGCCCGGGAGTGCAGTGGAGGATGGCCCAAGTGCTTGGGCCCTGCACCCACATGGGAGACCAGGAGGAAGCACCTGGCTCCTGCCTTCGGATTGGCACAGCGTGCTAGCTGCAACACGCCAGCCATAGCAGCCACTTGGGCAGTGAAGCAACGGAAAAGGAAGACCTTTCTCTCTGTCTCTAACTCTGACTGTTAAAAAGAAAAAAAAAGTTTCAATGCATAGACAAATATAAAATGTTTTAGTACTTAAAAGTTGATGTATAAAGCATTTTTAACTCTGGTACAGCTGTAAATGATAAAAATCTTAATCATTTACCATGTTAATCTATACATGGTCTTATATATATATATGTGTGTGTGTGTGTGTGTGTGTGTATTATTTGTGACAGTAGTGAGGAAGTCAGAGATGTAAATTAGTTTGTACTTTCACTTGAAGTTAAGTTCATAAAGGTTTAAAAAAGATTGCTGTAGGGGGCCAGTGCTGTGGTGCAGCGGGTTAACACCCTGGCCTGAAGCGCCGGCATCCCATTTGGGCACTGGTTCCGAGACCCGGCTGCTCCACTTTCGATCCAGCTCTCTGCTATGGCCTGGGAAAACAGTAGATGATAGCCCAAGTGCTTGGGCCCCTGCACCCGCGTGGGAGACCTGTAAGAAGCACCTGGCTCCTGGCTTTGGATTGGTGCAGCTCTGGCCATTGAGGCCAATAGTGGGTAAACGATCGGATGCAAGACCTCTTTCTCTCTCTCTCCCTTTCGTCTCTCTCGGTGTAGCTCTGAATTTCAAATAAATAAATAAGTCTTTAATAAAAAGAAGATTGTTGTAACTTTAAAATACTTTTGACCAACTACAGAGAATACCCTATAGAAGATGCACAAAATGAAATGACAAAGGAATCAAATGTGTCTCTACAAAAACTGCACTAAATACTCAGGAATGCAGTAAGAGAGGAAAAGGAGGACAAAATAGTTACAGGTTAAAAAAAAAAGGATTCAATTTAATTATTCTGCATGTCAATATCTAGTTTCCTCAACACCATCAAAAGGATTATTCTGTCTACTATTGCGTGTTCTTGGAAGCTTTGTCAAATGTCAGTTGCCTGTAAATTTGTAGACTAATTTGTAGGACTTCATTCTCTTCCATTGTTCTATGTATCTTTGTATACTGTTTTGATTACTATAGCTTTGAATTATATTTTGAAGTCAGTAGTGTAATATCTCCAGTTTTATTCTTTTTGCTCAAGATTGCCTTTGCTGTTTAGGTCCTTTTATGCTACCATATAAATTTCAGGATTATGATTTCCATTTAAGTGAATAATGTCAGTGACATTGATAGTGATCACATTGAATCTATAGGTAACTGGAAAGTACAGCTACAGTTGGTTCACCCCCAATGTCCACTGCTGCCAGCGTGCTGCAGCCGGCACACCGCGCTGATCTGAAGCCAGGAGCCAGATGCTTCTCTTGGTCTCCCATGCGGGTGCAGGGCCCAAGGACTTGGGCCATCCTCCAAGGCACTCCCAGGCCACGGCAGACAGCTGGACTATAAGAGGAGCAACCGGGACTAGAACCCCGGGGTACCTGCACCGCAGGCGGAGGATTAGCCTAGTGAGCTGTGGTGCTGGCCAGCAGGTACCTTTTTGATACATTGTGTTCAAGTCTTTTGGGTACATATGCAGTAGTCAGATTGCTGGATCATATGGAAGAAGTTTTTTTAATGCTGAAATTGCCAGAAAAATCCTGTGCATCTTTTAAAGTTAACTTCTTTGTTATAAAAACCTTTTTATTTTCTTTTTTTTTAAAGAAAGCTTGTAGTTAATGAATACAAATTTCATAGGTTCAGCTTTAGGAATATAGCAGTTCTTTCCCCCATACCCGCCCTCCCTTCCCCACTTCCATCCCCCCTCATACACCCTCTCTCATCCCATTCTTCATTAAAAAGGAATCTTAATAATTAACTTTATATACAGCAGACCAACTATATATTTAGCAAAGATTTCCACAATTTGCACCCACACAGACACACAAAGTATAAAGTACTGTTTGATAACAAGTTTTACAGTTAATTCTCACAGTAAGTACACAATGATTCCTGTTGTTGATTTAACAATTGGCATTCTAATTTATGATGTCAGTGATCACCCGAGGCTCTTGCCATGAGCTGCCTAGGGTCTGGAAGCCTTTGAGTCCAAAAACTCCATCAGTATTTAGATAGGGCCATAAACAATTGGAAGCTTTCTACTCCCTTCAGAGAAAAGTACATCCTTCTTTGATGGCCCCTTATTTCCACTGGTGTCTCACTTAAAGAGATCTTTCATGTAGATCATTTTTTGCCTCAGTGTCCTGGCTTTCCATGCCCAAAATGCTCTCATGGAGATTTTATCCAAATCTGAATGCCTTAAGGACTGATTCTGAGGTTAGGGTGTTGTTTAGGGCATTTGTCATTCTATGAGTCTGCTGTGTGGACTGTTTCCCATGTTGGAACACTCTCTCCTTTTTAATTCTATCGTTATTACCAGAAACTTTCAAAAGTTATTTTTAATTAATTTCTGTTTTGTCATGATTTACATTAGTTTTCTAAAAATCTTAAGTTTTTTTAGGATTAAAGGTTATATACTGATACTTAAATATTAGAAAATTATTGATTAGTTTTTATTAGGTTATGCTACAGAAGGAGCTACAAATTTGTATTTTCCATTTTGTTAATGTCAGTTGTTAGTTGGTTGTAGTACTGCTCCACTTCATCTTTATTCCAGAATACAAGCTGAAAGAATAACTTCTTGGGGGACATTGCCATTCTTATAGCAGAGGGAGAACAAGATGGATGGCATAAATTTCAGTTGGCTCTTAAAATATGTATGTACTGCTTTTTTCTAAGAAAGTCACATGTGCAAAACTAGCATCATAGAGCCAGAAAGTATAGCCTGATTATCTCTCTACATTATGATGTATAAATTGATGCATGTTTCTGAATTGTAGAAACAGAGCTCATCTCATTCAATATTTGAAGTTTGGGGATGAGTAATATCAGGTCTAGGAAGGGAAAATGATTTTCTTCATATCACCTAACTGTGTTGGGGCATATTTGTGATAAAGATGACCCTTGAAATAGGATTCATCTGTTTTGTTTCTGTGAATATGTTGCAAATGAGAAGAAATATGAGATAGTTAAACTTCATTATATTCTCTATATATGCCAAAGCAAAACATATGCCAAAAGTATATTTTACTAACAAATTGAAATTCATATTCCATAGAGATATTTTCTGTCATATACTCAACAGAGTACTATTATACAGAAGGAATAAAAATAATTTATTTTTGTTTGCTCCCCTTTTCCATTCTAATTGTCATAGACATGCATGGTACCTGAATAAACTCAGAAAAAAAAATCCTTTCAATGTCTTCATTGATTCATTGGTTACTCAGGAGCATGCTGGTGTTTTATTTCCATGTATTTGTGCATTTCATGAAGTTTCTCCTATGCTTTGTTATCAAACTATTGTGATTAAAAAGATAGTTAGAATGATTTTGATATTCTTACTATGTTAAAATTGTTTTGTGGTGGCTGGTGCCGTGACTCAATAGGCTAATCCTCCACCTGCGGCGCTGGCACACCGGGTTCTAGTCCCGGTCAGGGCGCCGGATTCTGTCCCGGTTGCCCCTCTTCCAGGCCAGCTCTCTGCTGTGGCCAGGGAGTGCAGTGGAGGATGGCCCAAGTGCTTGGGCCCTGCACCCCATGGGAGACCAGGAGAAGTACCTGGCTCCTGCCTTTGGATCAGCATGGTGCGCTGGCTGCAGCGCGCAGGCCGTGGCGGCCATTGGAGGGTGAACCAACGGCAAAGGAAGACCTTTCTCTCTGTCTCTCTCTCTCACTGTCCACTCTGCCTGTCAAAAAAAAAAATTGTTTTGTTGCTGAAAATGTGGTCTTCCTACAGAATGTGTCATGCTAATTTGAGAATAATTGCATATTCTACTGCTATTGGATGGAATGTTATGTAAATGATTTTTAGGTCCACTGATGCACTTTAAGTTATCTATATTGATTATTCTGTATGTATGATCAAGGTATTGGTGAAAGTGGAGCATTGGGTTTCCCTATCATTATTGTACTGCAATCTATCTCTTCTTTCAGATCCATGAATATTTTCTTTATATGAGGGTACTTCAAAAAGTTCACAGAAGAGACTGGCATTGTGGCACACTGGGTAAGCTGCTGCCTGCAATGCTGGCATCCTATATAGGGACCGGTTTTATTCCTGGCTGCTCCACTTCTGATCCCGCTACCTGTCAATGTACCTGGGAAAGCAGCAGAAGACAGTCTAAGTGCGCATGCCCATGCACCCACATGGGAGATCCAGACCTTCCTGGCTCCTGGTTTCTGTATGGCATTTGTGTAGTAAACCAGTGGATAGAAGTATGTATCTCCCTCTCTCTCTCTCTCCTTCCCTCCCTTCTTCCCTCCCTCCCTCTCTCTCTCTCCCCTTCCCTAACTCTATCAAATAAATTTAATTTTTTTAAGTTCATGGAAAATTAAATGTTTAACTCACAAAGTCTCATTAAACGAACTAAAAAGAACATTTTGCAGAGGACAGAGCATTACTGGCTGTTGAAACACTTTTATAAACCATTAGGAATAGTTACAGAACTCATTACAAATGAAAAGATGTACAAATTTATAATCAACTTATTCTAATTCTCTCCAGCTAGGTGCTCTAATTTTCTCAACAGAATAATTTTTTCTACTAGAATAAACCCAGTATAACCTATATTTGAAAAGAAAATTTAACTTCTTACCAGTACCTCTCTGCCCTACAGCAGTAAGGTGAGCATTTTTAAATGAAAATGCCACTAGTAATGAGCAATCTGTTTAGGAGCCTTTGGCTGGGAAGAATGGAGATGACAGAACTGAGCTGAACTTCTCAAATACAGGAGAAGCCAAAATGAATAACCTTCCCTATTCTTAGGCAGCATGTGGGAGGAACATGGAATCATGAAGCATTCAGAAAAGCATTTTTCCTTTCAGAAACCTAGCATCCTCATATGTAAAAGGAGGATAATAATATTTCTTAATATTTTGAAAGTATTATGGAGATGATATATTGAAAATTCTTAACATAAGACTGATACTATAAGTTTACTCACCCTAAAGATTCAACTTTTCTATTAATGTTGATACAGATGATGGTACATATTACTTTAGTTTTAGAAGCATCCCTTTATGGCTTAGAGAACTTTTATATGAACATTCAATATATAGAAATACTCCTCACATACCGCCCAGGCTTATAATTTAAGAAAATGCCAAGAAGAGATGTGTTTGCAGCACAGTACCCAATCATAACAAAACTGAATTTTATGGAAGATAGAAAAGTTCCTAAAATAAAACCACACAGTTTTGTACTTATAGAATGGAAAGAGGAAAATTCATGAGAAAGTAATAAAAAGGTTGAAATGATGAAACCATCCCAGGAAAACTAGGCAATTAGCATTACTTATAAACTTAAGTAGCCTGCAGAGAAGTATGAAGATCTAGACAAATACCCTTTTTGGGACACTGTGGATTGTGTGGAAGATGCAGACATGCAGCAACAAGAACAGATACAACAATCAACCTAGAACCCTGAGCCGGAGAAAGAGCCAGCTTTGGAGAGCAAGGTGAGATCAGACTGCAGCAGCCAGTGCCACTGGTGATATAGACACAGGGAGTGGCATACGCTATCTTAGTTTGGCCAAGTGGCCTGAGGGGAACAGGGTACCTGCTCATCCAGAGAAAAAGAAAAGGAGCATGTCTCTCCCTGCCACACCTCAGCAACAGCAGCCAGCAACCGGCTGAGAGGGTGGGTATCATTTGAAGCATAAGTACATAGCAGCTGCACACCCAGCAACTAGAGGGGACTGTCATCATCTTGTCAGCAGAGGCAACCTCAGTAGCTTGGGGGTGCACCTGGCAAGGGGCTGTAAGAAAGAGCCATTCTGGGGGCCGGCACTGTAGCATAGCAGGGAAACCCACCACTTGCAGTGGCAACATCCCATATGGGTGCTGATTTGAGTCCCGGCTGCTCCACTTCCCATACAGCTCTCTGTTATGGCCTTGGAAAGCAGTAGAAGATGGCCCAAGTCCTTGGGCCCCTGCACCTGCGTGGGAGACCTGGAAGAAGCTCCAGGCTCCTGGCTTCAGATCGGCATAGCTCTGGCCATTGCAGCCATCTGGGGAATGAACCAGCAGATGGAAGACCTCTCTTTCTGTGTCCCTGCCTTTCTGTAACTCTTTCAAATAAAATAATAAATCTTTTTAAAACATTAGAAGAAAGAATGAGAAGGGAAGGAATAGGGAGGGTTGGAGTGCGTGCTAGAGGAAAGGTAGGTTGGAAAGTATCATAGTGTTCCTAAATCTCTATATATTTAATACATGAAAATTTTCACTTTATATAAATAAAAATTGTTATAAAAAGAGAAAGCAAACTTTAAGGGACAGATCAAGGCTGGCAATATCATAAACTAAAAACCATGAATCCAACACCAAATATAAGAATTATAACATAACAAATAACTTTACATATAGAGTCTTTGTACAAATTAGAAAAAAAGTTACCCTTCTTTGGGTTGAATACAACCCTAAACCAAGGCTCAGTGCTTGTCAGATAGCACATGAGCTATATTGCTTGCCACATTTATTTCTTTGTGTGGTTTTAGACGTATGTTAATCAAATTGTACTACAGAAATATAATCCCCTGTAGCTTAATATTTGTACTGACATTACAGTTCTAAGGTGTATCAATATTATTGCATGTAGTATATTCATTTTCATTGCTATACAATATTCCATTGGATGTTATGTATTAATAGTATCAACCCTATATTTCATTAGAGGATAATGAAAAGTCAACGTGAAAAAATTAGCGTTTTTAATGCCATGTTAAGCAATTATATACCAGGCAGCTACAGAAATTATTTAATGCAATGAAATGAAACAGTTTCCCAAGGCAATAGGTTCAAACATTTTATCAGATGAATATTGTCAGTCATTAAGACTCCCAAGCTGAAAAAAAAAAAACAAAACTAAACAAAAAAGACTCTCAGTTGGAACCCCTACACAATGGTACTTTAAAAGTTTGGTAGAAAATGAAATTAAAAGAGAAGTTTATTTTAGTGAAAAGCATTTTTGAAATCCAGGCATACAGTAGTCTTCAAAAAGTTCACAAAAATGCATATTAAAATAAAGAACTATATATTAACCTTTTTGCATAAAAAAATCTTTTTAAATTCTGTATTTCCACTGACTTTTCAAACTACCCCCACATATTTTTTTTTCTTTCCAAATGGTTTCATTTGAGTAAACGCAGCTTAAGATTTTTCAAAAGAACCTGCAATGCAATAGATGCTTCTTGAAACTCTATTTTATTCTGTCATTCTAGATATATCTGAAGCTAAATATATCAACTATAATACTAATATAATATTTTAACTGGGAAAAGTATAGTAGTTATCCTAGCTAAGACATTTCATGTATATTGTCAGGAGGTGTATATACTTAATTTTTTTTTTTGGATTCCCCAAACATTATTCAGGATGCTTTTTCTCATGTGGAAATGTTTTCATACGATACAAAACTATCAACAAATCCTAAGTTGTTTCTCAGTTGCCTCAAGGAGAACTTAGTCATTTTTTCCTACAGAGCAGCAACATTTGGAATACTGAAGAGGGTCTTGAAGAGATGGAAGCAAAACACCCAACTATTTTTTTAAGAAAGATAATAGATAAACTGGCATGTTTAGAATGGGTCCCAAAGTAAACTTTTATCTGCTCAGATATCATTTGCAAGTCATTAAAATAAATTACATTTTAATTTTTATTTATTTATTTATTTATTTATTTTAGAAAGGTCTTCCTTCCATTGGTTCATCCCCCAAATGACTGATACAGCTAGCGTGTAGCGCCAATCCAAAGCCAGGAGCCAGGTGCTTCCTCCTGGTCTCCCATGCGGGTACAGGGCCCAAACACTTGGGCCATCCTTCCCTGCCTTCCCAGGCCACAGCAGAGAGCTGTACTGGAAGAGGAGCAACCAGGACAGAATCCGGCACCCCGACTGGAACTAGAAACTGGGGTGCTGGCGCCACAGGCAGAGGATTAGCCTTGTGAGCGGCCAATTTAATTTTCTGAATATACAGGACTTTGATCTCTAGGGAATCAATAATCAAAAAGAGGTACAACCAATGGCTTTTGCAACACATAATCTTGAGTCTGAAAGGGTAGATGTAGGCCATAAGGAAAGAGCCAGGGGATCTGTGCAACTTACAACGGGTTTTAATCATAAACTTCCCTGGAAAAGCTAAGATAATGAGCTTCAAAGAGTTGTAAAGTATAGAGAGCAAAGCTAGCAACCTAACATTAGAAGAATTTCCAAGCACCAGTTTAAATTGCTTGTTTTTATCCAATTTGAAGCAGCACCCTCAGCTCTATTACAACCTCCCCTTTGACTCTTGCATCTATTCATTTTCCTGTCCTACCACAAATTCCTAAGACAATACAAACACAGAAATATTCATAGGTATAGAAATACTCATATGATTTCCTGTTTGGGCAACACTTGAAAAGGAAGTGAATTAAATACAGGAGTATAAGACAGTTTATACAGTGCTGAAAATCTAGATTGACCTAAAATGTTCAGTTAATTAAAAAATTTCAAAATAGCTAGATATGTGGCATTAGTGAGATAAAACATTCAGAGGTTCCTTTCTTCTTTTTTATCAGGTTTCTTTTTTTTCTTTTTTCTTTTTTTTTAACTTTTATTTAATGAATATAAATTTCCAAAGTACAGCTTATGGATTACAATGGCTTCCCCCCCATAACGTCCCTCCCACCCGCAACCCTCCCCTTTCCCTCTCCTTCTCCCCTTCCATTCACATCAAGATTCATTTTCGATTCTCTTTATATACAGAAGATCAGTTTAGCATACATTAAGTAAAGATTTCAACAGTTTGCTCTCACACAGAAACATAAAGTGAAAAATACTGTTTGAGTACTAGTTATAGCATTAAATCTCAATGTACAGCACACTAAGGACAAAGATCCTACAAGAGGAGTAAGTGCACAGTGACTCCTGTTGTTGACTTAACAAATTGACACTCTTGTTTATGGCCTCAGTAATCACCCTAGGCTCTTGTCATGAGCTGCCAAGGCTATGGAAGCCCCCTGAGTTCACTGACTCTGATAATTTTTAGACAAGGCCATGGTCAAAGTGAAAGTTCTCTCCTCCCTTCAGAGAAAGGTACCTCCTTCTTTGAAGACCTGTTCTTTCCACTGTGATATCACTCGCGGAGATCTTTCATTTAGGCTTTTTTTTCCCCCAGAGTGTCTTGGCTTTCCATGCCTGAAATACTCTCATGGGCTTTTCAGCCAGATCTGCATGCCTTAAGGGCTGATTCTGAGGCCAGAGTGCTGTTTAGGACATCTGCCATTCTATGGGTCTGCTGTGTATCTCACTTCTCATGTTGGATCGTTCTCTCCCTTTTTTATTCTGTCAGTTAGTATTTGCAGACACTAGTCTTGTTTATGTGATCCCTTTAGTTCTTAGTCCTATCATTATGATCAACTGTGAACAGAAATTGATCACCTGAACTAGTGAGATGGCATTGATACATGCCACCTTGATGGGATTGAATTGGAATCCCCTGGTATGTCTCTAACTCTACCATTGGAGGTAAGTCAGCTTGAGCATGTCCCGAATTGCACATCTCTTCCCTCTCTTATTCCCACTCTTATATTTAACAGCAATCACTTTTCAGTTAAGTTTCAGCACTTAAGAAGAATTGTGTATTGATTATAGTATTCAACCAAAAGTATTAAGTAGAACAAACAAAAAAAAATACTAAGAGGGATAACATATCAAGTTGCTCATCAACAGTCAGGGTGAGGGCTGATCAAGTCACTGTTTCTCATAGTGTTCATTTCACTTTAACAGGTTTCCTTTTTGGTGCTCAGTTAGTTGTCACCTATCAAGGAAAACAAGTGGTACTTGTCCCTTTGGGATTGGCTTATTTCACTCAGCATAATGTTTTCCAAATTCCTAACAGGGATCACTTTTCAGTTAAAATTTAAACACCTAAGAATAATTGTGTGTTAATTACAGAATTCAACCAATGGTACTAGAACAAAAAAATGCTAAAATGTATAAAGTATTACCTTGTACATCAACCGTCAAGACAAGAGCTGATCAAGTGACTGTTTCTCATAGTGTCCATTTCATTTCAACAAGTTTCCTCTTTGGTGCTCAGTTAGTTGTCACCGATCAGGGAGAACATATGATATTTGTCCCTTTGGGACTGGCTTAGTTCACTCAGCATGATGTTTTCCAGATTCCTCCATCTTGTTGCAAATGACCGGCTTTCGTTGTTTTTGACTGCTGTATAGTATTCTATAGAATACATGTCCCATAATTTCTTTATCCAGTCTACTGTTGATGGGCATTTGGGTTGGTTCCAGGTCTTAGCTATTGTGAATTGAGCTGCAATAAACATTAATGTGCAGACAGCTTTTTTGTTTGCCAATTTCATTTCCTTTGGGTAAATTCCAAGGAGTGGTATGGCTGGGTTGAATGGTAGGGTTATATTCAGGTTTCTGAGGAATCTCCAGACTGACTTCCATAGTGGCTTGACCAGTTTGCATTCCCACCAACAGTGGGTTAGTGTCCCTTTATCCCCACATCCTCGCCAGCATCTGTTGTTGGTAGATTTCTGAATGTGAGCCATTCTAACCAGGGTGAGGTGGAACCTCATTGTGGTTTTGATTTGCATTTCCCTTATTGCTAGTGAACTTGAACATTTTTTCATTTGTCTGTTGGCCATTTGGATTTCCTCTATTGAAAAATGTCTATTGAGGTCCTTGGCCCATCTCTTAATTGGGTTGTTTGTTTTGATGTTGTGTAGTTTCTTGATTTCGTTGTAGATTCTGGTTATCAGCCCTTTATCAGTTGCATAGTTTGCAAATATATTTTCCCATTCTGTCGATTGTCTCTTCACTTTCCTGACTGTTTCTTTTGCAGTACATAAACTTCTCAACTTGATGCAATCCCAAATGTTAATTTTGGCTTTGACTGCCTGTGCTTCTGGAGTGTTTTCCAAGAAGTCTTTGCTGGTACCTATGTCTTACATGGTTTCTCCAATGCTCTCTAATAATTTGATGGTGTTGGGTCGTAGATTTAAATCTTTAATCCATTTTGAGTGAATTTTTGTGTAAGGTGAAAGGTAGGGGTTTTGCTTCATGATTCTGCACATGGAAATCCAATTTTCCCAGCACCATTTATTGAATAGACTGTCTTTACTCCAGGGATTGGTTTTGGATCCTTGATTAAATATGAGTTGGCTGTAGCTGTTTGGATTGATTTCTGGTGTTTCAATTCTGTTCCATTGTTCTATCCATCTGTTTCTGTACCAGTACCATGCTGTTTTGATAACAACTGCCCTGCAGTATGTCCTGAAATCTGGTATTGTGATGCCTCTGGCTTTGTTTTTGTTGTACAAGATTGCTTTAGCTATTCGAGGTCTCCTGTGTCTCTATATGAATTTCAGCATCATTTTTTCCAGATCTGAGAAGGTCTTTGGTAACTTGATTGGTATTGCATTGAATCTATAAATTGCTTTTGGGAGAATGGACATTTTGATGATGTTGATTCTTCCAATCCACGAGCATGGCAGATTTTTCCATTTCTTGGTATCCTCTTCTATTTCTTTCTTTAAGGTTTTGTAATTTTCATTGTAGAGATCTTTAACGTCCTTGGTTAAGTTTATTCCAAGGTATTTGATTGTTTTTGTAGCTATTGTGAATGGGATTGATCTTAGAAGTTCTTCCTCAGCCATGGCATTGTCTGTGTATACAAAGGCTGTTGATTTTTGTGCATTGATTTTATACCCTGCTACTTTGCCAAACTCTTCTATGAGTTCCAATAGTCTCTTAGTAGAGTTCTTTGGGTCCCCTACATAAAGAATCATATCATCTGCAAAGAGGGATAGTTTGATTTCTTCCTTCCTAATTTGTATCCCTTTAATTTCTTTTTCTTGCCTAATAGCTCTGGCTAGAACTTCCAGAACTATATTGAATAGCAGTGGTGAGAGTGGGCATCCCTGTCTGGTACCAGATCTCAGTGGAAATGCTTCCAACTTTTCCCCATTCAATAGGATGTTGGCTGTGGGTTTTTCATAGATTGCTTTGATTGTATTGAGGAATGTTCCTTCCAAACCCAGTTTGCTTAGAGTTTTCATCATGAAAGGGTGTTGTATTTTATCAAATGCTTTCTCTGCATCTTTTGAGATAATCATATGGTTTTTCTTCTGCAGTCTGTTAATGTGGTGTATCACATTGATTGTTTTGTGCACATTAAACCATCCCTGCATACCAGGGATAAATCTCACTTGGTCTGGGTGGATGATCTTTCTGATGTGTTGTTGCATTCATTTGGCTAGAATTTTATTGAGGATTTTTGCATCTATGTTCATCAGGGATATTGGTCTGTAATTCCCTTTCAATGCTGCATCTTTTTCTGGCTTAGGAATTAAGGTGATGCTGGCTTCATAGAAAGAATTTGGGAGGATTCCCTCTTTTTCGATTGTTCTGAATAGTTTGAGAAGAATTGGAGTTAGTTCTTTAAATGTCTGGTAGAATTCAGCAGTGAATCCATCTGGTCCTGGGCTTTTCTTTGTTGGGAGGGCCTTTATTACTGTTTCAATTTCTGTTTCAGTTATGGGTCTATTTAGGTTTTCTATGTCTTTCTGGTTCAATTTAGGTAAATTGCCTGTGTCCAGGAATCTATCCATTTCTGATAGATTTTCTTGTTTGCTGGCATACAAGTCCTTGTAGTAATTTCTGATGATTGTTTTTATTTCTGTGGTGTCTGTTGTTACTTTTCCTTTTTCATCTCTGATTTTATTGATTTGGGTCTTTTCTCTTCTTTTTTTTAGTTAGTTGGGCCAATGGGGTGTCAATTTTGTTTATTTTTTCAAAATCCAGCTCCTCGTTTGGCTGATTTTTTGTAATGTTTTTTTTTTATTCAATTCTGTTGATTTCTTCTCTGATTTTAATTATTTCTCTTCTCCTACTGAATTTGGGTCTGGTTTGCTGTAGGTTTTCTAAATCCTTGAGGTGAACTGAAAGCTCATCTATTTGGTGCCTTTCCAATTTCTTTATGTAGGCACCTATTGATATAAACTTTCCTCTTAACACTGCTTTTGCTTCATCCCATAAGTTTTGGTATGTTGTGCTGTTATCCTCATTTACTTCCAGAAAATTTTTGATTTCTCTTTTAATTTCTTCTATGACCCATTGTTCATTCAGGAGCATGTTGTTCAATCTCCATGTGTTTGCGTATGCTCTGGGGATTCCTGAGTTGCTAATTTCCAACTTCATTCCTTTATGGTCTGAGAAGCTGCATCGTATGATTCTAATTCTTTTGAATTTGCTGAGACTTGCTTTATGGCCTAGTATGTGGTCAATCCTAGAGAAGGTTCCATGTACTGCTGAGAAGAATGTAAATACTTTCTGCGTAGGATTGAAAGTTCTGTATATATCTGTTAGATCCATTTGGGCTATAGTGTCATTTAAATCTACTGTATCCTTGTTGATCTTCTGTCCTGTTGATCTATTTCTGAGAGTGGAGTATTGAAGTCCCCCAGTACTATTGTATTGGGGTCTAAGTCTCCCTTTAAGTCCCTTAACAAATCTTTTAGATAAACCGGTGCCCTGTAGTTAGGTGCATATACATTGATAATCCTTATATCTTCCTGTTGAATTGATCCCTTAATGATTATATAGTGTCCCTCTTTGTCTCTCTTAACAGTTTTTGTGGTAAAGTTTATGTTGTCCGATATTAAGATGGCTATGCCCGCTCCTTTTTCATTTCTGTTGGCATGGTATATCTTTTTCCAGGCTTTCACTTTCAGTCCGTATGGATCTTTGTTGGAAAGATGTGTTTCTTGTAAGCAGCAAATAGATGGGTTTTGTTCCTTATCCCAATCAGCCAATCGGTGTCTTTTAACTGGACAGTTCGGGCCATTAACGTTCAATGTGACTATTGATAAGTGGTAACTTCGCCCTGCCATTTGCCAAAGATAAGTTCTAATATATGCTTTGAATTCCCTGTGATCTTTTGCTGTGAGGTTTCCTTCCTTTACCTTCTTTCATATTGATGACCCTGTTTCCTTGTTTCTGTGTGCAACACATCTTTAAGCATCTTTTGCAGGGCTGGACGAGTGGCGACAAATTCTTTCAATTTCTGTTTGCTATGAAAAGTCTTTATTTCACCTTCATTCACAAATGAGAGCTTTGCAGGATATAATATTCTGGGCTGGCAGTTGTTCTCTCTTAGTACCTGGGCTATATCTCGCCATTCCCTCCTAGCTTGTAGGGTTTCTGATGAGAAGTCAGCTGTGAGTCTGATTGGAGATCCTCTGAGAGTAATATGACGTTTCTCTCTTGTACATTTTAGGATCTTTTCTTTCTGTTTCACTGTGGAGAGTTTAATTACAACGTGTCGTGGTGAGGATCTCTTTTGGTCGTGTTTATTAGGGGTTCTATGAGCTTCCTGTACTAGGATTTCTCTGTCCTTCTCCAAACCTGGGAAATTTTCTGCTAATATCTCACTAAAAAGGCCTTCTAATCCTTTCTCCCTCTCCATGCCTTCAGGAACTCCTAGAACCTGAATGTTGGGTTTTTTAATAGTATCCTGAAGATTCCTGACAATATGTTTTAGATTTCTAATTTCCTCTTCTGTTCTTTGGTCTGACTTTATCCTTTCCTGTTCTCTGTCTTCTAAGTGCGATATTCTCTCTTCTGCTTCACCCATTCTGTTTGTAAGGCTCTCTAATGTGTTTTTCATTTGATCTATTGAATTCTCCACTTCATTATGATTTCTCATCACTATCACAGTTTCCTGTTGTACTAGTTGTTTCATTTCATTTTGATTCCTCCTTAATATTTCATTTTCACGAGAGAGATTTTCTATCTTGTCCATTAAGGATTTCTGTAGTTCAAGAATTTGTTTTTGAGAACTTCTTAATGTTCTTATCAATTTTTTGAGATCTGCTTCTTGCATTTCTTCTATCTCATCATCTTCCTAATCTTGAATTGGGGTGTCTTTTTCATTTGGGGGCGTCATAGTGACTTCCTTGTTTTTATTACCTTGGTTTTTGCGTTTGTTATTTGGCATATTGGAGATATTTGGTTTCTTCACTGTTGTGCTTTTTCTTGTTATACTATGACTCTAGATTAAGTGGACTGTCTGTTTTTGAGGGAGCCTTAGAGGCTTGAGATGGGTGTGGCCTGAGAGCTCTGGTGTGCCAAAGGTGACACTCCCAGGTTAGGCGAGGTAGATCTCTCTCTTTCTGTTTTTGATTCAAAAGGGAAGTAATTCTGCACAGCTGAATGAAGTTGGAGGTAGTTAGCAGGCAAATGATATACCCACAGGAGCCAGAGATCAGAAGCTCTTTCCCAAGGACCACACAGGGAATCTGTTCGGCCCTCAGAGTGGGCTCAAAGTCTCCTTCAGTCTCCCACTGGGTTGCCAAAGTTATGGAATTGTAGCGTCTCTGGAGAGTACTCACGTGAATTCCGTGAGTTCTCTCCCCCACCGTCTCTTTCTTTTACAGTCTCAGTTCAGTAGCACCAAAAATTTACCAGTTCCTAATCTCCTGTTAATTCGCCCCGCCCAGAGTCAGGTTTTTCTGCTAGGCTCAGGGCCGGTGCAGAACTGAGGTCGCTCTGCTTATGAAGTATGTCCAAGATGGCGCCTTCTCTTTGTCTTGCTCGCCTTTGAGAGGTGAGCGGAGAGAGAGAAACCCGTGTCAGTATCAGTCACTTTGTTTTCTCTCTCTCTCTTCTAGTTAGCCTGCTGAAATTCCCCCCCCCCCGGGGTCGTTCCCTCTAGTCTCCTCTTTCCGCTTGCCTGCCAGTGTCTCGGGCTATTGAGGTTCGGCTCACCTGGCATTCCAGCGCTGGTGTGTTGAGTCTGCCACTGGTGTCCCGAACTGTGGGCTCCCACGCTCTCCACACAGGTCCACTGTGAATCACTCGTTCTGGAAGAGTTTCTTCTGCTGTTTCTTCCCCTACTCTTCCTTGAACCTGCATTATCTCCACTTTTATTAAACTGTCTCTCCCCAGACTATCAGTGTGCTCCCTTCCTATTCCGCCATCTTGCATAGCCACAACTAGAGGAATAATCTTTTCTTTGAATGAATGTCAGGTCAAGAATCATTTATTCAAAGGAACACACATAATACAATGGTAAAAACCAGACATCTATGGTAGATATTCTTTGACGACAATGGTTTAATTTCAATCTCAGAACTTGTTACTGGATATTTTACAAGTCATTTCCAAACAGTTGACAATTTGTGCCCAGAATCCTATATGCCTAGCCAGAGTTGAGAGTACTTTGACATTTAATGAAATAACCTAAACTTACTTAATTTGATTAAACATTGCCACTATAAATATTGCATCTCTAGGGTTTGCTGTGTTAGAATTTTCCAAAGGTAACATAACTTGGTGGAAAGTCATGAAAGTTGGGTGTGTGAACTATTGGCATGGATCACCATTCTCCTAACAGCATAATCAATGCGTCTACTATTTAATAATCATGGCCTAAGTTGGGGGGATTCAAAAAGGAATTGCAAGTGTTCATACCTGAATAGCATCATTTATTTTTAATATCTTTCTTTTCTTTTCCAAATAATTGCATAGGAAAAAATAAAAATGAAGATGGCCTAAGTCGTTGGGACTCTGCACCCACATGGGAGATCTAGAAGCAGCTCCTGGCTCCTGGCTTCAGATCAGCTCAGCTCTGGTCATTGTGACCATTTGGGGAGTGAGCTAGCAGATGTAAGACCTCTCTCTGTCTCTACTTCTCTATGTAACTCTTTCAAATAAACAAAATTAATCTAAAAAAAGGTACCACATGCAGCAGTGTGGAAAGTGCAGAAGCTCAGAGAGCCAGGACAACAGGAATCCTGAACCTGGGGACCAGAGGAGATGCCAGGGTTTGAAAGCAAGGTGAGGGCCAACTGCAGCAGCCCAGGCCACTGGTGATATTGTATGATGGAGAACCTGGCAGACCACATCAACTTGGAGTTCTGCCTGTAGCACTAGCAGGGGGAAGGGTATGCATTGGAACCTGTACAGGAAAAGCACATGTCTTGCTCCCATCTCCTCACAGTGGTGTCTGGCAACCGGCAGGAATAAGGCATATCTTGACAACAGTAGAGGCTATAGCCTCTACAGGAACAAACTAGGCACTGATTAGGGATTGTACCCCCATCCTCTCAACCTACCACAGACTCTGGTCAAAACTGCCAATGAATAGAACCCACAGGCAGCTGGCTCTAAAAAAATTGCTTTTCCTGTAGATGCAGCAGGATCTCAGAATATACAGGGGATGTTCTAGATCCTGTAATTGTGGGAGCCTTGTGCATTGTGACTGGGAATCCTATGAATGTTCAATAGGGCATGGGGTGTAGCTGGGTCCCTGAATAGTCACTAAGACTGGTGTCAGAGGGAGGCTCAGAGCTCCCTGATTGCCTAAGTGTGTCACTGCAGAGGTTTCTGTGCTCATAATGAGGACTGCACAGATTATTTATGTGGTTCTTGCACCAGAATGGGTGAGGGTTGAGACACTGTGGGCTAAATCTGGGCACTGATCACCTTGGAAGAGAGAAGGTGAGGTTGTGATTATGTCAACAGGCATGATGATACCCTACCCTGCTGACGACAGATATCTACCACGACCAATTTGGGTGTCACCCTGCATTCTTACAGCACTGACCAGAACTCACTGGCCCCATTCAGCACACACCCCTGGGTATTCACTGAAAGAACAGACAATCCATTAAGCCATAGAAGGGGAGCATCCAGGACTAGAACTGGAAGTCTGATACAGTATGCCAGGATCAAAAGCGGCAGGTTAATACACTGTGCTACAATGCCAGCTCCAGCTTATGTGATTTTTAACCAACTGCTTATTCTGCTACATGACATTCTTATTAAGTTTAACGTTATCTTAATATAAATGCTGTATGTTAATATAATCAAACTGTTTCAAAGTATTCCAGCAATCAGGCATTAGAGAGCTCTTCGCCAAATACTTCCAGAGGTATTTTACAGATAAGAAAACTAAACCTCTAAGAAGTGAAGTAATCTGTTCAATATTATCCAGTGTTAAGTTGTGGAGTTGGGTAGGTTTCAATCCCAAGTCCTTAAGACTTCAAAGTCTGAACACATTCCATTGTTGTGTACTATGTAATCATGCTGTAATTTGGTCAAACCTTGAGCTATATCCATGAAACAGTGTAGAATTCATTAAAGTTTAAATAATTCAACAAGTTCCTGAAAATTTTATCTAACCAATATGTATTTTTGAAGGTTTTTATTTAATGAATACAATTTCTTATGTACAGCTTATAGGGATATAGTGTATCTTCCCCCCATTCCTGCCCACCCACCCACACTCTGATCCTACCTCCCATTCCCTCTCCCATTCCATTTTCCATTAAGATTCATTTTTAATTAATTTAATATACGGAAAATCAACTCTATGCTAAGTAGAGATTACAACTATTTGTACCCACAGACACACAAAGTATAAAGTACTGTTTGAAGACAAGTTTTACTGTTGACTCTCATAGTGTACTTCATTAAGGACAGAGGTCCAACATGGGGAGCAAGTGCACAGTGACCCCTGCTGTTGATGTAACAATTGACACTCTTATTTATGACGTCAGTGATCACTTGAGGCTCTTGACATGAGCTGCCAAGGCTATAGAAGCCTTTTGAATCAATCCACAACTCCATCAGTTTTAGACAGGGCTATATGCAAGGTAGAAGCTCTCTCTTCCCTTCAGAGAAAAGTACATCCTTCTTTTATGGCCCCTTCTTTCCACTGGGGTCTCACTCACAGAGATCTTTCATGAAGAACCGTTTTTGCCACTATGCTTTGGCTTTCCATGCCTGAAGTGCTCTCATTATGTTTTCAATTAGGCCTTAGGGGCTGATTCTGAGGTCAGAGCGCTGTTTAGGGTGTTTGTCATTCTGAGTCTGCTGAGTAGACTGCTTCCTGTGTTGGAACTTTCTTTCCTTTGTAATTCTATCTGTTGTTATTACCAGGCACTTATTCTTATTTATGTGTTCCATTTGACTTATGGTCCTATCTATATTATCAATTCCATACTTAATATGATCAGTTTATCACATAAGATTGGATTTGTAACACCCAACTAAATGGGACTGAGTCCAAAGGCATGTTTTTAGCTTTAGCCTTAGGGATAAGTCTGTGGGAATGTGTGCCAATCTGTACAAATCCTCTCTCTCTCTTTCCCACTCTTGTTTTTAACTAGGGTATATTTTCAGTTGATTTAATATATCTATGATTAATTCTATGTTAAGAAAGGAGTTAAAACTATGATGTTAGTAGAGAAAAAAGAATAAAAAAATAAGTAAACAAAATAATAAACTGTTCCTCGACAGTCAAGACTGGGGTTGTTCAAGTAATTGCTTCTCATAGCGTCAGTTTGGCTTCTACGGGCTTCCTTTTAGGTACTCTGTTAGTTGTCACAGATCAAGGAGAACATATAGTATTTGTCCCTTTGGACTGGCTTATTTGACTAGGTATGACATTTTCCAGATTCATCCATTTCACTGTAAATGACCAGATATCATTTTAACCCCCTGTGTAGTATTCCATAGAGTACATATCCCATAGTTTCTTTATCCAGTCTTCCACTGATCGGCATTTAGGTTGATTTCATGTCTTGGCTATTTTGAATTGAGCTGCACTAAACGTGGAGGTGCAGACAGCTCTTTTACTTGCTGATTTCATTTCCTTTGGGTAAATTCGAAGGAGTGGGATCTGACCAATGTTGATCTGGCATTTAAAACAAGAATGCCTCACCCACAAAGTCATATTCATCCCCTTCTTGGCTCTCCTTATATACTTTTTAAAAAGTTCTATTAACATTTCATTTTTTTATCTTGTTGAGAACTATACAATACTAATAGAAATTTTGCTTCCATAAGGGATTCCTTCCAATTTTTACTCATCTGTTAAAAAGTTTTTTGTGTCTCACAGTGCCTCAAAGATGACAATACATGTGTTTTGCTTTGATATTTTTCCTTCACATTCATTGATACCAAGTTTTATTGTATCATTTTCATCAATTTATAAGGTAGAATACATTTTCTCTACATGACAAAGTGTATTGCCCTAAAAGCATAAGGCATTTAGATTGATATTCTCTTGATTTTACTATTAACTTTACATTTTTTGTTCAAGTTATATCATATGCATTAGTTCAAAAAACCAAAGTCTATTCTATTGTTCAGTAGCACTATGGACAAATTATCACCAACATCTACTATGAGACTATCACATCCAGGTGCAACACAGAGGATCAAATATTCACAGTACCACCCAGACAGACAACTTTATTATTCACTTTGTTATATTTTCTTATTCATTTGAAAGAGATTATCCAGGGTCCGGTGCTTTGGTGTAGTGAGTAAATCCGCTAGCTGCAGTGCCGGCATCCCATATGGGTGCTAATTTGAGTCCTTGCTGCTCCAATTGTGATCCAGCTCTCTGCTATGACCTGGGCAAACAGCAGAAGATATGCCAAGTGCTTGGGCCCTGCACCTGTGTGGGAGACCTGGAAGAAACTCCTGGCTCCTGACTCTTGGTTTCAGATCAGACGAGCTCTGGGCATTGCAGGCATTTGGGGAGTGAATCAGTGGATGGAAGACTTTCTATTTCTCTCTCTGTTGCGCTCTGCCTTTGCCTCTCTGTAACTCTGCATTTCAAATTGATAAATAAAAATTTAAGAGAGATTATCCAACATATATTATTCAGCTAATAACATATAGGGTTAAAGGGAAAGATCTTTTATTTTAATACACAATTAGTTTAAAATTATTTATGCTTTCTAAAAAATTTCATTTTTCCTAATTAGAAGTATATGATATGTTGAATTCTCGAAAATTTTAGCTACATGATAGTATTCTAAGGAAAAAAATAAAAGTTAATATTATAATTCCCAAGACATGGGCAGAGTTCATACAGTACAGAATTCTTTCATTGAAAACATCATATTACCAAATTGTCATCCCTTGAAGTTCTATAGTTTTTTTTTCATTTATCTCCATGACACTTTACTGTCTGGCATTCATTTGCAGCTAAAAAATCCCACTGAAATAAAGGTGTTATTATATTTTATATACTGGCATGTTAAGTAATAAAATAATAAATTATTTACCTGAATCTAAACAAAATTTAGATTAGAAACTAAATGGTTTCCACAGCATAATTTTCTATTTCTTTTCTGCCAGGAAACCAATGATCAATTAAAAGAAGCTCTGTATACAAGAAAAAAATGAAGACTGCCAAAATTTAGACTGCTACAATTAACCTCATAAAATCAAAGATCATCTGCTCAATTCTAAGCCCACTAAAATTATAAAAAGAAAGGAAGCTGTGCTTTCTTTTGATGTTTCCATAACCTTAATTTCATATTTTCAGTTCATCATCTAACCAGAAGATATAGCATAGTGTCCAAGATCTCTCTCCTGTGGAGAATGTCTGAGTTCAGATAGGAGAAGATTTTGAGAAGTCAGTAGGAAGGTTTACTTGATCTCATATTTGAGTGACATATCCTAACTCATATAGCTTAAAACAGTAATATTTTGTGAAGGAAATGAGGCACCTATATTTTTGCCATAGTAAATAAGCATTTTTTTCTTTTAAAAATTTTATTAATAAAAAGAGAACAGATTTAGTATAGTTCACACATAGATTTCAAGGAAGATAATTATATTTCTCTCCATCTTCATTGCCCCTCCAATCTCCAGCCTTTGCCTTTTTTCCTTTTTTTGTTTACTTTTTAAAAGCATAATCTCAATCCACACCATAACCATAGGTTATGATCTGTGGAGATACTTGTTGGTTTTCTCCTCTGGTGGCTTTTATCTTTGAAATATTCTTCTGTGGCTTAGTGGAGTGTCCGCTCATTCAGTGGATATAGAAAAGTGTGTAGTGGGTGGGTCCAGGGAACTCTGTTCAGTGCTCAAATGTAGCTCAAGAGTCCAGGGTGACAACCAAGTTGAACAGGGTAGATTTCATTTTTTTTCAGTTGGAGGTATGGTATGATCACAGCCTCACCTGTTCACTTCTAGGGTGATTAATGCCCAGAGTTAGCTCACCCACGTAACTGTGTGAATCACAAAAAGAACGTGTAATCCTCAGTATGAGTGAAGCACCCTTCATAATAACTGAACCCAGGCACTCAGGAAACTCCAACCCTCTGAAACAGACATAGTGATTTCCCAGAGATGCAGTACATCCCGCATCTTATCATGCAGTCACAGAATTCCCACAGTCATAGTGAGAAGGTCTCTCACAGTGACAAGCAGTAGGGGATCCACGCTAAGTGCCATGAGCCTGTCTTGTCCATGGAGACTGCAGAGACAATCCTAGAGCCAGCTGCCTGTTGTTTCTCCAGCTTGTCAGTTTAACTCTGGATGCCCACAACACAGCGAGGGGAGAAGAGTACATCATAGGCTTAAGTGGGTACCCTTCCCTCTGCCAAGCCTCCAGGTCAGACTCAAAACCCAGTGAGGACTACGGATTTCTACCTCTTATAAAATACCTTAATCGTGTGCACATATGTGAAACACAGTAGCCTCTACTCATCTTATTAAGATGGCACTTCTTGCCCGCTAATTGCTAGATGCCCTTGTGGGGGGGATGGGAAGGCAACAATGAGCTCTCCCTGCACAGGGCTATGTGAGCACCCTGCCTCTGCTAGCACTCCAGGCTGGATTCAAAGTCAGTGAGGTCCACAAGTATCTCCCTCAGGCAATATAATCAGTGACATGATCTGCAGCAGATTCCTCTGACCTTGCTATAAAAAGATGGCATCTATTCTAGCCCCCAACTGTGGGAATCAGCTTACTGCTCTGTGTTTGCACTTTCCATGTTGCTCCATGATGTCTCTCTTCTTTCTGTAGAATTTCCACTGCAAACTTCTTTCCAACTCTCCCCTAGGAAAGATTTTCTCTTATTATCTTCCCATAGTGGAAATCAGTAAGTCATTTCTCTAGTCAGCCATCTTGAAGCTCCCCAGCAATTTTGTTTTTCAAATTGTGTCACTACTTTAAGAGTTGTTTTCGATGTGAGGCAAGATGGCGGAATAGGGAGGGAGCACACCGATAGTCCGGGAAAAGATAGTTCAATAAAAGTTGAGATTCTGTAGTTTCAGGGAAAAGTTAGAAAAAAAAAAATACTGCAGAGGAAACTCTTCCGGAACTAGTGAGACAAGGTGAACCTGCGAGGAGGGTGTGGACGCCCACAGCACAAGACACCAGCCAATGAGTCTATGCACCAGTGCTGGAAGCCGAGGCGAGACAGGGCACTCGGCACCGCTGCAGCAGCCACCCACAGCTGCCACTGCAGCCACCGCTGCCCCCCCAACCCACCCTGGAATGGACAGGTGAGACACACACGACTGAGTGGGCAAGGAAATCGAAAAGAAAACAAAGTGAATAGCGCCTGTGGGAAGAGGGCGCGATCCAGGGGGAAGAACTGAGGGATTAAAAACACCAGGATACTTTGGTGTCTCCACCCTCCCCCCAATCAGAGCTGCAGTGGGCAGAGAGCAGCCATCTTGTTTGTTTACATTCAGGCATAAAGGAGAATCTCTGCTTCTGCACTCCCAAGGAGGAAACTTCAGGGGTGGAGTCCAAAGGTGGTCTGGAGCTACTCAGCACTCCTTGCACAGGGGGCGCAGGGAGGGAGAGTGGCTGACCAATGAACCCCAAGCACAGACACATCAAAGGAACAAAGGAACACAGAAACAGGCCCCAATGGGTAGAGACTGGCACCTCAAAAACCTGACACCAGCCCACTCAAGTTACCAAATAAATAAATTAAAAAAAAGCAAATAAAGAAAGAAAGAAAGAGACAAACTCTAGAAGGCAGAGCAGCCTGCTTACAATGGATATTGGTACAGACCCACAGCAGCCCATAGCACAAGGAAATCAACCTGAAAATCAAGCTAAACAGAAATACTGAAAAACAAAGGAAAAATCCAGAATAAGAATATGGAAGAACCTATAAACTCGCCAATGGAACAGGCTAAACCAATCATAATAGAGGCTGAAAAAGAATTTGAAACCATGCCAGAAAAAGAATTCAGAAAATTAATAATCAGATTACTTAGAAATAATGAGAAACAGTTTTAAGATCTGAACGAAAAGCAAGCCCAAAGATTAGAGATCCTAAAGAGAAACCAGAATGAAATACTGGAAATGAAAAACTCAGTTGACCATATAAAAAACACAGTGGAATAGATAAGAAACAGAAGAGTGAATCAGAACTTGAAGACAAACTTCCAGAAATAATACAGTCAGTTCAAACACTGGAAGAAGAATTTAGAAAATTAAAAAATATGGCCGAAGACCTACAAGATTCAATCAAACAGTGTAATGTTCGGATAATAGGAGTCCCTGAGGGGGTGGAAAGAGAGAATGGATTGGAAGGCGTTCTCAATGAAATAATATCAGAAAACTTCCAACAGAGGCAAGTGGATAATAACAGGCAAATTCAACAAAAAGTCAGGAGCCCCAACAGGTTAAACCAGAAGAGAAATTCACCGCGACACATTGTGGCAACACTCAGCTCAGTGACACACAAAGAACAAATGACTGGGAAAAGACAGTACCTAACAGTAGTCACACTGAATGTGAATGACTTAACTGTACTACCAAGATGCACAGACTAGCTGATTGGATCAAGAAAGAGAATCCATCTATATGCTACCTTCAGGAATCACACCTTATCAGCAAAGATGCACGCAGACTGAAAGTGAAAGGATGGAAAAAGATACCCCAAGATAACAGAAACCAAAAATGAGCTGGTATGGCCATCCTAATATCAGACAAAATAGACTTTAATGTAAAAACTATTAAAAGAGACAAAGAAGGGCACTATATAATGATTAAATGATCTATCCAACATGCAGACATTACTATTATAAATGTATATGCACCTAATTACAGGGTGCCTGGCTACTTGAAAGAATTACTAAAGGACTTAAAGGGAGATATAGATTCAAATACAATAGTAACAGGGGACTTCAACACCCCACTCTCACCAATGGACAGATCAACCAGACATAAAAACAACAAGGAAACAACAGAGCTAATTGATGCTATAGACCAAATAGACCTACTAGATATCTTCAGAACCTTCCACTACACAGCCACAGAGTTCACCTATTTCTCTCCAGTACATGGAACATACTCTAGGATTGGCCATATGCTAGGCCATAAACAGAGCCTCAACAAATTCAAAAAAATTGAAACTATACCATGCATCTTCTCAGACCATAGCACAGTGAAACTCAAAATCAACAACCCACGACTCTCTACATCATAGCAAACATATGGAGAATGGACAACATGATTCTGAATGAACAGTGGGTCATCGAAGAAATCAAAAGATTTCTAGAAACAAATGAAAATGATAACACAACCTATCAAAACCTGTGGGACACAGCAAAAGCAATGCTAAGAGGAAAGTTTATAGCAATTGGTGCCTATATCAAGAAACTGCAAAGGAACCAAACAAATGAATTCTCCATGGACCTCACCTCAAGCATTTAGAAAAACAGCAGCAAATCAAGCCCAAACTCAGCAGAAGGAAAGAAATACTAAAGATCAGAGAAGAAATAAACAGAATTGAAACCAAAAAAACAATACAAAAGATCAACAAAGCCAAGAGCTGGTTCTTTGAAAAAATAAACAAAATCGACACACCATTGGCCCAACTAACCAAGGAGAGAGAAGACCCAAGTCTGTAAAATCAAAGATAGTAATGGAAATGTAACAACAGACACAACAGAAATAAAAAGAATCATCAGAAACCACTACAAAGACATATATGCTAACAAATTGGGGAACCTGGAAGAAATGGATAGATTACAAGACACATACAACCTTCCTAAACTGAGCCATGAAGATACAGAAAATCTAAACAGACCCATAACCATGAAAGAAATTGAATCAGTAATAAACACACTACCAAAAAAGAAGAGCCCAGGACCAGATGGCTTCACCGCTGAATTCTACCAGGCATTTAAAGAACAACTAACTCCAGTCCTTCTTAAATTATTCAAAACAATTGAAAGGGAGGGAATCCTCCCAAATTCTTTCTATGAAGCCAATATCACCTTAATTCCTAAGCCCGGAAAAGACAATACAGAGAAAGAAAACTACAGACCTATCTCCCTGATGAACATAGATGCAAAAATACTCAACAAAATTCTGGCAAACCGAATCCAACTGCACATCAGAAAGATCATTCACCTGGACCAAGTGGGATTTATCCCTGGTACGCAAGTCAATCAATGTGATACATCACATTAACAAATGGAGAAACAAAAATCATATGATTATCTCAATAGATGCAAAGAAAGCATTTGACAAAATACAATACCCTTTCATGTTGAAAAATCTAATCAAATTGGGGTTAGAAGGAACATTCCTCAACACAATTAAGGCAGTCTATGATAAACCAATGGCCAGCATCATATGAATGGGGAAAAGTTGGAGGCATTTCCATTGAAAACTTGCACCAGACAGGAATGCCCACTCTCACCATTGCTGTTCAATATGGTCCTAGAAGTGTTAGCCAGAGCCATCAGGCAGGAAAAAGAAATTAAAGGGATACAAATGGGAAAGGAGGAAGTTAAACTATCCATATTTGCAGATGACATGATCCTATATAAAGGGGATCCAATAAATTCCTATAAGAGACTATTGGAACTCATAGAAGAGTTTGGCAAAGTAGCAGGATACAAAGTCAACGCTCGGAAATCAACAGCCTTTGTATACACAGATAATGCCGTGGCTGAGGAAGAACTTCTAAGATCAATCCCATTCACAATAGCCACAAAAACAATCAAGTAACTTGGAATAAATTTAACCAAGGATGTCAAAGACCTCTATGATGAAAATTACAAAACATTAAAGAAAAAATAGAAGACACAAAAAAGTGAAAAAAACCTGCCATGCTCATGGATTGGAAGAAACAATATCATCAAAATGTCCATTCTCCCAAAAGCAATTTATATGTTCAATGCAATACCAATCAAAATACCAAAGTCATTCTTCAAAGACCTAGAAGAAATGATACTGAAATTCATATGGATAAACAGGAGACCGCGAATAGCTAAAGCAATCCTTTACAATAAAAACAAAGCTGGAGGCATCACAATTCCAGACTTCAAGACATACTACAGGGCAGTTATAATTAAAACAGCCTGGTAATGGTACAAAAACAGATGGATAGACCAATCGAACAGAATAGAAACACTGGAGATCAATTCAAGCATCTATAACCAACCCATATTTGACAAAGGACCTAAAACCAACCCCTGGAACAAGGACAGCCTTTTCAACAAAGGGAAAACTGGATGTCCACATGTCGAAGTATGAAGCAAGACCCCTACCTTACACCTTATACAAAAATCCACTCAACATGGATCAAAGAACTAGAGATATGCCATGACACCATGAAACTAATTGAGAGCATAGGGGAAATACTTCAAGACATTGGAACAGGCAAAGAATTCCTGGAGAAGACCCCAGAGGCACGGGTAATCAAAGATAAAATAAACAAATGACATTGCCTCAAATTGAAAAGTTTCTTTACAGAAAAAAAAAAGTCAGGAAAGTGAAGAGGCAACCAACAGAATGGGAGACGTTATTCGCAAACTACACAACAGATAAAGGATTAACAACTAGAATCTATAAAATGATCAAGAAACACCACAGAAACAAAACAAACAACTCAATAAAAAGATGGGCCAAGGACCTTAACAGACATTTATCAAAAGAGGAAATCCAAATGGCCAACAGCCATATGAGAAAATGCTCAGGATCCCTAGCCATCAGGGAAATGCAAATCAAAACCACAATGAGGTTTCACCTCACTCCGGTTAGATTGGCTTACATACAGAAATCAACTAATGACAGATGCTGGTGAGGGATGTGGGGAAAAAGGGACACTAATCCACTGTTGGTGGGAATGCAAACTGGTAAAGCCACTATGGAAGATAGTTTGGAGAGTCCTCAGAAACCTGAATATAGCACTACCACAGGACCCAGCCATCCCACTCCTTGGAATATACCCAAATGGAATTAAAGGGGGAAAAAGAGCTATTTACACCTCAATGTTTGTTGCAGCTCAATTCACAACAGCTAAGACATGGAATCAACCTAAATGCCCACCAACGGATGACTGGATAAAGAAATTATGGGATATGCACTCTATGGAACACTATACAGCATTAAAAGACAATGAAATGCAGTCATTTGCAACAAAGTGGAGGAATCTGGAAAATATGCTGAATAAGCCAGTCCAAAAGGGACAAATATCATATGTTCTCCCTGATCAGTTACAACTAAATGAGCATCTAAAAGGAAATCCATTGAAGTGAAATGGACACTATGAGAGACAATGACATGATCATCCCTTGTCTAAACCGTTGAGGAACAACTTACTATTTTATTCCTTTTAGTATTTGTTGTTGTTGTTTTTCTTTTTGTTCTACTTAATACCACTGGTTGAATTCTGTAATTAATACACAATTATTCTTAGGCATTTAAAATTAACAGAAAAGTGATCTCGGTTAAATATAAGAATGGGAATAAGAGAGGGAGGAGATATACAGGTCGGCACATGCTCATTCAGACTTACCTCCAATGGTGGAGCTAGAAATGTGCCAGGTGGTTCCAACTCAGTCTTATCAAGGAGGCATGTACCAATGCCAGCTCACTTGGTAAAGTGGTAAGTATAAGTACATAACTGATCAAAAAGATAGGGTAAGTTTTAAAGAGATTTCACAAATAAGACCAGTGTCTGCAAATGATGAAGGATAGAATTAAAAGGGAGAGAATGATCCTGCGGGGGAAGCAGGACACACAGCAGACTCATAGAATGGCAAATGCCCTAAACAGCACTCCGGCCTCAGAATCAACCCTTGGGGCATTTGGATCTGGCTAAAAGGCCCATAAGAGTCTCACAGGCATGGAAAGCCAAAACACTGTGTCAAAAACAACTTAAATGAAAGATCTTGGTGAACAAGACCCCAGCAGAAAGAACAGGCCATCAAAGAAGGAGGCACCTTTCTCTGAAGGGAGGAAGGAACCTCCACTGTGATATGGCCTTGACTAAACAAGTTCAGAGCTGGTGAACTCAAGGGGCTTCCATAGCCTCGACAGCTCATGGCAAGAGCCTTGGGTGATTACTGACGTCATAAATAAGAGTGTCAATTATTAAATCAACAACTGGAGTCACTGGGCCCATGCTCCCCACGTAGGATCTCTGTCCTTAATGTGTTTTACTATGAGAGTTAAAGATAACACTACTAGTCAAACAATACTCTCTATCTTGTGTGGCTGTGTGAGTGCACTCTGTTGAAATATTTGCTTAGTATATACTAAGCTGATCTTCTGTATATAAAGATAATAGAAAATGAAACTCGATGAAGGGTGGGATGGGAGAGGGAGTGGGAGAGGGGAGGGCTGCGGGAGGGAGGGAGGTGGTGGGGGGAAAGCCACAATAATGCAAAGTTGTACTTTGTAAATTCACATTTATTAAATAAAAAATGGAAAAAAAGAAAACAGATTTCATGTGGATCATAGATTAAAAAAAATCTAAGAAAATAACCATACTTCCCTGCTTCCCCAAACAGATTATTTTGCAGTAAATTTTACTGGATTTTTCTAACTTATTTATTCCATCAAAGTCAGCACATAATGTTGAATTAGTTCATATAAAGTTGAAATTACTGAAATAAAATTAGGTCATTATTTATATAAAATATATAATTAACTTTTGCATAAAAATATATTTATCAGGTATAGTATGAAAACTTGTGGTTGCCATATATTTGCTATAAATTTATAAAAGTTGTCTTCACTGAATTGTGTCCATTACATAATAACATATCCTACTTTCTTCACTTTATATTTGTCATGAGTCCTACATTAAGTAATATAAATATCCCTGTATATGTGGATATATGTACATGTGTTTATATATAAATATACATATAGAGTGAATATGGCAAATTGATAAAATTGTCAAATATAAAAAAAAGAGTTGTTTTCATTGAAATAATGAACAGTGGGCATGTATGAAAAATTACATATCATGGTGAAGGCTAACAAATCATAGTGAAGATTATCCAGCCCAGGGATTAACAAACTTTCTGAGCTTCTTCTTGACATCCATTTTTAATAAGACACATGGGCACACATCATGGCAAAAAAAACTTAAAGTATTAATTCAAACTGTATGAAGGTAAAACATATTTGAAAAGTTCAAGGTTCAGAAAATCAAAAACAAGTTATGTCCAATAAAACATTTATGCTTATACTACCCTATTATGTACTATAATTGTATCTAAACAGTACTTTGAATCTGTTGAAAACTAATCAAAATAAAAAAGAAATGGGGATGGGGTTATTACTATCAATTGTACCAAAATACAAAGGATTTTAAAAGGGATTACTATATATAATTATAAACAAAAACTTTCAATAGTTTGAATAAAATGGACAAAATCCTTGAAATATATAATGTAATAAAAATTATTCATGAAAAAATAGAAAATCTGAGCAGACATACAAATAGAAATTGAACCAGTAAGCAAAAACCTAACAACAAGAACAAATACACTCAAATGACCAAATGACTTCAGCTATTATTTTATTGAATACGATTTTTTTGACTTTTTCATTCCCTTCCAATTCCAATACATCCATAATCAAAAATTTCTTCATTAATGATGTCCCATTGTTTCAGAGGCTATCTTTTTTAAATTTTTGTTAATATAAACACATGGAAACTAAACAACATGTTCCTGAATGAAAAGTGAGTCACAGAAGAAACCAAATGGTAAATCAAAAAACTTTTGGAAGTGAATGATATAACATATATATATAACATATATAGATATATGTTTTGATACATATAACATATAAAAACAGGGGATACAGAAAAAGAAGCATTAAAAGGGATATTTATAGAAATCAGTGCCTACATGAAAAAATTAGAAAGGCATAAAATAAACTATCTAACAATGCATCTAAAAATTTAGAAAAACAAGAACAAAACCCAAAAATGGGTGAAAAGAAATAATTAAAATTAGAGAATATATAAATGAAATTGAAACAAACAAAAATATAAAAGATCAGTGAGATGAAGATCTCTTTTTTTGAAAAACTAAACAAAATTAATGCATTATTGGTGGAGCTAACCAAAAAAAAGGGAAAAGACCCAAAGTAATAATATCAGACATTAAAAAAGAGATATTACAATGGATACTGCAGAAATAAAATGCATTATCACAAAATACTGCAAATAGCTAAATGACAACAAATTGGAAAACTGAACAAAATAGATAACCTGGATACACACATTCTAACAGAAATTGAGTCGCAAAGATACAGAAAACCTGAACAGAGCAATAACCAAGACAGAGACTGTATCAACAATAAAGAACATCCTAACAAACAAACAACAACAACAACAACAACAAAAAAAAAAAACAGGACAAGATGGCTTTACTGCTGAATTCTAACAGACATTTAAAGAACTAATTAAAGTTCATATCAAGCTATTCAAAACAATTGGAAGGGAGGAAATCATCCCAAACTCCTTTCTGAGGCCAGTATCACCCTAATTCCCAAACCAGAAATACAAATAACAGAGAAAGAGAATTATAGGCCAATATCCCTGATGAACACAGATGCAAATATCCTTACCAAAATTAGCTAATCAAATCCAATAACACATCAGAAATAACCAAGAGGGATAATTCAATGTATGCAAATCAATAATGTATTATAAAATGTAATACAGCACAGTAACAAACTGAAAAATAAAAACCAGAGGATTAGCTAAGTAGTTGCAGAGAAAGCATTTGATAAAAAATAACATCCTTTCATTATAAAAACCTTAAGCAAATATAGAAGAGACATTCTTCAACAAAATCAAGGCAATATATAGCAAACCAACAGTGTCCAGCATATTGAATGAGGAAAAGCTGAAAGAATTGCCATTAAGATCCAGAGTAGACAAGGATGCCTACTTTGACCATTGCTATTCAGTTTAATTCTGGAAGCATAAGCCATAGCCATTAGGTTAAGGAAAAGAAATCAAAGGGACACATACTGAAAAGGAGAAAGTTAAATTATCCCTGTTTGCAGATGACATGATTCTATATAGAGGGTAACAAAAAGACTCTTCTAAGTGACCATTGGAATTCATAAAAGAGTTTGATGATGTTGCAGGATATAAAATCAACACACAAAAATCAATTGTCTTTGCATCACAAACGATGTCATGGATGTCATGGCTGAGAAAGAACTTGTAAGACGTGTACAATTCACAAAACAAGAAAAAATTTAAATACCTTGGAATAAGTTTAACCAAACATGCAAAATATCTCAATCATTAAAATGGCAAAACATGAAAGAAAAAAACAGAAGGCACATAAAAAATGGAAAAAAAATCTTCCATGTTCATGGATTGGATTATCAGCAAAATGCCCATAACATAGAAAGCAATTTAAAATCCAATGCAATTCCAACAAAAATATCAATGACATTCTTCTAAGATATTGAAAAACAATGCTAAAATTCATATTGAAACACAAGAGATCCTACATAGCTAAAGCAATCTTAAACAACAAAAACAAAGCCAGAGGCATAAGAATATTAGTTTCAAGAAATACAGCTCAGCAGGTATAATCAAAACAGTCTTGTTCTAGCACAGAAATAGACAGACTAGTGGAACAAAATAGAAACTAATCCATGCAGCTACAACCAACTATTCTTTAACAAATGAGCTAAAATCAATTCCTAGAGAAAGGACAGTATATTCAACAAGAAATGTTAGGAAATTTGATCCATGCATCAAGAAGTACAATAATCAACACAAAATGGGTGAAGGATCTAAGTCTACAAATGATACCATCAAATTACTAGAGGAAAACATTGGCAAAACTCTTTAAGATATTGAAAGATATTGGCATAGGCAAAGACTTCTTGGAAAACACTGCAGGGGCACAGGAATCAAAGCAAAAATAGACAAATGATGATTCCATCAAACTAAGAAGCTTCTGCATTGCATAGGAAAAATTCAACAAAGTGAAGGGACAACTGACAGAATGGGAGAAAATACTTGTAAACTATGCAATTGATAAAAGATTAATATCCAGAATCTATAAAGAACTCAAGAAACTCAAGAACAACAAAACAAAAAATTCAGTTAAGTAATGGGCAAGTGACATGAATAGGCATTTTTCAAAGGAAGAAACTCAAATGGCCAACAGACACATGAAAAGATGCTCAGGATAACTAGCCATCAGTGGAATACAAATAAACAGTGAGGTTTCATTTCAAACCAGTTAGAATGGCTGTCTTCTGAAAATCAAATAAATAAATAAATCCTGGAAAGGATATGGGAGAAAAGGTACCCTAATACACAGTTGGTGGGAAGGTAAACTGGTACCATCATTATGGAAGACAGTATGGAGATTTCTCAGAAATCTGAAAATACATCTGCCATATTACCCATCCAACCCACTCCTGGGAATTTACCCAAACAAAATGAAATAATCATTTAATGAATTATTTGAATTCCCACGTTCATTGCTGCTCAATTCACAATATCTAAGATATGGAATGAACCCATAAGGTCATCAATTGGTGATGGGATAAAGAAAATGTGGTATATGTACACTCTAGAAATCTATTAGCCATAAAAAGGAATGTAATCCTGTTTCTTACAACAAAATGGATACAACTGGAAATCATTATGCGTAGTGAAATAACCCACTCCCAAAAAGATGTACAAGAATGAAATGGACATCTTAAGATCTGATTGTCATTTTATCTCTTCTTTATACTACTGTGGAACTTTGGTCTTTCTACCTTTTATTTGTTGAATAGTATAGTTGGTGGTGCATTAAGCTTGTGATTATACAGTAGAATGGAATTATTTTTTTTCCAAAATGAGAGAATAAAAAGAAAGGAAGGAATGAGAGGCATTGCTGGAGGGCTAGCAGAAGAAAGAAAAATATGGTTATCTTCTCATAACTGTACCCATGAAATACAAGGAATCTCTTCTTATGTTAATAAATATTAGAAAAGGGACAAACATAAAGAAATAAAACTAGAATGAAAAATGATTCAGTATAACTGACATCACAGAAACACAACAGATCATAAGACACCATTATGAAAAACTATATGGTACCAAATTATAAAATCTTGAAGAAATGGAAAAATTCTTGGACATATATAACCTACCAAAATTAAATCAAGAAGATATAAAAAAACTAAGCAGAGCTCTAACCAGCAATGATATTGAAGCAGTATTTGAAACTTTCCCACCAAAGAAAAGACCAGGAATTGATGGCTTTACAACTGAATATTAAAAAACATGTAAAGAATTAATTCCAATAGTTCTCAAACTGTTCTAAAATATTCAAAGGATGGAACGCTACTAAACTCTTTATGAGGCTAGTACACTACGCATATACAAAAACCAAAGACAAAATAGGAAAGAAAGCGAAAAGTAAATATCCTTGATGAACATGAATGCAAAAATTCTCCAAAAATATAACCAAATCAGATCCAACACTACATCAAACAGATCATGCGTTATGGTCAAGTGGGATTTATTTCAGGATGGTTCAAAATTTGCAAATAAATCAAATCAAGAGAATGAAGAACAAAAGCCATATTATTATCAATATATAACAATCCCTTCATGATAAAAACTCTCAACAAAATAGGTATAGAGGGAACATACCTCAGAATAATAAAAGCTATATATGAAAAAACCACAGCCAATATCACACTGAATGGGGGAAAGCTGAAAGTTTTTCACTCAGATCTGGAATATGAAAGGATGTCCATGTTTACCACTCTAATTCAATATATTAGTAAAAGATATGAGGGAAAATAAAGAAATAGAGAGCCCTGAAATTGGGAAGGAGGAATTCAAAACATTCATGCTTAAGGATATGATTTTGGACATGAAAAAAAAAAAAAAAACTAAGCACTACACTGAAAAGCTCTTAGAATTGATAAACTGGCCGGCGCCGTGGCTCAATGGGCTAATCCTCTGCCTTGCGGTGCTGGCACACCGGGTTCTAGTCCTGGTTGGGGCACCGGATTCTGTCCCGGTTGCCCCTCTTCCAGGCCAGCTCTCTGCTATGGCCCGGGAGTGCAGTGGAGGATGGCCCATGTCCTTGGGCCCTGCACCCCATGGGAGACCAGGAGAAGCACCTGGCTCCTGCCTTCGGATCAGCCCGGTGCGCCGGCCACAGCTCGCCAGCGGCGGCAGCCATTGGAGGGTGAACCAACGGCAAAGGAAGACCTTTGTCTCTGTCTCTTTCTCTCTCACTGTTCACTCTGCCTGTCCCAAAAAAATTGATAAACTAATTAAGTAAGACCACATGATACAAAATCAACACATAATAAACAGCAGCATTTTGATACACCAATAACAACCTTGCTGAAAGGGACATAAAGCTTTCTCAGGGCATGGAGGGGGTAGTTGTGTTACAGCAGATTAAGCCTCCATGTGCTTGTGCATATTAGAGTGCCTGTTTCAAGCTCCAGCTCCTCAGTTTCCAATGCAGTCTACTGCTAATGTGTCTGAGAAGGCAAAAAATGAGGGCTGAAGTTCTTGGGTTCCTGGTACTCACAAGGGAGACATGAATAGTGCTCTTAGCTCCTGGATTGGGCATGGCCCAGCCTCAGCTGTTGCAGGTATTTGGAGAGTGAACCAGTAAATAAAAGCTCTCTTGTTTTCAAATCAAACAATAAATAAATATTTTCTAAAACACAGCAATCCTATTCACATAGCTACTCTCTATTTTGCTCTTTCTCAAATCAATCTAACAATTAATCCATCAATCTTTTCTAAAATAAATACTATTCACAGTAACTATAAAAATTTGTTGAGGAATAAGTTTAATCAAAGAAGTAAAGGATGTCTACAATGAAAATTATAAAAATGATGAAAGAATTCCCCAAAGATTTAAAGAGAAATGAGTGTCCATAAAATGTAAGAATTAATACTGTGAATATATCCATAATACCTAAAGCAATGTACTAATTCAATAAAAGCCCTATCAAAATGTGAGTAGCAGCCGGCGCCGTGGCTCAATAGGCTAATCCTCCACCTTGCGGCGCCGGCACACCGGGTTCTAGTCCCGGTTGGGGCGCCGGATTCTGTCCCGGTTGCCCCTCTTCCAGGCCAGCTCTCTGCTATGGCCAGGGAGTGCAGTGGAGGATGGCCCAGGTGCTTGGGCCCTGCACCCCATGGGAGACCAGGAAAAGCACCTGGCTCCTGGCTCCTGCCAGGATCAGCGCGGTGCGCCGGCTGCAGCGGCGGCCATTGGAGGGTGAACCAACGGCAAAAGGAAGACCTTTCTCTCTGTCTCTCTCTCTCTCACTGTCCACTCTGCCTGTCAAAAAAAAAAAATGTGAGTAGCACTATTCATAGAATTAGAAAAAAATTTAAAATTCACAGGGAACAAAAGACCAAGAATATCCAAACTAATCCTGAGTAAAAATAATACTATTAAAAGCTGGAGGCACAATACATGATTTCAAAGCATTTTACACAGTTACAGTAATTAAAATAGCATTTACCTGTATAAAACCTAACAAACAGATCAATGGAACAAGGAGCCCAGAAATTAATCTGCATATATAAATTCTTTCTCTTGTACATTCAAAGAAAGTCATTTTACAGTTTTTTTTAAATTGATTTTTACACAGGTAACAAATTCATCTCTAAATATCAAACATTTCCTGGGGGAAAAAGTGGGTTTTTAAAATATTTATTTATTTGAGAGACAGAGAGAGAAAGAAGAGAGAGGGAGAAATAAAGAGAGAACCCTCATCAGCTGGTTCATTTGCCAAACTTCAGAGGCCAGGTTTGGTCCAGTGCCAAAGCCAGGAGCATAATCCACACATTCTACATCAGTGGCAGGAACCCAGTTACATGAGCCATCACTGCTGTCTTTCAGGGTCCACATTACCAAGAATCTACAGTGAAAATGGAGTTGGGAATTGAACCCAAGTATACATGGGAGACAGGCTATCTTACCTTACCTGGCATTTTAACCACTAGACTAATGGCCCACACTATTCTATGTTTTATTTTTCCTATCATCTCCATATTTCTGAGTATCCTTAAGTGAGTATCAGGTTTTTTTGTTCGTTTGTGTGCTAACATATTTATGTTCTTTTGATGCTCACATAATTGAAGTTTACAGGGGTATTTCTGGCTGCTACTCAAATGGTTAAAGGCAGAGCAGTTGCTACTCCTATGATCAGACTCTGAATACAAATGGCAAATCATTATCTCTGCCTAAGAACTGGAGGAAATACTGCTCTCAGGCCTCTGCAGGTTCAAGTGACAATCTTACAATAAACACAGGATCAAATTCCTTCTGGCTCACCAATGCAGGTCACCAATAATTAAATATGGATAAGAAATTCGAGGTTCATCATTTTCTGGAGGAAATTTATGTGTCTCAACAACAATAGAAATCTAGTGGGATACCCAGAAATACTAAATTTGTGTGCTCAAATCAATAGATGGTATAAGTATCTCAGAGGAGAGATATAGTATACCAAGCATATGAATAATAAATTTCTCTTAAAAATATGAAGGAGAGGTCCAATATTTAGCACAGCAGGTTAAGCTATCACCAGCAACATCAGCATCTATATGAGCACAGATTCAATTCACAGCTGCTCCATCTTCCCTCCAGCTCCCTGCAAATGCATCTGGGAAAACGGTGGAAGGTGGCCCAAGTGAATGGACCCCAACAACCCAGATGGAAGACCCAGAAGGAATTCCAGGTTTCAGCCTTCAGCCTGTCTCAGCCCTGGCTGTTGTGGCCATTTGAGAAGGAAACCAGTGGATGAATATATTATATAATATAATATATAAATATATGAATTTTTATATTCATATATTCATATTTTATTTTATATTCATATATTATATGTTATATAATATATCTATATATTTTATTTTATATTCATATAAATATATGAATATTATATATAAATTAATGAATATTAAAAAAGGTATACATGGAGGATGAATACACTTGATCTTAGTCCAAGAAACGATTGGAGCATGAATAATCATTAAAAAGAGTAAAGGAAAATTATTCCCAGCTAAAGATAGAACTGAGTGTAGACCAAAAATTTTCATTGAATATCCAGAAGAATTCATAAAGAGGAAAAAATGTAGATACCTATGGATAAAATTTCTGAATTCAAAAGGATGAAAACATAACTAGCTTTCCAAAATAAAGATGACCTACTTGCAAAGGAAAAAATATCAGGCTGGTATATAAATTCTAATCTGTAAGTTGAGACTGGGAACTAGGAGACAGAGGAATGGTCGAATGGTCCAATAAATCATTGAGGGAAATAGTTTAAAATCAAAGACTGCTATATCCAGAAAATTTACATTCATCTGTAAAGGTAAAAGAAAGAGATTCTAAGACATAAGGATTCATCAAGTAGTAAAACAATGTACTCAAAATAAATAATATGTGAGGAAACATTCTGACTCAAAGATTCTTTAGTCAGAAAAGGAAATCAAGAGAGAAGAAAATAATACTAATGTAAATAACTAGTGATAAATGTACTTTTAAAAGGTATTTATAATTTATGTGAATATTTCTAATATAATTCATCATTTATAGTATGGAAGTTAATTGAATTCTAGTAGCAGAAAAGAAATGTAGAAGAAAAAAATATAGTGATAGCCCAAAATTGATCTTTAAAAATTATCTTAGGTAAGCATTGTGGTACAGCCTGTGAGAAAAGTGGGTGGGATGCTAACATCCCATATCAGAGCATCTAGGATAGTGTTATCTTTAATTTTTACCCTGCATCCTATTAATGCTTCCGAGGAGGCAACAGATAATGGTCCAAATACTTGGGTCCCTTTCACTCACATGGAAGAACTGGATAGAGTTCCTGTCCTGAGCATTTGGTGAGTGAAGCAGTGGAAGGAATCCCCCTCCCTCCCTTGTTCCCCCCCTCTCTCCCCCTCTCCCTCTCCCTCTCTGTCTCTCCACTGCAAATAAATAAAAATAAATTGAAAAAAAAAACAATTATCTCAGAAATATTCTGATTGTGTGAAAATTAGTCTCATCAGGGAAGAAAATATTTCCAAACATTTTAATATTCACTTAAGAAGTCCAAATGTGCATATGAGGCATTTTAGTGGGATGCTAATTATTTTGTTTTGCTGTGTATATGTCTGTGTGTATGTACGTGTTAAATACTAAATACTTTATGAGTTGAAAAGTTACAATCTTCAAAATTGAAAAGGAGAGTTGAATGTCAAATTTAACTGCAGGGGGAAAATTGGTGAGAAAAATCATGATAAATTGACGAATTCAGCAAAAATTAGAATAGAGGAAAAAGCAACAAACAATAAAAAATGAATTACAAATGTAAACTAAGATTATAGGAAGGAAAGTGAATATATAAATTACTGTTGAATATAAAAATGCTGAATATCCATGTTTTAAAATAAAACAGTACAATGGGGTTAAAAATAATATAAAACCATATTATGTTTTCAAGAAACATATCTAAAACAAAGTGAAAAATATCCAAAATAAAGAGATGGATTATTACACAATAAGCAAATGCAAATAAAAAGATAGCAGAAGTCTTAACATTATGATTTTTTTTTAATTTTTTTTTAATTTTTTTTATTTTTTATTTTTGACAGGCAGAGTGGACAGTGAGAGAGACAGACAGAAAGAGAAAGGTCTTCCTTTGCCGTTGGTTCACCCTTCAATGGCCGCCGCTGCAGCCGGCGCACCGCGCTGATCCGATGGCAGGAGCCAGGATCCAGGTGCTTTTCCTGGTCTCCCATGGGGTGCAGGGCCCAAGCACCTGGGCCATCCTCCACTGCACTCCCTGGCCATAGCAGAGAGCTGGCCTGGAAGAGGGGCAACCGGGACAGAATCCGGCGCCCCAACCGGGACTAGAACCCGGTGTGCCGGCGCCGCAAGCTGGAGGATTAGCCTATTGAGCCACGGCGCCGGCCAACATTATGATTTTTTAAAAAAAGTAGATTCATGGTCAAACATCATTAAATCTAAAAAAGAAAACATTAATGTTATACATGTAAAAGATAGATTTCATTAGGAAGAGAGGGAGAAAGAGAAAGAGAGGGGAAAATAACACAAATAGACACACAGATGGAAACAAAGATCTAAGACAATAAACAAGAACATGAGGGTTTGAGAATACATGCAACAAACTCAGTTGTACATGTTTAACACTAAAAATAAAGGATTTCTTATCATCTAGTAATATTTATACAACTTGTTAATGTGACTATCAACTAAAAAGGTTAATAAATTTAGCAAAGTAGAATGTCTATGATTTAGTCATAATACAATGTTTAAAATTAATTTCAGAACACTCTAAACTATATGAAATTACAACAGAAAAACATTCCCAATAATTCATAATCAGTTAGCAAACAGAAACAAAAATTACAAATTATATGTAAATTAATGACAACCATTACCTAAAATTTAGAAATATACAGGTGGTTTTTAAATTCACTCTGAAAATATATATTAACAGTATAGAAGCAATATCAACAAAACAAATTAAAATTGATCAAAAGACATATTTAATTAAAATTTCAGAATAGTCAAGTGCATAAATGATATTGAAACATGTTCTTTGAAACGTGCGGAGTGGCTCCAAGATGGCAGAATAGGGAGGGAGCTCACTGATAGTCCAGAAAAAGATAGTTTAATAAAAGTGGAGATAGTGAAGTCTCAGGGAGGAGTTAAGGAAAAAACTGCAGAGGGAACACTTCCAGAATTAGAGGGACATGGTGGATCTACATGGAGGACATGGGCGCCCACAGCTTGGGACCCTAGCTGACAAGAATCTGAATCTTCTCCTCCACACCAGTGCTGGATACAGAGGTGAGGTGTAACTGCAGTAGCCTGAAACACTGGCGGAGAAGTGGCAGGAAGAGCCTAGAGGGAATGAGGCTTGAACCCCCATGAAGGAAAGTACACCAGCCTAACTAGAGGAGAGAAAAAAAAGGGGGGGTGGTATGGACACAATTCTTTCTCTCCACACACCTTACAATGGACGTGTGAGACAATAGAGCAGGTGCCATTTTGGACATACTAACAGCTGCGCCAGCTCAGGTCTGTGCCCGCCTTCAGCCAAACAGAAAAACTTGACTCTGGTTGGGAGTAATAACAAGAGACTAAGACCAGGTGAATGTGTGGAGCTTATGAACCAGGACTGTGGAAAAAAAATTGAGGGTGTGTGGGAGAACTCATGGTGTGGCTGAAACGTGAGTAGTCTCCTTGTGAGATGCCACAAACTTGGTAGCCTTGGCTACCCGGTGAGAGACATTCCAGGGGAATCTGAGCTTATACTGAGGATTGCACAGATCCTTTGTGTGGTCCTTGGGACAGAGCAGATGAATATTATACCCACTTGGGCTAGTGCTCAGGCAGTGATTGCCATCAAGGAGAAGAGCTCAGCTGAGCAGAATTACTTACCATCTGAATAAAAAAAAGAGAGAGAGAGAGAGAAGATTTACCACTCCAAACCTGGGTGTGTCACCTTTGGCACACCCTTAACCCTGAAGAACTGAATAGAGCTCTCTGGCCAAAACCCACTGTAAACCTCCAGAGATTCACCAAGAGCAGACAGTCCACTTAATCTAGAGTCATAACCAGAAAAGCCACCACAACAGAAAAAAAAAAGAAAAAGAATAGAAGAAAACAAAGAATATCTTCACAACGCCAAACAACAAATGCAGAAAGCAAGGAAACAAGAACAAGGAAGACATCATGATGCTCCCAAATGAACATGACACTACAATTCAAGATTATGAAGATGATGAGACAGAAGAAATGCAAGATACGCATTTCAAAATATTTATGATAAGAACATTTAAAAGTTATCAAAAACAAATGCATGAACTACAGAAATCCATACAGGACAGGACAGAAAATCTCTCTCGTGATAATGAAATCTTCAGGAGGAATCAAAATGAAATGAGGAATTTAGTAGAACATGAAATTGAGATATTGAAGAGAAATCAAAATGAAATGAAGAATTCAATAGAACAAATGTAAAACACATTTGGGAGCCTTAAAAACAGAGTTAGTGAAACAGAATAGAGAATATCAGACTTAGAAGACAGAGCACAGGAACATATACAGTCAAAATCAAGAAAAGAAGAAATTAGAAATCTAAGAAACATTGTTGGGAATCTACAGGATACTATTAAAAAACCCAACATTTGGGTTCTAAGAGTTCCTGAAGGCATGGAGAGAGAGAAAGGATTAGAAGGCCCTTTTTAGTGAGATACTAGCAGAAAACTTCCAGGGTTTGGAGAAGGAAAGAGATATCCAAGTACATGAAGCACATAGAACCCCCAATAAAGATGACCAAAGGAGATCGTCACCATATCACGTTGTAATCAAACTCACCACAGCGAAACATAAAGAAAAGATTCTAAAATGTGCAAGAGAGAAACGTCATATTACTCTCAGAGGATCTCCAATCAGACTCACAGCTGACTTCTCATCAGGCTACAGGCTAGAAGGGAATAGCGAGACATAGCCCAAGTACTAAGAGAAAAAAACTGCCAGCCCAGAATATTATATCCTGCAAAGCTCTCATTTGTGAATGAAGGTGAAATAAAGACCTTTCATAGCAAACAGAAATTGAAAGAATTTGTCACCACTTGTCCAGCCCTAAAAAAGATGCTTAACGATGTGCTGCACACAGAAACACAGAAACGCGGTTATCAATATGAAAGAAGATAAAAGAAGAAAATCTCCCAGTAAAAGATCACAGGAAGTTCTAAGCATATATTAGAAATACCTTTGGGAAAATGGCAGGGCAAAGTTACTGCTTATCAATAGTCACATTGAATGTTAATGGCCTCAACTGTCCAGTTAAAAGACACAGACTGGCAGATTGGGTTAAGGAACAAAATCCATCTATTTTCTACTTACAAGAAACACATCTTTCCAACAAAGATGCATGCAGACTGAAAGTGAAAGGTTGGAAAAAGATATTCCATGACAACAGAAACCAAAAAAAGAGCGGGCGTAGCCATCTTAATATCAGACAAAATAAACTTTTACACAAAAACTCTTAAGAGAGACAAAGAGGGGCACTATATAATGATTAAGGGATCAATTCAACAGGAAGATGTAACTATTATAAATGTATATGCACCTAATTATAGGGCAGCGGTTTATTTAAAAGATATGTTAAGGAAGTTAAAGGGAGACTTAGATTCCAAAACAATAGTATTGGGGGACTTCAATACTCCACTTTCAGCAATAGACAGATGAACTGGACAGAAGATCAACAAGAAAATAGCAGATTTAATCAACACTATAGCCCAAATGGATCTAACAGATATCTACAGAACTTTTCATCCTACACTTAAAGAATACACATTCTTCTCAGCAGTACATGAAACCTACTCTAGGACTGACCACATACTAGGGCATAAAGCAAGTCTCCGCAAATTCAACAGAAGCAAAATTATATCACACATCTTCTCAGACCACCATGGAATGAAGCTGGAAATTAGCAACTCAGGAATCCCTAGAGCCTATGTAAATACATGGATACTGAACAACATGCTCCTGAATGAACACTGGGTCATAGAAGAAATCAAAAGAGAAATCAAAAAATTTCTGGAAGTAAATGAGGATGACAACACAAAATATGAAAACTTATGGGATACAGCAAAAGCATTGTTAAGAGGAAAGGTTATAGCAATAGGTGTTTACATCAAGAAATTGGAAAGGCACCAAATAAATGAGCTACCAATGCATCTCAAGGTTCTAGAAAAACTGCAGCAAACCAGACCCAAAACTAGTAGGAGAAGAGAAATAATTAAAATTAGAGAAGAAATCAACAGAATTGAATACAAAACAATTTTTTTTATTTTCACTGAATGTTTTAAAGGTTTTCTCTTTACATTTGATTTCAGCAGTTTGAGTCTGAAATGCTTCTATATGATTTTCTTTCCATTGATCCAGCTTCATGATTGCTAGGCTTTTTGAATATATTAATTAATGACTTTGTCAGGCTTAGAAAATTATATTCACATTATTTTTATGCAAGTGTAACTTTTCCCTTAATATCTCTTATTTCTTGACAGTCTGAGTGGACAGTGAGAGAGAGAGAGACAGAGAGAAAGGTCTTCCTTTGCCATTGGTTCACCCTCCAATGGCCGCCATGGCCGGTGCACTGCGCTGATCCGAAGGCAGGAGCCTGGTGCTTCTCCTGGTCTCCCATGCAGGTGCAGGGCCCAAGGACTTGGGCCATCCTCCACTGCACTCCCGGGCCACAGCAGAGAGCTGGCCTGGAAGAGGGGCAACCAGGACAGAATCCGGTGCCCCGACTGGGACTAGAACCCGGTGTGCTGGCGCCGCAAGGCGGAGGATTAGCCTATTGAGCCATGGCAATATCTCTTATTTCTACCTGTGATACCACTTTACCCTTATGCTGTGCATTTCCATAATATCTCATTTTTGTCATATACTACTTAATAAAACTTCTAAAAATAAGTTTATCACTCAGTTCTTCAATGTCTTATAGTTCATTAATTCTCTGTTACAAGTTTTTACTCCTAAATTTTCCATTAGATTCTAGTACCTCATTTCTTTGTTGAAAACTTTAATCATGTCTTTTTCTAGAGGATCTAATGCAGTTACCTTGAATCCCTAATAACACCAATATTTGGATTACTGTTCTATTTCTGCTGTCTGTTTTTTCTTATTTTATTTCCCAGTATACTTGATATTTGTAAATGATCAGTTATTGTATGTGTGCCAGATGTTGCAGTGGATTCATTCTGAGAGAAGGGGCGTGGTGGGGGCAAGAAGCATGGAGTCACCACACAGACACAGGGAGTCAGGTGAAAATAGGCCAGAGGTGAGCAGCCTACAGTCTCATTTATTTCAGTTGGTACAGCAGCTTATATAGTTGAGGCATCCAATCCGGTCAAGGGGCAATTTATGCCCTAACCAATCACTGCCTGTTGCCAGGCAGGCTCTGTTGCCAGGTGGGTTTTGAAGCCATTCCTGAGTAACTGACTCTCACTTGCCAGTGGCCATCTAGGCGTGGCCTTCTCATTCCACCATATGTCACATTTATCTATATCCGTGCTGTTGAAAAGGTGCCATTTTAGGCTGGCGCCACGGCTCAATAGGCTAATCCTCCACCTGTGGTGCCGGCACACGGCACACCAGGTTCTAGTCCTGGTTGGGGTGCTGGATTCTGTCCTGGTCACTCCTCTTCCTGTCCAGCTCTCTACTGTGGCCCGGGAGTGCAGTGGAGGATGGCCCAAGTGCTTGGGCCCTGCACCTGCATGGGAGACCAGGAGAAGCATCTGGCTCCTGGCTTCGGATCAGTGTGGTACACCAGCCACAGTGCGCAGCCTGCAGTGGCCATTGTGGGGTGAACCAACGGCAAAGGAAGACCTTTCTCTCTCTCTCTCTCTAACTCTGCCTGTCAAAAAGAAAAAAGATGCCATTTTAGATACATTTTAAGTAGTATATCTATCAACATTTTCCTACCACTTTTGGTGCAGGTATATATAAATTATGGGTATATTCCTAGAAATGGGGGCATAGAATGTGAAATGACAAACAGTAGTAATTAAAAATAGTTTACTAAATAATTGTACTATTTTATACTCTCAGAAACTGTGAATGAGAATTCTGGTTGCCTAACTTACTTGTTGAGAGAACAAAACTATTTGATGATATTAAATGTCAGTAAGTAAGTGCCCATGGAATAGTAATATCTAAAAAGGGTCCCCAGATGGTGACTGTGGGCTATTGATCCTGTCTTCTTTCATCCTCTTGCAGGATACAGTAAAATGTTTCATTTACAAAAAACTAATTGAGCTACAAATGATTTCTGGGGTTTTATGAATGTATATTCTCCTACAACAAAAGTCTAAATAAATGAATAAATTTCTCAATAGAAAAATATTTTCAGATTGATGTTACAGTCTACTGGAGCTTACTATAAGAGAAAAGATTTTAATAAAGAACAAAAAATATTGAAACTTTTCAAATAGAAAACTGATATAGTCATTCTAATATCAGCAAAATAGTTTATGACATGCATGATTAATAAAGAGGATCATTTCATTATGATTAAAGTAGTCATTCAACAGGAATATATAATTATGCCACATCTGCAAGCAGTAAAAATATAGACCCAAAATATATAAAAGTGGGCAAAATTTTGAAGGTAAATTTTTAAAATTCACAAAAGAGTTGAGTATTTTACCTTATCTTTCTCAGTAACTGACAAAACAGGCAAGAATGAAATGGTGTGTAAAAATTTTGAAGAGCCTAAGTAGCAATTTTGACCTAATGAACATGGACAGAGCATTCCATCCAGCAATAATAAATTTTGAATTTTTTAGTAGTGTACTTGGAATTTTTATGATAATTGACAATATAGTCGACAATGAAAAAGTGTTTACAAGCTTAAGAACACTAAAATCATAAAGTGTTTCTTTTCTGACCACAATAAAGTCAAGATAGATACTAACAACAAAAATTAACTTTAAAAACAGTTAACTTTGGAAGTTAAAATCAACTTCTATTAATAAAAAATTAAAGAATAACTCACAATGTATTTTAGAAAATATTTTGAGGTAAAAGAAAATAAAAATGTAATATTAATATAATGTGGATACAGAAAAGCTATGCTTAAAGATGCATAGCTTTAAATACACATGTGAAAAAAAAAAAAAACAAATACTAAAAACCAGTGGTGTTTCTTGTCGCTCCCCCTCTTCGTGGAGGAACGACACAGGACCCTGCGCTGTTCTTTCGTCTGCTCGGCCCTCCCCGGGTTTGCTGCTGGTTCTTCCCGGGTTGGCTACTATCCCTTCCACCTCCGTGGAAGGGCAGTTCCCCCTGGCCGCATTCCCCACTTCCGCAGGGGAGCGGCACACCGCCGGCCGGCTTTCTCGGGGGCTGCACGGGTTCCCTTAGATGTTCCCCATAGATGTTCCCTGTGAATGCCGTCTCTCTCCTCCTTTATAGTCCTCCTCCGCCAATCCTAACTCGGCTGCCCACACACCAAGTACGCTGCTCTCCTCCAATCAGGAGCAAGTCCTACAGTTTATTGGTTGAACTGGAGGCAGCTGTGCGGAAGCTGTTTACTTCTCTCCCAGCGCCATATTGTGGGAGAGCAGATGCATAGAATAAGTCTTAATTCCAGTAACTCAGTCTAGTCCGGTTTGCTCCCCACATTTCTACCACATGGGGTTTAAGAAAAAACAGCAACTTAATCCCCAGCAAAAAAAAAATACAAAGAGGAATTGATTAAATAATCAGATATCATTTAAATGGTGAATAAACAAGCTCAAGGAAATCAGCAGACATAATTTAGTTGTTCCAAGTAGGAAAAAATTGATAAATTCCTAACAAACCAAGGAGGGAAAAACAATCAAAGAAATGGTCTACTTAATTACATCAATAAAGAAAAAGAGGGCAACATTGCCCATAGCACAAACATCAAAAAGATAAGAGGATATTGGAAAAATATTTTGAAAATAGAAATGAATGGAATTCAAAAAAAAATTAATTGAAAACACGTCTTCCAAAAACTGACATAGGGGAAAGGATCCAAGACTGCTGAATAAGGCATACCCATACTAACTTCAGCTGCTCTGGAATACAAAAAACCAACACAAACCAAAACAAAAAAAAACAAAACTCAACAACAACAACAACAACAACAAAGGAAGGACTCGATTGTGCCACGAATTGACTAAAATAATTTTTTGGTGAAAAAGTGAAAAACAAAAATGAAGATGTCAAGAAACAAGAGGAGAGAAGAGATACCACTACAGTCAGCCATGGGCCACAGCCAGCTGCGGGGTGTGAGTTGCCATCTTACCACCATAGGAAGAAACTGCTATGCACACCACTGCTTGCAGTTTTAGCTGAGAGGGAATTACACAGTCACCCACTGATGTTTACTTCAGTCTCAGGGGCTGACTGAGATCTGAGCAACTGCCAGGTTTGGAGCAGGGAAGCCACATTGTTCTCCTACCCTCTACTAACCCCATAGAGAGCCGTACTAGGCAGAAAGATTAATGCAGCACACCTCTGTTCTGTTCTTACCAGCATCAGTCAGAGTTAAGCAACATGTGGAGCAAAGGCCCTACATCCTATAACTGTGGTAGTTTTAGGGCATTAGCCCCAGTGTTATGTTCATGTACTCTAATTGAACCAAGGGGATTAACCTTAGTTTCAGGGGCCTAATAAGAAAAGCATTAAATAAATAAATCTTCTCCCAACCTGGGAGACCTAGGCAATGACCACACTATACCCTGCAACATTAGAACTGTAACAATTAGTTCTCAATTTCTTAGTGCCACTGGAAACTACATGGTGGATTTACTCAAGAACCTACCTACATTCCACTTCTCTGGCCACATATCTTCTAGAGCAAAATATCCTATATACTTTGTAGTTATCCTACAGAACTGAAGGAGGGTTCAGTTTACATCCTCTAGACCTAGGATGAGAGTTAATAGTATAAAAATACTGGAACCAGTTGAACTCTCCAAGAAGGACATGAGGAAAGGTCCATCTGCATCACAGAGTCCTAGATCTAAAGCAATTGGTGCCACAAGCCCCAGAATCACTCAGGCTGGCCAGTAGGAGAAGAGGGCAGCCACCCTTGTATCCCTCAGCACCAAGAACAAGGACCTGGATATCGTGATAACACAGAGCCTAATACTGAACACTCTGTGGATCAAAGATACACACCCTAAGAAATGCATACTCATCTGAAAGCCACACTTCTATTCCTAATAGCTGCAGCAGACTAGACCACTGTTTCACTGATAGACATACCTGAAATTAAGACACTCAGACACTATACTACAGGGCTCACCTAGAAAGCAACAACCCCAGTTATACCCTTCATTCCAGCTAAACCATAAACTCTTTTCCATGAAAACCTACTATATAAAGAAGGGACAATTACACCAGATACAACTTCAACACCCCAGTCTTATCAATGGACAGATCATCTTGACAGAAAATCATAAAGATACACTGGACTTGAAACATACTATCAAGAAAATGGACGAAAAGACATTTATAGGACATTTAAATAAATAGGTAGAGTATATACAGTCTTTTCATCACCAAATGGAATATTTCATAGGAGAGGCCACATATTAGCCCACAAATCAAGTATCAGAAAATTTAAAAATATTGAGTTCAAAACATGTATCTTTTCAGACAATAAAGGAAAAAAGCTAGAAATCAACAAGAGGAACAATAGAAGAGTCATAAATACTTAGAAATTAAACAATATGCTACTTATTGATCAATGCATCATTGAAGAAATTCAAAAGGAAATAAACTTTCATGAAACAAATGAAAATGAAAGCATGAAATATCAAAACCTGTGGGATATAGGAAAGCATAATAAGAGAGAACATTGTAGCATTAAGTGTTTACGTCAAAGACTGAAACATCTCCAAATAAAGAGCTAATGATATATCTCAAATACTTAGAGAAACAAAAACAAACCAAAATCAAAATCATCAGGAGGATAGAAATAATGATTAGAGCAGAAATAAATGATATTCAAACTACAAAAAAAGATCAACAAAACAAAAAAGTTGGTTTTTTGAGAATATAAACAAAATAAACCTCTAGCCAGACTAACAAAGAAAAAAAATAGAAACAACTCAAATTAATAAAATTAGAGACAAAAAAGATATTACAACTGACACCAGTGAAATACAAAGTATCATAAGATATTACTATGAAGAACAGTATGTCAATAAACTGGAAAACCTTGAAGAAATGGATAAATTCCTTGATACATATATCCTATCAAGATTAATTCAAGAATATATAAACAATCTAAAGAGACCCATGACTAGCAATGTGACTGAAGCAGTAAATAAAAGCTTCCAGCAAGGAAAAGTCGAGACCTGCTGGTTTTACTAGTGAAATCTACAAAATATTCAAAGAGAAAGTAACTCCAATATTTTAATACTATTCCAAAATATTGAATAGGAAGGAGGCCAAAGAAATAAAAGGCATACAATTTGGAAGACAGAACTTCCAGTTTGCTCATGCCTTGTCTAAATATGTCCAGAGTTTGTGGATTCCAAAGCCTTCCATGGCCTAGTCCACTCATGTAAAGAGCCTCAGGTGATCACTGATATCGTACATAAGAGTTAATTGTTAAATTGACGAAAGCAGTCTCTGTGCACTAACTTCATATGCAGGGACCTCTGTGCTCAAAGAGCTGGATTATGAGAATTAATAGTAAAACTATTTCTCAAAGATTCACTTCATTTTAGTGTAGTAAATGGAGGATATTCTTATGTCTCATAAGCTATAGTTATGATTAAGTGCTCGCAGAAGATGTATCATTCTTGGGTTCTTCTTCAAAGCTAATTAAGTTTCTCAATAAAAAGAATGCTTAAAATAAAATGAGTTAAACATCAGAAAGGATTACTTTTATTGAATTAAAAAGTATTTTTTCTTATTTTAAAAATAATCTTGATGTTCTATTGCACAGTAGGATAACAGTAGTTAACAATAACATATTGTATACTTCTAAATAGAAATATTTAATCTTCACTACAAAGAAATCTGGAATATATGAAATGATTGATGCCAATGATCATAATTTGTACATTAAAATGCATGTATCAAAATATTTAAAAAATTGGAAAAGAGGAAGTCAAATTATCCATATTTAATCACATGATGTTGTATATGGAAAAACACTCCATCCAAAAGGTATTAGAATTGATAAACCAACTCAGTAAAGTTGCAGCTTACAAAATAAACATACAAAAAATAGTAGCTTGTTTGTATGTTAAAAGGAACTCACTGAAACAGAATCAAGAAAGAAATCCCATTCACAATATTTAGGAATAAATGTAACCAAATAAGTTAAAGATTTCTATAATGAAAATTATCAAACATTGGTGAAGAAAATCATCAAAGATACACACACAATATATGGAAATATATGACTTGCTCATGGATTAGAAAATCAATATAATTAAAATGTATATACTACCTGAAGCATCTACAGATTCAATGAAATCCCTATAAAAATATCAATGACATTTTTTACAGCAATAGAAAAAACATTACTAAAATTCATATGGAATCACAAAATAAATCAATGGTTAAGAACATTATACTACCATGCTTGAATTATCTATGGTAACTTTAAAATTTACTGTATATGGATGAAATGGTCATTTTTCCATTAAATTATTGCTTACTGTCTATATTACCACAAAACTAGGGTCTTTCTTATTTTTATTTGTTGAACTTTTTATTCTGTGAAGTATTAAGCCTTTTTATTGTAATGTAAATTTAAAAATGTTATCACAAAAACTAAGAAAAGACAGGGAGAAAAGAGTGGGATGGGAAGAAAGGAATGGGATGAGAGGAAGGGAATATCATTATGTTCTTTTTAAAAAAAGATTTATTTTATTTATTTGAAAGAGTTACAGAGAGAGTTAGAAAAAGAGTTTTCCTTCCAGTGGTTCATTCTCCAAATGGCTGCAATGGCCGGAACTGAGCTGATCTGAAGCCAGGAGTCAGTAGCTTCTTCCGAGTCTACCCACATGGGTGCAGGGGCCCAAGCACTTGAGCGATCCTCAGCTGCTTTCTCAGGCACATTAACAGAGAGCTGGACCGGAAGTGGAACATAGAGGACTCAACTGGTGCCCATATGGGATGTCGATGCTTGTAGGTTGGGGCTTTAACGAGCTGCACAACAGAACATTGTATTCTTAGCATTGTATCTATGAATGATACTGAATTTGCTAAAATCTATTTAAAATTAAAATAACAAAAATAAAAATTAGAAATTTTAAAAGCTAAATGATATAGGATAAAATATGGCATGAATAGTCACATCTATTAAAGAAATTAATTGTGCTTGTTTGAACATTATTTTTTTAAATATTTATTTATTTGAAAGTCAGAGTTACACAGAGAGGAGAGGCAGAAACAGAGGTCTTTCATCTGCTGGTTCACTCCCCAGTTGGCCACAATGGTCAGAGCCGCACCCATACGAAGCCAGGAGCTTCTTCTGGGTCTCCCATGCAGGTGCAGGGGTCCAAGAACTTGGGCTATCCTATACTGCTTTCCCAGGTCATAGCATAGAGCTGGATCAGAAGCGGAGCAGCTGGGACTCAAACCAGCACCCACATGTGATGCCAGCACTATAGGCAGCAGCTTTATCTGCTATGTCACAGCGCCGGCCCCACAGAACATTAGTTAAATCACTTCCTTTGTACCCAAATCACATATCAAACTGCATGGTTCAAGTCCTATCTCTTACATTTCCTATTCAGCTAATGCAAGCCCCCGGAACTGGAGTCCATGTAACCCATGTGGCAGACCCATATCACGTTTTGGGTATCTGGCTTCAGCCAGAATGAATCCTGTCTATGGCAGACACTTAGAGAATGAGCTAGTTAACGGAAGCACTCTCTGCCTCTCTGTCTTTTCAAATAAGATGAAAATAATTTTAAATAATTGAAAAAATATATATCTTTGGGGCCATTGTTGTGAAGCACCACGGTAAACTACCACTTGTGATGCCAGCATCCCATATCAGACTGTTGGTTTGAGTTCCAGGTGCTCTTATTTCCAAACCAGTTTCCGGCTAATGCAGCTGGAAAAGCAGAAGATGGCTCAAGTGCTTGGACCACTGCCACACATGTGGAGACCAGGATGCAACTCCTGGTTTCTGGTTTCTGCCTGGCCTAGATCTGGCTATTGCAGCCATTTGAGGAGTGAACAGTAGATAGAAAAGGCTCTTTCTCTCTCTCTCCCTCACTCTCTCTCATTCCCTTTCCCTTTTTCCTTTCTCCCTTCTTTCCCTCCTTCCCACTGTCTCTTTCCCTCTCTGCCTTCCAAATACATATTTAAAAAAATGAATCCTTATTTAGAATGTGCCCATAAAGAAAACTGAAGACTTAATGATTTCACTGACAAATTTTCCAAAATGTTTTATGAAGAAATGACTCCAATGTTACAATTATACTCTTAGAATTGTGTCTTTGAAATACACTAGATCTGTTCTGTTTGTTGTAACATCACGTTAACATGAGAATTGAGAAAATACGTAATAAATTTAATTTTAACGAAATTTTTAAAAATACTAAATAAAGAAAAGAAAAAAACTCTCCATGAGTATTATGACCAGATAACCTTGAGGTAAAAAGGATATCTGAAGGAAGAAGGGCAATAACTTATATCACAAACTTAGATGCTAAATTCCTAAACTTATACATAGTTAAATGTAAGCATATTTCAAACAAGTTTTGGAAACTGGAAACAAAAGATAAGTTCATTTTAGTGCAAAAACCTGAAATCCATGGAAGGAGTCTTCAGAAAGTTCATAGAAAAGTTGTGGCACAGGTGGTTAAGCTGCTACCTGTGACACCAGCATCCCACAACAGAGTGCATGTTTGAGCGCTGGCTCCTCCTCTCCTGGTCCAGTTCCTGTCTGATGTCCCTGGGAAAGCACTGGAAGATGGTCCAACTAATTGGGCCACTGTCATCCACGTGGGAGATCTAGATGGAGTGCCTGGCTCATGGTTTGTACCTGGCCACAGCCCTGGCCATTTTGGCAATTTGAGTACTAAAAAAATGGTTGGAAGTTCTCTTTGTCTCTCCCTCCCTCTTCCAATTGCCTTTCAAATAAATAATAAATTCATAAAATAAATTCATAAAATTTTTTGAACATAAACTTTAATTCCATTTCTTATGAAATGTTTGAAGTACTCTCAAAAAAATCCAGAAATATAGAAATGGGTTAACATGCAAATTTATTCGGCTTATACAAATAAAACAATATTTAAAAAGAAAATTAATCAATGCAATTACATACATTAATATGGCAATATAAAACACTTAGAAAAATACAATGTACATTTGATTAATCATTTCATTCTTTTTATTTAAATTTTTGTATATATGTATTTATTAGAAAACACAATGACAGAGAGAGAGAAAGATAAAGAAAGAAAAATCCTCCACTGACTGTTTCTTCAAATTCCCACAATAGCCAGGGTTGTGCCAGGCTGAAGCCATGAGCAGCCAGGACTCGAACCAGTGCCCATATGCCATGTCACTGCAGGTGGTGGTCTCACCCGATATGCCACAGCGCTGGCTCCATTTTTCTCTCTTTATTTCCATCTCTCTGGTTCTGTTACCTTACCTTTCAAATAAATAAACATTTTTTTAAAATGCCAATTCTTCTCAAATTGATCTATATAAGGGAACTACAAAAATTTCATGGAAATTAGAATTAAAAGTTAAGTTTATTTTGAAATCCATGCATAGAATGGATAATAATCATTTCCAAGAATTTTTTGAAGTTCTTGTGTATATTCAGTGAATTCCTATTCAAAATCACTGCACATATTTTTATGTAAAATAACAGACTGATTCTAACATTCACACAGAAATTCAATGGCTGCAAATACCCAAGATCTTGAAAAAGAACATTCCTGGGGCACATAAAATACAAAATAGACTGAAATGGGGGATCTACTGCACAAATCAATAATAAATGGTGGCCGGCGCCGCGGCTCACTAGGCTAATCCTCCGCCTTGCAGCGCCGGCACACCGGGTTCTAGTCCCGGTCAGGGCGCCGGATTCTGTCCCGGTTGCCCCTCTTCCAGGCCAGCTCTCTGCTGTGGCCAGGGAGTGCAGTGGAGGATGGCCCAGGTGCTTGGGCCCTGCACCCCATGGGAGACCAGGAAAAGCACCTGGCTCCTGGCTCCTGCCATCGGATCAGCGTGGTGCGCCGGCCGCAGCGCGCCGGCCGCGGCGGCCATTGTGGGGTGAACCAGCGGCAAAGGAAGACCTTTCTCTCTGTCTCTCTCTCTCACTGTCCACTCTGCCTGTCAAAAAAAAAATAATAATAATAATAATAAATGGTGAGGCCGGCGCCGCGGCTCAATAGGCTAATCCTCCGCCTAGCGGTGCCAGCACACAGGGTTCTAGTCCCGGCTGGGGCGACGGATTCTGTCCTGATTGCCCCTCTTCCAGGCCAGCTCTCTGCTGTGGCCAGGGAGTGCAGTGGAGGATGGCCCAGGTGCTTGGGCCCTGCACCCCATGGGAGACCAGGAGAAGCACCTGGCTCCTGCCTTCGGATCAGCACGGTGTGCCAGCCGCAGTGCACAGGCCGCGGCGGCCATTGGAGGGTGAACCAACAGCAAAAAGGAAGACCTTTCTCTCTGTCTCTCTCTCTCACTGTCCACTCTGTCAAAAAAAATAAATAAAATTTAAAAAGTCTATAGCCATTAAAAATAATAATAATAAAAATGGTGAAATGTTAATCATCTTCATTAAAATCAAGAGTAAGACAGGGATGTAAGCAGTTATCATTATTCTGTTCAACAGTATTTTATAAATTCTAGCTAAACCAACACTATCATGAAATACTGTTAATAAAGAACAGAAAATATGTCCATTTAAGTTTTACATAATTGTACTTAAGAAGTTAGTAGAAAATGATTATGATAAAAAATATGCTTTGATTTCAAATAAGATTTTGCTCCAAAATAAAATTTAGTTCCCTTTCCATGAACTTTTTAAAGTCCTTTTGTGTGTTCATTTACTAAAAATATGTGTAACTCTAGGCATAAAGGTATTGGAATTAGTAAAATAATTTGGTAGGACAACATACAAAAATATAAAAATATCTTTTCCTCATGATCATAATCAACTAAGATGATGTTTGTATTATGTCACATCTAAGTATGATTAGTTACAAAAGACCTAAGAATATATTTCATGGGAAATAAAAATGCATTTAAGAAATATATTAAAGTTTACAAGAATGTACAGGAAGATTTAAAACATGGGTAAACATATGTTTATGAAATGAAGATTTGTTACAATAAAATTCCCAAAGGGTGTTTGGGTGTTTTTAGTTATATTTTAAAAACAAAATTGAAGTTACATAAATTCCTATGAAACAACAAATTGGATTGGGATTAGGATAATAATGATTTAGAATGTGTTTATATGTAATGTATATTATACATATATTGTATATATTAAATATGTATGCATATATGCATGTAAATATATATATTTTTATATATAGCTTTATACATCATATATATTGCATATATGTTTACAGACACCCTAAATCTTCATAATTGAAGAAGTATAGTATTAATTTATGATCAAATAAATCAATAGACCATTGGAAATAAAAACTCACTACCATTCAGGAAAGTGAAAGTTAAAACAAGCATATGATCATATTTATTAATCACACTGAGAAAATGAAGGCAGCAGTAGCATTTATTTTGTCAGGATATAAGGAAATAATTACACTTAACATATTGTTTTGAAGAGATATCAATTACTATATCATTTTTGAAAAGCTGACTGGCAATATCACTCAAAATAGACATGCCAATTAACCCTACAGAAGTGAAAGCACAAGCTTATAAACATACATGTATAAAAGGTTTTCATTGCAGCATCGTAATTAATGATATAAAAAGAAATTAATTTGTGACAATCAATAGCAGATTCATTCAACTGAGAGGCATCAATATTATTAAAAATAGTTTCTTAAAAAGAGTTTCTGAAATCTATGTCTAGTGTCCTGGAGGGATGTCTGTTATATATTGTTGAGTGGGGCCAACGCTGTGGAATAGTGGATAAAGCCACTGTGTGCAGTGCTGGCATCCCATATGGGCACCGGTTCCAGCGGCTCCACTTCCAATCCAGCTCTCTGCTTGTGGTTTGGGACAACAGTAGAAGTTGGCCCAAGTCTTTGGGCCCCTGCACCCATGTGGGAGACTTGCAGGAAGCTCCTGGCACCTGGCTTTGGATCACCCCAGCTCTGGCAGTTGAGGCCATTTGGGGAGTGAACCAGTGGATGGAAGACCACTCTCTGCCTCTGCCATTCTGTAACTCTGCCTTTCCAATAATAAGTAAATCTTTTTAAAAAAGGATATTATGGTTATGTTTTTAAAAGTGTACAAATACAAAATCTTATACAGATGTAAGTATGTATTGCTTACATGAACATGGGCAAATGATTGGAGATAGAATAAGAAAGATGGTTGATAAAGTTCTTGGGCACCTTTGTATTGTTTTACTAGTTACAATAAGCACATATTACTCTTGTGCTTAATATAAATTAATCAAAGGGGAATCTTATAAGTCACTGTCCTATGTGATACACTGAACTTCCAGTTGTAAATTCCTACTGCTGTGAGAGTTATTCAGTAATGCAGTATCCTAAAATGTTTATATCCAAATATTATAGCAGTTTACCTCTAGAGTTACTCTGAATGTTGCTATTTCATTAAAAGCTAACTCAGCAATTTGTGAAATTCTGAAAATATGTAATGAAACAGTTTTTGGGAATTCAGCAAATGTGCTATTTCCATGAGAAATTCATAATTTTTTCCTTGCTTATATAGGTTAAAGCAAGTTACAATGAACCAGTTTCATGATTTTAAATTTGCAAGTTCCTTTATGTACTTAGAACTTAAATATTAGCATACCTATAAAATACTTATTTTCTCATGTTTGAAATATAAGTAATTCGTATGCCTTACAATGATATCCCAAACACAAATTATGCATAATATAAATCAAAGCACTTTTGCATTGAGTAATATAAACACAAGGCTAATTCTGTTTCTTGAGTATTAGAAATATGGGAATTGCTTTAACTAAGGCAGTTTCTTCAATATTTACTGCAAATCAGAAAATTAATGTGTGTGTAAAATAGTTGTATTACTATAAGAGGCTTTAATGAACTCAAATCAACAATTCAAAAATTTCAATTATCTATTCAAAGGACTCAGTATTGTCTTTTGAGGTATATGAAATGAAGACAAATGTCTTATGTGACTTGCCATGAAAATCTATATAACGAGATGAAATATACTGTAATCTGAAATAAACCCAAATCTAGTAGGAGAAGAGAAATAATTAAAACCAGAGAAGAAATTAACAGGATTGAATCCAAAAAAACATTACAAAAAATCAGCCAAGCGAGAAGCTGGTTTTTTGAAAAAATAAACAAAATTGACACCCCATTGGCCCAACTAACTAAAAAAAGAAGAGAAAAGACCCAAATCAATAAAATCAGAGATGAAAAAGGAAACGTAACGACAGACACCACAGAAATAAAAAGAATCATCAGAAATTACTACAAGGACCTGTATGCCAGCAAACAGGAAAACCTATCAGAAATGGATAGATTCCTGGACACATGCAATCTACCAAAATTGAACCATGAAGACATCGAAAACCTAAATAGACCCATAACTGAAACAGAAATTGAAACAGTAATAAAGGCCCTCCCAACAAAGAAAAGCCCAGGACCAGATGGATTCACTGCTGAATTCTACCAGACATTTAAAGAAGAACTAATCCCATTTCTTCTCAAACTATTCAGAACAATCGAAAAAGAGGGAATCCTCCCAAATTCTTTCTATGAAGCCAGCATAACCTTAATCCCTAAGCCAGAGAAAGATGCAGCACTGAAAGAAAATTACAGACCAATATCCCTGATGAACATAGATGCAAAAATCCTCAATAAAATTCTGGCCAATAGAATACAACAACACATCAGGAAAATCATCCACCCAGACCAAGTGGGATTCATCTCTGGTATGCAGGGATGGTTCAACATTCGCAAATCAATCAATGTGATTCACCACATTAACAGACTGCAGAAGAAAAACCATATGGTTATCTCAATTGATGCAGAGAAAGCATTTGATAAAATTCAACACCCTTTCATGATGAAAACTCTAAGCAAATTGGGTATAGAAGGAACATTCCTCAATATAATCAAAGCAATTTATAAAAAACCCACAGCCAGCATCCTATTGAATGGGGAAAAGTTGGAAGCATTTCCACTGAAATCTGGAACCAGGCAGGGATGCCCACTCTCACCACTGCTATTTAACATAGTTCTGGAAGTTTTAGCCAGAGCCATCAGACAAGAAAAAGAAATCAAAGGAATACAAATCAAGAAGGAAGAAGTCAAACTATCCCTCTTTGCAGACGATATGATTCTGTACTTAGAGGATCCAAAGAACTCTACTAAGAGACTATTGGAACTCATAGAGGAGTTTGGCAAAGTGGCAGGATATAAAATCAATGCACAAAAATCAACAGCCTTTGTATACACAAGTAATGCCATGACTGAGAAAGAACTGCTAAGATCAATCCCATTCACAATAGCTACAAAAACAATCAAATACCTTGGAATAAACTTAACCAAGGACGTTAAAGATCTCTACGATGAAAATTACAAAACCTTAAAGAAAGAAATAGAAGAGGATACCAAAACATGGAAAAATCTTCCATGCTCATGGATTGGAAGAATCAACATCATCAAAATGTCCATTCTCCCAAAAGCAATTTATAGATTCAATGCAATCCCAATCAAGATACCAAAGACATTCTTCGCAGATCTAGAAAAAATGATGCTGAAATTCATATGGAGGCACAAGAGACCTCGAATAGCTAAAGCAATCTTGTACAACAAAAACAAAGCCGGAGGCATCACAATACCAGACTTCAGGACATACTACAGGGCAGTTGTAATCAAAACAGCATGGTACTGGTACAGAAACAGATGGATAGACCAATGGAACAGAATTGAAACACCAGAAATCAACCCAAACATCTACAGCCAACTTATATTTGATCAAGGATCTAAAACTAATTCCTGGAGCAAGGACAGTCTATTCAATAAATGGTGCTGGGAAAACTGGATTTCCACGTGCAGAAGCATGAAGCAAGACCCCTACCTTACACCTTACACAAAAATCCACTCAACGTGGATTAAAGACCTAAATCTACGTCCTGACACCATTAAGTTATTAGAGAACATTGGAGAAACCCTTCAAGATATTGGCACAGGCAAAGAATTTCTGGAAAAGACCCGGGAGGCACAGACAGTCAAAGCCAAAATCAACTATTGGGATTGCATCAAATTGAGAAGTTTCTTTACTGCAAAAGAAACAGTCAGGAGAGTGAAGAGACAACCGACAGAATGGGAAAAAATATTTGCAAACTATGCAACAGATAAAGGGTTAATAACCAGAATCTACAAAGAGATCAAGAAACTCCACAAAAACAAAACCAAGAACCCACTTAAGAGATGGGCCAAGGACTTCAATAGACATTTTTCAAAAGAGGAAATCCAAATGGCCAACAGGCACATGAAAAAATGTTCAAGGTCACTAGCAATCAGGGAAATGCAAATCAAAAGCACAATGAGGTTTCACCTCACCCCGGTTAGAATGGCTCACATACAGAAATCTACCAACAACAGATGCTGGCGAGGATGTGGGGAAAAAGGGACACTAACCCACTGTTGGTGGGAATGCAAACTGGTTAAGCCACTATGGAAATCAGTCTGGAGATTCCTCAGAAACCTGAATATAACCCTACCGTTCGACCCAGCCATCCCACTCCTTGGAATTTACCCAAAGGAGTTTAAATTGATAAAGAAAAAAGCGGTCTGCACCCTAATGTTTATTGCAGCACAATTCACAATAGCCAAGACCTGGAACCAACCTAAATGCCCATCAATGGTAGACTGGATAAAGAAATTATGGGATATGTATTCTTTAGAATACTATACCGCAGTAAGAAACAACGAAATCCAGTCATTTGCAACAAAATGGAGGAATCTGGAACACATCATGCTGAGTGAAGTAAGCCAGTCCCAAAGGGACAAATACCATATGTTCTCCCTGATCGGTGACAACTGACTGAACACCAAAAAGGAAACCTCCTGAAGTGAAATGGACACTATGAGAAATGGTGACTTGATCAGCATAGCCCTGACTGCTAATGGACAACTTAATACATTATCCCTCATAGTATTTTTTTTTGTCTGTTCTACTTAATATGACTGGTTTAATTCTGTAATTATCACACAGTTATTCTTAAGTGTTGAAAATTAACTGAAATGTGATCCCTGTTAAACATAAAAGTGGGAATAAGAGAGGGAAGAGATGTATAATTTGGGGCATGCTCGGGCTGACTTGCCCCAATTGGTAGAGTTGGAAACTTACTAGGGGATTCCAATTCAATCCCATCAAGGTGGCATGTGCCAATGCCATCTCACTATTCCAAGTGATCAATTTCAGTTCACAATTGATCATAATGAAAGGACTAAGAGTCAAAGGGAGCACATAAACAAGTCTAGTATCTGCTAACACTAACCGATAGAATAAATAAAGGGGAGAGTGATCCAACATGGGAAGTGAGATACTCAGCAGACTCATAGAATGGCAGATGTCCTAAATAGCACTCTGGCCTCAGAATCAGCCCTAAAGGCACTCGGATCTGGCTGAAAAGCCCATGAGAGTATTTCAGGCATGGAAAGCCAAGATACTCTGGCAAAAAGATCTCTGTGAGTGAGATCCCAGTGGAAAGAACAGGTCTTCAAAGAGGGAGGTGCCTTTCTCTGAAGGGAGGAGAGAACCTCCACTTTGACTATGACCTTGTCTAAACAAGATAAGAGTCGGAGAACTCAAGGGGCTTCCATAGCCTTGGAAACTCATGACTGGTGCATAGGGAGATTACTGATGCCATAAACAGGAGTGTCAATTTGTAAAGTCAACAACAGGAGTCACTGTGCACTTACTCCTCATGTAGGATCTCTGTCCTTAATGTGCTGTACACTGAGGCTTAATGCTATAACGAGTACTCAAACAGTATATTTCACTTTGTGTTTCTATGGGGGTGCAAACGACTGAAATCTTTACTTAATGTACACTAAACTGATCTTCTGTAAAAAAAAAAAAAAAAAAGAAAAGAAACTATCAATTCCCAACTTGACTCTCACTGGGATTAAACATGACAATAGGTCTGATCTGATTTCATCATCATTTAAAAAAAAATCATCTATTATTTTTCACTTTATGTTTCTGTGTGGGAACAAACTGTTGAAATCCTTACTTAAGGTATACTAAGCTGATCTTCTGTATACTAAGATAATCGAAAATGAATCTTGATGTGAATGGAAGGGGAGAGGGAGTGGGAAAGGGGAGGGTGGTGGGTGGGAGGGACGGTATGGGGGGGAAAGCCATTGTAACCCATGAGACGTACTTTGGAAATTTATATTCATTAAATAAAAGATAAAAAAAATAAGTGCATATAACAACTCGCAAAGTGCAAAACTAACAAAGAAAACACATGATAATTAAAGCTAAGAGATGTTATCAAGTTATGATGATTCATCACCTCAGGATTCCTAAAGCATTATATAAAAGAACTACTTGTGCTTTTGAAGATAAATGTGAAATTTTCTTGCATTTTAGTATTGTAATGACAGAGCATAAAATCAATGTAAGTTCATTATTAATTATATGGTATGGAAAGTCAATGTCAATTTTAATCATGACCATATCCATAATTGTTTTACTTTTGCCTCTTAATTCATTCAAGTAATTCATCATGATAACCAAGGTTTAACAGAAAAGTTCACATCTACTGATTCCTCAAAAGTGATTCAACAATAACCATAACATTCAATGAACATTTGTGGAACTCCAAGGATACTCCAGGTGGCATGTAAATATGAATGAAAATTACAAAACAAAAATTCATCTGTTTAATAAGAGTAATATTCCTCCTGAAATGAAGATCCCACCTAAATCTACCAGAACTACAATGGAAACACGCAAAACTACTTATACAATCCATAAGAAATTCATGTTTTCGCTTATCTGAATAACATTCTCTCACATCAAAGCAACTGTGAATGAACACACTTCTTTCCAATCATCCACATACATTCAGAAACTACAACACACATGGTGTCATAGGCTATTTTTGATGCTGTTATAATAGAATATCTGTGACAAAATAATTTATATTGAATGTATTTGTATTTTGTAACAGTTCTGGATACTGAGAAAGCCAAGATTGAGGGACCATCATCTTTCAAGTGTCTTCTTGCTGTATCTTCTCATGTCCGAAGGTAGAAGAACAAGAGAACATACAGCAGAGAAAATGAGTAGGCCAAATACATCCTTTTATCAGAAACTCATACGAAAATTAATCTCCTCACACAATAAGATCATTGGTTCATCATTAGGGTGGAGTTCTCGTGACCTAATCACATTTTAAAGCTTCCACCTCCCAACAATGTTACATTGGGGATTAAGGTTCTAATACATTTACTTTGATGGACACATTCAAACCCATAACACATGGTTTCCTGGGACAGATCTCTGTTCTGAACTATTTAAGGGATTTAAAAATCTGATTGGACTCTGGCTACTCTCTTCACAGTCAAACTGACTAATTGCAACAAATAAAGACTCAAAATGCAGAAAGGCAAAATCAAAGTCTTGCAATGTGGCCTCACATATTAGAGTGTATGCTTTACAGGAAGTCAATTTATTTAACTACTTTTACACACCAAAGCATCCATTCGTTCTGGTGAATAAGCCAAGATATCAATCGATGATTTGTTGCTTGTCTCAAGAATTCAACATCAGTGTTGATATATAGCATGCCAGTGTGTAACAGAAAAACTGTTATCAATGTCTGATACAATTTTCTTTAAACTGTGGATTGTACAGGCACCAATATGCAGGTACAATATAAGTATCATGCACAATTGCATCTGCACCCTGGAAACTGAAGAGCATAAAATGATCCTTCTCCACCTAAACTCTCCTAAATAAAGGTCACTAAGTTGTCTCAATTGTAAATTCCAGCAGCATTGTAATGAGAATATGAAAGAATTATTTGCATTCAATGCCCAGAGGATGACAAGTATGCTATTCTAACTCTTCCAATTATCTAATATACTGTCAAGCAGAAATCCATGTAAAGAGAAATGAAAATTTACATATCTCGGAGTACTCAAGATTTAAATCATAGAGCTGAATATATCTGGCCCCATTGATTATGAATAAGGATAGATTTCAATAAAACTGTCTATGATAAATTCTGTCATAAGATCTTCATCAGGGAACAGATGACCAATTTTTCAGGCCAAGTTCATTAATTAAAGACCAGCATGTGGTAACTTGATATATAACAAAGGCATGAGAACAATTATAAAACCTTGCAGGTTTGACATTCTTCTCTAAGCAAGCACTCAGAGACCTGAATTTCATCTAGATGAGTAATGAATAAATGATCACTGTATTGTGATGAGGCTCATATTTTACAATGCTACATCCTTTCTCAGTGGTGACTTTCTAAATTGGCTTAGTTCCATAACTGGAGAATGTTGTTGAAGCACTAACCGGATTTATAGAAAATAGGAACAATTTCCAAAACAAGTTGCACGTACATCTGTTGTGCCTGCAGCAATATAAGTACAATGGACATGGGTTTGGCACAAATGACCACTGCTGGGTGCCAACTCTAGCCATGCACACCTGCATCTCAGTACTTATAGACACTATCTTTGTTAAATATTTGGCCCAATAAATTTTAAAAAGTAAAAATGTAAACTGTTTGGGTTAACAATCAACAACTAATTAGGAACACAGGTTGTCGAAAATGAGAAAGATTTAGTGATTCAAACGAAAAGCTCAATTGCTTTTCAATGCACAGAAATTTTCATATGAAGTTTTGGCATTTTATTTTGATTTGAAGGAACATGTCTGGTTCTGGACTGTTGAAAGTTAAATCATATCAAATGAGAGAGAGTCTAAAAGTGTCATTTTTGAAGATTAAACTTTATGATGTATTCCCAGAGAGGACTAAGTTTTGTTGAGAATAGTGATATTACAGAATTCTTAAGTTTACATTTCTTTTCAAAAGGACCCTCTCCTACTTCTATGATAGCAATTTAACAATAAATTACAATTGGAAAACCAAAACAAAATAAAAACAACTGGAAAATAGCTCAGAGGTACAATCAAATATGAATTCACATAACAGGTCCTCAAAAAGTTCAAGGAAATGTGTATATTAAAGATACTATGTATGGATTTCAAAAAATGTTACACGAAAAAATACACTTATTTAATTCAATTTTTCCACAAACTTTTTTTTAAGATTTATATATTTATTTGAAGGCAAAGTTACAGAGGGGCCGAGGCAAAGAGAGAGAAAAAGGGAAGGCTTCTACTCACTGGTTCACTCCCCAGATGGCTGCAATACCAGAGCTGCACCAATCTGAAGCCAGGAGTCAGGAGCCAGGAGCTTCTTCTGGGTCTCCCACATGGGTTCAGGGGCCCAAGGACTTAGGCCATCTTCTACGGCTTTCCCAGACCATAACTGTGAGCTCACTGAGAAGTGGAGCAGCTGGGATTCAAATATGGGATGCCAGCACTGCAGGCGGCAACTTTACTTGCTACACCTCAGCGTCGGCCCCTCCACAAACTTTTAAGTCCCTTGTATGGTATATAAAATTCAGTTTGTTACTTCATTCTATGCTCTTAGTATAAGGAGTTTGCATTATTATATTTTTCCTTAGATATTGTGAGTTGCAAACAAAATACTAACCAAATAAAGGTTTTTGTTTGGTGCTTCCCATTGAAGAAATTCAGAAAATAACTTCCAGTTTTTTTTTTATTCCATAGCATAGTTTGCCAATATCATAAGCAAAATATTTATAATAATTCAAAACACTGATTTTTTAATTTTATTATTTTCCAAGTATGGATGTAGCAAATGAAAACACTTGGAAGATGAACCTTAAGTATAGCTTGAATAGATGTTTTCTCTGGGGGATCCTATAGTGTTCAATGCTTCAAGTAAATTGCTAAGTTCTATATAATGAAAAGAGGAGGCTGGTGCCGCGGCACACTAAGCTAATCCTCCGCCTTGCGGTACCGGCACACCAGGTTCTAGTCCCTATCAAGGCGCTGGATTCTGTCCCGGTTGCCCCTCTTCCAGGCCAGCTCTCTGCTGTGGCCAGGGAGTGCAGTGGAGGATGGCCCAAGTACTTGGGCCCTGCACCCCATGGGAGACCAGGAGAAGCACCTGGCTCCTGCCTTCGGATCAGCATAGTGCGCCGGCCGCAGCGCGCCGGCCATGGCGGCCATTGGAGGGTGAACCAACGGCAAAGGAAGACCTTTCTCTCTGTCTCTCTCTCTCACTGTCCACTCTGCCTGTCAAAAAATAAAAAGAAAAAAAGAAAAGAAAAGAGGAAACTGATCAGTGTTATCAGGGAAGTCATTCAACTCCCATCTTAAATTAAAAGACTAACAACCAAGAATAGGAATACAAGAGTAGTTTGAACTTCCCCTGTTATACAAGCCTATTAATTCTTTTGAAATATCAGCCTGATGAGTAAGACACACAAAGAAGTTGCCTTGGCTCCTATTAAATAATGAGCTTGATTTTCAATAGAGCAAGTACTCTGATTTGGATCCTCATTCTGAATTTCAGTTAGTGATGACTACCAAAAATATGTTTGTGTGGTTCTACGAAATGTCTTTCTTCATGGTATTAAGCAAAAAGGATGCCCTGATTATAATAAAACATCTCCAAAAGACTATATATAACTGAGTGAGGATAAAATTGAAGAAGAAAAACCATACTATTATCTCAATAGACACAGAGAAAGCATTTGACAAAATACAACATCCTTTCATGATGAAAACTCTAAACAAATTGTGTTTAGAAAGAACATTTCTCAACACAATAAAGGCAATTGTTGACAAACCCACAGCCAGCATCATATTGAAAAGGGAAAAGTTGGGCCAGCACCGCGGCTCACTAGGCTAATCCTCCGCCTTGCGGCGCCGGCACACCAGGTTCTAGTCCCGGATGGGGCGCCGGATTCTGTCCTGGTTGCCCCTCTTCCAGGCCAGCTCTCTGCTGTGGCCTGGGAGTGCAGTGGAGGATGGCCCAAGTGCTTGGGCCCTGCACCCCATGGGAGACCAGGAGAAGCACCTGGCTCCTGCCATCGGATCAGCGCGGTGCACCGGCCGTAGCGCGCCGGCCGCGGCGGCCATTGGAGGGTGAACCAACGGTAAAAAGGAAGAACTTTCTCTCTGTCTCTCGCTCTCACTGTCCACTCTGCCTGTCCAAAAAAAAAAAAAAAAAAAAAAGAAAAGAAAAGGGAAAAGTTGGAAGCATTCCCACTGAGATACAGTACCAGAAAGGGATGCCCACTCTCACCATTGCTATTCAGTATAGTCCTGGAAGTTTTAGCCAGATCATTAGGCAAGAAAAAGAAATCAAAATGATACAAATTGGGAAGGAGGAAGTCAAACAATCTCTACTTGCAGAGGGCATGATCCTAAATATAGGGGATCTAAAAGATTCCACTAAGAGACTACTGGAACTCATAGAAGAGTTTGTTAAGGTAGCAGGATATAAAATCAACACATAAAAATCAACAGCTTTTGTACACAGACACAATGCCATGGCTGAGAAAGAACTCCTAAGCTCAATCTCATTCACAAAGGCTACAAAAACAATCAAATATCTTGGAATAAATTTAACCAATGATGTCAAAGATTTCTACAAAGAGAATTACAAAACATTAAAGAAAGAAATAAAAGAAGAGGGGCTGGCACTGTGGTGCAGCATGTTAAAGCCATGCCTTTGTGCCAGCATCCCAAATGGGCACTGGTTATAGTCCTGGCTACTTCAATTCAAATCTAGCTCTCTGCTATGGCCTGGGAAAGCAGTAGAAGATGGCCCAAGTCTTTACCTTCTGCAACCGTGTGAGAGACCCAGAAGAAGCTCCTGATTCCTGGCTTCAGATCATCCCATCTCTGGCTGTTGTGGCCATTTGGGGGAGTGAACCAGTGGATGGAAGTTCTCATCCTCATCCTCATTTTCATGCCCTCCCTCTCCCCCTCTTTCTATTTTGGGAGAACATTGGGGAAGAACTGAGAGATATTGGCACAGGCAAAGAATTACTAGAAAAGACCCCCAGAAACACAAGCAGTGGAAGACAAAATTAACAAATTAGATAACTTCAAATTGAGAAGCTCCTATATGGCAAAAGAAACAGGAAAATGAAGAGGCAACCAATAGAATGGGAGAAATTATTTGCAAACTACACAACTGATAATGTATTAATAACCAGAATCCATAAAGAGATCAAGAAACTCCAAAACAACAAAACAAACAGAGTTAGAAACATACCAGGGGATTCCAATTCAATCCCATCAAGGTGGCATATACCAATGCCATCTCACTAGTCCCAGTGATCAATTTCTGTTCACAATTGATCATAATGATAGGACTAAGAACCAAAGGGATCACATAAAGAAGAAAAGTGTCTGCAAATACTAGCTGATAGAATAAAAAAGGGAGAGAACGATCCAACATGGAAAGTGAGATGCACAGCAGACCCATAGAATGGCAGATGTCCTAAACAGCACTCTGGCCTCAGAATTAGCCCTTAAGGCATGCGGATCCGGCTGAAAAGCCCATGAGAGTATTTCAGGCATGGAAAGCCAAGACACTCTGGGGAAAAAAAAAAAAAAAACAACCTAAATGAAAGATCTCCGCGAGTGAGATCCCAGTGGAAAGAATGGGTCATCAAAGAAGGAGGTACCTTTCTCTGAAGGGAGGAGAGAACTTCCACTTTGACCATGGCCTTGTCTAAATATGATCAGAGTCAGTGTACTCAGGGGGTTTCCATAGCCTTGGCAGCTCATGACAAGAGCCTAGGGTGATTACTGATGCCATAAACAAGAGTGTCAATTTGTTAAGTCATCAACAGGATTCACTGTGCACTTACTCCTCATGTAGGATCTTTGTCCTTAGTGTGCTGTATGTACATTGAGATTTAATGCTATAACGAGTACTCAAACAGTATTTTTCACTTTATGTTTCTGTGTGGGAGCAAACTGTTGAAATCTTTACTTAATGTATGCTAAACTGATCTTCTGTATATAAAGAAAATCGAAAATGAATCTTGATGTGAATGGAAGGGGAGAGGGAGTGGGAAAGGGGAGGGTTGCAGGTGGGAGGGACGTTATGGGGGGGAACCATTGTAATCTATAAGCTGTACTTTGGAAATTTATATTCATTAAATAAAAGTTAAAAAAAATAAAAAATAAAAATAAAAAAAAGATGGGCAAAGGACTTTAACAGACGTTTTTCAAAAGAGGAAATTGTAATGGCCAACAGACACATGAAAAAATGTTCAGGATCACTAGCTGTCAGGGAAATGCAAATCAAATTCACAATGTGATTTCACCTCACTCCGGTTAGAATGGTTCTCATACAAAAATAAACAAAAAGTGCTGGAGAGGATGTGGGCAAAAAGGTACTCTAATCTATTGTTGGTGGAAATGTAAACTGGTGAAGCCACTATGGAAGACAGTATTGAGATATATCAAAAATCTGAATGTAGACCTAAAATATGACACACCCATTGCACTCCTGGGAAAAGATTCCACCAAGAGACTATTGGAATTCATATAATATATTGATAAAGTAGCAGGATATAAAATCTACACAAATAATCAATGGCCTTTATATACACAGACAATGCCACGGCTGAGATGGAGCTTCTAATATCAATCCCGTACACAATAGCTACAAAAAAAAATCAAATGCCTTGGAATAAATTTACCAAAGGTGTCAAATATCTCTATGATAAGAATTACAAAAAAGAGGCCGGCGCCGCGGCTCACTAGGCTAATCCTCCGCCTAGCGGCGCCGGCACACCGGGTTCTAGTCCCGGTTGGGGAGCCGGATTCTGTCCCGGTTGCCCCTCTTCCAGGCCAGCCCTCTGCTGTGGCCAGGGAGTGCAGTGGAGGATGGCCCAGGTGCTTGGGCCCTGCACTCCATGGGAGACCAGGAGAAGCACCTGGCTCCTGGCTCCTGCCATCGGATCAGCGCGGTGCGCCGGCCGCAGCGCACCGGCCGCAGCGGCCATTGGAGGGTGAACCAACGGCAAAGGAAGACCTTTCTCTCTGTCTCTCTCTCTCTCACTGTCCACTCTGCCTGTCAAAAAAAAAAAAAAAAAGAAATAGAAGATACAAATAAACGGAAAAAACCTTCCATGTTCATGGATTGGAAGAATCAATATCATCAAAATATCCATACAACAACAAGCGAATTACAGATTCAGCGTGATATTAATCAAAATACCTAGTATATTCTTCAAAGATATAGAAAAAATTTTGCTGATTTTCATATGGAAATAAAGGAGACATCGAGTATTTGAAACAACTTTTGCCACAGTTTCTTGGTTTTCCATGCATGAAATGCTCTCAAAGGCTTTTCAGCCAGAACAGGAAGGCTTAATGTCAAATTCTGAGGTCAGAGTGTTACTGAAAGTGTTTGTCATTCTATGAGTCAGCTGTGTGAACTGATTCCCATGTAGGGACATTCTCTCCTTTTTAATTCTATCTATTATTATTACCAGATATTTGATCCTATTTATAAGATAACTTTAACACTTAATCCTATTTGTATGTTCATGCTAACACTTAATATAATCACTTCAATAATTAAGATAGCATTTTTACCACCAAGCTTAATGAGATTTGAAGTATCATGACAAGTTTTTAAACTGTAGCCTAGAAGTAAGTCCATAGGAATGTATGCAGAACTATACAACTTTACAGTTACAAACTTCTTCCTCCTTTCTTATTCCTACTACTATTTTTTATGGAAATAGACTTTCATTTGACTTTATACACATATAATTAACTCTGTTCAACAAATAGTATGAAGAAAAAAAAAAGAAAAATAAAAAAAAGGACAACTGTTCCTCAACAGTCAAGATAACGGCAGCTCAAGTGATCTGTTCTTGAAGTATCAAACTGAGAAACTTTTGTACTGCAATAGAATCTACAAATAGATCAAGAAACTCCACAACAACAAAACAAACAACCCACTTAAGAGATGAGCTAAGGACCTCAATAGACATTTTTCAAAAGAGGAAAACCAAATGGCAAACAGACACATGAAAAAATGTTCAGGATCAAGGAAATGCAAACCAAAACCACAATGAGGTTTCAGCTCACCCCAGTTTGATTGGCTTTCATACAGAAATCAACAAACAACAAATGCTGGCAAGGATGTGGGGAAAAAGATATCCTATTCCACTGTTTGTGGGAATGTAAACTGGTAAAGGCACTATGGAAGACAGTATGGAGATACCTCAGAAATCCGAATATAGACCTACGATATGACCCAGCCATTCCACTCCTGGGAATTTATCTAAAGAAAATGAAATCAGCATATGAAAGAGTTATCTGTAACCCCATGTTTATTGCAGGCCAATTCACAATAACTAAGACACGGCATCAACCCAAATGGCCATGAAATGAAGACTGGATAAAGAACTTATGAGATATGTACATCACAGAATACCATGCAGTGGTAAAAAAAAATAAAAATAAAACAACAAAAATCACAACAAAAACCACAACAAACTCTGGTCATTTGCAACAAAATGGTTGAAACTGGAAAATATCATACGGTATGTTCTCCCTGATCTGTGATAACAGAGACCTAATAGGCAATATGTAGAAGTGAAACTGGCACTATGAGAAGCAATGGCTTTGAACAGCTCTTTCTTGACTGTTGAGGGACAGGTTTTTTCCTTCATAATATCTATCGAACACTTTACTAAACATAGAGATAATCACATGTGTATAAAGTTAATCAAAAATAGATCTTAATAAAAAATAAGAGTGGAAATAAGAGGGAAGGAGGAAGGGGGTGGGAGTGTGAGTGGTTTCATGCTTATGGTGGGAACAATCAACATATTCCTAAAGTTATAATTGTGAAATGTATGTAGTTTGTACCTGCAAAACTGTAGAGTTCTTCATACATTTCTACATATTTCTAAGGGTACAGTTTAAAAACTTGCCATAGGATCCAAAATCTCTTTAAGCTGCATGGTAAAAATAGCATTTTCAAGTGTCAAAGTGAGCATATGGATAGGATTAAGTGTTAACATGGTCATGTAAATAGGATTAAGTGTTTGGTAATAATAATAGAATGAAAAAGGAGTGAATCCTCCAAAATGGAAAGCAGCCCATACAGTAGACTAATAGATTGACAATTCCTTAAAGTAGCACACTGACCTCAGAATCAGCCCTTAAAGGCATTCTAGTCTGGCTGAAAAACTCATGAGAGCATTTCAAGCATGGAAAGCCAAGACAGACACTGTGACAAAAAAGGCATCCTACATGAAGGACCTCTGTGGGTGAGATCCCAACAGAAAGAAGCAGTCATCAAAGAAGGATGTACTATACTCTGAAGGGAGCAGAGAACTCGAAGACAAACTTCCAAAAATAATACAGTCAGATCAAACACAGGAAGAAGAAATTAGAAAATTAAAAAAAAAAAAAAACACGATTAGAGATTTACAAGATTCAATCAAGTGTTACAATGTCTGGATGATAGGAGTCCCTGAGGATGTGTAAAGAGAGAATGGATTAGAAGGCATTTTCAATGAAATACTTTCAACATAGACAGGTTGAAAGAAACAACCAAATTCAACAAATACACAGGAGTCCTAACAAATTTGACCAGAAAAGGAATTCACCATGACACATTGTGGCAACACTCAGCTCAGTGAAACACAAAGAACAAATCCTAAAGTGTGCCAGAGAAAAACAAATCACATTCAGAGGTAATTCAATCAGACTCACCCCATACTTCTCATTGCAAAGCCTACAGACAAGGAGACAATGGCATGATCTATTCCAAGTTTCAAAAAATAAAGGATGCCAACCGAGAATAATGTACCCTGAAAAGCTGTTATTTATGAATGAATGGGAAATAAAGATTTTCCATGACAAACAGAAACTGAAAGAATTTGTATATTCTCGTGCAGCCCTACAACACTGGCTCAAGGACACGCTGCACACAGAAATACAAAAACAATAACTTCACTACAAAAGATGACGAATGTAGAAAATGACCCAACTAAAATAAAGATACCAAAATACATAAATAGCTCTTCTTAAGGAAACATGACAGGAAAAAGACAGTATTTAAGAATAGTCACACTGAATGTAAATGGACTCAACTTTACAGTCAAAAGACAGACTAGCTGAATGGATTAAAAAAGAAATCCCATCAATCTGTTGCCTTCAGGAATCACACCTCACCAGCAAAATACACGCAAACTGAAAGTGAAAGGGTGGAAAAAGATATTACAATCTAACAAAAAAAGAAACCAAGAAACCAAAAAGAGCCAGTGTAGCCATCCTAATATCAGACAAAATAGATTTTAACACAAAAGCTATTAAAAGAAACAAAGAAGGACATTATATAATGATTAAAGAATCAATCCAACACAAAGACATTACTATTATAAAATGTATATGAACCTAATTACAGGATGCCTGGCTATTTGAAAGCATTACGAAAGGATTTAAAGAGAGATATAGACTCAAATACAATAGTAATAGGGGACTTCAACACCCCACTTTCACCAATGGACGGATCAACCAGACAGAAAACCAACAAGGAAACAACAGAGCTAATTAACACAATAGACCAAATAGACTTGTAGATATCTAGAGCCCTCCAACCCACAGCTACAGAGTACACATATTTCTCCCCAGTACATGGAACTTACTCTAGGATTGACCATATGCAAGGCCATAAAGGGAACCTCAAAAAATTCAAAAAAATTGAAATTATACCACGCATCTTCTCAGACCACAATTCAATCAAACCCGATATCAACAACTAGAGGATCTCTGCACCATATGCAAACACATGAAGAATGAACAACATGATTCTGAATAAACAGTGGGTCACAAGAGAAATCAAAAGAGAAACTGAAAATTTTCTAGAAACAAATGAAAATGACAATACAACTTATCAAAACTTGTGGGATAAAGCAAAAGCAGTACTAAGAGTAAAGTTTATAGGAATTGGTGCCTACATCAAGAAACTGGAAAGGTACCAAACAAATGCACTCTCTATGCACCTCAAGGATCTAGAAAAACAGCAGCAAACCAAACGCAAATCCAGCAGAAGAAAAGAAATACTAAAGATTAGAGAAGAAATAAACAGAATTGAAACAAAAAAAATACAAAAGATCAGCAAAACCAAGAGCTGGTTCTTTGAAAAAATAAACAAAACAGACACACCACTGGCCCAACTAACCAAAAAAAGAAGAGAGAAGACTCAAATCTGTAAAATTAAAGATGGTAATGGAAATGTAACCTGACACCATCAAATTAATCAAGAACATAAGGGAAACCCTTCAAGACATTGGAACTGTTGCTCCCCCATTCGCGGAGGAATGACACCAGACCCTGCGCTGTTCTTTTCTCTGCTTGGCTCTTCCCGGGTTAGCTGCCGTTCCCTCACTCGTGGAGGAACAACGCCGTCCTGGGTTAGCTGCCGGCCCCCCCACCTCCGCAGAGGGGCGGCACCCCCCGCCGCTTTCCCCGATTCCGCGGAGGAGCGGCACACCGCCGGCCGGCTCTCTCAGGGGCTGCTCAGATGTTCCTCAGGTGTTCCCTCAGATGTTCCTGGTGCATGTTGTCTCTGCTCCTTTATAGTCCTCTTCCACCAATCCCAACTCTGCTGCTCACACGCCGAGCACGCTTCTCTCCTCCAATCAGCAGCAGGATCAGATCCTGCAGTTTATTGGTCGAACTGGAGGAAGCTGTGTAGAAGTTGTTTGTTCTCTCTCTCAGCGCCATATTGTGGGAGAACAGATGCATAGAATAAGTCTTAATTCCAGTAACTTAGTCTAGTCTCAGTTGCTCCCCACAGGAACAGGCAAAGAATTCCAGAAAAGACCCCAGAGGCATGGGTAGTCAAAGTCAAAATAAACAATTGGGATTACCTCAAATTGAGAAATTTCTTTATAGCAAAAGAAACAGTAAGGAAAGTGAAGAGGCAACCGACAGAATGGGAGAAATTATTTGCAAACTACACAACTGATAGGGGATTAACAACAAGAATCTATAAAACGATCAAGAAACCCCGCAGCAACAAAAAACCTAATAAAAAGATAGGCCAAGGACTTTAACAGACATTTTTCAAAAGAGGAAATCCAAATGGCCAACAGACAAATGAAAAAATGCTCAGTATCACTAGCCATCAGGGAAATGCAAATCAAAACCACAATGATGTTTCACCTCATCCCAGTTAGAACAGCCCTCATACAGAAATCAACAATCAACAAATGCTAGAAAATACGTGGGGAAAAGGGCACCCTAACCCACTGTTGGTAGGAATGTAAACTGGTAAAGCCACTGTAGAAAACAGTATGGAGATACCTCAAAAACCTGAACATAGACCTACCATATGACCCAGCCATTTCCCTACTGGGAGTTTACCCAAGGGAAATGAAATCAGTAAACAAAAGAGCTATCTGCACCTCCATGTTTATTTCAGCTCAGTTCACAATAGTTAAGACATGGAAGCAACCTAAATGTCCATCAACCAAAGACTAGATAAGGAAATTGTGCGATATGTACACTATGGACTACTACACAGCAGTGAAAAAGGATGAAATCTGGTCCTTTGCAACAAAATGGAGCAAGCTGGAAAACCTTATACTTATTGAAATAACCCAGTCCCAAAGAGACAAATACTATAAGTTATCCCTGATTTGGGAGAATTAACAGTGCAGCTAAAATGAAACCTATAGAAGTGAAATAGTCACTTTAAGAACTAATATCCTCAAGAAGCCTTGACCTGATTGTCGAGAGACAGTTAACTATGTTACTTTTTACTGTGTATATTCTTTTGTTTTGTCGTTTTTTTAAATTTTGTTTATTTTTCCTCTATTTTCTTTCTCTCTCATTTCTACCTCGCACTATATGCTGAACTCTCTATGTAATTATATGTATTTTAATTATATGTATTTTATATATATATTTTATATACAATTTTATATATATTTTAAACATATTAATTATATGTATTTTAAAGCAATTTGAAAAAGATCCAAGTTAAAAACAAGGGTGGGGGCCGGCGCCGCGGCTCACTAGGCTAATCCTCTGCCTTGCGGTGCCGGCACACCAGGTTCTAGTCCCGGTCAGGGCGCCAGATTCTGTCCCGGTTGCCCCTCTTCCAGGCCAGCTCTCTGCTGTGGCCAGGGAGTGCAGTGGAGGATGGCCCAAGTACTTGGGCCCTGTGCCCCATGGGAGACCAGGATAAGTACCTGGCTCCTGCCATCGGATTAGTGTGGTACGCCAGCAGCAGTGCGCTGGCCACGGTGGCCATTGGAGGGTGAACCAACGGCAAAGGAAGACCTTTCTCTCTGTCTCTCTCTCTCTCACTGTCCACTCTGCCTGTCAAAAATAAAAAAATTTTTAAAAAAGTTACAACAAAAAAACAAGGGTGGGAATAAGAGATGGAGGAGGTAGTCTAAAACTATAAAGCCGTATAGTTCTGCATACGGGCATATAGACTTACCTCTCAGGGTACAGCCTAAGAACTAATAATGGGGCTGCAAACTCAGAATTGGTGGTATAAACACCATCTTCACTGTTACAATGATCAACTTAAATGTTAAAGGCAACAGATAGACCAGTCTAAGTTTAAAAGGGATGACCTAAATAACATCAAGTACCTGGTAAGAATAATAGAATTAAAAAAGGAAGGAAGGACCAACATGGGAAGCAGTCCACACAGCAGACTCCTAGAATGACTTTCACAGTAAATAATGCTCTGACCTCAGAATCAACCCATAAGGCTTCCTGATCGGGGTGAAAGGCCTGCAAGAGCATCTCAGGCATGGAAAGACAAGACTCTGTGGGGGAAAAAATACCACACGGAGGATCTCTGTGAGACCTCAGAGGAAAGAAAGAGTCATCAAAGGAGGAGACACTCTTCTCTGAAGAGAGAGGAGAACATCCTCTTTGCTTATGGCCGTGTCCAAATACCAATTTAGTCTATGGTCACAAAACGCCTCCACAGCCCTGGCAGCCCACAAGAGCCTCAGAAGCTCATTGACATCATAAAAAAAGAGTGTCAATTGTTAAAGGAACAACAGTAGTCATTGTGCACTTGCTCCCCAGGTAGGACCTCTGCCCCTATGAATTGCAATATGAGATTCAACTGCAAATTCTCTCCCCAAACTGTACTCTACATGTTGTTCATGGGCGTGGGGGCAAATTGTTGAAATTTATGATAAGCAGAGAGTCGGTCCTCTATATATGAAGTCATATTAAAAATGATTCATAATGAAGAAGGAGATGGGAGAGGGAATGGAAGAAGGGAGTGGGGTGGGGGGTAAGGGGGAAAAACCATGTATTCCTAAAGTTGTATCTATGTAAAAATGCAGTCATTAAATAAAAAAAGAATAAAGTAAAAAAAAAGATTTACCACATTTTAATTATTAAGTAGAGGAGACTGTCTATGTCTCAAAATCTATAGTAATGACTAAGTGCTAAGTGCTTCTAAAATACATATCATTATTGGGTTTTCCAGCACTCTGGCCTCAGAATCAGCCCTAAAGGCATCCGGATCCGGCTGAAAAGCCCATGAGAGTATTTCAGACATGGAAAGCCAAGACACTCTGGAAAAAAAAAAAAAAACCCTAAATGAAAGATCTCTGTGAGTGAGATCCCAGTGGAAAGAACAGGTCTTCAAAGAAGGAGGTACCTTTCTCTGAAGGGAGGAGAGAACCTCCACTTTGACTATGACCCTGTCTAAATAAGATAAGAGTCGGAGAACTCAAAAGGCTTCCATAGCCTTGGAAACTCATGACTGGAGCATAGGGAGATTACTGATGCCATAAACAGGAGTGTCAATTTGTAAAGTCAACAACAGGATTCACTGTGCACTTACTCCTCATGTAGGATCTCTGTCCTTCATGTGCTGTACATTGAGATTTAATGCTATAACGAGTACTCAAACAGTATTTTTCACTTTGTGTTTCTATGTGGGTGCAAACTGTTGAAATCTTTACTTAATGTATACTAAACTGATCTTCTGTATATATAGAAAATTGAAATGAATCTTGATATGAATGGAAGGGGAGAGAGAGCGGGAAAGGGGAGGGTTGCGGGTGGGAGGGAAGTCATCGGGGGGGGGAGCCAATGTAGTCCATAAGCTGTACTTTGGAAATCTATATTCATTAAATAAAAGTTTAAAAAAAGAACTCCACTGTATCTGTATCACTAATTATTTATTCAATGTTATATGCATGGAAATTTAAATTGTTTCCTTTATCATTCAATTAAAAATATTATGATGAATAGAAAAAAAATTATTGGTTTTTCTTCAAAGTTAATAATGTTTCATTATATATATATATATATATAAAACCTCAGAAAGGTTTATTTTATTCAATTAAAAAGTACTTTTTTGTTATTGCAAAAATAATCCTTTTGGTGTTCTATTGCACACTAGGGTAAGAATAGTTAACAATAATACACTTTACTTATCTAAAGAGCTGGAAGAATTTTGAATGATCACACTGCAAAGAAATCTTGAATATGTGAAGCAATGGATGCTAATTATTCTAATTTGACAATTAAAATGTATGCAATATCATTGTATCCCATAAATATGTATAATTATTGTTTTTCAAAAAATACAAATAATCTAAAAAAAAGAATAATTGCATTTCATCTAAAAGGCTGAATCAGCTTGTTTTTCGGGAAGCATAAGATTATAAAAATTAAGATACTCTCTAGGTGTCAATGATGGAAATATAAGAATATCAATACCTCTTCATTCACAATAACTAAACATTCCAATAAAATAGATTATTGCATTTGTAATCATGCAACCTTAAGTACCAATGTCAATTCTGCATTTGTTATTTCCTGGTAACTCTGGCTTGGTCTAAACACAGATTTCTAGAGACTATTCTAATCTAAGCAATGTGTTAGCTATTCCATAATAAATCATACATCCCTATAACATAAGGAAAATGTTTCTTCAACATGTTTGGTAAAAGAGCATAACATTAATATTTAAGACATTTATGTCTCTGAGGACTCTATTTGAAATTATCAGCATCATTGAAAAGGGTAAGACATTTGACTGGAGTAATCACTCAGTAACACTCTAGTGAATATTACCCTTATATGAGTACTTCCTTCACAGTGTGATAGTAATGAGGTGAAAAAAAGGCAAAGGTGAAAACAGTAAGAGGATTAGGTAAATTTAGATTAGGAGTAGCTGTTTGTGACAAAATATCCAATATGAATGATGATACTGCCATGATGTTGAGACAGTAAAGGTTGTCTGTGGGGAAAGGGGCTTGGTACACTTCAGTCTATGAAGAGCAGTGGTCCTCATGAGCCAGTTCTCACAAAATGGGCAGATATATAAGTAACAGGAATTCTCACCTAAATGTCAGTGTACTTTGGGGATTGAGAGAAATACAAGAGTTGGAAATGACTAATATCACCCCTTCCCTTAGACACTGCTTTGTTTTCAGATGCAGAAGGGACGGAAAAACTCATTGCTACAGTTGGCCAAACAAGACCACCTAAAAATGTCCTCTGCTTTACACTGGATCAATGATACTATCACTGTAATCTCTGTTTGGAAAATGTTAAGGTAGAAGGCAATAAAAAGAAACTAATACAAATTTCAACCCATGCATTTTACCCTTTCAGTTATTTCAGAACAGTAACCATTCACTGGCAACTGTGATTTTCAAATGCAGAGGGGAGCTGTACATTTTTCTTAATGACAGCAACTGTTAAAATTTAGTTCTAAATACTTTAATGTGACTAGAAAAGAACATTCGAACAACTTGGAACAAGTTGCATATCTCTGACACTATCATATTAAAACATCCTTATATTTTATGATAATAAATGTACTAATAGCATGTTTCAAGGTATTTTTAAAAAGTAAACACACATTTCGGCCGGCGCCGCGGCTCACTAGGCTAATCCTCCGCCTAGCAGCGCCGGCACACCGGGTTCTAGTCCCGGTTGGGGCGCCGGATTCTGTCCCGCTTGCCCCTCTTCCAGGCCAGCTCTCAGCTGTGGCCAGGGAGTGCAGTGGAGGATGGCCCAAGTGCTTGGGCCCTGCACCCCATGGGAGACCAGGAAAAGCACCTGGCTCCTGGCTCCTGCCATCGGATCAGCGTGGTGCGCCGGCCGCAGCGCGCCGGCCGCGGCGGCCATTGGAGGGTGAACCAACGGCAAAGGAAGACCTTTCTCTCTGTCTCTCTCACTGTCCACTCTGCCTGTCAAAAAAATAAAAAAATAAAAAAAAAAAATAAAAGTAAACACACATTTCATTTCTTAATCTATTCGTCCTATGACAAACAGTGAAGAAACTGGCATTTCTATACCTATGTGGCCTGAAATAAGTATTTAGTTGAGTTTCTTTTATAAAGTAAAATGAGATGGGGTAGAACAGGTACATTTTATGCTTTTAAATCATTAAATGCAAGATTTTATGTGTCTTGCTAATTTTGTTACTATACTGTTGGATGATTTAAAAAACATTTGTCAAACAAGATGTGACTCATTCTCTACTAAATAATGAGGGGAAGGTATGAAAAGAGAGTGACAAACAGGCAAAGCGCTGGGGTCGGTGCTGTGGCATAGCAGATAAAGCTGTTGCCTGCCGTGCTGGCATTCCATATGGGTACTGATTCAAGTCCCAGATCCTCCACTTCAGATCCAGCTGTCTGCTATGGCCTCGGAAAGCAGTAGAAGATGGCCCAAGTCCTTGGGCCCCTGAAACTGCATGGGAGACCCGGAAGAAGCTCCTGATCCTTGGCTTCGGAGGGGCACAGCTCTGGCCACTGCAGCCACCTGGGGAGTGAACCAATGGATGGAAGTCCTCTCTCTCTCTCTGCTTCTGCCTCTCTGTACTTCTGGCTTCCAAATAAATAAAATAATTTTAAAAAAAAGAGGAAAAGGGTGGCAGACACACATATATAGGTGTGTATGTATATATATGAAATCAGTTCTCTATTCAGACTTACCCCTGATGTTAGGTCAAGTCAAAATGTTTGATCTGCACTTATCTTACTAGTTAATTCAAAGTACAACTGTATAAATGGAGTAACGTATTTTCAAATTCCACACTTTTGCATGTAGTTCATAAAGCAGCCAAAAAATGTATTTTCAGTATATTTTCATTTGCTTTCCCATGCCACAAAATCCCAATATGGTTATTTATTTCTTGTTGAGTGGGGTACAGAAGATATATTTCACTTAACAGGCTCTCTAATAATTATAGATATTCACTATGGTTGTGTGATGTGAAGTGTGATAGTATGTGGTAGAATGACTAGTTTTGGACCATTTAGTATGAGAAAGATGGTTTCAAAAAATGTACCAAGATATTAAGAGGTATAAATTAATTATGGGTGACAAGTTAGAAAAATGACAATAAATAAGGATTAATAAAAATGATAAGGAGTAGTTGAAGTGGAGGAATATTATTCAGAGGGGGTGAGATGATTAATGTTATTGAGTAGTGTCATCCGTATGATGCAGTAAAAATACAGGGGTTTTTAATTTGAAAGGGATCCACGTTTGAATCCTCATTTATTTGTTTGTTTACTAGCTTTGTCTTGAGAATCAAGTTACAAAGTGGGAAAGAATTTTCTGGAAGGTTGTACGATTAGGGAATTATTCCTAGTATATCCTCACTAAATGGTAGCTATTGTAGTCATTATATGACTTACAGGGAAATTTTTTCAAATGGGTCAGCACTTACCATAAATGTTGGTTGTCATTTCATCATTACAATGAAAAATGGGAACTCCAAGGATGAGCTGATATAAACATTACATGTAAAATGAGATTATATAAATCAGATAAAATTATTTTAATTCTCTGCTATTTTCTGATAGAAATAAAAAGCTATGGAGAAAATACCACAGGATTTTAGCAGAATTTTGGAGTGTCAAGTTTACAATTATCTTTGAAAGAAAAGTGATATGGTGAAAAGAATAAGAGTTTCTGGCATGTGGATTTACATTTGACATTGAACAGCTTAATCAACGTTAAATCTCTGTAAGCTTCAATTATCCCCATTTTAAAAGTGGGAATAAGCTGCTTATCAAGAACAAATGAGATAACATGATAAAATGCCCAATGCAATGCCTGGTAGATAGCCAACTCACAACAACTCTTGACCTCTACACTATCAACATCATATTTCTCCAAAATTGTCGCTCCCCCTCTTCGCGGAGGAACGACACTAGACCCTGCGCTGTTCTTTTGTCTGCTCGGCCCTTCCCGGGTTTGCTGCTGGTTCTTCCCTGGTTGGCTGCTGACCCCTCCACCTCCGTGGAAGGGCGGTTCCCCCTGCCACTTTCCCCACTTCCGCGGGGGAGCGGCACACCGCCAGCCAGCTCTCTCGGGGGCTGCTCAGATGTTATCCGGATGTTCCCCTTAGATGTTCCTGGTGCATGTTGTCTCTCTCCTTCTTTATAGTCCTCTTCTCTTCCACCAATCCCAACTCTGCTGCCCACACGCCAAGTATGCTGCTCTCCTCCAATCAGGAGCAGGATCAGCTCCTGCAGCTCATCAAATTGGCGAGAGGCAGCTGTGTAGAAGTTGTTTACTCCTCTCCCAGCGCCATATTGTGGGAGAGCAGATGCATAGAATAAGTCTTAATTCCAGTAACTTAGTCTAGTCCGAGTTGCTCCCCACACAAAATTGCACTGTATGCCAAGAAATTGTGTTTCAAATACATTCAATCTTAATGTGCCTTGATAAGTTTAATTTAGAGAAAATGATTTTTTATTTCTCTTATATAAACCATAGGAAAAATTTTAAGTTATCATTGTTTCCTGATTTTCATGAGAATAAAATGAAATAACAATATTTAAAAAATGTATGAGGGATGGGGTTGCCACTGTGGCATAGCAGGTAAAAGCCACTGCCTTCAGTGCCAGCATCCCATATAGGCATTGGCTCAAGTCCTGGCTGCTGCACTTCCTATCAAGTTCTCTACTATGGCCTGGGAAAGCAGTTGAAGATGGCCAACTCCTTGGGCCCCTGCAACCACATGGGGGACCCGGAAGAAGCTCCTGGCTCTTGGCTTCAGATGGGCTCAGCTCCAGCCATTTGTTGTGGTCATTTGGGGAGTGAACCAGCTGATGGAAGACCTCTCTCTCTCTGGCTCTACATCTCTTTATAACTCCCTCTTTCAAATAAATAAAATAAATGTTAAAAAATGCATGAAGAATGGGATGGAAGAAGGAGTAGGAGGTGGGATGGGATGGTTTGCGGGTGGGAGGTTTGTTATGGGGGGGAAAATTCACAATAATCCAAAAGTTGTAATTTTGAAATTTATATTTATTAAATAAAAGAAAAAAGAATGAAAAAAAGTATGAGGGATTTCAAATAAAGTAAATGTTAGCTGAAATCTATGCAAGGTTTGAAAGCTAGACAAAATGAGGTCAATAAGTAGGTAAAAGGAGGTAGTATAGTGCCCTAAAAAATATGGGGAATTGAATTTCATTTTCTTGGAAAACAGAGAAGGAAGGTTTTGAATGGAAGTAGAACTCTGAAAAACAGAGTGTCAAACTAAGTGCCAGAGAAAGAAAGAACAAAACATTTACATTAGAATGATTCTAATCTCTCTATAGGCACAGAATTAAAACACAAAGATTTTCAAATTTTATTCCTAACAATGGATGAAGACAAGTTATATTTCAGAGAAAAACTGAATAAACCTACAAACATACGTTCTGTCCTAGGTTGTGCTATTAGTAGGAAATGATTTGCTGAATCGTTTGTACCATCAATTTATCACATAGCAAATTTTGTTTCGGGTTTTAGAAAAGTCACTTCAAACTGGATTATGCCTTAGATGGAAAATGATAACAGGAAAATCCTTTTTAGAATAGTAGAAATTGAATATCATAAATGCAAACTAGAAAGTAACAGTAAGTTAAATCCAAAATAAAACTAATGTGGAAAAAATAAATATCAAAGTATGAAGCACCAAAATTGAATATAGAAAAAATAAAATCATATTTAAGGAGAATAAAAAATTTACAAGTATCAAGTTTAATATATTATGACCAAGTGAGATATACCCCAAGAACGCAAGGTTGATTCAACACTAGGAAAACAAATAATGTAATGTACCATATCACCACACTAAAAGATAAACAGATATTATATGGACATGAAAATAATTGTTGCACCAGCATCAGTGAGAGATGTACCCACTGTGGGCTAACCATAGGCATTAATCAACTTGGAAGAGAGTAGGTGAGATTGTGATTGTACCAACAGATGTAATCATATCCTCCCCCCTGCTGACACTAGGGATGATATAACACCTCCAACATGGGTGTAACCTGGCATTCTCATCCCATACTTAAGCACTGAGCAGAGTTCCCTAGTCCCACCAAGAAAACACCTCTAGTCTTTCACTGAAGTAGCAGGCACTCCACTAAGCCACAGAGGTATAGTTCAAAGATAAAACTCATCAAGGAGTAAACAACAGCATTTCCACAAATGTCTAAAAATAAATGCAGAAATATAAGAAACAAGAACAAGAAAGAAAACAAATCAAGACAACACTTCTGTATTAGAATGTGAAGATAAAGAGATTGATGAAATGCTGAATTAAAAAAAATGATCATAGGATTACTTGGAAGCAAATTCATGAGTTAAAGAAATCTATACATGACATAGATGAAAAATTCTCCCATGAGACTATTTTGAAGAATAATCAAACTGAAATATTAGAAATGAAGAATTCAAGATGTCAAATAAAAATACAGGCCGGCACCGCGGCTCAATAGGCTAATCCTCCACCTAGCGGCGCCGGCACACCAGGTTCTAATCCCGGTCGGGGTGCCGGATTCTTTCCCAGTTGCCCCTCTTCCAGGCCAGCTCTCTGCTGTGGCCAGGGAGTGCAGTGGAGGATGGCCCAAGTGCTTGGGTCCTGCACCCCATGGGAGATCAGGAGAAGCACCTGGCTCCTGCCTTCGGATTGGCACGGTGCGCCAGCCGCAGCGCGCTGGCCGCGGCGGCCATTGGAGGGTGAACCAACGTCAAAAGGAAGAACTTTCTCTCTGTCTCTCTCTCTCACTATCCACTCTGCCTGTCAAAAATAAATAAATAAATAAAAATACAATGGGAAGCCTTAAACAATACACTTGGTGAGGCAGAACAAAGAAGAATATCTGAGCTAGAAGACAAATCTTAGGAAATACCTCAGTCAGACAAAAAAAGAAAAAATGAGAAACATTAAAAATAATTTTGGGGGCTGATGCTGTCGCATAGTTGGTAAAAGAGCTGTCTGAGGCACCTGCTTCCCATGTGGGCACCAGTTCGAGTCTCAGCTGTTCTTCTAACTCTCAGCTATGGCCTTGGAAAGCAGTAGAAGATGGCCCAAATTCTTGGGCCTGTCAACCCATGAGAGAGAAGAAGCTCCTAACTCCTGGTGTTGGATCAGCCCACTCTGGCTATTGCAGCCATTTGGGGAGTGAACCAGTGGATGGAAGACCTTTCTCTCTGTCTCTCCCACACTCTGTCAGTAACTGTACCTCCCCAGTAAATAAATGAAATCTAAAAATAAAAAAGGAATTTAATAAAAACATGATTATCTAAATAGATGAAGAGAAAGCACTTGATGAAATACAACCTTTCATGAAAAAAATAACCTTAAGCAAATTGGATAAAGAAGAAACATTTCTGAACAAATCAAAGCAACATATAACAAACACACAGACAGCACGATATTGAATGGGGAAAATTTGGAAGCAGTTCCACTAAGATCCAGAACTAGAGAAGGATGCCTACTTTCACCATTGCTATTCAACATAGTTGTTGAAGATGGAGCCAGAGATTATGCAAGAAAAAAAATCAAAGAGACAAAGAGATACAAATTGTAAAGGAAGAAATCAAATTGTCACTATTTGCAGATGACATGATTCTGTATATAGGAGACTCAAACGAGTCAACTAATAGACTATTAGAACTCAAAAAAGTTTGGTAAAGGCCGGTGCCGTGGCTCAATAGGCTAATCCTCCACCTAGCGGCACCAGCACACCGGGTTCTAGTCCCGGTCAGGGTGCCGGATTCTGTCCCGGTTGCCCCCCTTCCAGGCCAGCTCTCTGCTATGGCCTGGGAGTGCAGTGGAGGATGGTCCAAGTGCTTGGGCCCTGCACCCCATGGGAGACCAGGAGAAGCACCTGGCTCCTGCCTTTGGATCAGCACGGTGCGCCGGCCGCAGCGTGCCGGCCTTGGCGGCCATTGGAGGGTGAACCAACAGCAAAGGAAGACCTTTCTCTCTGTCTCTCTCTCTCACTGTCCACTCTGCCTGTCAAAAAAAAAAGTTTGGTAAAGTGGTAGGATGGAAATTTAACACACAAACATCATTAGCCTTTATACCTAGACAATGCTATGGATGAGAAAGAAATGGTATAATAAATCAATTCGTCATAGCTAAAAAAATTAAATATCATGGAATAAATTTAACCAAGGAGGTCAAAGAGCTCTACAATAAAAATTACAAAAAATTAAAGAAAGAAATAGAAGAACAAACAAAAATGGAAAAAGCTTCCTTGTTCATGGATTGGAATCAATAATATTATCAAAATGTCAATACTGTCAAAAGCAATTTACAGATTCAATGTGATCCCATTCATAGTATCACTGACATTTTTCTAGAAAAAAATGAAGCCAAAATATATGTGGAAACACCAGAGATCCCAAATAGCTAAAGCAATCTTAAAAAACAAAACCAAAGCCAAAGGCATCACAATTCTAGATTCCAAGAAATTCTACAGGGCAGTTATAAAAACAGCATGTTACAGGCACAAAAATAGACATGTATACCGCTGGAATAGAATTCCCTGAAATCAATCTGCACATCTACAAACAACTAAATTTTCACAAAAGAGGTAAAGTCAATCCACGAGAAATAACAATATCTTCAACAAATGGTGCTGTGAAAACTGTATCTCCACGTGCAGACATATGAAACAAGACTACTACATTACATCTTATAGAAAAATCAACTAAAATTGATTAATGATCTAAATCTACAACCTGATACACTCAAATTACTGAAGGACAACATTGAGGAAAATCTGCAAGAAATGGGTATAGGTGGGCCATTGCTGTGGCATAGCAGGTAAAGCAACTGCCTGCAGTGCCAGCATCCCATATGGGCACCAGTTCAAGTCCCAGCTGCTCCACTTCCAACTCAGCTCTCTGCTATGGCTTGGGAAACCAGAAGAAGATGGTGCAAGTCCTTGGGACCCTGCACCTGCATGGGAGACCCAGATGAAGATCATGGAAGGCAAATGAGGAGTGAACCAGCAGATGGAAGACCTCTCTCTCTCTCTCTCTGCCTCTCCTTCTCTCTCTGTGTAACTCTGACTTTCAAATAAACAAATAAATCTTAAAAAAGGCCAAAATCGGCATAGGCAAATACTTTTTGGAAAAGACCCAGAAGCACAGTCAAAGCAAAAATAGACAAATCAGATTACATCAAGCTAAGAAGCTTTTGTGCTGCAAAAGAAACATTCAAAAAAGTCAAGAGGTAACTGATACATAGGAAAAAAATTGTGAACTATGAAAATGATGAAGGATTAATATCCAGAATTTATAAAGAGCTCAAGAAATTAACAAAAAAATAAAAATCCAGTTAAAATGGAAAAGGATTTCAACAGGCATTTTTAAAATTTATTTATCTGCCCAAAGAAATTTTTTAGTTAAGGAATACAAACTGTATTATTTCATAAGTACAACTTTAGGTATACTGTGATTCCTCCTACCCACTCTTCCAAAGGCATTTTTCAAAAGTACCTTTCTCTGAAGGGAGGAGAGAACTTCCACTTTGACTATGATCTTGTCTAAATAAGATCAGAGTTGGTGAACTCAAAAGGCTTCCATAGCCTTGGCAACTCATGACAAGAGCCTAGGGTGATTACTGACGCCATAAACAAGAGTGTCAATTGTTAAGTCCTCAACAGGAGTCACGGTACACTTACTCCTCAAGTAGGATCTCTATGCTTAATGTGTTCTACAATGTGAATTAATGCTATAACTAGTACTCAAACAGTACTTTACACTTTGTGTTTCTGTGTGGGTGCAAACTGTTGAAATCTTTACTTAATATATGCTAAACTTATCTTCTGTATATAAAGAGAATTGAAAATGAATCTTGATGTGAATGGAAGGGGAGAGGGAGCAGGAGATAGGAGGGTTGTGGGTCAGAGGGAAGTTGTGGGGGGGCATGTAATCCAAAAGCTGTACCTTGGAAATTTATATTTATTAAATAAAAGTTTAAAAAAAGTCCAGAAAAATAAAAAAAATAAACAGAAAAAAGTGAAATTCAAATGGCCAACAGACACATGAAAGAATGTACAGGATGAATAGCCATCAGGGAAATAAAAATAAAAACCACAATGATGTTTCACCTTACCCCAGTTAAAATGATTCTGATACAGACGTTTAAAAACCTGTTTGTCAGAATGTAGGGAAAATGTTCTGTAATCCACTATTGGTTTGAATGCAAGCTAGTACAGCCATTGTGGAAAACAGTGTGGAGATTTCTCAGAAATCTGAAAATATGACCCAGCCATCCCACTCCTGGAGTTTTACCAATGAAATCAGAATATGAAAGAGTTTTCTGTATCCCCTATGTTAATTGTAGCTCAATTCACAATAGCTAAGATATGGAATCAACCCAGATGACCTTCAACCAATGACTGAATTAAGAAAAGGTGGTAAATATATACTATGTAATATTACTCATCTGTAGAAAAAAATGAAATCCTTATTTTTCAACAAAATGAATGCAAATGGAAACCAATATGCTTAGGGAAATAAGCCAGCCCCCAAAAGAAAAATATCATGTTTTCCCTCATCTGTGGAAAGTAGTACAAAAAAATGTAATGCATAATTATTTGCTTTACAATCTACATAAAATTTTTCCTTTGTATAAACTGTTAAGAGGAAAGGGCTTCAAGTCTAAATAAAGTAAACTATTATCTTATAAACACACCTAAAATATTTAGATGTTACATTGTCATTGGGCGTATCTCATTGAAAGAAATTATGAATGACTAATTGAACAAAAAAAATGGATGAAAGGGTCATTTACATATTCAATTATTATTTATAGTGGTTATCTAAATTTCCACTAAACTAGAGTCATTTGGCTTTTTACTTATTAAACTTATTTGGTGAAACATTAAGCTTTTTTACTATAATGTAAATTTAAAATGTTATCTAAAAATCTTAAAAAAATGAAAGAGTTAGAAGGAAAGACAGTGGGAGTGGGGGAGGGAAGATGGGAATATCATTATGTTCTTAGCCTTGTATCTAGAAATCCTATCGAATCTGTTAAAAAGGCAAGAGTCTAGAATAGAAATGTATGCCCAACCTACCCCAGAACAATTTGAGTGTGGTTCATCCACTGTTTCCATTTTCGGGTCCTTGTTATGGAAACTCTTCCTCACACAGAACTCACTCTCTTCTTAGTTCCAAGTGTAGGGCTATGGTTTCTGTCGGAAAGCAGGTCACCAGTATTTCCCACCCCTACTGGTTCCGTGTTGCAGAGACTTTATTCCACAGAAGTCCAAATATAAAGTCTGAGGTTTCAGTCATTCATCCAGAATTCATTTAGAGGGTGGGAAGCTCTGTTCTTAGAAATAGCCTGGAAGGGCAAGACAAAACACAAAGGATTATCACTCACTCGCCACACCCCAACCCAACCTGCCCCAGGGATTACCTATACAACAGGGGTAACACTTTTGTAGGAGCAGTCTGTGCACTTGCTCCTAGCTATTATCAATAGAGCAGAGATACTTCCTAGGAGGAAAAGCAGCCTTAAGGACAAAGAACTCCACAGGTCTCTCTCAGAGAACTGACTTTAGAAGAACTTCACACCTAACGGAATTGTCAAAAACAAATATAAATTGGTGGAGAACAACTACAAGCGAGAATCTGTCTCTATGAAACTAGTAGTATTAAGCCAAATATCAGCTCAAGCAGAAATTTACCAAAGAGAAAAACTGCAAGAAGACCGTCAAGAAGGGCCCTCCTGGACCATAGTCAACTCTAAGTGTCAGAAAGGCTATGCATCCCATCTACTTGGGATAAATAAGGAAAGAATATGGAGGAAGGCTTAAATATATTTCCCAAGACATACCATAAATCAACCAACAAAGGTGGGGAATTTTACAACTACTAGGAGCTAAAGTCAAAATCTTTGATCAAACATGCCCTGGATAATGTTACTTAAACGCAGGAGAAACTCAAAGGAAGTCAAATAAAACAATACGCATCTCTGCCTGTCTTGAAAACTTCATGCATTTCTTCTCAAGAAAACATAACTTTGTGAGCTACAGTTGAACATGGGGCAGAGGAGAAACCCAAATCCTCTTGAACAGCAGCCTCCAAATTCATAGATCCATAGATCTCCTACTGGGAGAGAGGGATCAGTGAAGAACCTGTGTATAAGTGAAATAACTTAGTAACAACGCATGACTCTCTATGTCAGAGAGCTCTGAAGGGCAGCAACCACTTTGGGGGTCTTCATGTCTTGAAGCTTATCTATTGCTAGTAGATGTAGTGTGCATTTAATACTAGAAAAAGTAGAAAGGCCTTAAATGGCTTAAAATGTGCTTATTTGGGCTGTTTGATATAATTACATAAGTAACAATTTGAGTTTCATGCCAGTGGGCTTCTGCGCTATTGCCTCAGCCTCAAGTGAAAAAATAAACAACCCAGGGATAAATACACAGAGACATCTTTGGCATTTTATGTAACAATATCCATCCCAAAGGTGGCAATTATCAGATTGGATTTTTAAAAAGACAAGATTCAACTATATATTATCTACAGGAACACAATTTATATTTGAAGACACAAATAATTTGCAAGTTAAATTGCTATAGATCAACTCCAAAATCTAGTTGGAACAGTTTTTATAGAACCCCAGAACTAGGTCCTCTATCCAGTTGTACAGACAACTAATAACTGACACTTGGGGTGGTGGGAAACTATGAGAATTTATCGCAATGTAAAAAGTAAAGAGAATGCATTTATTGCTAATTCTGGGACTTCCCAAGGGAGTACAGGCAGTCAAATGTTTTTTCCCATGATGCATCTAAGCCTTCTCCATAATGAGGATGATCCCTTGATGAATATGTACACTGAGGTCCACATGGAGATGACATTAAAACGTTCCCAGCATTCATCACCCACAATGAACCCCACCCAAAATCTACTAAATTGGTGTACTTAAAGGGGGTGACTAAATTGTGAGGTGGTTGATTTGTCTCCTCAAGTGTCTTCTGGTATTGACATTTGAGTTTGTATTCTATTTACTTCTTTAAATAAATCTTGTAATTAATAAAATAAATCTAACCACTTTATCTATGTCTCTACTTTGAATTATTATCTCACACAGAGGCAAGAACCTAGCATAACTATATATGGGGATGCTCCCCCACAATACAGATGAGAATCACTTATAAAAGTATAGAAAATATAATTCATGCAAACTACAAACATAAGAGAATTGGAGTGATTAAACTAATAACAGACAATGTAGACTTTAAGACAAAAATCATTGCTAGATATATGGCATACCATATTGTTAAAAGGATCAATCTATATATAAAACATAAGAACTATAAACATATTTCCACCTAACGACAGATCAGCAAAATGCAAGAAGCAAAAATTACAAAAATGATGATAAACAATGCAACAACGATAACTGGAAATTTTACTTCCTTGTTTGCAATAATGGGTAAAACAACTAAATGAAACATCAGAAAGGAAACAGAAGATTTGAACTAACACTAGAAACGAAATAGATCTGATGCTGTTTTCAACTGCAAATGACCATATTCTAAATTAGAAAACAACCCTTAAAATTATTAAAAGACTAAAATTGATAAGCAAAAGGAACTAAGGAAATATACAAAATGTGGAACTTATAGGCAATGCATCTTAAATAGCCAACGAAGAAAAAAAATCACAAAGGAATTTAGAAATATCCTGAGATGAATAAAAATGACAACACAGCAGAGTAAAACTTCGGAAATGCATCTGAAGCACTGCTTAGTGGATTAGTGGGAAATATATAGCTGAAATTCCTTTTTAAAAGGTGAATAATAAATTTTACCTCAACAAACTAGAAAAAGAAGTGAAAACCAAAAGCAACACACTACAAAGAAAGGGGATAATACTGGATTAGAAATAAATGAGGGGGGGCGGCACTGTGGCATAGTGGGTAAAGCTGCCAACTGCAGTACCTGCATCCCATATGGGCCTCTATTCGAGTCCTGGCTACTCCACTTATGAACCAGCTCTCTGCTATGGCCTGGGAAAGCAGCAGAAGATGGCCCAAGTCCTTGGGCCCCTACACCCATGTGGGAGACCTGGAAGAAGCTGCTGGCTCCTGGCTTTGGATTGATGCAGATCTGGCCATTGTAGCAAGTTGGAGAGTGAACCAGTGATGGAAGATCTCTCTCTCTCTCTCTCTGTGTTTGTGTGTGTGTGTGTGTGTAACTCTGCCTTTCAAATAGATAAATAAGTCATTAAAAAAAAGAAAGAAAGAAATGAGGGGCCAGTGCTATCACTTAGCAGGTAGATCCACTGCCTGCAGTGCTGGCATCCCATACGAGTTCTGGTTTGAGTCCCGTCTACTCCACTTCCCATCCACGTGTCTGCTATGGCCTGCAATAGCAGTGAAGGATGGCCCAAGTCCTTGGGCCACTGTACCCGCACAGGAGACCCACATGCACATTCGATGCCTTTTTCATTAATATTTTAAGGTATACTTCTATTTTTTTTTTTTTGACAGGCAGAGTGGACAGCGCGAGAGAGAGACAGACGGAGAGAAAGGTCTTCCTTTTGCCGTTGGTTCACCCTCCAATGGCCGCTGCGGCCGGCACACCGCACTGATCCAATGGCAGGAGCCAGGTATTTATCCTGGTCTCCCATGGGGTGCAGGGCCCAAGCACTTGGGCCATCCTCCACTGCACTCCCTGGCCACAGCAGAGAGCTGGCCTGGAAGAGGGGCAACGGGGATACAATCCGGCACCCCGACCAGGACTAGAACCCGGTGTGCCAGTGCCGCAAGGCGGAGAATTAGCCTACTGAGCCGCGGCTCCGGCCAAAGCTATACTTCTAAATACAGTGAAACATTTTTAGTTTTCTACTATTTCCGGAGAATTTGCTATGTGCCAGACACAGTGCTAAGTATTTTATAAGCATCATCTCTCCTAATCTGCATTGCATTTTAAAGAGATAGGTACTGCCATCCTGATTGCACAGATAAGGAAAAGATTCAAAAGAATTGAGTAAAGTGTCACGGTCCCACCAGTTGTAAATGACAAAAACAAGAGAGAATCTAATTCCTAAACATCTCAGACACTAAATTGTTAATTTTTTTTGACTCTGTTCATTGCTGTAAGTTGTGAAGGGAAGGCTTTCTGGCACAGCATGTTAAGCATCTACCTGCAATGCCAGAATGCCATATGGCTTCCAATTTGTATCTTGGCTGTTCCACTTCTTATCCAGTTCCCTGCTCATGCTAAAGCTCTCTGGGAAAGCAAGGGAGAATGGCTGAAATATTGACCCTATGCCAGAAACGGCTTCTGGCTTTGGCCTGGATCAATCTTGGCCATTGTGGACAACCAGGAAGTAAACCAGAAGATGGAAGATGCATTCATTCATTCATTCATTCTCTCTCTCTCTCTCTTTTTCTATTTTAAAATTTACTGTATATGGGGGAAATGATCATTTTTCCTATCAATTACTGTTTATAGCCATTATCTGTATCCCAACTAATCTTGGGTCTTCTTGCTTTTCATTTTTTAAATTTCTTATTTGGTGAAGCATTAATCCTTTCTACTGTAATTTAAATTTAAAATGTAATCTCAAAAACTAAGAAAAAGAAATGGAGAGGAAGAGAAGTTGAGAGGGAGAAAAGGGAAGGAGGAAGGGAATATGGTTATATTATTAGAATTGTATATATGAACCATATTGAATCCATGAAAAAAGGAAATACTAGAGAATAAGAAAAAATGAAATATTTTACCATATACAATGATGTCATATTATGAATCTTTTTGTTCATGATAAAAATATCATTTGAAACTTTACTGCAAATGTCACACACTTAAGATACTAACTTTAATAAGATCCACTTGGTGCCTTTAAATACTAACTGTTTCATAGAATCAAGTGCACAGGTCCTTTACATGATATTTACAAAAAATAAAATGCTCAAATATTTCAAGATATCATATTTCAATGACTTTTTCATATTTTCACATCTCTGATTTAAGAATACCACTTTTAAAATGACATTACAGAATCTAATAGATTAGTTGTTTTTGCTGGTACAAAAGTATAAAGTATAATTTATTCCATTGAAGCTTATTAAAATACAGTGTCACTTTGCTATTATCACTGAACCAACTTAAGTATGCATTTTCTGTGTGTGATCATTCAGTACTGAAGAATTGGAAATTTCTGCTTTAACAATTGCCTGAAACTGGAAAACCTATTTTGCCTCAATGTCTTTCCTTGAAAATATTCATAATTTAATATCATGTTACTTTGGTGTACTCTTTTAACTCTGTTGACTATGATACTTTAAAGACTGAAACACTACTCCTGATGAGGTATTTAATGAATAAATAGACAATAACATGGGCAATGATATTCGATTTTTAGAATCAAAGAATTCTGCTGTCTACTGCAGAAAATTCTTCAGTGGGACAGTACTAATAATATACTAATGTCCCAATGTCAAGCAAACCCAAATTGGTCCTGAAAGCATTTTAACCTTGATTGCAAATTTTATTTTCATAGATATAAGAAAAACATATAAATGCTATAAAAATGATGAGAAAACACTTTTTAGAGTACTTCAGTTATCATCCAAATGTCATCCAAAAATATGGATTAATATTTGTATTAAAATGCAAATTGCTAAAATGATTTATCAGTTAATATTCTTCTCTTGAGCCATATACAAGTTGAGAACATACGGCATCCAATACCACATTATAATTTGCAATATGAAACACAATTTCTAATAATTAACTGTCTATGGCTTTAATTGAAGATCCAAACATTAAAGTTGATGTTTTGCTGTGAGCATAGTTATTGTAAAGCTATTGTAATCAATGAAGTTAAAGCAATTAACGTGGAATGTATGAAAGCAAAATAAGCAAAAATTTAAAATGATTTCATGATAGATTAACCTAATAAAGCCTTGCTGTGGATTTAATTACCTGTATTTGCATCTACACTAATGGAATTTATCATTAGGTGATTATTTTGACAATGTATTGTACTGTAGGATGCTAACAGTATCTGTTATCACTATTATCTGTTTTTCTCATAGCCTTTATGAAAGTGCTTTGAATACAATAGAATCTCAGTAATGGTTTATGGAATAAACAATAGAAATAGAAAAAATCATATTCCCTGGTTCCATAGTACAAACATCATAATGAGCAGAAATAAACACTTTTTTCCCTTCTGTACCATAGCTGTACAATTAAACACAGTAATTTCTCAACAAAGAAGTATCTTTAGAAATAAACTAGTACTTTTGCACTACAGGCTATGGTTAGACACACACACACACAAACACAAACACAAACGAAAAAATATAACCCCTCAAAGTCTCAAAACCTTCATCTATGAACTCAGGAGATGAGACTCTGGAGGTCTGAGGATAGGTGTAGGCAGAAATATTTTTATTATTGTCATTAAATTTTATTTAAGGAATATAAATTTCATGTAATTCATATATACAGATTTAGGAACATAGTGATACTTAACACCCTATCCTCAGGGGGCTTCCATAGCCTTGGCAGCTCATGACAAGAGCCTAGGGTGATTACTGAGGCCATAAACAAGAGTGTCAATTTGTTAAGTCAACAACAGGAGTCACTGTGCACTTACTCCTCATGTAGGATCTTTGTCCTTAGTGTGCTGTACATTGAGATTTGATGCTATAACTAGTACTCAAACAGTATTTTTCACTTTATGTTTCTGTGTGGGAGCAAACTGTTGAAATCTTTACTTAATGTATGCTAAACTGATCTTCTGTATATAAAGAGAATCGAAAATGAATCTTGATGTGAATGGAAGGGGAGAGGGAGTGGGAGAGGGGAGGGTTGCGGGTAGGAGGGATATTATGGGGAGGAAGCCATTGTAATCCATAAGCTGTACTTTGGAAATTTATATTCATTAAATAAAAGTTAAAAAAAAAAAGAAGAAGAAGAAATCAAAAGAGAAATCAAAAACTTTATGGAAATGAATGAAGATGACAACACAATGTATCAAAATTATGGGATACAGCAAAAGCAGTGTTAAGAGGAACATTTATAACAATTGGTGTCTACATCAAGAAATTAGAAAAGCCTCCCAAAATGAGCTATCAATGTATCTCAAGTACATAGAAAAACAACAGAAAACCAAACCCAAAACTAGAAAGAGAAAATAAATAATTAAAATTAGAGAATGAATAAACTGAAACCAAAAATAACAAGAGAAAAGATCAGAGAAACAAAGAGCTGTTTTTTTAAAAAAATAAAGTTGATACACCATTGGTCCAACTAAACAAGAAAAAGGGAGACGATCCATATCAATAGAATCAGAGATGAAAAAGGAAATGTAACAACAGATACCACAGGAAAAAAAAAAGAATCATAAGGAATTACTAGAAACAATGGTATGCCCTCAAATTGGAAAAATCAGGAAGAAATGGATAGATTCCTGGATACATACAATCTACCAAAACTGAGTATGTTGACATAGAAAACCTAAACAGATTAATAACCAAGACAGAAATTGAATCAGTTATAAAGGCCCTCCCAACAATAAAAGGCCCAGGATTGGAAAGCTTCAGTGCTGAATTCTACCAGACATTTAAAGAAAAACAAATTCCAATTCTTCTCAAGCTATTAAAAAACAATTGAAAGGGAGCAACTAATGTAAAACTTCTATGCAGTCAGCATCACCCTAATTTCTAAACCAGAGAAAGAAACAACAGAGAAAAATTATAGACCAATATCCCTGATGAACATAGATGCAAAAATCCTCAACAAAATACTACTTAATAGAATCCAAAAGCACATCAGAAAGATCATTCACCCAGACCAGGTGGGATTTATCTCTGGTATGCAGGAATGATTCAACATTTGGAAATCAATAAATATGATGCATCACATTAACTTAAGAACAAAAACCATATGATTATTTAAATAGATGCAGAGAAAGCATTTGATAAATACTATATCTTTCCATGATGGAATCATTAAGCAAATTGGGTATAGAAGAAGAATTCCTGAAGACAAGTCACTTTGAAGAAGCATTCCTGAAGACAAATCAATTTATGACAAACTGACAGCCAGCATCTTACTGAATGGGGAAAAGTTCCAAGAATTCCCACTAGAATCCAGAACTAGAAAGGCTTGATGAACTTAAAAACTCTATATAAATGTAGGCTTACAATTTTTTAAAAAAAGTTAAGGACTATCAAGTTGCATGATTTTGGGGAACACCATCCAGTATATGAAATAAAAGTTGATTTCAATTTTTGATGTTCCACTGCTAACACATTTCAAAGCCCTCTACTCCTCCTTCCCAGCTGCCCAACATCTAAGCAAGTTGGTAAGAAAGCTCTTAGGGTAATAAATCAGTATGGAAGCTCTCTCCTAAACTTTCTTTCCCCCTAACTTCCGCACCTGCACTGTAACGGCCATTTCAAATACTTAGTTTATTTTGAACTTTTATTTAATAAATATAAATTTCCAAAGTACAGCGTTTGGATTACAGTGGATTTTCCCCTGCCATAACTTCCTTCCCACCCGCAACCCTCCCATCTCCCGCTCCCTCTCCCATTCCATTCACATCAAGATTCATTTTCAATTATCTTTATATACAGAAGATCAATTTAGTATATATTAAGTAAAGATTTCAACAATTTGCACCCACACAGAAACACAAAGTATAGAGTACTGTTTGAGTACAGGTGATACCGTTAATTCACATAATACAACACATTAGGACAGAGATCCTACATGGGGAGTAAGGGCACAGTGACTCCCGTTGTTGACTTAACAAATTGACACTCTTGTTTATGGCGTCAATAATCTCCCTAGGCTCTAGTCATGAGTTGCCAAGGCTATGGAAGCCTTTTGAGTTTGCCGACTTCGATCTTACTCTGACAGGGTCATAGTCAAAGTGGAAGTTCTCTCCTCCCTTCAGAGAAAGGTACCTCCTTCTTTGATGGCCCATTCTTTCCACTGGAATCTCAGTCGCAGAGATCTTTCATTTAGTTTTGTTTGGCCAAACACACACACACACACACACACACACACACACACCAGAGTGTCTTGCTTTCTATGCCTAAAATACTCTCATGGACTTTTTAGCCAGATCTGAATGCCTTAAGGGCTGATTCTGAGGCCAGAGTGCTATTTAGGACATCTGCCATTCTGTGAATCTGCTGTGTATCACGCTTCCCATGTTGGATTGTTCTCTCCTTTTTAATTCTATCAGTTAGTATTAGCAGACATTAGTCTTGTTTATGTGATCCTTTTGACTCTTAATCCTATCATTATGATCGATTGTGAACTGAAATTGATCACTTGGACTAGTGAGATGGCATTGGTACATGCCACCTTCATGGGATTGAATTGGAATCCCCTGGCACATTTGTAATTCTATCGTTTGGGGCAAGTCTGATTGAGCATGTGCTGAACTGTACATCTCCTCCCTCTCTTATTCCCACTCTTATATTTAACAGGGATCACTTTTCAGTATTCTTAGGTGTTTAAATTTAACTGAAAAGTGATCCCTGTCAAATACATATTTTTTTAAAAAATCACTTGAGAAAGCAGAATATAGCCACAAGTACTTGTGTCCCTGCCACCAACATAGGAGACCCCAAAGGAATTCCAATCTCTCAGCTTCAACATGGTCCAGCCCTGGATTTGCAGGCATCTAGGGAGTGAACTAGCTGTTAAGAGGCCCATATCCCACACTGGAGTACATAGATTTGACAACCAAGTTTACCTCCTAACTCCAACTACTTGCTAAGGCAGACCCTGGGAACAAAAGATAACATCTCAAATAATTGGGTTCGTGAGAACCATTTAAGAGTTCTGGATTGTATTCCAGCTCCAAACTTTAACATCAGCCCCAGCCCAGCTCTTTTGGTTATATGGATAGTGAATTAGCAGATAGGAGCTCGGTTTATCTGTCTCTCAAATAAAAATTAGTTCACAATAGATTATAATGTATGAGCAAATCAAATAACTCTAACGTTCCAATTATTAAGCAATTTCAAAGAGGAGGACATGTTGATTGCTCTGATTTGATCAGTGCTTATTACATATTAATATGTGTATAATATATACATATAGGAATACTACACTGTGTCCCATATATATGTGCCATTATGTTTAATTTTCAAATAGTTAAAACGTATTTTCACAATTTTTTTGAAACTCAGAAGCTAAGCATCTGAACTAAAGAGAATCAATTCATAGATTTCTGAGTTGTTTTTGCTGATATCCAGGATGCATCAGAATGTCCAATATCTCCTTCTCAATACTAATGCCAAAACATATATATCATTATAGAGGGTTCCAATATCAGTTTTGCCATTTAGAGCTATTTGGAATTGGACAAGCTACTTAAGGTCTATGCATTTTTATTTCCTTATTTATAATCAGGTAAGATTATTTAAATTGCCTCTGAGAACATTACAAAAATGTTATATGTAAAACCGTTAAATGGTACCTTAATAATAAGTGCTGTGTAATCACTTGCCATTGTTATTCTTTTAAATGATAAACATAGTCCATTTCCCAGAGGTTGTCCTGACAGAGCATTACTATTTTAATGTGAAATCATATCAGCCATGAAACTCAGAATGGTCCAAGGACCACTGGAACTGCAATAGGATTGCTGCAAAAGGTCTAGAGTTCCCAAATATTTTGGCTCCTATTTGTTCAATCCCATGTTGAAACACATTCAAACTACATTGGCCCTGTCTCATCTTTTCTTTTCCTATTCTGTCTATAAAGCTATGCTATATAAACGCTTCATCTATCATTTGTTCACCTGCTTCAGTTCCTGTGTATCCTTCAGATGTCATCCCAGTGTCATACACTAGGCCATAGGCACCATTAAAACCCTCATAACTCTGTGAAACTCTCCTTATAGAATCTGAATTGTTATTTTCCACTAATTTGTACCATTATTTGACTACTGTTTGCTTCTACCACCTTGTGCTTAAATATTATATGAGGACTGGGGTTCTGTATGTTTTTCCTTAAAGCTATAGTTCCTGAAACCAAGTAGGAACCCAAATATTTATTGAATGAGTGAATAAATGATAGAACATTGGCATCATGCCACATAATCTTTTATAACAAAAGCATAAAAAATGAACCTAAAAATTTGCTGGCTATAAAGTTTTCATGGAAAAAAAATTAGTCATACTCCACTGATGATTTATATTTATTTTATTTATCAGCCAAGAATAATATTGATAACAAAGATGAAGAAAACTTTGAGACATGATATGCAATGGAAACTACAAGAAATTTCAGGTGCTATTTGTGCTCATACCTAAAAGAGTAAGATTACAGGAAATGTTTCTCACAGGGTTAAAGCAAAATTTTAGAGAACTTTCTGGAAAATAGTATCTAAATAAACGAATCATTCAAAGCTAATACACTAAGGTAGAAATGTGGAAGTACTTTTATCTTCTTATGCTAAAAGTAATCTAGACAACCAAACACAAAGCTCTGGACAATTACAGGATTCAAAAATATTTACACTGTATTTTGTAATTCATTCATATATCACAATCATTTCTCACTTTTTTCATAACTTCTATCACAATTATTATACTGTGATATAGTTTGTTGATTTCTTAAAAATATTTATTTGAAAGTTAGAATTAGAGAGAGGAGAGGGAAGAGGAGGGAGAGGGACAGATGGTCAGAGATGTAGGGAGGGATAGGTCTTCCATTCACTACTTCACTCCCTAAATAGCTACAACAGCCAGGCCTAGACCAGGTTGAAACCAGAAGCCAGGAACTCTATCCAGGTCTCCCATGTATGTGGCCTGGACACAATTATGTGAACTATCATCTTCTGTTTCTCAGGCATTTTAGCAAGGAGTTAGATCAAAGTGGAGTACCAGGGATTTGAACCAGTGCTTTGATATTAGATGTGGGAATCACAAGTGGTGGCTTAACTCACTGTGCCATGGTGCCCATCCCTTGCTGACTTTTCTGTGTGAATGTAGGAAACATCAAGGAAAAATCTTAGACAAATAGGCAACTGTGTTTTACGTACTGTATTCACTTTAATTCATTGCATGTGACTCTGGCTTTCAGTAGAATTAAATTCCCTGGCTGTACAGCGTTATACCTAACAAAAAGGGAATAATACTCAGGAATACAATATATAAATAGGGATTATATTAAACTTTTCACAAGTCACAAAGATTTTATGTAACTTTAAGAATGATTTTGTTAAGAGAATATACTGAAGTCACATGTTAAGCTTTGAAACAACACAGAAATACTCATGTGTACTTCAAACATTTTGGAAAGGTACAAGAACAAAATATAGGATTTTTAAAAAGTACTGTCCTCTGTACATTATGCTGTTATAATTACTTACATCAGTCCTGTTAAGCTTTGAAACAACACAGAAATACTCATGTGTACTTCAAACATTTTGGAAAGGTACAAGAACAAAATATAGGATTTTTAAAAAGTACTGTCCTCTGTACATTATGCTGTTATAATTACTTACATCAGTCCTGTAATAATAATTTTTAAATACAAATTTAGAAACTATACCTGGATTATATTTTAAATCTCAGGAGTCACCAAGTATAACATTAGACTTATGAATATAGAAAGAGACAATTGATCTTAGCTGGAACAAGATGGATAGAAGATTGAGAGTTAGTTAAAAGTATCTGATTTCTGCAAGAAAAGCTCTTTAGGAATAAATCGTCATGTAAGGATATTAAGTCTGAGTCTCCTAGAGGATAACCCTCAGGAATTGAATCATCCAGTAAAGGAGTTGAAAAAGTAGTCAAAGTTATTTCTTTCAGCTGCCATTTCAATATAACCACCAAGCCTCTGGCCTAGGAGTTTACTGGTGCTGGACAAAATGAAACATAACAGAACATTAAAGGGAACCATCTGGATTGATAAATAAGTTTTCTAAACAGTGGAGAGCCCTGATGAATGTAATGTAAAGCCTACTCCCGGGTCAACCTGGTAAAATTTCTGTGGACACACTCAACTGTAAAGAGGTTGAGAAAGGCCTTTAATTGTGTGGTAACACTAAGGGTAAACTAAGGGAGGGAGAGAGAGGGGGATAAAGGGGGGAATGAGGGGGAAGAGAGGGGGAGAGAGGGGTGAGGGGGGAAAGGGAGGGGGGAATGAGAGAGGGGAGGAATATGGGGGGAGAGGGGAATAATAGAGGAGGGAGAGAGAAAGAGTGAGAGGGGAGAGGGGGAGAGAGGGGGAGGGGAGAGAAGAGAGGGAGGGAGAGAGGGGAAGGGGAAGAGAGGGGAAGGGAGGGGAGAGAGAAAGGGTGAGAGAGGGGAGAGGGGGAGAGGGGGGAGGGTGAGAGGGAAGAAGAGAGAGATGGGGGAGGGGAGGAGTCAAAGAAATGTCTTCAATTCACTGGTTCACTCCCTCAATGGCTGCAATGGCAGGAGCTGGTCTAATAGGAAGCCAGGAGCCTGGAGTGTCGCTCCCCCTCTTCGTGGAGGAGCGACACAGGACCCTGCGCTGTTCTTTCGTCTGCTCGGCCCTCCCCGGGTTTGCTGCTGGTTCTTCCCGGGTTGGCTACTATCCCTTCCACCTCCGTGGAAGGGCAGTTCCCCCTGGCCGCATTCCCCACTTCCGCAGGGGAGCGGCACACCGCCGGCCGGGTCTCTCGGGGGCTGCACAGGTGTTCCTTCAGCTAGATGTTCCCCATAGATGTTCCCGGTGCATGCCGTCTCTCTCCTCCTTTATAGTCCTCTTCCGCCAATCCTAACTCGGCTGCCCACACGCCGAGTACGCTGCTCTCCAATCAGGAGCAAGTCCTACAGTTAATTGGTTGAACTGGAGGCAGCTGTGCGGAAACTGTTTACTTCTCTCCCAGCGCCATATTGTGGGAGAGCAGATGCATAGAATAAGTCTTAATTCCAGTAACAGTCTAGTCCGGTTTGCTCCCCACACTGGAGATTCTTCTGGTTCTTCCAAGAAGGTGCAGGGGCCCAAGCATTTGATCCATCTTCTACTGCATTCCTAGGTCAAAGCAGAGGAAGCTGGATCTGAAGTGGATCAGCAGGGACTCAAACCGGTACACATATGGGATGCAGCACTGCAGGCAGTGGCTTTACCAGCCACACCACAGTGCTGGACCCTATATAATACTTTAATTTTATTTTTTTGACAGGCAGAGTTAGATAGTGAGAGAGAGAGAGAAAGGTCTTCCTTCCTTTGGTTCACCCCCAAAATGGCCACTATGGCCGGTGCGCTACACCGATCCGAAACCAGGATCCAGGTACTTTCTCCTGGTCTCCCATGCGGGTGCATGGCCTAAGGACTTGGGCCATCCGCCACTGCCTTCCCGGGCCACATCAGAGAGCTGGACTGGAAGAGGAGCAACCGGGACAGAATCTGGAGCCCCGACCAGGACTAGAACTCGGGGTGCCAGTGCTGCAGGCAGAGAATTAGCCTAGTGAGCTGCAGCTCCGGCAATACTTTAATTTTTATTCTATAAAGTGAACAAATTTCATATACTTTATATATACAGAATTTAAACCATAATGATACTTCCCACCCTATCCTTCCTCCCGCCAATGATCCCACCCTAATTCTTTTCATTTATAAAATATTTTATTTATTTTATATTCACAAGGTTAACCTTCTAGTAAATAATTTAAGTAGGAAATAGAACTTCAAAATGTAAATTTTACTGAAATACATTTTGTTGAGTTCTATATATTAATTATCACAAATCAACGAAAAGATGATATTTGTCTTTTGGGGACTGGCTTACTTAATTATAATGGTTTCCAGTTACACCAATTTTTGTTGCAAAAGACAGGATTTCATTCATTTTTATAGCTCAGTAGTATTCCACAGTGTATAAATACCATATTTTCTTTATGCATACATTAGTTTAGACACATCTGGGTTGATTTCATATTTTGACTACTGTAAATTGAGCTGCAATATATACTGGAGTACACATAACTCTTTTATACATTTATTTCATTGCATTTGGATAACTTCCCAGAAATGGGATGGATGAGTCATACAGTAGATTATCAGATCTCTGAGTCATGTCCAAACTGTTTTCCATAATGATTGTACTACTTCAAATTCCCACCAACAGAGGATTAGAGTACCTTTTCCCCCCCTCATCCTTGCAAGCATTTACAGTTTTTTGATTTTTAGATGATAGCAAATCAAACTCAAGTGAGGTGACATTCCATTGTGGGGTTGTCTGCAATTCCCTGATGGCATTTTTTCATACGTACAATGCCATTTGAAAAATGCCTGTTCATACCCATTGTCCATTTATTGACTAGATGTCTGTTTTGTTATTATTAACTTTCTTGAAATAATCATTACAGATTCTCAATATTAATCCTTTTTAGTTGCATAGATTGCAAATATTTTATCCCATTGGGTCCAGCTGCCTCTTCTCTTTGTTGAGTTTTTCCTTTGCAGTGAAATTGCTGAAGTGCAGCTATGAGCAGGGACATTACATAGGACTTCGGGAGACAGTGGTTAGAGGGAACACCGGGTTTTAAGAGTGATATGAGGGCAGACTGGGGAACCCTGAGCCATTGGTGATATTTCAGGACGGAGGATCTTGCAGATCACACTGACTGTAAGCCTGGCCTGCAGCCCTAGAGCAGATCAGAGTACCCAACTAATCCAGTGAATGAAAAGCATATTTCTTTAAGCCCATCGGCCAAGGGCATTGGGCAACCAGGGGGACAAGGTGCCAACTTGAGAGCAGCACAGTCTACAGCAGCTCTCAAGTACATGACCATGGATTCTACTAAAAGGAAAAATCAGCATCTCCACGGACATTGAATCTGGTTGGAAGAGTTGATAGGGAGCTGGGCACCCATTTAGAATTGTGAGGCACTGCATCCTCTCAACTTATCAGAGGCTTCAGGACTCTCATTGCCAACACATAGAACCCACAGGCAGCTGCCTCTGGAAATGACTATGCTGTCTCTGTGTATAGGTAATTCTCACTGGAGGAGAGGAATCCCTTGCACCTCAAGGTTGTGGGGACACTGCACTGTGAGAGTGGGAATCCTGTGACTGTGTGATGCTGTATACAGATCTCTGGGCAATCATTTTATGTGCCATCACAGGCTCAGAGCTTTCTGACTACAGATGGTTCCATGGGCATGATGAGTACTGTACAGATCCTTTGTGCAGTTCATACACCAGCAAGGGTGAGGACTGCACCCACTGTGAGCTAACATGGGCATGGATCACCTTGGAAGAGAGGAAATGAGACTGAGACTGCACCAGAAAGTGGGATCATACTCTTCACCATACTGGCAATAGAGGAGATCTAACACATCCAATTTGGGTGTTACCCAGGATTCTCTTCCCACACTTGAGCAGTTACCAAAGCTAGCTGTCCCCACACTACACATCTCTGGCTATTTACTAAAAGAGCAGAAAATCTACTATGCCACAGAAACATAGTTCAAAGATAAAACCCATCAGTAGAAAAACCAACAAGTGTTTCTAAGTGGCGAGACCTCAGGACTGCACCCGCTCTCAGCCAAGCAGAAAAACCTGAATCTGGGGGGGGGGGTGAAATAACAGGAGATTAGGACCTAGTGAATGTGTGGTGCTAATGAACTGAGACTGTGAAAAAAGAGACGGTGGAGGGAGAGAACTCACGGAATTCACGTGAGTACTCTCCAGAGATGCTACAATTCGGTAACCTTGGCAACCCAGAGGGAGACTGAAGGAGAATTTGAGCCCACACTGAGGGCAGAACAGATTCCCTGTGTGGTCCTTGGGAAAGAGCTTCAGATCTCTGGCTCCTGTGGGTATATCATTCGCCTGCTAACTACCTTCAATTCCGCTCAGCTGTGCAGAATTACGTCCCTTCTGAATAAAAAAAGAAAAAAGAAAGAAAGAGAGAGAGAGATTTACCATGCCTAACCTGGGAGTGTCTCCTTTGGCACACGCTTAACCATGAGGAACCAAACAGAGCTCACTGGCCACACCCATCTCAAGCCTCTAAGGCTCCATCAAAAGCAGACAGTCCACTTAATACAGTCATAGTATAACAAGAAAAAAACACCGCAGCAAGGGAAGAAGAATCCAAAGATATCTCCACAATGCTGAGCAACAAACGCAGAAACTGAGGAAACAAGAACAAGGAAGACATTATGGCACCCCCAAATGAACAAGACACCCTAAGCCAAGATTATGAAGATGATGAGACAGAAGAAATGCAAGATACGGATTTCAAAAAATTTATGATAAGAACAATTGGAAGTTTTAAAAACAAATGCTTGAGCTATGGAAATTCTTACTAGAGAGGATAGAAAATCTCTCTCTCATGCAAATGAAATCTTAAGGAGGAATCAAAATGAAACGCAGAAACTAGTAGAACAGGAAAGTGTGATAGTGAAGAGTAATCAAAATGAAATGAAGAACTCAATAGATCAAATGACAAACACATTAGAGAGCCTGAAAAACAGAGTCAGTGAAACAGAAGAGAGAATATTGAACTTAGAAGACAGAGAACAGGAAAGTGTACAGTCAAACCAAAGAAAAGAAGAGGAAATTAGAAATCTAAAAAATATTGTTGGGAATCTACAGGATACCATTAAAAAACCCACCATTTGGGGTCTAGGAGTTCATGAAGGCATGGAGAGAGAAAAAGGATTAGAAGGCCTTTTTAGTGAGATACGTGCAGAGAACCTCCTGGGTTTGGAGAAGGACACAGACATCCTAGTACAGGAAGCTCATAGAACCCCTAGTAAACATGACCAAAAGAGATCCTCACCATGACACGTTGTAATCAAACTCACCACAGTGAAACATAAAGAAAAGATCCTAAAATGTGCAAGAGAGAAACGTCAGATTGCTCTCAGAGGATCTCCAATTAGACTCATAGCAGACTTCTCATTAGAAACCCTACAGACTAGAAGGGAATGGCGAGACATAGCACAGGTACTAAGAGAAAAATACTACCAGCCCAGAATATTATATCCTGCAAAGATTTCATTTTGAATGAAGGTGAAATAAAGGCCTTTCATATCAAACAGAAATTGAAAGAATTTGTCGCCACTCGTCCAGCCCTGCAAAAGATGCTTAAAGATGTGTTGCACACAGAAACAAGGAAACGGGGTCATCAATATGAAAGAAGGTAAAGGAAGGAAACCTCACAGCAAAAGATCACAGGGAATTCAAAGCATATATTAGAAAATATCATTGGCTGGCCGGCGCCGCGGCTCAATAGGCTAATCCTCTGCCTTGCGGCGCCAGCAATCCGGGTTCTAGTCCCAGTCAGGGAGCCAGATTCTGTCCCGGTCGCCCCTCTTCCAGGCCAGCTCTCTGCTGTGGCCAGGGAGTGCAGTGTAGGATGCCCCAAGTACTTGGGCCCTGCACCACATGGGAGACCAGGATAAGTACCTGTACCTGTCTCCTGACTTCGGATCAGCGTGGTTCACCAGCTGCGGCGGCCATTGGAGGGTGAACCAACGTCAAAGGAAGACTTTTCTCTCTCTCTCTCTCACTGCCCACTCTTCCTGTGAAAAAAAGAAATAAATAAATAAAAATAAAATATCTTAGGCAAATGGCAGGGCAAAGTTACTACTTATCAATAGTGACATTGAACATTAATGGCCTGAACTGTCCAGTTAAAAGACACCGATTGGCTGATTGGGTTAAGGAACAAAACCCATCTATTTGCTGCTTACAAGAAACACATCTTTCCAACAAAGTTGCATAGATACTGAAAGTGAAAGGCTGGAAAAAGATATACCATGCCAGCATAAATGAAAAAAGAGCAAGCGTAGCCATCTTAATATCAGACAAAATAAACTTTTACACAAAAACTGTTAAGAGAGACAAAGAGGGACACTATATAATGATTAAGGGATCAATTTAACAGGAAGATATAAGGATTATCAATGTATATGCACCTAATTACAGGGCACCAGTTTATTTAAAAGATTTGTTAAGGGACTTAAAGGGAGATTTAGACTGCAATACAATAGTACTAGGGGACTTCAATACTCCACTCTCAGAAGTAGACTGATCAACAGGACAGAAGATCAACAAGGATAGAGTAGATTTAAATGACACTATAGCCCAAAAGGATCTAACAGATATCTCAGATATCTACAGAACTTTTCATCCTACACATAAAGCATTTACATTCTTCTCAGCAGTACATGGAACCTACTCTAGGATTGACCACATACTAGGCCATGAAGCAAATCTCAGCAAATTCAAAAGAATTAGAATCATACGATGCAGCTTCTCAGACCATAGAGGAATGAAGTTGTAAATTAGCAACTCAGGAATCCCTGGAGCATATGCAAACACATGGAGACTGAACAATGTGCTCCTGAATGAACACTGTGTCATAGAAGAAATCAAAAGTGATCGCTGTTAAATATAAGAGGGGGAATAAGAGAGGGAAGAGATGTGCAATTCGGGACATGCTCAAGCTGACTTACCTCAAACGGTAGAGTTAGAAACATACCAGGGGATTCCAATTCAATCCCATCAAGGTGGCATGTACCAATGCCATCTCACTAGTCCCAGTGATCAATTTCTGTTCACAATTGATAATAATGATAGGACTAAGAACCAAAGGGATCACATAAAGAAGAATAGTGTCTGCAAATACTAGCTGATAGAATCAAAAAGGGAGAGAACGATCCAACACGGGAAGTGAGATACACAGCAGACCCATAGAATGGCAGATGTCCTAACAGCACTCTGGCCTCAGAATCAGCCCTTAAGGCATGCAGATCTGGCTGAAAAGCCCATGAGAGTATTTCAGACATGGAAAGCCAAGACACTCTGGGGAAAAAAAAAACCTAAATGAAAGATCTCTGTGAGTGAGATCCCAGTGGAAAGAATGGGTCATCAAAGAAGGAGGTACCTTTCTCTGAAGGGAGGAGAGAACTTCCACTTGGACCATGGCCTTGTCTAAATATGATCAGAGTCGGTGTACTCAGGGTGCTTCCATAGCCTTGGCAGCTCATGACAAGAGCCTAGGGAGATTACTGAGGCCATAAACAAGAGTGTCAATTTGTTAAGTCAACAACAGGAGTCACTGTGCACTTACTCCTCATGTAGGATCTTTGTCCTTAGTGTGCTGTACATTGAGATTTGATGCTATAACTAATACTCAAATAGTATTTTTCACTTTATGTTTCTGTGTGGGAGCAAACTGTTGAAATCTTTACTTAATGTATGCTAAACTGATCTTCTGTATATAAAGAGAAACGAAAATGAATCTTGATATGAATGGAAGGGGAGAGGGAGTGGGAAAGGGGAGGGTTGTGGGTGGGAGGGACGTTATGGGTGGGAAGCCATTGTAATCCATAAGCTGTACTTTGGAAGTTTATATTCATTAAATAAAAGTTAAAAAAAGAAGAAATCAAAAGACAAATCAAAAACTTTCTGGAAGTAATGAGGATAACAGCACAACATACCAAAAATCAATAATATTCTGGCCAATAGAATGCAACAACACATCAGAAAGATCATCCACCCAGTCCAAGTGGCATTTGTCCCTGGTATGCAAGGATGGTTCAATGTTTGCAAAACAATTAATGTGATATACCACATTAACAGACTGCAGAAGAAAAATCATATGATTATCTCAATAGATGCAGAGAAAGCATTGGATAAATACAACACCCTTTCATGATGAAAACTCTAAGCAAACTGAATATGGAAGGAACATTCCTCAATACAATCAAAGCAATTTATGAAAAACCCATGGCCAGCATCCTATTGAATGGGGAACAGTTGGAAGCATTTCCACTGAGATCTGGTACCAGACAGGGATGCCCACTCTCGCCACTGCTATTCAATATAGTTCTGGAAGGTTTAGCCAGTGCCATGAGGCAAGAAAAAGAAATTAAAGGGATACAAATCCTGAAGGAAGAACTCAAACTATCCCTCTTTGCAGATGATATGATTTTTTACTTAGGGGACCCAAAGAACTGTACTAAGAGACTATTGGAACTCATAGTAGAGTTTGGCAAAGTAGCAGGATATAAAATCAATGCACAAAAAGCAACAGCCTTTGTATACACAGGCAAAACCATGGCTGAGAAAGAACTCGTAAGATCAATCCCATTCACAATAGCCACAAAAACAATCAAATACCTTGGAATAAACTTAACCAAGGACGTTAAAGATCTCTACGTTGAGAATTACAAAACCTTAAAGAAAGAAATAGAAGAGGATACCATAAAATGGAAAAAATCTCCTCTCTGAAAGGAGGAGAGAATTTCTGCTTTGACTACGACCCTGTCGGAATAAGATCAAAATTGGTGAACTCAAAAGGCTTCCGTAGCCTTGGCAACTCATTTTAGAGCCTAGGGAGATTACTGATGCCATAAACAAGATTGTCAAATTGTTAAGTCAACAATAGGAGTCACTGTATACTTACTCCTCATGTGGGGTCTGTCCTTAATGTGTTGTCCAATGTGAAGTAATGCTATAACTAGTACTGAAACAGTATTTTACACTATGTTTTTCTGTGTGAGTGCAAACTGATGAAATCTTTACTTAATATATACTAAATCGATCTTCTGTATATAAAGATAATTGAAAATGAATCTTGATGTGAATGGAAGGGGAGAGGGAGCGGGAGATGGGAGGGGTGCGAGTAGTAAGGAAGTTATTGGGGGGGGGGAACCATTGTAATCCATAAACTGTACTTTGGAAATTTATATTTACTAAACAAAAGTTAAAAAAAATAGTTTGAAACATTAAAAACAAGAAAGAAATGTAGAAATTAAGAAACAAGAATAAGGAAGACAACATGACCACCCAAAGCAATACAACAATACTTCAATATTGGAATTTAAAGATGAAGAGATTAAAGATAGGCCTGAAAGGAATTCAAAAAAATTAAAGCAGAAAATCTCCTGGTAAAAGCATAAAGGAAATCCAAAGCAAACAATAGAAATACAGAAAAATGACAAGGACAAGAAATTACTTATCAATATTAACTATGAATATAATTGGTCTAAATTCTCTAAATAAAAGATAAAAACTGATGGAATGGTTTAAAAAACTGCATCTATTTACTGGCTACAAGAAACACACTTCACAAACATGTATACTCAGAAGAAAAGTAAAAAGATGAAAAAGATATTCTATGCAAATAGAAAGCAAAAACAAGTAGTTGTAGCCATCCTAATTTCAGACAAATTAGACTTCAACTGAAAAATTGCTAGAGACAAACAAAGGCATTATCTATGACAAAGGAATCAATACCACAGGAACATGTCATATAACAAATGTATATTCACTGAATGACAGGATACCAGGCTAGTTAAAACAAATGTTAACAGATTTAAAGTGAAACGTCAACTCCAATAGTAATGAGTACTTCAAAACCTCATTTTATCAATGGACATATGAAATAGACAATCAACCAAGAAACAACACAGCTAATCTATATTGTAGATGAAATGGACCCAACTGATATCTACAGAACACGTCATCCCACAGTTGAAGAATATAGATTGTTTCAGCAATCCATGCAACTTTCTGTAGGATAGATTACACACTAGGCCATAAAGCCAGTCTAGATACATTTTAAAAAATTGAAATCATACTATATTATGTTTTATGGCTACAATGGAATGAAGCCGGAAATGAACAACTCAGGAATCTTGAGAACATATGCAAACATATGCAGACTGAACAACACGCTCCTGAATGAATAATGAGTAGAAGAAATCAAAAGTGAAATAAAAAAAAATTCCTGGAAAGGAATGAGGATAATACAGCATATTAACATTTATGAGGAATAGCAAAAGCAGTGTTAAGAAGGAAGTTTATAGCAATCATTGGCTGTATCAAGATATTGGATATCTATCAAATAAATAAGCTATCAGTGCATCTCAACAAGCTAGGAAAACAACAAAACAAACCTAAAATTGGCATGAGGAAAGAAATATAGAAGAAATACACAAGATAGAATCTAAAAATAATAGAAAAGATCAGTGAAATAAAGAAGTGGTTGTTTTTTTTTTTTTTTGCAAAAATGAATGTTGATACACCAATGACCCAACTTAAAAAAAAGGAGAGCAAAGACCCAATCAATAAAATCAGAGAGAAAAAAGGAGATGTAAAAACAAATACCATAGAAGTAAAAGGAATCACTAGGAATTATACAAAGAGCTCTATGTCAGCAAATTGGAAAATCTAGATGAAACTGATAGGTTCCTGTAAATATATAATCTACCATAATTGAGTGATGAAGACACAGAAAACCCAAGCAGACCAATAACCAAGATGGAGACAGAATAGGTAATAATGATACTCTCAAAAATAAAAGCCTCAGGACCGGATGGCTTCATCACTGATTTCTAACAGACATTTAATGAAGAAGAAATTTCAATTGCTTTCAGTTTTTAAGATTTTTTTTTTCTTCTGAGATACTTCCAAAGATTTGTCTTCTAGCTCAGATATTATTATTTCTGACTTACCAGAAGTGTTGTTAAGGCTTTCCACTGTGTTTTGTATTTGACAAATAGAATTTTCATGTATAATATTTCAGATTGATTTATCTTCATTATGTATCTCAGCAAAACCATTCATTCATGTTGTGTATGAATTTAACTCATGAATTAGTTTCTCACTGCTTCTGAATAATTTTTTGATCATTCTTTTGAATTAATTTTCAGGAATTTCATCAATTTCTTTGACTTCACATTCTAACATTGAGGTGTTGTTACATTCCTCTGCAGGAGTTATACTGTTTTCACTGTTCATGTTTCCAATACTTCTATGTTTATTGTTAGCCATTTGTGGAACTAATTGTTGATGTTCTCCTCTGATGGCTTTTATCTTTGAAATACGCTTCTGTGGCTTAATAAATTTCCTGCATCTTCAATGGATATTCAGAGGCAGGTGCTGAGTGGTGCTGGGGAGCTCTGGTAAGTGCTAAGGTATGGTACAAGAGTCCAGGTTGGGCACGGCGCTGTAGCATAGTGGGTAAAGCCACTACCTGCAGAGCTGGCATCCCATTTGGGTGCTGATTTGAGTCCTGACTGCTCCACATCCGATCCAGCTCCCTGCTAATGTGTATGTGAAAGCAGAGGGAGATAGCTCAAGTTGCTGGGGCACTGCACACATGTGGGAGACCTAGAAGAAGCTCCAAGCTGTATTTGGCCCAGCTGCAGCCATTGCAGCAATACAGGGAATGAATCAATGGATGGAAGATTCTCTCTCTCTCTCTCTCTCTCTCTCTCTCTGCCTCTCTGTAATTCTGCCTTTGAAATAAATAAATCAGAGAGACAGAGACAGAGAAACTATATGAAGAACACATGAATATGTCTTACATCTGCGGGTCCAGGTTTACATCCAAGTTGGGCATGGTAGATCTCCTCTATTGTCAGCAGGAGATAGAATAATCACATCAGCTGTATTGTTTACTTCCTGTTCTTACAAAACAGCCTGGGTGAGAACCTTGCGCATAATATGGAACAGAAGTAGCAAGAGTGGACATCCTAGTGTTGGTCTTGATATTATGGCAATTGTATCCATTCTTTCACATTTAAATATGATGTTAGCTGTAGGGGTTTTTGGCAGATATTGTTTATGCAATTAAAGAAGTCCCTTTCTAGTTTGTAGATCGGTTTTGTAGTAAAAGGGTGTCACAGTTTGTCAAAGGCCTTTTCCGCATGGACTCAATATGTGACTTGTTTTTAGGCCACTGAGATACTGTATTGCATTAATTGATTTTTAGGTGTTAAAATCAACATGTAATCCAGGGAAAATCACCAAGTGGTCATGGCACATAAATCTTTATGTCATTTGATTTGGCTTGCTAGTATTTTGAGGATTTCTATATCTATATACATAAAATGTACTAGTTTATGGTTTTCTTGTGATGGCTTTGTCTGGTTTAGATATCATGGTAACACTGGCTTCATAAAGTTAATTTGATGATCCACCTCACCTTGCTCTTATATTTTTTGAAAGAGTTGATAAAGAACTGGCATTAATTACTGTTTCATAGAATTGCACATGAGAGCCAATCATGCCTGGATTTTTCATTAGGGGATAATTAAGATACAATTTATGGTAATATAATGTCATGGGGGAACAATATAAATATATAACATATTGCAGAAAGGAAGAGGAAGAAAAATTTACAACTTGCATTTTAACAGTACCATCTGGTTATTTATATACATTTCTCTAAATTTACTTTTTATCATTAAAATGTAGTAATTTAAGGGTTAAATACTTTAAATCACAGAAAATTTTATATGATTACATATTATTTACTTTCCTGAAATCTTATTTTCAGCTTCTATATGTCAGTGTGATTTAAGAATTATTAATTCTTTCATTCGACAAACATCAGGCTAAGTAAAATACAGAAGGCATTATACTAGGAACTAAGGAGATTAAAATTTATTAGAGTTACCTAAGATAAACAAGACAGACATATTTTGATCACTATGTAGCATTTATTTAGGAGGAAAAGATACCTGAATTCCAACTTAAAACCCAGATTTTTTTTAAGTTTTATATATTTATGTGAAAGTCAGAGCTACCCAGAGAAAGAAGGAGAGGCAGAGACACAGGAGAGGGGGAGGGGGAAGGGGAAGGGAGGGGAAGGGAGAGCGGTCTTACATTCGCTGGTTCACTCTCCAATTGGCTGTAATGGCAGGAGCTGCGCCAATCTGAAGCCAGCAGCAAGGAGATTCTTCCAGGTCTCCCAGGAAGGTACAGTGGCCCAAGCACTTTGCTGCTTTCCCAAGTCATAGCAGAGAGCAGGATGGGAAGTGGAGCAGCTGGGGCTGCAGAGGCTTTACCTTCGACACTCTGTACAAAATTATCTCAGCCCCATTGCACTGCAATAAATACCTTCACAAAAAACTGGGTGACTATCTTCTTTCTATTGCCACTAACCTCTAGGCCAGGTACGAATATTCTGAGAAGCACAAAACATCTGGGTACTAATCACTGCCCTATCAACTAAGTTCTCTACCCTAAAGTAAGAACTGAAGATATAAAAATAATGTGAAAAGTGAATAAGACAAAAGAAAATTAACATTAATAAATTATGCCTACTAGGTGGATCAGAATATTTGGAGAGTATAAAAATCAAGTTTGCAAAGCACTGGATATCAAATTTGGAAATAATCACTGCCCTATTTTTTTAATCATTTAACTTTAAAGACAGAGAGACAGAGATCTCTTATCTGATAGTTGACTACTCAAGGGTCTGTGACTGGGTCAAAGATGACAATGGGAGTTAGTGTCACAGGGATCCAAATACTGATCCATTATCTGTTGCTTCCCATGATTTGCATTAGCAGGAAGCTGTATTCAGGAGCTGGAATTGAACTTGCAACCAGGCATTGTGATTTGAAATACAGACATCCCAGTAGCCTCTTAACCACTGCACCAAGTGCCTGTCCCAGATCCCTGTCTTAAAAGTGGTGGTTAAAAACAACCAAAATGTTCACATGCCAAATCGCATATAAGAGTTCCTAGGTTCAGTCCAAACTCGGCTTCCAATTCCTGCTTCCAACTAATTTGCACCCTAGGTGATAGTAGAGATGGCTCAAATAACTGGGTCCATGAATGACATGACCCTGGTGGTTGCAGACATTTAGGCAGTGAACCAGTCTCTGTATCTTTCCCTACCGCATCTCAAATAACTAACTAAATAAATAAAATGAAAAATAAATAATCTAAACAACTAACAACACAGTGTTTCCTAAAAAAGAGCTGAGTGAATTATTCTGGAAAAATTTAAGATGTGTGATTGTGTAATAAACACAAATTCTTGTTTCTGAAAAGCATGCAATTATGTTTTTGCACCAGAACAGCGATCAAAAGGTTGTCATGCCATTGATTCAATAAGAAGAATCAAATAGAAAACAGAATTGAGGGCTCCTTGATGAAAGCTTCTCTGTATTCTATGTTACAGAAGACAGCAAGAGGAACTGAGTGGTTTGAATCCCATGAGGTTATAAAATGATAATGGAATACAAAACAAGTCAGATGGCCTGATGAGGGCTGCATTTATTTCTAATTTGCAAAATGAAAGGTATCTATAGTTTAAGTGTTCTGGGTTCCTTTTAAAGTTCACCATAAAATCCCTGACAACTATTAAATTACAATAAGATAAGGTCCATTCAAGGCAGCTCACATAAATTTGTTCGACTTATAAAAAGCAAGTATCTTCTTTAAAATTCTTTCTTTTCCTTTCCTCTCAATTTAACTTTCAGTTTCAAAACTGCCAATATTTGAAGATACATCAGAGATAAATAGTAGGTAAATTTGCAAAATGACACCATACCACTCATGATTCCTCTTTTAATGACTGCAAATACCCTGCCCAATGTCACAATCCAAAAACACCAAGAGTTGACTTCCAAGGACCTTTCTAAAAGCATTTTAACTTTGGAAATATTTACCAGTTCTCCCTCAAAATTTCTCTGACCTCATTTGCCAAAGGCTGACATCTAGAAGAATGTGTCTGATATCTTTGAAGGGTGAGAGCTTAATGTGCCTCACTTGTTTATTAGTACACACTTACACTGGAGCTTCCTATGGATTCAATATAGGATACTAGATGTGTATCTTGGAACAGATATTTACCATATAGGTTAAGACACTGATTGGGATACCCAATCCCATATCAGCATTCCTGGATTTGAGTCCCTGCTTCACTCCAGATAACAATAGGTAATGGCTCCAGTGATTAGGTTCCTGATATCCACGCGGGAAGCCAAAATTGTGTTTCCAGCTCCTGGCTTTGGCTTAGTTCATCTCCAGATGTTACAGGCATTTGAAGAGTGAAACAGTGGATGAGTCATCTGTATCTGGCCATTCTTCCCTCTGGGCTTTTCGAATTAATAAAAAAGTATCCATGGACTGAAGAATAAGAACTCTAATTGTAATTCTGAAAAAAAAAAACATTAAAAATTTTAAACTATCATAGTTTCAATCTCTAGTTATATAAAAATTTACTGTATGTGAAATGGTTATTATTTCCATTCAATTATTGTTTATAGCTATTATCTATATTCCCAATAAACTAGTATCTTTTTGCTTTTTACATGTCAAGCTTCTTATTCACTTAAGTATTAAGAATTTTTACTGAAATGCAAATTTAAAACATGCTATCTCAAAAAACAAAAGAAAAAAGGGTGAAGGAATGTGTAGGAATGAGAGACGAGGAGGAGAGGAGGAAAAGGAGAAGGTAAGGGAGGAAAGAAGGGAATAAAGGGAAAGGAGGGAGAAAAGGGACTACCATTATGATAGTAGAATTATATCTACAATGTACATTGAATCTGTTAAAGATTAAAAATTAAAATAAACGGAATATTATGATTCCTAGTCCATATAAATATAGAGATAATCCTTAGAATAAGAATAGGAAAATTCATCAAATTGTCATTCTCACTGATTTTCCCATTACACAAAAACTGTAAAAAGAGATAAACAAAGATTAAGGGATTAATTCAACAGAAAGATTTGACTATAAGAAATGTATATGAGGCCGGCGCCGCGGCTCACTAGGCTAATCCTCCACCTTGCGGCGCCGGCACACCAGGTTCTAGTCCCGGTCGGGGCGCCGGATTCTGTCCTGGTTGCCCCTCTTCCAGGCCAGCCCTCTGCTGTGGCCAGGGAGTGCAGTGGAGGATGGCCCAGGTGCTTGGGCCCTGCACCCCATGGGAGACCAGGAAAAGCACCTGGCTCCTGGCTCCTGCCATCGGATCAGCGCGGTGCGCCGGCCGCAGCGCGCCGGCCGCGGCGGCCATTGGAGGGTGAACCAAAGGCAAAGGAAGACCTTTCTCTCTGTCTCTCTCTCTCTCACTGTCCACTCTGCCTGTCAAAAAAAAAAATGTATATGAAACAAATTCCAGGGCACCTGGCTATTTACAATAAATGATAACAGATCTAAAGGGAGATAAATTCCAATACAATAGTGATGGGTGAGTTCCACACCCCACTTCCAGCAACGGACAGATCAGCTAGACATAAAATCAACAAAGAAACCACATATTTATCAACATTATGGAACAAACGGCCCTAACAAATATCTATACAACTTTTCAGCCAACATTCTTTTTATCAGTGCATAGAACTTTCCCTAGGATAGACAATATATAGGGCCATAAAGCAAGTATCAGCAAATTCAAAAGAATTGAAACCATACCATGCATCTTCTATGACTACAATGGAATTCAGCTGGAAATTAACAACTCAAGAAACTTGAGAACATACACAAACACATGGAGACTGAAAAACATGTTCCTGATTGAACAGCAAGTAATAGAAGAAATCAAAAGAGAAATCAAAAAATCTCTGGAAATGAATGAAGATGGCATATAACATATTAAATAGTATGTGATACAGCAAAAGCAGTATTAAAAGAGAAGTTTACAGAGTTGGTGTCACACCAAGATTGAAAAGGTACCAAATAAATGAGCTATACTCCAACTCAAGGACCTAGAAAAACAACAAAGCAAACCCAAAACTAATAGGGAAGAGAATTAACATTAGAGAAGATATAACAAAATTAAAGCCACTTGCCCTCCAAAAAAAAAATACAAAAGTTCAGTGAAATGAAGAATTGTTTTTTTGAAAAAATAAAGTTTATACACAATTGGTCCAACTTTTTTTAAATAAATAAATAAAACAAACCTTGGAGAAGACCCAAATCAATAGGATCAGAGATGAAAAACAAAATGTAACAACAGATACCACAGAAAGAAAAAGAATCATCAGGAATTACTAAAAACAGTGATATGCCAACAAATTAGAAAATCTAGAAGAAATGAATAGATTCCTGGACAAATAGAATATATCAAAATTGAGTCATGAAGATGTAGAAAACCTAAACAGACCAATAACCAAAACAGATATTAAATCAGGTATAAAGTCCCTCCCAAAAAAGAAAAGCCCAGGACTGGATGGCTTCACTGCTGAATTCTACCAAACATTTAAAGGAGATCTAATTCATAATCTTGTCAAGTTATTCAAAACAACTAATAGTGACATTATCCTTTCAAATTCCTTATATGAAGCCAGAATAAGAAAAAGAAACAACAGAGAACTACAAATCCAAATCCCTGATGAACACAGAAGCAAAAATCCGCAACAAAATACTAGTTAATAAAAATCCAAAGCATATCAGAAAGATCTTTCACCTGGACCAAGTGGGATTTATTGCGGGTGTGCACTGATGGTTTAACATTCACAAATATACATGATACATTAAAAATTGAAAATAAAAATATATTATTATTTCCATAGATTTAAAGAAAAAATTTTGATACAATAAGACATCCTTTCATGATGAAAACCTGGGTATAGAAGGAACATTCCTGAAAACAATCAAGACAATCTATGACAAACCCAAAGTCAGCATCTTATTTAATTAAGAAAAATTTGAAGCATCCTAAGATCCAAACCCAGACAAGGATGCCTACACAACACTGCTATTCCATATAGTCCTGAAAATTTTAGCCAGTGCCATTAGGCAAGAAAAATAAATCAAAGGGATACAAATTACAAGGGAAGAAGTCAAATTATCTCTATTTGTAAATGTCATGATTCTATATATAGCAGAAGCAAAAGACTCCACTAAGACACTACTGGAACTCATAAAAGAGTTTGGTAAAGTGGCAGAATATAAAATCAACACACAAAAATCAATAGCCTTTGTATAACAGACAATGCCATAGCTGAGAATGAACTTATAAGACCAATCCCATTCACATACCTACAAAAAAATTAAATACTTTGGAATGAATTTAACCAAGGATGTCAAAAATCTATATGATGAAAATTACAAAAAAGAAAGAAGGCATAAAAATTTGAAAAATTATTCAAGTTCATGGATTGGAGGAATTAATATCATCCAAATATCTACACTGCTGAAAGCAACTTTCAAATTCAATATGACCCTAATGAAAATGCCAAGGACATTCTTCTCAGATCTAGAAAAAAAGATGCTAAAATTCATATGGGAACACATGACCCCAAAAGCACAGAAAATGAAAGGCAAAATTGATAGAATTACATCAAGCTGAGAAGTTTGTGCACTGCAAAAGAGATGCTCAGCTTAAGGAACTGCAAATATTTTATTATGTCACTTGCCTCTTCACTTCGTTAAGTGCTTTTTTTGCAGCACAGAAGCTTCTCAACTTGATTTTCATCGTTTGTGAATTTTGCCTTTGATTGCCTGTGCTTCTGGGGTCTTGTGTCCCCATATGAATTTTAGCTTTTATTTATGTTTTTTAGATCTAAGAAGAATGTCCTTGGTATTAATATCCATAATCTATAAAGACATCAAGAGAATCAACAACAACAAAACAAACAACCAAGCTAAGAAATTGGTAAAAAAACCTAAACAGGCATTTTTCTTTTTCTTTTAAATTTTTGAAAATTTTTATTTAAGGTATACAATTTTCATATATGTCATATATACAGATTTAGGAACATATTGCTACTTCATAACCAACCTACACTACCTCCCACCAACACACCTTGTTTCTCCTGTTGAGAAACAGTGTTTTTTTCCTTCATACTATTTGTCTTTACTAGGTGTAAGGCTATTCCTATGAGTAAAAAATTAACAGAAAATTGATCTTAGAGAAAAATAAGAATGGGAATAGGGGAGGGAGGTAGAAGAAGGGTGGGAGCCTGGGCTGCAGGAAGATATGGTGGGAAGTACCACAATGTTCCTAAATCTGTATATAGGAAATACATGAAATTTGTACACCTTAAATAAAATTTTAAAAAATCATCCAACATACAAAAAAGATAATTTGTTTGAAAAGTAGAGTGAAACAGAACTCTCATCTGCTGGTTCATTCCCCAAACAACTTAAATGATTAGGGCATGGCCAGACCAAAGGCAGGAACCCAGAACTCCATCTGGGTCTCATATGAGGGTAGCAGAAGGACAAGCACATGCACCATCTTTCATTGCTGCCCCAGGCACATTAGCAGATTGCTGGATCAGCACTACCCACTTCCTATGGGATGCTGGCATTGTAGGAAGTGGCTTTCTAGGTGTGCCACGACAGCCCTATTTTTCCTGTTCTAATCTTGTAAGGAAGTGGCATAGAAAATACAACAGAAAAAAAAATAAAAGTCTCCCTGCTCATTTGGGGCTGGTGTTCTGGGCCTGGGAAAAGCAGTAGAAGCAAGCTCTTGGGCCCCTGCGACATACATGGGAGATACGCACGAAGCCCCTGGCACCAAGCTTCAGCCTGGCACAGACCTGGCTATTGTAGCCATCTAGGGCATAAAACAGCAGATGTAAGATCTCTCTTTCTCTTTTTTCAAATAAAAAAGTTTTAAAAAATGTATTATTGATAAGTCTCACCTCAGAAAAAGATTTTAAAATTAACTTCACAAACAGTAACCAAGGAACTCCATCAGATTTTAGGACAAATAAATAAAAACATAAATAATTATATACACACACATACACACATGCAAGCAAAATTTATATTCTACCTATCATGGTAAGCTTTTATGGAATGTCCTTTGTTAAAACGGTATATGCATATGATGAAGGTTCAAAAGGTTTGTGGAAAAAACGAATTAAAAGATAGTGCACATTTTACATAATTTCCTAGGAAAACAGATGAAAATGGTCCAAGCGTTTGGGCCCTTACCACTCATGTGGGTGAGCCAGATGGAGTTCCATGTTCCTGGCTTTGGCCTAGATCATCACTGGTCATTGCAGCCATTTGAGTAGTGAACCAGTAAATGGTAGATTTCTCTCTATGTCTGTCTTTTCCTCTCTTACTGCAACTGTGCATCTCAAATAACAAATATATCAATAAAAATAATAAAAAGAGACAATATGTGAGGGATAAAAGTTAGGAAAAATATTAAATTACACAACCAGTTCTGTATTCTTAATAATAAATCATCTGAGCTATGTGAACACAGGTAACAGAAACACAAGGCTAGGTAATTATCTCCTGAATAAGTATATGTACATAATACCATGCTAACTGACATTTAAATATGTAAAGACAAATCTTCCAAACACTAGTTAACTGTCATACATTTCACCATTATAATCAGTTCAACAGCTTCACGAATAGGCACAATCTAGAAGATGTTTTCTGCTCCTAAACTTATAGATATTAACTCATTTATACCATTTACTTACATAGATTGATCAATTCATTTGGAACCTGAACCAATTTTAGAATCTGGAATTTAGGTATCAAGGTTAATCCCAGAAAACACTAAGAAAAATGAGAGTAAATAAAGCTGTGGCCACAAACATGTACAATCATCCTGATCCAAAAAGGAAGAGAGAAAATTGAGACCTGGGAGATAATTTAGTGTAGCTGGTTGCAAATATAGGGGGAGTGCTCCATGCTGGTACCCTGATGACATCACAAGTACATTAGCAAAGTAGGAAAGTCTTAATGCCAGCCGCACTGAAGCTTAGCAAAATACTCTGTGATCCTCCCAGATGATGGAAAGAGAGGCAGTCTTGCGGGAAGCTTTTACTACACCTTTGCACACTTACTTCCCTATCTGTAGGAGGCAGTCATATAGGAGTTTTTCATTTTCAGCTCTCATTCTGGTGGGTTACAAGGCATTTTTCTTCATCTTCCATAGATTTTGGCTACAGCTTCAGGCTATAAAATTATTTACTTGTAGTATAGAAATTCTTTCTCAGCCACAGAATGCCCTACCTGTTGTGTTGTCTGTCATCTGGACACTTTCGATATTGTACTGACAGACAAAGAACCTGGAGATAATAGTGTGCTGACCTTGATTTTGTGCTCAATATAAATAATACCTGTTTAAATTATCTGGTTTCATTGCCTCTTACTGACTGAATCTCACAGTCTGTGTAATGGTTTAAGTACAGATTGTAGGGAGGGAGTTTCAAAATGGCCAGCATGGAAAAGCAAACAAGGGCCACATCATGAAATACTCTAAGCCATGAAAAGGATTCTATGTGCAATATGCAGCCACTTAAGCATGTCTTCCATCACAACTGTTATCTAGCTTTAAAAAGAATCTAGTCATTTTTAAAATACGCACAATGCATGGCTCCTTCCCCAGAATATGAAAAAGGAATGTCAGAATGAAGAGCGCTTTTCCTGTGAGAATGAGGGGAAGAAAGTGGCAGACAATTTAGAAGAATAGCTTTGAAGAACAAAGGCTTCAATTCTAGAGGACTATCTGATCCTCTGTTCCATTAAGACTCAAAAACCATATAAATATCAAAACATTTTGAACCTGAAAATGTTGCAAGTAAATGAAATATGAAATGTTACAGTTAAAGATATAAAAGAAGATAACTAGCTTGTGGCATTTTCTGTTTTTCAAAATGCTTCTGAAAAAAGTTTATAATTCCTTTTAAGAAACAATATTCTGTAGAGAAATATAAAGCTCTCAAAAGACAAACGTTTCATTCATGAGCCATCTGTGAGTACAAAAAAGAAAGAAGGTGGATTGTAAAGTAAGATTGGATGACCTAAAAGGAAACATAGTGCCATTGCAAAGGCCACCTATGACCATCCCTTGTGTTGAAATAAATTTGCATTTAGAGGTTAAGACACATTAGAACCACTTGTACTATCATCCATGGAAGGAAGAAAGCCTGAGAAAAACATTACTAATGGACAAGGCATTTACTTTATTCAGTAAAAATAGGTAGGTACAGGAAAAGCAAAGTGGTTTTAGCTTTCACAGAAAACAAGATTGCCATTGCTAAATGGATGCCACATGCCACAGAATATTTTATTCCTCACTTCTAAATCAACTATAAACAGCTGACAAGAATTACTTTGAATCTTAGTACTATACCAACCCATAACACTCCATGTTAACTCAACCAGAATTTCACTGTTGCTTTTAAAAATAATTTACATGACACTTTCACCTGGAATTCATAAATTCTTCAGTAGATAGAAATATTTATAAATATTAAAGTAGATGTAAACATATAATATCAATTATAAATATAGATATGTAAATATAAAATTAAATATCAAGGTTTTTTTCAATTTTTTATTTTCTTAAATTCCCAATGCAATTTAATTTTTGTTGGCCAGAGTTACATAAATCTGTACCTTTTAGACAACACCTTTTGGTTCTGTAAGCACTGTATATAACACAATCTAAAGACACAGTATGGTTGGAGTTATAGAAAGACCTCTAAAAATTACAGCTGAATTTTAAGGCAAACCCCATGTGATTACTGAGTCATCTTCAAGCTATAACAGCTTCCAATGCCCCCATCTTGTATAAGTTGCAGCAATTTTAGAGCTACTGATAGGTCTGACAGACCTTATATGTTGCCCAGTTTCTCCACTTTCCTGCTCTCTTTCCTTACATTTTCAGCAAGAACTGAGGGGGAACAAAAGGTCTAGAAGACCTCTCATCTCTGAACCTCCAGGTTAGCTTTGTTTTCCGTGCAGTTTGATAATGATTTAATTCATACAATTGTCAGTGGAATTGACTGCATTAAACAATTTTTAGCTGCAGTAGAGTCTAGTCTCTGCTTCTCATTGTTAAGATTTTTAGAAGTACAAAATGATATACAAGGATAGTTTTCATTCTCCAATAAATTGGATCCAAAGTCACAATTACCAAACTCATTCAGGCCAAAAATGTGCTTTTGTCTGAATTACCAAGCCAATTACACCTACCCCTAGAGTGGCTACTGATGGAAAAGTTTAAGAGCTCTGGATGACTTCATCTTCATTTTCTTCCAAGTTGTCAGCTCTCGGTTTTTATAAAACCAAGAAAACATAAGATCCCAAGATCCCAGGGCTCCCAATACTGTGAGAAAAATAGTGAATTTATTTGCAAATTAGGAACAACAGAGAGCTGTGCAGATAACCAGGAAAAGGAGAGTAACAACAACTTGGAGGAACTATTATCTTATTATAACCCCAGGAAACTATGTGACATTGTATTTGGCTGTGAAATCTGCTGCTCTGTTGAGGGAAAAACAGATAATCCACCGGGAAGACAAGAGGAGGAAAGGATTGTATTATTAACAGTTTAAATGCATCATGGTCTTTGTTTAAATACAATCTTGATGAATTGTTCTTAAAAATGGTATTGATCTAGGTAATCAATCTTGCAGCTTTTGTCAAAAAGGATTTTTTTCACCAAAACTACACTATCGATTACTTGCATCAGAGCAGAGTTTAGAAAAAGAGAAACACATTCAAGTCAAAGCTATTGCTGATGCACTGAAAATACTAGAGTAGCACATCAACCCCCATTTAAAAAAAAAAAAAAAAAAAAAAAAAAAGAACTCATTCCAGGAGCAGTCCCTAGTCCCCTATCTGTCCCTTGACAACTATTGTAAATCTTGTAGCTTCATGCTACCTACCCCTCACTTTAACAGGCCAGTCTGCAGTAATTGAGCTCTAACCTTGCAAAACAAAGGCAAGAACAGCAAACTTACAAAGGTGCTTAATGCTTAAAATGAAGGCACTGGCCAACCCCAGATCAATACAGATAAACTGGCAATCAGAGTGAAGTCTTGCAGTTTCAAAATCTTGAGAGATCCTGTTTAGTGAAAAACCCCAGAAAGGTTTCCAGACACTGTATTCAGTCATTTTAAAGATTTAGTAAGTTAAAGAAGAATTTAGCAAGACTGGTGGACCAATTTTTATTTATTTATTTTCATTTTATTTAAAAGGCAGAGAGAAAGAGACAGACAGACAGACAGACACAGACAGATAGACAGAGACAGATCCATTCTCTGTCTGCTAGATCACTCCCAAAATCCCCACAATACAAGGGGCTGGGAAAGATTAGGTAGAAGCTAGGAGTCAAGAAAATCCAGGTCTCTCATGTGTGTGCAGGGGACCCAAGTACTTAAGGAAACACCTGCTGGATACACAGTAGCAGGGCACACAATAGTATGAAGGTAGAATCAGAAGCAGAATGGAGATTTGAATTCAGGCACTCCAAAGGGGGATGAAGGTCACCCACGAAGTGTCTCCACATGCCTGTTGCGGACTGCACCTTGAAAGGTAATGGATGGTAAATTCTCTAGATTTCTGCCAGCAGCAGTCAAATAATTACGAGCAGTCAAATAATTACCAACCAGCAGTCAAATAATTACTACTATTAATAAGTCAACTCATTGTCCTACCTCACAGAAATACATCTAAGTGCTTAAGCCTTAGTGGAGATATCAGAAAGAAGGGCATGACTTAGATGATCCTGGTTGCTCCTCTTCCAGTCCAGCTCTCTGCTGTGGCCGAGGAAGGCAGTGGGGGATGGCCCAAGTGCTTGGATCCTGCACCAGCATGGGAGACCAGGAAGAGGCACCTGGCTCCTGGCTTCGGATCAGCGCAGCGCCAGCCATGGCAGCCATTTGGGGGGTGAACCAACGGAAGGAAGACCTTTCTCTCTGACTCTGTCTATAACTCTACCTGTCAAATAAATAAAAAATTAAAAAAAGAAAACACATGGAGACTGACCACCATATGAATGAACAGTGAAGAAATTAAAAAAAATCTAAAAATTTCTAGTAACAAAGATGACAAAACAAAATGTCAAAACTTATATGATACAGCAAAAGCAGTGTTAAGAGGAAATTTTATGGCAATTGGTGCCTATATCAAGAATTTAGAAAGGCACCAAATAAATGAACTATCAATGCATCTCAAGGACCTAGAGAAACAATAGCAAATCAAACCCAAAAAGAGTAGGAAAAAAGAAATAATTAGAGAATTAAACAAAACTGAAACACAAAATATCAGCAAAACAAGGACATGATTTTTTGGGAAAAAAAAAAACAAAAGTTACACACCATTGGCCAAACTAACCAAAAAAAAGGAGGAAGAAGAACCAAATCAATAAAATTAGAGATGAAAAAGGAAATGTAACAACAGAAATCACAAATATAAAAAGAATCATCAGAAATTACCACAAAGAGCTTTATGCCAAGAAAATGAGAAACCTAGAAGAAATGGATAGATTCTTGAACACATACAACCTACCTAAATAGAGCCATAAAGCCACAGAACATCTTAACAGACCTATAAGCAAGATGGAAATTGAATCAGTAATAAAGACCCTCCCAACAAAGAAAAGCCCAGGACTGAATGGCTTCACTAATGATTTCTACCAGATAATTAAAGAACTAACTCCAATTATTTTCCAGCTATTCAAACCAACTGAAAGTGAGGGAATCCTCCCAAACTTCTATGAAGCCAGCATCACCTTAATTCCTAAACCTAAAAAAGATACAACAAAAAAAGAGAACTACAGAACAATTTCCCTGATGAACATAGATGCTAAAATCCTAAACAAAATACTAGCCAACCAAATCCAACAACATATTAGAAAAATAACTCACCAGGACAAAGGAGGATTTATCTGGGTATGCAGGGATGGTTCAAAATTCGTCAATCAAGGTGACAACATTGAAGAGTACAAACCATATGAATATCCCAAAGATGCAGAGAAAGTATGTGATAAAATACAACACACTTTCCTGAAAAAAAACTCCAAGAAAATTTGGTAAAGAAAGAACATTCCTCAATAGAAAGATAGCAATTTATGACAAACCCATGGCCAGCATCTTATTGAGTGGGGAAAAGTTGAAAGCATTTCCACAGTGATCAGAAAGCAAACGATGTCCACTCACCACTACTCTTCAATACAGTCCTGGAATTTTAGCCAGAGCCATTAGTCAAGAAAATAAATCAAAGGGATACAAATTGGGATCCAACATAGTCCTGGAAGTTGTAGCCAGATTCATTAGGCAAGAAAAAGAATTCAAAGGGATACAGATTGGGAAAAAGGAACTCAAACTATCCCTATTTGCAGATGACATGTTTTTCTATATAGGGGATGCCAAAGAATAAACTAAGATACTATTGGAACTCATAGAAGAGTTTGGAAGTACCAGGATATAAAATTAACACACAAATCTCACTAGACTTTGTATATACAGACAATGCCATGGCTGAAAAAGAACTTATGAGGAAAATCTCATTCACAATAGCTACAAAAAAAATCAAATCCCTTGGAATAAATTTAAACAAGACTTGGAATAAATTTAACCAAGGATGCCAAAGAACACTTAGATGAGAATTACAAAACATAAAAGACAAAAATACATGAAAATCCAAAAAAATGGTAAAATCTTCCAAGTTCACGGACTGGAAAAATCATCATCATCAAAACGTCCATTCTACCAAAAGCAGTATTCAGATTAAAAGTGATCCCAATCAAAATAACCAAGGATATTCTTCTCAGATATAGAGAAAAGGTTTAAATTCTTATGAAACCATGGGAGACCCTGAGTAGCCAAAGCAATTTTATAGAACAAAGACAAAGATGGAGGCATTATAATACAAGATTTTGAGATATACTACATGCCACTAATAATCAAAACAGCCTGGTAATGGTACAAAAACGGATGGATAGACCAGAAACACTATAGATCAATAGAACAGAATAGAATAGAAACACTATAATGTTTCAATAAAATAGAAACACTATAAATCAATCAAAGCATATTCAAAAAACTTATCTTTGACAAAGGAGCTAAAATCAATCCCTGAGGGAAAGACAGTCTCTTCAACAAATGGTGCTGAGAAAACTGGATCTCAGCATTCAGCAGTATAAAGACCCCAACCTTACACCTTATAAAAAAATCAAATGAAAACAGATTGAAGACCTAAATCTATGACCAAATACCATCAAACTATTAGAGAAAATTGAGGAAACCCTGCAAGACACAGACATAAGAGTTCTTTGAAAAGACCCAAGAGGCACAGAAAGCCAAAATTAAGTATTCTGAACCAATCTGCAGACTGACTTCCATAGTGGCTTTACCAGTTTGCATTCCCACCAACAGTGGGTTAGTATGACCTTTTTCCCCACATCCTCACCAGCATCTGTTGTTAGTTGATTTCTGTATGTAAGCCATTCTAACCGGGGTGAGGTGAAACCTCATTGTGGTTTTGATTTGCATTTCCCTGATTGCTAGTGATCCTGAACATTTTTTCATGTGTCTCTTGGCCATTTGGATTTGCTCTTTTGAAAAATGTCTATTGAGGTCCTTGGCCCATCTCTTTACTGGGTTGTTTGTTTTGATGTTGTGGAGTTTCTTGATCTCTTTGTAGATTCTGGTTATTAGTCCTTTTTCTGTTGCATAGTTTGCAATTTTTTTTCCCATTCTGTTGGTTGCCTCTTCACTTTTCAGACTGTTTCTTTTGCAGTACAGAAACTTCTCAATTTGATGCAATCCCAAATGTTAATTTTGGCTTTGACTGACTGTACTGAGATGGCCCTACTACTACTACTCCCATTTTAATTGGAGGTAAACAGAGATGGCTCCTTTTTTTGTGAGAGCTGTGCTGTCAGGAGATTCATTCCTATCTGAAACTGACAGGAAAGTGAGACTTAATTTCTTTGTCCATTTTATTCCAGTGAGTAGAGACTTTCCTGATTCCCTTTGCAAGATCACTATTATGATGTGCTTCATTTATGAATTTTTGAATCACATATTACTCAGCCATGGTATGGCCTGTGTATACAAAGGCTGTTGATTTTTGTGCATTTATTTTATATCCTGCTACTTTGCCAAACTCTGCTATGAGTTCCAATAGTCTCTTAGTAGAGTTCTTTGGATCCTCTAAGTAAAGAATCATATCGTCTGCAAAGAGGGATAGTTTGAGTTCTTCCTTCCCAATTTGTATTCCTTTAATTTATTTTTCTTGCCTAATAGCTCTGGCTAAAACTTCCAGAACTATATTGAATAGCAGTGATGAGAGTGGGCATCACTTTCTGGTACCAGATCTCAGTGGAAATGCTTCCCACTTTTCCCCATTCAATAGGATGCTGGCCATGGGTTTTTCATAAATTGCTTTGAATGTATTGAGGAATGTTCCTTCCATACCCAGTTTGCTTAGAGTTTTCATCATGAACGGGTGTTGTATTTTATCAAATGCTTTCTCGGCATCTATTTAGATAATCATACGGTTTTTCTTCTGCAGTCTGTTAATGTGGTGGATCACATTGATTGTTTTGCGAACATTGAACCATCCTTTCTTACCAGGGATAAATGCCACTTGGACTGGGTGGATGATCTTTCTGATGTGTTGTTGCATTCTATTGGCCAGGATTTTATTGAGGATTTTTGCATCTATGTTCATCAGGGATATTGGTCTTTAATTTTCTTTCAATGTTACATCTTTTTCAGGTTTAGGAATTAAGGTGATGCTGGCGTCACAGAAATTATTTGGGAGGATTCCCTCTTTTTCGATTGTTCTGCATAGTTTGAGAAGAATTGGAGTTATTTCTTCTTTAAATGTCTGGTAGAATTCTGCAGTGAATCCATCTGGTCCTGGGCTTTTCTATGCTGGGATGGCCTTTATTACTGTTTCAATTTCTGTCTCAGTTATGGGTCTGTTTAGGTTTTCTGTGTCTTTATGGTTCAATTTAGGTAGGTTGCATGTTTCCAGGAATCTATCCAATTCTGATGGATTTCCCTGTTTGCTGGCATACTACAATGAGGTTTCACCTAACCCCGGTTAGAATGGCTCACATTCAGAAATCTACCAGCAATTGATGCTGGCAAGGATGTGGGGGAAAAGGGACACTAACCCACTGTTGGTGGGAATGCAAACTGGTTAAGCCACTATGGAAGTCATTTTGGAGTTTCCTCAGAAACCTGAATATAACCCTACCATACAACCCAGCCATACCACTCCTTGGAATTTACCCAAAGGAAATTAAATTGGCAAACAAAAAAGAAGTCTGCACCTTAATGTTTATTGCAGCTCAATTCACAATAGCTAAGACCTGGAATCAACCTAAATGTCCATCAACAGTAGACTAGATAAAGAAATTATGGGATATGTACTCTATAGAATACAGCAGTCAAAAACAATGAAATCTGGTCATTTGCAACAAAATGGAGGAATCTGGAAAACATCATGTTGAGTGAAATAAGCTAGTCCTAAAGGGACAAATATCATATGTTCTCCCTGATCGCTGACAACTAACCAAGCACCAAAAAGGAAACCTGTTGAAGTGAAACGGACATTATGAGAAATAGTCACTTGGTCAGCCCTTGTCCTGACTATTAATGAACAATTTAATACTTTATCCCTTTTAGTATTTTTTTGTTCTACTTAATACTATTGGTTGAACTCTGTAACTAACACACTGTTATTCTTAGGTGTTTAAATTTAACTGAAAAGTGATCTCTGTTAAATATGAGTGGGAATAAGAGAGGGAGGAGAGGTACAATTTGGCACATGCTCAACTGGACTTGCCCCAAATGGTAGAGTTAGAAACGTGCCAGGAGATTAATAAAGGATTAATAACCAGAATAAATAAAAAGATCAAGAAACTCAACAAGAACAAAACATACAACCCACTTAAGAAATGGGTAAAAGACATAAACAGACATTTTTCAAAAGAAGAAATCCAAATGAAAAACAGACACATGAAAAATTCCTCAGGATCACTAGCCTTCAGAGAAATGCAAATCAAAACCACAAGCAGGTTTTACCTCACTGAAGTTAGAATGGCTTTCATACAGAAATCAATACTCAATAAATGTTGGCAAGGACGTGGGAAATAAGAAACCCTAATAACCCACTGTTGGTAGGAATAAAACGTGGTAAAGCCACTGTGGAAGGCAGTATGACCCAGCAATCCCACTCTTGGGAATTTACCTATGGGAAATGAAATCACCATATTAAACAGTTATCCATACCACCATGTTTATTGCAACTCAATTCACAATACCTAAGACATGGAATCAACCCAAATGCCTATCAACTGAAGACTGGATAAAGAAATTATGGGATATGTACACCATGGAATACCAAACAGCAGTAAAAAGAAAAAAAAAGGAAAAAGAAAAAATGAAAAAAAAAGAAATCCATTCATTTGCAACAAAAATGGACGAATCTGGAAAACTTTATACTTAGTGAAATAAGCCACCCCCAAAGGGACAAATACCATACGTTCTCCCTAATAGAGCACCTAAAACGCAATCTTCAGAAGTGAAATTGACACTTTGAGAAGTAATGACTTTGAACAGTGCTTTATCTTGAAATGAAAAAAAATTAAGAAAACATGACAAAAATATAGAGGGAAAAATTCAATAAAATGTAAATAAACTGTGGAGTTTGGTTCATTGTAATGTGGAGATATTGCCTTTTTATGATAAATTTACCATATTACTATAAAATGTTAACAATAGGAAGAATTGGGTTTTGAGTACTTAGGAACTATGTGCTATTTTTCAAATCCAATATTCAAAAGTATTTTTTTATAAACTTAGTTTTAAAATTAAGTCTATCATTAAAAAATTAACTTTGATTTTATTGCATTTTCTGAATCTTACTCTTACATTATAGAATCCATATTTCGGCCATAATCTTCTTTAAGGAAAACACTGGCTGAATGTCTCAAATATGTTTAACCCCCAAATCAAATTATTTATACATATAACTATAAATACTACACCCATGAAACTTAATATATTGCCAAGCTGCCCACAATGGATTATAAATATTTTTTCAAGAGTTCTCCTACCATTTAGATTAATGTGCCTAAGAGAGAGAGAATTCAAACAGTCCAGGACAGGAACACAGAAACCCACACAGGAAAATTATTCCTTAAGTGCAGAAAAATTATTTCCTTCTACTTTCTGTCTCAACTCTTCAAAATGACACAATGGAGAGTGAACCATTTCTGTTATGAAATTTCAGAAGGTTTACTATTAAACTTCAAAACCCAAAATAAGACGTGGGCAAATCAATGCATTCTTTGTCACTATTTTTGGGTCAGCATGTATTATTCTGCTTTCTACTGCCAGTAGCAAACATTTCTAAAGTTAAGAATGTGTAGAACAGTTTTAAGTGGTCACAATACCCTCCTAGGAAGATTATTGTATTGCTAGGAAGACTTTTAGACTCAAAATTCAGCAAGATACAAATGATAACAATACAGTAGGGAGATATGAGTATATGGATTCAAAACTTCCATTTCAGAATAACACAGAATGAAACTCAAAATAAGCAAATTGCTTAAATAACACTAATAATCTTGAAAGTAACACAGTATTATGATTTTTTTTTTTTTGACAGGCAGAGTGGACAGTGAGAGAGAGAGAGACAGAGAGAAAGGTCTTCCTTTGCCGTTGGTTCACCCTCCAATGGCCGCCGCGGCTGGCACGCTGCGGCCGGCGCGCTGCAGCCGGCGCACCGCGCTGATCCGATGGCAGGAGCCAGGAGCCAGGTGCTTTTCCTGGTCTCCCATGGAGTGCAGGGCCCAAGCACCTGGACCATCCTCCACTGCACTCCCTGGCCACAGCAGAGGGCTGGCCTGGAAGAGGGGCAACCGGGACAGAATCCAGCGCCCCAACCGGGACTAGAACCCGGTGTGCCGGCGCCGCAAGGCAGAGGATTAGCCTAGTGAGCCGCGGCGCCAGCCCAGTATTATGATTATTTTGTAATATCAACATTATTAGGATATTTTTTAGCACATACTAACTAGTTTCAAATTCCTATTTACTCAAAAACTGTAATGCAAAATTCAGGTGCTTACACTGTTAAAAATTTAGCTATATTCCTATATAACAGGTACAGTATACTTTTTGCATCATTTGACTTATTTATAAATAATTCAAAGGGGTTATTTAAAAACAATTCAAAGGAGTTAAAAATACCTATCAAAAGAGTTATTTTTAAAAGCTAATGAACACAATATAGATGGGGAAAAAGTTATTTATATCTAGAAACAGTACATTTGAGGTAGAATTAAGATTGTACTCATAAGATTAGTCCTACATTAACAAAGTTTTCAACAAATAATATAGAAAAAAATGTTCCTCAGCAGTTGAGATTAGGGCATTTCAAAGTGTCAATTTCACTACTACAGATTACCTAATAGGTACTATACGAGGTACCACAGATCAGAGAGAACATACAGTATTTGTTGTCAGGATTGGATTATTTTACTAAATATAATGGTTTCCAGTTGCATCCATTTTGTTGCAAATGACAGGATTTTTTTTTAGTTTTCTTTTTTAATTTAACAGGTAGAGTTATAGACAGTGAGAGACAGAGAGAAAGGTATTCCTTCTGTTGGTTCACCCCCTAAGTGGCCGCCACAGCCAGCGTGCTGTGCTGATCCAAAGCCAGGAGCCAGGTGCTTCCTCCTGGTCTCCCATGCAGGTGCAGGGGCCCAAGCATTTGGGCCATCCTCCAATGCCCTCCCGGGCCACAGCAGAGAGCTGGACTGGAAAAGGAGCAACTGGGACTAGAACCTGGCACCCATATGGGATGCTGGTGCCACAAGGTGGAGGATTAACCAAGTGAACCACGGCGCCAGCCCCACAAATGACAGGATTTTTAACCACTCTGTAGTATTCCATGGTGTACATATATCATAATTGCCAGTACCAGACTGTTCTAATTATAACTGCCATGATTGATCTTAGACATTCTTTGTAAGCCATTGCATTATCTGTGAATATAGAGGCTATTGATTTTTCTGTCTTAATTTCCTGACTCTTGACCAAACTCTTTCATGAGTTCATTTAATATCTCAGTGGAGTCCCATAGATTCCCTATGTGTACAATCATGTAATCTGCAAGTAGGGACAGTTCAATTTCCTCCTTCTCAATTTGTATCCCTTTGATTTCTTTTTCTTGATTAATGGATCTGGCTAAAAGTTCCAGGACTACATTGAATAGTAATTGTGAGAATAGGTATCCTTCTCTGCTTCCAGATCACAGTGAAAATGCTTCCAAATTTTTTGCACTCAATAAGACACTGGCAGTGGGTTTCTCATAAATTCCCATGATTACATTGAGGCATCCTCCCTCTATACCCTATTTGCTTAAGGTTTTCATCAGGATGTTGTATTTTATCAAGTGCATTCCCTGCATCTGTTAAGATTATCATATCATTTTTGCTCTTCAGTTTGTTAATGTGGTTTACCACATTGATTGATTTACAAATGTTAACCCATTCCTGCATAGCAGGGATGAATCACATTTGGTCCGGATTAATGATCTTTCTAATGTGCTCTTGAATTCGATTGGCTAGTATTTTGTTGAAGCTTTTTGCATCTATGTTTATCAGGGAAATCAGTTTATAGTTCCCGTTCTCGGTTGTATCATTTTCTAGTTTAGGAATTAAGGTAATGCTGGCTTCATAGAAGGAGCTTGAAAACATTCTCCCTAGTAATTGCTTTGAATTGCTTGAGAAGAATTGGAATTTGTTCTTCTTAGATGCCAGGTAGAATTCAGGGCTTCTCTTGATTGGGAAGATCTTTATTACTGATTCAATCTCCCTCTTGGTTTTTGGTCTGTATAGGTTTTCTATGTCTCCATAGCTCAAATTTCATAGGGTGTATGTGTACAAGTATCAATCCATTTCTTCTAGGTTCCCCAACTTGTTGCCATACAGCTCTTTGTAGTAATTCCTGTGGTATCTGTTGTAACAAAACTTTGGTATCTCTGATTTTAATGATTTGGCTTTTCTCCCTATTATTTTTGGTTAGTTGGGCCAATGATGTATCAATTTAAAAAAAAACAGCTCTTTGTTTCATTAATCTTTTGTATTTTTTATTTCAATTTAATTATTTCTTTTTCCTCCTACTAATTTAGGGTTTGGTTTCTTGTTTTACTAGGTCCTTGATGTGCATTTATTTGGTGCATTTCCAGTTTTTTGAAATAGGTACCAATTACTGTAAACTTCTTTTGCTATATGCCATAAGTTTTGATATGGTGTACTGCCATCTATAATCATTTCCAGAAATATTTAATTTCTTTGATTTCTTCTATGACCCACTGTTCATTCAGGAGTATGTTGTTCAGTTCCCATGTGTTTGCAAATGTTATAGAGATTCCACTGCATTTTTTATTTGATCTATTGAATTCTTCATTTCTCATATTTCATTTTGATTTTTCCTTAAAATCTCAAGTCATTTATTTTTTTTTCATTTGTTGATTTGATTCTTGTTACTTCCTAGTAAACATATGATTAACCTTTCATTCTGTTTCTGGCATTTCAACAATCTCTTCTTCAAATTCGAATACTGAAGTGTAGTTGTGTTCCTTTGAGGACATTATATTGTCTTTCTTATTCTTGTTTCTTGAACTTGTACATTTATTTTCAGGCATTTGTGGAGGTACATGTGGGTTTTTTTTTCTCTTCTGGCTTTATCTTTGGAGTATGTCTCTGTGGCTTAGAGGAGAGTGAATATCCAGTGAATATCCAGTGGCGTGTGCTGGGTGTGATAAACTCTGGTCATTGCTCCTGGATGAGCGGAGTATTCAAGATGATATCAGAGTTGATAGAAACTTTTCTTTTGATCAGAGGTTAGCGTTTAATCAGCTCTATTGGTATACTCACATCCTCACTCCTCTCTTCCCAGGTGGTCAATTCCTGGATACTAGCACAGAGTGGCTTCAAAAGCTAATCCACGCTGCTGCAAGAACCAAAAGATCAGTGCAGAACTCAGTGTAACCAGGACTCATCACAATGACATACCCCAAGCAATGAGGAAGCCCAGAGCATATGCAGCCTCACATAGTGACTGCACAGGGACCCAGCCACAGCCTGCACCCTCCCATGTAGCAACAGTTTTCCCACAGTCCCAGCACACAAAGCTCCTACAGATAGGGTACAGTGAATCCAGGCTGCCCTGCCAGTCCATCTCACACACAGAGAGGAAGAAAGGCTTCCAGAGCCAGCCGCCTTGGGGTGCTTCGCCTAGGCAATTTTAGCCCCAGATCCTGTGATGTGCTTGGAGGCTACGGTAACCTCACAGTTAAACATGGATTCCCTGGCCGGCGCCGCGGCTCACTAGGCTAATCCTCCGCCTAGCGGCGCCGGCACACCGGGTTCTAGTCCCGGTCGGGGCGCCGGATTCTGTCCCGGTTGCCCCTCTTCCAGGCCAGCCCTCTGCTGTGGCCAGGGAGTGCAGTGGAGGATGGCCCAGGTGCTTGGGCCCTGCACCCCATGGGAGACCAGGAAAAGCACCTGGCTCCTGGCTCCTGCCATTGGATCAGCGCGGTGCGCCGGTCGCAGCGCGCCTGCCGTGGCGGCCATTGGAGGGTGAACCAACGGCAAAGGAAGACCTTTCTCTCTGTCTCTCTCTCTCACTGTCCACTCTGCCTGTCAAAAAAAAAAAAAATTAAAAAAAGAAAAAAAAAAAAAAACAAAAACATGGATTCCCAGTCCTACCTCAATCTTCCGGGTCAAACTCAGGAGTTTCCTCTTGGTTGGTTGCAGGACACACAGACACAAGCTGACGCAGCTGTTACATATGTCCATAATGGCCACTGTGCTCTCTCAGCCAGTGGTTGGGCACCATTATCCGAAGAATGGGCAAAGAGAAATGTGTCCTTTTTTCCCTCTCATTTGGATAGTATCCTGTTCCCCAAAGGATGCCAGGCTGGACTCATGCCAGGCTATCTCTACACCTATACTGCCAGTGGCATGGGCTGCTGCAGTACGGTTTTAACTTACTCTCAAAAGCTGGTAATAAGGCTCTCAGGTGCTGGGGTCTTGTGTTGTGTCCATGTTCGTGTTGCGTGTCCACATCCTCCATGTAGATCCACAGCATTCCTCTCCCTTCCTCAGAAATTCCACTATAGTTTTCACCCTAACGCTACCCTGAGATTGTACTCTCTCCACTTGAACTATCTTCCCTCATCTAGAGCAGTAAGCTCCCTTCCTATTCTGCCAAATTTAAATCAATAGAGAAAAAGTATTTCAATGTTTAAAGATGCTTGGATTTAAAAAAAATTATGATGGCTGAATATAGAGAAGTCACACTGACTTCAGATAGAAAAATAAAGGAAAGACCACTTTCCAAGGGAGATTACAAAGAAAATTTTTCTATGGCAAATGAACACACAGAATAGAGACTCCATAGGGCAGCAAAGAGAATGGACATGATTGACAGAGGAAACACAGACTACCCCTGGCCATGCTGCCAGGAACTCAAACAGCACCATAAAAGAACATGAACACAGACAACCTACTAGTAAAAGAACAAAAGAAGGGCCAGTGTTGTGGTGTAGGAGATTAAGCTGCAACCTGTAACTGCAACCCATATGGGTGCCAGTTGGAGGTTAGGCTACTATAGACCCAATTCAGCTCCCTGCTAATGCGTACGGGAAAGCATCAGAAGTTGGCCCAAGTGCTTGGGCACCTGTGTCCATGTGGGAAACCTGGACGAAGCATTGGCTTCAGCCTGGCCCTGCCATGGCCAGTGTAGCCATTTGCAGAATGAACAAGCAAAGAGACTCTCTGTCTCTCCCTCTCTACCTGTCTTTCAAATAAATACATCTTTAAAAAAACACATGAAAAGAATAAAACTGACTCAAAGCAAACAATAGGACAGACTGCACATATGCAACAGCAAAATCCAGGCATTTTACCACATCACAAGCTACTGATCAGTATCACCACCCCTTGCTCTCACACACATTCATCATCCATCCTCACACCTATCTTACTGTACTTTGTTCTCCCAAACTGGAGAAGTTTCTCTGTGTGAGGTGCATTGGGAGACCCAAGTCAAGCACACTGTTGCTCAAAGAGAAAAAGAGGCAACAACAGGGGAGAAAATGCTAGATTCACTGCCACAGAGTATTCAGCTCCCCAGACACCACCACCAGCAAAGCCAGTTAGCCCATAGCCCTGCCCTCTTCACAACTCAGGCTGTTTCGGCAAAATGGTATGATAGAAGAGACTATTTCTTTGAATTCTGTGTTGAAGACAATAAGTATATTAAAGTAAACTTTGAAAACTCCAACGTTACATTCAATTTTCTTGGAGTAAGTGATAGTTTTTAAACAGTTAAGTGAAACTAATCTTTTGCATTGTTGCGATCCAAATTATTCCCATTAAAAAATAACAAGATAACTTTATGTTGTTTACAAAAGAGAGAATCTGGCCATTCATGGCAAAGGCTTAAATGGCTTACTGTGGACTTCAAAATTGAAAAGACTGGGAAGATGCTGCAAATGAAGACATGCATAATTTTGATGGTTAATATAAGATGATGAACAACATGGATAGTGGTGAGAATGTAGATTTACGAGAAGTGGATGGAGTAGATGATGATTTACTTCATTTACAATGATGATAAAAAACTGCCAGGTCTGAAGTAAGGAATATTGCCATCGACAAGATTTTGAGAAACTTCTCTGCAAAATTTCATAATTAGGAGAATTCTTGAGTTGATAGCTAAAGGCAAAGTTTGTGCTTGGACCCTTAAACGCATTTTTTCAACCTATTTGTTTCATAAAAGGAAACACTAAGGGTTGATATGTACCATTGCCTTATCTTATGCAAGAACATTTTCAAGAATTCCATGAAGTTGTAGAGGCCCCAGATAATTGGTATGGAAGTTGTGATAAATAATTACATTTCAAGTAAGTTGCCTATACTTCATAACATGGATACTGATATAAAAACTCTTAGCTTCGGGAAAGATAAGTAAATTTTAGATCTTAGAAAATGGACTGAAACTGGCTGAAATAAATTGCCTGACACTTTAAACATATAACCTGCTGTTCCTCAGCTGTAACTTTCAGAATTGTTCTATTAAAGACCGTTTTTCAAAAAATGTACTTCTCATTATTGTATACATGTGATCAGTTGTCAATGTTCCAGGTATATCTCAGCTAAAAAACATTTGTCATAACGAAGATATTTTTGAAGCCTATACATAATTTATTGTTTGGACCTTAAGCTCTTACATCTCTTTGCATGAAGTATGAAGAAAGGGTTAAATTATATATTTTTAAAGATTTATTTATTTAAAAGACAGAGTTACAGAGACAGGAGAGGGAGAGAGAGAGAGAGAGGTTCTCCAATTGGCCACAACAGCTGGAGCTGCGCCAATCTGAAGCCAGGATCTTCTCCCTGGTCTCCAATGCAGGTGCAGGGGCCCAAGGACTTGGGCCATCTACTACTTTCTCAGGCCATAGCAGAGAGCTGGATCGGAAGTGTTGCAGCCAGATCTCGAACCGGCACCCATATGGGATGCCAGTGCTTCATGCCAGGGCGTTAACCCACTGGGCCACAGTGCCGGCCCCAGGGTTAAATTGTTGATTAGAGACTGTACATTTAGGCTAGATTTGTATTTGCACTGTCTGTATAGCAAATGAGTGAAAAATGTTAATTGCTATTAGATTTTTTATTTCATTGTTTTTATTCAGCTTTGTAATTGGATTAAAAGCCTCAATTTCTGGTCATGCCAAAGGGGATTTTATTAAACGTCAACATTCTTTCTAATAAACTATTGGAATATTTAAAGAAAACAGTGGGAATACTTACAGAAAAAATAGGGTCAAGTCATTATTATAAATAATATTCTTGAAACTAGATGGAATAAATTTTCCCATTAAATGGTAAAAACTGGCTGAAGGAATAAAAAAAATGTAAGAATCATCCATATGCTGCCTACAAGAAACTTTACCAATAAAATACACATGGACTGAAAGTGAAAAGATGGAAAAAGCTATCCCATGCAAATGTATATAAAATGTCAGAAGTTACACTCATAAAAGACAAAATAGACTATAATATAGAAACCGTTAAAAGAGACAAACAAGTTCATTACGCAGTGATTAATGGATCAATTCAAAAAAATATTACTACAATACATGAATATGCCCTCAATACTAAGGCTCCCAGTTTTCTAAAACTAATATGAAAGGATTTAAAGGGAGATAGAAGCTCTAATGCAAAAATAATAAGGGACCTCAACCCCATTTTTATAAATGGACAGATCAAAAGACAAAACGGGTACCTAACAGATACCTACAAAATATTTCATTCCTTAGATGCAGAATACGATCATTAAAAGATTTATTTATATTATTGGAAAGGCACAGTTACAGTGAGACAGACATATTCCATCTGATGGTTACTCCCCAAATGTCTACAATGGCCAGTGCTGTGCTGGGTCAAAGCCAGGAGCCAGGGGCTTCTCCTGGGTCTGCATGAATACTTGGGCCATCTTGCACTGCTTTCACAGACACATTAGCAGGGAACTGGACTGGAAGTAGGGCAGCCAAGAATCAAAACGGCACCCATTTGGGAAGTTGGCATCGCAGGTTATGGCTTAACTAACTATGCCCCAACACCAGCTCTGAGAACACACATTCTTCTAGAATTGTTACTGTCCAAAAAGTAAAATAGAAAATGACGGCAAGGAAGTGGAGAAAGCAGTACACTAACACATTGTTGGTGTGAATTTAATTTGGTAGAACTATTATGGGAAACAGTATGGAGAAAATGCGTTATACATACACGATGGAAGATTAATCGAAAATGAATCTTGATGTGAATGGAAGGGGAGAGGGAGTGGGAAAGGGGAGGGTTGTGGGTGGGAGGGACGGTATGGGGGGGAAGCCATAGTAATCCATTATTCGTACTTTGGAAACGTATATTCATTAAATAAAAGTTAAAAAAAAATAAAAATAAATAAAAAAAAAAAGGAAAAATGAAATCCTGACATTTGTTCATTCATAGTTCATATTATGAATGTACCACACAGTTTATATGTACAAAGCAGACAGTTCATTTTTTCTACTTGTACTATTATGAATAATGCTGCTATAACCATTCGCATATAAGTCTTTATGTGGACACAGGGTTTCATTTCCTTCAGGTAGATAAATAGGGGTAGATTGTAAATGGTATTGTAAATATACACCATACTTCAAAATTTTTGTGAAAAAGTGAAATTTTAAAATTTGGGTGCTAACAATTTCAAAATAATTGAAAAAACATATTATGAAAAATCTATTAACTATTAAAAATTCTCATGAAATCTGGAATTATACATTCATAAAGTAATCACAACTGAAAATTATTGGTCAGCCTATTTTCTCAAGTAGAAGATATGTGAAATTTTTTTTGAGCAAAGAAAAAAAACACCGCTACTGAAATAAAAGCTAGATTCAGTAATTTATTGGGCCAAAGATCCTGAGTCAAGGAATTTTTAAATATAGATGTCTCATTGACAAAGAAAAGATAATCAGAAAGAAGTTTACATTAAATAGTATATGAATAAAGTAATCAAATACTTTAGAAGTTTTCACAGATTTCACTGTATTTATTCATGTCTAACTTTGTAGTAACATTTATTTTTTTAGATTTCTTTTTTTTTTTTATTTGAAAGTCGGAGTTACACAGAGAGAGGAGATGCAGAGAGAGAGAGAGAGAGAGAGAGAGAGAGATAGCGGTCTTCCATCCATTGGTTCACTCCCCTATTGGCTGCAACGGCCGGAGCTGTGCCAATATGAAGCCAGGAGCCAGGAGCTTCTTCTGGGTCTCCCACATGGGTGCAGGGGCCCAAGGACTTGGACCATCTTCTACTGCTTGCCCAGGCCATAGCAGAGAGTTGGATCAGAAGTGGAGCAGCTAGGTCTTGAACCGGCACCCATATGGGATGCCAGCGCTTCAGGCAAGGGCGTTAACCTGCTGTGCCAGAGCGCCGGCTCCCATGCCTAACTTTGAACAGCAATAAAGTCTATATTCTATGTTTCCAATATTTATAATTTGTACAAATTCATGTATAAGCAATAGAGGTTTCATTAATCCAAGAAAAATCCAACCAAAGCTTATTAGCCAAATAACTATTATAGAAGAATGGGGTGGCAGGTAGAAATTTATCCCTCTTGCAAAAAGAGTCTCAAAAACAAATTACTGATTAAGTGATGCAGGGCTGGCACTATAGTCCAATATGTTAATGTGTTAAGATGCCTCCTACTGCACCAGCATTCCATATGAGCACTGATTCATGTCCAGGCTGTTCCACTTCTAATCCAGCTCTCAAAGAAGCAGAAGATTGCCCAAGTCCTTCGGCACCTACACCCACATGAGAAACCCAGAACAAACTCCTTGGTCCCGGTTACAGCCCTGGCCCAGCCCCAGACTTTGGAACCATTAGGGGAGTGAACAACCATATGGAAGATCATTATCTCCCTCTCTCTCTAACTTGGCTATTAAAACAAATAAAATAGCTTTAAAAAGTGATCCAAAATACCAAAATAGACTGCAAGCTTTATGAAGCTTAATTCAAAATATTTGGGAAACTTTGACCTAATAAAAAGGAGGGAAGGGCAATTGTGAATATTACCTTTTAATCTGTTCATAAACAGAATACACCCAACTATTTCACCTGGCATTGGTTAATTAGAAAGTAAAAGAGAGAGAATGTTTACTTGTGGGGAGGTTCTGGGATGGAGCTCACTGATAGTCCAATAAAAGTGGAGATAATGTAGTCTCAGGGAAGAGTTAGGGGGAAAAAAAATGGAAGAGGAAACTCTTTCATAATTATAGGGACAGGGTGGATCTATGTGGAGGGCACAGGTGCCCAAGGCTTGAGAGCCCAGCTGCCAAGAGCTTCCGCACCAGCGCTGGAAAGAGAGGCGAGATGAAACCGCAATAGGCTGAGACACTGGCGGAAAAGCGGCAGGAAGAGCCTAGAGGGAACGAGGGTTGAAGGCCTGTGGGGGAATGTACACCAGTCTAACTAGAGGAGAGATAAAATAAAAGGGACGGTATGGACACGATTCTCTCTCCACTCGCCTTACAAAGGCGTATGAGCCAACAGAGCAGGTAGCCTCCTAAGAGCACAATAGTATATGCCATAAGGAGGAATGTAAGATAAAGGACATAACAGTTTTCCCTTTACTATATACTGCATATTGCTCAGAGCATGTGAAAGGGAAGATGCAATTTTACTCTCTATAACCATTTTTTGTTGTAACTTCTGGTCTCTCCCATTATTATTAAAGTCCACAGTTTAAGCAAGATTACCAAAGCAATGTAAGTTTTAATATCTACACTTCTCTTCACAAGTTGTCTCAAAACTTCAGTTTGTATTGCCTCCCTATTGCTAGGCACATGAGTCATCTTTACAGTTGGCAAAGAGGAGTTCTGAAATGAGTCTCATTCTAGGCAGAAATCCAAAAGCTGGAATCAACTGTTGAAAACTTTTGCTGTCAAATGAATTTTTAGTCAGTGCCCAATATACTACATTTTGTCAGATTACTATTTGGATATACTCAAAGTTAGTAGAGAACAGCATTTCCTAAATGATCATTTTTAAACCTATATGCTAGCACTCTCAATTTAAGTAATAGGCATTGTCAGTTTTTGTGGAAAATGAAGAGGAAAAAAGAGTAAGGAAAATCTCATTTTATCAAACAACCAACTACACCAAATATGTCTAAAACATGCATTTTCATTTCACTGACGAGAACAGGTTCAACAGAGCATTAAAGAACATATTACCACAGAGACAGCTCCATGCCAGCATATCAAATCAGGATACATCGAGGTTACTTTTCTGATTTATGGTTCCCACAGCATCCTTCTACCAAGGTTGAGTCCCATGATAGGAGAGGCAGATTGATTCTAAAGGCATATGTCATCTTTCATCTTATCCCCCATTCTCCAACAATTCTGAATGAGATACCAATGTCCAAGGGATGATCAAATTAGCAGACATAAATATTGCAGGCATGGTATACGTTATAGTAAAACAAATCCAAATCAGGAATTCCATGTTCCATAAAATGCAAACATTGCAACAAGCTGTGCGTACTGCAGCACTTGGATCATTGATCTTCTACACAGCAAATTCTTATATTCGTAGATTCCATATCTTTTGTTCTTTTACAGGCATTCTGCATTTGTAAAATACCTTTGACAAGTGTCTCAGTGGCTAATGTTAATTCATTTATTTATTTCTCAATGAAGAAATCTCTGGTTGATTCAACTCAAATCTCATATATATATATATATATTATGTGTACATACATATAGAGAATGCACAATAAAAATAAGCTGAAAGGCATAATTATTAGTAGTAATGTACTACTTTGTATGGAAAATTAATATTAAGAATTTAATGAAAACATTGCAATACCTAAAATATATCACGTTGTATCACAAAATTGCCTTAGAAAAGTAAAGCTAGTTGTTTTTTGGTTTGTTTGTTTGTTTGTTTTTGCCAGAGTGTTTTGGCTTTCCATGTCTTTAGAATCAATCTAGTTATTTGCCCATGGTTATTCACCTAATTAGGCCATAACCAAGGCTGTAGTTTTAACCCTTGTGTAGGCTGATTAGCTTCATCCAGTTACATGACTACAGTCTGCACCTTCTTCCTTGTCTTCAGCCCTGCAAGTGTGTGCTCCTGGTCACAAAGTCTATTGGGTTTGAGCATTCAGTCAATTGGTGAAAGAAAACACAGTTATCACTTGTGGATGCACAATTCAACCCATTTAACCTACTGAACATTGGTCAGTAGCGCCATCTTGGTACATGAAAGTCATCACATTATTACTGTAATTTTCAAAAAAAAAAAAAACCTAAATGAAAGATCTCTGCGAGTGAGATCCCAGTGGAAAGAACAGCTCATCAAAGAAGGAGGTACCTTTCTCTGAAGGGAGGAGAGAACTTCCACTCTGACTACGACCTTGTCTAAATATGATCAGAATCGGTGAACTCAAAAGGCTTCCATAGCTTTGGCAACTCATGACAAGAGCCTAGGGTGATTACTGACGCCATAGACAAGAGTGTCAATTTGTTAAGTCAACAACAGGAGTCACTGTGCACTTACTCCTCATGTAGGATCTCTGTCCTTAATGTGCTGTACATTGTGATTTAATGCTATAACTAGTACTCAAACAGTATTTTTCACTTTGTGTTTTTGTGTGTGTGCAAACTGTTGAAATCTTTACTTAATGTATGCTAAATTGATCTTCTGTATATAAAGAGAATTGAAAATGAATCTTGATGTGAATGGAAGGGTGGAAGGAGAGGGAAAGGGGAGGGTTGCGGGTGGGAGGGAAGTTATTGGGGGGGGATCCATTGTAATCCATAAGCTGTACTTTGGAAATTTATATTCATAAATAAAAGTTAAAAAAATAAAAAAAAGAAAAGTAAAGCTAAAAAGCACAAATTTAATTTCTTCAAAAGTTACATTGAAAAGGTTTTTTTGATAACCTGTTAAACAGCAAAAGATCATGGATTATGTGTGTGGAAGGACAGCAGCTCAGTAAATATAATTATTTTCATTAGGGGACTAAGAGTAAGACGATACTTCTAAAAATGTTCCTATTTTACTGCCTGAAAATTACAGTAATAATGTGATGACTTTCATGTACCAAGATGGCACTACTGACCAATGTTCAGTAGGTTAAATGGGTTGAATTGTGCATCCACAAGTGATAACTGTGTTTTCTTTCACCAATTGACTGAATGTTCAAACCCAATAGACTTTGTGACCAGGAGCACACACTTGCAGGGCTGAAAACAAGGAAGAAGGTGCAGACTGCAGTCATGTAACTGGATGAAGCTAATCAGCCTACACAAGGGTTAAAACTACAGCCTTGGTTATGGCCTAATTAGGTGAATAACCATGGGCAAATCACTAGTTGTTGAAGTGCTTCAATGGTTCAGAAACATACAGAGAGTATAATTCCCCTAAGATTTTTTTTTTCTAGTAAAAACTGGAGCTGAATGCAGATCTGACTGCTCTGAGTATCTCGGCTGGTTTACAAATGACCCAGAAAGAAAGCAATGGAAGATGGGCCAAGTCCTTGGGCCCCTGCACCCACGTGGGAGACCCAGAAGAAGCTCCTAGCTTCAAGAGGCGGAGCTCTGGCCGTCAAGGTCAATTGGGGACTGAACCAGCAGATGGAAGATCTCTGTCTCTTGTCTCTCTGTGTAACTCTGACTTTCAAATAAAATAAATAAATCTTTTAAAAAACCCAAATGACCCAGAAATAAAATATCAAATTTAGTCTTTTTCATAGTATTATGTTAACTGGAAAATTATAGGTCAGTTCTCCCAAACTGCAGCAAATCAGCACTAAAAGAAGTAATTATACTCATTGAACAATAACAGAGGCAAACCCAGGATTTTCAAAAATGTGGCCTTGCAACTAAGTCATAGTTAGACAAGAATAACAAATCTAGTGGTTCTACCGCACAGTAGGGGAAGTAAAGATAAAGACGATGAACTAAATCTTTCTCTAGAAAGATTTTAGATGTATTCATAGTAAATAACAAATTAAGGGAGGAACGCTGTGGCTCAGTGGGTTAAACTGCCACTAGGGATGCCCTCATTTCCTAGTTCTGGTCCAGGCTACAGAGCTTCAAATTCAGCTTCCTTTTGATGCATCCCACGAAGATAGCCAATGGTGATTCAAGTGATAGGGCATCTGCCATCCACATAGGAAACATGAATGGAGTTCCAAGCTGCTATCTTGGCATAGACCAGCCCTGTGTGTTGCAGGTATTTGGAGTGTCAACTATCAGATGGGTACAGAAGTAACATTCCGCAAAATAATCAAGGCAATCTAAGACAAAACCAAAGCAAGGATCATACTGAATGGAGAAAAGCTAGAAGCATTGCCCTGAGGATCCAGAACTAGACAAGGATGCCCACTCTCACCGCTGCTATTTAATACAATCCTGGAATTTTTAGCCAGAGTCATTAGGGAAAAAAAAGAAATCAAAGGGATACAAACTTGGAAGGAAGAAGCCAAACTATCCCTATTTGCAGATGGCATGATCCTATAGATAGGAGATCCAAAAGACTCCACTTAGAGACTATTGGAACATAAAAAAGATGGTCACAACAGAAAACCATTATACTTAGTGAAATAAGCCAGTCCCAAAAAGACAAAATATCATATGCTTTCTCTGATCCGATGCAACTGCTAGAATACCTGAAATGTAATGTATTCCAGCAAAATAGTCATTTGGAAAATGGAAGATTGTTTATAGCTCTTGTCTCTTCCATGGAGGAACAGCGTTTTGATTAGTTATGTTTTATTTTGTTTTGTTCTATATCTCTTCATACAATTTGCTGAAATCCTCTACTTACAGTAGGGCTTACTATAAGATCACTAAGGAAACAGATAATAGATCATCATAAAAATTAAGAATGGGAATTCAAGGTGGGAGAGAAGGTTGCAATGTGGGCAAGAGGAAGGGAAGCCCCATTTTATTCCTAAATCTATATATATGAAATACATGAAACTTATATAACTTAAATTAAAAAATCATATAACTTAAAAAAGAACTGCATCTACAAATAAGATTGAATCTATTAAAAACTAATTAAAAGCTAAAATACAAATTTCTTAAAAAATAAAAAACATAAAGTGACCCTCAAAAATAAAATGTTTAGTAAAAGAAGCATTTGCTGAGTTACTGTTAAAAAAAGAATCAAATGTTACATGAGGAAACTTCAAAAGGTTCATTGCAAATGAAATCTCACACAACAAAATTTTGAAATCCATACATATTTTTGTTCATAATATGCATCTTCTGGTGGTAGTTGCTTCTACAAAGTAAGCAAGGGAAAGCCAAGAAGACTGAATACCGAGAAAACAAACTGATTTAAGCCACTGGAAAATAAAAGAAAATGAAAAGGACTACTTTGTTCTCAGGGGGAAAGAATGAAAGAAATTCTCAGGGAGTAATGTACAAAACACAGACTACAAGAAACAATCAAAAGACAGGACACAAACAGTAGCTGGAAGCCAGCAACACTGATGCCTACAGCCAGCAGGGAAATTCCATCTTGCCCAGAGCAATGAGTGGTGGAAGACACAACCTGTACCACTGGTGGTTTTGACTTTAGAATTCCACTGTCCTCAATGGCTTTCAGTTCAGCATTTTGAGTCTAACTGATGACTGGATAAAGAAAATGTGGTATATAAACACTATGGAGTATTTCTCAGCCATAAAAAAGAATGAAATCCTGTCTTTTGCAACAAAATGGATGCAAGTGAAAATAAGTATGCTTAGAGAAATAAGCCAGTAGCAAAAAAAAAAAAAAGTATCATGTGTTTTGCTCTGATACCTGGATTTTAATATAGAATACAAATAATGTAAAGGAATGAAATGGCCATCTTGTGATATGATTGTTGTATTTATCCCTTGTTTATACTCCAATGGAACTGTGGTCTTCCTAGTTTTCACTTGCTGGACATTATGGTTAGTGATGAAACAAGCCTGTGATTACAGAGGGGAAAGAAATTATATCTTTATAAATAGTAAAGGAAAAAAGGAAGGAGGGGGACCAATGAAGGGGGAAGAAGTATGGCTGTCATAATAAAACTGTACCTATTAAAAAATGAAATATTTTTATGTTATTAAAAAATAAAGTCAAATAAAATACAGTGAAAATACTTTAAAAAGACCCAGTTAAAAAAAAAATAGTTGAGCTAGAAGGCAAGTCTATTTAAATATCCATCTGTCAGACAAAAATAGAATAAATTAGAAGAACTATAAACAATGTTCAGGAACTATTACATACCATCAATTGACAGAAGACACATGTCTAAGGATTTCCTGAAAGAATGGGAAAAAGGAATGGCTTAGAAAAATTACTCAGTGAAATATAAGTAGGAAATTTCCCCAATCTGGAAAACAAAACAGTCATCCAAATACAGAAATCACACAGAATCCCAAACATGCATGATCAGAAAATATCTTCATGATGTCACATTACAAGCAAACTTTCAAAAGTAAAACAAAAAGAAAATATCCTAAACATGTCAAAGAGAAAAACCAGATTTGCTTTAAAAAAAATCTCAAGAAATCCTAAATGTGAGGAAAGAATGCAGAAATACAGTCCAAGTGCTACATGAAAAAAAAACTGTCAACTCAGAATATGTTCCAATTTGAAGCTCTCATTTATTTTTTTTAACTTTTATTTAATGAATATAAATTTCCAAAGTACGATTTATGGATTACAATGGCTTCCCCCCCATACCGTCCCTCCCACCCACAACCCTCCCCTTTCCCACTCCCTATCCCCTTCCATTCACATCAAGATTCATTTTTGATTATCTTAATATACAGAAGATCAGCTTAGTATACATTAAGTAAGGATTTCAACATTTTGCTCCCACACAGAAACATAAAGTGAAAAATAATAGATGATTTTTTTTAAATGATGATGAAATCAGATCAGACCTATTGTCATGTTTAATCCCAGTGAGAGTCAAGTTGGGAGTTGATAATTTCTTTTCTTTTCTTTTTTTTTTTTTTTTTTTTTTTTTTTTACAGAGGATCAGTTTAGTATGCATTAAGTAAAGATTTCAACAGTTTGCACCCCCATAGAAACACAAAGTGAAATATATTGTTTGAGTACTCATTATAGCATTAAATCTCAATGCACAGCACATTAAGGACAGAGATCCTACATGAGGAGTAAGTGCACAGTGACTCCTGTTGTTGACTTTACCAATTGACACTCCTGTCTATGGCATCAGTAATCTCCCTATGCTCCAGTCATGAGTTTCCAAGGCTATGGAAGCCCTCTGAGTTCTCCGACTCTTATCTTGTTTAGACAAGGTCATAGTCAAAGTGGAGGTTCTCTCCTCCCTTCAGAGAAAGGTACCTCCTTCTTTGAAGACCTGTTCTTTCCACTGAGATCTCACTCACAGAGATCTTTTGCCAGAGTGTCTTGGCTTTCCATGCCTGAAATACTCTCATGGGCTTTTCAGCCAGATCCGAATGCCTTTAGGGCTGATTCTGAGGCCAGAGTGCTATTTAGGACATCTGCCATTCTATGAGTCTGCTGAGTATCTCACTTCCCATGTTGGATCACTCTCCCCTTTATTTATTCCATCGGTTAGTGTTAGCAGGTACTAGACTTGTTTATGTGCTCCCTTTGACTCTTAGTCCTTTCATTATGATCAATTGTGGACTGAAATTGATCACTTGGAATAGTGAGATGGCATTGGTACATGCCACCTTGATGGGATTAAATTGGAGTCCCCTGGTATGTTTCTAACTCTACCATTTGGGGCAAGTCAGCTTGAGCAAAGCCCAGGACCAGATGGATTCACTGCTGAATTCTACCAGACATTTAAAGAAGAAATAACTCCAATTCTTCTCAAACTATTCAGAACAATCGAAGAAGAGGGAATCCTCCCAAATTCTTTCTATGAAGCCAGCATCACCTTAATTCCTAAGCCGGAAAAAGATGCAGCACTGAAAGAGAATTACAGACCAATATCCCTGATGAACATAGATGCAAAAATCCTCAATAAAATTCTCGCCAATAGATGCAACAACACATCAGAAAGATCATCCACCCAGACCAAGTGGGATTTATCCCTGGTATGCAGGGATGGTTTAATGTGCGCAAGACAATCAATGTGATACACCACATTAACAGACTGAAGAAGAAAAACCATATGATTATCTCAATAGATGCCGAGAAAGCATTTGATAAAATACAACACCCGTTCATGATGAAAACTCTAAGCAAACTGGGTTTGGAAGGAACATTCCTCAATACAATCAAAGCAATCTATGAAAAACCCACAGCCAACATCCTATTGAATGGGGAAAAATTGGAAGCATTTCCACTGAGATCTGGGACCAGACAGGGATGTCCACTCTCACCACTGCTATTCAATATAGTTCTGGAGGTTCTAGCCAGAGCTATTAGGCAAGAAAAAGAAATTAAAGGGATACAAATTGGGAAGGAAGAACTCAAACTATCCCTCTTTGCAGATGACATGATTCTTTATTTAGGGGACCCAAAGAACTCTACTAAGAGACTATTGGAACTCATAGAAGATTTTGGCAAAGTAGCAGGGTATAAAATCAATGCACAAAAATCAACAGCCTTTGTATACACAGACAATGCCATGGCTGAGGAAGAACTTCTAAGATCAATCCCATTCACAATAGCTACAAAAACAATCAAATACCTTGGAATAAACTTAACCAAGGACGTTAAAGATCTCTATGATGAAAATTACAAAACCTTAAAGAAAGAAATAGAAGAGGATACCAAGAAATGGAAAAATCTTCCATGCTCATGGATTGGAAGAATCAATTTCATCAAAATGTCCATTCTCCCAAAAGCAATTTATAAATTCAATGCAATACCAATCAAGATACCGAAGACCTTCTTCTCAGATCTGGAAAAATTGGTGCTGAAATTCATATGGAGGCACAAGAGACCTCGAATAGCTAAAGCAATCTTGTACAACAAAAACAAAGCCGGAGGCATCACAATACCAGATTTCAGGACATACTACAGGGCAGTTGTAATTAAAACAACATGGTACTGGTACAGAAACAGATGGATAGACCAATGGAACAGAATGAAACACCAGAAATCAACCCAAACATCTACAGCCAACTTACATTTGATCAAGGATCTAAAACTAATTCCTGGAGCAAGGACAGTCTATTCAATAAATGGTGCTGGGAAAATTGGATTTCCACGTGCAGAATCATGAAGCAAGACCCCTACCTTACACCTTACACAAAAATCCACTCAACATGGATTAAAGACCTAAATCTACGACCTGACACCATCAAGTTACTAGAGAACATTGGAGAAACCCTTCAAGATATTGGCACAGGCAAAGAGTTTCTGGAAAAGACCTGGGAGGCACAGGCAGTCAAAGCCAAAATTAACTATTGGGATTGCATCAAATTGAGAAGTTTCTGTACTGCAAAAGAAACATTCAGGAGAGTGAAGAGACAACCGACAGAATGGGAAAAAATATTTGCAAACTATGCAACAGATAAAGGGTTAATAACCAGAATCTACAAAGAGATCAAGAAACTCCACAAAAACAAAACCAACAACCCAATTAAGAGATGGGCCAAGGACCTCAATAGACATGTTTCAAAAGAGGAAATCCAAATGGTCAACAGGCACATGAAAAAATGTTCAAGATCATTAGCAATCAGGGAAATGCAAATCAAAACTACAATGAGGTTTCACCTCACCCCGGTTAGAATGGCTCACATGCAGAAATCTACCAACAATAGATGCTGGCGAGGATGTGGGGAAAAAGGGACACTAACCCACTGTTGGTGGGAATGCAAACTGGTCAAGCCACTATGGAAGTCAGTCTGGAGATTCCTCAGAAACCTGAAGATAACCCTACCGTTCGACCCAGCCATCCCACTCCTTGGAATTTACCCAAAGGAATTTAAATTGGCAAACAAAAAAGCGGTCTGCAGCCTAATGTTTATTGCAGCTCAATTCACAATAGCTAAGACCTGGAACCAACCTAAATGCCCATCAATGGTAGACTGGATAAAGAAATTATGGGATATGTACTCTTTAGAATACTATACCGCAGTAAGAAACAACGAAATCCAGTCATTTGCAACAAAATGGAGGAATCTGGAACACATCATGCTGAGTGAAACAAGCCAGTCCCAAAGGGACAAATACCATATGTTCTCCCTGATCGGTGACAACTGACTGAACACCAAAAAGGAAACCTGTTGAAGTGGAATGGACACTATGGGAAACGGTGACTTGATCAGCATAGCCCTGTTAATGAACAACTTAATACATTATCCCTCTTAGTAGTTTTTTTTGTCTGATCTACTTAATATGACTGGTTTAACTCTGTAATTAATACACAGTTATTCTTAAGTGTTGAAGCTCTCATTTATTAAACAGGTCAAATAAAGAGAAGAAAAAATTGAAAATTTAATACTACATGGTCAGCCTTACAAATGGTACTTAAGGATGTGCTACACACAGAAACAAAGAAACGTAATCATCATCCAAAAGAATGTGAAGGCAGAAAACAAAAAGAACAAAGGAGATTCAAAACAAACATTAGGAATATTCATGGAGAAAAAATGGCAAAGCCAAGTCATTATTTATCAATAACAACCTTGAAAGAAAATGTATTCAATTTTTCAAAAAAAAGAGATACAAAGCCTGGATTAGTAGATTAAAAATGGAATCCATAAATACACTTCCTACTGTAAGCACTATTCACAAATAAAGGTAACACATAACCAGAACATGAAAAAATCGCAAAAGTGATTCCAGGCAACTGGAAATTAAAACAAGCAGAAATAGAAAAATTCAAAGCAAAGAAACTTCAAGAAAACTGTTAAGAGACAAAGAAGGATATTATAAAATGATTAATGAAACCCAGCTATTTACAAAAACAGTTAATGGATCTTAAGTGAGATATAAGCTTCAATAGTGACAGAGAAATTTAATAACCCACTTTCATCTTTGGACAGATCAACCAGACCCAAAAAAAGATTAATAAAGGAACAACAGAGCTTTACTTTACTATCTAACAAAAGTATCTAATTGATACTTATAGAACATTTCAACACACAGTTTTAGAATACAGATTCTTTTTGTTAGTACATGGAATATTCTCTAAGATATATCATACACTAAACCATAAAACAGGTCTCAACAATTTTAAATAAAAAAATTTTAATTGCATCAGGTGTATTTTTATCTTTTCTAACCAATATGGAATACAGCTTGAAATTAGGATGAATAAAGCACTAGAAAACTGTATGTATGGAGACAACATTTTCTTGAACGAACAGTGGAAAGCAATTTACAGATTCAATTCGACTCCATTAAAAATACCAAGGACATTCTTCTCCAAGCTAGGAAAAAAAAAAATCCAAAACATCATATGGAAACATAAGAGACCCAGAATACACAAAGAGATTTTAAAAAATAGAAACAAAGCCAGAAGCATCACAATATCAGATTTCAAAACATGCTATGGGGCTGTTATAATCAATAGAGTGTGGTACTTACACAAAAACAGACATAGGGCCAAATGGAAAAGAATAGAATCCCCGTAAATTAATCCACAAATACCTAACTACCTACCTTTGAAAAATGAGTTAAAATCATTCCCAGAAGAAAGGCTGTTCTCTTCATGAAATAGTTTTGGGAAAACTTGATCTATGCATTCAGAAGTATGAAGCAAGACCAATATACTACAACTTATAATAAAAATCAACACACAGTGAACCAAGGAAATAAACTATAGATGTAAAACCATCAAATTACTAGAGGGCAGCATAGGGTAAACACCACAACACATTGGCATAGAGAAAGACTTCTTGGAAAAAAAACCCAGAAGCACAATCAATCAATTAAAAATAGACAAATGTGATTACATCAAGCTAAGACAATTCTGCACAGCAAAAGAAACAATCATAAAGGGACATGGCCAAAAGAGAATGGGAGAAAATATTTGCAAACTATGCATCTGATAAAGGATTAATATCCAGAATACATTATGTCCTCAAACTCTGAGACAACACAACAAATAATTCAGTTATGAAATGGGCAAAGGAAATGAATAGGCATTTTTCAAAGGATGAAATACAAATGGCAAACAGACACATGAAAAAATGTTCAGGATCACTAGACATCAGGGAAATGTAAATAAAAAGAACAATCACGTATTACCTCATGCCAGTTAGAATGGCTGTCATCCAAAAATTAAAAAATGATAAGTACTTATGATAAGTACAACAATTATGGAAGACAGCGTGGAGATTATGCTTAGTGAAATATGCCAGACCCAAAAAGACAACTACTCAGCAGTTAAAAACATGAAATCCTGTCTTTAAAAACAAAATATATGCAACTGGAAACCATTATACTTAGTGAAATAAGCTGGTCTTAAAAAAATAAATACTGTATGCTTTTTCTGATATGGGATAACTAAGAGAGCACATAAAAAAGTAATTTATAAAAGTGAAATTGACATTTTAAAATTCGATGATTTTTAACATTTATCTCGATTGTTGAGGAACAGTGGATTTGTCTTCATAATATTTGTGGAATTCTTTAATTAGTATAGAATTAATATTACGGGCATAAGGTAAACTGAAAATAGATTTCTGTAAGAATTAGGAATTTGAATAGGAGAGGGAGGAGGAAGAAGTGTGGAAGTGTGGGAGTGTGGGAGACAGGGAGGGTAGGGTGGCAAAACTATCACTAGGTTCCTGAATCTCTATATAGTAGATACTTGAAATTTGTATACTTTAATAATATTAAAAATATATTCAAAAATAATATGGAAAAACATATACATAAAAGATGGTTACTCTGAAAAAGTGAAAACATTTTTGCTATCTGAATTATATAAACAATATTGTTCCTTAGTGGTTTATAACCCACACTTCAATTCAAAAAACTAAAAAGAAAAACTATATAAAACCTTTATGAAGATACTTTTGTCCATATTCTCTTGTGTTAAATCTGAGACATTTGCTATTCCTCTTGTCATTTAACCTAAATGGTTCAAAATAGCTTTGAGAGAATAAGGCATTGATCAAAATCTCTTGAAAGTTAGAGGAATCTCAGGTAAGGCCTAAAATCCTTGGTCTTTAAATATTGGAAATAAATAGTAAATTATAATCACACACAGGAATTATGAAGTATGGTGAGACACAACATAAAGTGAGTTGCAGATTTTGCCATATGGTTACATTTATGAGCAGTGATCCAGGGGAATCAGGCAGTTTATGGCATCCTATAGCAGTATATTCTGAACAAATAAGGTATACAGTTTGGGTTCTTTGCTACATTACATGTAACTTTCAAGAAAGCCTTCAGTAAGACCACTAGTCTGTAAGAAACTCTGGTATTAAGAAGAAAACTTGCTGATTCTCAAAAGCAGAACACTAAAATTGGAAGACTAAAGGCTGTGTAGCAGAAAAAAAAATTAATTACATAACAGAAGGAAGCAAAGTTAAAGTGAAATGATGTCAAAGATCACAGAGCTTGCAACAGAACCAGAGACCAGCCTCCCTATTTCTTTTTACTTGGATTTATTTTATTTTAAAGGTAGAATTTCAGACAACCAGAGACAGACAGAGGCGGGATGGCAGGAGAAAAAGACACAGAGAGATCTTCCATCTTCTGGTTCACTCCCTAAATGGCTGCAAAGTCAGGGGCTGGACTGAGCAGGAGCCAAGAGGCAGGAACTCCATCCAGTTCTCCCATGTGGCTGGCAGGGGTTCAAGTAATTAGACGAAATCCACTGCTTGGCCAGGAACATTAGCAGGCAGAAGGATTCCAAGTAGAGCAGCCAGGACTTACATACACACTCATATGGGATGCCAGCATCCAACTGTGCTGCAATACTGGCTCCAACCTCCAGATTTCTACACACAAACACACATACACTCACAGAGACTTACCCAAGAAATACTTTGCTTCATTTAAAAAGATTGTTTCTACTGTAAAGAAAACAGCCCAATAATGGGTTCAGAAGGGTGGACCAGTTTCTTATTAATGATCTTACTAAGGGCCAGTATTTTTAGCCACAGAACAGGAGATAACCCACTACCCTTTTATCTTCTATGCCACCATAGGTCTGGAAGACAACAAGAAGAGCATGGGGATGCAGCAGGTTAAGCTGCCACATAGGATGCAGGTATCCCACATAAGAAATGGTTTCCCAGCTACTCTACTTCCAATCCAGTTCCCTGTCAATGCACCTGGGAACGCAGAAAATGCCCCCAAGTACTTGGCACCTGCCACCCACCACCCACCACCCATGTGGGAGACCTGGAAGGAGTTCCTGGCTCCTGGTGAGGGTCATCCAGACCTGGTCATTGAAGCCATATGGGGAATCAACAAGGGAATGGAAGATCAACATCAGTTTCTCCCTCTCTGCCACATAAATGTGTAAGTAAATGGTTTTTTTTTAAATAAATACAAGGGGGCCAACAATGACACAGTGGGGTAAGCGGCTGTCTGCAGCACCAGCGTCCTACACAGTCACCAATTTGAGTCCCAGCTGACCACTTCTGATCCAGCTCCCCGCTGATGCACCTGGGAAAGCAGACAAAGATGGCCAAGTGCTTGGGTCCCTGTACCCACATGGGAGACCAATGAAGCTCCTAGCTCCTGGCTTCATCCTGGCCCAGCCTTGGCAGTTGCGGCCATTTGGGGAGTGAACCAGTGGATGAAAAATCTGTCTCTCCATCTCTGTGACTCTCTCAAATAAATCATTCATGAATCAATTTGGCTTCTGGGACTTAAGTGTCAATTTGAAGTTTCTGTTACTTAATCTCAGATTTTAGCTGACAATCAGTTAAGTACACCATATTTACTATGGTAGGAGAGGAAGAGAGAAAAAAATCAATCTTCCTACTTCCATCAGCTGATTCACCCGGCAAATGACCTCAACAGCCATGGCTTGTCCAGGCTGAAGCCAGGAGCTTAGAACTCTATCCGGATCTTGGATGTGTGTGACAGAGGCCTAAAGTACTCAGGACACCTTCTGCTGCTTTTACATGCACATTAGAGAAATGGATCAGAGTGTAGTAGACAGAACTTGAACTAGCACTCATATGAGAAGCTGGCGTCACAGGTAACCATTCTATATTTCTTCCTTTAATGAAAATTTTCAGAAATTAATAGAGATGTCTGCTTTACAACTCTGACTATATTTAATAACTAAATTTTACAATATAATGGTAAATTTTTATGTATTTCTTAGAAAAGTTGAAAGTATTGCTGAAAAATAATTTAATTTGTAATGTGAAAATATGTAAAATCAATATTTATGGACAGGAAAAAATGAGCAATTTTGGAAATTCAGTCCAGTTATGAAAGAGGATGTGAAATTTGCTATGGAGGAATTAAAAAAAGTGTTCCTCAAATTTACAGGTCTTTGAAGAAGACACAAAGTACTTGATTTTATGAACAGATAATGATGGAGGGTGAAATAACAAATGGGAATATTCAAATTTTGAGCTTTGTTGTTTAAACACAGGAGAGCTTAAACACATAAGGGGGGCTTGAAAAATCTCATGAAAAATACTTATCATGAAAAATTAGACATGGTTTTCAAAACTTTTGCACTAAAATAAATATATCAACTAATTCCATTTCCTGGAAACACTTTGAAATTCCCTCATATTAAATGTCATCTCTGTAAGATGGACAATTGTGAAAGCTGTACTCACTGACCATACCAAAAGTGAGATAGACAGATAACTGCCAGAAAAATCTCTTACATTTATTTTTAAGATGCAAATATGAAACAATATCCTAAAATAAAGGCTGGCCAAATGTGGTATAGCCATACAGTGGAACACTATTTAGTCCTGAAAAATGAATAACAGAAATATATCCCATATGGCAAGACAAAATAATGCAGACACAAAAAAAATCACATATTGTGTGATCAAGTTTGAGGGAAATCAGTAGTTACTGCTTAATGGAATACAGTTTCTTAGAAGGGGCACACATCTTCTAAAGTTAGGCTGTGATAATGATTATAAAACTCTGGAAATACACTTAAAACTTCAAAACAGTGAATTGCATGCCATATAAATTGTCAGCAAAGCAGTTATTAAAAATATTTTTGAAACCCATTTAGGATAACCCCCAAAACCACATCTTCCTTTGCCTACAGCATATGTTCCTATTCTAGAGCTCATCTTTTTTCCCAAACCTGCCCCCACATATCTGAAAGAAATATGTAAATTACCTCAGAGATGCTACAAACAAACTGCTGGCTAGATGTCTCTGGCACTATTATGAGACAATTGTTTTATGAAAACAAAAAGAGGTTTAAACTTAACGGATGAAAGATTAGTTTCTACTGACACAGCAAACTTTCTTTTTCGAAAGCTACTACTTTAAGGGTATGGAAACCACGCCCAGACGTAATCCCACGTTCGCGGGCAAATACAGTTACAGTAACATGTGAAATCGTTAGTGCCCATTTTAAAATTCAACAGCGTCTTGCCAAGTCACTATGCTTGTTTCGTCACTTCCGGTCGCCGAACTCCCGTATTCCACTTCGTCTTTGCCGAGCTGTCGCACAGCCACACATTTCGCGAACATCGCTGTGATGGCCGCCCAAAGAGGTACCCTGGACGCCATCAGCTTTGCTTTGAGTAAACTTGAAGAGGAAAAACTGCCTGAAGGATTCAGGATTGAGGCCACCAAGACTCAGCAAGATGACAATAAACTGTTCGTCGGAGGACTCCCGTACAATATCAGTAAGGAAACTCTTCTTAACTATTTGTCTCAGTTCGGCGAAATCTTAGATATAATGATTAAACTCAATCCAGACACAGGACTATCCAAAGGGTTTGGATTCGTGCTTTTCAAAGATTCTGCTGCTGTTGAAAAGGTGCTCCAAGTGAAAGAGCACAAATTAGATGGAAGGAAAATAGATATAAAAAGGGCAAGAGCCATGGAACCTAAATTCCCCCGTAAAAAGGTTTTTGTAGGCGGGTTGAACCCTCATACTTCAGAAGTAAAAATCAGAGAGTACTTTGGGAACTTTGGAGAGATTGAGAGTATTGAGCTTCCAGTGTGCCCAAGAACAAAAACAAGACAAGCTTTCTGTTTCATCACGTACACTAGTGAGATACCAGTGAGAAAGCTGTTAGAAACGAGGTACCATCTAGTTGGCTCTGGGCGCTGTGAAATTAAAATTGCTGCTGTGACAGAAAATCGGAGATGTCCACACAAGGGTGGAAGAGATTTTCCATTTGTTGGGTCACACAGCACCAGGGGAGGAGGCTGTGAATTTAAAGGAAGATCAAATGCAAGTGGAGCTCACAGCGCAATCCAAAAGGGTCCCGAGGTGTTTCAGAATGATTGGAAGGCAATCCCAAATATGTGGGGAGAAATACCGAGTGTTTGCGGAGCAACTGCAAATGTTTGCGGCACAACCCCACACCTTCTTGGAGCAAACCCACACTACTGTGGGGCAATCTCAAATGTTTTCGGGGCAAATCCATATGTTCAGGGGGCAAACCCATATCAACGCGGGCAGATCCCACATGTCTGCGAAACAAACGCCAAAGTTTGCATGGCAAATCCAAATATTTTTGGAGCAAGTGCTGATGCAGCAAACCCAAATGGCTTTGGAACAAATCCATATGTTTGTGGGGCAAACCCAAATGATTTTGGAGCGAATCCAGCAGGTTGCGTGGCAAGCCCAGATGTTTTCAGAGCTAATGCAGCAGTTTGCATAGCAGATCCAAATGTTTTCGGAGCAAATCCTGCTATTTGTGCCGCAAACCCACTTGTTGGGGGGCCAATGCCAGGTGTCTTTGGAGCTATCGGAGAAGGGGGATGTGTTTCTCCCATGCTTGTTCCTGTTCCCTTCTCAGTCATCAATGAAGGACTTAACTTCTCTGATCAAGTCAATAGTAATTTCCAGAACGTCAATAATAATCCTCTAAGTTTTACTGGCTATAGTGACTGTTTCCTTGGATATAACCAGGGGACTCATGTAGCACCTAGACTTCATAATTACAACGTGCAAATAAATGAGGCCACTCCTTTTGGTAATGATAAGAAAGTTATCAGCCATTCTGAAGAGGAACATTGAAGCCACTACTGAAGTAACCACTAGGAATGAAAATTTCATTATTCATAGAAAATGACCAAATGACTGTTTTCTTAGATGTAATAACTATTTCTCCCTAAACTGTTTCCAGCTGTTTTAAAACACCAGTTATTTTTCCATGACCGCTTGAAATTGGAGTCACACCACAAGGAAACCAGTTATGGACAGGTGTTTTTTTTTTTTTTTCTTTAAATCCAAGTTCAAGAATGTTTTCTGAAAAATAAATACCTGTAAGCTTTATAAGAAATTCTTTAGTGGCTTTTATTGAAAGTTGATTTATTTTGATTTATGGTGAGGGGAATCTGGGAAGTTTTACATGGCTATATAACTTTTTCTTCTTTCTTCTTTTTTGCCAAGGGTGGTTATTTGGATTAGAGCTCCACAGGTTCAGGGAAAGAGATCTTATGGTTTCCCTCTAGATTCTCCATATGTTTAAACAATACCTTCTGGCATTCATTCAATATTAATTAAAAGTTTTTCAAAACCAAAAAGTGTTCAGTGTAGATTGATAATCAGTCTGTACAAAAAAAGTCAAAAGTAACCAAAATTATCAAAAGGAAAAAAATGAGACATAATATGCTCCACTCAACTTGATATTAATAAAATATCATTTAAACATACAAAATTGAGATATTTTATATCATTTTTTTCATACCAAGTCAATGAAATCTAATATGTATTTTAACTTTCTTTAAAGATTTGTTTAGTCATTGAAATCTAGGATGTATTTTAACTTTCTTTAAAGATTTACTTATTTGAAATGGAGAATCATAAAGAAACTGGGAGGCAAAGAGAAAAGAGATGTTAATCCATTGATCATTCCCCAAATGGCCACAACAGCGGCAACTGGGCCAGGCCAAGGTGAGGAACCAGAGACTCCATCCAGGTCCCACATGGGCGGTAAGGGCCCAAGTAGAGCCATCTTCCACTGCTTTCCCAGGAGCATTATCAGGGAGCTAAATTAAAAGTAGAGCAGCTGGGACTTGAACTGGCACTTATGTGGGATGCCAGCACCACGAGCTGCAGCTTAACCCACTGTACCAGAATGATAACTGCTGCATTTTAGTTTTATAGCATATCTCAGTTCAGGCTAATAACATTTTTAAGGGCTCAACCCATGTGGATAGTGGTTATCATGGATGATACAACAGCCTCTCCCAAAATTACATGCTGAAGGACTGAAAGCTCTTTAAATACATGTTTAGCACTCAGTTCTCTCTACAAGTATGTAAAAATCAGTGAGACTCATGCTCTGTCATGTTATTCCTGGTCAGGTATACAAGACATACATGAAACCAAGATTCTGATTATTGTGTTAGAATATGGGAGTAAACTTCAAGAATTAAAATAATTTGTACATTAGAGAGAAAATGACTATTTCAAAATATACAGGGGCAGCTGCCAAATTGATGTATTATATAGTGTGGTTTCTGTTTCTTGAAAGAATTTTTTTGTTATTTTTACATCTAACAAAGGAAAAAAATTAAAAAGAAGGTAAGAAACGATTCCGGTGGGATGATTTTAACATGCACAAGGTCCCTGGGGTTTCTTCTTTGCTTGCTTTCTTCTTACCCTGTCCCTCTACACACAGACACACACACTTTCTGTAAAACTTGAAAATAGAAAGCAAAAACCCTCAACTGTTGTAAGTCATGCAATTAAAGTTGATTACTTATAAATATGAACTTTGGATCACTGTATAGACTGTTAAATTTGATTTCTTATTACCTATTGTTAAAATAAACTGTGTGAGACAAACACCCTGAAAAAAAAAAGAATATGGGAGTAAATTTGAAGTTTAAGGATTGAGAACCTATTTAGAAATATTAGAATGCAACTACACTAAAGCTACATTAAGATCTATTGTCTTTTTCTATTCTGATAATACAGCAAGGGGCTCTTACACATAACAAGAAAATAAAAATAAATACTGAGCAAGCATTTAGCCTAAAGGTTAAGATATTTGTATCCCACAACAGAGTGCCTGGATTTCATTTCTGGTTCACGCTCCTGATTCCAGCATCTGAACAACAGAAACCCTAATAAGTGGTTATAATGGCTCATAAAATTGTGTCCTTGGCACCCACTTGGGAGACCTGAATTTTATTTCTGGTTTCTCTCTCCAGTTCCAGGCTAGCATTTGCCTTTGTGGATATTTGAAAAGTGAATCAGCAGATAAGAGTTCACTATCCCTGTCTTTGTCTCTCTCCCTCTCCTGCATATTTTTAAAATTTAAGATTAAAGAAAATTAAATAACAAAAGAGAAATAAAGGAATAAATAGATAACAAGAACACTAAAGAAATAGGAGAAGGCAATGTAAAGGGAGCATTAGGTTTTAATTTAACTTTTAGTGGAACTCCTTGTAACTTAAATTTTTAAACAACTGGAATTGCATTAATGATGAGATAATTTTAAATCAGAAGATATTTTATTAAGAATACGGAGAAGAAATACAGGTGAAATTTCTGTGGAAGATTATTTGTGTGTGTCTGTGTGTATATCAGCATAGGTATTCTTGAGAGTTTGATTCTTTTTCCTCTTAGGAACTAAACTAAGTGGAGTTTTTCAAAAATTTGGTGGAAAATAGGAAAGATAATTTATTCTAGTAAAAAATTTTTCAAAACAAATAAACATGAGGAATATTCCAAAAGTGTGTGGAAAATGTACATTATGAAAAAAGCATGAATTTCAAAACTCTTTCATACCAAAATAAAACTTACTTGTCAATTCCATTTTTCTACAACTTTAAAAAATTTTACTAAGCTGAAAGAAAAGATGGTACATATATACTATGGAATATTACTCAGTTATAAAAAGGAATGAAATCATATCGTTTGAGACAAAATAGATACAACTGGAAAACACTACTATACTTAGCAAAATAAACAAGTCCTGAAAAGAAAATAGCATGTTTTCCCTGATCTGTGGTAAGTAATAGAGTATAAAAAATGTCATTTATAACTATTTGCATAGCAATTGAATAGAATTATTCCTGTTCATAAACTGTTGAGAAGAAATGGCTTAAAATTTAAATGAACTTAGTTATTATAACCACAGAAAAATATTTAGATGTTACATGGTCATTGTGTAAATTTCATTGGAAGAAATTATGAATCACTAATTGACATAAATGGTCATTTATACATTCAACTATTGTGTATAGTCTTTGTTTATATTCCCATTCAGGTCTTTTTGCTTTTTAGTGTTAAAATTTCTATTTGGTGATATGTTAAGCTTCTTTACTATAATGTAAATATAAAATGTTATATCAAAAATAAAAAATAATGAAATACTGTGTGAGGGAGGGAAGAGGGGAAAATCATTTTATTCTTAGACTTGCATGTATGAAGTATTAAATACTAATTAAAATGAAAATAAAAAATGAAAAATAAAAATACACTCACACACAAAAATAAGAAAAGCACATTTCCAGAGATGGAAAAGGAGAGAAATCTGCCCGGGTGTTCACTCACCAAATTGCTTAAAAAAAAAAAAAAGCCAGATCTGGGACAGGCCAAATCTGTGGCAGGGTCTCAAGTACTTAGGCCATATTCTGCTGTATTCCCAGACACATTAGCAGGAAACTGGTTCATAAGCAGGGTAGCCGGGTCTCAAATTGGCACTCCAGTACAGGAAGGGATGCCAGTGTACAAGGGGAGGCTTAACCTGCTGTGCCAGAACATCACCTCCACAAATTTTTGTAATTCCCTCATATATTGTACTGAACATCAGCTTGAAAATATCAGGGGAATTAATCAATTGAGTTAATTTAAATATTGCCCCATGATCAATGTCCTAGGAATAGCTCATGAAAGCCTAAAGTTTTCTGATGATTTAAAAACAAATAATATACACACATAAATGAGTTTTTATTTCATATTTACAGTATATTATCAGTAAAACAAGATTTTTATATTATTCCTTGAAGGAAATATTTATTGAGTTAAATTTATATGAAAGAAGATCAAATAAAACTTTTCAAAGAAGAAACCCTTACTGTGTAGTAAAGGAATATTTTTTTCTTCACTCATATAAATATTAAATAGTCACAAAGCCATTAAAATCATTGTAGTATATTATTCCTATGAATGTTTTAAAATACTTAAAATTTACCAAAATACTATATTTATAGTAAAACTGATAAAATCAGGCCTTCCTACTGCTTTCCTTTAATTTTAGCTACCTACCTAGGTGGTATCTGTCTGTGTCTGGCTTATTTCACTAAATATGATACCATTCAGTAGCAACCATTTTGCTGCAAGTAACAGAATTACATTATGTTTTATATCTGAATAACATTCATATATATATTTTAAATATGTTTTATATATATAATTTTCATTATCTAGTTGTCTGATGGTAGACTGGTTGTTTCATATTTTGGCTGTGAAAACTGCTGCTATAAACATGGTGGAAGAGGTTATCTCTTTTATAACAATCACTTCATGTTTTTTGGCTCTATACCTAATAGATTATGACAAGTCAATTTCTACTTTTTTTGTCTTAGGAAGTTTCCATACTATATTCCACAGGGGCTTCACTGAATTACATTACCAGCAACAGCATATAATACTTTTCTTTCTACACAACTTCACCATCATTTGTTGTTTTTATTTTTAAAATTTTTATTTTTTCTTGAAATCAGAAATATTAATATCACAAAGTGAGGGATTAATAAGATGAGCATAAAGTGGGGGAAAGAAGGATGTATTGACACATGGTCTGAGTCAATGAAATAATATTTGTAACTTAAACAATATTGCATTGACACAATATTTATATTCTATGCTTTTCTTTGTGATATTGGATTATTTCATTCGCCATAATGATGTCCATTTTAATGCAAAAGTGAAGATTTTATTATTTTGTGGCTAATATTCCCTCCTATGTATACACATTCCCTCCTGTGTATACCACATTTTCTTTATCCAGTCATCACTTTGAAAGACATCTAGGTTAATTCCTAATCTTTGCTATTGTGAATTGACCTCCTACAAATATGGAACCACAAATAACTCTTTCATAAGCTGACTTCATTTTATTTGGCTGTTTTCACAAAATTGGGATAGCCGGGTCACATGGTAGATTTAGTTTTCCGAGAACACTCCATACATATTTCCATAATGGTTGCAACAATTTGCATTCCTATAAATAATGTATTATGATACCCTCTTCGCAAGCTGAGCAGCTTGCATTTTCATGATGGCTAGTGACTCTGAGCATTTTTTCATGTATCTGTTGGCAATATGTAGTCCAGCCTTTGAAAAATGACTATTCACACCATTTGCACACGTATTAACTGGATTGCATGTTTGTTCTGCTTCTTGGGCTCCCTATATAATCTGAATATTACTCCTTCATCAGATGCATATTTTGCAAATATTTTTCCCATCTGTCACTTGTCTCATTACTTTAATTGTTCCCTTTTCTGTCCAGATGCTGCTTAATTTGGTATAAATCTACTTGTCTATTTTTAATTTTATTGCATGTATTTTTGGAGTTTTACACAAGAAGTTTTTGCCTATGTCACTGTCTAGCATCATTTCCCCTATATTTTCCTATAATACTTTGATGGTTTTAGTTCTTAAGTTTAAAATCATTGATGCAAATAAAAGTTTAAAAAAAAAGACTAAATGAAATAATGCATATGAAGAGGTGTGTGTCCAGCAGTACTTCTAACACACAAAAAGTACTAAATGATTTATTGCCTAAAAAAATAAAATCATTGATGCATTTTTTCTTGAATCTCATCTAGTGTATTGTTATGCTTATCTTGTATTTTTATTTGATGTACTAAGCACTTCATTGCTAATGTTTATTTAGTTCTCTTGCAATATCTTAATTCTTTGCTGAATTTCTTTTCCATGGCATGAATTGATTTCTTAACTTCATTTAATTGTTCCTCTGTATTTTTATGTAGCCTTATGATCATTCTTTTCAATTCTTTTTCAGGCATTTCAACAATCTTCCTTTCTTCAAACCCCAGCATTAATGCAGGATCTTGATCCTGTTTCAGAGTCAGCTTACTGTGCTGTTGAAGTTTCTTGTGTTTCTATGATAATATTGTGCACCTGAAGGATTCCTTGTTTCTGTTCCTACTGGAGGATTGGATTTTATTGATTTTAGGCTCTATACCAATACCCCTACATATTGGTTTGATATAGTCTTTTGTTTCAGTTACATTTTGTAATATATTCTGTTTCTATTTGCTATAATTGATGGGTGGGAGTGGAAGTGAGAGGGCTGTATGGGATAAAGAATCACTATATTCCTAAAACTGTGCTTAAGAAATACATGGCAGCCAGCACTGTGGCATAACAGGTAAAGCCGCCACCTGAAGTGCCTGCATCCCATATGGGTGCCAGTTCAAGTCGTGGCTGCTCCCTTTCTAATCCAGCTCTCTCTTATACCCTGGGAAAGCAGTAGATGATGTCTCAAGTCCTTGGGCCCCTGCACCCACGTGGAAGACCCATTAGAAGCTCCAGTATCCTGGCTTCCCTAGAAATCCAACCTGGTCAAAATCATAAGATCCTAATGTAAAAGGCAGTTCTGATGTGTTGATACTGTAGATGGAGCTACATGGTTGCCTGAGCTAACGCCCTTTAGTATTCATTTAATTAGTATAATGCTTCATGGTCAAAATGGACATTAGAAAAAAATAACTGATAAGTGTTAATCCCCAACTATTCACACATTTCCATAATCCGTATTATTCTTTCTCACATGCAGAAATGTGCTCAAGAGGGATGTTTGTAAATTGTAGCTTTCAATTTTGCCATCTCTCATCCTTGTCTTAAAACTATGTAGAACTACAACATAAAATATATTAATGGCTCTCTATAAGTGAAGATATAAAAAATTGATTATAAATTTTAACTTTAAAATCTAAGTAAAAGCTCCATAGAATACTAGACACAGCCTGATAAAATGTCAACATGATTCCCTAAGGGAAGCCAGATATTCTAGAATACCGTTTTTAACAGCCGCCACTATTCTGTCGCTCCCTGATTAGCTTGGGGGAAGGGTTGTCACAGACATGCTAAAAAGGCTCCTAAAAAAATAAAACGATAAGAAGATATTGCTTGAAGGGAATAGATGCATGGTAGCTGATGCCAAAAATCTTCTGCTGAAATTCACTTTGTAATTCCATTTATATAGTCACATAAACACACAGAACTCCTAACTCATCCAATAAAACCCCAACAGAGGCTTCATTTGAAAAAATAAATAACAACCACCATCAAGTATTTATAGATTGCTGTAAGGTCAACATCTTCAGCAAAAGCTAATCAGCTAATAGCCATCCTGACTCCCTAGTTAGATGGTTTATTTCTGTCACACAGAGAAAACAAGAAAGCTGTGAATAGTTTTCCCAGCCCTATGAGGCAATCAGGGACAATATCAAAAAATATTTGCAACCTGCTTAAATAAGTGGTAGAGCAGGCCAATTATTTCTTGCTGAACATAATCAAAAATTAAACAAAATAATAAAAATAATAGTAGCCATCATATTTTAGGTGTTACCTATTTTCCAGACTCTCTATGCATGACATTATTCAGTTTGTTCTTCACAATGACTATCTGAAGAAAGTGATCATTGTTTTATCACGTAAATAAGGAAGCCAGATTAAGTTTTTAGTGTATAGAAATACAGCTAAGCAGTCACAGACTCAGGCTGTGCATACAGCTCTTTCAACATTCTTGGTGTCTGCTATTTCTTCCATGATATCACCTCATTTACCAGAGCATCATGTGCAAACTAAGTCAAACTAATACTTTAATGGTCTTCTAATAAAAAAGTACTCAAAGAAAAAAATTCTGAAATATTTAAACATCAAGAGGGTGGGAAACAAGCTCAGGTAATAGTGGTAACAACAGGAAAAATGAATTGGAACACAAAAAACTCTACATTGAAAGGTAGATAAAAGCTACTTTCTTAAATCATAGAACTGCTGTGACAATTTTACTATGAAAAAGGCTAGAGATGACCTAATACTTTTGATGTTTGTATGTTCTGAATGAAAAACTGATCGAAAATATATTACAGAAAATGTGCTATGTTGGAACAAAGCAATAGAACGGGAAAGAAGGGTGAGACACAATGTCCAAATACAAAGATGGAGTGAATTAAATCCCTGAACAGGGACTCAAAAGTATCTTAGGATAAGGACTACCAACAACAAATGCCTATAGTGAATACCTTCTCACACAATACGTTCTAGGATATAAGAGAGGAAATGCTATAACATCAACAAAAAAAAGATTTCTTGATGCTGAAATATTCCTTCTGCCACTGAGCTAGCTTGGAAATGATGAGTGAAATAGATGGAAAGAGAAAAACAGATTGGTGCAAACAGATATATGTTTGTACACAGATATCCACAAATCAGTTTTCTTAAAGGACTCAAGTGTCAAGTAGACTATGCAATGAATTTTTTTGGCCTAATGCATATTCCCTTTCATCGGATATGATTTATTTTATTTTATCCCCTCCCAAAGAAAACTTATTGTTTTAAATACATTGAATTCACAGAGAAGTCTAAAGGAATCTAACTTTGATTTTACCTCCCTCAAGGCAAACCATAAGGAGGGGCTTTTAATAATGTTATATGCAATATAAATTCTCTAGCAGCATCACATTAAAAGCAGAGTAAGTCTATTATTTCGGAATACTTGAATGTCCATGACTCTAAGAAATCTATGAAACATTTCATCTACAAAACTCTGGCAGCTTTCACAGTACCAACTTGAACTGATTATAATTGATACTTCAAAATATGATTTGTATATATACACAAATCCCTGCACTCACACAGCTTCTTTGTTACTTTCTTTATAAATGATGCTTTTGGAAAAAATAATGGCTAACTCATATTATGAGGAGGCTAGGAGACACCACGTGAAAATATTAAAAACCTTAATTATATGATTGTATGATATAACCTTGAATAATTTAGGATTAACTAGAGCCTAAACAATAGTAAATACGTTAACCACCTCATCCCTAGGACAAAGGTCATTAGTATTGATAAGGTTATATGATTGGGCAAAGGTGTCAACATTACTTTATGCGAGGGTACTTCAAACAGCTTGTGGAAAGTGGAATTAAAAGATAAATTTTAGTGTAAATAGTTTTTGAAATCCATTCATAACCTATTTATGATGTGCATTTTGCATGAACCTTGTGAAGCCCCCACATGTAAGTTTAACTTGGCCAACTGGAATAAAGTATTTTTATGCTGACTTTGAATTATTAAGCTTCCATTTCATGAGGGCACCAATAAAAGGGCAAGGTGGAATGGGACTGTGGAATCTTCTAGGTACTGAAAGTGGCTTTCGGCAGAAAGTCAGCAAGAATGAAGAGATGTCAGTCCTTTGACTGCATGCAATAGATTTTCATTTAGAACCTCATGAACTGGTTTCCTCCAGAAATGCACTGAGCTTTTCCAAACTTAGAATGCAGTCCTGGGAGATTCTGAGATCTCTGATTCTCTGCCTGCCATCAGAGATCTTTAGGAAAATATTAAGATTCTTGAAGAAATGAATGGTATTTTAAGGACACTAAATATTCTCAAACAAATCTTCATTCTTCTATTCAGTGAAATAACAATTCTAAGAACCTTTCATTAAATAACAGATGAGCAGAATATTCTGTTTCTAAATGGTCAACATTCAAGACACTACTCACAAAATCCATTTATGTCAACATAATGATAAAGTGATATTTTTCAGTGGGGACTTGCGACATTTATTTTACAGTCCATTTTCACATATAATCTAGCGAAATTCAAAGACTTGTAGAGTTATGATAAAAGGAAACACATTAATGTACGGTTTCTCCAAGTGTAGGCCTGAAGAATCTATGTATGTATCACTTGGGAGTTTATTAAAAATGTGAAATCGCTGACCCCATTTCAAAGTTGTAAGACTTGAAACTCTGGGGCTTAGAACCCAACATTTTTTAAATGTACTCCCAGAGAGTTATTTCTGCAAATAAATTCTTAGAACCAATGCAATCATACTGGTCTACAGTCCAATGTTCCTATTCAATATATGTAGGGAGCTTTTCAAATACAATTATTCCTAAGTGCCCCCTCTAATGAAAAATCTCTTATATCAGACCAAGATTCAGAGAGATATAAAGGCCCCCCTCCTTCTTTGAGGACTCATCAGTGAGAATCGCTGTTTAACAGGAGTAGTGGAGGCTGTTGATCAGGATAAAGTTATGTATCAGTTATATAAATATTTGCTAGATTGAATTCTCCTTCACCTAAATTTGTGCTGCAGAGAGCAAGATTATATCAAGATAAAACTGATAAAGTCTATGTACCTTGAGAAAAACAGAAGATAAAGACCAGTGAGAATTACTGTTCAATTCCTTTGCCATTTTTGTTTTGTTTTGTTCTCCCCTGGAGGAGCCATCATTCTGGTACTGGATTGCCAGGTGATCTAATCAAAGTAATTCGTCAGGAAAGAAACCCAAAGTGATATGGGCTAAGCAACAAGATTTACTTTTCTCCTGGACAGTCAGAAAGTTAAATACCATTTGTATGCAATTTTTCATGATTTCTTGGTATACCCTTGATGTTGACTTCTAGCCTTGTAGTTCCAAGATGTCGAGCATCCAACTCAACAGTAAGATTCATGTGAAATGGCCTTTAATGAATTTTTGAAAATAAGATTTATTTGAAAGACAGTGAAAATGACAGAGACAGAAAAACAACTAGGAAGAGGGAGAGAGGATGGGAAGCAGAGGGGAAGAGCAGGAGCAATCTCCTATCTGCTGGCTCACCCTTCACTCCCCAATGCCTGCCCTGATTATATACTTTTCAAGAATAACAATTTTCATTACAATTAAACTCCATTTTGAGTATCTTTATTTGCCTTAAAGATGTTACCTGTAAATGAAAGGATTCATTTTATTCTATTCATGTTTGATTTGTTTCCATCAAGGTATGCAACATTTCATTGCACAAGACCAGGAACAAACTGCCATTCAGCTAAGTGGTGCAGTATGTACTTCACAAATCTGCATATATTTCCTCAATGTCCTAATCAATTTATTAGCTCTTGCTGTTGCTAAAGACTTAATCATGTCTGCTGTTTTATAATAATTTGATCCTAATCTTTTGCTTGAAAAAATTCACCTAAGCAAAGGCTATGCTCCAATGGACAAGTGACTTTGTAAGGTAGGAAAATTTCCTTAGCTTTTTATTCTAGTCTCCAGTACCTGGACTAGAATATTCACTTTAAAGCAATGTTCCAATTCCACAAATTAAACAACTAATTATTTAAGGTCAAATACCATACCTGACCAGGTGTGTACCCAATACTATTAGTATCTTCTTGGAAAATAAGTCAATATCAATATTTAAGGAAAACAAAGGCTACCTCATCAAGCTCTATGATCTCTGAAGTACAGTCATTTAATTTTTTTCCTTTTTTAACTTTTATTTAGTAAATATAAATTTCCAAAGTACAGTTTATGGATTACAATGGCTTTTTTTAACTTTTATTTAATGAATATAAATTTCCAAAGTACAGCTTATGGATTACAGTGGCTTCCCCCCACCCCATAACTTCCTTCCCACCCGCAACCCTCCCCTCTCCCACTCCCTCTCCCCTTCCATTCACATCAAGATTCATTTTCAATTCTCTTTATATACAGAAGATCAGTTTAGCATATACTAAGTAAAGATTTCAACAGTTTGCACCCACACAAAAACACAAAGTGAAAAAAACTGTTTGAGTACTAGTTATAGCATTAAATCACAATGTACAGCACATTAAGGACAGAGGTCCTACAAGGGGAGTAAGTGCACAGTGACTCCTGTTGTTGATTTAACAAATTGACACTCTTGTTTATGGCATCAGTAATCACCCTAGGCTCTAGTCATGAGTTGCCAAGGCTATGGAAGCCTTTTGAGTTCGCTGACTCTGATCATATTTAGACAGGGTCATAGTCAAAGTGGAAGTTCTCTCCTCCCTTCAGAGTAAGGTACCTCCTTCTTTGATGACCTGTTCTTTTCACTGGGATCTCACTCACAGAGATCTTTCATTTAGGTCATTTTTTTTTTTTTGGCCAAAGTGTCTTGGCTTTCCATGCCTAAAATACTCTCATGGGCTTTTCAGCTGGATCCGCATGCCTTAAGGGCTGATTCTGAGGCCAGAGTGCTGTTTAGGACATCTGCCATTCTATGAGGCTGCTGTGTATCCTATCCCGCTTCCCATGTTGGATTGTTCTCTCCCTTTTTTTATTCTATCGGTTAGTATTTTCAGACACTAGTCTTGTTTATGTGATCCCTTTGACTCTTAGTCCTATCATTATGATCAACTGTGAACAGAAATTGATCACCTGGACTAGTGAGATGGCATTGATACATGCCACCTTGATGGGATTGAATTGGAATCCCCTGGCACGTTTCTAACTCTACTGTTTGGGGCAAGTCAGCTTGAGCATGTCCCAAACTAGTACAGTAATTTATAACACAAGTTACCCATGGATTATCAAGGAATAGCCTGTGAAAAATATACATCCTAACTTTTTTTTTACTTTTAATGGAAATCTTGCAATACTTCCAATTACCACTGTCTCTTGCTTACCTTATCAATTCATATTCTGAGAAAATTAGTCTCAGTTCATGCAGAACAGTTCCGTTGCTTTTTCCTCAAAATTATCTGTAGTCGTGTTTTGTGTATATGTAATGCTTTGGTGCCTTTTATGTATAAACTCTAAAAGGTGTGTGCTTCATTATCACTGTAAATCTGAAAACTTCTCCTCAAACTGGATATGATGGTAATAAAACAAAAACTTTGAGCCTTTCTTCAGTCATTTAGGTGACTTAACATTATTTTTTGTTTACTTGCACATCGGAATTAGTGTTTTGAAAAGGTAAACCTTTTGATGTTAATATTTACTTTTCTTGAAGGCCTTCCTGTATTCTTGTGGTTATAAAACCTGCATATCAATTCCCATTTTTACGTGTATGTTTCTATGTGTGTTTATCTTAAGATTTTTCACCCTAGCAATTAAGATGTCCACATCCCTTATCAAGCTTTGCTCTAAATTCTAACTCTAAACTCCTACTAATGCAGAGAATGGGAGGCAGCAGTGATGGCTCAAGTGATTAAGTTCCTAATATCCATACAGGAGACGTGAATTGCCTTTCCAACTGCAAGCTTCTGGCTCAGTCCAGCCACGGATACAGTGAACATTTAGGGAGTGAACTGACATATAGGAGTGTGCTCTCTTCTCTCTCTCCTCTTTATCTCTTTCTCTCACTTATTCTTAAATATCTTTTCCAAATCAATGTATTTGATAGGTGGAGAGAGAGAGAGAGAGAGAGAGAGAGAGAGAGAGAGAGAAGAAAAGAGCAAGAGAGTGAGTGCATGAGGTGAGCTCTGCCACCTAATGGTCCACTACTGAAATTCCTTTAATGGCAAACCTGGGCCTGGCCCAAAGCCAGGATCTAGGAACTCAACTCGGGTCTACCAGATGGGTAGCAGGGATTCAATTACTTGAGCCATCACTAATGCCTCTCAGGCTATGCATTAACAGGAAGCTGTAGTCAGGAGCCAGAACCAGTCATTAAACCAAGATACTCTGATAGGGGACACAGGCCTACAGAATAGGCTAGAATGTCTGCCATTAAATATTAATTTGAACATGACTTAGTCATATAACCACTATATTACCAATTGTGACTTCAACTGGGATCTTTTTTTAAGGTAATTACTATAGTCTGAATGTCTGTGTAGCCCCAAAATTCAAATTGAATTCAAACCCCTTGAAGGTAAATTCAAAAGTGGGGCCTTTGAGAGGTGATAAGGTCATGAAGGCATAGCCCCTCATAAATTGGATTAGTGCTCCCATAAAAGAGGCATAGAAAAGATACTTTTCTCCTTCCACTATGTGAGGACAACACAAGAAGGCAAAAACTATAAGCCAGAGAAGGGACCCAAATCAGACACTGAATCTGCCTTAATCTTGGACATCTAGAACTATGCATATAGAACTATGAGTAATACATTTCTGTTGTTTAAAAGCTACACAATTTATGTTTTTGTTGCAGAAGCCTTAACAAGGAAGGATAAATTTCTATTCTTGCTATAATAAAAGGAATACAAATTGTCAAATATAAGTAGTGTATTCAGATATGTTAGCACAATCGAATGACTAAGGTAATGGATGAACAATGCTGTGTACTGTCACTAAACCCTAGTAATCTGGAGTGCTGTATACACAAACAACTGACCTACATATGCCAGGCCTGAAGAATTAACGATGAAAAGAAATAAATTCTAAGCCTAGTCAAGGGCAAAAATATCATTCTACTTTTTAGGTTTATCTATTTGCTTCTATTTTTCTGAAAGGCAGTGGGAGAGAATTGGAATCTTCCATAGCTGAATCACTCCTCCCCAAATGCCAAAATGCAGAGTCAAGCGAAAGCCAAGAGCCTGGAACTCCATCTGAGTATCCCACATGGGTGACAGGGACTCCAGCATTTGAGCTACATCATCTATTGCCTCCGAGGGTGTGCATTAACAGGAAGCTGGGTCAGAGGCAGATTTGGGACTTGATCCCAGGCACCGCAATATTGCGTGTGGACATCCCAAGCGGTAATGTAATCTACTGTGTCAAGATACCTCTGCTGAAAATTGCATTCATAGTGAGTTGGACTTCTTTTTTTTTTTTTAAAGATTGATTTTTCTTATTTGAAAAACAGAGTTATAGAGAGAGGTAGAGACAGAAAGAGAAGTCTTCCATCCGCTGATTCACCCCCCAGATGGCTGAAACGGTCGGAGCTGCACCAATCTGAAGCCAGGAGCCAGGAGCTTCCTCCAGGTCTCCCACACGGGTGCAGGGGCCCAAGGACTCGGGCCATCTTCTACTGCTTTCCCAGGCCATAGCAGAGAGCTGGATCAGAAGAGGAGCAGCCAGGACTCGAACTGGCACCCATATGGGATGCCGGCGCTTCAGGCCAGGGCGTTAACCTGCTGTGCCACAGCGCCAGCACCGGGAATTCCTCGACTTAAAAGTTATGCTGCAGAGGTTTGAGTCATCAGTAATATACAGGATACCTTCCTCTTAATTCAAACAGAATAAAATATCAAGTTCAGCGTATGTAAAGTTGACAAATTAATCTATCTTTCCCTTTTGACTAATGAGATGTGGGGTTTAGAACATGAAGATTCATTCAGAGTAATTCTAAAATCTAGGTGACAGTCATGTATCCAAGAAAGCATAGAAGATTATTCTGACAGCATGATCATTACCTACATAATACTTTGAGACTTTTCTTCACAGTGATTTAAGTGGCATTTGGGTCTCTTACGGAGCATACTGTACATTCCTTATCTATAAGAGGAGTCCATATATAACTTAATCACTATGCAGTCATCACAAAGAAGTCCTGGCCAAAGAGAAAGTAAGAAGAAATGCAGCATATAAAAACACGGGCATGTTTGAGAATTTTTGTTCCATGGAAAAACAGGTAATAAGTATATTGATTGCTTCGATATTATAACTGATGCGAGCTGCTTTTAATCCCACACACAGAGTACAAACATACACATTCTTGGTTTTACGTTTTCATGAGTTATTTATTCTTCAATTCTCTTGAAACAAAGAGCAGTTTTATGCTTAGAGAACCCAATCTCTCCTGTGTGGTATTTATCATCTATACACCCAACTACGATTCACCAGAATGAATTGGTATCTCATCTTAAAAATGCACTGTGACTTATAAAACAAGATCAGTGAAATGTGGTTTACTGCCACTCATGAAAGTCATAAAGTGTCACTTCAATAAGTTTAAGTAGTAAAACATTTTATAATAAACCCCCTTTTCTCATTTAAAGACAAAAAATAATTTAGCATGACAGCAGAGAAAACTTTCAAAATCTGAAGGTCAGAGTTCAAAGTTATATTTCTGTCTTTGTTCACACAAAGACTTCATCTTGATAGTTACTGCATACTCTAATTTTTCATAACCACAGGCAATGAAATTCCAGATAAAATAGAATGCTAGTAAAAACAAACATCTCAACATTCACTGGAATGATGTTACCTGGAGGAAAGTGGCAAGTAAAAAGCAAAAATATAAAAAAGGAAAGTCAGAAATTTAAAACGTACTTATAACTTGTGACTAAATGACTTTATTCATGGCATAGTAGCCTAGCCCATTCAATGTCCTTAGCAAAGGAAAGTACATCAATTGAAGTCTCACAGAATTTAGGAAATGAGATGATTGATGATACCATAGTCATAGGAAGCCATTCAATTTAATGTTAAATAACTCATTGTCACTAAAAATAAAACATAAAATCTTTTTTCCTTCATTCTTTCAGTTAATTTTTAAAATTTAGGGACAATATCATTAGTGCCTATTAAATTAAAGAGAGGACTGATGCACTACAAACTTTTAGGAGATGGACATAAAATTCTTTTAAGATTTTTATTTATTTGATAGATAGAGTTACAGACAATGAGCGAGAGAAAGAGAGAAAGGTCTTCTTTCCGTTGGTTCACCCCCCCCAAATGGCCGCTACAGCCAGAGCTATGCCAATCCGAAGGCAGGAGCCAGGTGCCTCCTTCTGGTCTCCCATGTGGGTGCAGGGGCCCAAGCACTTGCGCCATCCTCCACTGCCTTCCCAGGCCACAGCAGAGAGCTAGACTGGAAGAGGAGCAATGGGGACTAAAACCCAGAGCCCATATGGGATGCTGGCACCACAGGCAGAGGATTAACCTAGTGTGCCATGGCGCCAGCCCCTAAAATTGTCTTTGATTTCAATTTTGTTGTTTCAGTTTAAAGTCTCTATTTTTCAGAAACTTTTTTTCTGGAAAGATGACTATCCCATCCTTGATTGCTGTACACTAAGTCAATCAATCTGCTGCTGCTTCCCTCAAGTCAAACTCCAGCTTTCATGGTTCAAATTTATAGTCAAGAATTTTTGGGGGGGTACCCATCTTACAGTTACAGAGAACCCTGCTTCTCAAAAAGTTGTGATAATCCAAATGGGCCAATGTAATCACACAAACTTTTTTTTTTTTGACAGGCAGAGTGGACAGTGAGAGAGAGAGACAGAGAGAAAGGTCTTCCTTTGCCGTAGGTTCACCCTCCAATGGCCGCCATGGCTGGCGTGCTGTGGCCAGCGCACCACGCTGATCCGAAGCCAGGAGCCAGGTGCTTTTCCTGGTCTCCCATGGGGTGCAGGGCCCAAGGACCTGGGCCATCCTCCACTGCACTCCCTGGCCACAGCAGAGAGCTGGCCTGGAAGAGGGGCAACCGGGACAGAATCCAGCGCCCCAACAGGAACTAGATCCCGGGGTGCCGGCAGTGCAGGCAGAGGATTAGCCTAGTGATCCGCGGTGCTGGCCTCACACAAACTCTTTAAAGCTTTGAAAGTTCTTCAACTGATAGCAAAAGAGTTGGAGAGAAGAATCCCTCATTGTAAGACTAATATTCCTGTAATAAAGAAAAATTATATTTGTATGTATATAATGTCTACATGTGAAATGTAGATGGCAAAATTTAAAAACCCATTAAATCTTAAAATAAAATCACACTGCACACCACAAATACATATATAATTACTATTAATAAAATATTTTAAAAAGAAGACTAAGCCATGGATTGCAACCATGAGGAGGCATGTGAGTGGGGGGTGGAAGGGTAGGAATTACCTGAGGAAGAAGGCAGGCTCAAGACAGGAGATCACCCAGCAAGGAAACAGGTACCTAAGTCCCACAATTGCAAGGAACAGAACTTGACCATCAATTTGAAAGGATTGCAAGTAGAATCTAGCTGAACACTCCAGATAAGAACTTAATCAGGGGCTAGCACTGTGGCATAGCGGGTAAAGCGGTCGCCTGCAGTACTGGCATCCCATTTGAGTGCCAGTCCACGTCCTGGCAGCTCCACTTCCAACCCAGCTCTCTGCTATGGCCTGGGAAAGAAGATGGTCCAAGTCCTTGGGCCTCTGCACCCACGTGGGAGACCCGGAAGAAGCTCCTGACTCTTGACTTCAGATGGGCCCTGCTCTGGCCATTGCAGCCATTTGGTGAGTGAACCAGCAGACTGAAGACCCCTCTCACTCTCTCCCCCCCGCCCTGCATCTCTGTAACTCTTTCAATAAATAAATAAATCTTTAAAAAAATTAACCAAGAAGACACCTATATTTCAGTCTTGTGAGGCCCAGCTGACACCACCACACTTTGGACTTGAAGAATTATGAGCGTATAATCAGTCAGCATTGCTTTTAAAAAAAAATTATTTATATGAAAGGCAGAATTACAGAGATCTTCCATCCACTGGTTTACTCGAAATGGCCAAAAAAGACAGGGCTGGGCAAGGGCAAAGCCAGGGGGATGGATCTCCACTTAGGTCTCTCACATGGGTGACAGGGGCCCAAGCACTTGGGCCTTCTTCCACTGCTTCCACAAGTGCAATCCAGGGAGCTGGACTGAAGTGGAGCAGCTGGGAATCGACCCAGTGCCCATATGGAATGCTGGTAGTATACATGACAGCAATACCCACTGCACCAATGGGAACTGGTAACACATTAATCAAGTCTGTTTGTGATAACTTGTTATGATTCTGTAGAGAAATAATACAACATGTGAATTAGGTAAACTATATTATGTCACAGTAGAAAACAAACACAAGTTAATTAGATAAGCTACTCTCCATCAATAAGTTACATATATAATGTGTGACCTAAGAAACAGAATGCCTAAATGCACTTGAAATCATGTGTTGCAAAGATACATTAATCAAACACAAAAGCAAGGTGTCAAGGATGGCATTATGAATATAATAAAACTAACATTTTTAACAAAATGTATTGGAGATAAGAAAGGTAATTTTCTAGTGATCTGAGTACAATAAATAATGAAGATGTGACATTATTAAAATGTATATGTCTATAGCAGGCTGTTAAAAAATGAGCCTGAGTTCACAAATTAGGAGCTTTAGAGTGACACTGGACTTGAAATCATACCACGGAGTCTCCCTCTCTTCTACCTTTGAATAAGGTCAAACTTGCCTACATGAAAACTCATGATTAGAAAATGAATCTACACTGAAAAGAGAATGACCACCTATAAATCAACATGCCCAAAACTGTGGCACCAGACATACAAAACTTAGTTTACAATATATTTCATTCAAATCATTTGCACAGATCACAGAAAAGACTGGAGGCGAGCTACAATCCCAGGAAGGACTCTGTCACCACACCAGGAGACTGCAACATATCAAGTACTATTGAATTCATTGGCAGAAACTTGTACAACATACAACTTTCCCTAACTCCAAGAATTTCCAAATGGACAAAAATAAATGAAAAATATAAAAGCCATGACAAGAGAATTTGTACTGAATGCTAATGACAAGAATGTGTAGACTGCAGTAGTGAAAGAAAGATTTTATTTCTTGTTTCGGTCTAAGTTAAAGAAACTGCATCAGTCCCCTAGATCCCTATTTCCCCATCAGCGGAATGAGATTAGATAACATAAAAGTGGTCTTTTTACCTGTAACATCACTTTGTTTCACAAGCATCCCTGAGGAACCACAGTGGATTGCCCATCAAATATGCCAGAGACTCCTCAACCCCAAACCCTACTAGAAAACTATTTAGAAGCTTTCCAAACTTAAAGCTTATGATTGCTTTCTAGGCCAAGGCAGGATTTTAACCATTCCTCTAATAATTAATTAAACATTTGTTTATTCATTTATTCAAATGGCAGGTCCTAGGGTGCAGTGAATTAGCAGTTTACTGGGCACTATCCCAGTTTTATCTTCTTTGACCAAAACAGTGTTGTTTTTAAGAATCCAAATCTAGCAGTCCTTTCACTGGGCAAGTTGTTGCAGGCACTGCCACTCGCAAGTCCTCTCAACACATCCTGAGCTCTAAAGGTTCCAGTTTGCTCACTCTGTTGGCCCAGTTTCTCTTAAAACTGCAACCAGCTGGTGCCAGCATTGTGGCATAGTAGATAAAGCCACCGACTGCAATGCTGGCAACGCATATGGTCATCAATTCAAGACCTGAGTGCTCCACTTCCAATGCAAGTCCCTGCGAAAGCAGGGAAATATGGCCCAAGTGTTTAAGCCCCTGCCACCCACATGGGAGACCCAAATGAAGTTGCTGGCTCCAGGCTACTCAGCGCTGGCCACTGTGGCCATCTGTGGAATGAATCAGCAAATGTAATCAGTGTGTCTCCCTATAAAATAAATAAATAAATCATTACCAAAAAAAAAACATTGCAACCAGCCACAGTATCTCTTGGATTATACTCCTGAGACTGAGTGAAGATACAGTTTCCATAATTATAAATGCAAGCTAAATATCCTCTTTAAAAATAACTTTTACTGCTGAGCCAAATAGAGTTCCTCCTCCAAAACACCCTCTCCTCTAGCCTCCTGAAGCTATTTGCTGTCTTCCTTACAGTGCTGCAGGTGAGTCCTGAGGGTTGCTTGCATAGCCTTGACTGTGCCTTCATAAAGCATTATTTTAAAGGACATTGTTTATAAGAGAGAAAACCTGCTAGTTTATTACACCCTCACAAAAAAAGAAAACTACATAATAAAGCTAACTGCTAAAACGACTGAAAGAACTGTTTCTTTTTGAGCAAAAACAAAGAAACCACAGCATACAACTAAACCTTTCACTACTCAGATGCAGCATTTCTGTCATTAAAACTTTAACCCATAACCTCTATTTCTATTGTTTTCCTGAGACTTGCTCTTCACATCCTGTCATTGTCTCAGGATACGCAGAGCTAGCGGGAATGATCTAAGAGCATTTCATCCACTTCTTTGCTGTCCCCCAAAAGGAGTACTATGTCTCATTAAATAAATTTCACTAACAGGGTAATATCATATTATGCACAAAGGATTTTTACCTAGTGCAAATTAAGAAGTGAGTTATATAAATTCAGTAAGAAATCCTCATACCACACTTCTCTTAAGGGGTTGTTTTTCTTTTGTGTGCTTTTTACTGGTGACTTTCTGCTAGCTTTTTTTAAAAGGCACCGATTTGTATTTGCTGAGCTCACTGTAGTCAACAAGCAATCAGTAACTCTCCCAAATGCAGAAAAATGCTTGTCTAATCCTGAGCAGAACTGCATGTAATTAAAAACTGGCAAAAGCAGAGCAGGAGTCAAAAGGAGCTGATAAACTTAACACTACTGTGAACCTGAAACTGTTGAGTGAAATTTTTGGCAGGATGCTTTTATACCTCTAAACCTGCACATTGGGGTGACACACAGAAAAGACTATGGATCCTCAAGAAAGTTTTCTTAACTAAAGAGTCTACAAAGTCCCCTATCACAGATACAATGAATACAAGTTCAACACCTCAGGAAAATCTGAAGGCACCAGCCTGGCACCTTCTCACTCCCCACTATCAGCATTCATCCCACCCTCTGCACTTTTCCCTATTTCAAGGTCCTGTGCAATAAGAGGTTTCTATTAACATGGCTAAAAACTTAATGATAGAAAATTAAGACTTCAACCTTCTGATGGAAGAAGGAATATTTGTTTTTAAAATCCAATTTTTCAAATATGGTAGACTGACTTCAAGCTAGAAAATAAGAATTTTAGGCTTTCATAATTTTAAGATTGATTGAATAAGGTACCATGAAGTAGATAGCAAGATTGTTTCTTAGATTTCCTTTTCTTCCTTAGTAGCTGAATCAGTGGGTATTCATATACACAAAGTTCTGTGGAAGTAGTAAGGATTAGCTGTTAAGTATCACATCTCTCTATATTATGATAGCAGCCATCTCTGTACCAATAACCTGTACTCTAGTCATCTCTGTCATGGTTACAAGTATAAAAGTAATTGATCATAGTCATATTTTAATATATGAGAATCCTGGTGACATTATTTAGTTTTTCAAAAGGCAAATCTCTTTAAAAAGTTCAAGAAGCATTCAGAATATAAATAAGCATTCTAATACATAGATGTTATAAAAAGGTCAATAAATACCTTTATAGGTAGGAATAAAGACACTATTTCTATATGAAAGGTAGAAAAAAAAACAAAGACATATGCGTGTGTACACACATACACACACAGTTACCATTCATTAATTCATTATTCAAGTTGCTATAGCAGTAGAGACAGGGCTGGAACAGAGCAAGGAACTACCTCCAGGTCTCCAAAGTGAGTGTCAGGAAGGCAGAAACCCAATTACTTGAGCAATCATAGACTGCCTCTCAAGGTCTGCATTAACTGGAAGTTGGAATCAGGAACTGCAGCTAGGAATCAAACACAAATGGCTGCAATGGCCGGAGCTGGGCTGATCCCTAAGAGAGCAGCTAGGTGCCTCTTCCAGGTCTCCCATGCAGGTGCAGGGACCCAAGGATTTAGGCTATCTGCCATCTTCTTCTGCTTTCCCAGGCCATAGCAGAGAGTTGGATTGGAGGTGGAGCAGCCGAGATTCTAACTGGAGCCCACATGGGATGCCCACACTGCAAGCAGCAGCTTTACCTGCTACAACACAGTGCCAGCCCCGTACTAATAGTTTCAATATAAGAATGTAAGCCCAATTATGCTGTCCCATAGTTTGTTTTAGCCAGTGATACTATCTACTCTGTTCTACTCAACATGTAGGACCATGATATGGGCTAGATCCTCCAAAAAGGGTTTCTGTACCATATCACAGATTATCACTATTACTTAATTTCCCAAACTTTATTTCTATATTGTCATCTAGCACTTATGTTGCCTTTTAAACATTCTCTAAGATAATTTCATGTTGAAATTCTTCTTTAAAAACATCATATGCCGCCGGCGCCGCGGCTCACTAGGCTAATCCTCCGCCTAGCGGCGCCGGCACACCGGGTTCTAGTCCCGGTCGGGGCGCCGGATTCTGTCCCAGTTGCCCCTCTTCCAGGCCAGCTCTCTGCTGTGGCCAGGGAGTGCAGTGGAGGATGGCCCAGGTGCTTGGGCCCTGCACCCCATGGGAGACCAGGAAAAAGCACCTGGCTCCTGGCTCCTGCCATCGGATCAGCGCGGTGTGCCGGCCGCAGCATGCCGGCCGTGGCGGCCATTGGAGGGTGAACCAACGGCAAAGGAAGACCTTTCTCTCTGTCTCTCTCTCTCACTGTCCACACTCTGCCTGTCAAAAAAAAAAAAAAAAAAAACCATCATATGCCCTTCTGTTTGGAATCATTGTCTTCCATTTCTCTTCAATCATAGAATCATACACCTATAAAAAGTCTAAACACATGCTGCAATATTCCCTCATTTTAAAAAGTTTTATTTTCTTGAAAAGACAGAGAGAAAACAGAAAGAGAGAGTGGGGGAAGGGAACAGGGTGAGAGCTTCTATTCGTTGGCCTACTCCCCATATGTCCACAACAGCCAGGACTGGGCAAGGCAAAAGCCAGGAGGCTATAACTCAATCTGGGTCTCTCACATGAATGGCAAAGATGCAAGCCATCACCTACTGCCTCCCTAATACATTAGCAATGACCTGGAAAAGGGAGCATAACTGGGATTCAAACTGGGACCCTCGGTCAAATGCCTGTCCCTCTCCCCTTATTTTATAGATATGATAACTAAAATCCAGAGAAGGCCTTGAACAAGACTGGAATCCAAATCTCTTGACTTCAAATTCCTATTTCTTAGCACGATATTGTGTTCTTTTCCCTGTTCTCAGATCCTGGCCCAGTTCTGCAATTCCAGGGAGCTACTGAGGAACATTTATGCAAATGAAGCAATTTTAGGAGTTCTATACTTATTGCCATTGTCTTCAAATATTGCCAATTTCTTTACTCAACTAAAATTTTTTAATATGTTGCATCTACAGGTTTCTAAGATCAAGAGTCACTCATGAGGAAGGTTTTAGTTTCTTTTTTAAAACATGATTCCAGAAATACTGGTGAGTAATAAAATACATACATGTATATGTATGCATACATATCTATACATAGATTTAAAGTGAAAATTTTAATGAAACACAACTTAAATTGTCTTTCGAATGGGCTAAGTCTGTAATAACTTTAAAATCTGCCACCAGATAGCTCAAGGAAACATTCTACAATTCCTAAACAAAGTAGCAGATTGGATATAAAACAAACCTGTTTACTTATCTGGACTTCTTGCAAAGACCTTCAGGGAGTTGAGGTTCATCTTTCCTGTTCACATACATATGTACAACAAATGTCAAGGACTTAATGGATTCTTGCAGACTAGAATGTGTATCTTTTTAAAGAAACTAAAACAATTGCTTTTTGCAAGGAATTTTGTAATAGCTTAAAAAAGGCCCATTATAACTCACAAAGGAATGCTTCCAGGATTTCTATTAAATGAAACAACGGCTACCACACGAAAACTAAAACAAAATCAACAAAATGAAAACCCGCTGAGGGATAGATATTTACTCTGTCTATTCTTTGAAGGAATAGTAAAGAAGTTGAATGCATAGAGTACTATATGAGCTAGAATGAATAAGTCTTGATTGGTGTACAGCCAAACTGAAAATTAAATCCTAGCTATTCAATCTCAGTCACGTTGAATACAAAGCTGGTTAAATGGTACTTTGTTTGAAAATGTTATGTGACCAGGCATGGATTGGAGGTGAACCTACATATCAAAGCATTACTGAAATACCTGTGATGTTGATTTTATAACTGTAATGACAGATAACACTACCTATACTGGCATATTTACTCATCTTTGGAATAAAACTGCTGCCTATAGTTTTCACATTCTAACCTTTAGTGTTGGCTTCTAATCCAAGGTTTCACAATGGATTCATCAGGTAGTTTACTAAGCCTCAGTATTAATGAAAACTTCTCAAAACTATATAGGAATTAGGTATTTCTTTTCACATAGAAACATACGACTATCGGGAGGTAAAAGAGGTTAATAATATTAAAGTGCCTTAATTATAGCTTTTATATTCTGCCATATCTCTTGGGTCAACTGTACACAATAATGAAGAAGGTGATTTATTTTTAATTTATTTGTTTCTGTCAACATGAAAACTGAAAGTATCTTAGAACCTGAAGCACCTCTGGATCAAATAAGACGACTGTACAGAGATTCATTTAACTGCTCTAAAAATTCTACTATCCTAGTTAATTAACTATCCTAGTAATAGGAAACTTGAAAAATAATATAACTTTGTCTGAGAGATTCAATTTTGCTGTACTTGGTAAATTAACGCCATTAAGGAGAAAAACTCACCATAACTGTAAAGTATTTCTCAGAAATGACCCACAGAGAAATTTCCTAATACTACCTGTTTGGTTTCCATCCTCAGCTGAATTGTAGCACCTTGAATGGTGGCATGTTGTTCCAGTCACCATCATATCCTAGGTGCATAGCCCAATGCAAACATTTGAACAGAATTAGATGTTCAATATCATGAGTAATTTGACACCAACAGGAAAAAAGTACAACTTATACATGGTAACCATTGTCTTTAGATTTTAGATTATTTTTTAAACTTTTAACATAATCCATAAAAAAGTTCAACAATGTTGACCAATAAGCATATTCATTCTCTCACATGCTCTCACTTTCTTTCAAATAAATAAATCTTCAAAAAAAAGTAATGCTAACCAGCATTAGAAAAACGTTGTACAAATGAGCAGAGTTTTAGCAACCTGGAAGCTCAATCAAATGCATGAAGATTGTTTCAGAGTTACTTTGTAAGAATGAATCTGCCTCAACCCTTGTTTGCAAAGATTTTTATTGATATAAAAATATATAATGATTGTATAGTGAACCTAAGCGTGATTATTTGTCCATATGTACAATTTCTCTTATTTCCTTGAATCTGTCATATTCTGTCTCTAAATCTTATACTGAACTGCAAATTTTTTTTGCTGCAAATTTTTTTTTGCTTTCAAAATTTTATTTAATGAATATAAATTTCCAAAGTACAGCTTATGGATTACAATGGCTTCTCCCCCATAATGTCCCTCCAACCCGCAACCCTCCCCTTTCCCACTACCTCTCCCCTTCCATTCACATCAAGATTCATTTTCGATTCTCTTTATATACAGAAGATCAGTTTAGCATATATTAAGTAAAGATTTCAACAGTTTGCTCTCACACAGAAACATAAAGTAAAAAATACTGCTTGAGTACTAGTTATAGCATTAAATCTCAATGTACAGCACACTAAGGACAAAGATCCTACATGAGGAGTAAGTGCACAGGGACTCCTGTTGATGACTTAACAAATTGACACTCTTGTTTATGGCATCAGTAATCACCCTAGGCTCTTGTCATGAGCTGCCAAGGCTATGGAAGCCCCCTGAGTTCACTGACTCTGATCATATTTAGACAAGGCCATGGTCAAAGTGGAAGTTCTCTCCTCCCTTCAGAGAAAGGTACCACATTCTTTGATGACCCATTCTTTTCACTGGGATCTCACTCACAGAGATCTTTCATTTAGGTTTTTTTTTTTTCCCCAGAGTGTCTTGGCTTTCCATGTCTGAAATATTCTCATGGGCTTTTCAGCAAGATCTGCATGCCTTAAGGGCTGATTCTGAGGCCAGAGTGCTATTTAGGACATCTGCCATTCTATGGGTCTGCTGTGTATCTCACTTCCCATGTTGGATCACTCTCTCCCTTTTTGATTCTATCAGCTAGTATTTGCAGACACTATTCTTCTTTATGTGATCCCTTTGGTTCTTAGTCCTATCATTATGATCAGTTGTGAACAGAAATTGATCACTGGGACTAGTGAGATGGCATTGGTACATGCCACCTTGATGGGATTGAATTGGAATCCCCTGGCATGTTTCTAACTCTACCATTTGAGGTATGTCAGCTTGAGCATGTCCCGAATTGCACATCTCTTCCCTCTCTTATTCCCACTCTTATATTTAACAGCGATCACTTTTCAGTTAAGTTTCAGCACATAAGAAGAATTGTGTATTGATTACAGTATTCAACCAAAAGTATTAGGTAGAACAAACAAAAAAATACTAAGACGGATAACATATCCAGTTGCTCATCAACAGTCACAGCGAGGGCTGATCAAGTCACCGTTTCTCATAGTTGAACTGCAAATTTTTACAACATTCAATTTCTAGTCAAATAGAAAAAATATTATATTCCCAAAATACGATACATTAATCAAAACAATTACATTAAGATGGTCTTTATCTTGCTCTCTCTTTCTCCATCTCTGCAACAATGAAAAACTTTCTCAGATCTCAAGTAATAATCCCTTGAAAGACATGTTAGGATCCAATCAAATTGGCAAAATCAGTCTTTGAGCCATTTTGTTATTAGTCGATACTGTTCTGTTTTCTGATGGCTTTTATACATAAAATATTCATTCCATGCCCATTGATTATTCTGTACCTGGCTATAGAATGTTCAACTAGAAACACTCCCATCTAAAATTTACCACTACTTTAACTACCTATTCATGTCCACTTAGAAGGATGGAAAAAAGAAATCTTATTCAAAGATGCTTCAATAGCAGAAATGACCTCTTTTGTCATCTCATGAAATTTTCAACAGTATTTGTATATCCATCTGTAAAACTTCTTCATCAAGGGAAGACCTGGAATTGACCTCAACCAACAAAAGAAAACAAAAACCAATGTACAGGTGTTCCTTGCCTATAAAGTAACAGATGCAGGATATAAGTTCGGTGAATATGGAATTATATTTCTCAAGAAGCAATATAGTCACTTGACATCATAGTGTGTAACAAAGTTTTATAGAAGGGGAAGGAGCAACACTATGAAAATAAACCAGTTACTCCTTATGTCTTAATCTATAGAAGCTAGTTAGTGACAGGCCAGATATATTGCCCTGTCACTTCCTTTTCAATATACTTTGCTATATCTGAGAGAACTTGCTAGTTGACTAAACTTAGAGGTTATCACATTATCATGTTTAGTTAATTTTGAAACCACCCCGTACAAACCTTAATACTTTCAGGCTTCACCTATTTGAGACTACATGAATCTTCTTGGTACAAAATGTGGAGCAAACTACTGCACCAAACACATCCCCTACGAGTATCTACCTAGGCATCCATGCCACAAGTCGACAACATCATTTCAACTTCTGAAAAGCTCAAGGTCTCCACCACCACAAGGCCATTAGACAATCTGTTTTCCTCTTCCTGGAAATCTCAAAGCAACTGGTCCATCTCTTAAAATCCCAGTAATCATTTTTGTCTTTACCCTAAAGATTGTGGTTTAGATTCTGCTTTAGATAACACTTTGCTGAAGGTGCATCCTCCTCCTACTTTATCCAAAGTAATGTTTTGCTGCATTCTCTGCACCCTCACCATTATTTGAATATTCTACAATCGTTTCAATTATGATTTAACTTTGTTCCATTTCTTTACTTGCTTAACAGACTCTCCCACTAGATCATGAATTCAATGACATAAGGAACCCTGTTTTTCATATTCACTATTGCATATATAAATCATAGTACTGTATGGTACCAAATAGATTTTCAATAAATACCATTTGAATAAATGAAATATACCTTCACAGAAAGTTCAAAACCAGTTTTAAGAAATATTTATTCTTTTGTTTAAAATATACAACTAAGCTTTACTTGTTTCTTACCATGACGACTGACTTATCTTCCAAATATTTGGGAGTTCTCACTGAACTACATATTAAGATAAACTGAACACAGCACAAAGGCTACCCTAACAGGCACCAACACTTGCCTCATGGATAGCAAAACTGTACCTAACAGGAACTTAGAGAATGGATCATTGGTTATGTGATGAACTATATATTCTTAAGTTGTTTGGGGGACACTTTTGGAAATAAAATATTTGAAATTATCAGTCAAGCAAGCTATTAACTGATACAGATATTTCCTACATTGGCACTAGATTATTGATCACCAACATCTGGTAATTTGCTAGAATCAAGATAGATGAACCAGTAGAACATTGACTCTTTCAGAACATTGTTTCATTTCAGTGAGTTACACCAAGTGAGCACAGTGTTCAAACACTTGAGTCATTAACATGCTTCACAAATGCTGCTTGCTCAAACAAGCTCATTTCATAGTTTATATGTGACCAATCACAATAATGTCCAACTCCCCTGAGGGTTAGAGTGATCAAACTAATAACTTAGGTTAGACTGAAAGGTATTCATGTTCAACATTTTCTGATTTATTTCTAATTCAATCCTTAATGTTCTCAAGAGATGTGATTTCTAAAGACAGTGAGAAATAAAAATCACATGTGAGCATACAAATATGTACCTGTGTCTATTTCCCCCAACCACGAAACTGCTTTCATATTACAATGAAAAGCTTATATTTAATAAAATATCCAAATAAATCCATAAAACAGAGGCTAGATTATATAATATCCACCCTCATGTTGTAGATTTCAAAATTCCCAAGCTGGACATGGGTATCATGGCAAAGCAGGTTAAGCTGATGCTTGGGACACCTGCAACCCATATGAGAGTGCCAGGTTCAAGTCACAGTTAAACTGCTTCCAGCTCAGCTCTCTGTTGCAACAACCCTAGGAGATAGCAGGTGTTGGCTCGAATATTTGGGTCCTTGCCACCTATATGAGAGTTCCACAGTCTGTGCTTCAACCTAGCCCAGACCTCGCTGTTGTGGGTATTTGGGAAATTAACCAGTAGATTGAAGATATTTCTTTCTCATCTCAACTCACACACTGTCACTCTGCTTTCAAATAAATAAAAGAAACTTTAAAGGAGAAGTTATTGAAAAAGGAATTAAAAGACTTTTTTTAATTCTCAAGTTTTATTCAACATCATCCTGGAATTTTAATACTACATGTGTCAAATGATTCCAATCAATCATAGGTCTTGTGAAAAGTACACTCAACCTGTTTTTCTAAAAAGTACAGTATTTAACACCTGGGAATATGAACAACCTAATAAATAAGTCAGAAAAAATACATAGATTCTGTGTACGAAATATTTATTTCTATATGAAAACATCATACTACTCAATGTCACACATATTCCTGTATTATAATCTTATTATCTTGCCATAGAGGTACAGTTAGTCTTCTTTGCTCTTGTATCACTTCTTTGAACCATTTAAAATCTAATAATTTGATAATTTCTCTTCCATGCAGATTCATTTTAAAGTCAAATATTCTTGGCATTTGCTAAAACCATAGCTCCTCTTCTTCTTCTTAGAAATTCTTGGCAAGCTTACATTTTATTAATAAAATTCATCTGTAGTAGCATAAAAATCACAATTCCCATTCTGTTTAAGCTTTGAATGACAAATTGTCTTATTATCTCATTTCTTTCTTGCTTCATTTGACTAAACAAATGCCCTACAGTAGGAACATTTACTTGTGAAGATTAATCCATCTTTTTAAGAACTCTGTAATATAATCTTTATAATCCCACACATCAGCGAAAGTGGTGAATACTTCATATCTAGGTTTCCCATTCTATTAAAGATATCACACACACTCCTATGTATGCAAAAACACAGATCATCTGTGTTTCGTTGTTAAAACCTACCATTCTGTTATTTCAAAATACTTAAGCAACAAATAGAAGCTTTATTTTAAACTTTACATTCTATCCTCCTTTAATCATTCCCATGAGTCAAAATTAAAAGTGCCAGTTTCTTAGCAACAGTAACATTTGGTTCTTAAATTATTTTGTATTTGTCATGAAAAAAATTAAAGACCCACAAAATGTAAGGCATCTACTTCTAAATTCTAACTTGCCTCCTCCCATCATCTCTCCTTTATTCTCTCAGATGATATCATTTGCTACTATTACTTCTGGCATTACAAATAGATCTTACTTTAGTTCTTGGCCTGGAGAGGTAAATCACTGATGAGTAGCAAGTAATCAAAGAAAACTTCTTTCCAAAAACGATAAGGAAAAAATCAACTTCTCATGACAATAAGAAAAAAATGTAGAAAACTGTCCCTGTTACCTTTTATTCATGGATAAAGTACTCAAGGGTCAGAAAGTCCACAACTTAGCAGGCATGAAAATTTCACATCTACCTCATTGTATAAAAAATGCATCACCTTTCTTATGGATTTGTATGGAAATACCTTAAGACATCTTGTCATTTTGATCTTATATTTCACATGTCTTTATTATAGAGAAGATCAATTTTTTTCAATGAAACCATTTTCTTCAAGACTATGTTGTCATGACTCATAGCCCACACAACTATCATACCACCAAGTAGTCATTTAATGAATTGAGGTATTTCAAGCAATTTTGAGTACATTTTACTTTTACCTTTTTTTTTTTCATATTCTACTGAAATTATTTTGGTGCTTATTTTGTAAATAAAGACCAGGCTAAGATTTACAAATTAAATGTGAGTAGCCAGATTTTTCTCATTAAATTGCAAAATAGATGTTGTAACATGCCTTTCTATAACTAGTCATTTGTTTAAAATCTGTAAAGACAAGGGTCCCACATTGTGGTACAGAGGGATAAGCCAGCACCTGCAAAGCCATTCTCCCAGGGATCCTGGCTTGAGTACTTGCTACTCTTCTGATCCAGTTCCCTGCTAATGCACCGAGGAAGTCAACAGAAAATGGCCCAATTACTTCTGTATCTTCCACTGACATGGGAGACCCAGATGGAGTTCTAGGCTCCTGGCTTTGGCCTGGCCCTGCACTGGTCTTTGCAGAAATCTGGGGAGTGAACCAGTGCGTGGAAGATCTCTCTCTTTCAGTTTCTAATTCCTCCCCTTCTCTTTCTTTCTGTAATTCTGCCATTCAAATAAATTTTTTTAAAAAATTAAAAGATTTTTTGAGATTTTTAAAATAGATGATGATACACTATATTAGAAGTTAAAACAATGCAATAAATCTAAAGTGTTATAAAATAGAAGAGTAGCATTTCACTGTACTGCACCAGTGACAAAAAAGTAAAACTTTTCCAGAAATTAAAATGAGGAAAACATTGACTATGAAAATAAAAAAAAAATTTAAAGTGATTTCTTACAGTGTTCAGGATAACTGCTAGACTTGCTCTAAATATATGTAGAAAATCTTAATTCTTTTTTGAATTACAACCTATTGGTCAAAATTTGAAATTATAGGATACCACCAGGTTGAGACCTTCTGATAAAATCTAACACCAATAAACATTAGTTCTCACAACATTTTCATTTCTGATTTGCTCGATTCCAGTTATTACTGATGTTTGAGTTTTATTCTGCAGGTTAGTTTAAATATACAGAGGTTACCATTTACTTCAGATGCATATTTATTCTGCGTAATATATTTTGTATTATCATACAATTTTTCTGTTCCTTTGTTTTATGACAGGAACACATGACTCCTCCTGTTATTAACATTGTAGAAGAGAGAAAAAACTTAGTACCTTTAAATGACAGTAAATAAAAAGGGACTAGTGACTCTAGAGAAGTTTATTGGTAGGGCAAAGCAATACTACTAAAGTCCAAAAGAAAAAAAAAAAAAAGGGTCAACAAAAATCAAAATGGGGTAAAAATGTGAAAGTAACTACAATTTGTGACATTCCCTTTTGCTCATTATGTCGTGTTCTGAAAAAAAGGAATTAACATACATTGGAGAATAAATTATCTATATTCTTGGCAGAAACAGGATAAAAATCTCTACAAGATTCCAAGAAAGCGTATAATTCAGTGAGGTATAGAATTCTTCAAAATTATAGGCATATGTTGACATGCCTTAAGCTCAGAAAAAGACTGCTTCATCCAGTAAGTGACACAAAAAAGAATAACAGCTATTTTGTGAGAAATCCTGTAAGGCTGCTTGCCTAACCCATATAATTAGCCTGACTGCTGGCAGGTGGCAGAACCCCAGGCACATTTCCCCCACACCCACCTTCTGCCAATTGGGTAAAAGCTCCTGGGTGTGGACCAAGCCCACCTGGAAAGTTACCTTAGCTATGTGACCTTCAAGCTGATTTAAGAGGCATATTGGCACCAGTGTCGGTTCTGTCCTATAGAATTAGTTTTCCGCCCCTTCTGCCTGCCCTTTAAAAGTATAGGTGGCTGTGAATAAAGATGGACATGTTCACCGAAACCTGTCCCCGATGCTTCTTGTGGGAGAACACCATCGCCCTGCTCTCCTCGACAATGTGGCCTAGCTGGATGAGTCCATGCTATTTGAAAATATGAACCCCATTTTTCCTTTGCAAGTCACTCAGACTGCAATGCAGTAATAGTATTTGGAAGATTTTATTAAGAATATTCCAAAAATTAACAAATGCCTTGAATTACATGTATTTTTGATGTTTGGAAGCAGTTCCATATCAGTAATTTATTTTATTATTTTATATTCATTGCCTCTTCCTGTCAAAAGCTTCCCAATGATACTGGAACTGTAGGAAGCAAAGTAATCTAAAGTACATTTTCTCATTTCTCAAGTGGATTCTACAAACTTAACAAATTCAAAGACTGTGTGTAGTAGGCAGAATTATGGCCACCCAAGGAGATTCAGACCTAATCCCTAAAACCTGTAAATGTCACCTTAAAAGCAAAAAGGGATTTTGTAGATGTGATTAAGTTAAGAATCTTGAGATGGGAGATCCTCTTGGATTATCCACCTAATTCAATCACAAATGAGAGACACAGAAAACGAGAAGGCATCGTCACCCCAAAAGTGGAGATTGGAAAGAGATGACCACAAGGCCAGCAAATCAAAAAATGCGGGCAGCCAACAGAAGATGGAAGAGGCAAGAACCAATTCTCCTTCAGGGCTTGAGAAGGATGTGCATACCTTGACTTCAATCCAATAATACTGATTTCACAGAACTATGACCTTGAGAACTGAGAGAGTAAATTTGTTTTAAAAAGCCACTAAGTTTGTAGTGATCTATTACAACAGCCTCTAGAAATTAATACACTGTGACAGAGGGAGAGATAGAAAGAAAGATATTTCCATGCCCTAGTTCATTCCCCCAAACACTCACAATAGACAATTTTGGGGTAGACTTAAGCCAAGGCCCAAGAACTCCATCTAGATCACCCACTTGTGTGGCACAGACTCAGGTCCTTGGACTAAAAGCCACTGCTTTCCAAGATTCATTACCTAGGAGGTGGGTTGGAAGTGGATTAATTGCCACCTCCTCCACAAAGACGCTCATGTCTTAATTCCTAGAACCTGCAATTATATTATATAACAAAAATGAACTAAAATTATAGAGGGAATTCAGGCTACTAATCAAACAACCTCAGACAAGAGTATCCTTAATTATACAAAAGATCCCAATGTAATCACAAGAGTAGTTAACTCAAGAAGAAAAAGGAGGTAAAACAATGAGCACAAGATAAATGGTAATAGGAGAACTTGGCTGGCCATTGTTGGCTTTGAAGACAAAGGAAGACACAATGAGCCAAGAAAGGCAAATGGCCTCTGGAAGTTAAAAAAGGCAAGACAATGGATTCTCTACTAGACTTTCTACAACAAAATAAAGTGTTGCCAAAATTTTAGTCCATGATATCCATTTAACCTCCAGAAATATATTAATGTGCACTGTTTTAAGCTCTTAAATTTCTGGTAATTTGTTATAGCAGCAACCGGAAACATCATCCCAGGGGCCAGCGCTATGGCATAGATGGTAAAATCACCGCCTGCAGTGCCAGCATCCCATATGGGTGGTGGTTCAAGTCTCGGTTGCTCCACAATCCATCCAGCTCTCTGGTATGGCCTGGGAGAGCAGTGGAAGATGGCCCAACCACTTGGGCCCCTGCACCCACATGGGAGACTCGGAGGAGGCTCCTGGCTCCTGGCTTTGGATCAGCGCAGCTCTGGTCCTTGCAGCCAATTGGGGAGTGAACCAGCAAATGGAAGACCTCTCTCTCTCTGCCTTCTCTCACTCTGTGTAATTTTCTCTCTGAATTTCAAATACATAAATAATTCTTTAAAAAAATTATCCCATAAGACAGAACAGTATAGAAAATTAATAGACATGCATATACTCGAAATCCTTAAAGTATGCAAGAAATATGTATAAAATATAAATAACCTGCCAACATTTCCAATATTCCACCCATATTCTCTGATATCCTACAGTTTTTTCAAATCTAATGAGACATAACTATCAACTACAACACATAATTTTCATGACAATTAAATAACAAGAAATTCACTAATTTAATGGATGTTTAATGGAAATCAAATATAAATATTATAAAAACCAACTGCTATAGTTTGGATGTGTGGCTTCACCCCCAACAATGTGTGAAAAGCTAGGTTCCAAATGTGGTAATGTTAAAAGGTAGAGGGGTGGGTACTGTGGCATAGCAGGTAGAGACAATGCCTGCACTACCAGCATCCCATACAGGTGCTGGTTAGAGACCCGGCTGCTCCACTTCCAATACAGGTCTCTGCTATGGCCTGTGAAAGCAGAAGATGGCCCAAGTGCTTGGGCCCCTGCACTCGCATGGGAGACCCAAAAGAAGCTCCTGGCACCTGGCTTGGGATCAGCACAGCTCCAGCCATTGCAGCCATCTGAGGAGTGAACCAACAGATGAAAGACCTCTCTCTCTCTCTCTCTCTCTCTGCCTCACCATAACTCTACCTGTCAAATACAAATAAATAAATCTTAAAAAAAAAGATACTTCATGTGGTCTCTCCTATGTAGAGGTTCAAAAAAAGTAGTTTACTATAGAATGGAGACTACTAGAGGCTAGGAAGAGTAGGCAAAGATATTAAGGAAGGGCAGGTGATGGTTAACAAAGAACAGATAAACAAGTCCTGTTCCATAGCAAAGTGGTATGACTACATTTCACAACAATGTATTATATTCTGTAAAAATATTGGAAAAGAAGAATTGATAGGCTTCAAACATAGGAAGATATAAGGAAATAGAAAGGCCAGTAACCAAAGTAGGCATCTTCATTTAGATGCCAAGCAAAAATGTAAGCCATTACTCAAGCAAAATTAATGTACACCTAAATCTGATTATCAACATCCTATCTCACAAGATTCTATAATCTTTCTCTCATAAGCAGGATCAGGCAACACAAAAAGTTTCCTCAGAAATATTTCAGTACTTCAATTGAAATTATACTTACTATCTATACATTTCACAGTAAAAAACTTCTAAATGCAAATATATAAATCAACTACTAAAATCAGAAAATAGATTTCTCTAGAAGCAGCTCTCACTCCATAATTGCAACATCTTGCCTGGACCTTAAAAAAGGGAGGAGGGTTCTTTTCCTAATTAGTTTTGTTGAAATTATGTATTGTTCATAGATAAAATTTTTTCAAAGTCACTCCTATCTAACAATAGATCTGAATTATGAGCTATTTTTATACTTTATATATGCAGAAAGGGAATTTCCTTATGGTACAATTTCTGAACAGGTGGAGGTTCATCCAGATTTCCTTATCACCATTGCTGTTGTTATTCTTACATAATATGACTTGATTCTATAGGTTACTTGTAACTCCATTTAATTTTGCATTAGAGATTCTGGTCATAATTCTATTCATGTAACTGAGCGATGGGTTAACTTACCTGCCTCTTTGGAAGTCTTTGAAGGGGAGCCACACACTCACCTTAGTCAACTACATTATAATTCCTCAGGTTACTACTAAACATTTCATCACTTTGATATATGTTAAACACAATATAACAAATTCTATTTTATAAAAAGTTTAATCATATAAGTAAAGGGATAGCATTAACGCCACCTTTTTAGTACTTAGTAAGAATCACTACAGAAGTGATCTATTAAATGACATCACGTCATGGTACATTGGAGTTCTCAATTCAACAATTTGCTTCAATAGTGCTGTCAAAAACTAACAAGATTGTGGGAATGGATCTAAGTGTATTCACAGAATGTTTAGTGATGCAACTGATACTGCCATTAAAGTTTCTACACTTACATTAATAAGCTGGTTGGTACACTACAACACAAATGTCCTTTTTAGAAAGGATCAGCAAGCACATCAATGCACATTTCATTTCTGATCCTTTTTCCTTCAGGCTGTACTATATATAGCAGTAAAGCTGAATAAAATTTTAATAATTGGTAGCCTTATTCTTTTTCAAGTGTCATGAGCCAGAGAGACACACACATTTGTCTAATAAATCACAATCATAGTAACAGATCTAATGGACCTGTGAATCCCCCTAAATTAATCATTTTAAAAGGATCAGCTCATTTAACACTAAACTGTATCTATCTTCATGGTAAATGATAACATCTGTGAAGAAGCAACCAGTAAAATTATGAACTTAAGAATACTTAATTGGAACACAAGAAAGAATTATGGCTGTTAGGCCTGAATAAGGAGCCCATAATAGCTTACACGCAATAAAGTAACATATGATTTCTCTTAAGAAAATGATGTACTATCAAAGGTAAATTCTGGAGAAGCAGAGAGAAGGTGCCAAGTTGATTTAAAAGGGTTGATTTTCTAGAAGGCAAACATTTATTGGATGAGTGTATAGCTCCTGAACTCATGGATGATTTGAACCTTAGAATTCCTATCTAAAGAAAAATATTTTTCTTTCTTTCCCAGATGCCTCAACACAACAGTTCCTTATGGATTTGGCTTCTAGGATCCATTTTTTCTGTGATCCTAGATGACCAATTTAATCCTGGTTTCTTAGAGAAAAACAGAACTTTGGAGCTGGAATGTACTTGTGTAATTATGCCTTTCAAATACCCACTCCCAAACGAGGGAAAACAAAGGAATATAGCTTACTGAAATATAGCAATTAACTGATCAAATCAGACTGGAGAGCTAGGTACATGGGGTCTTAGGATATGTTCTACTTATTTATATTTTGCTAATTTTATTCATGAAGATCTTCATCTCGAGAGAGAAACAAGTATTCAGTACTCTTTTTTCCATAATCACTAATTTTCAACTTACAATGTGCAAATCACATTTGCCTTGAATAAACTACAATTTTTGAAAAACATGACTCAAAGAGTGGTTAGAAAAGAAAATCGACAGTTTGATCACTGTCTATACCTCTATCTCAACCACACGATGATGTTGTTAACAATGTAGATTACTTTTCCTCTCAAATATTATAAATGTCTTAATGGAGAAATATTATGGTAGATTTTATATGGCACATAAAAAGTTTGAGACTTCTCCATGTCTTTGAAAACCAGGTGGTGCCTTTCATAAATTTCCCATATCAAACTAGATTGATATTCTTAAATATTAAGCACAGAGATTATAAAATAAAATTTATGTATTTAGATACACATATTATGCACAGTACTAAAAAAGTGCAATATGGGGGGCCGGCGCCATGGTTCATTTGGTTAATCCTCCTCCTGCGGAGCCAGCATCCCATATGGGCGCTGGGTTCTAGTCTCGGTTGCTCCTCTTCCAGTCCAGCTCTCTGCTGTGGCCCGGGATGGCAATGGAGGATGGCCTAAGTGCTTGGGCCCTGCACCTGCATGGGAGACCAGGAGGAAGCACCTGGCTCCTGGCTTCGGGTCAGTGCAGCACCTGCCATGGCAGCCATTTGGGGAGTGAACCAATGGAAGGAAGACCTTTCTCTCTAACTCTGTCAAATAAAAAAAAGTACAATATGAAATAACAAAAAGCATATTTTTTCCCAAAATAGAAAAAGCCAGGGAGAAAAAAGGGAATTTAACTAATGAACTTAAATGAAAAGTAACAAGCAATTTTAAGAAAGCAATGAAATCAAAGTAGGACTAGACCAACATTGAATGAGGAATACAAAAATAATAAAAAGAATATCATTTTAAAAGACTGGAATCATTATGAATTGGAACAAGTTATTGCTAGATAATACTCAATCTCTGGGGATATTAGAGCATAAAAGTGAACAGTCATATATGCAGTTAATAATGGGCAGAGTTAGTAACTTTATAATGTAATAAAGAAAAAAGAACTAATAAAAGTAAAAATTCAAGAATGAATGTGAAAATGCATATCAAAAGAAACATTAAGAGATGTACTACAAGCACTGTCCTTGTTACAATCTAACTTTGGTAAAACTCCCTACAGACTGTTATTTGAGAACCAGAATTCAGTACTGGTTCCTGAATTTTTTCAAAATTAACTTTTAATGTCCAAATACTCTAAATACTATTATATGAAATTATAATATAAATAAATTATTCTATGTATGTTTTTCATTTTTCATGCAATGGTTCATTTTGGATTTATTTTCCTTAATATAACATAGATGAATTAAAAGATTCCTACATCAGATATAGAATAGAAAGGAAAGGTTAGAGCTCATGTTTAGTTGCTTGCTCTCTCTCTCTCTCTCTCTCACACACACACACACACACACACACAAATACATGTATCATTGCATGACAAATAAGATGTGAATGGGCCAAAATTCAGATACTAAAAATTTCTACCCAGTAACGTATACATACACACAATTCAGTCAAAGCTATCAAATTGCAGTCTCAATACAAATTTATTTCAATCTCTTAATTCTCTCTAAATGTATAGTGTGCCCCAACATCTTTCTAAATGTATAATGGTGGGTGCCGGCGCCATGGTGTAGTGGGTAAAGCCGCTGCCTGCAGTGCCAGCATCCCACATGGGCACCTGTTTGATTCCCAGCTGCTCTGCTTCCAATCCAGCTCTCTGCTATGGCCCTGAAAAGCAAAAGATGGTCAAATCCTTAGACATTCGCATGGGGGACCTGGAAGAAGCTCATCTCCTGGCTTGGGATCAGAGCTGCTCTGGCTGTTGCAGCCATTTGGAGTGTGAAACAGCGGACAGAAGACCTCTCTGACAAAACATTCAAAGGATTACAACATTTAGCAAACATGTGTCACAGTCAATAGAAACACTGACCAAAGAAATAAAAGTGCATTTATTTGAAAAGGTTAAAAATCAAGGGAAAAAGGAGTTCAAGATAAGTAAAATGAGGTGAAACTATACAAGGACATTTCCAAAATGGCTTATATGTGTTTTGTGAGGAACAGTCTCTAAGAAGTCATAAAATCCTCATTGCTTAGTCATTTCAAAATCAGAGTATATAAAAGCAGGCAGAATTAAAATGCTTAATTATGGCTCCCACTTTCTTTGCTGAATAATTAATGTGAACCTGATAGTAATCCAACATTGCAGAACTCTTAGACCTTCAAGACATACATAAAAATACATATATATTAAATATATATATATTAATATATATATCTAGTCCACAAAGGGCATGATGGACACTATTAAAGATACAAAAATTATTAGGAAAATAGCAAAACTTGTTCTGAGGATTTACTTAAACATATAAAATACAGAAAATGCAAGGATTTAACATAATATTGTATAAGTGGTCTTCAAAAAGTTTGTGGAGGGTCCGGCACTGTGGCATGGCAGGTAAAGCTGCCACCTGCAGTGCCAGCACTCAGTTCAAGATTTGACTACTCCACTCCCAGTCCATCTCTCTGCTATGGCCTGGGAAAGCAGTACAATATGGCCCAAGTCATGCCCTTGCACCCATGTGGGAGTCAAGGAGAAGCTCCTGGCTCAGCTCCAGCTGTTGCAGCCACCTGTGGAGTAAACCAGCAGACGGAAGACCTTTCTCTATCTCTCTGTCTCCCCTTCTCTCTTTATAACTCAAATAAATAAATAAATCTTTAAAAAAATAATTTCTGGGAAATGTGTATCCTAGGGGCCAGCATTGTGGTGCACTGTTTTAAGTTACCACTTAAAATGCCGGCATCCATATCAGAGCACCTGTTCAGGTCCCAACTTTTCAGATTCTGATCTAGCTTCCTAGTAACACAGCAGGGAAACAGCAGTATACATGGGCCCATAAACTTGGCCCACTGGCACCCATGTGGCAGACTGAAATGGAGTTTTAGGCTCCTGACTTTGAACTGGCTCAGACCCTGTTGTGAACTGGTAGATAAAAAAATCCTGTGGCTCTCCCACAATGTCACTCTGCGTTTCAAATAAAATGTTTTTTAAGAAAAAAAAAAAGAAAATGTGAAATTGACATCTATACTCCTGAGGATCAGAGGTTCTTCTATTTACTGCTTGTTGAATTCTTTATTTAGCGGAGGATTAAGCTTGTGGGAATAAAGTAAATTCAAAGTATTTCACCACAGAAAAGAAAAATGAGGGATGAAGGAGGAGGTAGGGTGGAAAGTGTCATTATATTCTTTTATTTTTTAAGCTTTTATTCAGTGAGAGAAATGCATAGGAGACTGAGGGCTTTAACAGAGAAAGAAAGTCCAGAAATTAAGCTGGTGTCCAAACCGAGCAAGCAGGCCATTATATTCTTAAAACTGAATATGAAATATATAAAAATGTTTCCCTATATATAAATGAAAAAAGAAAATATGTATCATGAAAATACTTGAAAATGTTCATGCACCAAAGTAAATTTATCTTTTAAGAAGGTTTCATTAATTGTTTTTATTTGAAAGAGCAATTATAGAGCTGGAAAGGGAGACAGAAAGTGAGACAGACATCTTCCATCCATTACTTCACTCCTCAACTGTCTGCAACAACCAGGACAACACCAGAACAAAGCCAGGCGCCTGAAATTCCATCACGGTCACCTAAATGGGTGGCAGGGACCCTGATGCTCACCATGGTGAAACATTAGCAGGAAAATGGATCAGAAGCAAAGTGGAGACTTGAAGCCAGGCGCTTCAATATGGGATGCCAGTGTCCAAGTGGCTTCTTAAATGCTGTTCCACAATGCCCATTCTTAAATTTATCTTTCAGAATCCATTTTTACACAATCTTTTTCAAGCAACCTAGAATTACAACTTCTTAACTGCTTACTCAAGGTACCTCATTTTGAATAAGAATACCTTAAAGCAGTGTTAAAATGGGAGGATCACATTTCAAAATTTTTAAATGTTTAAAAACCTCTGCTAATAAAAAATACTTTACATAATTTTGACACTATTTTTCCTACTAGCAGATGCTCACATTTAATCATTGAGGGTTTCAAGTTCCTGAGATTTACCAGTATATTTTCTAAAGTAACAATAAATCACTTTACTGATGGCTCAATCAATTTTTGCCCACTTATTATGCCATTTTATCACCTACTTAATTTTCTAAATCAATCTTTATTTATAAAAAGCTGTCCTCTTCCCCTTTTGTGTCAAAGTGTCAAGCTGTAGATTTTGATCCCTATGGAGCAAGGACAGATCCAGAATCAGGAAGCAGATACAGGACAGGAATGAAAACACAGAGATACTCTGTCACATATGGTACAGTGGGAAAAGGCTGTTTATCAAAATGTTCATAATCTGTTTTAAAAAGAAATCTCCCTGACAACTATCCATTCCAGCTTTATCATTTAAAAAATTTTTTTTTCATTTTGTAAAAAATTAACAACATTGGGCCGGCATAGAAAGGTAAGCTGCGGCCTGTAACACCTGCATCTCATATGGGTGCTGGTACCAGTACCAGCTGCTCAACTTCCTATCCAGTTCCCTGCTAAAGTGACTGGGAAAGCAGAAGTCAGCAGAAGTGATTGGGCTACTGCATGTGGGAGAACCAGAAGAAGCTCCTGGCTTTGGCTTGGCCCAGCCACAGCCATTGCAGCCATTTGGGGATTGAACCAACGGATGAAAGATCTGTCTTGTCTCTCCCTCTTGCTCTAACTCCTGCTTTCAAATAAATAAAATAAATTTTAAAAATTAACCACATCAGGCTATTTGGTAATTTAATTTATGAACTGTAATAAGGCCTATAATCTCATATCTAAAAATCCATGACTACATTTATGATTTAATTTCATATTAGGCAACACAAGATCTCTTGTCTCCTCAAATAATCTATACCCCTCCCAAATTCATTTCCACATTTCAATGTAAAAGGTTAGGAATTTCAAAAAAATTTCTCCAAATTTTTGGACATGCCATTTTTTTAAAATAACATGTAATCTGCAATATTGAGATATAACTTTATTGTATTAGTTCTTTGCAATAAATGTTTGCACATTTACCATGTGGCAGACATTGATCCTCCACTTGTGTTTTTTAAATTGTAATGTGCATACGAATGACCTCTATATTACAAATACCAATTCAATAGGTCTAGGTTAAAATTCAAGATTTTGCACTGTTAACACACAATCAACATATTCTGAGCATAAAAGTCTAAACCCATAGTATGAAAAATTAACTTGAAAAACATGGGTGAACCTGCACGACAGTAACATTGTCCTATACCAGCTTGCTATCTGGTATTAAAGATTGCTTTCAAAGAAGGAGTGTGGACATTTAAAAGTTCACCAAAAGCTATAGAATGTATCATGACAATATACAGAGGAAAAAAATACCCAATTTACTCTATCAGAACACAACCAGTAGTGCCAAGTTCAGAAAGAAAATTACAATACCAATAACATTCTGCACTGGAAGGATTAATAGCTTATTTGTATTTGAAATTATTTATTGCTGTGCTAGGGATTTTTTTTTCCACAGGCAGAGTTAGACAGTGAGAGTGAGAGAGAGAGAGAGAGAGAGAGAGAGAGAGAGAGACAGGTCTTCCTTTTCCATTGGTTCACTGCCCAAGTGGCCGCTACGGCTGGTGCGCTGCGCCAATCCGAAGCCAAGAGCCAGGTGCTTCCTCCTGCTCTCCTTATGCGGGTGCAGGGGCCCAAGGACTTGAGCCATCCTCCACTGCCTTCCCAGGCCACAGCAGAGAGCTGGACTGGAAAAGGAGCAACCAGGACAGAATCCAGCACCCCAACTGAGACTAGAGCCTTGGGTGCCGGCGCCGCAGGCGGAGGATTAGCCAATGAGCCGCAGCGCAGGCCTGTGCTAGGGATTTTTTTAAAAATTAATACCACAAGGAAGGAGGTTGGCTGATCTTAAAGACAGTCAATTAATACTTAATAACCTCAGATCTCATGACACAATACACTCAAGCTGAAAGGGAATCTTTTTAGTCACTTGCAGCTGATGGCTCAAAGGAGAATCAGGCTGTATTCACACATGCAGATCACAAAAAAATTGCCATAAAATCAACTAAGGAAACTTTTCATAAGTGGTCAGAGAATACAGAAAAGTGGAATTATTTGTAATATAAAAATATAGCCACACCTTTGTTTGGCAAAAGAGTCACTCTGAACTTTCAGGTATGGACTAAAAATAGTTAGACATGTAAAGAAGAATTTTTTGCAAAAGGAGAAATAGACACACATGTTCATTTTCTGTGTGTTTATACTTACACTTATAGTAAAATATGAATCATTATATAATTTAATAATCCCATTTAAGGAACTGGTGTTTTTTATTATTTATTTTATTTACTTGAAAGAGTTACAGAGAGAGGTAGACAAAGAGAGAGGTCTTCCATCTGCAGGTTCACTCCCTAGATGGCCACAGCAGCCGGAGCTGCACCGATCTGAAGCCAGGAGCCAGGAGTCTCCTCTGGGTCTCCCACATGGGTGCAGGGGCCCAAGGACTTGGGCCATCTTCCACTGCTTTCCCAGGCCATAGCAGAGCGCTGGATTGGAAGAGGAGCAGCCGGGACTAGAACCAGCACCCACACACATGGGATGCCAGCACTCCAGGCCAGGGCTTTAACCTGATGCGCCACAGTGCAGGCCCCTAGTGCTAACTTTCTAATTATTCTTTTGGGTATTAGTTCACATATAGATGACCTGACTTTCAATTGGAAATCAAAGCACAGGTACATATTAACTTAGTTATCATAATGAAAATGTGTACTTGTCAGGTTCTAGTCCAGAGAATACCCACTTTTCTTTAATCTAAATTCATTGCAGACTCATTACTAGACTCATTACTCTATTCTCTTGCCAAACCTTCTGCTCAGACCAGCATCTAATTTTTATTTCTATTTTCATCTTTATATAATGTATGGTACCTGCCACTTGGGAAAAATCAGAAGCATCTAGATGAAGCCAAGAATTTTAGTATCATCGTTCCCTATAATATACGCAGATTAGTTGAAACAGGTCTGCTGTATTTCCGGATGGCCTCAATATAAAGTAATTAGTGTTGAATAGTGATTCATGAGTTGCTGAAAACAAATCAATATACTGCAAAAAATTAAAACAAAGCCATATATGATAAATAACAAAAAGTCTAAAATTTCCACTGCATTATATTATTTTAATTTGAATGCTCCTTTGTGACTGATTTATAGGTAGTAATGCCTTGCAAATTAAGTTGTCAGAAAATTGCACTGTTGTCACCCAGTGACTAAGTTTTCACAGAACAATGAATACTGTGCAATTTGAATCCTCATTCCTTATGTTCAAGATGGGAATACTTTTTGCAGCCATATCCAAAAAAAAAAAAAAAAAAAAGCACTAATGAATATTGTCAGTCTACCACTCAGGAGTTAGAGAACAAGAGGTTAACATCTCTGCCTTAACACTAATTGACTGGTTGAAGTGTTTGACCAGAGATTTATTGCTTTTCCTCTTTGGTGTATTCTGAGTAAAACAGATTCCTTCATTTTAACACCATCTCTACTTAACACCAAAGAAATGCTGTGAGAAAGAAAACCCAATAGAACATTTTAATTTACATGAAAACAGGGCACCTCCTGGTTCAGATGATTCCAAATTCAAAGGTTCATTCAAAATGTGTAAGATGATTCAAATGAATTAAGAGACTTGGAAGTGTAGAACAATGAGTAAAATGGTCATTCAGGAAGTACTAGCAGATTCTACATCAGCTGACAAACTCCTTTTTGAAATATCCTCAATCCAATAACAAATTTTTAAAAGATTAAAAAAGAAAATGAATCGATTGAAAGGTAAAAAATTAAATATCTTCAATACAGGAATAACTATAGTTTTCACTGAAAAGATTTTCTAATTGTGTGATTCACTGAAAAGCAAATTTATCAAGTTTAATCTGAGAGGACAGATCTACCACTACTGTGGCACCAAAATGTAAATGTTCACAAATGAAACTAACAAGAGGGGATGAGGAAACGTAAAAGTCACCAGGAAATAATTATTAATCAAGACTGACATCTGTGTTACCAGTTTTAATTCTTACCAGACTCCTTAAAATTCAGTTATTATTTGCAAATATTTACTAGCTACTTGTGAAGCAATATACCCATTAAATATTAATAACATAATCAAGTCTAGCTCTGTTCTATTCAAATGAATCATCACTCACTTTAGATAACTTTGCCAGATACCACTGTGGTTGTTTTTAAAACATTTACTTGTTTGAAAGGCAGAAACACAGATACAGCAGAAGAGACAGAGGTATTTCTTTCATCAGCTGGTTCACTCCCCAAATAGCAACAATGGCAGGGGTTGTACCAGACTGAAGCCAGGAGCATGGAACTCTACCCAGGTCTCCCATAGGGGCCTAAGTACTGACACCATCTGCTGCTAACTTCTCAGGCACATTAGAAGTTAGCTCAAGTGCTTGGGCCCCTGCAACTACATCAGAGACCCAGAAGAAGCTCCTGGCTTTGGTCTGGCAAAGCCCCAGCCATTGCACCTATTTGGGGGGTGAACCAGCAGAGAGAAGATTGATATCAATATCGATCTTCTCTATCCCTCCCTCCATCCCTCCCTCTGAAACTCTTCCAAATAAATACATAAATCTTTTAAAAATAGCATACAGTCTAATAATACTTTAAACTATCATCTCGTATCTTGACATCCCAATCTCACAGAATCAGAAGTAATCTCATTATTTTCTTGTGATATTGCTTGTTTGCTTTCTGTGAAGGCACTCAGTGCTTCCAGTGTAGTGATATGTTTATTTTTCTATTTGTCATGTATTCTCTACCATAGTGTACACTCATTGAGGGAGCATTATTCCTATTCCCTTAGCAACTAACCACATTGGCTGAATAAAGACTGCTTTCACATGTGTATTTATTGAACACATTCTCTGTCATAGATGTTTTGTTAAGGTACTAGGTAGGGGAATTCAAAGTTAAACAGTAAGGTGCTTTCTCTCAAGGGGATCGTAGTCTATTGACAATAATTACAACTGAGTGTGAAAAATATGATGGTTGATGCATAAGCAAAGTGTAATGGAATAACAAAAGAATGTGTCTACTGTGACAGAGGAGGTAATATTTAAATCAAGCTATTCTTTAGCAACACAGAAGATGATACAACTTAGGCAGATTCCTATTACAAAGAGGTACAAAATAGGTTAAAATGTGAAAGAATTCACCATTGACAAAAGGTGTTCCCTCTCCATAAATAAAATTGCAAGTTTTTAAAAAAAATGTTAGGCAAAACTTAGGGAAATCTAACATACATAGACAAATAAAGTACATAGGATTAGGTTCAAATCTCACTCAAACTCCTAAACTGATAGACATTGAGGAAAGTTAAAGTTGGAGTTTCAATGTTCTAATTCAGGGTAAGATAAAGACAGTTAACTATCCACCGAGTTAGAAAATATACATAAAGCCATTTAACATATCTATTTAAGTGCCTTAGAAGTTCTCAAAAAATATTAGTTATTCCACCAAATTTAGAAGAAAGGGACATTATTATCTTGATAGTAACTCCTATATTCAAGAATGAAATGTCTGTTTTCCAACTTATTTTTCTTTCCTGTTTTCTACCCTGATATCAAAAACATTAGAGTTAACTTCATCAACTCTTTAGGCTGGCAGATACTTATTATATTTTAGCAGCCTGATCTATCCATTTTTTAGTCATCAGTACATTATCCACAAATTTATTCAGCATTTGTTAAGATGTTCATGATGAAATGTTAAATGCTGTGGATGATATGGAGAATGCCAGTATCTATATTTATAATCAAGTTACAGGAATAGGATCTGGTAAATAACTATCATTCAAAAGAATACGTAAGAATTGGTCTATGCATGATAAGGTCATTGTGGGGTTTGTCAGTTCAGAAGAGGAAGAGAAAACTGCCATGCTCCTAGTCAATAAAGAAAGGATTCTTGGAGGAGTCTGAACTCAAGTTGGATCTGGGAAGGTTTGAATAAATGAAGTAGGTAGGGATAATTCCTAAAGTTGTCCAAGTAGAATGAGTCATATGAATCCTATATTGTGGTTATGAGCAGGATTTTTTTTTTTTTTTGACAGGCAGAGTGGACAGTGAGAGAGACAGACAGAGAGAAAGGTCTTCCTTTTGCCATTGGCTCACCCTCCAACGGCCGCCGTGGCTGGTGCGCTGCGGCCGGCACACAGTGCTGATCCGATGGCAGGAGCCAGGTACTTATCCTGGTCTCCCATGGGGTGCAGGGCCCAAGCACTTGGGCCATCCTGCACTGCACTCCCTGGCCACAGCAGAGAGCTGGCCTGGAAGAGGGGCAACCAGGACAGAATCCGGCGCCCCGACTGAGACTAGAACCCGGTGTGCCGGCACCGCAAGGCGGAGGATTAGCCTAGTGAGCCGCAGCACCGGCCTATGAGCAGGATTTTTAGAACCTGATATAACTGGACTGGAATACCAATTCTATTGCTTAGTGATTGTGTGGCATTGGGTATGTTTATATAACCTCTATGATGTAGCTATGAAGGGAATCTACCTTATGCTGCAGGGTAAGATGTGATAATACATGAAAAGTGCTTTGTACATGCTTGATACATGCTAAATACTTGATAAATGGTAGCTTTTTATGATCAAAGATGCAGATATGAAATTCCAAAAGTATGCCTGGAATGGAGTAAGTCAGTGTTTTTCAAAATAGAAGGAACATAAGTAAGTATATATGGAAAATCTGGAAAGGTTGATAAAGTTAGTTTGTAAGAGATTTGCATGTCAGGCTAAGGGATTTAGATCCTATTCAAAAATGTATTTATTAAAACGCTACATCTCTAGTTAAAATCCATTTATTTCTCTTCAAACCTCAGTAGTAAAATAGAATCTGAGGTAGAGGGAAGCAAATGATTTCAAATATACAGTACCTTTGCAGCACAGTAGTATAGATTTTTATGACCTGACATGTTTTACAAAATTAATCAGTAGACACATTTTAAACATTTCCTCATCACCCTACTCTACAAACTGTTCATAAAATCCATGCATTTCTACTTGTTTCTGCTAGACTGAGGGATTTCTTGATCTGGTTAATATGGTACTGTTAACTGTTGATAATTCCTTTGCGAGCACTTAAAGACATCAATACAACACTCATTTGATTCTTCAAGCACCATTAAATTAAACCTCTAACAGCACTATAAAACATTAGTACCACCTGTAATTATAAGTCTTTGGTGTTCATCAGTGGGACATTCTCTTAAAATGGCCAACTACTCTAGTGATGGCTCCACTATTCCATTTAATCAAGACAAGGAACAGCTAGGATGATGTACAGCTAAGTATTTCACCGTCTATACTGCTGAAACTAAGGGGAAAGTTTGCTAGAGATCTTCAATGGCATTCAGTATCCTATCAGACATGTGACAGTATGGAACCCCGGAGCACACGGAGTATACTTTCAGATCTAAGCTGTTAAATTATGATCAGTAAATTATCAAATTATATTTAAAATTCCCAGTATTTTTTGAAAAATAGTCACAAAGGGAATAGAAATAATTCTGCAGAATAATATAATTTTAAGTTCCTTTGCTGACTGATTTAAAGCCTAGCTTATCTCTACCTCTACAGATGAGAATGTTTCACATAAAATGGCATTACAAATAGCTCTACTGTACAATTCATATCAACCATAATATGTGTTGATTTCCCAAAACAACTGACATTTGGCATTCAATTTAATTTTGAGGCAACTCAGGATCTGAATCATATAGTCATTATATGACCCAAGAAATATGAAGGGAATGGTAAACAAAATATATTGCACTAATATATTTTACAGTTATATAGTTGTGTTATGTTTATATTTAAATAACCTGCATCTCAGGTAATGTAATACGGACCATAAAGGTTTTAAGAGCTATTTCTTTGAGTTCATTATTCTGCTATCAAGAGTTTACTAAAATTGTTTTAATGTTGAATGATATTTTGACAAAATAAAAAAATTTCAAATCCTGGAACTTTTTAAAAACTTTGATAAAGACAGACAGAAAGACAGAGCTCCCATCCACTGTTTCTCTCCTCAAATGTTTGCAGTGGCCAGAGCTAAGGCTAAAACAAGGAGCCTTAGAAGCCATATATTTCTCCCATAACAGAATGGGGCATTACTGCTACCTCCCAGGGAATGTGTTAGCAAGAAGTTGAAGGGTAGTGGAGCAAGGATTCAAACCCAACCTATGCACTCCAAAAACTGATGCAGGCCTCCCAGCATCTTTAACTGCAAGACCAAATGCTCACTCTGAAATTATTTTTTCCTTACACAGAAAAACATAACTAAATATGCATTGGCATAGATATATTGTCAACATAAAAGAGAATCTAATATAAAATATGACTTAGGCCAGCAGACAAAAATCAGTCAAATCTTTTCAACAGGACTTTAATAAAGAGAGGGTTGAAAGTGGTATGCAATTGAGTGGAACACGTCTATACTGGGGGCATAAGTGATTTGAGGTAACTATTGTTATGTTCTTAGAATTGTAACTTTGAAATACGTTCTCTTTATAGTAATAAAAAAGTAAATGTGATTTAAATTACCAACTATCAACAACACAAGCATGAAAGGAAACTTGGCAGCATTTTCCCTATGGAAAAGAAGGAGTATGCATAAGTGTACATGTGCATGTACATCAACACGATTTCTTTTCATTCATTCTACTGAGACATAAAATGAAAACTAAAAATATTTTCATTTCCCAGAAAGGAAAGGAGAGGACTGAAAGCAAACCAGTGATAGCAGAGTAGGAGGCAGCATCTGAGGGGAAAGAACGAGATATCGAAATCTGAGTTTGAACATGAAGAAACTGTAAAGGTCAGTGGATAAAATCAATCACCAAGATATGGTGTATTCTCACAGGACTGCATTTTCAGTGGCTGAATCAGCAGAACATGGGGCATGCTCAAACACTGCAAATGCAATCCTGTAGGACACCAAGTTATGAGTGGAGGCTTTAGACTTAGAGAAGCAAGCAAAGAAATTCAAGTACTACTATTTATTGCTCTATGATCTTGGATAAAGTATGAGATTCATCATCAGTAAAGTACAGATGCCAATAGTTACATACTACATCAGCCTTAGTAACTGATCAGTAAATAAAAGCTACAATTACTGTGAATGAAACTGAAGGAAAAGCACAAGTGAATTTTTTCCTCCAGACATTATGCCCTAGTTAGTAAGCTTCTACAACAATCACATTGTGGTAAATAAATACTATTAAAACAACTTTCTGACACCTGGCATCCGCTTGGCTGAACCTTGTTCCTTGTATCCATTTGGGGAGTAAACCACCAGATGGAAGAACTCATTTGTTCTCTATAATGCTTTCAATGACATAAATAAGTCTTTAAAAAATAATTGGAATGTTACGCATGCACAGTTTTGAAACCTGGTTTTGAAAATGTTTACATTTCTTTTTTATAGTAAAACATTTCCTTGATTTACAAAGTCAAATAGTTTTAGAAGGCTTATAACTAAAATAAGCAATGCCTTCCCGCCCCCTTCTCTATCCCATTTTCTGTTTTTTGGAGAGAAAGCTGTTAAACTCCTTGGTCTGCAACTTCTAATATTTATTCAATATTTCTAAACAATATGCTAATACTGAAAGTCCTTCAATGGTCATTTTTAGATATTTGATGATTTTTTATTATGGAAATAAGAATTTAGCTACCATAAACAATTTCTCCACCAGCACCTCCACACACACACATTCATATGTCCCATTTCCTTTTTTCCCCAATGAATAAATATATCATAATTATTTGAGAAAAATATTCAGTGTTATTAAGAGTATGTAAATATTCTTAGGCCAACCATGCAGTATATTAAAGTACATTTATTTCCTTTTTTACAGCATTATTTCCTTTTTTCCTTCTAGTTAAAAATGGCCTCAAGTTAAAAATGGCCTAGTTTTTAATGTATACAAAGGCTAACATAAATATAAATGTTATCCCAATGCATTAAATGCAGTAAGTTACCTACTAAATTTTTCCCCATATCAACCTTCCTGAAGTCCTCCATCCTGTTGATAAAATCTTGACACAATGCTTTCTCAACCCACATCCTACCTGCATCTGCCTTGACTATCATTCTGCACAGCTACTGCATGAGATGTTCTTTCTTAGTATACTGTCACAATTTGATGGAATACATCTTCAACGAGCTTCTTGAGAAAAGGAGAATGAGAAAGAATATTATCAAAAGATTTCATTCATGCAAATGCAACTATCCAGTTCTATGGTTTGATAGGAAAACATTTTCTATGGGAATTTTAAAGGCAGGAATCCAAAATCATCAAAGTTCAAGTGTCTATTTTGAAAAATCTGATATCATGCTCATCTGTGAGACCTTCTCCTTTCTGGCATTCTCTATGATTGCTCCTCCCTGAAGGATTCTGGGATTTTCTTCTTTATCTCAGTGTCATTAAATTTCGCAAAGGATGCCTCATGCCTATCTGGATTCATTCTGTTGGCCATTTGTTAGACTTTTTCAATCTGAAAACGAATGCCCTTTCAGTTGTGGGAAATCTCTTTGTACCATTATGAAGAATTTTCTTTACTTCATTGCTTCCCTTCTTTTTCTTTTTTTAAGCTTTATTTTATTTATTTGAAAGACAGAGTTACAGAGAGAAGCAGAGACAGAGAGAGAGGTCTTCCATCCACTGGTTCACTCCCCAGATGGCCTCAACAGTCGGAGCTGTGTCAATCGGAAGCCAGGAGCTTCTTCCGGGTCTCCCACACGGGTGCAGGGGCCCAAGAACTTGGGCCATCTTCCACTGCTATCCCAGGCCACAGCAGAGAGCTGGATCAGAAGAGGAGTAGCCAGCACTAGAACTGGCGCCCATATGGGATGCCAGCGCTTCAGGCCAGGGCTTTAACTCACTGTGCTACAGCGCCAGCCCCACCTTCCCTTCTCTTTTGCCAGGGACATTATTAGAATGTGCCTATTGTGTATTGATCTTCTAGTTTTATTTTCTTTTAAAACTTTTTCATTTCTGAGAGAATCATCAAAATTACATCTGACCCTTTTAATGATCAGGTTTGAAATGACGCTTGAAATTTTATTCACCTCCTAGTATTTTTTATTTTTTATTTTTTTGACAGGCAGAGTGGACAGTGAGGGAGACAGAGAGAAAGGTCTTCCTTTGCCGTTGGTTCACCCTCCAATGGCAGCCACGGCCGGCGCGCTGCAGCCGGCACACCACGCTGATCCGATGGCAGGAGCCAGGTGCTTATCCTGGTGTCCCAGGGCCCAAGCACCTGGGCCATCCTCCACTGCACTCCCTGGCCACAGCAGAGAGCTGGCCTGGAAGAGGGGCAACAGGGACAGAATCTGGCGCCCCGACCAGGACTAGAACCCGGTGTGCCGGTGCCGCAAGGCTCACCTCCTAGTATTTTTACTGTTCTTATCCATGGATAAGATATACTATTCTTGCCTATCCATTTATATTACTTAGGAGACTAATTCTGGTTATTATTTTGTTCTATGCTTTCTCATTCCTTTTTGTTTTTCACTTGTATACTTTTGGCATAGTCCCTTGGCAGTCTATTCACATTTAACAGGCAGATACTAAAACATGCCATGGAAAATCTCTCTCTTCGGAGGTTATTTCTCTATAAACTGGACTTTCAACTCTACTAATATGTCTAATTTTCTGCCAATATCACATTATCTTATTTACTGTTACATTTATAAAGTTTTGAAATCAGGGAGTATGAATATTACTTTTTTTTTCTCCTGTTTCAATATCTAACTATTCTGAGTAACTTGGGAATTCCTCATAAATTTTAGAATCAGCTTAGATTCTGATAGGGTTTGTACTGAATCTGTAGATTCAACTGGATAGTATTAAACAATATTAAGTTTCCAATCCATGAACATTCATGTTTCAATCATTCAGATCTTCCTTAATTCCTTTTAATAATGATCTTTAGCTCTCTTGTGTTTCAACATGAATTTTAGGGTTCATTTCTTCTAACTCTGAAAAGAATGTCCTTGATACTTTGATTAGGCTCACATTGATACGTAAATTTCTTTGGGTGGTAATGGACATTTTGATGGTATTAATTCTTGCAATCCATGAGCAAGGAAATTTTTGCCATCTTATTATATCTTCTATTTTTTCCTTAAAGTAGAAATTTAGGATACAGAGTTGAAGTCCTCCTTCACAAATATACATTTATAGCAATTAATTTTGCTTTAAGTATTTCTTCCACAGAATCCATACTTAGTATGTCCCATTTATATTTTCATTTGTTCTCAAAGTATGTTCCGGTTTTTCGTTCTTTTTGACCCATTGAGCATTTACAAGTATGCTTGCGAGTTTACAAAATTTCTTTCTGTTACTGAATTCTACTTTCATTCCATTATGGTAAAAGAACATATTTTTCATTATTTCTACCGTTTTGAGTTTTCTTTCACGGATTGTCTATAGTCTATCAGGAGAAAATTCCATGTCCACTTGAAAAGAACGCATATTCCATTGTGATCAGGTAAAATACTTGGTATATGTTAATGTTAAGTATACTTGGGATATAGATTGTTGCAATTTTGAATTTTCTTGATGATTTTCCTTATTTTCCTAACCATTACTGAAAGAACATTGAAATGTTAGTCTTAAATATTGCTGTCCATTTTTATACACATTTATTTCTTCTTTTTAGGTGTTTTATTATTAGCTTCATATATTCATGTTTATAAGTGCTTTATCTGCCTTATAAATGGAACCTTTTACTACAAATATGTACCTCTTTAAGCTAGCTGGAGCTTTATACATTACATTCTATTTTGTAGGACATTAGTATAATCATTTCAGCCATCTTGTGGTTATAGTTCACATAATACATCATTTCCCACCCATGACTTCTGGTATATTTATATATTTTCATATAGTATAAAGTGCATATAGCCCCATCATTTATTTTTAACCAGTCTGACAACTCTGCTTTATGAATTGGTTAATCCATTCACATTGAATGTTACTGTAAATATAGACTTATGATTGTCATTTTACTTTGTGCTTCCCATGTGTGCAATGCTGCATTTGTTCCTACTACTCCTTTATCTCTTTTGCATTTGTGGCATATATTCTAATAAACCATTTAAATTTCATTAATAGTGCTTTCACTATATTTCTGAAGTTTTACTGACTATAGGGCTTACCATATGCATTGTTTCTTATCAGACTCAGTCTCAAACTGAAGCTAGCTTGAGTGGTATGTAAATACATTATCCCTATAAGGGGCTACTCCCAAATCCCCCATTTATAGCACTATAGCATACATATTATAAAAATCAATGTTAAAAACCCAGCAATATATTTTTATGATTATTATTTTATCAACTGTGGCCACTGTCTTAATCCAACATAGCTTTGAATCCACACACTTCCTTTGTGTAGTTAGTAGAATACATAACACGGGCAGGCTTAGTATTTAAGATACCAATTGAGATACATACCTCTTATAACAGTGTATCTTGGTTTAATTCCTGGTACAGCACCTGATTTCAACTTACTAATGCAGATCTTGGGACACAGTTGATGATTGCTCTAGTAGTTGTGTACTAGCCAACAGTGCCATAGTAAGAAAATATCTTCAATCAGACTTATAGGTATAGCCTTCTTCCACAGTAGCCCTTTGGCGTCTACTGCTCTAATACAACAAAGATCCTAATCCACAAGGGTATGGCAGGAAAATGCTCTGGTACTCTCAATGACATAGTGAAAGTATAAATTCAATTCATATTTAAGCCCAAAATCATCAATCCCTATAAAACAATCATTGCTATAAGACTACTGACCCAGATAACTAATTTTGAGGATCTCTGGTGGAAAACATTTTTAAATGTAATCAAGCTAGAAAGGAACCCCCACTCCAAAGTCTAAACAGTGAGAGAAATGTAGTGAGCATATGGGCACTGATTCAAACACAGGATGTTCCACGTCCAATCCAGCTCTTTGTTATGGCCTGGGAAAACAGTAGAAGATGGCTCAAGTGCTAGGGACCCTGCACCCACATGGGAGACCTAGAAGAAGCTCCTGGCTCCTAGCTTCAGATGGGCGCAGTTCCGGCCATTGCAAGGAATTGAGGAGAGAACCAGCAGATGGAAGACACCTCTCTCTCTCTACCTCTCTGTCTCTGTGTAACTGTGACTTTCAAATAAATAAATCTTTATACAAAAAAAAAATCACTAGCTTGTCAACTACATTCTTAAAGACATCATTGTTTTCAGGTCCATATCTTACAACTACAAAAATTGGGGCATTTCTGTATCTGCTTCTATTTTTTCCCCTTCTTTTATTTGGGGGGTATATCCAGTAATTTTTGGTTAACTGCCAGATATTGTAAGTGAAAAATTAGAGACTCCAGAACCTTCCATATTTTTCTAAAGGAAATTCTTATTATATACTGGTTATCAGATAAGGTAGAAATAGATAAGCTTAATCAAACTGGAGACTGTGATGCAGTGAAACTGTGTTATGGCTTTTGTAAGGTTCAGACTACCTCTAGTTCTAGGTAATAACCCTCCAGGGATGCCAAGTGAAAGTCTAGAATTTTGACTAGTCCTCAGCAGGCTGTGAACTATAATTCTGGTCACTTCAGTTCTTAAAGAATGCCAAAGCCTTTGATCTGAAACAGAAGTTTTCCATTCAGTTTCTTTGCCTATGACTTTGCCTAAATGAAGAATTGCACAAACACCTAAAGTAGAAAGCCCAGGTTCAAACTTCTTTGAATTTTATTTATTAAGATGTATGTATTCGAAACAGAGCAACAGAGAGAAAGAGAGACAGAGATCAATCTTCCCTCCACCAGTTTCACTCCTGAAATGGTGCAATAGCTGCAGGTGGGCCAAGCCTAAAGCAGGAGCCTGGAACACATCCCATTTCCATATGGGTGGTAGGGGCCCAAGCAGGTGGGCCAAGCCTAAAGCAGGACCCTGGAATTCATGCCAGTCTCCATATGAGTGGTAGGGGCCCAAGCACTTATAGTGTCTTCCATTGCATTCCCAGCCACATTAGCAGGGAGTTACATTGGAGGCAGAGTAGCAGGGACTCAGACTAGCATTCTGATACATTATGTGGGTGTCACAAGTGACAGAACACCACAATTGGTCCCTTGTGAACACATTTCTTTTCTTATGCTTCACAAACAGTTCTTGTCCCTTAAGTTCTGGCTGATTTAGCATCCCTCAACTAGTATTTTTCCCTGACCCTGTGAGATTGCCTGAAACTTTGCCTAGCTTTTCTAACTGTTTGCTATATCCTTCTATTCTGATTCTCACTTTCATCACAGCAAGATGTGAAACATTCCCTGTGGGGGGTACTTGATGCAGTGGGTAAGCTGCTAATTAGAAGGCTTATATTCCAAGGCAGGGTACCTGGGTTCAAGTTCCAAATCTGCTCTCCTTTCCAGCTTACTACTAATGCACACCCTATGATGCAGTATGAGATGGCTCAAGTACTTGAACTACCCTTGTGGGAGACTTGGATTGAGCACTTGATTCAGCCTTTCTTGGTCCAGCATAGACCCAACTGTTGTGGGCCTTTGGGAAGTGAAACAGCAAATGAGAGATCTTTAGTCCCTTCAAATCATCCTTCATATGAAGGACATGGCATTTTTCTCATGAAATGATCTTTATAGGCCTGAATGAAACTTCACTGGTTCCTCCATTTTTCACAGAATGAAATAAATCCCTTTAGCACATGCTTTGACAATCCGTTGTGAAACTTTCAGTAAGTGTGAATGTACTCCTAATCTCCTGTATGTAACCTATTCTTCTGGTATATAATTTCACATAACAATATGCTTTGATTTGATATTCCCTCTGGTGATTTTTTTTTTTGTTTGCGGGCATAACATTAACGTCAAAACTCAAATGGTGACTCCTTGATATCTTCAGTGCATATCCCAAATGAGCTTAACTACTATATCTATCATATTCATATAATACCTTCTCATACTTTCATATGATGCTCTTGCAGCTTTATTTTCACACTTGCCATCTTCAGTACTCCTTTCCTTTCTCTAGGGAAGACATTATCTTACTCATATTTCTAACGTCAATACCTGACATATAAATGAAGCTCAACTGATTTGCACTGAGTAAACTAAAGGAACAATAACTAAAAAAGGGGCAGTGTTGGATTTTGACAGGAATAAAATAAAAATGATACACCAATTTATTTCTGCTGACACATTTAATTGATACAGCAAAGGCCATACTTATAATAAAAGTGACAGAGTGTGAGTTTTTGGTTTAGAGGCTAATTCTCTCTTCAAACGGAATATGTGGGGCCGGCGCCGTGGCTCACTAGGCTAATCCTCCGCCTTGCGGCGCCGGCACACCAGGTTCTAGTCCCAGTCGGGGTGCCGGATTCTGTCCCAGTTGCCCCTCTTCCAGGCCAGCTCTCTGCTGTGGCCCAGGAGTGCAGTGGAGGACAGCCCAAGTACTTGGGCCCTGCCCCCCATGGGAGACCAGGAGAAGTACCTGGCTCCTGCCATCGGATCAGCGTGGTGCGCCGGCCGCAGCGCGCTGGCCGTGGCGGCCATTGGAGGGTGAACCAACAGCAAAGGAAGACCTTTCTCTCTGTCTCTCTCTCTCACTGTCCACTCTGCCTGTCAAAAAATAAATTAAAAAAAAGAATTTACAAACAGAATATGTGGGTTCAATTCTGCCTTTGGCTCTCAATTCCATTCCTGCTAATGTAGAACCTGGGAATTAGTGTTGTTGACTCCATTAGTCAGATTCCTGCCATCCATGTGGTACACACAGATTTGAGTTCCCAGCTCCAGGATTTGGCCATTCCCAGCTAGACCTATTGCAGGCATTTGGAGTACGCAAGATTTAAGTATTGCACTTCAAGGGCATTATTTCAAGAAGTATTTCTTCCACTATGCTTTGCTCACTCCATGTCCTATGTCAATCTCACCTACATCCTTCTTTGTGCTTCTAGAGAAAAAACATTACAGCCTCAGCCCAAGTTGGCAAGTAGATGTCATTAAGGAGTTGGTAAGATAGGTTGCAAAAAGCCCAAAGGATGTGGTGGTACCCACCTCACGGGACACTGGGTACTGCTAGGAAACTACAGAGCCAGGAAAGGACTCCTTCAGGGCCATGTTAGAGCCCTCTACAGTTCCTCTCTGTTGTGTAGCTATGAGAACTTGCTACAGAAATTTGACTCAAGAAAAAAAAAGTAGCATGAGGATCCTTCCTTGTGATTTCCTTTAACTACAAAACTATCCAAACTCATTTAAAAAATGCCTTTAACAAATGGAGAAAGGAGCCAGCACCATGGTACAGTGAGTTAAGCCAACACTGGGGATATCAGGATTCCATATATGAGTGCCTGGGATCGAGTACTGTCACTGTTTCAGATTCAGCTTCCTGCTGACATATACCCTGGAAGGCAGCAGGTGATGGTACAAATACATGGGTAACTAGTTACATGGGAGATTTAGATGAAACTCCTGGTCTGTGCCTACACCTGACTCAGCCCTGAGTCTTTTGGGCAGCTGGGGAGTAAACCAGTGCAGGGAAGATCTCTCTCTCTCTCTCCTTCTAATACATAAAAATAAACTCAAGAAAAAAGAAATGGAGAAGAAAGACCATGCACATCTAAATACCCTGAATGACCTTCTTTACAATTCAATGATGGATTCACCGAGAACCTCTGAAGTGAACCAAAAGATCTATGACCCGAACCCGAAGCTTTTCAATACTTCAGTATGTTATGTAGAACAGAAGGCGTACATAGAAACCACATGCTAAGAGCACACTGAACATATGAGGCATCTTTGATGTTCCAGCAGACCATAAGGGATATATGTCAAGTAAAATATTTGTTGTTCAAGGCAAAGAAATAGCAGCTCGAGCAGTGACAGATTGTATACCAGCAACTGCAAATTTTCAGCCCAATTCACAACCCCCACTTAAAATGAAGACTATACAAAGTGAGTTCAGGAAACTTAGGAGACTTTCCATAGTCTGATGCTATGAAATTTGCCTGGCTTTCAAGTTTGGAGAATCATCAAAAGGCATTCAACAACCAAATTACAATAAAGAAAAAAAATTTGCACCCAGTATGCCTGAAATAAGAAGTAGGAACAGTTGGATTAGTTCACAAAACAAAACTGATAGCGGCTGGCAGCGCAGCTCACTAGGCTAATCCTCTGCCTTGAGGCGCCAGCACACCAGGTTCTAGTCCCGGTCGGGGCGCCGGATTCTGTCCCGGTTGCCCCTCTTCCAGGCCAGCTCTCTGCTGTGGCCAGGGAGTACAGTGGAGGATGGCCCAAGTACTTGGGCCCTGCACCCCATGGGAGACCAGGAGAAGTACCTGGCTCCTGCCATCGGATCAGCGTGGTGCGCCGGCTGCAGCGAGCCGGCCGTGGCGGCCATTGGAGGGTGAACCAATGGCAAAAGGAAGACCTTTCTCTCTGTCTCTCTCTCTCTCACTGTCCACTCTTCCTGTCAGGAAAAAAAAAAAACTGATAGTCAAGCACTTCTTAGACAATGACATCTTCCCTAAGAATATTTAATCGATAGAATAAGTAAGTAAAGAAGATCCACATGGTTGTAGTACATTTTTTGAGGGTTGTAGCTGAAGGAGATCAATATGAATTACAAGAACAGAAATGGAGGCAGAGAGAAGAAAGGATAAAAAATCAAACTCAGTTGTTATAGAATATAAAGGACATTAAATTTATAACTCATTTGGGCCATGCTGTGACTTAGCAGGTAATGCCACCACCAGCATCTTGTATGGGAGCAGAATCAAGTACTGGCTGCTCTATTTCTGACCCAGGTCCATGATAATATGCTGGAAAAGCAGAAGATGGCCCAAGTCCATTAGCCCCTGCACAAGCGTGGGAGACCCAGAGGAAGCTCGTGGCTTTGCATCAGCTCAGCTCCAGTTGTTGGGGCCATTTGTAGAAAGACCCAGCGAGTGGAAGCTCTCTCTGTCCCTCTCTCTCTCTCTAACTCTGCCTTTCAGATAAATAAATAAATCTTTTAAAAATTTTTTGAAATTTTTTGGCCCTGCTGAAAACTATTTTGGTTGAGTTAACTGACACAAAGTGTGAGCTGTGTCAAACCACGGCCAAAGAGTATATAGTATGGACTCACTTTATGCATAATATGCAATCTGCTGGAAAAATAAAATGTTTAATATTTCAAAAACAAAGTATGTGTGTAAGATGGTATAGTCTACTCCTTCAAAAAAAATCCAAGGAAGGGTAATACCATTGGTTGAACTCTTTATTAACGCAGAATTATTCTTAGGAGCTTAAATCTGATTGAAAATTGATCCCTGTTAAAAATAAGAGTGGGGATAAGAGAGGGAAGAGATGTACAGTTTGGCACACACTCTCTCAGACTTACCCTTAAGGGTAAAGCTAAAAACCTGCCATGGGACTCCAAATCCCATTAAGTTGGCAGGTACCAATGCCATCTCACTAGTTAAAGTTATCAGTTTAAGTTCATAACTGATCATAAAGATAGGATTAAGTGTCAAAGGGATCACATAAATAAGACAAGTGTATGCTAATAATAATTGATACAATTAACAAGGAGAGAATTATCCAACATGGGAAGCTAGCTACAGACAGATGGAAACATTACTTCTCAGTCATTTTCTAGAAATATTACAGTATTAGTTTCATACAACACTAGAAGAATTTCACATTATTGGAGAATTCTAATTGGGAAGTTCCAGATAACTTGTATTATACTATAGTTCTAAAATGTTATTTTCCAATAATCTCAATTAGATGGATTGTAAAGGGCATTTCTTGTTCATTTTTGAACTTAAAGATCTAAAAAGATAGATGACCGATAAAGCTTGTTGATCTAATGCCACTGAGACAAACAAAAAACAAGCAAATGCAATGTTGAAAATGCCATTCTCATAGGCAAAACAGTACAAAGGCCACCTGAACTGGTATGACTATTTTCATGAAGACAATTTGATTGCAGGGCAACAGTCTTTCCTAAAATATGTTTCACAATATAATTCCAGTATCATAAAGGAAGGTTACAAATAGGGGGGCTCCCTTTATTTGATTACATGGATGATTTCCATGCTACTGAAAGCAAAAAAAAAAGCAACTGTGAAGGCTTTATCATTTTGAAGACTAAGACAGATGAAATGTGATGTAGCAACACACCAGGACAGAGCAACATACAAACTTGTTTATTAATGCATACATTAAAGTAAAATTTGTTGAGTTTGAGCATTTGCAGGCACTGTTCTGGGTGCCAAGGATACAAGGTGAATAACAAAGTTCCTGCAAAACTGTACTTAAGACTAGAAAAAAGGAAATTAGATATAAATATACAGGTAGGCATTAGCACTGTGGTGTAGCAGGTAAAGTTGCCACCTGCAGTGCCAGCATCCCATATGGGAACAGGTTCGAGTCCCGACTACTCCTCTTCCAACCCAACTCTCTGCTAGTGTCCTGGGAAAGCAGTAAAAGAAGATCCAAGTCCTTGGACCTCTGTACCCATGAGGGAGACCTGGAAGAACTTACTGGCTCCTGGCTTTGAATCAGCTCAACTCCAGCTATTGCAGTCATTTGAGGAGTGAATCAGCAGATGGAAGACCTCTCTCTCTCTCTCTGCCTCTCAAGTAAATAAATAAATCTAAAAAAAATAAAATAAAATAGGGGCCTGCGCTGTGGAATAGTGCTTAAAGCCACTGCCTGAAGTGCCGGCATCCCAAGTGGGCGCCGGTTTTAGTCCCGGCTGCTCCACTTCTGAATCAGCTCTCTGCTGTGGCCTGGGAAAGCAGTAGAAGATGGCCAAAGTCATTGGGCACCTGTGCCTGCGTGGAAGACCTAGAGAAGGATCCCTCTGCCTCTCTCTCTCTAGATCTGCCATGAAATAAATAAATCTTTAAATATATATATATACACACACACACACACACACACAGGTTGATGATGCACAGTATAATGTCATAAATTCATAAAATCTAACAGTAATTAAAATACACCAATTGGATAGAAATTAATAATAAGCATAAGTGATATTTACATTGAAATCTGCATGCACTCTGTGCAAATACAGAGAGGCAAAAAAGAGCTTACCCTGTTCAGCTAGCAAAAAGGCAAGCCAGGGAGTCGCTAGCAAAAGGAATTGACAGGGTGTGTAGGGGACAGAGGAGAACATGAGGTCAGAGAAACAGGTACCAAAACTTGCAAAATCTTAAAAACCACAGTATAATTCTAATGACAGCAAAGATCCAATGGAGGATTTTAATCAGGAAAGTAATGATAACATTTTAGAACATAGAACTTTCAAGTTTATTGGGAAATAAAATGGAAATTTAGAATTCAGCATCTCTTTGAAACAAATCCAAGCTTGCTACAAATTCTAAGTGTAAATTTCTTTCTGAGCTCTAGAAAGAGATATATAATACTGTTCTGACTATGGAAACTTCAGAGAAATCATTAAATATGTTTTATTGGTATGCACTGAGTATTGTAGGAATGTGATTAAAGGCAGCAAACTTGTTCAAATAAAATAAGACCTGCCATGAACTTTCATCCAAACCTTGAACTAGACATTTTTTTAAATGTAGTTCATACACATTTGCACACCTTAACAACATGGTCATTTTTCTTTTTTGTGATTTTGCCACTTCCACAAACCACTACAAAGGTCAGATGTGTTTACTTCCTGTTCAACCTAAAAACAAATTATAGATCACACTTAATAACATAAAGGGGGAAAAAAGGAGGCAAATGGGTTTTCATTTAAAATTCTAGCTGTAAGGATAAGATCAAAATGCAGATAAAAAGAGTAACATAAATGAAGGAAATATAGGCACAGTTCAAACACCACCTACTCAGACTAACAGATCTAAAATTACTCTCTCTGGGCATAGTCATTCTTGATTACATTATTCTACTTGCTTTTTCCATTTGTTCAGTTAACCATCACAAAATGTTACTAATTTACTGTCTGCCTCCTTCCACTCCCAACCTTATAAGGCTCACTAAAACTGGAATCATATCTGTTTACCAATCTATTCCCAGTTTGTAGAACATTGTAATGTTTGTTAAATATTTAACCCGTATGGATAAGTATTTACAAATACCTATTAGGCATACCAAACTAAAGAAGAAATTAAAGTGTGTGAATATAAAGAAGGGAAAAAGCATGGTTCCTATATGTAAATATTCGTTCTTTAATTTGGCATCTATAATGAGGTATGGACATAAAGTACCTAAATGCATATGCAGTACCTAACCCACAAAATCAGTTTATACCTAGATAAAAGGGAAGACAATGAACAGTTATAGCTATAATCCCAAAAGTCCTATATCTTATTACCAGACACATCATTTTACTTGAAACATTCGTTATCTAAAAGTAGCAAGAGCTCCATACCTTCTACCAGTTGGCTGAAAGTGCCAGTCTTTTAAAGTAGGCTTCAGGGGCAGACATTTGGCATAGTGAAGTTGCCACTTGGGACAGCCCCATCCCATAAGGGAGTCCCAGTTACTACATTTCAGTCCCAGGTTCCTCCTAACATGTATCATGGGGTAGGGGGCATCAGATGATACCTCAAATACCTGGGTCCTTGCCACCCACTAGAGAGGCAAGGATTAATCCCATGGCTGCTGGTTTTGACCTGGACCAGCACAGCCAAGCCAACAAAAAATATCTGCCTTTCAAATAAAATGAAAATAATAAAAACTAGAGTCGGTATGATACTACTTAACTTTTTATAAAGTCAGAATTACCTGAATGGGAAGGGGGAGGGGGGAGGGGGGAGGGGGGAGGGAGGAGGGGGAGAGGGAGAGGGAGAGGGAGAGGGAGAGGGAGAGGGAGAGGGAGAGGGAGAGGGAGAGGGAGAGGGAGAGGGAGAGGGAGAGGGAGAGGGAGAGGGAGAGGGAGAGGGAAGGAGAGGGGGCTGTGATGTCCAGGGAAGAGCCAGGCTGAAGCCAGGAGCTTCATCACGCTTAGGCCAACTTCCACTGCTATACCAGGCACAGTAGCACGGAGCTGGATCCTAAGTAGAGCAGCCAGGCCTCAAAAATGGTGCCCATGAGATGCCACTATCACAGCTTAACCAACTACCCCACAATGCCAGCCCAAAATATTTTATCTGCAGCATATAACAAAATGTTATAAGAAATAAAATATAGAACTATATGCACTAAAATGTGTTTAATAAAACCTTCATTTCATGTTTTATTGCCTAGAGTCTAGAGAAAGAGGGGATCAATTTCAGACTATTTGGATGAAAGTAGATCAGAGACCTAAATTATTACAATAATCACTTATTCTTCTGGTGCCTTTAATAGCATGAATTTATACATATTAAAACATACATATTCCAGTACTTACTTGAACTTAAAAAGACAAAGATTACTGAAACTGCTACTTATGTCTTTTTCTGAGGTACTATGGATACAACAACCACTTAATTTAAAATCTGATGATAAAACATTTCTGTCAGCTTAATCTGTTTTAGAAAAACACCTTCAGCATTAAGGTTTTCTTCATATTATAAGGTTAATAAAGCACATGACCTTTTTGGTTTTGTTTGGTTTTCTAACACAGATTTCATTTTCAGTATCTAGAATCACACTATTTGGTTGCTTCTCTCCCACATCTACACTCCACAACCTATTCAAAAACCTGTCAGTGGATCAGTTAAGGTGGTTCAGCAGTATTTCAGACAATATTCTCTATCTTAGCAAAGGCTGACCATTATCATTACAAAATACACATCTGCATCACACCATGGAGAATTATGCCTCAGTGCATTTAAAGCCATAAAGAGAAAAGCACTGACTCCTTTAATATTCAGCCTCCTAACAAGAACGCTGAAATACTGTCTACTTCAAAGGTAATCAGGTGATAAGTTCTCAAGTTAGTCAGAAACAGAATTGGTTTAAAAGACTTTTTTAAACAAGGCACAGATTCTTTCCTATAGTTTGATTCCCTTTACCTTAACCCCAGAAGCACAAGCTCTGCTTGATGGTCATGCAGGCAGCCTGGATGAGAATTTCTAAAGCTGCATGCCAAAGTGTCTAAGAGCTTTGCTGCACTGGGAGCGGACAGACCATTAGGCAGATTGGGACTCTATACAGCTGTCCTGATACTGCTGGAGCTGCTGTACTCTTTGTCATCAGATTATGCTGCCGGAGGGACCACAAATCTGCTTCTTTAAACACCTTTATTTCCTTTGATGTGAATTTGATCTGAGGGAATTCAGACTTTTAAGAATAGCCTCATCTTGGGAAAAAAGAAGACTTGAAAATGCCTATATCCTAATATTTTTATGGTAACATGAGCAACTGAAGATTTCCTCGCGGTCACATATGATGATGTGCTAGGCTACCTTTTAAAGGATCATTATATTCAAGCTCTTTGCACAGTTTTCTTTATTAGCCAAGCACTTTGCATGCATATTATGAATTGTGACCTTATGAATTCTGTTTGTGTGTGCTTCTTCTTGAATGGGTTCTTGAGAATTGAGTATCATGAAGAGTATTCAAAAATCAGCCTCCAAATCTAATTTTGTAGCATGTAACATGTAACTTCCTACCTGTTTTGATTACTATTAGCAGTTATTAACTATTTTTAAAAATGTTAATTATGCACTCTATTTATTTAATATCTAAATTTTGAATTGACAAATCAAGAGGTATATTACCTTCCTCATCTTTATAATTAACCTGTCAAATATATAACAAATATTGTACATCATCTCAGTGGGAGTTTTAGTGATTTAGATAATAATGTTCATCCCACAGCAACACTGCTGGTGAGGTTTCAGAAATAGTCTACTACATTGTTCCTAATAAAGAAGGAACTTCCTGTTTCTATCAGAAAGTGAAGGTACATGATAAACAAGGTTGTATATATGACCATATAGTCCATATGTACACAGCCCACATTTCATGGATTCAAAGAAAAGTTAAAACTCAATACACTTTTAAATAATCAGAGGGATCATAAATATTCACGGTGCAGGATATCCTCAATAGGCTGTCAGCCTGCTGTAGAATACTCGGCAGACACGGTGTAGCCTTAAAGATGGCTCTCTTGAGAGCAATAGCGACATACTAGAAAGTAGGAGGAGATGACATTAATACAAAATGCAAAGACATTTCCGTATTTTGAATCAGTGAATTTCAGGTTCATCTTTTTTCATCTTGTAAATATTTGGGATGAAGCTTTTATGTTTTTCTTTCATTTTTCCCCTAAAACTCACCTAGATTTTAGAGGTCAATGTGAAGAATACCCAAACTCTAACACCTACTTTTAATAAAGTTTCATCCCAATAAAATTTAAAGCAGTTCTATTGCACTTCAAATTCCAGTCACCAATATATATAGTGACTTTATAACTGTAAAAGTAGATACAAGGGCTGGTGCCGCGGCTCAGTAGGCTAACCCTCTGCCTAGCGGCGCCGGCACACCAGGTTCTAGTCCCGGTCGGGGCGCCGGATTCTGTCCCGGTTGCCCCTCTTCCAGGCCAGCTCTCTGCTGTGGCCCGGGAGTACAGTGGAGGATGGCCCAAGTGCTTGGGCCCTGCACCCCATGGGAGACCAGGAGAAGTACCTGGCTCCTGCCTTCGGATCAACATGGTGTGCCGGCCGCAGTGCGCCGGCCGCGGCGGCCATTGGAGGGTGAACCAACGGCAAAAGGAAGACCTTTCTCTCTCTCTCTCTCTCTCTCTCTCACTGTCCACTCTGCCTGTAAAAAAAAAAAAAAAAAAAAAAAAAAAAAGTAGATGCAAATGGAAAGAGACCCTCAAGGATTTAAAGAAATCCTAATGGGCTCTGCATTTGCACCTTATAAATGGCCAACCTTACGGCTATAAAGAAGTGTTCAATGCAGCTTCACAGGGCAGTGAAATACCACATTTCCTGAATCTATGTTTTTGTCCCTGTTTAAAATTGAACTCAAATATTTGATTTTTTCTGTTTTACTTTAGGGTATTTCAGTGATAAAAAGTTGCTTTTCCTTTCTGACTCCAGATTTGATTAACTCTAAAATATAAACAGCAGTCTCCATGCCATCTCCTACATTCCAATTTCAATTTTATTTTTGATTTTTCCTTTATCATGTCATAAATTTGGAGCCAGATGAAAAAGTGATTTCAAAAACTAGAGTGTCATCCTTACATGAAAATTCCTTTCTGTGGCCTTGCAGGTACTATATTATCAGAGTGTGCATTGTTTCTTGGGGCATTTTCCTTAAAAGCCATCTAGGGATTAAAATTTCTCATTTATTCATCCCTGGTGTACATAAAATACCTAATCTTAGAATATGCTGCCAGAAACAGGCCCCCGAAGTCTTTTTTGCAGATGCTCCGTTAAAAGAAAATGGAGAAAAACGACCAACATCCCACATCACTGTTTTGTTCTCTAGAACAACAGGGAGAGAAAATGTTGTTCTGCTTACATATCCCTCACCTCAGTAATTCCATTTTATACTTATATATGTCTCCAATTTAAGTATGTCCCAGTTATGCTGTATAAGAAGTAAAAATGTGTTGGAAAATTAAAAGTCAGGGACCAGTGCTGTGGCATACCAAGTAAAGCTGCCACCTGCAGTGCCAGCATCCCATATGGGTGCTGATTCAAGTCCCCACTACTCCACTTCATATCCAGCTCTTTGGTTTGGCCCGGGAAAGCAGTAGAAGTTGGCCCAAGTACTTAGGCCCCGCACCCTCATGGGAGAACTGGAGGAAGCTCCTGTCTCCTGGCTTCAGATTGGTGCAGCTCTCGCTTTTGCGGCCAATTGGGGAGTGAACCAGCGGATAAAAGACCTCGCTCTCTCTCTCTCTTCCTCTCCTTCTCTCTGTGTAACTCTGACTTTCATATAAATAACTAAATTGGTTATTCATATAACTAAATGGCAGCTCTGGCCATTGCGTCCATCTGGGTAGTGAACCAGCAGATGGAAGACCTTTCCCTCCCTTCCCCCCACCCCACCTTACAAATATAAGTCTTTAAAAGAAAAAGAGAGAAGAGTATTAACATCCAGTTTAAAAAGAAAGAGAAAATTAAAGGTCAGAATATGGGTCAAAGGTCTAAGTTTAAAAGGAGGGAAGGACCAATATGGGAAGCAGTCTGCACAGCAGATTCCTAGGATGACGTTCGCAGTAAAAAACACTGTGACCTCAGAATCAACCCATAAGGCTTCCCGGTCGGGCTGAAAGGCCTGCAAGAGCATCTCAGGCATGGAAAGACAAGACTCTGTGTAGGGTTTTTTTTCCCTCCTACAGAGGATCTCTGTGAGACCTCAGAGGAAAGGAAGGGTCATCAAAGAAGGAGACACTCGTCTCTGAAGGGAGAGGAGAATATCCTCTTTGCTTATGGCCGTGTCCAAATACCAACAGAGTCTATGGTCACAAAAGGCCTCCATACCCCTGGCAGCCCACAAGAGCCTCGATGATCACTGATGTCATAAAAAAAGTGTTAATTGTTAAAGGAACAGTAGTCATTGTACACCTGCTCCCTAGGTAGGACCTCTGTCCCTACTGAATTGCAATATTTGAATTGACTGCAAATTCTCTCCCTGTGGGGAGCAACTCGGACTAGACTAAGTTACTGGAATTAAGACTTATTCTATGCATCTGCTCTCCCACAATATGGCGCTGGGAGAGGAGGAAACAGCTTCTACACAGCTGCCTCCAGTTCAACCAATAAACTGTAGGACCTGCCCCTGATTGGAGGAGAGCAGCGTACTCGTCCTGTGTCATTCCTCCACGAAGACGGGGAGCGACATAATGGTGCCGTGACTCAGATATGAAGCCTAGGCAGGGTTTAGTGTCATTCCTCCACGAAGAGGGGGAGTGACATAATGGTGCCGTGACTCGGATAGGAAACTTAGGAGGGAAGAAACGGGAAGAAGTGGGAAAATACCGGAGAGAGAGACTAGCAAAGAGTCTAGGGAAAAGCCGGACGGAAAAGGTGCCGGAAGAAGTTATCGAAAGCCTAGGCATAGACTCAGATACTGACTATGGCGGGGAAGCTGGGAGAAATCTCTAAGGTCGAAAGCGAAAGTGAAAGCTAGAACAAACAGACTCAGATACGGACTGTGGGGAGAAGCCAGGAGAAATGAAAGGGGAATATTGTTGGAAGAAAAGTTAGGAAACATACCGGGTGGAGAAAAATATGTTAGGGAGGATGAAGCCGTGGGGGCAGGCTGAGGCGGAGACGTAAGCTAGCTTGGGATTCTTCAAGTCAGCCCGGGGAGCAAAGGGCGAAAGGCTAAGGCTGGAGGCGGACGCGTAAGCCAGGTTGGAATCCATCAGATTAGCCCGGGGAGCAAAAGACGGGAAGTCAAACCGAAAGGCTCAGACGTGAGCTAGGTTGAATTCGCCAGGTTAGCCCGGGGAACTTAGACTGAATACCGGTGGCGGAAATGTGAGCTAGGCTGTGTGATTCGCAGAAGTCACCGCGTGCAGAGAGAGCACGGGCCGTGAATAGATAGGGAACGTGGGGCTAGCGCGAAGGCCGTGGTGCGGGCGCAAAGGGCGCGGAGACCGCAGAGCGCGAGGAGCCGGGAAACCGCCGCGGGGCGAGGCGCCGAGAAGCAGCCTTGGGGCGGGCGCCGGGAAGCCGTGGGGATAAGAGAAATAGAAGTTTAGAAGTGAAATGAGAGAAATAGGAATGCTGGCAGATAGAAGTAAAATAGGAGAGATAGGAATGCCCGGAGATAGAGAAATAGAGAAAAATAAGGCCTCCCCACAACACGGCAATGAGAGGGCTTGGATTCGGTCTGCCTGATTAGTAAGACGATAAGCACCTGCTGGTGGCTAGCAGCTTACCCGCTGCAGGTCACCGAAGACAGGCACGTTATCAACACCAATATGTCTCCCCACAAGACGGCAATGAGAGGGCTTGGATTTGGTTTGCCTGATTGGTAGGGCTTGTAAGCACCTGCAGGCAGTTCTAGCAGAGCAGAGCATGCGTTGCAGGGCACCGAACACAGGCACACATCAGCGCCTAAAAACCTCCTCACAACATGGCGAAGAGAGGACCCGGATTCGGTTTGCCTGATTGGTAGGGCTTGTAAGCACCTGTGGGCAACTCTAGCAAGCAGAGCAGAGTGTGTGCCACGGGGCACCGAAGACAGGCGCGTATCAACGCCAAAAAAATAAAAAGAAAGGGGGATCTGTGGGGAGCAACTCGGACTAGACTAAGTTACTGGAATTAAGACTTATTCTATGCATCTGCTCTCCCACAATATGGCGCTGGGAGAGGAGGAAACAGCTTCTACACAGCTGCCTCCAGTTCAACCAATAAACTGTAGGACCTGCCCCTGATTGGAGGAGAGCAGCGTACTCGGCGTGTGGGTAGCAGAGTTGGGATTGGTGGAAGAGGACTATAAAGGAGGAGAGAGACAACATGCACCAGGAACATCTATCTGAAGGAACACCTGTGCAGCCCCCGAGAGAGCCGGCCGGCGGTGTGCCGCTCCCCTGCGGAAGTGGGGAAAGTGGCAGGGGGAACCGCCCTTCCACGGAGGTGGAAGGGACGGTAGCCAACCTGGGAAGAACCAGCAGCAAACCCGGGGAGGGCCGAGCAGACAAAAGAACAGCGCAGGGTCCTGTGTCGTTCCTCCACGAAGACGGGGAGCAACATCTCCCCAAACTGTACTCTGTGTTGTGTGTGGCAATGGGGGCAAATTGTTGAAATCTATGATTAGCATAGAGTTGGTCCTCTGTATATAAAGTCATACTAAATATGATCCATAATGAAGGAGATGGGAATGGGAATGGGAATGGGAGGTGGGATGGGAGAGGGGTGGGGGGCATGAGGGAAAGAACCACTGTGTTCCTGAAGTTGTATCTATGTAAAAATGCATTCATTAAATAAAAAAAAGAATATGGGTCAAAAATTATGCATTTGGTAGCATATCCTTGCAAAAATAGTCACCAGTCTAGGCAATGTGAGTGGTATCCCTGAGGGAAGCAGGGAAGATGGGCTCTCCCCTGTAAGCTGAGGGCAGGTCAGTGAACAAGCTCATGGTCCCACACATAAGCAGGTAAATTAACTTAATATCTGACATAACTGTTCATATTTTCAGACAACAGGACATTAAATATGGGAACATGTCTTTCATCATGTGCATACCTCAAATTCTATCTAGATATAGTATGCAAAAACTATTTCAACCATTAGATTTCTATTTTTCTTATTACCAGGCTTCAAGGCTGCTGAATATAGGAATTATAATTAAATGGGCCATATCTTATAGATTAGTTATGAAAATTCAAAAACATTATAAATTAATTTTGTGCAGGAGAAGTCTAATATGCCCAGTTTTTGGTATTCAGTAAAGGATCCTAAACTCATATTCATAGAAACTTGTATATTGTCTCTTTCCATCCCTGTATTTACCCTCTGTTAGATTCCACTCTTAAATATTTGACTACTTATGAAATGTCAATTGGGTGTAAGCCGCAGAGAACAGGAGAATGAATAAGGAAAGTTTGGTTCACTGGGGAAACCCAACAGATGGGAGGGAAGGGGCAAGGGAGGAGAAAGAAAGAGAAGGAGAGTGTGAGAGATCGAGAGACAGATGAGGAGACAGAGAACCACGTGTTCAGGAACATGTCCTTTGAAAACTTGGCGGGGGCGGGGAGGGGGAGTAGGAGCAGTGAATCCCATTAGTTTGGGGGTGGGGCTAACACCTGGCTTCCATCAACACCATATACTCTTAAAACTTGAAAAGAACGATACAGATAATATGATTTGTTCTGATCTAGTAAGATGAAGCAAATTGTGCTTTGAAAAGACCTTCACTTTCACTGAACAATAAATTTTCTATTATAAAAGCAAGATTGTCAGCCTCTATTTTTTGTCAAAGAAGGGACAGAATTTGATAGGTTCTTGAATCGGTTTTGCAAGCAAAAGTGTTTCAGTTTTTGAGTACTTTTACAGAATAATAATGAGAAGGCCTTAATATACGAAACCTGCGCCATTGCAACACAATCTATATGAAGTACTTTGCATGGTGTTTTCAGTTCAGTGAAAAGAACATGTACTGTAGTGTGCAAATTGAAATTCTCCTAAGGAAAAATATGACCTTGTAAAGTTGTTCATACTTCTCTGAGCCTGCCTTTGAATGTCTGCAAGAATGGTCTACTTCGTAGGGTTCCTTTGGAAGAATTAAGTGAAATAATATATGCAAGGTAACCAGCAGAGTGCCTAGTATTTCACAGAGGCTCTATTAAAGTGCTAGGTTTCCTACCAATGCCTCTTATAATCGTACTCCTTTCTCAGCAAAGATTTACAAGGAGATATTTGTACTGGCATCTTCAAATCTGATATTTTATACTTTATAATTGTGAAAAGGCTGGCAGCAGAGAAAGAATGACAGTTTTTTAAAGATTTATTTATTATTTATTTATTTAAAAGAATTACATAGAGGAGGAGAGGCAGAGAGAGCGTGCCAGGATCTTCCTCCAGGTTTCCCATGCGGGTGCAGGGGCCCAAGCCTTGGGCCATCTTCTACTGCTTTCCCAGGCAGGCTATAGCAGAGAGCTCGATCTGAAGTGGAGCAGCCAGGACTTGAACAAATGCCCATATGGGATGCCGGCACTGCACGTAGCAACTTTACCTGCTGTGCCACAGTGCCAGCCCCCTCAAAGTTTCTTAACCTCGGCACAATTGATGCTTTGAACTGGGTAATTCTTTTTTGTGGGGATGGTGTCTTGTTTATTACATGATGTGTAGAATCACTTCTGGCCAACACAATGCCAATAATAGTGCCCACTCACCCACTCACAGTTATGTCAAGCAAAACTGTCTCCTTAAATGACCCTTGCAGGGAAAATCTTCCCTTGATTGTAACTACCAACTCAAGTTAATATAGGGACAGAGACTTTACATATTAGTGTGCTATGTTAACTAACTGAACTGACAGACCCAACTGCTGATTTCTTAAGGAAAAATCTAAAACATACACTGATGAGTACGTGTGATTTTACAATTCCAAAATTCATTTGCAACAATGTATTAAGAGTGTAAGGATGCAAGAGCAGTAATTCAAATTTTTTTCTGTCCTGTTGATTAGCTTCATTCTCATTCTAGGTGGATATTTTACAAACACCCTTGTGATTTAGAAATTTAGGTATTTATATATGCATATATATAAATGCCCTCTTTGAAAATAATTTCAAGGTGTATGACCTATGGAAACAGAACTTTAATTGTTCCAGATCAAATTAACATTTTATTCCAGCAGTTCTAATTAACAAAACAAAAGGGGCCCCCCGCTGTGGCACAGTGGTTTAATGACCAGGCCTGAAGCACCAGCATCCCATATGGGCGCAGGTTGGAGACCCTGCTGCTCTACTTCCAATCCAGCTCTCTGCTATGGCCTGGGAAAGCAGTACAAGGTGCCCCAAGTCCTTGAGCCCCTGCACCTGCGTGAGAGACCAAGAAGAAGCACCTGGATCCTGGCTTCAGCTCGGCACAGCTCGGGCCCTTGTGGCCAATTGGGGAGTGAACCATCGGATGGAAGACCACTCTCTCTCTCTCTCTCTCAATCAATAAACCAATCAATCTCTCTGTGTGTGTGTGTGTGTAACTCTGACTCTCAAGTAAATAAATCTTTTTAAAAAATTAACAAAACAAAAATTTTGAGGTAATATGAATTCCCATATCCTTTCCCAAATTTGCATCTTATGTTTTACCCCAACTCCTTTTATGTATTTAATACTAGTTTTTCATAAAAGTACACAAAATATAAAAATTTGGGTTAGTTAGGGGAGAAACTCATGCCAGGGAAATAAAGTGAAAGTATCATTAATAATCCCATAGGAGAGGATGGCGCTTTAGGGCAGCAGATTAAAGCCCTGGCCTGAAGCGCCGGCATCCCATGTGGGTACTAGCCCACATGGTACCCGGCTAGCTCCTCTTTGATCCAGCTCTCTGCTATGGCCTGGTATAGCAGAAGATGGCCCAACCACTTGGGCCCCTGCATCTTCATGGGAGACCCAGAAGAAGTTCCTGGCTCCTGGCTTCGGATCTGCTCAGCTCCGGCCATTGCAGCCATCTGGGGAGCAAACCAGAGGATGGAAGACCTCTCTCTCTGTCTCTACCTCTCTCTCTGTAACTCTGCCTTTCAAATAAATAAAATAAATCTTTTTAAAAAAATCCCATTAGATTTTCTTTTAATCACACTTCAGATGACAGTGCAAATGCTAGTACCACTTTAATCTTATTAAAAAAAAAAAACAACTAAGTGAGACTGGCAATGTGGCTTAGCAGGTAAAGCCGCTGCCTGCAGTGCCGACATCCCATATGGGTGCAGGTTCAAGCCTGGGCTACTCCACTTCAGATCCAGCTCTCTGCTATGGCCTGGGAAAGCAGTGGAAGATGGTCCATGTACCCACATGGGAGACCTGGAAGAAGCTCCTGGTTCCTGGCTTTGGACTGGTGCAGCTCTGGCCATTGCAGCCTTCTGGGGGGGTGAACCAACAGATGGAGGACATCTCTCTCTCTCTCTCTCTCTCTCTATCTCTCTCATGCGCGCGCACTTCCTCTCCTTCTCTCTATGCTACTCTGACTCTCAATAAATAAATCTTTTTTTAAAAAAAAAGTGAGATCCAGGATGTTGGAATAGGGAGGGGGCTACTGCTCTGTCTCAGGGAAGATAGCTTTACAAAAGTGGAAAGAGTGCAGTCTCAGGGAAGGAGGACACTGCAAACCTACGTGCAGGTTGTGGACTTGCACAGTTCAGGACCCCAGCAGCCAAGAGCCTCAGCACCAGCTATGGAGTGAGGTCAGACCAGACTGCAGCACCTGGAGATAAAGTTGTGGGAAGAGCCTGGCTTGGTCCAGGTTTGGAGCTCTGTGGGGGACAGTGTACCTGCCAAACTAGTGGATAAAAAGAGGGGGCATATTTCTCTCTCCCCAAGGACCCAGCACCAGCGCCCTGTAACAAGCAGAGACAATGGAGAAACACATGAGACCCTGCATAGCTAAAGCAACATTCTACAACAAAAACAAAGCCAGAGGCATCACACTACCAGATGTCAGGTCAGCCTGGAACTGGTACAAAAACAGATGGATCAACCAATGGAACAGAATAGAAATGCCAGAAATCAATCCATGCATCTATAAACAACTTATCATTGACAAAGGAGTTCAAATCAATCCATGGAGCAACAACAGTCTCTTCTACAAATGGTGCTGGGGAAACTGGATTTCCACATGCAGAAGTATGAAACAAAACCCCTACCTTATACCTTACACAAACATCCACCCAAAATGGATTAAAGACCTAAATCTGTGACCCAATACCATCAAATGAATAGAGAACATTGGGGAAACCTGCAATACATTGGCATAGGCAAAGTGTTTTTAGAAAATACCCCAGAGACACAGGCAGTGGAATTTTAAAATTAACAAATGGGATTACATCAACTTGACAAGGTTCTATACTGCAAAAGAAACACACAGCAAAGTGAAGAGGCAACTGACAGAATGGGAGAGATATATTTGCAAACTATGTTAACAGATAAAGGATTAATAACCAGAATATATAGAGATCAAGAAACTCAACAAGAACAAAATAAACAATTCAGAATGGCTTTCATACAGAAATCAACAAATGACAAATGCTGGCTAGGAGGTGGGAAAAAAGGTATCTTAATCCACTGTTGGTGGGAATGTAAAGTGGTAAAGCCAATGTAAAAGATGGTATGGAGATACCTCAGAAATCTGAATATAGACCTACCATATGGTCCAGCCATCCCACTCCTGGGAATTTACCCTGGGGCAATGAAATCAGCACATGAAAGAGTTATCTGTATCCCCATATTTATTGTAGTTCAATTCACAATAGCTAAGATATGGAATCAACCCAAATACCAGGTCAACTAAAGTCTGCATAAATTATGGGATATGCACACCATGGAATATTAGACAGAGGCTAAAAAAAATGAAATCCGGTCGTTTGCAACAAAATGGATGAATCTGGAAAATATCATACTTAGTGAAATAAGCCAATCCCAAAAGGACAAATACCACATATTTTCCCTGACATGTGATAATAGAGCACCTAATAGGTAAGCTATAGAAGAGAAATTGATGCTTTGAAAAGCAATGACTATAAACAGCCAATGTCTCAACTGTTGAGGAAGAGTTTTTTAAAAAAATAAAGAATGAGATCAGGGAAGTGAGGAGGAAGAGGGGTGAGAGAGTGGCTGGAAGGGCAGATACAATGGGAAGAATCACCATGTCCCTAAAGTTGTAATTATGAAATGTATGAAGTACATATTCCTTAAATAAAAGTTTTCTGAGGAAAAAAATTTAAAAAATATACAAATAAATGGTAGGATGGAGATAAAGAGGAACATAGCAAAAGAGGCCTTTCTATATTATGAATTCTTTACCCTGATATTTACACTACTGAGTGAATAGTAGGAAAGCTGACTGGGAAATTCAATCCAGAAAGTCAAGAGTTTCTCTCAACTGCATATCATTCAATTGCCCTCTACATAGGGACTGGCACAGCCAAAGCAATATAATGAAATAATCACTTTCCCTTTTGTAAAATGCAGTAGCTGCCACTAAGCTTCACATATGACATTTCCCATAGCAGCTTTTGGATATACTTAGGACCCTGTGTTAGCTGGTGGCCCCTAGTGACAGGTGATCAATAATCTACTTAAGCAGGCTCAAGTCTCATTGAAGCACAAAGGCAGAAAGATTTTCTCCCTCTACCAGGGTCAGACTGGTACAGGATTCAGTGAATCCTGAAAATGTGTTAAAAGTGTTTTATGAATGTTTAACCAACAGCCCATACTTAACATTCATCTTTAAAGACATGCTCAAATGCAACATTCTCCAATAAAAACACTTTGGTCATCCCAAACAGAAGTGATCTTAACGCTTCCCAAGCCCATATGTATTTACATATCTCTTTAGGTCATTCATCATATGCTCCTTTATATTTTGTTTTCTCCAATAGACAATCAGTAACTGAAGGGTAAAAGATCATAATTTATAAGATTTTAATATGTAAAACAAAACTATTTCTCATTCATACTTGGAAGCTGTTCTTGTAGCATCATTCACAGATAATTTTCAGAGTGCTTAAAATAATTTCTATAACAGAGTTCTATGACTTAAGAAGCAGCCCACTCACAGAAAAAAATTTTAATGACTGAAAAGTTCCTTCAGCTAGTGAGACAAAATAGATTTCTTCATGATTTTTACTTAGTCTTACTTTTCTAAACGGTAGCCTGTGTTGCCAAAGCTTCCTCATGTTGTTGTTCCTCCCTTGGGGAACACAGGTACTCCATCAAATATATGACTCACAGATCTGTGGCACAGCTACAGTCATGCTGAATTTTTGCTCCACTTTATCCTTTTTGTCATACCAGACTCACTACAACATCTGAATATAAATGTCAGCTTTGCAACCATCGAATGATTTTCATCATGTATTTGTTTATCATTATTATTTCTTTCTATATAAGGTCCCATTATACTATGTACTGTAGCATAGATCAGGAACTCACACATCAAGCCCATCAACTCATACAGCAATAGAGAATTCCTGTTATATGACAGGCACTGTGCTGGGCTCTGATAACAAAATAAACAAAAACATGGATGAACTCTGTCAGAATGAAGATCATAGTCTAGAGGTCATGATAGAATTTACTAAAAAAATTTTAAACAAGTCTGCAAAAACACTAAGGGTATGAAGAAACATTTAATAGTAGTTAGAAAGGAGTTTGTTCTTCCTAGGGAGTGATCAATAAAGGCTTATCTGCAGAAGAGACATTTGAGCTGAAATATGAACGAGTAACAGTTAATGAGGACAAACACAGGCAAAGTGAGAACTACAGGGACAAACAAAAGCATATGAATGGATCTGAAGGCAGGAAGTGCAAGGACAGTATGAGGGGGAAAAATTGCAATGACTAAAATGCAGGAATCAAGACAGGAGTTGTGGATTTAGTTGTATAGAGCAAAAGTCAAAGACTGTAAGCCATGTTAAAATATTTACATATACATTAATAGAAAGTGAAACCATGGAAATACTAAATAACCTGATATGATTTTTATTGAGTTATAACTTACAATGAAATGTTCATACTTTGAAGGCCCTAACCGATCAGCTCTGTTGAGTGCATATCAAGCCACCAATTTCTATCATGACTGGAAAATTAACTTGTGCCAGAGCTTAGTCAATTCCTTACTCCTAGAAGCAACTAATAATCTAATTGCTATCATTCTAGGTTAGTTTTACCTATTCTAGTACTTTGTTTAAATGGAATAATACAATTTATAATCTTCAAATTAACTTCCCCCATTAAACTTAATATATTTGTAACTAATCTCTTGCTGCAATATCAGTTTATTTATCCATTCTCCAGTTAATTAGAGTATTATGAACAAATGAGTAAGAAATTGAGATGCAAGGGGGATCCTCTCAGAAGGTTAATGATCTATGTACTCCAAGAAAAAATTATGATGGAGTAAACAGGATTGGAAACAAAAGTGAATGGTAAGTTACAAGAGAAATAAGATAGTACTTGGTGATGGATTGGGTGTAGAAGTACCACAGAAAGGATCAAAATTATGCCATGTTTTTTTATTTTTGTAAATCCAGGCATGGTGGTGTCATACAGAAAACTAAGGTGACATGTGAAGAACAGATCTGGGACATAATAGGTGAGATCTTGTGTATTCTATTTCAAATATTTCAGTTTGCATTAGTACCTTAGAGCCATCCAAGTGTTACTATCAATAGCTCAATATATACATGGCGAGTTCACAGCTCTGTCCATCATCATCAGGATGAATTCTTTCACTTCCCTTTCTAGCAAGGAGACAAATTTTCATTTATATAATTCAGAAATCAAGGCTGCCTCAGGCCAAAACACACGGGTCACTTCAGCTTTTCCCATAGCAATCAGACTTTGGCTGAAACGAAACTACAACACTTTGTGGCTTCTCTAGAAACTTCAGAAACTGACATGATCATCTCAATGTCTAGTCTTCAGAGGCTCCTAGGAACATGGATTCAAGCCCAACTGATGACTTTTCTACTCACTTACCACAACTTGTTTGATAGTAGTTACTTGCTACTTTTTCACAGCTAAGGAGAAGGCTAACATCTTTCATTCAAACCAACAAATAAATAGGCACCAAATCTACATATTTTGACCTCTGTTGCCTCTAACTATACATTTTTAAGGAATGGTTTTTCACATAGTTAGTATTTAACAAATGCTGCATGCACACACTCAGTGTAGCCTATATTCAGTAAAACACTAATAGAAAAAAAAAAACTATAGCTTATTAAGTTATACCCCATAAGTGATTCTAAAGCACTTTGTGAAAGCTGTAACTAAATGTCAAATCATAATTTTAGCCATTAGTAGAAAAGAACTAAAGAATAAGAGAAAATTATTTTAATTCACAAATCTCATTATTTGACTAAAAATGTTTTACAAGGAAGGGGAATGAGAAAGATTCCAGAGAGCACCAAGAGAATTCTTAATTCATAACAAAAAAATAATACATTTCATGGTTCTTGAATCTAAAATGCCTGTGGAAAGAGGAAGGTAAAAGGCATTTCAGTAAAAATAGCAAGTTTTTCAATATTTAAACAGACTGCCTGCCCAAAGTCTCTCTTCCTCTAAAAACTCTCATTAAGATGAATTGGCTCATTTGTTTCAAAGGAAATTTAAAGTAAATTAAATTTGAAAAGTGGACTGCAATGGAACTCAGACTAATGCTAGATTGTAAAGATATAAATATAGATGTGAATTGAGTTCTTTTTACTTTACGCTTCAGGCAGTCTTACAAATTCTCATATTCTATGTAAAACAAGTGATTCAGAAGCATGTAGTCAAACACCTAGATCTCTCAAGGATCACACTTAATCCCTAATCCTGACAGGAATTCAATGAAAAGAAGATACATGGTTATGTGGATAAATGTATACAATAGCCAACACTTATTGTTAGACAATGTACAACAATATAAAGTTCTAAAACCTAGAGAAGTCGCCTAGTAATAAAAGCCATATAATCCTTACTATGGGTTAGAAGGCACTATTTACAATTTGTAAACTTCAAATTAACTTCTGAATTTCCACTATTAAAAAAGTAAATGCTAAATTTCCACTACATCTTGGACTAATCTCCAAACACTCTCCACTTCACTAGTGCAAATCAGTCACGTTAGCTTTCACACAGGTCCCACTATACATCAAGCTTCTTCTTACACTAAGGCCTCAGAATTTCCTGTTCAGATTACTCTGAAAATTCTCCCTCCCATAGTGGCTCCCTCATTTTATTCAAGTCTCTGGTTAAATAATGCCTTTTCTAAGCGGCCTTCCTTTACCTCCCCTCTAAAAAAAAAAACTGCCTCCACCACTTTTGATCACCTACTGTGTTTTAATGATTCTCAGCAGTTTTATGTAACTGATATTAATATTACATATTTTCTGTTCAACCATTTGGTCCCCTAAAATCTACGTGTCATGATGCCAAGACGTAGTGCTGTTTTGTTGAACGTGAGTAGAACAATACCTGGAGCAGAAATGTTCCCTGAATGAATGAGCAAATAAAGAATATTATTGAAATTTACTTAATCAGATATTTCTCAAAAATATTTCATAATATTCTTCCCTCATGTTATACAAATTAGCACCCTAAGGAACAACCATTCTAAGGAACATTATTAAGAAATTCTACTCTAGGAAAACATAACATGGGAACAGAAACATTGCTAGAGGATTAGATTTAAAAAAAAAAAAGAGGCTAGTTCGTAGAATAACTAAGACATCTAAAGAACTGTTAAATCCTTAACATTAGCATCATAAAAAAATAAAGTGACCAAATTAATGTATTTAATCCATATAAAAATTGTTGCTTGAATTATTTTAAGATCACATTTATCACACTGATGAAAATTGTGATACTTGCATGATTTTTTTTTTCTGGTTGCCTCTGTAATGCACTTCTTTTTAATTTTTTTATTTTTTATTTAGTAAATATAAATTTTCAAAGTACAGTTAATGGATTACAGTGGCTCCCCTCCCATAATTTCCCTCACACTCACACCCCTCCCATCTCCCGCTCCCTCTCCCTTTCCATTCACATCAAGATTCATTTTCAATTCTCTTTATATACAGAAGATCAATTCAGTATATATTAAGTAAAGATTTCATCAGTTTGCACCCACACAGAAACACAAAGTGTAAAATACTGTTTCAGTACTAGTTATAGCATTACTTCACATTGGACAACACACTAAGGACAGATCCCACATGAGAAGTAGGTACACAGTGACTCCTGTTGTTGACTTAACAATTTGACAATCTTGTTTATGGCATCAGTAATCTCCCTAGGCTCTAGTCATGAGTTGCCAAGGCTATGGAAGCCTTTTTGAGTTCGCCAACTTCGATCTTATTCCGACAGGGTCATAGTCAAAGTGGAAGTTGTCTCCTCCCTTCAGAGAAAGGTACCTCCTTCTTTGATGGCCCCATTCTTTCCACTGGGATCTCACTCACAGAGATCTTCCATTTAGGTCTTCCTTTTTTTTTTTTTTTCCCCAGAGTGTCTTGGCTTTCCATGCCTAAAATACTCTCATGGGCTCTTCAGCCATATCCGAATGCCTTAAGGGCTGATTCTGAGGCCAGAGTGCTGTTTAGGACATCTGCCATTCTATGAGTCTACTGTGTATCCCGCTTCCCATGGTGGATCGTTCTCTCCCTTTTTGATTCTATCAGCTAGTATTAGCAGACACTAGACTTGTTTGTGTGATCGATTGGACTCTTAGACCTATCAGTGTGATCAGTTGTGAACTGAAATTGATCACTTGGACTAGTGAGATGGCACTGGGATTGTATTGGGATCCCCTAGCATGATTCTAACTCCACCATTTGGGGCAAGTCTGATTGAGCACGTCCCAAATTGTACATCTCCTCCCTCTCTTATTCCCACTCTTATATTTAACAGGGATCACTTTTCAGTTAAAATTTAAACACCTAAGAATAATTGTGTGTTATTTACAGAGTTCAACCAATAGTACTAGAACAAAACAAAGAGAAAATACTAAAATGGGTAAAGTATTACATTCTACATCAACAGTCAGGACAAGAGCTCATCAAGTCACTGTTTCTCATAGTGTCCATTTCACTTCAACAAGTTTCCCCTTTGGTGCTCAGTTAGTTGTCGCCGATCAGGGAGAACATATGATATTTGTCCCTTTGGGACTGGCTTAATTCACTCAGCATGATGTTTTTCAGATTCCTCCATCTTGTTGCAAATGACCGCATTTCGTTGTTTTTGACTGCTGTATAGTATTCTATAGAGTACATGTCCCATAATTTCTTTATCCAGTCTACTGTTGATGGGCATTTGGGTTGGTTCCAGGTCTTAGCTATTGTGAATTGAGCTGCAATAAACATTAATGTACAGACAGCTTGTTTGTTTGCCAATTTCATTTCATCTCAGGGCGGGGGGGGGGGTGAATTAACAGGAGATTAGGACCTAGGGAATGTGTGGTGCTACTGAACTGAGACTGTGAAAAAAGAGACAGTGGGGGAGAGAACTCACAGAACTCACAGAATTCATGTGAGTACTCTCCAGAGACACTACAATTCGGTAACCTTGGCAACCCAGTGGGAGACTGCAGGAGAATTGGAGCCCACACTGAGGGCAGGACAGATTCCCTGTGTGGTCCTTGGGAAAGAGCTTCCAATCTCTGGCTCCTGTGGGTATATCATTTGCCCGCTAACTACCTCCAATTCTGTTCATCTGTGCGGAATTACTTCCGTTTTGAATCAAAAAAGAAAGATACTTGCATGATTTTAAAAAGCAGTGCAGTCCAAGAGAAGACAAAGGCTATATTAGACAAATATATGTTAATGCTAATTGTATTAATATTAGAAAAAGATGCTATAACTATGTTCCTTAATAAAAGAACTAAGCCAGTTGGCTTATATATATATTTAAGTAGGAGAGTTACACAACACCAATTTCTACTTATGATTAAAAACTTTTTTGGTCCATAAAAGCATTGTCTCTTTTTATCCTACTATATTGACATAACTTTTTAACTTCACACTTAGAATAGTTTGAATACTTCTAGAAAATCTTGAACAATAGAAAGGTGGTTTCAAGTGAACATTGCAGTCCAGCTGGATGTGTTCTTTGTTTCTATTTATTTCAGTGTATTTGAAGGAAATTTGTACAATTAGAATAACGTTAATGAAGTCTTTACCCACCAGGAGGTAGAAGGATACTTTTATTGTATTATAAAGGCAAAATAAATGTCAGCAAAGCCTCCCTTCAAAGTCTAAGACATAACTTACAGATTCCTGGAGTGAAGGTGGGTGTAAATGAGGGTGGCAGAGGCAGAGGGCTCTGGGTAGGAAGAACAAGAAGACAATTACCACTACAAACACTTAGCATGCTATTTATCAGATCATTGTAAAAAAAAAAACAAAGCAAAAATCTAATAGTCTGCCTGACTTTCAACCCCTCAATAAGAAAAAGAAATAATTCCAGAATCTCTGGAGAATAGCTTTTGGCAAATAAACAAGATGAAGCATAGATAAGATTCCAACTTTGTCTATGCAGAAGGAAGGAAAGACGGTGAAAGTAAGAAAAATGAAACAATAGTTTTCCATGATACCAAGAATGGTACAACCACAGATACTCTGTATTTATTAGAAATGTGAAATGTTATAATTGCCTAGGACCATTTTCCCAGAGCTTGCATTACACAACAAGGAAAGCAAATTTATTTTCTAATCAGCATGCTGAGGCCACTGAATATCCAAAATTAAAAGTAAAAAGAAAACTTAAAACATTTAGTAAGAAGTTACTTTTCATAAAGGAATGGATATTGCTGATCTGTATGCATGAAGATGATAATTTGCAGTAAGATTTTTAACATGTAAGGATAGTTGCATACTTACATAGTAAAATTATAGTAATACCTTGGGTTCTCAAATACCCCATTACCATTTCATATCCATATATTAACCCAATTAATGAAACACAGCTTTACATTTAAAAAAATAAAATTCCATTTACCTCTTCCATCCTTTCCAGCCTCCAGTAATCAATATACTGTGTTCAGATTGAGATTTTATCTTTTATTACCACATATGATGGAGAACATATTACAATTGTCTTTCTGTATCTGGCTTATTTCACTCAACATGATGTCCTCTGGTTGCGTCCATTTTGCTAAAAATGATGGAAACCGTGAACAATTCCATTTTTTGGCTATTATGAACACTGCTGCTATAAACATGATAGTGCAGGTATCTCTCTGATACATGTTCATTTCTTTTGAGTATATACTCAGAAGTGGGATTGTGGGATTGTATAGAAGTTCTGTTTCTAGTATTTTTTTCAAAATCTCCCTTCTCTTTTCCCCAGTGGCAGCACTCATTTACATTCCCACCAACAACATTCCCCTTTCTACACATCCTGGTCAACATTTGTAATCTGACATTTTGATAACAGCCACTAGACAGGAGATAGATCTCATTGTGGATTATAATTTTCCTGATGGCTAGTGATTGTGAGCATTTTTTTCATATATTTATTAGTTCTCAAAAGAAGAAATTCAAATAACCATCTGTTCAGGTCTTTTGTGGACTGGATTGTTTGGCTGTGGTTAAGTTTTTGAGTGGCTACTGTCCATTGATTAACTGGATTGGATTTTTGTTGAGTTTGAGTTACTGATATATTCTATATGATAACACTTTATCAGATAAGCAGCTTGCAAATATTTTCTCCCATTCCATCAAGCCATTTGTTTCCTTTGCTGTGCAAAAGCGACTGTACTTGATATAACCCCTTTTGTCTAGTTTTGCTTTGTTGTCTGTACTGTTGAGGTCAAATCCAAGAAATTATGATCTACATCAAGTGTTTCCCCTATGTATTCTTCTAGCAGTTTTGAAGTATCAAGTCTTACATTTATGTCTTTGATTCAGCTTGAGTTGATTTTTGTACATGGTGAGAGTTAGGTAACTAATTACATTTTTCTGCATATTTCTGTCCAGTTCTACCAGCACTGTTTGTTGAACAGACCCTCCTTTCTCCAATGTATGCTATGCACACCTTTATTGAAAATCAGTTCACTATGTGTAAGTAGATTAATTTCTAGGCTCTCTTTATTTCCAATGATCTAGGTCAGTTCTCATGCAAGTGTCATGCTGTATTAATTTTTTCTTTATACTATGCTTTTAAATTAGGTATTGTGATGCTTATAGTTTGAATTTGTTTACTCAGAATTGCTTGCCCATTCTGGGTCTTTTGTTTTTCTGTAAGAATTTCAGACAGTTCTATGTGAAATTCAGAATGAAACTAACTCAGTGAGAGGACAGAATTGACAGGGCATATGTACAACATAAAAGATAATGGTAAAATCTTTTCTTTTAAACTAGGTGAGAGGAATATTCATAATTCATTGTGAATATTATTGTGAATTTATGAGGGTACATCAAAAAGTTCCTGGAATTTATATTTCAGTTTAATTTGCAACAAAATTTTGAAATTCATGCATGGTTTTTTATAATATGAATTCTCCATGAACATTTTGAAAACTCTTAGTATTTGATACTTAGTATTATTTAAATGCAATTTCTCACCTTTTAATGAATATGGGAAGCAGTAAAAAGTCAACCCCCAACTTAGCATCTCAAACAATGTTTATGGGGGCAGTTTCCATCACAAATTGATGTGGTATGATATCCTTTCTCTTTCATGTGAAGCGGTACAGTATCTAGCAGAAAAGATACCTGGAGAACAGCCAAATGACAAAGCTGACTGTCAACCTAAAAAAACAAACAGTACAATCTTGGCAGAAAACTAGAAACTCATTGAATTTACCTTTTCAGTTAAAAAACCATATGTTGTTGTTTTACTAATAAGAAAATAATAGGTAGAAGACATTATGACCACAGAAGCACTGAACTTTACTGACTAGAATCTCATAAATTATATTCACATGTCTTGAATATAGAAGCAGGGTAGAAAAACATAGGAGTTCAGATTCAGGAAAGGAAACTTATTGAAATTCAGATACAAATTTTTAATCAATGGTGAATTCTCTGGAATATTTCTGTAATCAAATTTCTATGTAGTGGAAAACTCTGCCTAAAGTTCCCCCTCTCCTTAATATATGAAAAAAATCTCAGGGACCAAATGGGAGATTTTAAAATATTCAGATGTACAAAACTCAGATATTTACATATATTCACCAATAGAATTCACTGTCAATCCTGAAGGATTTTTTTTTTTTACTGCTTTACTAGTAAGGAAGATATTTATGTAAAAACATTAGATTTTTCTAAGGTTCTCATTTATCTAAATTATTTTTTAGTTTTTTATACATAGCTGTCCAGACACTCTTTTTTAGACATATTTATTTATTTAAAAGGCAGAATTACAAAGAGAAAGGGAGACACCGAGAAAAAGACAGATCTTCCTACTACTGGGTCACTCCCCTAATGGCCACAATGACCAGGGGTGAGTCAGCCTGAAGCCAGTAGTCAGGAACTCCAACAAGGACTCTCACCAGGGTGGGAGGGGTCTAAGTATTTGGACCATCTTCCATTGTCTTCCCAGGTGCATTACCAGGAAACTGGATCAGAAGTGGAGCAATTGGGATTTGAACTGGCACTATATGGAATGCTGGTGTCATAGGTAGTGGCTTAACCCACTGTAATACAAATGGACCCCTCAAACTTACTTTTTATATAAATTGAGATATTTAAAAGAACGAGACAAAGGGACAGAGACAGAGAAAGTTTTTCACCTGTTGTTTCACTCCCAAAAAGATGCAACAGGAGGTGCTGGGCCAGACTGAAGCCAGGAGCTTCATCTGGATCTCCCACGGGGGTGACACTACATTTCCCAGAGCATAGATTAGTAGGAAGTTGGATGCAGGGAAGCTACACTTGATCCAGCATTCTGATACGGGATGCAGATGTCTCAAGTAGTGGCTCAACATGCTTCCCCAGAGTGCCTGCCCCTGCAAACTTATTCTGATTGATAAGTGATATGTTACATGCACATACAGATGACTCTAAAAAGGAATCAAGGTACACTAAGAAATTACTGCTTTAGACTTCCACAGGATCCAAAGGAAAAATACCTTTGATATATAAGGATTCATGGAAAATGATACTAATTCTTTTGGATTGTTATATTACTTTTAAAAACTACTAGAGACATAATAACTTAAAAAAATATAGGTAATATCGAGAAGGAAGAAAGAAGTGAGGGAGAGAGGAAAAATATGTTGTACAATGGTCAAGACGCCACTTGGGATGCCAACATTCCCCACTGGAGTGCCTGGGTTTGAGTTCTGGCTCCTCTTCCAATTCTAGCTTCCTACTAATGCACATCAAAGAAGGCAGCAGGTGATGGCTCAAATAAGGGTCGAGATCCAGAGACCCATGAGGGAAACATGGATTGGGTTTGAGGTTATTGGATTCAGTTGGTCCAGCCTCAGCCACTGCAGGTATTTAGGGGATAAACCAGTGGATATAATCTGTCTTTCACTCTGCCTTTCAAATAAATAAAAATTTTGAATATATGCAGAGGCAATATTTTAAGTAACATTAATAAAAAATCCATCTATCAGAGTTACTCACACATCTTACCCTTTAACTCCAGAGATATTATGATTTCTTATTTATTTATTTATGTATCTATTTAAAGGCAGAGTAACACAAGGACAGAGGAAAAGTGTCAGGGAGAGACCTTTCATCTGCTGGTTCAGTACTCAAATGACTGCAATCCCCAGGGCTTGACCAGCCTGAAGCCAGGTGCCATGACCTCCATTCTGGTCTCCCATGTAGGTCAAAGGGGCTTGAATACTTGGGCCATATTCCTAGGACAGATTACTGATGTTTTCCTAGACATATTAGCAAGGAGTTAGATCAAAGGCAGAGTAGTCTGGACTCACTGGCACTGGGATACAGGATACTGACATCACGACTGATGGCTTAACTCAGTGTGCCATAAATACCAACCCCATCTCAAAAATGTTAAGATGGGAAGTATACAAGTATGTGGCTTTGACAGGCTGTATCTTAACAATCAGGGCCACTTATGATATAAGTCTCAGTATCCAGTTTCATTGGTGTCACAATCAGTCTTCTGAAGTTCAGAGAATTTTGTAAATATTTCCTCTTCCCTGTCTCATTTCAGAGAGCAGTAACAGTACACACGTGCTTAGGGACATGAACACATGTAAAAACATACACCACTTCATCTGTAAACATTTGAAGCTCCCGTGAAAATCACTTGAGAAATGTAGGAGAACAGACTCCAGGTAATACAACTATACAGCTACTGTCAAAAATAAAAAAAAAAAAACCTAGCAGAATGGGGGGAAGCTACCCTGGTGACTAGCATGAATACACTGGATAGAAAGTAGGAGAAGTAGACCACCGAATTCAAGCAGTACTTTTTCAAAAAAGGAGAAAAGACAAGCATCAAATAAGGTTTTACCTATTCATTTTACAGCAACTTGAGAAATATAGAACTTATGGAACTGAAAAAAAGGATACCTTTTCTCAAATTGTCTTCAATACTGGTACTATATAGGAGACATACAGAAAAAAGCATATATGAGAGAAAGGAAAACATTTTTGTGTGATAATTTCTGGATTTGGCTAAGTATAATACAATAAAGAGAGGAAATGATGATGCTAACAATAAATTTACCCCTTTGAAACACTTTATACATTACATGGCCTTTCAGCCTAATCAAATTTATATCATTTGATATTTGAACTACCTCACAGAACCAAAAAAGGAAACTCATTATCAAATATGGGATTCACTTTTTCCATCACTTCTTTGCAGAGATTTTTCCAAATGCCTTTTTATTGTTGTTGTTGAATGACACTGAATGAGTGAAATGTAAATTTAAGGCAATGATTTTCAAGTACATTATTTCAATTACTGTAATGGGTTAACACCAAGCAATAAATTACAGCCAAGTAGTTGTTCATATTTACTTGTAGACTTCTTCTGACTATATGTCATACTAATAGCACTTTATTTACAAACAGCTCAGTAATCAATAACTGTAAATAAATCAATAAATGTAATATATCAAAAGTCTGAATACATTCAAGAGAAGTTATTTGACAAGCAGAATCCAGAATTACAATAGCTTTTGTCTTTCCTTGAAGTACGTACATATATATGACAAATTTTAACTTCTATTAGAAAACAACCAATAAGAAATCTTTAGTGGTTAAGACATCTAGCCCTTGATATACACAAAAAAATTTTCTCACCAAACTGAGCAGCATGTTTTGTCCCAGAGAAATTTTGAAAAAAGATTATGTAGAAACCAGAGATAAAAGGGTCACCAGGCTATGTCAATTCCATCTTTTCCAGGATTCCTTTGATATTTCAGAATATATGTTCCACAAATTCCAATTCAGCTTTTGGGAAAGTAAAATGCTTTAATTACACAAATTTTTAATTAATTTTGCTTATATTTTCTAAAAACTAGAACAAAACAACAAGACATGACTGTACCAGTGAAATATCCATTTGTTTTTTAATTAAACTTTTTTTTTTTTTACTCACAGTATCTTCTTTATGTTCTAGTTTCTTGTTCCAAGTTCTTAACTGGTAATGACTGAAATCTTCCCAAAGCAGAGATGACTGCGTGCCAGAACACTACATAACCTTACTAATGCTCAGTCACTCAGAACTACTCCATCTGGGTTTCTGTCCATCCAAAGAAGCAGCTGCTCTCTTGCCTGTTGTATCACTAGCTGAAATATGCTACTGCCATAATTATAATTCTCAACTTCTGAATAGAGCCAGCAACCAACCAACAATTTATTGAGTACACAGGCGGGTTCTAATTGTTTGGTCATATAATTGGGTGCAGGGATTACTTTATTACTGCTGACTGGAAGCAGCTGTACTTCCTGAAAACTCAATGTGGCCAATGCATTAGCTTACACAAGGAACATCAATCCACGACACTGAGGTAAATGTATCAATAGATGACAAATGTAGAAGGTGTTGAACACTATAGGAAGTCAACAACCAAAAAAAAAAAAAATGCTGACATTAAGAATGATAACGTTTATCAGGAAGGTAGAGTTTCCAATTGTTTTTCATTGCCAGTGCTCTGTTGGTATAGCTGGCTGTGAGTGTGGACATTTTTGATGATGCTCCCAGGGATGTTCTGAATATTCCATTCTAGTCTCAGGGCTAATTGCTATAATGATACTAGCAATGGGGGGAAAAAAGGAAATGCAAAACAGGAGCAATACAGGAAGTCAAATCTATCTGTTACTAACCCTGGGCCAGAGCGTGAATAAATGAGGGCAACTGTGTCAGTGGCCCTCCATGGCAACCATAAAAATTTCCTACTAGAAAGTAACTGATAGGAAAACTTTTACTAACCTTGTACTGCATAGTCAGTGTCTGGAATATGGTATATATTTCAATAAATATTTTCTTAATGAGGCAAGTGTTGATATAAGATGCCATTTGGGATGCCTGCTTCCCATATTGGAGTGCATGAGTTCAAGTCCCAACTCCTCCTTCTGATTCTGGCTTCCTGCAATTGTGCATCCAAGGACACAGAAGATGATGGCTAAAGTACCTGGGGTCCCTGCCATCCATGGGAAAGACACAGATAAAGTTTTTGAATCCTGGCTTTAGCCTGGCCCAGCCCTTACTGTTGTGGGTAACTGGGGAGTAAAGCAGAGAGCAGAAGATCTCAGTCTCTCTCAGTCTCCCTCTATGCCTTTCAAATTAAGAAAAAAAAAAAGATTATTTTGTACAAATGTGGAACAATGTTGAGCTTAAATCACTAAGTTTTTGCAGTTATCCTTTAGTGCTGGATATCTCTGACAAGAACCAGTATAATAACTTAATACTGATTTTTTATTGTCATTAAAAATGTGCATAGCCTTTGAACCAGCAATTCAGTTTCTAGGAATTTGTTCCCAGATATGACTGCATTTGCATACAAAGATAAATGTGAAAGAGTATTCATTATAAATTTCTTAACAGTATAGAAAAATTGGAAACAAATGTCCTTCAACAGGTGAAGGGGTTACAGAAATTATGGGACTTTCAAGAATGAAATGACATGCAGCTGCCAATAATATAAAGACCCACTGGGCCAGATGTCTGGCGCAGCAGTTAAGCCTCAGCTTGCAATGCCCAGATCCCCTGTCAGAGTGCCTGATTTGACTTGTGGCTTCTGATCCAGCTTCATGTTAATGCCCAGTCTGGCAGGCAGCAGGTGATGCCTTAAGGACTTGGTTCCGTGTCACCAATATGGGAGATCTAAATGAAGTTCTAGGACTGCTGCTGAGATAGCTCCAGCACTTGTGAGCATCTGGGGAGTAAACCAGCAAATGCAATGAAATCAATCAATCAACCAACCTCCCTCTCCCTCTGCCTCTCTGCCTTTCATATAAAAGGAAAATAAGAGAATGCAAAGTTCTATTTGTATTCAAAGAGAATTATACACAAGATGCAGTTTTAATTTATAAAGGAAGATGCAGAAAAATTATAGTGTGCTTCCATTATTAGTAAAACCCACATGGATGAAACTGCATATTCTGGAACTCTGGAAGAAATCCCACAAAGTTGGTAATATACATCTTCTCTAGTAAACAGCACTGAAAGCGTGGGAGTCAGGATTAGAAGTCTTATCTGTTAGTGTATAGTTTTTTGACTGTTAAAATACTTGCCATGTACTAATATCTAAAACACATGAACATAATGTAATTTTATTACATAAAAATGCACATCAGTAGAAACTAACATCATGTTTTCAGCACACAGCATATTCTAGGGACAACTTTGAGGTCATGTGAGCATGTAATACAGGACTACCATTAAATCTGGTTCCCTCCAATTCCTTTTGTTTCCAACAGTGAAAACTTCAGTATTGATTTATTGAGAGATATACAGCAGCTCTGATCTCAAGCAAAATTGTAAAGGTTGAATTGATCATCAGCAAAAACTTCTGTCACTTTACTGTCCCGCTCTCTATCACCTCACACAGAGCCTACACCCACACATGTACCTTGATTTCAAAAAGAACTCCTGTGAATTGTCTTTCCAGAGGATTTACATGCAAGAAACAATGGTGTGCTTCATATCCCAATAATTAAATCAACAGTGTTCATTGGAGGGCCATTAAAATAAATTTTACAACCATATCCCTGACAAAGAAAACATTGAATACTAATATTCAGAAGGGGGGAAGGGGACAGAAAAACAGCACCTCAATGATTTTCATGGGAAACTTTTAAAATGGGTTTCTATTTTTGCTTTTTCCCGTTTTAATACATTTAAAATTCTTACAAAAAAAATTGCAGAGTCAGCTGTATTCACCTCCAAAACTACAGCTTTCCCGTCAGTTTTCTTGTCTTTGATGTGTTCAAGAGTGTCGCTCCCCCATTCGCGGAGGAACAACACAGGACCCTGCGCTGTTCTTTTGTCTGCTCGGCCCTTCCCGGGTTTGCTGCTGGTCCTTCCCGGGTTGGCTGCCGACCCCTCCACCTCCGTGGAGGGGCGGCTCCCCCTGCCACTTTCCCCACTTCCGTGGAGGAGCGGCACACCGCCGGCCGGCTCTCTCGGGGGCTGCTCAGATGTTATCCGGATGTTCCTGGTGCACGTTGTCTCTCTCCTCCTTTATAGTCCTCTTCCACCAATCCCAACTCTGCTGCCCACACACTGAGCACGCTGCTCTCCTCCAATCAGGAGCAGGATCAGCTCCTGCAGCTTGTCAAACTGATGAGGCAGCTGTGTAGAGGTTGTTTGGTCTCTTTCTGTCAGCGCCATATTGTGGGAGAGCAGATGCATAGAATAAGTCTTAATTCCAGTAACTTAGTCTAGTTCGAGTTGCTCCCCACACAAGAGGGCTTTAAAAATTTTAAATACAACAAAGTTTAAAAAACACAACATATTAATGGCTACTAAAGAATATTTTATTTTTCATTAGCCAGTTGAGGATACTTCAAGAAGGGAGGTCAACAGGGTAGGTCAGTTAGGGAAGTTATTTGGAATCACGAAGATCTTACAGATCTCTATGCACTGAAGCTCTACAATGAGCCATGGTAGTAGGAAGAAATTTGACAGCTCAGCAATTGTCCACAAAACTGGCAGAAGCCATGGCTCAAGAAGAGCAAATAAGATAAAATCTGAGGGAAAGTTGTTTTCTGCTGGTGTATTATTTTGTCCCTCGAAATCTGAGAGGAAATGAGGAAAACAAAGTCTAAATTTGGTCCTAGCATGTGCCTTTGCCACAAGTCCCTCACTACTGGATGGGGCTAGCTAATGCTAATAAAAGAGCAAGCTCTTGGTTTTTGTTTGATGCACAAGCAACAACGTCTAGGAGCCCAGAATATTTGCAGAAAAGACATTCTGTTTGTTTATAATACATTAGAAAGCAGTAAAGGTGACTTTTAAGAAGGGTTTGAAGTAGATTCCTCAAAAAGTAAAAGAAACACACATAGAAAAATCACAAGAATTTTGAAAACATTTAAGGAAGAAAACATAAATCTTACTGTCTCTCAAACTTGACAGTTTGCTTAAGTAGATTATGTCAAATTAAACTTATGTTGAATTGAAAAAAGCATATATTTATTCTAATTTCTACCATTTGGTTTATTTCCATAGAACTGAAAAAATCATTACCTTTGATATAACATATAGCACATTATGTCTATGCACAAACTATATGAAATATAACAATATGTTACAACTGCATTAAGATAACAAATGGAACTACTGTGTAGTATTTTCAATAAACTTGTAAGAGAAAAATGTGCTCCGTTTTCTGCAACAATAAGAGCATTTCTCTAAACATATTGAATGCATTTTTTTGCAGGTAGAAGAAAAACTTTATTTCAAATATGTTTCATTGGTTTTAATATTGTAACCGTATTATAGACCTTACAAATGTTAATTTTGGAAACTTTAATTCACAGAGCAAACTTAAATGTACTTATTTACATTTGCCTTAATGACAAACACTTTCCAAAGGTAGAGTCTTCATTTCAAATACATTTCCATGCTTTCCAGTGCCTAAAACAGTATCTTATACAAGCTATACAAGGAAATTTCATAAAGCTCGTGGAAAATAGAATTTAAAAATATATTTTGATAACAAAAATTTTGAAACCTATACATGAGTCTTCAAAACTTAATGGAAATGCATCTCAGAAAAAACTGCACATGGATTTCAAAAACTTTCAATATCAAAATAAATTTACTTTACACTTCCATTTTCCATGAACTTTTAAAAACTACTCTTGTATTTATATTTAAGCCCTATTTATTTCCTAAAGAATTTGAAGAAGTAATCTGTCATGAATATAGCATTTGTGTTCCTGGAAAATCCTGACTTTGAAACCTTAACCTCTATAGCAATGGTATTTCAAGATGGGGTCTGTGGTAGGTGATCAGGGAAGTCTATGGGAATTATGATGATAGTCCAAGATGACCAAGACACTATCAAAATACAATGTACTATAATTATGATAGTGAAAGCAAACAGAATAGAGCTCATCAAAGGAATCTAGAGAGGTATCTGAGATATAGTTACTAATATGGAACTGAAATTTTCTGTTGTCTAGCAACTAAGGCACAGGATGAAACATACTAGATTATCTCTATCAATAAAATGTAAAGAATCAAATATTATGCCCATTTTTAAGCTTCATCTGGAAAGATAACAGCAAAATATAAAGTCTCATGGAAAAGCTCCAGGAGTCAAACCAGGATTAGTGAAGGTAACAATGCCATAAAAGGCCTGAGGTAGTTTTGGCATTTGAATAATAGCCATAAAATTAACTTTTGAGCCATAACCAGACAGTCTTCCTCCTTTCTCACGTTGGAAAAGGTTATTCCTCATGAATTAGTATGTCTTTTCGCTCCTTTAACTAAAATACCCAAGTGGAGTTTATAGTTTGGAGGTCACAGTTTAGGATCAGGCAGTGCCATAATCTGGCTCGTCATGGTGGATGAATTGAATGATCATATGGTAAACCAGGAAGCAGATACAGAATACATATAGGCCAAACTTGAATTCAAATAATAATCTTGAGACAACTTGTTGAGAGTACACCCCCATGACCTAATGACTGCCCACTGGTCAAGTCTCCACCCTAAGTCCAAAGACCATTACCATTAAAAGATCAGAGTTCAAACAGCTGCATGACTTTTGGAGAGATGGTCCTACTCACTGCATCAAGTTGAAAAATCAACAACCATCACTGTTGGAGTAGCCCTTTTTCTTCACTATCTTTTTATCAATTTTATTGAAATGCTTGAAGTGTCCTTCAGGTTGAAAGATGATGTCTCCAATAATTCAGCACTAAGATGAACTTTCCATTTAATAAAGGCTAAATATTCTTTTGAAAACATTTCAATACAGACAATTTCTGTTATGAGATTGTTCCTTTTACTAGATTTCTTCTAGGTGACCCAAACTTTGAACAAAAAAATTGCTATATTTTCCCATACCTTTCCTGAAAGTCCTCAACCTTATAAATTAACAATGGGTCTGCTGGCTGGTGCCGTGGCTCAATAGGCTAATCCTCCGCCTTGTGCGCCGGCAAACTGGGTTCTAGTCCCGGTCAGGGCACTGGATTCTGTCCCAGTTGCCCCTCTTCCAGTCCAGCTCTCTGCTGTGGCCTGGGAAGGCAGTGGAGGATGGCCCAGGTGCTTGGGCCCTGCACCCCATGGGAGACCAGGAGAAGCACCTGGCTCCTGCCTTTGGATCAGCATGGTGCACCGGCTGCAGCGCGCCGGCTGCAGCGGCCATTGGAGGGTGAACCAATGGTAAAGGAAGACCTTTCTGTCTCTCTCACTGTCCACTCTCCCTGTCAAAAAAAAAATTTTTAAAAAAACAATGGTCTGCTTATACATTTAAGGTTCCTGTTTTCTTAGCAGAGCTAAGACTTAGTCATGAAACTGATCCAAGAACTGCAAGTCATACAATAACAAAAGAAAACACTTATGAAACCAGAGACCACAACACAATCAGAATTTAAATGCTGCAGCCTCTTGAGAAGGGGGTCTCTTGAGAAAGAAAATGTGGTGCTAGAGTCCATATTACTTTATCACAAAAGGAACTGGTTCACAGTCCATCCAATCACAACTTGCCTTGCCAGCACTTCGAAATCTGGGCTTTTCCTACCTAACCCATAAAATTACCCTCCACTGAGGAAGACAAAATTGAGCCACATCTTCTTTCTCCTTTGCTAACTGGACAAATAAAGCCTTTCTCTTCTCAAAAGGCAAGTGCCATGGCTGGACAGTGAACATATCTTGTTCATTCACATGTCATTTATACAGTGAATATACATATATACATTTATACATATATACAAGTGATATAACAAAATATTTTGGAAGAATTCAGAAGAAGGTAATTCAATGTTGCAGCATTTTAGCATTTTAAGAATGGACACTTGGGGGCTGGTGCTGTGGCAAAGTGGGTTAATGCTCAACCTGCACCAGCATCACACATGGGGGCCAGTTCTAGTCCTGGCTGCTCCTCTTCCAATCTTAAAAAAATAAAAAATGGACACTGTTTTTTTTCTTTTAAAGTATGATTTTATTTATGTGAAAGGCAGAGTTGAGAGAGACAGAGACTGACAGTCTTCCATTTGCTGGTTCACTCTCCAGAGGGCCACAAGAGCTGGGGCTGTGCCAGGCCGAAGCCAGGAGCTTCTTCCAGGTCTCCCACATGGGTGCAGGGGCACAAGGACTTGGGCCATCCACTACTGCTTTCCTAGGCACATTAGCAGGGAGCTAGATTGAAAGTGGAACAGCCAGGACTCAAACTGGCACCCATAAGGCAAGCCAGCACTATAGGCTGAGGCTTTCACCTGCTATGCCACATTGCCAGGCCCTGGACATTGATTTTAATTTAAAAAAAAATATTTGCCTACTAGTTATCCAGTGAACATACCTTTGCTTCTCTAAGAATACTAGAATCCAGAACTTGCATATTCTGGACAATCACTATTAGATTACCTTGGAGATGCCAGCTACCTGGGCATACACTCTGGAATTTTTTAATTATATTCCAGCTATCGCCTTGCTTCTTTGTAAATTTGTCTTTTCTCTAACAGTTGAATACAGATACTATAATGGTGGATACATTACATGTATAATGTATAATGGTCAATTATATGTCATAAGCCACAGAATGTACAACACTAAGAGTTAATATTAATGAAAAATATGCACTTTCAGTGATTAGGATATGCCAATGTATGTTCATCAATTGTGACAAAAGTAGCATTCTGATGGAGGATACTGATCATTGATATTATGCACGTGAGGGCAGGGAGAGAAAATCTGTACCTTAGTTCCAATTTTGCTGTGAACCTAAAACTGTTCCACAGTCCATTTTTAAAAACTGAACACAGAGAAATGAATTTCTATGTGTCAATGGTTTTGACTAATTATATTCTGATTAATTGGTATTTTATTACTTCATGAGGAAGGCCAGGTAAGGAGAAAAAAACAGGTCCAAATGTTTTTAAAATTAAAGTCAGTGCCAACTCACAATGCTAAACAAATACTGCAATGCTCAATTAAGTTTCCTTCTTTCTAAATTCTTCCCAAACAATTCCTCAGATTAATTGTCACTGTATAAAAGAAGTTGCCATGTGTACAAGAGTAACCATGGTATCCTTCATATTATCTGCATAATGCATATGTAATTCATTCCTGTACAAAACATAATTAGAATGTGGCATAATTCAGTCTCTCCTGAAGGATCACTATTATATGAAATGCAAAAAGTCAAATTAAAATGTGACAATGATGGGGGAAAATAGGAAGAAGGAGAAAAATAATTTGGTTACTATTATTTGCGGATTGTATGACGACCAAATCAGTCAGAAACAGTTTGAAATAATCTCTCTGGTTTGCAGAATCATAGCCATCCTGATTGTGTTCCTACCTCATGACCAAAAGGTGGCACTGTTCCATTTATTATGAGTTTGGCATGGAATCCATGGTGTGATAGTCAATCTGTAATGTTCTCCACTGGAACTAGCAAGGCGTGCATCATTAACCATTCTGCTTCACAGGCCCTGATATCAAAAGGATCAAACCAGCAGCTCCTCTGACATAACTCATTAAGTAACTGTTGTAAATAAGAATCTTGTAGAAAAAGCATAACAGCAGGTTAAATCAGCTCCCCCACCTTGGAAGGAAACAAAATCCTCTTGGCTAACCTGCTGTGGGGAAGAAATAAATTACTATTTGCATCACAAAAGATGAAGGTATTCCACCAATCACAGAGACAGCCAAGACTCTAAGGCATTTGATACACTTTTCTCTCCAAACCCCATCCCAGCAAGGTGATTTATTCTCATGAGCTATGACTGAAATGTTTACCTATTCACCTGGTCAGGCAGGCACAAAAATGTCCTGAACAGCTATGGGAAATTGTTTTAACCGACCTTAGAGGTTCCTGATTAAGGGTAAGACAGGTGTCTTACTTTCTGAAGCAAATTAGAAAAAAAAAAAAAGAAAAACCAAAAAAACTAGCTGGAGTTTTACCCAATGCCTCATCAGCATTCAACAACAGTTCTTGGGGCCTTAAATCAAACAAGAAAAAGAGGATCCTGAGACAAATGCAGGAGAGATCAAAATTCCCCATCATAGTAGCATTGTGGGGGAGGGAGAGAGAGAGACAGGGGCTATTTAGTGCGTCTTCTTTTTGGTAGAAGCATGATAGCTGTGAAGAAAGAAGACACAGGTCTCCAAACATTATGCCCTATCATATAAATACTAAATATAAAAGCAGTCCTTTTTAACAGCTTATATTTATGTAAGATTTTCTCTCACAAATCCATTTTAAATTTTAAACCTGGCTGTAATAAAGGACAATAAAGTTGTTAATAATATAAAGAAAAATATGATATTTAGTATTTTGTCAGTAATTATATTCTGAGGTTAAAATAACTACATAATTGCCTGAGTAATTTTAATCAAAAATAAAAAAAAAAGACTTGGGATTTTTGTATAATTAAATTATTCAATTCTTCAATTTCCACTCCGGAAGAGGAAGCGTGACCTTTTAATGCAATGGCATAGCTCCAGTGAAATGGCTCATGTTGTCACGAATGAAAGAGAGGCCAGCCAAATTCATATGATGAAGTTCTGTGATTATTGAAACCTATAGCAGAACACCTGCCTCTCCCCCTCCCTGTACCAGCAAGTACTGGAGCATGTGGCCTTTGGTTGGACACATAATGCACTTGGTGTACAAAATATAGCTTTAGTGTACAAAAAAGAAAGTGCTTTCTGAAATTACAGGTAAAAGATGATATACTTCTTAGGGAACAGACAAAAAAATCTCAGTATTGTGAAAAGGAGACTTAGGGATTCATTTCTGTTGAAGTGATATTTTGTTGAAGACCCACCCAGGATGGGGTAGAATAAGCTGATGCCTGATCTTTGTCCATTTGTATTAACAAATGAAAAGCAGCATTTTAGACATCCACAGCAATAAAACACAATGGGGGGGCAGTATTCAGAGGTAGCAAGAGAGGTTTCATGCAGACACCCATAGCTAACCCACCCAAAAGGCTTATTCTGTGTTTTTCTACTTGTATGTCTTGTTTATAAGCTGTTTTGCACATATTTTGCTCAGGCAGGTGGTGAGGACTTTTCATTGTTATATATATCTAATGTCAAGAAGTAAGTATCTGAAATGTTTAAGATAAAGGGGGATCAGTACTAACTACTAGGTAGTGATTCAAGAGTACTAGCATCAACACAGTCACAGCTTAAATCTTTTCTTCCAAATCCCACCAGGGAGCAAAAGTCCCCACCCACTGATTCACTCCCCACCCACTGATTCACTCCCCAAATGCCCACAACATCCAAAGCTGGGCAGAAGCTGAAGATAGAAACACAATCAATATCTCCCATGTGGGTGGCAGAAACCAATTACTTGAGCCATCACTATGGCCACCCAGGGCCTGCATTAATAGGAAGCTGAAGTCAGGACACAGAGGAAGAACAGAATCCAGGTACTCCAATATATTAAGTGCCAGGGTAAACACTTGCTCCCAGGAGTTCGCATATCTTATGGTAGTCACATAAACAGGAATTTGCCTGAAATATTAATTCTAACCTAAAATTAACCTATCAAATAAAACCTTGTAGTTTTCAAGAAATTACATTATATACATAAAACAGCAAAATCAACACAAAAGACCCTGTTGAAATGCTAGTTTAGGCTCTCAATAATTGCACATTTTGCACATGTCATCCTCCCAGGCCGAAATGCTGTAACTTTCATGCTCTCTGGCCATTTTTTACTACTTATTCAGTCTGTTTTCCCATAAATTCCAATTTAATTCCCAACCTCGATGTGATATTATATGCCACATTAATCCACATTCTGTTATTTATAATCCCATCCCTTTAATACATACTTCTGTGTATTTCCAGGAAGTGATAAGGTTACCTTATACATTGTAAAATTTTAACTTTTTTCATTGCTAGTGCTATTAACTTACTTAATTTTGTAATACCCAGGATTCCAACTAACTTCTAAGATAAATATGCTGACACAGTGTCTCTACCACAAGATGAAATTCTCTCAAGAAAAAAAAAAAAAAACGGACACACACAAAAAACCTGTCAACTAATTAATAAGTTGACTGCTAACATTAGGTGCATGTAAAAACGTGTTCATGGACAGTGATGGTGGCTAAAACAGAGTTCTTAGATATTATATGTTTATGCCAGGAAAAACGAAAATCAATTTTACAATAGTGGCAGTTCATATAGGAAATACACCCAAGAAAATAGCAGTACAATCTGGAAATCTCATGAGAAATTGTTCTTGTGAAATTGACCTATTAAGCCCTTGTTATCCAACCTAAATAGTCTAGATAAGCAGGATACTATCTTTAGGCCAAATCTAAGTATATGCAGATTTTTTTCATGACAAATTTAAATAGCACAGGAATGCAAATAGTGATATAAAATGGGTTGTAACAACTTACTAGTTGAAATTGCCATTAAAATCCTTTTAAGACAAAGTTAAATAAAAGGGAAAATCTACACATCCTTTTACCATAGAACACTAGTTATTATCACCTGTGAGTGGTCTTTCAGCCAGAATGGCAGCAGTGATTACAAGGCCATAGAATTTCTACTGCAGTATAAGAGCTTGAAGGTACATTTAATTATTATTATTCAAGTCAAGGCAAAGCAACTGTCTCAATACTTTGCATTTATTGACAATTAAATGAGATCCATTTTTAGTCAATTTCATAATTTTCAGTTCAAATAATTTCTTGGGTACCATAAAAATAAAAGGTGTCACTATGTTGTTTTGCTTTTATTTTAGCATTATGCAAAAGCTCTTGCCTTCCCTATAATGTTTAACCCTTTCAAATTTTCACTTAATCTTACTTTTCTAGACTTTACTTAATCTTAACTTTTCTGGACTTCCACTATAATGATGTGGACTTAGCTCCTGAACTGGGAAGGATTTTTTTTAATGAAATGTTATTATATGCAGAGTTTCTGAGTTGGTACTTTTAGTAACATACAAATACAAAATAATTGTTTAAAAAATATAAGTCTGTTATGGTAGAAAACACAAATACTTTCCCTAATAAAATGTTGAGACGCAACTATTGGAAGTTTGATTATTCATCTAAGTTGGGTAACTTTTGCTCTGGCAAAGAAAAGGAGGTGTTCTACTCAGTCCTCACCTAGACAGAGGAAAATATTTCTCATTCTTAGAGAATAAAGTATAACATATTTCTGATAATCTATTTGCAATAGACACATAGTCTGAGATATGCACAGATAGTAGATGAAATAGCAGATTCTATCAACCTTCACACAACCTACAATAATAACAGATTTTGTTGAGCTTGGTCAACAGATCTGAAATTCTTTTATTTTCCTATCTTGGCACTGGAATAAAACTATGGAAAATTCGTTTACATGAAGACTCGGGCCATAGGGTACACAGATGTGCAACAGAAAACAATGAACCAATTGTAGTGCCCCATTCTGCAGTACCTATTTGCCTTTCAGCCCAGCATGTAGTTTTAAAAGCAGATACAGGGCCACTTTTTGATATTTATAACTTTGAAATAATAGATTCCAATATAAATTGGGAAGTTTTACTTTACAGATGTTGACAGTCTGCATATCTTTGTTTCTCTACTCTGTGTGATGATCATGGGGTAGGAGGAGCGACAGTGCCCCTCTTCAAGTAACTGTTGTGAGTTCATTCTCATTAACAATGCTGCTGATTTTGATGACATGCATTATATGCATATAATTTTAAAAATCTTTCCCCAGTTCTTGCTCCTATAAAAAGCTTGATTAGGCAATTTGCTCTTTTCATTATGTCAACTAATAAAACATCACTTGAAAGAACAGGGAAAGCCTGCAGAAGGCATGAATATTCATATGGAAAAATCTCTCTGAATGGGAAATGCCTGCAAGTACCAAAAATGAATAGGAGATTTGCCAAAATGCTTTAACTGCTTGGAATACTAGCAAAAGTACTACCAAATGCAGTTCATTAGCCTAACTCTGATGAACAGTTAGCATCTTATGAAACAAAATTCTCCCAAGGATTTAAGCAATGGAGTCATCACAGTATAAATACATGTAGGACTTATTTTCCACAGGGATTTTCAAAGATCTACTCTGGTTTTTAAGTTTGCAATTCATAATGTTCATAATTCATAATGTTATTCACCAAGTCTAAATAAGTTTTATTTCTCACGGTAAATAATGAAGGCCATAGCTTAACCACATAGCCATTTGCATTTTTGGAGAGCACAACATTAATTGATGATCTTATACAGGTGCTTAAATTGCCCACACCATGTAATGGGTATGTCTCTGAGTGGCTGTTTGGTCTTACCTACTTTATAAACTACACACTAAGAAGTGTGTGTGAATTATTAATTTTGTAAAATAGCCAGTATTGTATAAGGTGGAATATATGAATAATAATGCATATTACTTCAAGGTAAAACGCATTTTCATGATTTTTCTCAGGGAATTTTCATTCTAAAGACAGTGAGTTTCCCCTTGCTGAATTAGAAATATTACATGGCAGACAATAAAAACCTAAAATATCTTTTCCACCTTTGCATATCCTACCTTTTCAGTCGTAGAATATTACCTGAAAGGCAGAAAGGGGTCTCAGATGAGGAGATAGCAGTGAACTGAAGAGGAACCTCACCCGCTTGACAATTTGGCTGTATTTCAATTGTGCTACTTTCACAGCACAGATTTTTGAAGGATGTCATTTCAGTTCAAATGATTTGAATGAATTTGACTTTTGTGTCCTTGAAAGGTCAAACTTCTGTCCAAGGTGATAACAAATACTAGACACTACCTCCTTTGCATGAGCAATGAGGAAAAAGCTCAGTACTTTGGGAGGTAGAGTGAACCATTAAGTAGTACATGACTTTTATGAATTGCTGTTCTATGAATCAATTCAGAATTTTTATTATTTACTGTATAAGATATTTTTGTACTGCAAAGATCAAAAATGCAATTGCCACAACAGTGAACATAATCCATATCAAAGAATGAGGCAAACTCATTTGGATTCCTCCCAACAATATATAACAGCACACCTGAAAATGAATAAACCCACCTTCCTTTCTCCTTGAAAATCTCTGGAGCATTTATGAGATCTACAGTTACTTTATTTTGTCTTCATTTATATTAAATACAGAAGATATCTTATCAGGATGTTAACACAGAAAAAAACACAATACCCTAGCTTTGTGATCCTGAATGCATTTCTTCTTTAAGAAATAATTTAAGTACAGTTCCTAATTGTAGCACGTCAGGTCCATAACTGAGCATTATTATTTTTCATTTATTATCCATACTCAGGTTTTGAAAATTAATTACTTCCACTTTGTTTTGGAGAATGTTTTGTGTGCATTGTATACTAAAATCTTGAGCATTTTTTTCATGCTAGGTTAAAAAGCATAGACCTATTTGATGCATTAATCTTCTAGGTAGAATGGAGCAAGGTTGCACAAAGGTACACGAATCAAACATGGTGCCTTAGCTGAACCCTTGTGTTGATTTACTTTATCTGAGCACAGTTATAACAATATTCTAAAAGTAGTTTAATAATGCTTCTGTCCTTTACAGATCTATATTTATCACACAGTCCCTAATGCCCTTGATTCCTAAAGCTCCCTATAACCTTGTTTGTATAAGCAGAATGCAAGAAATCAAACCATCTGTAAATTAAAATGTTAAAGATGAGGCCATTAGGGGCCAGCACTCACACAGCAGGTTAACACTATGGCCTGCATCACCAGCATCCCATAAAGATGCCAGTTCAAGTCCCAGCTTCTCCACTTCCAATCCAGCTCCCTGCTAATGTGCCTGGGAATTCAGCAGAAGATAGACCAAGTCTTTGGGTCCCTGCAAAGGACTCATGCAGGAGACTCAGAAGAAGCTCCTGGCTTCAACCTGACCCAATCCTAGCCATTGAGGCCAAATGGGGAGTGAAACAAAGGACTGAAGTTCTAACTCTGCCATTCAAATAAATAAATAAATCTTAAAAAAAGAAAAAAGAAAAAAAAACCATGGGGCTATTAACCTATTAATCTGTTGACTAACCATTTGTTTTGTAAAATCTATACTTAAGATTACATCATATTACAAAACACTATCATGCATCGTACTATAAAGTCATGTGTGTTATGTTTGTGTCACAAGAGGGTATCCTAGCTAAAAGACATAGCATACCAATATAACCAAGCACCTTCTTTCCATTCACTTGTCAGATAATAACTGTTTGCTTAGATTGTATGAAATTATACTAAAGGTCACTATTGATTCAGAATGTCAAATGGAGTCCATGTAATAATGATGTTAGATTTATAACTTCAGAATGCCTACAGCACACTCTCCTGAAATACTAACTCAAAATGGAGTTCAGCTGAACACCTTCATAGAAAATTGTTGATAGAATTGTTGCTTACTCATGAAAGCAAGCACTTCCTGGTATTAAACACACACACACTTCAGAGATAATGGATCACAACAGGTAGTTGAAGTACACCTGTATTTGTAGAGCATTTAAAAATTAAAATGGATTAGTATGTGGAACAATTTCATGCCATCCTACCTGAAGGCAATTACATGTATTCAATGAGCACCAGCATTATTTATGGATTATTTACTTCACATCTCATTTAGGAGCCTTGTGGAAATTGTTTCTAGCCCACTTGTAAGGCTACTCTTTTTTTTTTTTTGAAGGTTTTTATTTAATGAATACAAATTTTCATATGTACAGCTTTTAGGGATAAAGTGTTTCTTCCCCCCATTCCCACCCTCCCACCCACACACCCATCCCACCTCCCATTCCCTCTCCCGTTCCATTTTACATTAAGACTCATTTTTAATTGATTTTATATACAGAAGACAAACTCTTTACTATGGGGAGATTTCAACTATCTGCACCCATTAAGGACAGAGGTCCAGCATGGGGAGCAAGAACAGAATGACTCCTGTTGTTCATTTAACAACTGACACTCTTATTTATGACGTCAGTGATCACCCGAAGCTCTTGACATGAGCTGCCAAGGCTATGGAAGCCTTTTGAGTTCTGAAACTTCATCGGTTTTTAGCAGCACCATACACAAAGTGGAAGTTCTCTCCTCCCTTCAGAGCAAAGTACATCCTTCTATGATGGCCCCTACTTTCCACTGGGGTCTCACTAACAGAGATCCTTCCTACAGTACTGTTTTTGGCACTATGTCTTGGCTTTCCTTATCTTTTTTTTTTTTTTTTAAGATTTATTCATTTATTTGAAAGTCAGATTTACACAGAGGAGAGGCAGAAAGAGAGAAGAGTCTTCCATCTGATGGAATGGCCGGAGCTGCGCCGATCCGAAACCAGGAGCCAGTGGCTTCCTCCAGGTCTCCCATGTGGGTGCAAGGGCCCAAGGATTTGGGCCATCTTCTAACTGCTTTCCCAGGCCACAGCAGAGAGCTCGATCGGAAGTGGAGCAGCCGGGACTAGACCGGCACCCATATGGGATGCTGGCGCTTCAGGCCAGGGCGTTAACCTGCTGTGCCACAGCGCTGGCCCCAGCCTACTATCTTTTGATTAAGGAGAAAGGAAAAGAAATATTTTGGAATCAGAAAATTTAAAATTTAGTATTTCTCCATCTGCCCACAAATTGCTATTCTTAATTTACTGAAATCTGCTAGATGCTAATTTTTCTTTTGTTCATATTTAAGTGGCATCATCTACTGGACAACTTTTGATTCAAAACAGGGTAATCCCCAGAACAATAACTTTTACTTCAGAAAATATTTTAAAACATAGCTAGGACCATGAATAAAGTTACTTTTGCCACTATTGCCACCAAAAAAGTGATTTCTCACAAATGTCGACAGTAAATATAAAGGAATATTGAAAAGTTACTTATCATTTTGCACCTTGCAATGGGTAATGGCAGTTTTCAGTATCAAAAAACAGCACTAAAAGGAAGAAAATAAACATGCTTGATCATGTGGTGTTTTCTTATGTGATAATAGCCTGTTTTATTTTTAAAAAGTAAAAAAAAAAATGTGTCTATTTATAAAATTCAGGAGTATTAGAGCTTATGTAATGTATTTGACCATGAAGCAGCCCTATCATTCTGCAATAGATACTGTTCACTGGTTTTTGTCCACTCCAAACATGATAATCTTGACAGAAATTATGCTTTTGCTTACCAGTTACAAAAGCCGAATTCAAAACCAGTAAAGAAAAAAATAAGAAATAAAATAATCCTACCACCACTAATTATTGAAAAACTTGGAGGTGAGCTGGTATTTGGTAAAAAATTAAGCAACTGGATAAAATGTTATCACCTATATGCTTTTCATCTTTCTACAGTTTTTTTTTAAGACTTGCTTACCTATTTGAAAGGCAAAGAGAAAGAGGGAGAGATAAAGGGATGGGGATGGGGTGGGGGGAATCTTCCATTTGTTAGTTCACTACCCAAATGGCTTCAACAACCAGCTATGGAGCATGCTGAAGTCAGGAGCCAAAGACCTCCATCAAGATCTCTCCTAAGACTGGAAAAGACCTAGACACTTCAGCTTCTTCCCTGCTTTCCCAGATGTATTAGCCAGGAGCTAGATTGGAAGCAGAACAACCAAGACTTGAAACAGCACTCTGACATGGGATGCCAGCATCACAAACAGTAGCTTGAACTGCTGATCAACAATGTTAACTCCAGCCTCCCATTACAGTGTTTTTAGTATACATGAACTCTATACCAAAACATTTTTATCTTCCAAGTCCAGATTTCTGCCTTAGAGCCAAAAAAAAAAAAAAAACCACTCAAGCGACTACAATCCTCATGACTTTCATACATGCTACCAAAGGGAAGAGCAAGGATTCATTCTGGCAGAAATTGCCTATCCCAAAGTGACCTGAAACAACCTTCCTTGAGTCAATCACCATACCTAGGGGGCTGCACATGCTGACTGGTTTAAACCAGTTTTGATTGACGCAACCACACACAAATCATGTCTCATAATGAGTAGAGGATATATGGGAAAGATGGAGAAATTACAATTTTCTAACATGATTCACAAATTTACTTATGACAATGAATATGGAAGTTCTCAGAACAACAAACAGAACTCTAAAAAGTTAACTTGGACTTAAATATGTGAAAAAAAAAAAAAGGTTGAAACTCAAGATAAACAGTAACAAAACCAGGTAGGTGTTTGGCAGCATAGTCAAACTGCTGGCTTGGACTCTCACATTCTAGCCTGAGTTCTGATTCCATTACCAATTTCAGCTTCCTGTTCATGCACCCCTTGAAGGCAGAAGGTTATTGTTCCTATGGTTGATTCCCTGCCACCCACTGGGAAACATGGAATGAGTTCCCAGCTCCTGGATATTTTTGTATTGGACCAGATGATAGAAACAGTCTGTCTCTCTCCCGCTCAAGCTCAATTCACAATAGCTAAGACATGGAATCAACTCAGATGTCCATTAACTGATGACTGGATAAAGAAATTATGGTATATATACACTATGGAACACAACTCAGTGGTTCACAGAGATAAATATTGTCTTTTGCAACAAAATGGATGTAAATGGAAACCAGTATACTAGTGCAATAAGCCCATCCAAAAAAGACAAATACGAGGTTTTCCCTGATTCATAGTAACAGAGCACCAAAAACGTAAGTGTATAGAAAGGAAATTGCCATTTTAAGCTTCAATGATTGTTTACACCAGTTGTCTCTACTGTTGACAAATACTTGACAAAGTGTTTTTTTTTCTTCTATCTGTAACTCTTAGTGGATAGTTAGTCTTAAGAATATAAAGTAAACAGAAAGCAAATCACTGTAAACATTGAGAGAATAGGAGAAGAGGGAGGAGAAAGGGTGGGAGGAGAAAGGGTGGGAGCATAGGTGGGAGGGAGGGTAGGGTGGGAAGTATCACTATGAGCCTAAATCTGAATACATGAAAGAAATGAAATGTGTGTATCTTAAGTAAGTGTAAGAAAAAAAAACAAAAGATGCAGGGAGCCAGCATTGTGGTGTAGTGGGTTAAAGCTGCTGCCTGGAATGCTGGCATCCCAAATGGGCACAAGTTGGTATCCTGGCTGTTCTACTTCAATTCCAGCTCCCTGCTAATAGCCTGGAAAAGAGCAGAAGATGGCCAAATTGTTTGGAACCCTGCCACGCTCATGGGAGCCCTAGATAAAGCTCCTGGCCTTGGCCTGGCCATTGTGGCCATCTGGGGAGTAACCAATGGATGTAAGCTCTCTCTACCTCTTCCGCACAGCTCCTGTAACTGACCTTCAAATAAGTAAATAAATCTTAAAAAAAAAAAAAAAAGAAATGGCAGTAAGATTTGATCTTACTAAGCAAAAATGAATACTTCTAAGAAACCCAAAAATAGAAAATTTCAAGTCATTATTTGATCATAAAAATATTAGTAAAATGGTACTGTCTTCCTAAGCCCAGCCTGGCTTCCTTACCTCTTCAAAGCTAAATAAAACCTGTTCTCCTAGTACAGGCCATTGCTCTCTCATGCACAGGGAGGTAGCTTGTCATGTTTCCCCCACCCAACAATAAACCATCTACCTGACTCCTATGCTTGGTGTGTTTTGTGGTGGCCTTTAAGCAAAATAAAATTATTAAAAATCAAACTTTAATATTTGAAAATATTAATAAAACTGCAAAAATAAGTTATTCAATGATAGCTATACACAGAGACAAATATATAGCTTCAGTCAACTTTTATTGGAAGGAAACCATTTAATGAAAGAAATATTTAATTCAGTAAGTCATTAAAACATGAGGCTAACAAAATCAAACTTTTGCTTCCAAAAGATATGGAGTACCAAGGACTGAATATAGTCTTCAAGATGGGGAAAAAATAATTAAAAATACATAAAACATACAGAATGGAGGTCGGTGTTTAGCAGTGATTTAAACTTTATTTGGGTCCCTCCACATCCCACATTGGAGTGCCTGAAGCTAGGACTCAAACCTTCAGTTTTGATCCCATTTCCTGCTAATGCACTCCCTGGGAGGCAGTAGATGATGGCTGAAGTACTTGCATCCCTACCAGCCACAAAGGGAACCGAAATGGAGTGGAGTTTCTGGCTCCTGGCTTTGGCCTGCCCCGGGTTTGGCTGTTACAGGCCCTTGGCAAGTAAGCCAGTGGATGGAAGATCTCTGTATCTCTTCCAAATATTTTTAAAAAAATTTAAAAATATACAGAATAGCAATTTTCAAGACACAAGATACAAACAATGTGAGAGATGAGAAAATAAAAACAATGTCAGAGGTGAGGCAAAAACTGTTTTTCCCAGCTTACTATATTGACAGAATTCCAAACTACAGAACAGGGAGGTTTAAATACAAGAGAAACTTGGATAACTCAGCAAGATAGAAGAAAGATCTTAGAGTCTAGAGACATACAAGCAACATGAGTTTAAAGAACAGAGTATGGAAGATGAAAAGGATACACAGAGATAAAGTCCAGAGATAAATAGAAGGTTCCCCTCAACTGAAACAAGGAAAAAATCACACAAAACTAAGAGATTAATGACCATAAAGGATTAGAAGTGAAGATATAATGAGGCCAACATTGAGGTATAGCGGTTAAGCTGCAAATTGCAATACAAGCATCCCCTATCAGAGTGCCAATTTGACGGCTTGCTACTCCACATTTGATCAAGCTTCTGGCTAATGTGTCTGCAAAGAAAAGGGTAAATGATCCTAGCACTTGGGCCCCTATCACTTATGACAGAGACCAGAATGGAGTTCTTGCCTCAAGGCTTTGGCCTGGCCCAGACCTGGTTGTTGCAGCTTTTTGGCAAAGGCATTAGTAGATTTAAGATCGCATTCTCTCTCTCCCTCCACCCCTCTCACTCCCTCCACCCCTCTCACTCTTTCAAATAAATAAGTGAAAGTTAAAAAAAAAGTAATGATGTATGATGTTCCCATAGAGCTGGGAATGTTGCTGAACCACAGAGATAGGGAAACTTCATGATTTATGGGTATTTGAACACTGTTATGCTCTTGACCTGAATGCAAGTCTCCAAAAGATCAAATTGTTTTCAAGTATGGGGGGGTCTTTGAAAAGTTCATGGAAAAGGCATATTATGAAAAAATTATGAATATATTTCAATTTTTTGGGCCCAAACAAACTTATACCATAAATCAGTTTTTCAAAATGGTTTGAAGTACCTTCATAATTAGAATCCAGATCAAACTTCAAAAATATTTCCAGGAATACAAAAACTATCAGGCATCCAAAAAGGTAAAATTCATAATAAATGACATCTGGCAAATATTACCTGGTATGAAAAGAAAGAATAATATACAATGAATAATGAAAATAGTTCATGGAAAGCAAGCCAGACTAATATAAATGATATAATAGGTATATATTAAAACAGTTACTATAACTAACTGTATTTCATAATGATCAAAAAGTTGAGCAGATGCAAAACACCCAAACTAAATTTTTAGAGATATAAACTATAATATTTGAGGTAGAAAGTATAATGGGATGATTCATAAATGGGTAGATATTATATAAAATGAAATCAGTAACCTTAAAGAGAGCAAATAAAACTATCAAAAATCAGTCCTGTGGAGAAAGAAGGATTAAAAACAATAACAAGCAACCATCAGTGAGCCATGGGACAAATTTAAGTAGTCTAATATATGTGTAATTGGATTTGTCAAACAGGAGGCAGAAAAAAAATAATAATAGCTAAAGATTTTCATTATTTCATGTAAACTATTATCTCACATATGTAGAACACTCCAGTATCGAAGCACAAAAACATGAAAAATACCAAAATAAGGCAAATCATTCAACATATTGATCAAAACCAGCAATAAGGAGGAAAACCATGAAAGCAATCAGAGGAAAAAAATTGCTGCATGCAGAAAAACGAGTGTAACCACCATTTTATTGTCTCATAAACGATCCAAGTGAGTAGATAGTGGGCCAACATCTTTAAAGCACTACAGTGGGGAAAGTCTATAATCATGTAACCCATGAATTTATCCATGAAGGGAAAACAAAGACTACATCAGACATATAAAAGCTGAAATAACTCAGCAGCATGACACCCATACTTTAAGAAACAGTAAAAGAAGCTCCTTCTAGCATAAGGAAAACATGTACCAGCTGGTGAACAGAGCCAATAAACAATAATGAATACTAGCAATGGTAGCTACTTATTTGAATATTGAGTGTTTTATCATTATTTAAATCTCTTTCGAAGTGATAGCAAATAAAAATAATAGCAATGTCAGGTGACATTTTTAACATCTGTAAATATAAAGTTCTCACATTGTGTATTAAAGTTGATGCTACTTGAGGTTTGATAGATGTTTATAAAAGGGGACAGTGCTGTAGCATAGAAGGTTAAGCCTCTGCCTGCAGCAATGTATCCCATGTGGTTGCTGGCACAATTCCAGCTGCTCCACTTAAGATCTAGCTCTCTGCTAATAGCATACAAAAGCAATGAAATAAGGCCCACATGGTTGAGACCCTGTATCCATGTGGGAAACCCAGAAGAAACTCCTGGTTGCCTTTTGGGGACTGAACCAAATGATAGAAGAACTCTCTCTCTCCCTATCCCTCTGTCTGGAACTCTGCCTCTCAAATAAATACATCTGAAAAAAGGAAACTATGATCCTTCCATTCAATTATTAAATAAAAAGATGTACATACTACAAGTTCAAAGCAACCACTAACATAACAAAGGCTTTTAACTAACAGGCCAGCAAGGGTACAAAATGAATCATAAAGGATATGCAATTAACCCAAAAGACAAAAACAAACAATGTAATAAAAGTAACATGAGTTTTGAGGTAGAACTTGGTTGGATTCAACTCCAAAGATAGCCTTGGACAAATTACTCAACATCTTCATACTGCCTTGCTTAATAAGTCACTGGTTATGGCCAGCACCACAGCTCAATAGGCTAATCCTCCACCTGTGGCGTCTGCACACAGGGTTCTAGTCCCAGTAGGGGCACCGGATTCTGTCCCAGTTGCCCCTCTTCCAGGCTAGCTCTCTGCTATGGCCCGGGAGTGCAGTGGAGGATGGCCCGAGTCCTTGGGCCCTGCACCCCATGGGAGACCAGGAGAAGCACCTGGCTCCTGGCTTCGGATCAGCGTGATGCACCAGCCGCGGCAGCCATTGGAGGGTGAACCAACGGAAAAAGTAGGACCTTTCTGTCTGTCTCTCTCTCTGTCCACTCTGCCTGTCAAAAAAAAAAAAAAAGTCACTGGTTAGGAGCTGGATGACATACACATACTTACTTGTGTTTGAATTTCAAATGTGGCACTTGCTGTGTCACTATGAGTCACACAATCTTTCTATCCTTGTCTATGGGCAAGATAACTAAGGTGAGTGCTACACATCAATGTAAGAAGGATTAAATGTTTCTGTAAATAAAGTGCTTAGAACACGCCTTGGCACTGTTCCTAGCTATTACCATGAATAAAATGGCAAGATAATGACAATGTGGAGTTCCTACAACAATATACTAACATACATGATGGATATGAAGGTAAAGTTAACATGGCAACTTCATTGGACCATGCAGGTAGGCAGCTATTTGGTCAAACATTTCTTGTGTAGGGGAGCGGCTGTGTGTATTTGAATAAGACTAACATTTAAATTGGTAGACTGAATAAAAGCACATTCTCTTTCCTAATCTACATGGGTCTCATCCAATCAGCTAAAGGTTGAACAGAACAATAAGACTGACCCTTACATGGTCAAGGGAAGGCTTTTGCCTGATGGCATTCAAACTGAGACATTAACTTTTTTCCTACCTTTGGATACAATCTGAAACCCCAGCTATTCCTGGATCTTGAGCTTATAGATCTTTGGAATTGATGGAACTACACCATCAGCTTTTCTGCTTCTCTGGCTTTTGGATTTAAGCTAGAACTAAACTTCTGGCACTTTCTATCCTCCAGACTGTTGACTCACCCTGATACTGGGATTTCTTGGCCTCTAATATCACATGGTCTATGAGTATACGCTCTTCATTTATTTTGAAAATGTGTTGATTTGAAAGGCAGAGTTAGACAGTGGCAGAGGCAGAAAGAGAGAGGGCGGTCTTGGTTCACTCCCCAAATGGCCCCAACAGCCACAGACGGGCTGATTCAAAGCCAGAAGATTCCTTGGGGTCTCCCACCTGGGTGTAAGCACACAAGGAGTCTGGCCATCCTCTGCTGCTTTCTCAGGCACATTAGCAGGGAGTGGAATAGGAGATGGAGCAGTCAGCACTTCAACAGGCACCCATATGGGATGCAAGAACTGCAGGAGGCAGCTGCACCTGCCCCACCACAGCACTGGGCCCACATGATGCAATTTCTTACAATGAATCACTGTACTATCACCCATATTTCTACACAGCTAATACCTAGCTACCTAGCATCTCTCTATTAGTGGTTTTGCTTCTGTTTCTTTGGAATTCAAAAAACATTTATGCTTCAAACCCTGAAAAAGCTAATTAGTTCTAAATTGCTACTTTCAGGGAATTTACAACTTACTTTGACTCTGATACACATGATGAGCCCATCTGTGTGGGTCCCCTCTACCAAAGGTAGAAACTATATTTTGAACAAGTTGGGAGTGATAGCTTCAGAAACATAAGAGACATAAAAAGGAATGTACTGAGTAAACATAAAGGAATTTTCAGAACAAAATATATTTCTCTTCTGATTGAAATACTGATTGAAACCGAGTAATACATGCTTAGGAAAGAAATGTAGGAAATAAGGAAAATAAGAAAATGATACTATATACATGTACCAAGTCAAGTCATTTTACCTAAATAAGGAAGAAAGAAGAATGAAGGGACTGAGGGAGAAAGGCAAAAAAAGTACAGCATACTTATTATTCAAAATTTACTTTTTTATTTGAGACAGAGACAGAGGGAGAGCTACCTCAGCTGCTGCTTCACTCCCCAAGTACCTGCAAAGACAGGGACTGCGACAGGCAGGAATCGAATTTCTTGAGTCCTCACTGTTACTGGGAAGCATTAACAGGAAATTAGAATCAGCAGCAGAAACAGTGCATCAATACAGTCCTTCCAGAATCTTAACCACCAGGCCAAATGCCTACCTCATGATGCTTATTTTTTTTAACTTTTATTTAATAAATATGAATTTCTGAAATACAACATTTGGATTATACTGGCTTTTCCCCCCATCACCTCCCTCCCACCCGCAGCCATCCCATCTCCCACTCCCTCCCCCATCCCATTCTTCATCAAGATTCATTTTCAATTATCTCTATATACAGAAGATCAACTTAATATATACTAAGGAAAGACTTCAACAGACTGCACCCACCCAGATACACAAAGTATAAAGTACTGTTTGAGTAGTAGTTTTACCGTTAATTCGCATAGTACAACACGTTAAGGACAGAGATCCTACATGGGGAGTAGGTGCACAGTGACACCCGTTGTTGATTTAACTGACATCAGTAATCACCAGAGGCTCTTGTCACGAGCTGCCAAGGCTATGGAAGCCTCTTGAATTCACCAACTCCGATCTTATTTAGACAAGGCCAAAGTCCAAGTGGAAGTTCTCTCCTCCCTTGAGAGAAAGGTACCTTTGTCTCTGATGGCCCATTCTTTCCACTGGGCTCTCACTCACAGAGATCTTTCATTTAGGGTTTTGTTTTGTTTTTGCCACAGTATCATGGCTTTCCATGCCTGAGAAACACTCATGGGCTTTTTATTGCAAAGTTCCGTGAAGATCATCTAGTGAAGCTCTCTGATTTTACAGATGGGCAAATGAAGTTTAACATTGGTGACTTTCTCCAAGCATCCAAAACGCTACCACAACAGCTAGTTCTCAGTCTTCTAAATTCTAGTCACCTCACTCTTCAAACATACAAAGCATCCTTATATCTAAGAATCGAGTATCTTTAACAATGTACTATATTCAATATTAGGGACAAAGCATAGATGACATTTCTAGATGTGCTTTCTCAATGACTGCTTTTGAAACTTATAAGATTTCTTAAACAAGGTAGAAAATATGTAAGTAGTCAAAAAGTGCTTTTTAAAGTTACAGGCTGATAAATGCAAATAAGCATAAAATATGACATACAAAAATATAAAAGTACAAACAATCTAGATCATTACTCATAGATATTCCATAGATTTATTTGCTCGTCAGTTTTTTATGTTGTATACTCCTATTTATTGAACCAGCTGGCAACTATAAATACAATAGGGAAGCTCTATTTTCTTTTTAAGATTTATTTATTTATTTGAAAGGCAGAGAAACAGAGTCTGAGGCAGAGGCAGAGAGAGATCTTCCATCTGTGAGTTCACTCCTTAGATGGCTGCAATGGCAGGAGCTGGGTGAATCTCAAGCCAGGAACCAGGAGCTTCTTCCGGGTCTCCCACGTGGGTGCAGGGGCCCAAGCACTTGGACCATCTTCTATTGCTTTTCCAGCCATAGCAGAGAGCTGGATCAGAAGGAGAGCAGCAAGGTCTGGAACCAGCACCCACATGGGATGCCAGCATTGCAGGCAGCAGCTTTACCCACTATGCCACAGGGCTGGCCCCAGTAGGGAGCCTCTTTTAAGAAGCTAATTTTGTGAAGCATTCAAAATAATAAATATTATAGTAAACTGACACTTGTTTTTTTTTTTCCCAAACAACAGAAACACTACAAGTCCTTAAAATCTGAATCACTACATATGACTAAACAAGCCAGGCACAGTCCAGGGTAATTATTTCTAGATGGTACTATCAGGTACCTTGGTCTTACATGGAAAGGTATCCAGTTTATTGATGAACCAAATACAACAACTCTAGTCTAAATATCAAGATCCCTACAAATCAGGGACCTTATCTTAAGTTTTCGAATTTTAAAATCCTCCCCCACGACAGCATATAGCATACTCAATAGCCAAGCTGGCTATCAAAGAATCACAATATTATAAAAGACATAGGCCTTTATAGAGATGAAGTAACTAAGGATAAGTGAAATCAAGACTGATGAAGTACAAAACCTGGATATACACATTTTTCTGATGCTGAAATAGTTCAGTTGAAAAGCCCTAGCCAGCACCTCCACCCACTCCCCTCCCCAGAACAGCGAGAAGTGTCACCTTAGATACTTTCCTGTCTTTGGTGTTGTAACAGTTTCTTTACCCGATAAAAACCTTTCTTCTACTTCTAATCTTTACATTTTACATTTCTGTCCCTCCTTTCTGGAACAACTAGCCTCTTAAAGGAACACCAGGATTCCCTAACACCATTGGATCCCAGAGGAAAAATGTCCTCACCAGAAATTAGCCTTCTTTCTTTCAAATTAGAAAATAAGCATTTTATTTAAATAACACTTCACAATTTAGAGAGTATAATATGATATCTCTTTCCACATAGTTTAAGTCCCCTGGTATTTTCCTTTCAATGTGGCAAAGATCACCTGGTGATTAGGTTTCTATCTGAGTCGGTTTTATTTTATTTTACAATCCTACCTCCGTTTGAAATTTTTCACTCCCCCACATTTTTTGTTTGGACAATTTAGTTTATATACATTTGGTTTTCAACACAGAAACTGGTAAACTTAGCACTTTTGACATTTTAGAACTAAAGCAGGGCCGGTGCTGTGGTGCAGTTGGTTAATCCTCCACCTGAGGTGCTGGCATCCCATATGGGCAATGGTTCTAGTCCTGGATGCTCCTCTTCCAATCTAACTCTCAGCTACTGCCTGGGAAGGGCCCTGCACCCACTTGGGAGACCCGTAACAAGCTGCTGGCTCCTGGCTTCGGATTGGCGCAGCTCCAGCCTTTGCAGCCATTTGTGGAATGAACCAGCAGATGAAAGACCTTTCGATCTTCCTTTCCCTCACTGTAACTGTCAAAAAATAACATAACATACCTAACAAACATAACACAACACAACATAAAATAACATAAAATAAAAACTAAAGCAATTCTCTGCTAAAACCACTTGGTTTTTATTTATTTGAGGACCATTAAACATTTCTTTTAACCAACTTACAACAATTGTGGCAATGATGGCTACCGTGACATAGATGTTTAAGCCACTACACGGGATGCCCACATCCAATGTGAGTGTGCCAAGTTCCAAGTCCAGGCTACTCCACTTCTGATTCATCTTCATTCTAAAGTACAAACTGGGAGGCAGCAAATGATAGCTCAAGAACTTGGGTCCCTGCCACCCATGTGGGAAACATGGATGGATTTCCAGGCTCCTGATTTTGTCCTAGCCTAGTCACTGCTATTGCAGGAACTGAAGGAACAAACCTGTGGATGGAAGTTCTCTCCCTGCCTTATAAATATATTTTGTAAAAAATGAAATAAAAATTGTGGAATGGAGAATGATTCAGAAAATGCATAATGATTAAAACACCAACCATATCTTGCCCAGACAACGGAAAAGGTTGCCACTATAAACGGTCTCCTTCCCTATTTCAACTCATGCCTTTCACTCATATATTCTTCACTTAGCAACCAGAATAAATCTTTTAAAAAGTATTACACTATGTGATTGTCCCACTCAAAACTGCATCAGACTTATTCTTCATGATTACCTACCATTCTCTCTCTTGCTCATTTTAACCTAGCTACAAAATCCTTGAGTAGGGCAAGGCCATTCTCACTCCAATATCATTGTCCTTGTTGTCTCCTCTAATATTTCATGGCTTTCTCTTTCACATAAACCCTTGCTGAAGTAATATACAAATCCATGCTTACATCTATTAAACTATCCCATTATTCCACTATATTTTTCTTCATACTATTAGCATTACTTCACATTATATAGTTTCTGTAGAACTTAAGCTTAAGGCATTAGATTTTTTTTTCTCACTGTATCACTAGTACCTAACATATTAATGAGCATTTAATGAATTCATGAATGAATGAATGAATGAATGACCAAAGCACATGAGTACTAGTCTTAAATCACAATTCTTAATAATCTCCATATATTCTTCAATGATCCTTCTAAAATCATGGATCATCTGTTCCTTAAAATTCTTTCCATCAATAGTATTACCCTCCAACCTACCTCAACAATCTAATCTTGCAAATAGAGCTCTAGATCTTTTGATTACAACTATGTCTCCATAATATCAGTTTCACATACAGCCATAACCCACTATCTTTCCAACTTACAGCCACTACTAGATCAGTTGCAACAATAATTTTATCCCACAAGAGCCAACAAACTACCGTACCACATTTCACCAGGCTTATAGTAGCGTATGTTAATTTCCTTCTTATTCCAGTTTAAATTCCGTTGTCTACTGCAATCTAACTCCATTGCACAAACTCTCAAATCCCTTGTTCTTTTCTCCCTCTGCAATAATGATGGAATAATACATAATGCTGTACCCACTCGGTGCTGCACTGGGTAGCTGTACACACCTTGAGAAAAACAGAATCATGACAAATCATTTCACTCATGATACAAAGCCTTAAATGTCCCATTAGTGATACTTCACAATATTACTACATTTCCACAATCAGTTCATTTTGCCATTTCCTTGAGGATTGAATCACACAGTCTACTGTCTTTTTAAACATCAAGTACCTCTTTCTCCACCCTTACTCTCAACTGACAATCTTGTCTATTTCTCTCTCCATTGTATCCCCATTCTACAGTGTCTGTCACTTACAGTAGTGTGACCTTCAGACCAGTATCTCCTTACTCCATGCTACAATTCTTCACTTATCAGAAGATAACTTTAGTATCTAAATAATTGTATGTGTTTGCTTGTGTATGTTAAATAAGTATTAAATAAGTAAGCACAGGTAAATGCTATTTAATATAGTACTCGAAGTTTTATCCAGAGCCATCAGACAAGAACAATAAATCAAAGTGATATAAACTGGGAAGGAAGAAGTCAATTATTTCTATTTGTTGATGACATGCTTCTATATAAGGAACTCAAAAATCTTAACCAAGAGACTATTGGACCCCATAAAAGAATTTGCTAAAGTAGGATACAAAAATCAACAAACAAAAATCAATAACCTCTGTATACAAAGACAATGCCATAGCTGAGACAGAACTTCTAAGATCAATCCCATTCACAATAGCTACAAAAAAATTTAAATACTTTGGATTAAATTTAACCAAGAACAAAGATCTCTATGATGAAAATTAAAAAACATTAAATAAATAGAAGACATAAAAAAAGTGTAAAAGTCTTCCATGTTCATGGAATAGAAGAATCAACATCATCAAAATGTCCATACTACCGGAAGCAATTTATGGATTCAATGCAATCCCAATCAAAATACCAATGACATACTTCTCAGATCTAGAAAAAATGATGCTAAAATTCATATGGAAGCACTTTTAGCAGGAATGTAAATTGGTACAGCAACTATAGAAGACAGTATGGAGGTACTGAGAAATCTGAATATAGACCTACCGTATGACCCAGCCATCCCACTCTTAGGAATTTTTCCAAAAGAAATGACATCAGCATATGAAAGAGTGATCTGTACCACCATGTTCATTTCAGCTCAATTTCCAATAGCAAAGCTATGGAATCAACCCAGATGTACATCAACTGAAGACTGGATAAAGAAATTATGGGGCCAGTGCCATGGCTCACTTGGTTAATCCTAAGCCTGCGGCGCTGGCATCCCATATAGGCACCGGGTTCTAGTCCCGGTTGCTCCTTTTCCAGTCCAGCTCTCTGCTGGGGCCCGGGAGGGCAGAGGAGGAGGGCCCAAGTGCTTTGGCCTCTGCACCCACATGGGAGACCAGGAAGAAGCTCCTGGCTCCTGGCTTCAGATCGGCACAGCACCAGCCGTGGCAGCCATTTGGGGAGTGAACCAACGGAAGGAAGACCTTTCTCTCTCTCTCTCTCTCTCTACCTGTCAAATGAAAAAAAATAGAAATTTTTTTTTTTTAAAAAAATTATGGCATATATACACTATGGAATACTACACAGCAGTAAAAAACAAGTGAAATCCTGTTATCTGCAACAAAATGGATGCAACTGGAAACCATTACACTTACTGAAATAAGCCAGTCACAAAAAGAAAATACCATATGTTCTCTCAGATCTGTGGTAATTAATGGAGTACTTAAAGAAAATCAAGAGTGAAACTAACACCTTGAGATACTATTTTGAGCAACCCTTGCCTTGACTGTCAAAGAACGATGTTTTTCCTATTTTTGTTCTCTGTTTCATTCTTCTTTTACTATTCAGTGAACTCTCTACATACTGTAGGGTTAATCGTATGAGTCTAAAATTAACTGAAAATGGATTTTGGAACAAAATAAGAATGGGAAAGAAAGAGAAGAAAGGTGGGAGCATGGTGAGGGCAGGGGGGAGAATCACCATATTCTCAAATTTGTATATATTAAATCCATGAAGTTGTATTCCTTAAAGTAAAAAAAAAATAATTATATGGACCAAAGGGGAAAAAATATGGGGGAAGGAATTCAAAACAGACCAATCTGTAAAACAAAAACTGGAGCAGCATGTTTAAAATGTTGTGTGGGTAATCAAGAGATCTTACTTTTTTATTATTCGTTATCACAAACCTTTTAAATCACACTGAGGAACTTCACACAGAGGACTGAGCACTTGTTCTACCCACATTATCTTTAATGGCCACATATTGTATATTAAATAGATGGTCATTATTTACTTTTAAAGAAGGTACTATTAGATATTTGGATAGCTTTTAGCATAATAGCTAGAAACACAGTCTTAATTTGTGATTTTCTTTCTCTTTCATAGCTTGAATCAATTCTCAACCCTTCCTGCTGTCTATCCATTTTTATTCATGTTTTCTTTTTCAAAGTGCATTTTCATTGCACCATGCAATTGAAGATATTTATTTAATTCACTTTCAATCATTTTGATATAATTCTTTTACTCTGTAAATTTGTATGAGGATGCCAATGTCAGGGTCAGCACTATAAATGTTTCAATTCAATTTCTGGTTATTACATAATATTTTAAGAATATAATTTTAGTCAGAATATCTATTTTATGGACAGGGATGGCTGCTTACATTGTCTTAGAAGATGCCACGTTCAACAGCAGCCTCTTGTTTCATTGTGCTAAAAAGAAACTCTGTAGTAAATAGTTTTGAAGTATTGGTGGTGGTGGCAGCAATAAGTGGAAAAGTTGTGTTCTCCAATTAGGTAATTCCTTTGGTTTCAGACTTATGAATTTTCTCCTCTTCGATTTTCCCCTCCCCTCCTTCAATGTTCCAGCTCAAAGGGTACCTCCTGTTTCACTTTAACACCTTTACACTTAGAAGCAAGGATTTTCTGAGCTGAGTCTTGTACAATTCCAAAGTCAGTGCTTTGAACTACCTGTTATCTTTAATGCATTTTCACATCATTCAGAGGCTTTCTTATTGTTGTAGGGAATTTAGCTCTCCTCCCCTCCCCCCCCCCCTTTTTATGAAGTTTTCTAAGACTCCACTCATGTTCTGAAAGGCTTTCAGTAGAGATGTTTTCTGACTGTGGAGTTATTTTTGTATTTTAAGATAATGTGAAGTCTGTAGTATTCTCTGGGTTCAAATTACGCTGACAACACAGGTTCCATGTACTTTTATTTACTCTGTTGGGTTGAAATCTGTATTTTAAGGAAGGATGTGTAAAGTAATGCAGATATATTGGCAGCCATTTTCATGGTGCTACCAAGGATGCGGATTATTTTCTGTATCATCCTTGTACTATCATGTCAGAATTTAGAAAATCCCATGTGGGAGCTCTCAATCACTTTAGCATTATACATTTATGATTATATTACATTGAAATAAATGGTACCTACAGTCTTGTCTTTACTACTTTGTCCTTTTGTACTACATGCGCTGCCATTCTTTAAGCCTAAGTTAACAACACTTGCTTTCCTCTTTCCACAAAACTATTGTTAAAGGCTGCTAATGGAAACTGCTTAACTACAAAGGGAATTAAAAAACTTAATGGAAAGTAGAGCTAAAAGAAGTTTCAAATCCAAAAATTTTTTGAAACCCATGCTTATGAGAGGTCTTCAAAAAGTTCAAAAAATTGAGTGATATGAACAAAACTATGTACAGATTCCAAAGTAAATTTATCTTTTAATTCAATTTTTCCATAAATATTTTGAAATACTTTCATTCTCCAAATCCTGGGACTTAGTCTCTTTTCCTTCTATACAATACAGAGGTTTCAGTAATCACATTTCTTTAAAAAAACATTTATTTGAAAGCCTGAATTACAGAGAGGGAGACAGAGATAGAGACAGAGATCTGCCATCTGCAACTTCACTCCACAGATGGCCTCAAGGAGCCCGGAGCTTCTTCCAGGTCTTCCACGTGGGTGAAGGGGCCCAAACACTTGGGCCTTCTGCTGCTGCTTTGCCAGGCCATTCCCAAGTAACTGGATCTTAAATGGAGCAGCCAAGTCTCAAACTGGTGCCCATATGGAATTCTGGCATTGCTCAACATGCTATGCCACAACACTGACCCCAGTGATCACATTTCTCTGTGAGTCTCCTCTTCCACCTCTATGTGCCTTTCTTCATTTCCTGCTTGCTTGACAGATGAACAAGTTCTTTTCTTAACAAGGTTTATCATGGATTGATGCTCTTTTAGCCATTTTTTTTCTTTTCTATCTTCTATTTTTTGGTATTATTCACATGGCCATCTTTTTCAGCTTTTTGTGCTTATCCTAGGGCCCAAATCCTCTGTTTTTAACTAGATGCTGCAGTTTCTTCAAATTTTATCTTTATCTGTGTTGCTCTAATCTCCAACCATTTGTGGAACAATACTATTTAAACAGCTATTACTAGAGTAGGTGTTTGGTCTAGCAGTTACATGCCTGAATCCCATGTCAGAGAGTCTGGGTTTTGTTCTCAGCTCAGATTCTGAACTACAGCTTCCTGCCAATGCAGAACCTGGGAGGCAATAGTCATGGCTCAAGTGTTTAGGCTCCTGAAACTCATGTGGGAAACCTGGATTATTTTCTTAGCTCCAGGCTTCAGACCAAGCCCAGCCCCTGAAATTTTGGGCATTTGGAGAACAAACTAGCAGATGGGAGCTGATTGACACCTCTCTCCAGGTCATTAGCTCTTTGTCCCACTCTAATTGGAAATGGCTAAATTATTAAAATTTCTAACAGACACAGTTATTGCTTTCCTCATTTCCCAAACTGGTAAGACAATTGAACACTTCTGAATAGAAAATTCTATCCCAGTAACATTCTTTATTAAACTATCTAGTAAATATTTGTTAAAAAATCTACTACAAGCCAGACACTACGCTAGGACATGGGGCAGAAATCACTATCAAAAACTGAGTATGTAACTTTATAAGGCTTACTGCCAAGTGGAAAAGAACATAAAATCATATAAATAAATTCAAATTCCTATCTGTATAAAGCATTGAGAGAGAAGGTAACAAAAAGCTCTGAAAGTCACTGAAGGAAGTCATCATTGATCTGACCCTTTGAAAATAAACTCACGTACCTGGAGGTTAGAAACTGAAGGAGAGAATTGTGTCACATGAGGTTGGCTTAGACTGCAGATTCTGGCTGATATAAAGATTTCTGCCTTTATCTTGAGAATAAGAATCTATGGCAATGTTTTCAGTGAGGTGAAGGTATATGAACTGCATTCGTTTCCTAGGACTGCCTTCACAAGTCACAGAAACTATGTGATTTGAAACAGTTAAAATTTATTCTTTCACAAGTCTGGGGATTAGAAATCCAAAATAAAAGTATTGGCAGAACCATGCTGTCTACAGAAGGCTTCAGAGGAGGATACTTCCTTGCCTCTTGGAAGATTCTGGAAGTTGCTGCTGATCCTTGGCATGACTTGTTTTGTGGCAGCATAGCTTCTATCATCAGCTTTGTCTTCACATAGCCATTTTCCCTCTATGTCTGTATTTGAATTCCTCAGGTAAGTAAACTTCTCACTGGATTAGGACTCTTAACCTCATTACATCTGTAAAGAATCCATTTCCAAATATGGTCACATTCACAAATACCAGGGGTTAAGACCTCAAAATATCTTTTAAGAGATGCAATTCAACTGACAACAATCTGTTCTCCGGTTCCCAGAATTCATCCCCCAAGATTTTAACTCATTCCAACAACAATTCAAACCCCCAAAGCCAAACTACATATCACACTGTCATCATTTAAAATACCTATGAGTAAGCTTGAAACAGAGGTGGTCATGGGATGAAGACCTCTCTCTCTCTCTCTACCTTTGAAATACATTAAAAAAAATCCAGCTAAGCTACCCTTTAAAACTAAAGGAGAAATAAGGTATTTTCCAGATCGATTCCAATACAATAATAGTGGGTGACTTCAACAACCCACTTTTATCAATGGACAAATCATCCAGACAGAATATCAGTGAAGATATATTGGAGTTGAAACATATTATTGAGCAAATGGACTGGACATTTCCAAGACATTTCACCCAATAGCTACAAAATACATGTTCTCATCAGCACAATGAATATTTTCAATGATAGACCACATATTAGGCCACAAATAAAATCTCAGTAAATTTAAAAAGACTGAAGTCATACCATGCATCTTCTCAGACCATAAAGGAATAAAACTGGAAATCAAAAACAAAAACAATTAAAAAAAAAACACTCAAAGACTTGGATACTAAACCACACGCTACTGAATAATCAATAGGTCATTGAAGAAATTAAAAAGGAAACCAAAAACTTTCTTGAAATAAATGAAAATGAAAACACAATATATCAAAATCTGTGGCACACAGCAAAGCAGTATTCAAAGAGAAATTTACAGAATTAAGTGCTTACATTAAAAAAAAACAAATGACTCAATGATCCAATGATGCACCTCAAAAACTTGGAAAAACACACCAAACTCAAAATCAGGAAGAGGAGAGAAATAAGGATCAAAGCGGAAATTGAAATGAAATTGAAACCAAAAAAATAAAGATCAACAAAATGTTTTTTTTGAAAAGATAAACAAGACAGATAAATCTCTGCCCAGCCTAAGAAAGAAAATAAATGAATGAAAAAGGAGACATTACAACGGGCACCGCTGAAATACAAAGTCCTATATAAAACTGCTATGGGGGCCAGCACTGTGGCACAGAAGGTAAAGCTGCCGCCTGTAATGCCAGCATCCCATATGGGTGCCGATTCAAGTCCTGGCTGTTCCAAGTCAGATCCAGCTCTCTGCTATGGCTGGGGAAAGCAATAGAAGATGGCCCAAGTCCTTGGGCCCCTACATTAATGTGGGCTAAGTGTCCCGCTGTGGTGCAGGAGGAATTCCATATGGGTGCTGGTTCCTATCTCAGCAGCTCCTCTTCCAATCCTCCCTCTTTCTCTTTCTTGCTCTCTGCTTCTGCAACTCTGCCTTTCCAATAAATAAATCTTTTAAAAAAAATATGTAAAAACTTCATAGAAATAAATAATGGTTTCACAACATTGTGACTATAATACTACTAAACTGCACACTTAAATGATTAAAATGGTGAATTCTCTATTTAAAAAAACTAATATGAAGAACTGCATGATAATAAACTGGAAAACATTGAAGAAATGGATAAATTCCTAGATACATATAATGTGCCAATATTAAATCAAGAGGATATGGACAATCTAAACAGACCCATAACAAGCAAATGAATTTGAAGCAGTAATCAAGTCTTCCACCAGGGCCAATGCTGTGAAATATCAGGTAAAGCTGCTGCCTGCAGTGCCAGCATCCCATATGGGTGCCGGTTTGAGAACAGGCTGCTCCACTTCCAATCCAGCTCTCTGCAATGACCTGGGAAAACAGGAGAGGATGGCACAATTCCTTGGGCCTCTGCACCTGCATGGGAGATCTGGAAGAGGTTTCTGGCTCCTGGCTTTGCATTGGCACAGCTCCGGCCACTGCAGTCATCTGGAGAGTGAACCAGAGGATGGAAGATCTCTCTCTCTCTCTCTCTCTGCTTCTCGTTCTCTATGTAATGCTTTCAAATAAATAAATAAATCTAGGAAAAAAAAAAGAGTAATCTGTACTGTCATGTATATAAAAGCTCAATATATACTACATAAGATATAGAATCAATTTAAAAATCCATCAACTGATGAAAATACGATATAGTGATAGATATACATGATGGAATATTATTCAGTCATAAAAAAATCAAATTCTGATGTTTGCAACAGAATAGATGTAACTATACATCATATTACTAAGTGAAATAAGCCAGATCCAGAAAAGACAAACATCACATGCTTTCTCTTAATTGTATAAGATAGAGTATAAACATTTTGTGGATGTTGTATGATTAAGAAGTTATAAATATTGCTTCCCTGAATCATATTATATACATGACAATATAACTTTCTTTCCCAATGTTATCATGACTGTCGTGAATCCAAAACCTTGACATTAATCTTTTTCTATTTGACAGGTAGAGTTAGAGAGAGAGAGAGAGAAAGGTCTTCCTTCCGTTGGTTCACCCCCCAAAATGGCTGCGATGGTAGGAACTGTGCCAATCCGAAGCCAGGAGCTTCTTCCTGGTCTCCCATGCAGGTGCAAGGGCCCAAGCACCTGGGCCATCCTCCACTGCCTTCCCGGGCCCCAGCAGAGAGCTGGACTAGAAAAGGAGCAACCGAGACTAGAACCCGGTACCCATATGTGATGCAAGTGCCGCAGGCAGAGGATTAACCAAATGAGCCACGGCGCCAGCCTGACATTAAACTTTAAGAAAAAATACTATATGTATATATAATACATGAGCTGAATGTGGCAAAATGTTTTTAAAAACAAATTTTAAAATATATTAAACTTATAATTCAAAAAATGCTATGGTTACTTTTATGTGCCATATTTGCTCAAGTACTATTCTGGTTAATTTTGTGAAGTTATGTTTGGATAAGATTGACATTCATATCAATCAACTTTGAGTAAAGTAGACTACCCATAATGTGAATGGATATTGGCATCATCCTACCAGTTCAAGGCTTTAATAGAACAAAGACTGAGCAAAGAGGAATCCTGCCAGCACAATGCTTTTGAACTCAAACTATAACCCATTCTTGAATCTCCAGCCTGCAGGTTTCTACTATGTATTTTAAAGGCAGAGTTCCAGAGAGAGGGGCAGACAGAGAGCTTCCTTCTAATGGTTGACTCCCCAAATGGCCACAATGGCCTGACCTGGGCCAATCCAAAGTGAAGAGCCAGGAGATTCTTCTAGGTCTCCAACACTAGTGCAGAAGCCCAAGGATTTAGGCCATCTTCTGCTGTTTGCCAGGTGCATCATCAGGGAGCTGTATTAGAAGCAGAGCAGCCAGGACTTGAATTGGTACCATATAGGATGCTGGCACTGCAGACAGCTGCTTAACCTGCTTTGTCACAGTGCTGATCGCCTAAGTGATTATGTTAATGGGGAAGGGAAAAACAAAAATTTCCTTGGACCGTCATCAATGGACAAATTTCCCCAAAACAAATTTTTAAAATGCATCCTGTACATTAAAAAATACATTCCAACATCACTGACAATTCTATACTCCATCATTAACTTATCATTCAAACTTCAGCAATAGACTTCTATTTGTTTTTCTTGTAGTCTCTACTCTTGTACACCACACAAAGTCCTTTTCTTCAATAGTCCCAGAATAAGATCTCTGAAAGACAAATCTGGCCATGTTACTTACATTTCTTTTTAAGGATTTATTTCTTTGAAAGGCAAAGCTACAAAGAGAGAGATGGAGAGAAACAAAGACAGAAAGGGAGGGAGGGAAGAAGGGAGGGAGAAAGAAGAAACACACCTGTGCAAGGAGATCTCCAATCAGCTGGATCGCTACCAGATGGCCACAACAGCTGCCGCTGGGTAAAGTCAAAGTAAGCATCTATATCCTGGTCTCCTACGTGGGTGGCAGTAACCCAAGGACTTGGACCATCTTCTACTGCTTTCCCAGGCGCATTATTAGGGAGGTCAGTCTGAAGTGGGGCAGCTGGGACTCAAAACCAGCACCCATATGGAATGCCAGCATCAAAGGTGACAGCATTACCCAATATACCACAGTGACGGCCCCAAGCTATGTTACTTTCTACTTAAAATTTTTATGCTTCAGTATTTTCCTTAGTATCTTAGGGTAACTAGAACATTGCTAACTTAGGTATATTAAATGAACCTACATCAATGCCACCACCTGAGAACTAGCTAGAGATGCAGAATACCAAACACATCCTAGACCAATTGACCCAAAACTTGCATTTTTACCATATCTCCAGATAGTTCTTCTGTACTTTAAAATTTAAGCAAAGATTTATATTAGTGTTCTCCAAACCTGAATAATCATTGTGATAAACCTGGGAACCATCTTTCAAAAAGAGTCCTTGCATCTACAGTCTGTTGAATACAAATTGCCAGGAGTGGGAACCAAGGGAGTTTAGATAATCACAGGTGTGCAGTCTACTGGTTACTAAAACTCAACACTTGAAACCACAAATTTCTAATATTTCAGTTTTACATTTGCACCCTTGCTTGTGGCCCATTCTTTCCGCTGGAATCTCACTCACAGAGATCTTTCATTTAGGTCATTTTTTTGCCACAGTGTCTTGGCTTTCCATGCCAAAAGAGACTTATTAATTTGAAAGGCAGACTAACAAAGAGAAAGAGAGTTTCTAGGCGCTGACTCACTCCCCAAATGCCTGTAACTGCCAGGACTGGGCCAGGCTAAAACCAGGAGCCAGGAACCCCACTGAGGTCTCCAATGTAGAAAGCAAGAACCCAAATACTTGAGCCATCATCTGCTGCTTCTCAAAGTATGTTAGCAAGAAGCTGGATGGGAAGTAAAAGAAACAGGACTTCAAGTGGCACTCCAATGTGATATGCAGGCATTCCAAGTGGCAGCTTAAAATTACTGCCTACCCCTCTTACTCTTCATTAAAAGTTCAACTCTAAATACTGTTTTGTGAAGCTTTTCCTTGTTCTCACAAGAGAACAATTTATTACACAATATTGCACAAAATTCTATTACAGAATCTAATTGCACTGTTTTAACTATTTCCTCATTTACTTTTTCATACATTGGGTTATGAACTCCAACTTGTATGTTAACAACTTTATCATCTTCATATTTCTCCCAATCCAAAACCCTGGAAACACTAGATTATTACTACATTATTGATAAATGCATGAAAAATGCATTGACACTTTTTTATATGGTATTAGTTGATAAAGGCATTCATGTCAATACAGAAGTCTCCGTCTCCAGCATTCTAAAAAAAGTACTACTTAACAGCATTTAAAATATAATACCATATCTAAGTTTCACTTTTTTAAAGACTTTTTAATTTAATTGAAAGAGTTACAGAGAGACACACATAGAGAGATCTTCCATCCGCTGGCTGACTCCACGAATGGCTGCAATGTCTAGGGCTGGGCCTGGCTGAAGCCAGGATCCAGGAGTTTCTTCCAGGATTCCCATGTGGGTGCAAGGGCCCAAATACTTTGGCTATCTTCCTCTGTTTTCCCAGGAACATTAGTAGGGGCTGAATTGGAAGTGGAGCAGTTGGGTATTGGACCTGTGCACTTATGGGATGCCAGCACTGCAGGAGGTGGCTTAACCCAAGATATCACAACGCCAGCCCCAAGTTTCATTAAAAAATATTTATTTATTTACTTAAAAAAGTTAGAGAAAGAGAATAAAAGACAAAGAGAGATCTTCCATCCACTAATTCACTTCCCAAATGACCACAACAGCCAGGGTTCGACCAGGCAGAAGCCAGGAGCTCCTTCTGGTCTTCCACATAGGTAAAGGAAGTACTTAGGCCATCCTCCAATGCTTTCCCAGGCACATAAGCAGAGAGCTGGGTCAGAAGTGTAGCAGCTAGGGAACAAACCAGCACCTATATTAGATGCCAGTAATACAGATGGTGGCTTAACCTGCTATGCCACAGCAATGGCCCTAGAAGTTTCATTTTGGAACAATAAAATGCTACATCTCCTGGGCTAATTAATTCTGGGTTTTCTCACATTTAAATGGCATAGAATTTTTATAAAAGCTTATGCATTCGTCATTCCTACTTATGTCACGTTTGATACATTAAGTACTTTTGAGCTTAACAGGAAGAGAGTCTAGCCAGAGGAAGCTTCTCATCTCACTATATGATATTTAAGTATCCTCTACTGGAAATCTCAAACTAGAACTGTATTGCTCACCTCAAACTTTCTGAAATAATTTCTGTTTCATATCACCATTACAGGAAATTTTTAAGCATTTCCTTAAACTGTCAAGGTAATAGGAACTTCCTTTACTTGAATAATATATTTTGGGGATGGTATTATACATGTATAATGAGAAGGGATGTCCTAAGAGATACCCTATCATTTACAGGATTCCACATGGACCTGTAAACTATTTATTGCAGTCTTTAACATCCTATGTACCCTAATTCTTTGGAGTGGCCAATTTATACAGCCCCTACATGTCCCACTGGAAAAAAAATGACAGGAAAATTAAATGCAAGGTACATTTTCAAGCATTGAATTATATAAGCAGATTTGGTCACTAACGTTTTTTCTCGTAGTTTCAAAGTTCAATTTGGTTCACTAGGGCATGAGAATCCTGTTCATTATTTGATTTTCCTTTACTTGTTCCCAGGCAACTACCATGCAGTTTCTTCATATGCATATTATGAAGTGTCTTTTAAAAGAACCTCTATTGCATTAAATCCTTCTATATTGCTCTATAGTCTTCTTTCCTACCACCACCACCTACCTACCCCAACCCCAAACACACATTCTCTCTAATAATGTTTCTTCTAATTTTGCTGGGAGACATACTTCACATAAGCCCTCCAAATGCTGACAATTTTCCAAAGATACTTTAAATAAAACGGTAAATAAAGTACAAGTTTGCTATGCTAGGCATATGCAATCAAATCCTGTATCATAAACCTGTGCCAAAACATCTTGAAATTATAGTCAATAAAGAAATCAAGGCAACATTTTCAAGGTGGTTTTGATAAACAACTTAGGATCATCAAAAATGAGTTCCTCTGTCTCCCAAAAAAAGAATAACACCTCTGCTTATTACAAATATGAATTATTCATTTGGCAGCTAGAGAAATATGATGTTCCCTGAGATAGAGAAGTGCTAAGTTTGGGAGACTGCGCAGTATAAAAGCACCACAAATTTTCATTCAAAATACAACAGAAATCACTATTAGAAAGCACTATTATTTTTTAATCAACAAAAAAGATCACTAATAAAAATAGCAATTCTCTTAATTATAAGCTGGAAGATTTGCAGAATACATCACGCATATTGATACTATTAGAAGGGAAATTTCCACTACTATTATAAAATCTAAACAGATAAAAATTTAAATATGAGAATATGATTATTTTTACTGTGCTTATGTTTGTATTCAGAGATCAAGATATAGTCATTTTAAGTTTTTTTTTTTTTACGCAGGACTACTTGTTTTAGTAGACATCTTCTGCAGCTTGAGATGCATTTTAGAGGATTCAAGAACTGTAATTCATAATTTTATCCCCAAATTAAGAAGGTACAATACAAAGCATAATGAAACTATGTGTCCTATCAGTGGTAATGATGGTAAATATGTAGTACAGAATATGTAGATATCACAATGTGCTGTTGTAGATGGTTGCTAGCAACCACACTTGTTCTGGGCTTTGAAGAATTGGTACATTTTAGATAGGTGAAGTAATATGAGGAAAGAACACAATGAGTAGGAAAACAAAATACAATCAGTGAGAGATCTCTGACAAGAGCTTAGGGATGCTACCTAGGAACAGAACACAGGTCTAGAAAAGTATGCATGGGCTAGAAAAAGGAAGTCCTTGAATGCCGTCTCTAACTGGCTGGATACAGTATTCATGAAGGTACCTGAGCATAGGAGAATCATAGAGGAAAAATCAAAAGAGGTTTTTCATGAAGATGAAACTAACCATAACTTGAAGAACAGTTTTGAACTGGGGATGAGATTTCTGAGCTAGAATAGTGGAAAGAACGCAAGAAAGTTAATGAAGGACTCAGTGATGGATTTAATATGGGGGCAAAAGAGACATAAATGCCATACATGATTTTAAACTTACAAGGCTGAATTACTGGGAGAATGATAAGTTCATTGACAAAACCAGAATTTCTGCTCCCTGATAGGACTTATTTCATGCCAATTTTACCAATTAGAAAGAACACACTTGGTGACTGTCACTGTAACATGAATAGTTTTAAATGACTTCCAAGTTGAAGACCTGTAGAAGATTTATATAAACCCAAAGGCTACTATTCCCTCATCTAAACTAGTTATCTGATATCATGAAAATAATGGTTCCAACAGACATAATTGATTATTGCTATGTGCCTTCCAGGGCCATCTTCTCTGCTAACCACTCAATACTGTACAATTGTGCAGACCAAAGCCAGTCCAAATAGGCCTGCACAATCTGACTGTAAAGATCTCAATTCTGTCTCGCACTTTCATCCTCTGACCCACATATTAAAACTTAACAATTTGGAGCGCCTTTTAACAAACTTTGCCTAGCTTTCTGTCAGTGAGATATTATTTTTTTTTAAAAAAAAGATGTGTTTATTTATTTGAAAGTAAGAGTTACAGAGCAGAGAGGCAGAGAGAGAAAGGCACAGAGAGAGAGAGAGAGAGAGAGAGAGAGAGAGGTCTTCCATCCACTGGTTTACTCCCCAATTGGCCGTAATGGCCGGAGCTGCACTGATCTGAAGCCAGGAGCCAAGAGCTTCTTCCGGGTCTCCCACATGGGTGCAGGGGCCCAAGGACTTGGGCCATCCTCTACTGCTTTGCCACGGCCACAGCAGAGATACGGATCGGAAGTGCAGCAGCCAGGACTCGAACCAGTGCCCACATGGAATGCCGGCACTGAAAGTGGAGGCTTTTACCCATGAAGTCACAGCACTGGCCCCAAGATATTATCTTTGTATTCCAAATTTATATTGAAAGAACTTAAATATTATACATAATCTTTTAGAAGATGTACTAGTGAGGCCATCTTTGTGGTGTGGTGTACAGGATAACCCAGGTCTTCCTTGTGAGTGCCATGTGCCCAAGAACTTGGGCCATTTTCTGCTGTTTTCCTGGTCTCCTATGCAGATTAGCAGAAAGCTGGATTGAAAGCAGAGCAGCTGGGATGTGAAGGGGCACTCCAATTTTGCATGCTGGAGTCAAATAGCAGCTTAACTTGCTGCACTGCAACAAAAGCCTCTGTCTATATTTATAATTGTTTCCCCAAATTATTTTCTTTTTGTCATAGATGAGCAATTTACAGCTTATAGATTACAGTGTTCCAGTGAACACACCTAGAGAAGTTCATACTTATTAGGTTGCCTACTATCTTAGACTGTTTAGTGCTGTTGTAACAGCATACTTGAGACTGAGAAGTTTATGAAGAGGACAAATTAGTTCTCTCACAGTTTTGGACGATGAAAGTTCAAGCTCAAGGTGCTTTTTATGATGAGGGTCTTCGTGCCAAGTCCTCACACTGTAGAAATGGAAATAAGAATGAATACTGTATCCTTAAGGGGAAAGAGAGAGATCCCACTCCAACAGACCCTATCCATAGTGACTTTCATCCACTCATGAGTACAGAGTTCTCCGGACCTAAATACCTCCAAAGCCACACCTCTGAACACAGCTGAGTTAGGAATTCAGGTCCCAACAAATATATTTTAGAAAGCAGACGTTCAAACCATAATGTGAACACAAACTTTTGCATTTCAAAAAGGATACCATTTTATCAAATGGAATAAATCCCAAAATATCCTCTAAGATACTATCACAGATCATGTGGAAAAATCCCTTTGATAGAAAATCACTGCGTATAGTATAGTTGGCCACCTAACTTCTCTTAAGAAACATGCATCCTAAATATCTTTAGCATGAGGAGCCGGTGCTGTGGCATAGCGGGTAAAGCTGCTGCTGGTATCCCATATGGGTGTTGGTGCGAGTCCCGGCTGCCCCACTTCTGATCCAGTTCTCTGCTTTAGCCTGAGAAAGCAGTGGAAGATGACCCAAGTCCTTGGGCCCCTGCACCCACATGGGAGACCGAGAAAAGTTCCTGGCTACTGGCTTTGGACTGGTATATCTCTGGCCATTGCAGCCAACTGGGAAGTAAACCAGTGGATGGAAGACCTCTCTCTCTCTCTGCCTCTCCTCCTCTCTCTGTGTAACAATGACCTTAAAATAAATAAATAAATTTTAAAAATATCCTTAGCATGAATACTACTACACAAAAGGTCCAGGATTAATTCTTTTTTTTTCTTTTTTTCTTTTTTTTTTTTTTTTTTTTTACAGGCAGAGTGGACAGTGAGAGAGAGAGACAGAGAGAAAGGTCTTTCTTTGCCGTTGGTTCACCCTCCAATGGCCGCTGCGGCTGGCAAGCTGCGGCCGGCACATCGCACTGATCCGAAGGCAGGAGCCAGGTGCTTCTCCTGGTCTCCCATGGGGTGCAGGGCCCAAGCACTTGGACCATCCTCCACTGCACTCCCTGGCCACAGCAGAGAGCTGGCCTGGAAGAGGGGAAACCGGAACAGAATCCGGCGCCCCAACCGGGACTAGAACCCGGTGTGCCGGCGCCGCAAGGCGGAGGATTAGCCTAGTGAGCCGCGGCGCTGGCCTAGGATTAACTCTTATATGTCATTAATACAGGCCCTTCACGAGTTATCAAATCATTATTTCTAATTCTCTGACAGAAATTGTAAATTAGCATATAAACCACTACTCACAGTTAAATTGTAGAAAAACAAACCACCAGTCCACAATGTTTATAAAAATCTGGTTATCTTTGTTTCTGCCCCTCGCCCCTCCCCCCCAAAAAAAAGTGATTTATATATTACAAATGAGAAATAACACGTGGGTGGAGAGAATTAGTAGACTGATGTAGAACCCAACTCTAAAACTTGTGAGGTTGTTCTGATCCTATCCATAGAGCTCAGGACTATGAATCCTTCCAGATTTAGCCCAAATCCTGTTTCTAATGAAACTCTACTTGAAAAATAAAACAACTCTTTTCTCTTTTGTGCATCTTAAACAATTATTACCTTTGTATATTAATTCATTGTTTACTAATTTACATTCTCTCTTGCCCCAACACATGGGTTCTTTGTGCCTGCAAACAATACCTTCCACATAATCGTAATTAACTAGAACTGTTCATAGCAATTTAAGTGTAACCGTGGTGCAAGGTTCCTGGATAGTAATCATTTGAGGTGCAAGGTTCCTGCCTGACTTCATGGCACAGCATGTTAAGCCACCATTTGCCAAACCAGTATCCATTTGCGACTTTCATATTCCAACTGCTCTGCATCCCAATCAGCTTCCAATTAATGTGTGTGAGAAAATGAATGATGGCTCAAGCACTTGGGCCTTCGCACTCACATAGAAGATCTGTGTGGAGTTGCTGCTTTTGGTCTGGGCTAGCTCTGGCAATTGCAGGCCTTTTGGGAGTGCACTGCCATCTTTTCCTTCTCCCCCTGGCATTTGTCCTTATCTATGTCAATCTGCTTTTCAAACCTATAAATAAATCTTTTAAAAATGTAAAATGCAATAGTCCCCTACATCCCAAGGGAATGAAACATACTATTAAAACATTTATCTCAAAGTAAACTCAGTCTTATGAGTAACTGTTATCAATGAGATTCTCAAGAGTTAAGATGCCTATGAAATCCCTGACTTCAAATTCTAAATGCATTTTTAGTCATTGGTATTAGGCAATTACCAAAAACATTTTTTTTTTAAGAGATATAAGCCAAGCAAACTTCATGCTACTAGGACTGTGTCCAGTGAAAAAATTCATGGGAAGCTGAACTGGCTATTGTCATTTTGTCATATACCCTAAATGTTTTGTAAGTTCATTTCATTTTAATTGTATTTCAGAACACCATAGACGGCCGGCGCCATGGCTCAATAGACTAATCCTCTACCTACTGTGCTGGCACACCGGGTTCTAGTCCCGGTCAGGGTGCCAAATTCAGTCCCGGTTGTCCCTCTTCCAGTCCAGCTCTCTGCTGTGGCTCAGGAGTGCAATGGAGGATGGCCCAGGTGCTTGGGCCCTGCACCCGCATGGGAGACCAGGAGAGGCACCTGGCTCCTGGCTTCGGATTGGCGCAGTGCGCCAGCCACAGCGGCCACTGAGGGGTGGGGGTGAACCAACGGAAAATGAAGACCTCTCTCCCTCTCTCACTGTCCACTCTGCCTATCAAAAAAAAAAAAAAAAAAAAAAAAAAAAAAGAATACCATAGACGTTTACAATAGGAAGTATAGGAAGTAAACATATGGCAGAAAACAGCATAGCATTATGACTATTTTTATAGCTGTCCATTATTGGTCACTCATAATAAAAAGCAAAGCATATTTAAGGTACATTAATAGAAACTATAAGAACCTATTAAAATGTAATGTACATTATGTTTACTGGTAGTGTTACAGGGTTGAGGTGCCATTTTTTCACCCCTAATAAGATGTAAAGCGTTCAGAACCCTGAAGTCCAGAACCAGATTGCAAGCTGTGTTTCCTGTCAGCAAAATAACATGATGACCACAGACCTTGGAAGAAATTAAATACACCTCATGCGTTCACAGTGCTAACTCAGATGAAGGGTTCAGTTTATTCAGCAACAACTGGTATATGCCAGTTAGCAGTGTGTTGAGACCTGGGAATACAAGGATTTATCAAATGTACTAGTCCCTCTAGTACATTTGATAAAAATAGAATACCAAAGGATTTCTTTCTACTCCAAGCAGAAAACAAAATTGCTAGTCCCTCTAGTACATTTGATAAAAATAGAATACCAAAGGATTTCTTTCTACTCCAAGCAGAAAACAAAATTGCAGTCATCCCAACTATGAAGCTTCCAATAGAAATGGCAGAAATTTCTTCATCAAGAAAGAATATCAACATGAAAGCTTTGTATACATTTGTATCAACTTCACCTGGCCATGTGTCCTTCAGAAATTTCAAGTACCCTTGGTGCTTTTAAAGTGAAATATACCATTTTTGAAAGCAAATACCCAACCATTTTTATAGGCCTTGTCCTTGCCAACTATTTGAAACAGGCAAAGGACAAGCCTGATTATACTTCCCAGATGAAAATGATTCAACCAAGGACTTACAAAACTGAAACACAGTAAGAAGTAACTTCCTTTTCTCATAGCTAAGTCCACAATATTGCTTTTCTGGAAATATTCTAAAGGGTCTTGGAATTTGGCCTTCATGGCCAAGAATGATCACATCTTAAATTCCAAAGTGAAATCAAACCAACATAGTTTGCCCTGACATATTTGTGAACCTTCAAAGCCCTTACCTGATTTATTGAGGAAAGGGAATTTGGAAACACATGAAAAGTTTACCCAAGGCTTTTTTTGCAATGTAAAGGCACTTTCATGGTTCTTTTAGATTTACTCTTGAAACTCTATAATAGATTATAAAACTTTCCTAGGTAAAGAGTTCCAGACTCGAATAGAATTTATTTGAAAAGCATAAATGTTTTTCTAGCTGACAGTGAGGCTTGGAAAAGGACACTGCAATTGTCAGTCTTTTTATTGGGAACCTAGAATTGAACAAGAGACAAAAAAAAAAAAAACAACAAAAACAAAAAACCCTAGAGAGTTATCCTGGGTTGGAAAAGATAACCCAGACTTCAGACAGACCACTCACAACAGAAAGGGCCCTAGGCTGATGTCATAATCTTGCCCTGAAGGCTGATACAAACTTTCTTTATATTAACACAGCTTAAATACTTCAATAACCTCCATCCCCTTGTTATTATGGAAATCATCACAATAACACAATTATACCAACAAGCATAAAACCCAACAAAGGCACCATATTCGTACTCAACAACCGATAACAAAATGACTCACAAATTGTCACCATGGCTCCTAGGTTACTGCCTAGTGAAAGCACCATGGGAGAATTCAAACGCATCATATGTTTAGGCATTTTGGTGGCTTCTAATGTTATAACAATATCACAAACTGGCAGAAAGATGGACAAAGAGTATAAAACACTCCAATATAACTTTCAGCCAGATTCATCTATTGTCATCTTTTGTTTTATCATGTGATGCTCCTTTGAAAATAGTGTTCCAGGCTTTATAATTGCCTAAAATAATAATTTATTACAATATATGATCTAATCATTACGGATCAAGATGATCTATATAGTAATAACAATTTGCATATTTAATAAATATAACAGAGTAAATATAATTGTGTTCAGTTTACAGATGAGGAAACTAAATTCCCAGACCTAGGAAGTCGCATAGTCAGAATTCAAATTCAAGTCTGATATTAAAGTTGGTTTTGGGCTGGTGCTGTGGTGTAGTGGGTAAAGCCGCCACCTGCAGTGCCAGCATCCCATATGGGCACCGGTTATAGTCCCGGCTGTTCCTCTTCCAATCTAGATCTCTGCTATGGCCTGGGGAAGCAGAAGACGGCCCAAGTCTTTAGGCACCTGAACCCATGTGGGAAACTTGGAAGAGGCTCCTGACTTCGGATCAGTGCAACTCTGGTCATTGTGGCCATCTGGGGAGTGAAATAGCAGATGGAAAACTCTCTCTCTCCTTCTCTGTGTAACTCTGCTCTTTCAAATAAATAAATAAATCTTTTATAAAAAAATAAAGCTGGTTTCACATTAACTATTTTCCCTTTTCAGATGTGATAAGGACTCCTATTTCTCAGTCTGTAATCTCTAATGGATTATTATAATTCCTTATTCCTATTATAATTCCTTCATGAAGGAATTTCAGCTGTATTTTTAAGGACTATACAATCTAACACATTTCTGACAATTACATCAAAATTAAAAGCTTAATGTAAAATAAAAAACACTCTTGTTGAAAATTCTACTATTCTGCCCTTAAGGATAATATCCATTTCAATACACGAAACCGAAACATTCAGATTTTTTGGTTTAAGAATCGGCACGTTGATTATGAATCTGTCCATTTTCAATTCCTTAATCCCAGACTAGGCGTATTTAATGAGCAATTTTCAGTACAGCTCCTATCCACCTGCTACTACAAAATTTCCTGTATAAACACAGCACTAATACACAATCTGAGTTTGGTACTGTAGAGGAGATTTTGGAGAAGACAACCAAAATAGTGAGGGTGAAATGAATTTGAAAGTTCAAACCACTAAAACAGTCCCTGCCACATTACTTAATGATTACTGAAAACATTAAATAATCTCAGCAATAACTCTGTGTGTGTGTGTGTGTGTGTGTGTGTGTGTGAGAGAGAGAGAGAGAGAGAGAGAATTGCATTTGTATCTACAGATCTTAAATGAACATATAGTATGCAAGTCTCTTTCTAACAAGATTCTGGCTGTCTCCCTTGATTCTAAACTCTATCCTCCCAACAAGATTTTATTTTTTAGAAAACAGAACACTCTTTGAAAAGTTGAACAATTGATTTTTGATTTTCTGCTCTGATTCTTTTTGCTTTGACCAGTTGGTTTTTTAGCAGGTTAATAAAGAACCTTCTTTATTTCTATTAGACAATACGAAAAGATATAGAACTACAAGTGCTCCTGAATACAAAATTAAGACTATAGCAGGCCCATAGAATGTTGGATGTTTTAGTTACTTTCTCTGGAGAAGTCAGTCCTAAAATTGTTTACTTAGGTTTAGAGAAATAATAAAATCTGGGACTAATTTTCTAGACTTTAAGCAAAGACTTTAATTTAATTGCATAACAGGAATAACACCAAGGTTACCATTTCATGGGCAGTTCAAAACTTGACCATGATTTTACAGTATCTTACATGGTGAAGATTAATTAAAAAATACTAAAAGCCTGCTATGCTAGGCATGAAGATACAGTTTATGGAATATAATAAGAGCTGGTATAGTGATGTTCTATATAAATTTACAAACATGATTTCATAGATATCTTATAGAAACACTATAAGGTATGCATTACTGCTATCTTTATTTTAAATAAGATGATGATTTATACAGGTTTAGAGACTTCCCAAGTAGATCTGAAGTCAGAACCCAGGTGGATATGAGTGAAAATCTTTTCCCTTGTTATGCTGAATTATACTGAGAGAGACATGTTTACTCAACAAATATATAAACGTTCATGAATACTGTAATAGAAATATATCCTGTAGTGCTTTTAAAAGAGGGTTTTTTAAAAATGACTCTTGGGGATAAGAAGAGATTCTAAAGGACTTGAAGGGTGCTGGAATCCCACATGGGCGCCATTTCGAGACCACTTCCGATCCAGCTCTCTGCTATGGCCTGGGAAAGCAGTAGAAGATGGCCCAAGCCCTTGGACCCCTGCATCCACGTGGGAGACCTGGAAGAAGCTCCTTGCTCCTGGCTTCGGATCGGCATAGCTCCAGCCATTGCGGCATTTGGGGAGAGAACCAGTGGATGGAAGACTTCTCTCTCTCTCTCCCTCTCTGCCTCACTGCCTATCCTTCTCTCTGTAACTCTTCCTTTCAAATAAATAAATAAATCTTTAAAAAAAAAAAGAGGACTTGAAAAGCATTTCCTTGTAGGGAACCCTTACTGGTATCAAATCAGTACAAATTGTCCAATTGTACTAACAAACTCAATCTGGTCTTAAAGGAAAAATTCATATTTGGAGTCATCAAAAAGGAAAGTTCCACAAAGAATACAATAGATTCAAACTTCCAGCACACGTCAGGATGAGTACAAACTGGACCTCTGCCAACAATGCCTATATGCCTTTTTAAATAACTGAATTGTGACTAGTGGAAACAGAGATGGTTAATAAATAAAACACACATATGATTTCAAAGATAGTACAAAAAGAATATAGCATTTTGTTTATATTTGATATTGGTGATATTTTGAAATTATTCTGATTAGGATAAATGAAATACTTTATTTAAATCAATTTAACCAGTTTTTACTTAATATGGCTACTATTAAAAATTATACACATGTAATTGTACTTGCAGCTTATCTTTCTATTGAACAGTGCTGATTTCCTTCTACTCATATCTATAGCCAAGAGAAGTTTAGATCTGTATCCCTAAAATTAAACAGGGAACCAAACAGTTTGTAGGCATGCTTTTCCAATAGCTAAAGAATCATCACCATTCTTTAATCTTCACGATATTAATCATCAACTCCTTCAGGGCCAGTACTCAGTCTTAATTATGATCAGGCAGGGCTGGTGCTTGTACCGTGGCAAGATAAGCTGAGGCCCCCAGCGCAGCATACCACATGTTTGCCAGTTGGATTCCTGCTATTCCACTTCCAATCCAGCTCCCTGCTAATGCTCCTGGGAAAGCACCAGAAAATGGCCCAGTAGATTGGACCCCTGCACACGTGTGGGAGACCCAGAAGAAGCTCCTGGATTTGGTATGGCCCCGGCCCAGTTCAGGCGGATGCAGTCATTTGGGGAGTGAATCAGAGGATGTACGATCTCTGTCTCTCCTTTTCACTCTGTAACTCTGCCTTTCAAAAGAAATGAGTAAATCTTAAAATGATGTTCAGAGACACTTAGCCCGATACCTTACATATATTATCACACACAGGTGTGGAGTCTGCATTCTATTTCAGCAAACACTGTACAACAACTTCTTTAAATAAATGTTACCACTTCTTTTAAGGCACCAATTATAGAAAGCTTTACATTTAATATGACAATACTCCTGTTTATCTTCATTTTGAATATTTTTTACCTGCTCTTTTATCACAGATATTCTCAATAGCATCATAACTTTGAACTTGAAATTTAGATTAATAATGTAACAAAACTTTTGAAGATCAATTTGTTGCCATAGGCTTGAATTTCCTTTGCCCAGAATGAACATCACTTATATTCTCAAAGTACCTTCTGCTATTTTCATACATGTAGTAATTTGGGAGAAAAAAAAAAAAAAACAAAGAAGGAGTTGACCAGGTCAGAGGTGTATGTCAAGGTACCCACAGGCTTCTTGCTCTAACACTGATTATAACTTTTTTTAATTTATTTTTGACATGCAGAGTTAGACAGTGAGAAAGAGAAAGACAGAGAGAAAGGTCTTCCTTCCGTTGGTTCACCCCCCAATTGGCCGCCACAGCCGGCGCACAGCACCAATCCGAAGCCAGAAGCCAGGTGCCCAAGCACTTGGCCATCCTCCACTGCCCTCCCGGGCCACAGCAGAGAGCTGGACTGGAAGAGGAGCAACCAGGACAGAATCTGGCACCCTAACCAGGAGTAGAACCCAGGGTGCCGGCGCCACAGGCAGATGATTAGCCTAGTGAGCTGCGGCACCGGCCATTGATTATAACTTTTAAAAGTACCAAATATGGCATTTATATTGAATAGTCAGCATAGCTGCCTAGAACATCTTCTCTAAGATGAAATGTTTGAACCAGTGCATGACTTTCTAATCAATCTTACCTCTAAGCCAACCTAAAAAAAAAAAAAAAAAAAACAAAACAGTATTTTTCAGAGTTTTGGTGCCACTCTTATGTATTAGTCCTTAAATGAGAAAATGCATCCATTTCTTGAGTGTCTCTTACATTGGAGCTCAATGGAGAACGTCCTACAAAGATTCAACAGTTCCTCCTTTTCTTCTTCTCCTGTACTAGTGTCCAGATCAAAACTATTGTATTTATGACACTCTTGAAGATAATTTCTAGAGATCCATTCTGGACTGTTTCTAGTCATCTACAACCAATGCGATTCTTAGTTTGAACTGGTTAAAAAACTCTGGTTTGAGCCGGCACCGCGGCTCACTAGGCTAATCCTCCGCCTGCGGCACCAGAACTCCGGGTTCTAGTCCTGGTTGGGGCGCCAGTTCTGTCCCGGTTGCTCCTCTTCCAGTCCAGCTCTCTGCTGGGGCCTGAGAAGGCAGTGAAGGATGGCCAAGTACTTGGGCCCTGCACCCTCATGGGAGACCAGGAGGAAGCACCTGGCTCCTGGCTTCGGATCGGCGCAGCGTGATGTAGCGGCCATTTGGGGAGTGAACCAATGGAAGGAAGACCTCTCTCTCTCTCTCTCTCTCTCTCTCACTGTCTAACTCTGTCTGTCAAAAAAAAACACACCACCTCTGGTTTGTAGCAGGCAGCTGGCATTACTATTTTGTTCACAACAAATCCTATCATTCAGCTCAGGCTGTCTTAACAAGACAGCACAGATTCAGTGCCTTGCTCAAAAGACATTTATTTTCTAAAAGTTTTGGAGGTTGGAAGTCAAAGATCAAAGTTTTCTGGTATGACCTCCCTTTCTAACTCACATATGGCAGTCTTCTCACTGGGTTGTCACGTGGCTTTTCTAGTATATGAACACAGAGAGTGATTTCTAATTTCTGACCTCTCTCTTCCTCTGCTAAGAAGGAATTAAGTGCTATCAGAAGAGGGTCTTTGCCTTAAGACCTCTTTTAAGCTTAATAATCTCTATAAAGGCCCTATCTCCATATACAATTACAATAAAGGTTAGGACTTCAACATACGAATATGGGAAGAGGACACAATTCAGTCTGTGATATCCTGGACAGCAGTATCATTACTGTTGTGATTTGTGATTTCTAGTGTTATGCTACAATCCTGACACACTGTTGTTCTCACCGCTTTATTCCTCTAAAACCTTAAAATACTTTTAAAGAATTATCTTTCTATACAAGAATAAAAACAATGTAACATTTACTCAAATGCACAAACAGCAGACATTTTGAAATAAATAGTGCATAAAAGTCTCATAATTTAAACAGAATTCTAGAGAAACTGTATTACAACACCTATAATGATAGGAGATTACAGAGACATGAAGTTAAATATAAGACCATAGGGACCAGGTTACAAAATTTAACTGTCAATATTGCATGAAGAAAGCAAACAAACAAAAACCCAAAATAATAAAATACTAGGCATTGGCCTTAATTGTACTTTCATCTAGGGTGTCTGAAGATGTCAACTAAAGAATGATGCCACAAAAACGTTCTTCTATTTTCCAAGTAGAATTGCTGATCATTAAGAAGTTGTAATTATGCTTAGGTTTCCTATGTGCATTGTTATTGCACTTAATAGGCATGCTAATATTCAAGGCACTATGTTAGATGCTTTACAGGAAGTTGCCTATGACCTAATAAGGTACCATTTTAACAATGGAATCGCATCAAAGCACATTCAATATGATGGATCGCCAAACAAGTAGTCATACAGATAATCTAAATGACCAAATTGACGATGCCAGGGCCAATGGAGTAATTCTTTATAGGCCTTCACAAAGAAAAGGTACAGCCTTTGATCTTGAGGCAATTATTTAAAAAAATAACTAAAGTATTATTGCTATAATACCAACTCAAATTGATGAAACATAATGGCACACAGTATTTCTGGCTCAGCTTAAATGCTGCATGATTGCCAGTAAAGTATTTCAACATCTCAGAAAGAGTGGCCAGTAGTGGCCAAGTGTTCAAAGCAAAAACCAATATGAGTTGCTTCATAAGTTAGATCTAGAATATACACTGACATACAAACATGGCTGTACAAAGTATTCAGGTAAGAATCAGAAAACCTAGAGTAAGGACAAACTTATTCATTAAATAGAAATACAGGGACTGGCACCGAGGTGTAGCAGGTAAAGCCGCCTCCTGCAGTGCCAGCATCCCATATGGACACCAGTTCGAGTCCCGGCTGTTCCACTTCCAATCCAGCTCTCTGCAATGGCTTGGAAAAGCAGTTGAAGATGGCCCAAGTGCTTGGGCCCCTGCACCTGCATGGGAGACCTAGAAGAAGCGCTTGGATCCTGACTTCAGCGCGGCATAGCTCTGGCAGCTGCAGCCAATTAGGGAGTGAACCAGAAGGTGAATGACATATTCATTCTCTCCCTCTCTCCCTCCCTCCCTCCTTCTGTCAAACCCTGGCTTTCAAATAGATAAATTAAAAAAAAAAAAAAAAACAGAAATACAGTAACATCTATTGCAGAAGGTACAAAAGATCCCTACTAAGAAATTATGAGACCTTGGCTACCTTACTTCATCTCTCAATCCTTATTTCACTGTAGTTAGATATGATCCTTAGTCCTACCCATCTGAGTTAGAGAGAGAACTGCATAAGCCAATGATGGTAAAGGCTATAAAATGCTTTCTGATTAGATTTCAAACAATCACTTGATAAAATGACACAAATCACAAGACCCCAAAATAACTACTATTAACATTTTAGTGTACCTCCTTCCAGTATTTTACGTATTTTAGTGTATAACATTATGAATCATTTAAAATTTTTACATATTTTTACATATCCTTTTACATATTTCTTCACCCTGAAATTTCAAAACTATTATTTTCATCACTGAAAAATATAGGTATCCTATAATTTGATGAAATCCTTATTACCAAATATTCAAATGGCTTAAATGTTTCCTGCAACTTAAACATTAGTGTTATGTACAACTCAGAATATAAATCATTGTGCCCAGCTGGTGCCACGGCTCAATAGGCTAATCTTCCACCTGCGGCGCCGGCACACCATGTTCTAGACCCAGTCAGGGCGCTGGATTCTGTCCCGGTTGCTCCTCTTCCAGGCCAGCTCTCTGTTATGGCCTGGGAGAACAATGGAGGATGGCCCAAGTCCTTGGGCCCTGCACCTGCATGGGAGACCAGGAGAAGTATCTGGCTCCTGGCTTCAGATCAGCGTGGTGTGCAGGCCACAGCGGTCATTGGAGGGTGAACCAATGGCAAAGGAAGACCTTTATCTGACTCTCTCACTGTCCACTCTGCCTGTCAAAAAACAAATGTGCCAGGGGATCCCAATACAATCCCATCAAGGTGGCATGTACCAATGCCATCTCACTAGTCCAAGTGATCAGTTTCAGTTCACAATGATCATAATGATAGGATTAAGAGTCAAAGGGATCACATAAACAAGACTAGTGTCTGCTAATACTAACTGATAGAATCAAAAAGGGAGAGAACAATCCAACATGGGAAGCGGGATACACAGCAGGCTCATAGAATGGCAGATGTCCTAAACAAAACTCTGGCCTCAGATTCAGCCCTTAAGGCATTCGGATCTGGGTGAAGAGCCCATGAGAGTATTTCAGGCATGGAAAACCAAGACACTCTGGCAAAAAAAAACAACAAACAAACAAACAAACAACAACAATCAGCAACAACAGAAAAAAAAAAACACAAACCTAAATGAAAGGTCTCTGAGAGTGAGATCCCAGTAGAAAGAACAGACCATCAAAGAAGGAGGTACCCTTCTCTGAAGGGAGGAGAGAACTTCCACTTTGACTATGACCTTTGTCTAAATAAGATCGAAGTCAGTGAACTCAGGAGGCTTCCATGGCCTTGGAAACTCATGACTAGATCCTAGGGAGATTTCTGCCAACATAAACAAGAGTGCCAAATTGTTAACAACAGGAGTCACTGTGTACTTACTCCTCATGTGGGATCTCTGTCCTTAATGTGTTGTTCAATGTGAATTAATGCTATAACTAGTACTGAAATAGTATTTTACACTTTTTGTTCTGTGTGGGTGCAAACTGTTAATCTTTACTTAATATATACTAAATCTATCTTCTGTATATAAAGATAATTAAAAATGAATCTTGATGTGAATGGAATGGGAGAGGCAGCAGGACATGGGAGGGGTGCGTGTGGGAGGGCAGTTATGGGGAGGAAAAGCCATTGTAATTCATAAACTGTACTTTGGAAAATTATATTTACTAAATAAAAGTTAAAAAAATAAATATATAAAAAAATCATTGTGCCCAACACTTTTTACTTCTACAGGATATATTCTTTGAAGTGCAATGCTCATTTAAATGATATAAACACTTCTGAAAGTACTGATATCATCTTTTCAAATTGGTCCATCAGAAACTTTGCCATTTACATTGCCATTACTATTCTCAAGAGCACTAAGCACTAATGAGAACAGAAAGGTATAAATCCAGTTGGTAGGTCAAGAAGACTAACACATTACTACTTCAATATGAACAAGGTGAATCCATTTCCCCATGCTTATTGACCATTTTTATTCCTGTAAATTGTCTGCTTATACCCATGATCCACTTTTCAATGGGAGTGTTATGGGTTTTTTCTTTCCTCTTAAACTGTATGAGCTTTATCTATGTTTGTCTTCTGTGCTATCGATTGTTTTGATATTCAGGTATTTAGTAGTTTACAAAGCACATTCTATCAACAATTTGGTTCAGAATTGTTTTCTCATGGCTTGCATGTAAAAAGTCCGTATCCATACTAAAACTACCTATTTTTAAAAATAGTATATTTTATAGAATTTTAATGTAATAAAAGTAAAGATTCTGCTGGATTTGTCCTTATTTTTTTTTTTCAAATACATAGTCACATTTCAACTTTCAACTAACCTTAAAAAGGTTTATAATATATATATATTAATTTTTTTTGACAGGCAGAGTGGACAGTGAGAGAGAGAGAGATAGAGAGGAAGGTCTTCCTTTTGCCGTTGGTTCACCCTCCAATGGCCGCCATGGCCAGCATGCTGCAGCTAGCGCACCGCGCTGATCCGATGGCAGAAGCCAGGTACTTATCCTGATCTCCCATGGGGTGCAGGGCCCAAGGACTTGGACCATCCTCCACTGCACTCCCGGGCCACAGCAGAAGAGCTGGCTTGGAAGAGGGGCAACCGGGACAGAATCCGGCGCCCCAACCGGGACTAGAACCCGGTGTGCTGGCGCCGCAAGGCGGAGGATTAGCCTAGTGAGCCGCAGCGCCGGCCTATAATATATCTTTTATAGTATTTTTAATTCCTATCTTTTCTAGAGATACTTGAGGGTTATTGTATACTATTTATCTGACTAGAGATTGCAGCACTATGCACCCATTTCAATTACCATATTTTAATAGTGATTTATATTATCTGGCAAGATAAGTGCCATAAGGGCCTCTTTCTACACTTGTTTTTCAAGATTCCTTTAGGTTTTCTTCCCTATTCCTTTAAGTGGCACAGCGGGTTAAAGCCCTAGCATCCCATATGGGCGCCACTTCTGGTCCTGGCTGCTCCTCTTCTGATCCACTTCTCTGCTGTGGCCTGGGAAGACAGTGGAAGATAGCCCAAGCCCTTGGGCCCCTGCACCCATGAGGGAGAGCCTGAAGAAGCTCCTGGCTTCAGATCAGCACAGCTCCGGCCATTGCGGCCATTTGGGGAGCAAACCAGCAGATGGAAGACCTCTCTCTCTGCCCCTCCTTCTGAGTAACTTTGGCTTTCAAGTAAAGTAAATAAATCTTGAAAAAAACAAAAGATTAATTTAACAGCAATTTTAAAGATTGCATTGGGGCCGGCACTATAGCATTGCAGGTAAAGCCACCGCCTGTAGTGCTGGCATCCCATATGGGAGCTGGTTTGAGTTCTGCCTCCTCCACTTCCAATCCAGCTCTCTGCTATGGCCTGGGAAAGCAGCAGAAGATGGCCCAAGTCCTTGGGTCCCTGCACCCATGTGGGAGACCCAGAAGAAGCTCCTGGCTCCTGGTTTCAGATCAGCCCAGCTCTGACCATTGCATCCATTTGGGGAGTGAACCAGCGAATGGACGACCACTCTCTTTCTCTCTGCATCTCCTTTTCTCTCAGTGTAACACTGATTTTCAAATAAATAAATGCCTAAATAGAAATGAATATTGCATTAATTTCATAAATCAAATTGATTTTCTATACTATATCTCCCTCCTCAATAGTTTGACATTTATTTTTATCACATTTTAAATGTATCTCAGTTATAACATATTTTGAATATGTTTAGTGCTTTGGAGGTATTCACAGCCATGTTCTGTTTTTTATATTTTTGAGAATGGGAGATTATCCTCACTGAAAGTCCTATTTGTTGTTGGCATTGAGGAAAGTTAATATTTATATATATCTTGTAATGGGTCACTTTATAGGAATGCCTTCTCAAATATATTGGTTTATTTAATGTTATTTTCCACAAATGTTACTTTAATACTTTTATCCAGTTATTATTTTTTAAGATTGATTTATTTGAAAGAGCTCCAGAGAAAAAAGTAAAAGGAGACAGGGATCTTCCATACACTGGTTCATTCTCCAGATGGCCTCAATGGCCAGAGCTACGCTAGCTCAAAGCCAGGAGCTTCTTCTGACCCTTCTCTGTTGGTTGCAGTGGCCCAAGCCATGCACCATCTCCTGCTGCTTCTCCCAGGTCATTAGCAGGGATCTGGATCTGAACAGGAGCAACCAGGACTCAAATTGGTGCCTATATGGAATGGCAGCATCAAAGTTGGGAGGTTTCCTAGCAAGAGCCCATCACCACTTTTTCCAGTTAAATTTCTTATTCTTGATATGCTTCTCTGTTTAAGCAAATGAAAAGTACTCATTACCAACACCAAGCTTAGTTCCATGAGCATACTTCTTATCCTTCCCAAAGACATTTTTCGCCTTCAAAAAAAAGCTTTACCATCAAATATCACTTAATGTGTTGTAAAATGTAAACTAATGCTATAACTAGTATTCAAACAGTACTTTACACTTTGTGTTTTTGTGTGGGTGCAAACTGTTGAAATCTTTAACATATAGTAAATTGATCTTCTCTATATAAAGATAATTGAAAATGAATCTTGATGTGAATGGAATGGGAGAGAGAACGGGAGATGGGAGGATTGCGGGTGGGAGGGAAGTTATGTGGGAGGGAAGCCACTGTAATTCAAAAGCTGTAGTTTAGAAATTTATATTAATTAAATAATAGTTAAAAAAAAAAAGAAAATTGGTATTGAAATAGATGTGAATGCATGTGAATACTTATTGCCAGAAAGTTGGTTGTGATTCGTTGTATGCCAAATTGTTGGTAAGAATTACCTATCCCTATATGTACTTTTTAATGTGACCTTTCTATTCCTTCATGAGGAGATGTACTCTATTCTTATTCCTCTATAAATCTGAGCTGAACTTTAAACTTGCTTTGATCTATAAATATTTAGGCTAATGGCCTAAATATGGAATCAACTAAAGTGTCCATCAGATGACTAAGAAAATGCATAATATATATTCTTCAGAAAACTGTTCAGATATAAAAAAAAGTCCTTTCATTTGTAGCAAGATGGGTGGTACTGGAGGACATCATGTCGAGTGAAATAAGCCAGTCACCTAAATACTGTATGTTCTCCCTTTTATGTGGGAGCTAAAATGATAATTAATAAAAATAAAAATCAATCTGAACACAGAATGTTGATTTCTGGAGACTGGGAGGTGTGAGAGGAGATAAAAAAGTTCGACTTAAAAATAAGGGAAGCTGTATATGGTTCATTAATTGTGACAAATATATTAACATGAGATATTAGGCAAAGTGCTGTGACGAGTATTTGAGGACTTTTGTAGTATTACTTTACAATTTTTGTTAGTTTAAAAGTATTCTGAAACAAAATGTTTAAACTTTTATTTAATAAATATAAATTTCCAAAGTACAGCTTTTGGATTACAGTGACTTTTCCCCCCTATAACTTCCCTCCCACCTGCAACCCTCCCATCTCCCGCTCCCTCTCCCATTCCATTCACATCAAGATTCATTTTCAATTCTCTTTATATACAGAAGATCAGTTTATCATATATTAAGTAAACATTTCAACAGTTTTCACCCACACAGAAACACAAAGTATAAAGTACTGTTTGAGTACTAGTTATAGCATTAATTCACATTGTACAACACATTAAGCACAGAGATCCTACATGGGGAGTAAGTGCACAGTGACTCCTGTTGTTGACTTAACAAATTGACACTCTTGTTTATGGCCTCAGTAACCACCCTAGGCACTTGTCATGAGTTACCAAGAGTATGGAAGCCTTTTGAGATCGCCAACTCCGACCATATTTAGACAAGGCCATAGTCAGAGTAGTAGTTCTCTCCTCCCTTCAAAGAAAGGTACCTCCTTCTTTGATGACCTGTTCTTTCTACTGAGATCTCACTCGCAGAGATATTTCATTTAGGTCAGGTTGTTTTGTTTTGTGTTGTTGTTGTTGTTGTTGTTTTGCCAGAGTGTCTTGGCTTTCCATGTCTGAAATACTCTCATTTGGCTCATCTGGCTTTTTAGCCAGATCCGAATGCCTTAAGGGCTGATTCTGAGTGCTGTTTAGGACATCTGCCATTCTATGAGTCTGCTGTGTATCCCGCTTCCCATGTTGGATTGTTCCCTCCTTTTTAATTCTATCAGTCAGTATTAGCAGACACTAGTCTTGTTTATGTGATCCCTTTGACTTAATCCTATCATTATAATGATTTGTGAACTGAAATTGATCACTTGGACTAGTAAGATGGCATTGGTACATGCCACCTTGATGGGATTGAATTGGAATCCCCTGGCACGTTTCTAACAATACCATTTGGGGCAAGTCCAATTGAGCATGTCCCAAACTGTACATCTCCTCCCTCTCTTATTCCCACTCTTATATTTAACAGGGATCACTTTTTATTTAAATTTAAACACCCAAGAATAATTGTGTGTTAATTAAAGAGTTCAACCAATAGTATTAAGTAGAACAAAAAAAACATACTAAAAGGGATAAAGTATTAAGCTGTTCATTGACAGGACGAGTGCTGACAAGTCACTACTTCTCATACTGTCCATTTCACTTCAACAGGTTTCCTTTTAGGTGCTCGGTTAGTTGTCACCAATCAGGGAGAACATATGATATTTGTCCCTTTGGGACTGGCTTATTTCACTCAGCATAATGTTTTCCAGATTCTTCTGCTTTGTTGCAAATGACTGCATTTCATCATTGTTTTTTACTGCTGTATAGTATTCTATAAGAGTACATGTCCCTAACTTCTTTATCCTGTCTACTGTTGGTGGGCATTTAGGTTGATTCCATGTCTTAGCTATTATGAATTGAGCTGCAATAAGCATTAAGGTGTAGACATCTTTTTTGTTTGCCAATTTCATTTCCTTTGGGTAAATTCCAAGGAATGGGGTGGATGGGGTGTACAGTAAGGCTATATTCAGGTTTCTGAGGAATCTCCAGATTGACTTCCATAGTGGCTTTACCAGTTTGCATTCCCACCAATAGTGGGTTAGTGTCCCTTTTTTCCCAAATCCTCGCCAGCATCTATTGTTGGTAGATTTCTGTATGTGAGCCATTCTAACCTGGGTGAGGTGAAACCTCATTATGGTTTTGATTTGCATTTCCCTGATGGCCAGTGATCCTGAACATTTTTTCATGTGCCTGTTGGCCATTTGGATTTCCTCTTTTGAAAAATGTCTGTTGAGGTCCTTGGCCCATCTCTTGAGTGGGTTGTTTGTTTTGTTGTTGTGTAGTTTCTTGATCTCTTCGTAGATTCTGGTTATTAACCCTTTATCTGTTGCATAGTTTGCAAATATTTTTTCCCATTCTGTCGTTTGCCTTTTCACTTTCCTGACTGTTTCTTTTGCAGTACAGAAACTTCTCAATTTGATGCAATCCCAATTGTTAATTTTGGCTTTGACTGCCTGTGCTTCCGGGGTCTTTTCCAAGAAGTCTTTGCCTGTGCCTTAATGTTCTCTAATAATTTGATAATAATTTGATGATGTCACATCTATTTCAACAGCAATTTTCAATGCTGTATTTTTAATCAAATCATGAAAATACCAAAATAAAGGTGGAGTAACTATTCTAATTTCAGACGAAGTCTACATTGGAGAAAGAAATACAATCTTAAAAAAAATGAGGTCATTAGATAATGATAAAGGGATCAATTTAACAAGAAGACATAATAGTCATGAATGTGTATGTGCCTCTTGAGGTAAAATGGACAGAACTGTAAGAAAAAAAAAAGCCCACTACCCATAGATATTGAACACTGAATGACAGATTGAATAGGCAGTAAGGATGTACTTGAACTGAAAGCAGCACCAATCAACTGCCACTAATTGGATTACTTGAATTAATTACAGAATACTAGATTTGACAATACCAGAATGTTTACTGTTCTCAGCATTACCAGGAAATGGAATATACACTAAGAAACACCAACTTCTTGACCAAAAGACACACCTTAGCAAACTTAAAAGAACAGAGTATATACCAAATAAGTTTCAGACCACAACAGAATTAAAAAACCACAAATAGATAGCTAGGAAATACTAAAATACTGTGATACTCCTCTAAATAACACATAGATAAAAGAATAAATCTCAAAAGAAATTTAAAATACTTTAAACAAAAATTAAATGTATATGAGGATGCCAAAACAGGGCTTAATGAAAAATTTATCACATTAAATACATGTATTAGGCAGGAAGATAGAAATGAATTCAATAATCTAAGCATCTATTTTAGGAAATTAGAGAAAGAGCATTAAAATGAATTCAAAAAAGCAGAATAAAAATTAGAAAATGAATAAAACTGAGTACAAAAAAATAAGAGAAAAAGATTAATGAAACCAAAAGATGTTTTCTTTGAAAAGATAAATAAAATTGAGAAATCCCTAGCCAAACTAACCAAGAATTAAAAAAGAGTATGTTCTAGTTAAACATCAGAAATAAGAAGGAATCATCAATACTGATCCCATGGAGATTAAAAATATTATAGTCAGAAAGTTGACATTATTAAAGTGGCCCACTTTTTGCAAAGACAGAACACACATGTAAAAATTGATTATCTGGTAAAAGCGTAGTGAACACTTATTCAAGAAAAGGCAGCTAGAGTCTCAACAACTTTTAGCAAATCAAATCCAAAAATGTATTAAAACAATTGTATGATATGACCAAACAGGTTTCATCTCAGATGTAGAAGCCAGGCTCAATACTCTAATTTCAAAAAATATAATTTATCATATCAAGATACTATGAAAAAAAATTATGATCCCATTAACATACGAAAAAAGTTGACAAAACACAACAGTCATTATTTAAAACTAAACAACCCAGAAATAGAGGAATATTTTCTCAATGCTATAAAAAGTCTACTAAAAAAATCTTCCAACTAGCATTATACTTAATGGTGAAAAACTATATGCGTTCTTGTGAAGATCAGGAACAAGGCAGCAAGGTGCTCTCCCACCACTCCTATTGAACATTGTTCTCAAAATATGTACTAAGAATAAAATGATCCGGTATATACAGAGTGCGGAAGAAGGAAGAAATTAAACTGTTCTCAGAAAGTAGCCTCAAGTGACATACAACAGTACAGGAACAGTGTATCTGGTGCTTGGTATTATCTGCAGTTTCAGGAATCCATTACAGATCTTGGAATGTGATATATTGAATGACAGTAGTGCCTCTAAGGATGAGGGGTGATCACCAGGTAACACACAAAAAGTTAAAAGTGGTAAATATTTTAAAGGGCACTGATTTGTTGGCAAAGAGCAGATTAACAAAAAGATTTGGGTATACTAGATTTTGCAGGGGTGGGGAAGGACTGGCCCATGGGCTACAAAAGGACCATCAAACTATTTGGTCTATCACTGCCAAGTTAACCGCAGGCAGGAATTGAAATTCAATAAATCTATACCAGGCTAATTTTTAGGTTGATAATTTTGTATGGACTTCAAAGTATGTTATAAATATCCAAATGGCCCTTGGCAGAAAAAGAGTTCCCAATCACTGCCAAGTATACAAAAAGATATCTACTATCCAACACATAGCACTATGGCAGGCCTGCATCAGTTTGTTAGCAGATGTATCCGAGCAGCTTCAAAAAAAATTTAATGAGTAAAGTGAAATCTAAAATTATCACCAGTAATAAGTGCCATTTTCTTGTCATACTGGACCCTGACAAAATTTCTGGTACAAGAAGATAGAATGCAAATTATCAATAGGCAAATGACTTAAGTCACTGTACCTCTGGAAGATTCCTTCTGCAATTTAAATATATTACCTGAAGACTTAACAGTGGTAGGATTTTTTTTTCACCTTTTATTCTCATATATGATCCTAAACTTGCATCACTGGTATATTTTAGAAGCAGGCAAAGCAGATATTCACAACTTTGGAAGTATCAAGAGTTATAGGAAGAACTGTTAAATAATAAGAAAGCACTGGGAAAACAAAAGCAAGACAAGAACAAGAACGGACACCAGAGTCAAATAAGATCATCTACTCATTGACTAAAACATTTGATTGAGAAAATATCATGAAAGACTATGTAAGAATTTACTAGGGGACAATAGCTCTTCCTCACTGAAGATCACAGAAATCTTCGTGAAAGAGAAATTTGGTTATTCTACATTAATTATTTCTTGTTGCTATTGTACTCTCCCTCCTTTGCATCAAATTTTAATTATCATTTATTGAGTATTTATACTAAATGTTGTGATACTTGACTAAATGGTTTCCTCATTTGATACTCACAAGATAGAGTTATTATAATTATCCTTGCTTCAGAGATAAGATAATTGGAGCACAAAGAGATTAAGTAGCTTGTTCATATTCAGTTTGCAGGGAGCAAATTGAGCCTTAGGTCTAGATAGCCCCAGACACCAGACATAAAAAATAAATATAAGAGGAAATGTTATCTATATCTTCAGATCCATCACAATCTAGCTTATTTCAACCTCCTCTTTTGTTTCAACTTTTCAATGAACCTATTGACTAAATTAACCAGGGACTATAACCAAATCTAATAGCCTCTTATCCATCCCTTGGGTCCAACTCAATTGCCAATGTCTTTCTCATTATTCCTACCACTCCAAGTTACAAGTAATGCTTCCTTTCTCTAGTTTTCCTGTACCAATTGCTAAACTTCTGACCAGATTTTTCTACTGTTAACTACTGTTTTAACTACAATTATCATTCAATATGATGACCTGTATAAAAGTGGCACAAGTTAGAGGCTTGAAATACATGTGGGAGCTGAATGCTTTACTCTTTTATTTTCAAAAGAAATGGAGGAAAGCATGCATTTGAGGCTCAATTATTTAGACAACTATGCTAATTCTTATCATTTTGTAAATTCTGAAAGACTAGAAGCAGACTATGTTTAGAAACGTTTTATGTGATAATTACTTTAAAACTCTTTTAGTGCATGTACAATATCCAATGGAAGGCTTGGATTTGGATCATAAACATATTATTTAGAATAGGTTATATACTTAACTGCTCTGCCAGCCCAGCATCCCAATTGACAGATCCAGCATGTATATGTAGATCTTTCCTTCAACTTAGAGTACACATAGTATAGGCAGTAATAAAAAATTTGTATAGAAATCTTATTCAGTGTGGCGAAAAGTATAATCGCAACATCATGAATTCTTCAGAAAGTTCTGAATCAAAGTACAGGTTTTGGAGCACAGCCATTTTGTAAGATGAAACATACAATGATTTTACATACCTTGGTTGATTCGGTATGCTTGTAAACACCTCATTTTTGCCCCATTTTTCATTTATTATACTCATAAACCTCGATGAAATTTAAGATCAGCTTGCTATTAAATAATTTAATAACAATATTTAATTTTCCATGATATTAAAACTGTCTGCATTCCCCAGCCCTGAATTCTAATACCTATGTGCTTCAATATCTGGAGTTATATAGATACATCTTTCAAGAAGCCGCATTCAATTTTTCTTTGTATCAAAACAGGAGTCATTTTACATAAATAGTTACAGCTTTGCAGATAGGTACAACATGAACTTTTGTCTGTTTAATCTTGGCATGAAATAATATATTTACAGTGATTAACCACAAAATGCACTTTCCTTGATCTATTTAAAGGTAGTGTTTTGTTGAAAACATCACAAAACAAATGTTTGTAAAATAATTATGTATTCACCAAATGGCCATATGCTCATAGAACTGCCTCTGTGGAGTAAAAACGTGTGTTTCTCATGGATAACTGCCCATTTTAGCCTTCAACTGACAAAACAGAATACAAAGGAAGTGTTTCCTGCTGAGCAGGCAAGAAAGTTACACAAGCCTGAGAACAATGTATTTAACTCTTAAAACTCTCCTTTTCCAAAAATTAAAGAATTGAGTGAGAAAAAGTTTATAAGTAGACTGAAGATAACATCTTGAGTTCATTTTGCATGCATTGACTTTCTTCTCCTCAACAATTTTATTCTAGGAATTTTTTCTGCCCAAATTGGGACAAGTATTCCTTTAAGAAAAACCATTCTCTTATAGAAATGACCTTCACTGATTGACTTAATAAACCAAAAATAATGCACACATGAATGAAACAGTTATACTTTGCTTCACTTGAACTTCACAAACTCACAAAAGATAACATTTAAATCTGCTCTGTGGCTTAAATATTTCACTTATTTTAATACATGAATTTTTAAGAGGAGAACATTTCTAGAAGCAACATGAGAGCTGAATCTCAGGAAAGCAAGGACATGAATATAGATGCATAACTATGTGCACAACCATTTTTTTTTTTTTTAGATTTTTGGATGACTCAAAAGGCATGGCTAACTAATGAGGCTATCAATCTCATTTCATCCATTTCATTTGACACTATGTATTACACAAAATATCCTTAACAATTCATATTTCTCTCCTCCGTGGGTCTCTTTCTCTTTCAAATTCATTCTATGCTCAAGGACACTATAGCTATTTGCCTCTCACATTTAATTACCACCCTCCATGAGGCTATGCTGACAGATAAGAAAAGCAAAGGGATGTCCACTTATTTAGTTACATTAATGACATAACACTGTTAATCAAGGCAATTTAGGCAAGGGCTGTTGGAATTTTCGAAAACCAACAAGTAAATATGTAACCTGTTAACTCTATGAACAAGGCTAGGCAGAGTTCAAAAGTTTAATGTGATTGGCAATGATTACTAAAATCATAAGGCATTCCTTGGCAGTAGTCATAGAAATAAACCAACATAGTCATTATATCCAATGTCTCTGGCCATCACCTGGGGGAAAGGGTTTCATTTGCCACAGACACTGAAACAGAACCTATCAAATGCGTGACCAGGAAAACTGGACATTAACTTTAATTTTCTGTACTGCTTTAAACCACATATTCCCAATGATTTTTCACTAGTGACAAAATTAGACACTTAGTCCTGGGCTTCTACTCTGATGCTAATGGATTATTAAAAGGGTACTTATTTGTAAAAGTTTTCATTGTTGCCCATTGACAAGACTTATGTACTTGCTTCAAAGACAACTGATGGCATGTTTGAATAATTTTAACAGGACACTTAGTTGATGTTGTTATATTTGCTCCTATATCAGAATGACGAAGTCAAATGAATCCTCCTCACTCTCTCATTCCTAAGCAATCACACTCCATAGCCATATCTCCGCCTCCCCCAAAAAGGCATTGTTGGAAACACAAAAGTGTAATGGCATAAAGGGAAAGAATGTATACCAAGTAGTGAAAAAACATGTGTTTGAATTTTGTTCCAGCTTCTACTATATGTCATTTTGGGCAAGCTGTTTGATATCTGGGCATAATTTTCTAGATGTTTCATTTGAAAACTGTGATATTTACCTCACAGATATTTCTTGAGGTTTAACAGTGAAGTATAGCACCTATCATATAGGTAGTAGTAATATGTGTGACGGTCCTCATATTATGACAGTCCTTCCATCAAAATGTAGATGTTAATCATCCCAGTCTTGGAAATGAGTTAGCCTTAGTGACTTACTTTTCTCAAACACAATAGTGTAGCAGTGATTTAGATGACTTTTGAGGTTATAAGGAGTAAATACAGCTTTTACCTAGCACTCTCACTCCCTACCAACATGACATTGGAATATACTCATGTTATATACATTTTGCAACTGATAGTCCCACACAAAGTGCTGAAACAACTTCAGAATCAACTGCCGGCCGGCGCCGCGGCTCACTAGGCTAACCCTCCGCCTTGCGGCGCCGGCACACCGGGTTCTAGTCCCAGTCGGGGCGCCGGATTCTGTCCCGGTTGCCCTTCTTCCAGGCCAGCTCTCTGCTGTGGCCAGGGAGTGCAGTGGAGGATGGCCCAAGTGCTTGGGCCCTGCACCCCATGGGAGACCAGGAAAAGCACCTGGCTCCTGGCTCCTGCCATCAGATCAGCGCGGTGCGCCGGCCGCAGCTTGCCGGCCGCGGCGGCCATTGGAGGGTGAACCAACAGCAAAGGAAGACCTTTCTCTCTGTCTCTCTCTCTCACTGTCCACTCTGCCTGTCAAAAAAAAAAAAAAAAAAAAAAAAAAGGAATCAACTGCCACACTTGTGAATAGGGATGTAAATTATTCCAGCCCTCAGCCTCCAAAGCTCCCCAAATAGACACCAAGTGCAAGAGAGTGAGTTGTTCTCATAAAACCCTATCCAAATAACAGATTCATGAGCAAAATAAACGTTACTGCTGTTATTTTAAGCCATTAAGTTGTGAGGTGGTTTGTTATATAGCAACAGTCATCATTACAAGTATCTGTCCAGAAATGTATTGTTTACAAAGCAGTTTTTTTTAAAGATTTGAGAGAGTTATAGACAGAGAGAGGCAGAGACAGAGAGAAAGGTCTTCCTTCCGTTGTATCACTCTCCAAATGGCCACAATGGCTGGAACTGCGCCAATCCGAAGCCAGGAGCCAGGTGCTGCTTCCAGGTCTCCCATATGGGTATAGGGCCCAAGGACTTAGACCATCTTCTGCTTTCTCAGGCCATAGCAGAGAGCCAGATCTGAAGTGGAGCAGCCGGGACTTGAACAGGTGCCCATATGGGGTGCTGGCACCACAGGCAGAGGATTAACCTACTGTGCCATGGCGCGGGCCCCATAAAGCAGTTTCTTAATCATCATCTTATTTGATGCCGATAACAACTCTAAAAGACAGATGATCACTAGCCCCCTTTAAAGACCTTGAAAACTGAAGGTCAGAAAAGGTATCTAAATTTATGCAAAATCAACTAATAAAAAATAGAATCAAATCTGGAAACTAAGTACTAATCTTTTTTTTTTTTAAAGGTTTATTTATTTTTTATTTGAAAGTCAGAATTACACACAGAGAGAGGAGAGGCAGAGAGAGGTCTTCCATCTGATGGTTCACTCCCCAATTGGCCGCAACGGCTGGAGCTGTGCCGATCTGAAGCCAGGAGCCAAGAGCTTCTTCCAGATCTCCCACATGGGTGCAGGGGCCCAAGGACTTGGGCCATCTTCTACTGCTATCCCAGGCCATAGCAGAGAGCTGGATCGGAAGAGGAGCAGCCGGGACTAGAACCGGCGCCCATATGGGATGCCGGCGCTTCAGGCCAGGGCTTTAACCCACTGTGCCACAGCGCCGGCCCCACTAAGTACTAATCTTAAATCTGTCTGGCAATACATAGGATTCTCGTGAGGTTTTACTTCCTTCCTGAGGATTAGTTGATATCATACTCGGTGATCACTCCTAAACACACTTAATTTTACCCCCAAAACATTTATTGGCACTCTGAGTAGGTATGAAATAGGGAAACATTTTTCCATAGTTAATCATCTAACAAAATAGAGCTAGAAACATGTGACACTATAAAAAAAATGACAGTAAAACAATGGCCATAACAAGAACACAAACAGTAAATATCATCCTTGCAAAATTATTTAAGAGCTAGCAATAATAGTAAGGTTACATGGGCACCAGTTCTGGTCCCAGCTGCTCCTCTTCTGATCCAGCTCTCTGCTGTAGCCTGGGAAAGCAGTAGAAGACAGCCCAAGTCCTTGGGCCCCGGCACCCATATGGGAGACCAGGAAGAAGCACCTGGCTCCTGGCTTCGGTTCGGCGCAGTTCTGGCTGTTGCGGCCATTTGGAGAGTGAAGCAACGGAAGGAAGACCTTTCTGTCTCTGCTTTACTGTCTATAACTCTACCTCTCAAATAAATAAAATCTTAAAAAAAAAAAAGAAAAGATTTTTACTAATTCTATTCCTGTGCAATGGGAATGGTACAGAATGGGCCATGATGATTTATGCAATGGGAAACAGGGATGTAAATTCCCATATATAGGAATAAGCTGACGTTTTAAGTTTGAGGAAGGTAAATAATTTGGGAAACTATGAACAGTGCAAAACACAGAGGCAAAACCAAAAGCTTTTCTTAAATCCTATCAATGTACTAAATTTAGTTATTTGTGAAATCCAAAGTATTGCATCCCTTCTGTACTTGTCCCTCCCTTCCATCCTTTGCTCTTAGATGATTTTGACACAAGAGAACAAGAAAAATTAATAAAAGTAGCTAACATTTATTGAGCATGAACTCTGGGCAAGGCATTCCCAAAAAAGATTTTATGTCTTATTTAATGATCATAACAAAGCTCTGCTGTGGGTAATGCTATTCTCTTCATTTTAGAGAGATGAGTGAATAGAGTTGAAAATGTTACCAAGGCCAAAATACCCTTGGGACTGTGTGAAAATGGAATTGGAATCCAGGAAGTCTGTCTCTAAACAGGATCCTCTTAAGTCTACCTTATTCTACTGCACCACATAAAGATTTAACCTAGTGTTAAAATTATTAAATGACATTATGAAGTGATTTTTTAATTTTCCTTCATATATATCTTATGAAAATAATTTAAATAATTTATATTCTTTCTCAGTGTGATCACAGATTATGTCCATATCATTTTCATTGTATTTTGCCAAACATATCATCTCGGATACTTAAGACTTGAAAAGTACAATTCTATAATGACAGATGAAATGGTAGTTTTATTCAGTGTTTGTAACTGTACAATTAGCAATCTCTGCACAGTTTACTTATTGATACATATGTATAAAAATAGTAAGGGGCCATCTTAAGTCATACCACATAATTCTGGAAATGTAAGTCCATGTGTTCTTTAGAGATGCATTTTGCCCATTGAAAGCTGAATGACTTTGTGCTGTAAGTGCAGTATAAAGAATCCTTCGTATTTTGTCTTTTCCTTCAATATGTTATCAAGAAAGGGAGGGTTTAGAAAGCAGAGATTTACAGGGCTCATAGTTAACTGGATTTCAGCTTATATGTCAACTGGACACACTTTTATCACTCTAATGTCTATATAGTTGATAGCTATAGTCAGATAACAATAGAAAAGTAATAGTGCTGGCAGGCATATGATCAAGTTAGGTAAGTTATATCTGTCTAATGTCCCCTGTGAAATACTCAAAACATCAGCCCCACAACAATGAGCTTCATTAGTTTAGAAACTAATGAACCAGGCAGCCAGCACTGCAGCAGTGTGACTTCATACAAGCAACCCAGGAAATATAATCTCAAAGCTGTGAACCATCCGGAACAGCTCACCATCCTTCTACCATTATGGGGCTAGGCAGGGTGATGTCAGCCAGAGGAACATTCCCCTCTGGTAGACTACAAGCATATCACTGACACTCGGTTCTACCCGAACCACCCACCATTACCAGTTGTGGCATTTTTGTCCTTTTGGACGTGAGTACCAGGCTCCTTTGTCAGACTGCCTGGATTCAAGTCCTGGCTCTACTCCCAGTTCCAGTTTCCTTTTAATGCACACTCTAAGAGGAAGCAAGCACTGACTCGAGTATTTGGGTCCTTGTCACCCATATAGCAAATCTGAATTGAGTTCACAACTCCTGGCTTTTGCCTATGCCAACCTCAAATAATGAGAACATTTAGAAAAAGAACCAGCAAACAAGAGATCTTTCTCTTTCTCTATCTGTTCTCTGTCCTTTCAAATAAATATTTTTAAAAAGTTTACTCTGCCTTGAAAGTCTGGATCAGAGTTCAGCAAGCAAATAGCCACCTAATCTTTGCCAAAGATATTATGAGCAAAAAGCAAACTTCCCATACCACTGGGAAAAGAATACAAATTAGTTTATGAAAAGGAGTGTAAATAACAATCACATGCAATATATAAAATAATTTTTATAATGCAACTGTTAGGCTATATACATGTCACTTATTTTCTACATTTCTTAATGAGAATTAAATGTTAATTCCAAAGTATGATCTTGCCCCCAATCTATCTTTTTTCTAGGTAAAAATCACAAAGGCTACAGCATATGGATAGCTACTATAGTATTTAATCTCCCTTTCACTTATGCCATAGTCATTACATATAAAAGATTCATGCTTTTCCTTTTAAGAAACTCTATATTTGTCCTCTTAGTCTCAACAAATATTTACCCTTTAGCCTTCTCAATCATTATCTATGTTGTTTGTTTGTTTTTGACAGGCAGAGTAGACAGTGAGAGAGAGAGACAAAGAGAAAGGTCTTCCTTTGCCGTTGGTTCACCCTCCAATGACCACTGTGCTGCGGCCGGCGCACGGTGCTGATCCGAAGGCAGGAGCCAGGTGCTTCTCCTGGTCTCCCATGGGGTGCAGGGCCCAAGTACTTGGGCCATCCTCCACTGCACTCCCTGGCCACAGCAGAGAGCTGGCCTGGAAGAGGGGCAACCGGGACAGAATCCGGCGCAACGACCGGGACTAGAACCTGGTGTGCCGGCACCACAAGGTGGAGGATTAGCCTATTGAGCCACGGCGCCAGCCATTATCTATGTTGCTGCATCTGGCGACTCCATACTATTAATTAAATTTTTTTCATTTTACATTTGTCTGTACAGATCAGCTCAAGTTCTTAGACATGGGAGGTTTAAGCATCACAGGCACCAATGACATCATGGTTACCATAGAAATAAAAATCTAGCAGCAAAAATACTATGTTTCTTTATCAGCTCTAGTGCATTGCTGGTGTTCAAAGCTTCCACATGTAGGTAAAAGCTCAAACTCCCTGTCATTACATAACCTATACTCTTGCAAACATTTTCAGAATTTAAAAAGAAAAACAGAATAAAAATAGAGTTATTTACAGCCAATCTGTCAACCTATATAATTAGTCACAGGTACTTCAAAGTCATAAATGAAGATACACAAAACATATACTTCAAATCAGTGATTAAAAAAACATTACACGGCACACATGACCAAAATCAAACAGCGATCATAAACTAAAAAAAAATCATGAAGCCTTTCTTCCTTTTACACACTAGTTCTAGATTCCTTTTTATACCAGTTCAATTAGTATGTGAAAACGGTGCTGACGGTACCTTTGCAATATTTCCATTTTGAAAGCAAGGAAAGAGCTCACTCTGGGCTGTTTTTTTTATATGCTACATGAATTCTTATGATGAGCCATCTACTTTTAGACTGACTAGCAAGGTATTTTCTGTCAGTTACATTTCTGAAGAGAATAAAGATTACTGTCAGAAACCAATTACTCAACCTGATTGTGGCCTGCTAATAGTCAGATTGCTACTAACCTTGACATAACCATGTATACACTCTTCACCCTACTCTAACAAAATGCAACACAGAATCACTTTGCAATTTAAAAATTCTAATTTATATTCCTCTCTCTCTCCCCCCCTTCCCTCCCATGCTCCAAGAAAAGCTGTGGCTAGGATTGAGAATGATTTTGAAATAAGTTCTAAGCTTGCCAAAATCGCCAACCAACTTCCATAAATTAATGACTCATTTAGCAATCAATAACAAGACATGATTTCCCACAGAATTCCCAACACTAGACATCAATCTTTAGTTGCCACTATCTACAGGACTTACTGTTCCTAAGATTTATGACAATAGCAAAAGTGCTTTATTGAAATACAACATGAATTGACTACAATTCCGTACAAACTGCAAAGGTATGAAATGCTATAATTAAATTGTCATTACAAATGCAATCAGACATTCAAATTATTATATTTACTATACTAATGAGCTTATTTCTGTTCAAACATGTGCCTATTTTACAGTAAAATAGGCCAAAAACAATAAAGCATAACATTAAGTATTATTTGACAATTTTGACAAATTTTAGGTAGAAGACTTATCACAGAACTGCAAATCTGTTCATTTCAACCATTTTCCTGATTAATTCTGATCACCACAGTAGGATCAATCAAGTGGTCATCATTATTGATCACTGAGGCAATATAAAATGAATTGTCATTTTCATAGACCATTTATTTTGTGCATATTGAAAGAAACACACACCCTCTGATCCACTGAATAAACAAGTCTAGAAAACAAATGATTTTGCCATTCAACAGGCCATTTTGACTTTGTCAAAGCCAGACAGATAATCTGCCACATAAGCATAACCATACTCAAATATCTCAGATTATTTGTGTAAGATAACTAGCTATAAAATGAACATTTTACTCAATTATCTTTGGAATAGTGTAGATAAAATCAAAGTATTTTTCTTAATTCAGGAAAAAGCAGTGGTTAGTTTAGAGGCTATCTGAATATGGAAGACAGGAAGTATAGATACTCAAATGAAGGGTTGCAAAAGACATCTCAGGGGCCGGTGCTGTGGTGCAGCAGGTAAAGCTGCCGCCTGCAGTGCTGGCATCCCACATGGGCACAAGTTTTGGTCCCAGATGCTCCACTTCCCATCCAGCTTCTGCTATAGCCTGGGAAAATAGTGGAAGATGGCCCGGGTCGTTGGGCCCTGCACCAACATCGGAAGACCCGGAGAAGGCTCTTGGCTCCTGGCTTTGGATCAGTGCAGCTACGGCCGTTGCAGCCAGTTGGGGAGTGAACCAGCAGATGGAAGACCCCTTTTTCTTTCTCTCTCTCTCTCTCTCTCTGCCTCTCCTTCCCTGTGTAACTCTTTCAAATAAATAAATAAATCTTAAAAAAAAAAGACAGCTCATAGACAGATGGACACTGACACAGGATCTACTGAAAAGACAAACTTGATTGGTTTCAGCCCATGGATGTTGAAAGTGAATCAATCATCAAATAGCCTACACACTTTTCTCGTTAAAACAAAAATAACTGAGGGCCAAAATAGCTTAAAGTATGCTATGAGTAGCTACATCAGCATTGTATTAAGAGGTATAATATACCATAAAAAATACCATGGGCTACTTAACAAGGTCAAAACCATGCCAGAATTTGGATCTGGACAGGAGCTTCAGGATAACAATCACAATCAAGGGGTATATATGAGTGAAAGACCACATTGTTTCTATTCAAGGCAGGTTTTTTAAAATATTTATTTGAAAGTCTGAGTTAGAGAAAGAGGCAGAGAGAGAGGAAGAGAAGAGAGAAGAGAGAAGAGAGAAAGAGAAGAGGGAGAGGGAGAGATCTTCCAACTGCTGGTTTACTCTCTCCAGATGGCTGCAATGGCCGGAGCTGGGCCAATGCGAAGCCAGGAGCCTGGAGCTTCTTCTGGGTCTCCCACTCAATTGCAGGGGCCCAGGCACTTCGGCCATTGTCTACTGGTTTCCCAGAGCATAGCAGAGAGCTGGATCGGAAGTGGAGCAGCTGTGACTCAAATCAGCACCCACATGGGATGCCAGCACTGCAGTCCACAGCATTATCCACTATGCCACAGCCCCAGCCCAAGCCATGTTTATTAAGTTCGAAAATCACAGAACTTCTGAAGTAATCCAACAGATTCAAATTTAACTAGATCTTCATTGTTTACTTCCAAAGTGGGGTTATCCTTGAGAGATGATACTCAGATAGGTAACTCTTATGTATTTATTAATGTAAAGATAAATAGTTTAGGAAAATTTCAGTATTAGATAATTCCGCTCTTTTCAGCATTCCCAAAAGAAAATGTGTAACTCATTTTAACATTAATACTAGATGTGAGGTCCTCTCAATTCTGATAAAATCCTAAAAGGGATATAATAGCTTAAAACCTATCAGAAGGGTTTATTTTTATTTATCTATATGAAAGGCAGAGTTACACAGAAGTTTTTTTAATTTTATTTTCAATATTTATTTGAAAGAAGAGTTACAGAGACAGAGATAGGGAGACAGAGATCTTCCATCTGCTTGTTCACTCCCCAAATGACTGTAATGGCTAGGGCTGCAGCAGTCCAAAGCCAGGAGCTTCCTCTGGGTCTCCCAGGTAGATGCAGAGGCCCAAGGTCTTGGGCCATCTTCTGATGCTTTCCCAGGTGCATTAGGAGGGAGCTGGATCTGAAGTGGAGCAGCAAGGACTCGAACTTGTGCCCATATAGGATGCTGTTATGGAAGGCGTTAGGCTTACTATGCCACACTGGCCCCAAGACAGATTTGAAATTTTATAAATCAATGCACATGAAGATATGTCTCACACTTGACACGGATATCACACGGATATACACATGAAACTAAGTTTCAACAAATAACACTTACCCTAACTTCAATGACACATTGTGATGTCTACTACCCTATTTTATCCAATTTTATTTTTCAGAAATGCTGCTTGTGACCTAAACTGATTTGCTAACCCATTTAATAGTACATAACTTGCAACTAGAAAAGCACAATTCTAGAACAGTGGTTAGAGTTTCAATTTCTAAAATCCATAGTTTCCATTGTCACCCTGATCTACATCCACAGCTTGTCTCTTGCCCAAGAAGAACTGCAATTACACCCAAAAAAGAAAACAATACAACACAGAAAATCAATACTCAGAGATGACCAACAAGACCCCAGTCACGTGAGCAGAGTATTCATGTGATAAATTACTATAGCTGCTGTCATGCTATTCCCGTGCTATCACTAATTTTCAAGTGCCTTTCTTCCAGTGCCAGAAAATGATACTCTCCTTCACATCTCAAGTTATTACTAAAGTGCTACTAAGTCGCAAATGAGGCAAGCCAATAATTTTGTAATAGTAACTTAAGTGATTACAGTGAAATTCTTATATTTCCTCCACTTATTTCCTTACTTGCTTTAATTAAAATCTAGATCATTTCATAATTTTGCCCCTATAAATATAGTCATAAAATTTAGAGAACTATTTTCGCTTATGGGTTCATATCCAGGCATGTTAAATACTGGCAGATGGAAAACTTGATGGTAGCCTGGAAAACATGACTCTTGGCTCCCAACCGGCTACCAAAACTTATGCAGAGGAAATTTAGCAACAGCAAAGATTGGAATGGCTTTATGGTTATCCTTGTTGGCAGGTGTACAACAGATAACACTGTAACATACAGCCAAGGATATCACAGTATAGAAATGAGACCAGATTTGGATCCATGGTTCTCAATTGCTGAGGTCTACATCCAATTGGCAGAGGGTAATGGTAGAATTCATTAAACACAAGAAAAACAATGCCACTCAAATTGCATAGAGAAAGAAATTATAAGCAGGGCTTTTTCTCTTTATGGAACAGATGTGTTTCCAAAAATGTGGCTGTAAAACTAACTTATATAAAACAAATTTTATTTTTCTATTGATTTTTTGAGAGGGCTCCCAAGAGATAGTCTAATGAATTGAAAAATTATGGTGATTAGTTGAGTGGTACCATGCTTACAGATGAAATAAGTTATCACTAGAACAGTTTGGATGGGGGGTTGGCGGGGGACTGCCTGCTACAAAGAACCTAGCCCTCTACCTTCTAGTAAGTATCTTTTATTATTTCAATGGAATTGGAAAAGCTCTTTAATAATGAAAATACATATGAGATAATTATAGATCTCCAAAAATTGAATTGTCTTTAATCTAAATTTGTAGTTCCACAAATATTTACTGAGCTCTTACGTTCTAGGATTCTGATCAACCAATGCTGAACTGGCTACTTGTGAGATACAATCAGACTACAAGTATAACAAGCAGCCTTGAGAAGAAGAACTGGAAGCAATGTTCTATCAGACATCAGAATTAAGAAGACCTAGCAGCGACTTCCCCTGCCCCTGCTCTGTTGAGACTGGGGAACCTAGTCTGGGAGTGGAGTCCCAATAAAAGCTTGTGAATTTAAAAAAAAAAAAAAAAAAAAAAAAAAAGACGACGACCTAGCAAATAGTTACATGGTCACAGTTTTCTAAACTCTTCAAAAATACACCTTTGTATTAGTCCTTCTTAAAGGGGGACACATTGGGTAAGAACCTTGACTGGGGCAACACTGCTTAGGTGTGAATTCTTGCTCTGGATGACTTCAATAAATTTTCTGTTCCTAATTTTCTTGATTTGCTATGTGGATACCCATTTAGTAAACTTATTTTGAGAATTAAAAAAATGATTATGAAAGTTCTGGGCACATAGTATATCATGTAAATCTCTCTTATTATCATGGCACAATTAGTATCACTAATATCATACAGCTGATCAGATTCTTAAGAACTAGCAAGAGGTAGGACTAGGATTTAAACTTAGGTCATTCAAAATTGTTCTTTTAAATCCTTTATTACTATTTATTGAAAAATGAGTTAACTTTACAATGTTCATGGAAAGGAAAAGGTTATTTTTCTGCAATATAATATTTTTAATCATTACATGAGATAAATGTAGAGACAAAGAGAACACGTGAGCAAGTATTCATATTCATGGGCTTATTCCACAAATGCCTGCATAGGTAGGAGCCAAGCCGAGCCAAGCCAGGCCACAGGCCAGGCCAATGCTGGGAACCAGGAACTTAATCCAAGTCTTCCCATGTGGGATAGAAAAACACAATTGATTATGCCATACACTTTTGCCTTCCAGGCTCTGCATTAGCAGGGATCTAGAGTTAGGTATCAAACCCAGTTTTTCCAATATGTGTTGTTGGTAACTTCACCACAAGGCTAAACACCAGTTCCTTTGAAACTTATGCAGACTTTTTTATAATATGCATTTCTCATGAAATTTTTGAAGACTTTCTATGCAATACACTTAGAGAAATATGGGGGAAAAAAAGCATGCAGATTAATACTTTTCCACAAATCCAATCAAGAAAAATTGCACACAACCTAAAACCCCACCTCACACTCTGCTCAGGTACTTCCACTCCAAAATACAATCACAACTGTCTTTGAATGTGTTGTGCTGCTGTAACATAACAGAAAATGTGCAATTTATAAGGAACAAAAACATGTCTCATGGACCATAGAGGCTGGGAAGTCCAAGATTCAGGGGCCGCATCTGATAAGAGCCTTCCTTTTGTGTCACCACACAACAAAAGGCAAAAATAAAGAATGCATATGAAAGAAAGAGGGCTGAATTTTTCATAACAAATCCATTATCACGATAACAGAGCCCTCATGATATTATTATAAAGATTCCATCTGCCTAGACTATTGCACTGGAGACTAAGTATCTAGCACATGGACCTGGGGGACATGTTCAAATCATAACAAATATAGTGACTCTCAATTGAAAGTTTTTCTTATTTTTGAATTCATTATAAATAAAATTACATAGTACCTATTGTGTTGGCCTTTTTCATAGTTTTGAGTATCATGCATACTATGGATGATACTTGTAACATTTATTCCATGAGCTAGTGCTGTGGAATAGTGAGGAAAGACGCCCAGCAATTCCAGCATCCAATATGGTTACTGGTTGAAGTCCCAGCTGTTCTACTTCTGATCTAACTCTCTGCTATGGCCTGGGAAAGCAATAGAAGAAGGCCCAAGTCCTTGGGACCCTGCACCCACATGAGAGACCTAGAAGAAAACTCCTGGCTTCAGATTAGCCCGTCTCTGGCCGTCATGGCCATTTGGAGAGTAAATCAGCAGATGGAAGACCTCTCTCTGCCTCCGCCTCTAACACTTCCTGTCAAATAGATAAATAAATAAATCTTAAAGAATAAAAAAAAAAAACATTTATTCCTATTGACCTAGAGTATTGAACAACATGCCCTTTCAGTAATCTATTTATCTATCCTACATTCAGTAGGTACCAGGGTACCTTCTAGTTTTTGTCCACTATAAATACTGCTGCTCTGAACATTCTCATAAATATCTTTCAGGAAACAAGTTTAAATTTCTAGTAGGCATATGAGAGGACTTTTAAAACTTCATGGAAAATGCAATTAAACAACAAGTTTATTTTGACAAAAAATCCATGCATAGATCTTTCATAATATGCACTTCCCATGAAGTTTCTGAAGTCCACTTCTATACTTCAAAATGGAATTGTTGGATATTACTTGAGCATATGTTCAGTCTCATTATATGCAGGTAAAAGTGCTTAGAACAATTTATGCTTCCATCAGCAATAAAGAAGAGTTACTGTTGTTCCATATCCTTTCACATACTTTTTCATTCCATTTTAGCCATTCTTATAGCTATGGACTGGATTAAATTGTGACTTTAATTTAAAAATTCCATGAGTATAACTCTCTCATTTTTAAATTCTATTTTTTATAAGTGGGCACTTGGCTTAGTGGTTGCCAGTTTTGACAATATATACCATATTGGAGTGCCTGGGTTCAAGTCCAAGCTCTGCTCCCAATTCTATCTTCTAAGTAATGTGTACCCAGGGAAGGCAGCAGGTGCTATTTCAAGCATCTGAGTCCCTGTAACACATATGAGAGAGATATATTGAGCTACTGGTTTTATCCTGGCCCAGCCAGGTATTATGGGCATTTGGGAAGTGAAAATGCAGGTGGGAGATCAATCTCTGTCTTTTTCAAATAAATAAAATCAATTAGAAATTCTAAAAATCGTTTAAAAATAAATTCAAATAATAAAGTCTTACTTTTAACTACTATGGTATACCACCTCAAAGCCTTTTCTCTAATTTGAAAGACCTTGTTGGGGGACAAAAGAGGAGCTGAGTATATATACAATGGTTTTAGCATAAGACTTTTCATGTCAGGTCAGCCAGGTGGTGGATTAAAAAGTTCCAATCCCCATTTCTCATATTTCCATACTTAAAAAAAAAAGCTAGGGGCTGGCACTATGGTAAAGCAGGTTAAATTTCTAACTACAACACAGGCATCCTATATGGGCACTGGTTTGAAACACAAGTGCTCCATTTCCGATCTAGCTCCCTGCTGATGCCCCTGGGAAAACTGCAGAGGATGCCTCAAGTTCTTGAGCCCCTGTACCCACTTGGGAAACCTAGAGGAAGCTCCAGGCTCCTGGCTTGGGGTTAGCCCAATTATATCTGCTGCAGACATCTGTCTCTACTCCTCTCTCCATAACTATGCCTATCATATAAAAAAAATTCTTAAAAAAAAAACACTACAGACTGGCTGAAATAACTTTATAAGAGCTTTGGAAGACAAAGGGCTATAGAACCAAGTGAATGAGAAATCTAGAAAAACCCAAATTCAAATTGGTAGAATACTCTACAGCACTTTACTCCCTCTTTGCCCAGTCCACCCCTAGCCTGATATTGTGTTGATCTGGAGGAGATGGAAGCCTAGTTCCCAATTAGCCATAGACCAGAGGTTTCACAGCAAACTATTTGCATAGCCCAATCCTTGTGGTATCTGCCTGAAGGACTGTTCTGTTTCCCCTAACAAATTTCCCCTAACAGTGCAAAGCAACATGATTGATACCTCAGGCATGGAAAACAAAGTGATAGGCACTATGCACACAGGCTACTGGAGAACTACAAATCAAAGATACCTGCGGGAAGAGAACAGTTGAGGTTATCCAATAGATCACCTAAGTCCACCAGGAAATGATGGGAAAGAGACTCCTTACATAAGGTACAGCTGCTCATATGGTAGAATGGAATACGCACATACACAGACTCCAGAAAGATGCACACTCAGAAAAACACCTGAGAATCCCTTAAGTCTTCATCTGAGGCTGATTTCAAGACAGAAATCATACCTAACTAATAAATATAGGACTAACTCAGTACGATCCAGTCAACACAGATTTGGAGATGCTGTGTGTTTTTCTTTACCTCAAAAATTTATTTTTAAAGTCAGAATTAGAGAGAAAGATCTTCCATAAGCTAGTTCACTCTCCAGATGGCTACAACAGTCATCAGTGGGCCAGGCCTAAGTTAGGAGCCTTATCCAGGTCTCCAACATAGGTGGCAAGAGCCCAAATACTTGGGCAACTCTGCTAGGCCTTTCGAAGGGAGCTGGATCAGAAGTAGAGAAGCTGGGACATGAATTGGTGTCCGTATGGGATGCCAGCATCACAGGTGGCAGCTTTGTTGGCAATGCCACAACAGACCCTGTGTCTGTGTTTTCTGTAAAATCACCCAATTTTCTACCACAAGACATAGAAAGAGACAGGAAAATCTGGCCATCCAAAGAAACCATGAGTTTCCAGAGACTCTCTCTGAAATAGACATTAGACGTGACATAGACTTTGGAACAGCTGTCTTAAATATGCTCAAAGGAAATATGAACAAACACTAAAGGAAAACAACTCATGAAGGAAATGAGAATTTCAACATATATATAGAAATTGCAAAAAGAATCATAAAAACATTATAATAATTACAATTCACTAGAAGATTTGAGCAGGGAAAAGAAAAGCATCAGTGAGGGGCTAGAGCTGTAGCAAAGCAGGTCCTGGCCAATCCACTTCCAATCCAGCTCCCTGTTATGTGCCTGGGAAAGCAGCAGAGGATGGCCCAAGCCCCTGGGCCCCTGCACAATCGTGAGAAACCTTGAAGAAGCTTCTAACTCCTGGCTTCAGATCAGCCCAGCTCGAGGCATTGCAGCCATCTGGGGAGTAAAACAGCGGATGGAAGATCTGTTTCTGTCGCTCCCCCTCTTCGTGGAGGAGCAACACAGGACCCTGCGCTGTTCTTTCGTCTGCTCGGCCCTCCCCGGGTTTGCTGCTGGTTCTTCCCGGGTTGGCTACTATCCCTTCCACCTCCGTGGAAGGGCAGTTCCCCCTGGCCACATTCCCCACTTCTGCAGGGGAGCGGCACACCGCCGGCCGGCTTTCTCGGGGGCTGCACGGGTGTTCCTTCAGCTAGATGTTCCCCATAGATGTTCCCCATAGATGTTCCTGGTGCATGCCGTCTCTCTCCTCCTTTATAGTCCTCCTCCGCCAATCCCAACTCGGCTGCCCACACGCCGAGTACGCTGCTCTCCTCCAATCAGGAGCAAGTCCTACAGTTTATTGGCTGAACTGGAGGCAGCTGTGTGGAAGCTGTTTACTTCTCTCCCAGCGCCATATTGTGGGAGAGCAGATGCATAGAATAAGTCTTAATTCCAGTAACTCAGTCCAGTCCGGATTGCTCCCCACATGTTTCTAACTCTGCCTTTCAAATAAATAAATCGTTAAAAAAAAAAGAAAGAAAATAAAAGCATCAGGAATTTGAAGGTAAGACACTTGATGTTACAGAGTCTAAGAAACAGGAAAGTAAAGGATGCAGAAAAGTGAAGTGATCCTAAGGGACTTAATAGATATCATCAAATTGTTGAATATCAAATTATGGGAATCTCAGAAGGAAAGGTAGGTTAGAAAGGAACAGAGAATTACTTGAATACATAATGGTTGGAAAACTACCAAATCTGAGTGAGGAGATATATATATACAAATAAGAATCTGAAATTACAAGAGACTCACCAGTCTATTCAAATTAATTAATCAAAAGACAAATAGAAATGATGAGAGCAAGAGAAAAATGACATGTACAAGTGATCCTCAACAACATTATCAGCAGATTTCTCAGTAAAATCCATGGAGGCCAGAGAAGTAGAATGATGTGTTTTTTGAAATCAATGTCAGATAAGATAATACAAAAAATTACAGGCCAATATTCATGATGAATATTAATGAAAAGCCCTCAACAAAATAAAAGCAGAGTAAACTCAGTCGTGTATTGAGAAGATAATAGACCATGATCAAGCAGGGTCTATTTCAGGCATGCAAGAGTATTTCAACATATGAAAACCAATCAACATAATATACTATCTTCATAGATTGTAGGGGAAAGACATAATCATTTCAAAAGATACAGAAAAAGTCTGACAAAATGAAAATGATTAAAACAGCGATGTGGTTTGGCAGGTCAGGCCACCACCTGCAGCACAGGCATCCCATATGGGAGCCTGGCTTGCATCTGGCCCAGCCTTGGCTGTTGCAACCATTTGGGGACTAGACCAGTGGATGGAAGACCTCTGTCTCTCACTCTCTAACATTGCCTTTCAGATTAAGTAAATCTTTTTAAAAATTGCAAATGACTTTTCTGACATAAGGAAATTGCAACAAAATAATAAAGGCCATATGTAAAAAAAAAGCAATATTAAATTCAGTGATGACAAAATTTTCCTTCTAAAATCAAAAAAGGATGCTTGTTTTCACCATTTGTATGCAGAAAACCCAATATGCTCCATGAGAAACTATTAGAAGGTAAATTCAGTAAAGCTCCATGATACAACATCCATGCAAAAAATCACTTCCGTTTCTATGTTAACAATGAGAAATCTGAAAATACAACTAAGAAAACAGCTCAATTACAAAAGCATCAAAACAAATACAAATAAACTTAATAGTTAACTACTTAATATTACTCAAAGAAATTTTTAAAAAGACAGATATTTTATATTCATGGATTAGAATATATAGCAATTAGATATCAATAATACCCAAAGTAATCTGTAACTTCAATGCATGGGGGCCTGCGCTGTGGCAGAGGGGAAAGCTGCTGCCTGCAGCGCCAACATCCCATAAGGGTGCCGGTTCAACTCCCAGCTGCTTGTCTTCTGAGCCAGCTCTCCACTATGGCCTGGGAAAGCAGTGAAGGACAGCCCAAGTGCCTACTCCTGTGCACCCACATGGGAGACCCAGAAGAAGCTCCTGGCTCCTGGCTTCAGATTGACCCAGCTCCGATCGTTGTGGCCATTTGGGGAGTGAACCAGCAGATGGAAAACCTTTCTCTCTGTCTCTCCTTCTCTCTCCCTGTAACTCCACCTCTCAAATAAATGTTTTTTTAAAAAAATTCAATGTATGATACCTATAAAGATCCAAAATTTATATGGGCTCTCAAGAGCTCCAATAACTCAAAACAATCATTTAAAAAGGAATATAAGGAGCGAGAGAAGGAGGTTGGGAACAAAAGAGGGAAAGATGGTAAGTACCATTATGTTGTTAAACCTGTATACATGAAATACATGAACTCTATAAAAGGGGAGAGCTGGTGTTGTGGTACAGTGGGATAAGCTGAGGCTTGCAACCCAAGCATATCATATCCAAGTACTGGTGCCTGGAAAGGTAGAAGAAGGTGGTCCAAGTACTTGAGCCTCTGTCACCCATGTGGGGAACCTGGATGGAACTCTTGGCTCCCAGCTTTGGCCTGGCCTAGGCATAGATGTTGTAGCTGCTTTGTGGGGTATACCAGCAGATGGAAGATCCATCTCTCCTTTCACTGTCACACTTTAAAATAAATACATTTTTAAAAATGAGAAAGATCAAAGTTTTCAATGTCAAAGAAAAAAATTCTATCCTGAAGTTGCTAAGATCTACTCTAAGACTGACTATTCTGTGAAATTGTAAAGGAAAAAGGTATTACAGTTTCCAACATAGTTCAAATAAGTGCTTAAGATGTAAAAGACATTACATTTTTGTATGCATGTGTACTCAAGAAAAAGACAGCAAATATAGAATTCAGTACAATCCAGTTTCAGGTATCCACTGATACCTGAATATATCTGCCATAGATAAGTACAGGCTACTACACTGGTGGTTCCCAGAGGCTAAGAAAAAGGAGATGGGAGGAGATACTGTTTAATGAGTACACAGTTTCAATTTGGGATAATGAAAAATATCTCGGTGGCAGGTGCTGTGGGTGAGGTCTGCAGTGCCGGAATCCCATGTGAGTGCCTGTTTAAGACCCAGCTGCTCCACTTCCAATCCAGCTCTCTGCTATGTCCTTGGGCCCCTGCACCGGCATGGGAGAAGAAGCTCCTGGATACTGATTTCAGATCAGTGCAGCTCTGGCCATTACGGCCAACTGGGGAGTAAACCAGCGGATGGAAGACCTCTCTTTCTTTCTCTGCCTCTCTTTCTCTCTGTGTAACTCTGACTTTCAAATAAATAGATAAATCTTTTTAAAAATATTCTGGAAATAAGGGAATGGTTGTAAAATATTTGTCCTTAAGTTCACTGAATTGCACATTAAAATAGTTAAAATGGTATATTTGAGCAGAATAAAGCATAACAGTAACGGGTTCTAGGTTTAGATATACTTTTTTAAAGATTTACTTATTTTATTATTTTATCTGATCTGGTATTAAGATCATAGTTTGAGGGTGAAATTAACCTGTTTGAACAATAGCATCCTAAATGGTTAAGTAGGTCATTGGGAACAATTAGAATTATGATTCAATTCATAATTTCTGTGCTATATGGAAGAAGATTAAGCTGCCAGACATTAGAGTTTGGGGTATCAGGTGAAGACAAAGCAAGACTCCATCCAAAAGCTTAGGATGAGGACAACTAAATCTACTTCTCATAAGGGTGAGCATAATTTTCATAGAGTATTAAGGTACCAGATAAATGCTTTATGACTCAGGATAGGTTGAAATTCTAACCAATAAATTAAGTACAGGTTAGGAAAACTGAGACTTAATCCTATATATATATATATAGGATTATATATATATTGTATATATTTATTATATTATATATAGGTATATATACACTTACATATATATATATATATATATATATATATATATATATATAATTGACCAGATGGGCATGGCTGATAGCAAGTTTTGGAGATCTGGAGGAATGGGGGGGCTACACTGGGACCACATCATAGCAGATATTCAGTTTAAGGCAACAAGATTTTAATAGGGGCTAGCGATGTGGCACAGAGGGTTAACACCCTGGCCCGCAGTGCCGGCATCCCATATCGGCGCTGGTTCGAGACCCCACTGCTCCACTTCCCATCCAGCTCTCTGCTATGGCCTGGGAAAGCAGTGGAAGATGGCCCAAGTCCTTGGGCCACTGCACCCGTGTGGGAGACCCGGAAGAAGCTCCTGGCTCTTGGTTTTGGATCGGCACAGCTCCAGCAGTTGTAGCCAATTGGGGAGTGAACCATCGGATGGAAGATTTCTCTAACTCTGACTTTCAAATAACTAAATAAACCTTAAAAAAGATTTTAATAGACATACTAAGGCTGATGCTCTACTTTCTGCCTTGGTCAAGGATAGGTCCAGGTCTGAAGTTGGCCTTGCATCTCAGGACAAATATCAATATATACAATTGACTTAGTTTCAGCATAAAAATATCTAATTGACTAGAATACCCTATACCCCATAGAAATGCCTATAGAAGTCACCCTGATGTTTTGGTGAATTCTAGAATATCTAAAGGAAGAAAACTATGTGCAGACGTGCACACACATACATGAAAAAGTTTGTAGAAAATACAACTGAATAATAAGTTTATTTTGTTAGAGAAAAAATTCAAATCTATGCATTGTATTTTTTATACTATACATTTCCATGAACTTTTCAAAAACTTTTCTACACAAGAATTCCAAAATAATGTTTGCAGCTAAACCAGTTTATCATTTTCTATTGAAGTATTCTCTATTGAAATATTTTTGAAGTACTCTCATATATATTTCTATGATAATCTAGCCACCTCAAAATGTCTAGATATTCCATATTCATTGTCTTTTACATTTTTGAAACCATGACCATGATAAGTATGCAATAAAATTAATTTAAAAAAACTACATATTCTCCAAAAAATTTTTCTAAGTTTTTTTTTTTTTTTTTTTTTTTTTGACAGGCAGAGTGGACAGTGAGAGAGAAAGACAGAGAGCGAAAGGTCTTCCTTTGCCGTTGGTTCACCCTCCAATGGCTGCCGCGGCTGGCGCGCTGCAGCCAGTGCACTGGGGCCAGCGCACTGCGCTAATCCAAAGCCAGGAGCCAGGTGCTTATCCTGGTCTCCCATGGGGTGCAGGGCCCAAGTACTTGGGCCATCCTCCACTGCACTCCCGGGCCACAGAAGAGGAGAGCAGGCCTGGAAGAGGGGCAACCGGGACAGAATCCGGCGCCCTGACCGGGACTAGAACCTGGTGTGCCAGTGCCGCATTCTACTGTTAGAAATCTTTTTAGAGAAAATAAATTGAAACAGTCAGTGATCTCAGTATGAAAAGAAAAGGGCTTTTAGGTAATAAAATCAGCACTCTGATCTGACACATGACTTTTCCACTTTCAAATTCTCCAAGATGTGTGTTCAGCTTATTTTTCACAGGCAAAACAAATGTTAGTAAGATAGCCATGCTGTTCAAATCAAATGCAGAGCCTGCATGACAGTTCAAATGGACATCATCTCAAATCCCTTGCTTTCTCTTACATGGAACCTGGGCTCAGATCCTAATTCCTGCTTTACAGCATACCAGCTGGAGATGAGGCAGATTGGAAATATTGTCAATTCAAATTTACATGCCCAAATAATCAGCTTTTTAGGATTATTTTCAAGTTATTAGTAAATAACATGTTCTTTCCTATCTAAATCTTATGCTTCAAAGATAAATCTAAATGCATTCCATTTCTGAGGATTATCAAGCCTTAAGGAAGTAAAAATCAAAGAAGTAGGTAAAAGGCTAAGTTACTGCATGTGAGATTGGTAATTTAGGAGTACTGCCTTTGGGGAGAGAATCCACAAAGTAATTAGAGGCATGGACTTGGGCTTTAAATCTCAATTCTGCCACTGACAAGCTTTGTGACTTTGAGCTAGGAACACACCTCTGTGTGCATCAGCTTTCTCATCTGCAAATCTGGGATGATAATAGATAGCTTTCCCTCTGTAAAGTTGTTGTGAGGATTAAATGATATGCTGTAAATATTTAATGAGTTAATTCCAAGTCTTTCAAGTGGTGTCTGGATAATCCATTCTACATAAACATTAACAAATATAATTTTTAAAAAGCAATATAATTGATGAAAAACAATGGCTTCTGCCATTCTGGAGAAACTCAATTCAGACTGAATCAAGTTCACAAGATACAAAGTTATAAAGCATACAAGATTATTCAATATTTCCAGTTTAAGATCCAGTGCTATGTGTGTAGTGTTTATCTTTTCATAGTTTCAAAAGCAAAGGTTAACAACTATTTCTGTTTAATTGTATTCAATAAAATCTTTGCCATTACTGTACAGCCCTAAAACTATTTTATTTGATGAAATTGAAAAAAATGAAGTAAATATTACCTTTCTTTGGATAAACTCACATGGGCACCAATTTATCTTGCAGCAGCACATGGGTTGGACCTTGAGGCCTTATCACCCAGAAAACATCAATTCAAAATATAACTTTTGTTTCTGGTATGCTCCTGAGCATACCAGAAGTAGGCCAAAGCAGTGACTTTTTCTTTCTTTTGGCTATGCAATTACAGAAGACAAATTTCTTAATCAGACAGCAGATTTGCTTGTGGCTTGTTCTTTTACATCTTGATTTCATTAAATTAATCTTTAACATAGCAAAGTCAAAAAACCTTTGAACACCGTATTTATTGAAATCAGAATAGTTCCACACACAACGGCAAATTTTGCTATTGAATCCCTCTCCCGGACACCTAGTCTTGAGAACACTTCTCATGATTACAGAAAGCCTATAGCAAGAAAGAAAAGCAATGCTTGGGAATATGGAGGTCAAAATTCACGTCCCATCTCTGCCAGTAACACATTTAGGACATCAAGCTTTTCTAACAATTCAACTCCTCACTGTATGGAAAAGTAAAATTCATTTGCTCATAGTTTTTCTATAGGTAAAAGTTCTGTGGCCTAGGTAAATGAAGGTTTTAAGGCCAGTTAACAACACAGGGACCAAAAGTTAGCTTTTCTGATCCCCAGATTCTAGAACTTTATTTCGAACAGTGAACAGATTCAACTGATCAAAACAGAACACTTCCTATGCACTAAGCACTGTAGAAGGTGTTTTCACATATTATCTCCCATTGTGGTAGAGGCCTCCCAAAGGCCACAGGAAAAGAAACTTAACCTAGAAATGGACTGTGGTTATTATCTGCTTGTCTATGCATGCTTCAACTGTAGTTATTATCTACTTATATGTAGTACATAGCAATGGTGTTAAGCCTTGCCACACAGCATACATCTCAGTATGTGTGAGGAAAAAATCATCATCAGTAACCACGTATGGATGCACAGTACTGCATCAATTCCTGTGGCCCCATGTGACTTTAGAATATACAATCAAATGTATGCAGGTACATAAGGGAAACAAAGAAGCTAAAACCATCTATAAGGAGCACATTTTTGGGGCTTAGGCTTTTGAATAAAAATCCAACTGAGCCTTATGCTGGCATCATCATATCATAAAAACTGTTATTGGAAAACGGTGGCAGAGAAATTATTAGCTCGGTTCTTTGTCTCATATGGAAGAATAACTTCCAAGTGCAGAGCAGATTTACTTTGATTTATTAGAGTCAAAGACTTCCAGCAGAGCAGAATGGAGGAGGAACTCCAAGAGGATAAAACCCAAAATGTCCCATAGCATTTGGGGTATAAAGTACAATCTTGGGGACCAAACTGTTAATCAATAAGGTGGAGATAAACTCAACAAGATACCTGATTTACAATTCTCAACCCTGTCTTCAGAAATCACCACTCCCTTGCTATTCTCATGGTAAATTTGGAGATTCCTAAGGAAGCAGGACACTTTGATCTGCTCCAAAGAACCGTTTTGGGGGGAGCAGGCACCTCCCTATGCAAAATTTCTACCAGGGGACCACCTGTCTATTACCCACTTGACTCCTCACAAAACTGCTTTTCCAGGCCTAGTGTCTCCTCTCAGTTCATGAATCCCACTATATTTGTTCTGGGAGCTAGTGCAGGAATGGCATATTGTTTGTTCCCCCAAATCCCTTGCTGATGCTGGAACATCAGGAGCAGAGTGCCAGTGGACCACTTGCTCTGTAGGGAGTGGCTCTCCCCTGGCATGCTGAGACTCCAATCCTGGGAGCACAATAGACCCAGTGGGCACAGGAATCAGTCTTAAGGAACACTGCCCCTCGAAATTGGTAGAAAACCAGGTTCACTTGGTTTGGCAAACCTGTCCTGAGTGGAAAAAGTAATCACCTCCCAGAGTTGACGGAGTAATTTCCTAAGATAAGACAGAGAGATGAAATTGTGACTCTTAAGACACTGAGCAGCAACTTAGATGCTTAATAAATAACAAAATCATGCATAAAAATGCCAAGGTAATGTAACTCCTGCTGTTTTGGTTCACCTATAACTGGATACTAGGTTTAAAAAGATTTCTCAACTTTTAAATCTAAGAATTCACTGCCTTAAAAAAAATTGCTTTGTAACTTGCCAAACTAACAAATTCAGGGGAAATAACAATGGATAATCAGCTCTTATTATCACCCCCTAGGGTGGATTTTGTGCTCTCTGCTTTAGGTCACTGATTTAAAGTTGTTTTATAAAAAAACAAATAAGTTAAATTCCATATAAATGTAACTTTCACCTTAATTTGGATAAAGGTATGATATACTACCTCAGCATCATCATTTATCTAGGTGTAACTGAAATAGGCAGGCATATAGGTTAAAATCAATTAGGCTTGTGAGCTGGAAGACCACACCTTCAGCACGCCCCTGTGTGACTTCACACCCTACCTGATACCTTTGCTACGCCCCTGTGTGACCTTACACCCTGATACCCCCACCACGCCTCCATGTGACATCAGGCTCTACCTGACCATACCTGAGTGTCCACCTGCCCACAAGCCACTCCCATGTGGAAAATATATAAAAAGGCAGGGAGTGTCCCAAAAGGCTCTCTGCCTCTGCTTTGCTGCTGGTGCTAAGCAGTGGATAGCAGCTCAAGGCGCTTGCTGCACATGGCTTTTGGCCTGCTCTCTGCTTGGTATGAAAAAGAAAAAGTAGAAAAAGAAAATACTAAAAAAGAGTAAAATAGTAAGCTGTTCCTAGAAGACAGGACAAGGGCTGATCAAGTCATTGCTTCTCATAGTGTCAGTTTCACTTCTACAGGTTTCCTTCTAGGTGCTCAGTTAGTTGTCACAGATCAGGGAGGACATATGGTATTTGTCTCTGTGGGACTGGCTTATTTCAACTGGATATTTTTTGTAAAAAAAGAAAAAAAGTTTTTTATTTGAAAGCCAGAGTTACAGAGAGAGTTAGACCCAGATAGAGAAAGAGAGAGGTCTTCCATTCTGCTGGTTCACTCCTCAAATGACCACAACAGCCAGAGCTGAGCTGATGTAACACCAGGAGCTTCTTCCAGGTCTCCCATGTGAGTGCAGGGGCCCAAGGACTTGGACCATCTTCTGATTTCCCAGGCCATAGCAGAAAGCTAGACTGGAAGAGGAGTAGCCAGGACTCAAACTGGTACCCATATTAGATTCCAGCACGGCAAGCTAGGGCTCAACCAGATATTTTAAGCCTTGTTGGCATTCTTGACAAACATTCAGGAAATTGAAATTCCAAATTATTTAGACCTTGATATTTCCAGTAGGAACCCTGGAAATCTCAAAGGATATCTCTCTCATCTTATAGAAACACCAACTAATAAGGCTATTTGGATTATATTAAAGGCATTGTCAAGACGTAAAAAATGATACTAAACTTTAAGATATGCTACTATAAGATGTACACATACAAATGTCCAAAGTTACAAGAGTCTAATGATCTTGTTGTGCTGTAATCAGATCAGTCATGATAGTTATTTTAATAAAAAGACCCAGAAGCCTAAGAGAGACAAGTGTTTAAAAAAATCCAACAGGTGTTGGGGCTGGTGCCGTGGCACAATAGGTTAACCCTCTGCCTGCAGCGTCAACATCCCATATTTGGCACCAGTTCTAGCCCTAGCTGCTTCTCTTCCAATCCAGCTGTTTGCTGTGGCCTGGGAAAGCAGTGGAGAATGGCCCAAGTGCTTGGGTCCCTACACCCACACGGGAGATCAGGAAGAAGCACTTTGTTCCTGGCTTCAGATTGGCACAGCTCCAGTCATTGTGGCCATTTGGGGAGTGAACCAATGGAAGGAAAACCTTTCTGTCTCTCACTGCCTGTAACTCTACCTCTCAAATAAATAAATAAAATCTTTATAAAAAATTTTTAAAAATCTAACCGATGTTTTCTAAACTACTTTGTAGAACAAGTGCCTTTTCTTGTCAAGTAATGAGTCTTATAATTTCAACTATAGCTATTTAACATCTTTGGTCATCTATAGTTTTGTATTCACTAAAAACACAGATTAAAACAAATAAACAAAAAACCTCTTAACAAATGTTCTTAAATATAAGTTTTCAAACAACTTTAAAATCAAGGGACTACACATTCCAAGATAAAAAACAAAAAGGTATGGTTAATTCAGTTACTAAGAGCAAAACATAATTCTAATCAATTAATGGTATTTTTTAAAAGACTGTTTCCAAACTGCTTATTGTTCTGTCCTGTAATGTGTATTATACGTGTTACATAGATGTGCATGTTGTATGCTGTATGTCTATAAGAAAAAATTATTTAAAAACTAGGACTAAACAGGCTCCATTTTGCTGGGCCCCGAGGAGCCCGTAGGTCAAAATGACTTTTGGACGGCAAGCCCATTGACTTCATGGTAGACATGGGAGCAGAGCATTCCGTAGCAACCCAAACCATGGGGCCACTCTCATAGAGACAGGCTACTATTATGAGAGCCACTGTGCCACGCTCATCACCCTTTAGCCTGCCTGGGGGATATAATTTAGACAGCCATGAAGTCATTCACAATTTCCTACATCTTCATGCCTATCCTGTAGCTACAATGGATACAGATTTATTTTAAAAGCTGCAGGCTCAGATAACTTTCAACTCCAGTGGCCAAGCAGCTCTGACTTTGGAAGGCCAGAAACATAAGTCATGACTGTCACAGTTCCTCAGAGGGAAGAGTGGGGTCTCTACACCATCTGAGAGGAGACACAACAGGGACTGGTGCTTCCCTTTAAGATACCGGGGGTGTGGACAGAGGACAACCCCCTCCCCAGATTGGCTAAAAACACACCCCTTGCAATAACAAAACTAAAGCCTGGAACCAGGCCCATCCACCAAGCACAGTATTTCATCCCACACAAGACATGGATCAAAATTCACACACACTTTAAAAGGGTTCTAAAGTATGGGATGCCCCAGCCTTGCCAGTTGTCAAGGAATATACCCCTTCTACCAATACAAAAGCCAGAGGCAGATGATTACCAGGCTGTTCAGGACTTGCAAGCAGTAAACCAGGCCACTGTCACTTTGTACTCTGTGGTCCCAAATCCTTACAGTCTTCTGTGTTTCAACCGCACTGAAGTTACTTTCTTCACCTCTCTGGACTTAAAGGATGCCTTGTTCTGTATCTACCTGGTCCATCAGTTAGCCAATTTTTGCCTTCAAGTGGGAAAACTCCAAGAATGAAGACAAGGGCCAGGTAACTCGGATTAGACTGCCCCAAGGATTTAAGAATTCTCCAACCATTTTCGGTACTGCACTAGCCTCTGATTTAAAATCTTCCCCAGCAAACCCACATAGCATGACTGCACACTACTCTACTATGTGAATGATCTCCTGCTAACAGGGCAGATGGGGAAAGGTTATATGAAAGGAACACAACTTCTCACTCTCCTGTGGGAGGCTAGCTACAAGGTCTCTTAAAAAAGAAAAAAGGGGGAAAAAAAGGCTCAAATCTGCCAAAATAATGTAAGATATGTTGGCTTTCACTTGTCCCAAGGACAGCGTCAGCTCAGTATAGAGAAAAACGTTTGCTGAATCCTGACTGCTTCGACCCAGAGCCAAGTTCAAGAGTTCATTGGAGCCACTGGCTTCCATAAAATATAGATATCTAATTTCTCCATTTCAGCAAAGCTACTTTATAAAGCCACAAGAGGGAAAGAGAGAGAGAGAGAGAGAGCCTCCGTTATAAAAACAGACACAGAACAGGACCTTCAGATAGATTAAAAGGGCACTCACAAATATCCCAGCTCTGGGGCTTCCAGACATAACTAAGCCATGTTTCTATATGTATATGAGCACATTGGTACAACAGTCGGTGTACTAACTTTCTGGATGCTGTGTGGGCACCTACAGGACTGGCTGTTACACATGACTGGGGCCATCAGAGAGGAAACACATTCAAAGCTCAGGGAAACAAAAAGTCAACCAACAAGCTAAACTCATGGTCACTAAGAAAAACAATAGGGTCAGATGACCTGACTGCTACCCTGTTTCCCAGCCCTCTAACGGAATGAGATCCAAACTACTCCCAATATGAGCTAATCTGGTTCAAAACCAAATGTAAAAATTATATCCCTGGTAAAAATTTGAGGATGGCCAGGTTGCCATCCCAGAGTCCCTAGCCGTGGCCTTTGTCAAGCAATATCAAGAAGAAACTCATATTAGTCAAATAGCCCTGGAATCTACATTGAGCTGGCACCTTTACATCCCTAAGCTTTCCAGCATAGCTTGGGCAAAATGGAGATAATGTGAAGTATGTGCCTGGAAAAGCCTCTGCCAATGACCCAAAATGCCCCCCCCACCTCCAGGTACAGAGAATAGGGGAACCTCGACTTAAAAATGCAATTGTGGACTTTACGGAACTCTCCCATGTTCAAGGCTTGTAAATACTTATTTGTCTTTGTGTACACTTCCTCAGCTTGCGGAGAGGCTTTCCCAATCCATACTGTAAAGGCCTACGAGGTGGCCCAGCTTTTGCTAAAAGAAATCATTCCATGCTTTGGAATTCCAATCACGATCAGATCTGACAACAGGCCCACATTTGTAGTGAAGGTGGTGCAGATGGTGGCAAAAAGACCAGAAATCTGCACACGGAAGCACATGGAAGCTGCACACAGCCTATGGGTCCCAGAGCTCCAGAAAAGTAGAACTCAGGAACTCAACATTCACAACACAATTAGGCAAACTGTGTCAAGAGACTCACTTACATTGGGGTCAGGTATTACCAATAGCACTGTTAAGAAATAGAGAAAGCCCTACTAAACAGACAAGGTCCTCTCCTTACGAAATTCTTTATGGATGTCCTCCCCCATAATAAAGGAAATACACATAAATTTTTAAAAATAGACAGCCTCACCTTGAGACAACAGATGCAAGCTCTCAGCTTGACCCTGACTTCCAACAATCACTGGGCTAGAAAACAACTGGTGAGCTTAACCAAAGCAGCTCACCCTTTTAAGCCAGGAAATATGATATGTGTTGTGAGAGGCCAGAGCCATGCCATGACAGGCTTCTCACAAGACAAAGGAACTGGCTAGGCCCAGGACACTTCTGATGTGATGAAACCTGACACCGGATAGTACTAGGTCTGGCAGGGCCAGGAGGGGGCAACAAATAAGGTGGGCCATCCTTGGTCCAGCAGGGCCAGGGAAAAGAAGGAATGTGGAAGTAATACTTGTTTGCCGGGACTATAAAAACCCCGGGAACAAAGGGGGTCTTGGTCTCCCAGCACTGCGCTGTACTGGAGGCCAGGCCCCAGCATGCTGGACCCGTAATAAAGTCCCTTTGTTCTTTGCATTACGGTGAGTCTCACTGGTTCTTTCTATCTGGGCGATCCGGACCACAACAGGGTAAGAAAATAAAATGTCTAGCACTTAAAGGCCCTTTACAGAGGTCCATTTACTGTTGTTCTGACTACCCCTAGTGCAGTCAAGAGTGGCTGAAGTAGCTCCCTGGATCCACCACAGCCAGCGGCCTGCGACTGAGATTGCGTCTCATACCCTACAACACTGAACAAGCAGATCATCCAGAACAAACGAGCCATACCTCGAGAGTCTTGAGGATGACAATTCCAAGAGTTCCCAAAAACGACAGCCCTGCTTCAGTCACTCCGAAGACTGATGCATACACAGCAAAAGTTTAAAAAAGTCAGCTATACAACAAATTGTATAGACTATTCTTCTTCTCTGTTACCTCCTGATTGTGATACTTTGTAACCCTTGGTTTCCTTATCATAGCTATAACACTTCCAGGTGGCCCCCAAAAAAAAGTTTGTAAAAAGTTCCACCTCAGTAACTACTATCTAAAAATAAATGACTTTAAAAGGTCATAAGAGAGACAGCCATTGATGTCATGGAGATATAAAAATACAGATCTGTAAGCCAAGGTGATGCCTTGAGTCAAAATGATAAAGGTGACACTCTCTGACCCTGAGGGGGTCCAAGCATCACAGGATGGAATGTGTAGAGGCCTCCCCAAGGTCAGACAGAGAAAAAAAGAACCTGAAAACAGAATGTGGTCATCGTCTGCTTGCCTATGAATGCTTCAACTGTAGTTATTATCTGCCTATATGTAACCATTTCAGGTTCTACTTGATAGTAGAGATCAACAGTGCCAGACAACCTACAGCTTATTACTTGTGTGTAAAAAATCATCATCAGTAACTGTTAGGAAAAGAGTTGCAGATTGATGCCTCCTCACACAGGGCACCTAAATGTTAGGAAAAGAGGCGCAGAATAGAGAGGAGGCAGTGTACAAATTTACAGTCAGACCGAATTTATTCAGAGAAAATAAATTCGTAGAGGTGGGTGACCAACTACCTGTGTGCACATTGATGGAACACGTGGCAGAAGGCCCAAATCCCAGGAGCCAGGCCTTTTTATATTATAGGAGGGCTAAGCATGGGGGTGGGGGTGGGGGGTAGGGGTAGCAGGCCGAAGGGAATTCCTGAAACAGGTCTTTCATGTGGCCATGGTGGGGGTAGTATGAAGGCAATAGGGTGAGACCGAATTGAGATTCAAGGGCAAGGAATACATTCCAATGTTTATCTCTTTTGGGCAATGAGCAAGAATAGCTGAGGCTTATGTCCTTCTTCCATCAGTAAATATGTACCCATGGGCAGTGCTCTATCAGTTCCTGTGACCACCATGCCTTAGAATATCCAATCAAAAGCATGCATGTAGCTATATAAGGGAAACAAAGAAGTTAAGACCATATATAAGTAATTACCCTACTTTGTTCCTGGTTAATGCTTTTGGATAAAAATTCAACTGGGCCTTATGCCAGAATACTATTATTACTACTACTGCTACTACTACCAGTACTACTACTATTACTACTACTACTACTACTACTAGCAATAATAATAATAATGGGAGAGGAGGAAGAGGAGGAGGAAGATGAAGAGGAAGAGGAGGAAGAAGAGAAGAGGAAGAGGAGAAGGAGGAGCAGCAGGAAGAGGAGGAGGAGGAAGAGAAAAAGAGGAGGAAAAGGAGGAGGAGGAAGAGGAAAAGGAGGAGGAGAAGGAGGAGGAAGAGGAGAGGAGGAGGAAGAGGAAAGGAGGAGGAGGAAAAAGAGGAGGAGGAGGAGGAAGAGAAGAAAGAAAAAGAGGAGGAGGAGGAGGAGGAAGATGATGAGGATGAAGAAGACAACGACTGCTTCCTGGCCTTGGTGTCTTACGAATCCTGCTACACTACACTCAAGTAACTTTTGTGGTTGTATTATTTTTGTAACTATCCCAAACTAAGTGGCTAAACCAAAAGATATATTTCCTCACATGTCTGGTGGCTTGAAGTTCAAGTTCAAGGAGTCAGCGGTGTGGTTTCTTTCACGGTCTAGATCCTCGGTTTATAGATACTTGTCTTTTCACTTTGGCTCACAAAGATGTCACTCTGTTTATGTTGCCTGTGCCCTGACCTCCACTTATAAGGAAACCAGTAAGACTGGATTTGGGCATACCCTAATAACCTCATTTTAACTTATTTACCTCTTTAAAATTCTATCTCCAAAAACATACATGTTGAGAGGTACAGTCTTCAACACAGTAATTTGGTGGAGTGGGTTACAAGCTGGCCCACAATACTGGTTTTATGAAACTTACTAGAGTTTAACATATTGTTCCTGAGACATAAGGCTCAGCTATTCTCTCATTGCCCAAAAGATAGATAAACATTGGAATTTATTCCTTGCCCTTGAATCTCAATTTGGTCTCACACTTAATTGCCTTCATACCCCACCACCCAAGGCTACCTGAGAGGACAATTACTAGAACACCTGAAAGACCAGTTCCAGGACTTCACCTTGGCCTGCTGCCCTCTACCCTCACCCCTAACCCTCCTAAAATATAAAACAGCCTGGCTCCTGGGGGTCAAGGCCTTCTGCCATGCGTGCCATCAATGTGCACATCAGCAATTGGTCACCCACCTCTGTGAATTCATTTTTCTGAATAAATTCAGTCTGGCTGTAAACTCCTACACTGACTCCTCTATCCTGCACCTGTTTTCCTTAGAGATCCACCTTCCACTCCAGTAAGTGCTATCTCAACTCTTCTATTCAGCCTTGTTCTTAACCAAATGCACCTTTCGTCCATTTGTTTAATGTCTGTGCCATTTTTTCACTTTCCTTCTTTCTTTCATCCCTCATTTGTAATAAGAGTTACAAGCGATCATAAGATTCTAACCTCTTTAATTATTTCACATAATCTCCTGTATTTTCACTGTGAGCAAGCATGGCAAATATTAATAAATCCATATTATAAATGCAGAAACTAAAATTTAAGTCACAAACTTAGTGTTATATCTACAGCTCAGGTTGAGATCTGACTCCAAAGTCTCTATATTTTTCTTTCTGGTACCCTACCCACTTAATTTTTTCCTACTGCTTGCTAATACCTTAGGCCAGTAGGGGTTTGCCATGGCTTAATAAGCACTGCACAACCATGCTGGAAGAACACATAGTAATGAGGCCAATGCCTTCTGTGTTTTTTTAATATAAGGTATCTTCCCACTTCCTGTAAATGCAAACTTAATTAATACACTGAGAAAACGAATTATATTTAAATGAGAACTGAGCTTAAGCTGAATGGGAGCAAAAGGTCTTAAATGTCTTAAACACCTTCATAAAATTGGTTCTGTTATAAATTAAATGTTATCCATCCCGTTTACTTACTTATATGACTACATCACATGAATGTGAAATTAAGATTTTTCAAAATAATCACAAAGAAAGACAGAAATTTCCCATTAAGGTACTACACTTAACAGTAAATTGTTTAATGTCTATGCTGTTTTTTCGCTTTCCTTCTTCCTTTCATCCCTATTTGTAATAAGAGTTACAGTTACATTTGTAATAAGAGTTAATATTTTTGAAAATAGCAGATGTCACGAGTATAAACCCAAGGACAGTGGAGTAAAGTGCAATGCTTTCAAGTCCTCATTCATTCAACAAATACTGAAAACCTACACAGTGCCAGACCACGTGGCAGCTGCCTGGGATAGAACCAATGGCAAAACAGTGACTCTCTCTGACTTCCTGAAATGTACAATCCAATCAGGGGACAAAGACTTTAGACAAAGAGTCACACAAAGAGCAAAGTAGTTACTATCCTGCTTATGTCTCTAATGGAAAACAAAGCCATCTGGATTAACATAACTGGCAGTTTTTCTCTATTCTGAGGAGTCAAGGAAAGCCTGTGTTAAGAAAGTGATGTTTAAATTGAAATGTTAGCTAGATAATGAAGGATTGAATGTTACAGGTAAAGAGAACAGTTTTTATCATCCTTGGAAGGTGGGAAGGAACTCACAGCAGGAAGGGACAGAAGGATACCCAGAGATTTTAATGAAGGAGGTAGGAGGTCACCCAAGGAAACCTTGCTATCATCACAGAAAACTCAAAACAAAGTGGAGAAAATCAAAATGGCTCTCTCAGATTTAGCAGAGCAGCAACAAAACCAGCAGATTTTCTTTTTTCTATTTAAAATTTAAAATTTCAGAGGCAGAGAGAAACAGAAACAACAGCAGGAAAGGAGAGTATCGATCTGCTGGTTCACTCCCAGTGTTGGCCCTGAAATTTGTGGACATTTGTGGAGTTAGGAACCTCATGTAAGTCTCCCAAAGCCTACACCGTCACTGCTGCCTCCCAGAGTCTGCATTACCAGGAAACTGGGCTCAGGGTCTAAAACTGGGAATCAAACCCAGGTATACCAGTGTGAGTCACAAGTGTCTTAATGGATATTTCAACCACTAGGCTAAATACCCACCCCATAATTTTGAAAGTAATACCAAAGAATTCAAAATGTTCAGAAGATCTTCCTAGGACTATAACAAGGATTAGAAACTAACTTTTCTCCACTTTCCCGTTTTCATTTTTTCAGTAATTTCTTCATAACTATTCTTGAAAACAAGAATAAATGGAAGTCAGTATTAAACAAGAGCTTATAGGCCGGCGCCGTGGCTCAATAGGCTAATCCTCCACCTTGCGGCGCCGGCACACCGGGTTCTAGTCCCGGTCGGGGCGCCGGATTCTGTCCCGGTTGCCCCTCTTCCAGGCCAGCTCTCTGCTATGGCCAGGGAGTGCAGTGGAGGATGGCCCAGGTGCTTGGGCCCTGCACCCCATGGGAGACCAGGAAAAGCACCTGGCTCCTGGCTCCTGCCAGGATCAGCGCGGTGCGCCGGCTGCAGCGGCGGCCATTGGAGGGTGAACCAACGGCAAAGGAAGACCTTTCTCTCTGTCTCTCTCTCTCACTGTCCACTCTGCCTGTCAAAAAAAAAAAAAAAAAAAAAAAAAAAAAAAAAAAAAAAAAAAAAAAAACAAGAGCTTATAAGATTTTAAATCTAACTATCAAAGAGAAAGGCAAATAATGTTTTACTTGCTCTGTACACTAAAAAGGTAAAAAAAATGCTTGTAGAAGCAGCATTCTTTATTATGAGCATTCTTTTCTCATTGTGATAAAATATTTTATCACATGATGCTAAAATAGGAGATTTTGATTATTATGGTAAATAACAGACTAAAAAATAAAATAGAAAGACAAAATGTCGACAATCCAATATTAACTTCTGTAAATTTATCAATAGTGAGCATTTGTTAGCTAGCTATTCTTAACTGTGTGTAAGTCATTGTTCTAAGACCCCTATATCTATTTTATTATACTATCCTCACATTTAAAAGATAAAGAACAGGGAAATAACTTCCTCAAAGGAACAGCTAATAATCGGTAGATAAGTCCCCAAATACATTTCCAGGTAGTCTGAATGAGAAACAACAATTTCAGGTATATCCTTATTCTGCAGTTCTGGTAAATGGTTTAGACGCACTATTTAACTGTCTCTCCACAGAAACATCCTAAGAATGACATTATTGTCCTCATTTTTTTTTTAAGGAAGAAAACACATTCACAGATAAATGGTGTCAACTAATGTATGATTGGGATAAGATTGAAATGCATTCTACCTATATACAGTATGCTATCAATTACCACTAATAAAGACGTATCCTTTTAGATTATACCTTTTTGTATAACAAGACTGATATAGTATGATTTTAATATAATAATGACCATTAGTTGTCAAAAACAAACTAGTGACCTAAAAAAAAATCCCATTAGCAGTAAACAATAGTTGGGTTCATTTTAATAGGAGAGTAAAGACAAACTCAGGGCAGAATATTCTCACAACTTTGATCATACACATAATGCATATAATTTTAAATACAGCATAAAGTAGTTTACAACTATTCACAGTAGCCTATCAAAATGAGCCAACTGTACCAAAGTGTAGGGAATCTCACTGAAAGGCAAATGTGGCAGATACACACTAAAGAGGAACCTAAGCAGCTAAGGCAAATGGTCTATAAAAGTATAATATTCAACAATAAAAATGGAGACTGTCAAAAGCCTATCTCATAATTCAGTTTTCTCTAATGTTTATCTTTGACAAATGAACTAAAAATCAATCCCTGGAAAAAGGACATTTTCTGCAACAAATGGTGCTAGGAAAATTGGATCTTTATGTACAGACGTATGAAACAAGACCCCTATCTTACATCTTATACAAAAATCAAATCAAGATAGATCAAGGATCTATGATCTGATGCCATCAAATTACTAGAAGAAATCATGGTGGAAAACTCTGCAAGACATTGGCAAAGGAAAAGACTTCATGGAAAAGACCCCAGAAGCCCAGGCAATCAAAACAAAAAGACAAGTGGGATTGCATCAAGATAAGAAGCTTCTGCACAGCAAAGGAAGCACCCAAAATGAAGAGGCAACCTACAGAATAGTAGAAAACATTTACAAGCTATGTAACTAATAAAGGATTAATATCCAGTATCTATAAAGAGCTGAAGAAACTCAAGCATGAAACAATCCAATTAAGATATGGAAAAAGGACATGAACAGGCATTTTTCAAAGATGAGATTCAGTAGGCTTAACTTTAGAAGCCTACTATATTTGTGTAATACGCTTGTCATTTTTAGCCTTTGCTTATAATCCTTTGGAACTATGGTATTCCTACTTTTTACTTGTGGACTATTATGGCTAGTGGTGAATTAAGTTTCTGATGATATAAAGGATTGAAATTATGTCTTTGCAAAAATCTTTTATAAAAGGAAGTTGAGGGATTGAGGGCAAGCAATCTGGAGAGAATTTCTGTTCTCATTATATTAATTAAAAAAAAAAGTGGAGTATATTGCTCCCCTTCCCTGGAATGGAGGCTGGCTTAAAAATTTGCTTTACCAATTCAAAGTGGAAGAATTGAAAATCTAGTTCTGAGGCTAGATCATGGAAAGTACTTAAACTTCTGCTGGGGCCCCTTGGAACCTGTTTTGGGAAAAATTAGCTACCATGTAAGAAGTCCAAGTCACATGGAAAAGACATGAAAAATTAAACATCATTTGATAAAGGAAAGAAACAAAGAAGCACCCACACACCCACCATTTGTATGAAGAACCTCTCTTATAAGTAGATTCCCCAAGTACTCGGTATATGCTACATAGCTCACAGTTGAACTACACAGCCAAGGTCCTGGCAAATTCCTGTCCCACAAATTCACAAAGCCTACCATATGATAATGGCAGTCACACCATTCAATAGCCCATACTCCATAGTGCTAACATGATCAGTAGGGCTATAACTTCCACACACTTGTAGTATACACACAATGGCAGGACCCACATGACCTGAAGACCTCACAGTTGACAATACTTATTTGATGAGGTTTACAGGGTCTGATAAAGAATGTGAGTATATCTGTAACTTGAAAATAGGAACCACATGAACTGAGTTTAGGAGCCTATTACATTTGCGTGGCTTGTAGATATGGGCCTACCATATAACATAAAGGTCTTTGAGGTTGCTGAATACATTGAACACTCAGGGTTATAAGCCACAATGCCCAGTTCCCTGGGACAGGCTGAGTCTGCTTCATGGTAATACTATGGAATGACAGTAGGTACCCCTGGCATCTACATGGCTCCATGGACCACCCTGTTCACACAACTTGGAAATGTGAGCTGGCCGACAATTAGACCCCATCTCCACGTGACAGCAAGAGCACACAAATTTTAGCTGCCTCTACCTTTTCTAAAAAGAAATTTTTATATTTTTTTCTATTAACACGGGAAATCAAGATATACTAGTTATTAATATTAATCATAATCACATTATTTTAAGCCATTTTAGATTGCCAACTTCAGAATATTTTATGCAACAAAAAATAACCAGAACAAGATGTAAAGGATACTAGATGCCACACCACTTCAAGAGCAGGAATGCAAAAATCCATAATACTGTATGATAGAACATCTCTTTAACAGAGAGAGAACACAAACAGAAAATGTGGTCCAAGAGTGATGGTTATTTGAAGGACAAATGGAAAAAAGTGTAAATGAGCAAGCTATTCTAGGAACTTGCAGACCACATAATATTAAAGAAGTAATTCACTCACTTTGTCTACTTACATGATTTCCATTCTGTTTCACTTTTGCAATAAAGGCAAGCAATATTTACAGAGAATTACAAACTATCATAAGCATTTAAAGAGCAGAGTAGCTTATGGCAATTTAAGGGTGTGAATGCCATTTATGAGTTATGGTGTAGTCAATAATACTACCATGGAAAGATACCTGCAATTTATGGCAATTTGAAGAAAAATGAGGTCTGAGCACTTTCAATTAAGCTTCTAGAAATCTAAATTTCATGAAAGTTGTCTATTTTCCTGAATATGTGCTTATGAATAGGTCGGTTCTACTATATGAAACACAGCTCGATTAGTAATATAATTACCTTGCAAATAATAGTATGGTCACCAAAGCATGGTCAATACTATACTTTAAAAAAGGGAACAAGAACATCTCACACTCATGATATCTCAGACTATGTCCCCTGTATGTTGGCATCTAAGTCTTTAAAGTATGATATATCAAGTGTCATTTTATTGTATTCCACAAAAGCATTATTAGTGCATTTCTCAAAAGAATAATGTAGTACAGTATTCATGAGTCCTATAAATGACAATCTTTACCCTATGGCTTATCTATGATTTACCTAAATCAATCAGTGTACAACTCTGAAGAATCCAGATCTGAATGAAATAGCATGTGTTAACATGGATATATTTACAAGAACAAGAAAACAAATGCTAAGACTTACCTACACACATTCCTGGGCTATTTCCCCTGTTAATAAACTTCATCAGAAAGTGACAGTTGAAACAAAGGTACAAAGCTTCCTTTTATTAATCAAGAAGGGCCCTACTTGAAAACATCCATTGTTGGGTTGGTAAAGTATGAGGAGTCTTCAAAGTGTTCAGGAAAAGTATATATTAAAAACACATATATGGATTCCAAAAATGTTTGCTCTAAGATAAATATACATTAATAACATTTTTCCACAGGTTTCTTTTAGTACCTACATATTACAGCTTTCTCTGGATATTGAGGGTCTGGATGAATTGATGATGATCAGGTCAATCAACCTTTCTTTTTGGATTTGTTTGTATGCAAGGCCAAGAGATTTAACCTAAGGTTTCATGTTATTAAACTTAATTTTCTTGGAGTGTAGGTCTCAAGTGAGATTTCTGTCAGCTTGATATACAGGTCTATCAACTGGTTCAGGGACTCTCTATGGTTGATACCAAGTTCTCTTTGTGAATCTGCCAATTCTTCTTTAAAAGATGTCAATTCTGTCTGTCTCCTCCTCTTCCTCTCTCTCCTTTGAATCCAAAAACCCTAAAGGTTTTCCTGTAAGAAACCTCAAAAAAATTTAAGCCATATCAATAAAACCATACTGCATTTATTAGAAGGGCACCTATTTCAAAGCAAGTATGGGTTAGCAAACTATGAAACTATTTCTACTTCTGAGGCACTAAGAATGTGTAGCTGGCTTCACTGCTAACCTGTGATAAGCATACCTATCTTAGGTACTCTATGAATTCAGAGCCCTTAATGACTAGAACATCCAGAATCTACAGTACAGAAATGTCAAAGTAAAGAAGTTGGATGGGACTGACAGAGGAAAACACATATGCATGCACATATACAGAAGACTAGAGAGAGGAAAATGAAAGAGGAAAAGATAGAAAAGAATATTTCAAAGAGAGGTGTGGACAAGGCAAAGCAAGAGAGCTTTTGACAAGATAAAAAGCCTTAAATATATTTATTTAGAATGCAATGAAATCCCAGAAACCAAATTCTAAGCTGTACATTTTCTACATCAATCATACACATTCATAAAGCTATGATTTATTTGTACTTACACAGGAAACATCCAAATGGGAATGGCATCCCGAGGCATATTATATTAAAACAAGGTATAGCAATACTGCAAAGTATGCACAAAATGGTACGAGTTTAAGCAAATCAAGTATAATTTCATATTATCATACAGCCTTTCTGCTGTATGTCTTTGTTCCACAAATTAAAACAAGAGCACCTGATTTTCTTCCAATATATCTTTCTAAATTATCAGACTGAGTATCTGAATTTAAAGTTGAATTAACAATTTGGGGCCCGCCCTGTGGCATAATGAGTAAAGCCACCATGTGCAGTGCCAGCATCCCATATGGGCACTAGTTTGTGCCCCGGCTGCTCCACTTCAGATCCAGCTCTTTGCTATGGTCTGGAAAAGCAGTAGAAGATGGCCCAAGTCCTTGGGCCCTTGTACCCATGTGGGAGACCCAAAGAAGCTCCTGGCTACTGGCTTCAGACTGGTGCAGCTCCAACACTTGCAGCCAATTGGGGAGTGAAGCAGCGGATGGAAGACCTCTCTCTCTCTCTGCCTCTCCTTCTCTCTCTGTGTAACTCTGACTTTCAAATAAATAAATCTTTAAAGTTGAATTAACAATTTGAATTAGACACAAAAAATCTCTTCTAGATGACATAAAAGTATTACAATTGTAGAACATATAATATGAATGATACATTGTCTTTTGCACAGCATAAGCAGTGAGTTGACAATGCCTATTAAATCACATTTCTAAGGAAATATTTCTCATTAATATATTTCTTAAATGTTTAAGTAATACAAGAAACACTACCTGCTTCCCATATCTGAAGGTGAACTTGATGAAGTACAATACAGAAAAGATTCTGCATCAGGAAATAATCTGTAGTTTTAGTCCTCGTTTTGTAATGTACTAGCTTTATTATGAGTCAATCATCCATCTCTAACTTCATATTCCCCATCTGAACTAGGTCAATTTAAAGGTTCTTCCTAGTTAAAACATGCTCAGAAGATAATGAACATATTTGAAGATTTTACTCACAGATTTGAGCATAAAGAGTGAATAAAGTAATATAATTTCTTGTGGTCATATTTACTTCCTGGACTTAATTGAGTGAGTTAGGAATTCTGGGGTACCCTAATTTACCAGTGAACACAAAATAATTCATTGAAAATGTGTTGGTAAGGAGATAGCCACAGGTAAATTTGCTTTTATTAGATTTTTCTCAGTTTTGAAAAAAATGCTTATTGTATTAATGAAAACATGTAAGGAATTTTCCAACATTAGTAACTCTTCAAACCAAGCATTAGCAACATACACAAGGGACATTCTCACATTTTAGCTCCCTACCCCCATTACATATGGATTGTTTTCCACATGTAATAGGGTTTTACAAAAGTACTAATTACTAGATGCAATTTGACTAAATAAAGTAGTCAAACATGCACATTATCTGGTGCAAATTATTCTGTATGTAACACTACAGATGCATATCCAGAGCTAGTGTTTGCTATTTTGAATAAGAAACACAAAGGAAACAATACTGTTTCCATTAAATGAGATGAAGTACATATAACACTCTTTGAATGTTAACTGATTGCCTTTTGTAATTAGTGATCATGCACAGTAATAAAGAATAGCACTATTTCTCCGAGTATACTGACAAATAGCCATGTCTGGATGACACAAACTAAATATCCCCAGCTGCTAAAAACCGCAGGAGATAATTGGTGGCTCCACACATTAATCAACAAAGCCTCTATGACCATCTCAATCTATCTTGGAAAAGGTATTGTTTCTGCTATTTTCAACCCTTTAGAAAATATTTTACGATGATTAGCAACCCAAGGACAGATTTTTCTTTATTATCTGTGTTTGCTCATATGGCAAAGATCCAGGAATTTTTGCTGGCTTTGCTTCATTTCAGATAAACATTTCAGGAGAAAAAGGCTGACATTTTTGTTCTATTTCCCTTTAATAGTGGGAAAATTCCACATAGAACAGGTAGAATGTAGGAAGACTGAACTATCAGTAAAATAAACCTATACTATACTCACTGTATGACACGTACATGTCATCATTAAAGAAAGAGCTCATGTGTTTTTTTTCAGGCTTTTTTGGCCAATAACATAACCTTTCTCAACTGTAGCAGAACTTGCAAATGTGAGATGAACGAGTAAGAGAGTGAGTGATTCCTGTCCATCAAAAAGGGTCGCTGCCAAACTCCTATAACAAAAGACAGGTTAACAAGAGAAAAGGATAACAAATTTATTTGATCACAGTTTTAGGTGACCTGAGACCATTTAGATTGAAAATCCAAAGACCCAAAGTGAACCATACACTTTTGTGCTTAAGTTCAATGAAGCAGAGAGAGTCATGTAGAAATATGATGGAACAAAACAGATATGACCTAACAGTAATTGCCCGAGTACAGAAATCTAGCAAAGCCTGTCCAGATTCTTCTTGGTCCCTCAGTTACAGCATTTCTTCCTCCAAGGTAAGCGTTGGTACTACTGAAATGGGCATCTTAGTCCTACCATCAAAAAAGTTGGTTGGGAATTTCTTTAGGGCAAGCTCCAAGACACAAAGCTGAGGGTAAATTATTTTTAGACTATGTCTTGTCTTGGGCAAAAGTGGTTCCAGGTTCTATCTCTTTGGGAAAGAGAAATTTCAGTTTCTTTGGTTTGCCATGGGTGGGTGGGATAGAAAGTAGAGAGGGAGGGGCTGGTACAGTAGCTGTGCTGGTTAAACTGCCGCCTGCAATGCCGGCATCCCATGTGGGCACCGAGTCGATTCCTGACACCTCCACTTCTGATTCAGCTCAAGTGCTAATGTGCCTGGAAAAAGCAACTGAAGATGGCTCAAACTCTTGGGGCCCTGCACTCATGTGGGAGACCTGGAAGAAGCTCCTGGCTTCAGCCTGGCCCAGCCCTGGCCATTGCAGCCACTTCGGGAGTAAATCAGCAGTTGAAGATCTAACTCTAACTTTCAAATAAAAAATAAATCTCAAAAACACAGAAAGTGGAGAGGAAAACAGGAAGATAGGAGAAGGTCAGAGAATAATTTTGATTCTGAAGCCCTTACCTTGTTTTCTGAGGCACAGCAGAAATAATGAAAATAATAATACTTAGTTTACAGGTATACTGTGATGGTTATTAACAAGGTTCCTTTGCTTAACTACAGTCTGGTCTCTAAAACTTCTTGTAGGCCCTTTTTATGCACTTCCTTGTAAAAATACTTTTTAGCATACTAAGTTGGTTTCACAAGCACCACCCTGCTGCCCAACACCACACACGCTTGACATCTGATAGAGCTAATCATTCTGTACTATCACTTGGGGTGACATCCAATTATACCCTGGCCTGTCTTCAGCAAGACCCCTGTTAAATCAGTTTTGACAGAATCCTCCTTATCCCTAGTCTCAGTAATTTTCCACACACCAGTGCCCACTCTACTCCTCAAAATTCCTATTTACCCAGGATATATTCAGAATTGAGCCCAAACTTTATCCCTACTACAAGACCCTTTTGCTACCAAAACGGTCCTGAATGTCTTCCTTACCAGGCTTTCACGAATATAGTTGAATATTTTTTGTTTATCATACAGGTTTGTATTGTAAACTTCCTGTTATAGAATATGGACTGGGGGATGGCACAGTAGGCTAATCCTCTGTCTGCAGCACCGGCATCCCATATGGGCGCCAGTTCCAGTCCTGGCTGCTCCTCTTCCATTCCAATCCAGCTCTCTGCTATGGCCTGGGAAAGCAGTGGAAGATGGCCCAAGTGCTTGGGCCCCTGCAACCACATGTGAGACCAGAAAGAAGCTCCTGGCTTCAGATCGGCGCAGCTCCGACCGTTGCGGCCATTTGGGGAGTGAACCAGCAGAAGGAAGACCTTTCTCTCTGTCTCTTCCTCTCACTGTCTGTAACTCTACCTCTCAAATAAATACATAAAATCTTAAAAAAAAATAATTTGAACTAGGGGCTGGCATTGTGGTACAGAAAGTTAACCTGCCACTTGAGACCAAAGCATCACACATTCAAGTGAAGATTTGAGACCTGGCTGCTTGACTTTCAATTCAACTCCCTGCTAATATGCCTGGAAAACAGCTCAAGTGTCTGGGCCACAGCCACCCAAGAGAGAGACTTGAATGAACCTCCTAGCTCCCAGCTTTGGCCAGGCCCAGCACTGACTGTTGCCACCATTTAGGGAATGAACCAGCAGATGGACGATCTCCCTCTATCTGTCCCAACCCCCCACCTACCTTTTCAAATAAACATTTTTAATAAAAGAATATGAACTAAAAAACAGTAGTTCTTAATAATTCTGCAATGCCACCAAAATTATATATTTTCCAAATAAAGACACTTTTATAAATATTCATTTTGTTCTCTCCTTCATATATATTGTTTTTTTAATTTTTTATTACAGATATGGTCAGATGAAAACTTTCTCTCAATAAAATCACACATAATATTGTTTATTTGCTAAGATATTAAATATATTATCATAATCATTACCATAACTAAGATAACACTAAAGACTATACAGACCATATTTTACATGCATATTTTCTAGTAGATCCCATCTTCCCAAACTGAACAATAAAAGCTCAGTAAACCTTTATGTTTCCCTTTTATTTTCATCCTGAATATAACAGAATTTTGCTAGCTTAGTGCCTGCTAGCACAACTATCTGGGATAGACAATCTACTCATTGGATATGAATGGAAAGATCTGACTTCTCTATAAAATGAGAGAAATAGTGTTTGTTCTTTTATTCCTTCCAATTCTTCTGGAAACTTCCATATGCATATGCATGACAGCTGGCATGCATACTAACAGTTGTAAATATTTGTATTCTCAACCTTCATCCCACAGTTTGTTTTTTATAATTTTCACACTCCCTACACATTTTAATATCATAGAACCCCTCTGAGAATAGCTTCATCTTAAATCTGCATATATGCAGTTGGAATAATATACTGTCTTTGAAGACCAATATCTGTAGTGAAATCTTCATATAAACTGTACTCTTTGTTACTGGGGAAATATATATATGGTATACCACTTTGTCATACTTTTGCTATTGTTCATGATGAATTTTTTAGTGTTTCTCTATGGCTATTAGAAAGTTAAACCAAAGACATTAAACAATTGTACAGGGAATCTGATAAAGTTTTTCTATTAAGATGAAATATTTGGAAGATGACCGCTGAACCAACATTTTAAACATGATTTTGCTCTTAGAGATAAATGGACATTTATCAAATTCTTATTAAGATGATTTAAAACAAGAAAAATGATAAATACATCATAAAGAGGATTGAACTTTTTCTAGCAAAGTAACATTCATCATTTCACTCTTCTTCCACTCACTCCTGTTTCCTGTTCAATTAACACCTTTGAATTTGAATGTTTTGCTTAGTCATCCTAATCAGGTAAGATGAATGAAATCAATACTCCTAAAGGAAAAATGAGTTCACTAATATTTGCATTTATTTGCTTTCTTTCTTTCTGACACCAATCTGTTACCATACTGCATAATTTTCAAATGACTACAATGTTCTCTGCTTAAAAAAAAATCAATAGAATTTTTAGCTATTTCTTCCTTTATAAAATTGAAATACCTCATTAATGGCAATACTACAGAACAAAGAGATACCAATATAAGGAGCTTTAGAGAGGAATAATACTGACAATATTAATGGCTTATCAAAAACAAATTAGGACAGGCTAGTGTTTTAACAAATGATTGCATGCAATGAATATGTGACTGAACTTTTAAAGGTGATGTCACTGTTTCTTAAATAAATTCTTATTGTGGTAATTTATTTTCTTGACACTACAATCGGTTTTTGTGGCTCCAAATTGATATATCCTTGTAAAGTTGTTAACATTGGCATTTTTTATAAATTAAAATATAAATGCCTTTGCATGCTGTTTGGATATAATTTGTTCTCTTCATACAGTTATATCCAATGTTAAAGTACTATATAACTACAACTGGAAAATAACCTCAATACTTACAAGAAGAATTAGTACATTTCATTTTTATAACTGAATTTAATAACTCAAACTGTAATTTCTGTATTAAAACCTTTCATGGGAATTAAGAAAAATACATTAATTCACATTAAACTAAGTAAAAATTAACATAAATATTGATTTTACATTGCTTCAATAACTTTAATATTAAATTTAAAATTCCAAATTATTCTATTCTTTTGTTTTAAACATCAATGCCTTTTATCACTCATTTGTATTATTATATCATAAAAATGAGCTGATCTTTCCCCTGGCAAAGATTTCTTGTTTCCAAAATGTACTTCATTATGCAGTAAAAAAGCATAAAACAATGATGATTTTTACAGAGATAATTATCTTTAGGGGAAAAATATGGATGGGAAAAAAATCAGAAGATAGTTTCAATTATCAAATGATCATTCAGATAATCGCTGTGGCTAGCACAAGTGCAACACTCCTTTCTGACACCCACCCATCCAGGCCACGTTCCTGGTGACATGTCTTTTTCTTCAGTTGAATATGCCAGAGAATATGTTTGTAAGGATTCAGTAAAGTTTGCCTTTCATTACCATGATATTCTCACTCAGGCAGTACTATGGTTTCCACAAGGAAAGGCCCTCTACCTCCAAACCTTGCTCCCAACAACCAAAGTTTAAGTTTAATATGGCAGAAAAGTTGCACTACACACACACACACACACACACACACACACTTTTCTGAAATGTAGATATGACTCGAATTTTCCCAGGACTTTTCAATATGCGTTACATAAAAGGTCATAATATAAACACTCAAATTTCATTAGCTTATTACACTCACCTGATGTTTTCTAGACCCCCATTACTCCCTCTCCCCCCAGTTGCATCAGTAATTCTTGGAGGTCCCGCCCCAGCCATGCCATCACATGACAATTTTATTTTTCTCATATTTGAATCCCTTTGTTCCAGTACTTCCCTAGCTAAAAACACAGATGCTATCTCTTTTGGCAATGCTATCTCCCTATGCTCTTCAAAGCTGAATAACATTTTAACATATAAAAATATCCCTATCTGAATTCCGGCCTCACTACTCTATTGTAAGATTAAACTATGGTTTGCTCCAAGCAATAGTAAAAGAAATGCCTTTCTCCAAACATTTAACATACTAAGGCTTGTATCCCCCAATTCTCTGGGATTCCCATATGAATAAAGTTGCATCTAATTCTGTCTGCATGCTCTCCATCAATATGACTTCAAACCATCCCTTCCATATTCCAAAGGATCTTCAGGTCAACTCAACTTCTTTCTCTTTTACCTACAAAACTACTCAGATCAGAAGAAGGCAGACAATGTCATACCTGTCTCACCATTTCCTACAAGTCCACAAATTCTCATCTGTAATTTCAAAATTCAAAATTCTTTCTGTAACTTGCTACTTGATTCATACAGTCCATTTGGCAAAGTTTGAACTTACCAAATGTAAAGACAATGTATAACTTATGTTTCCCATCTAATGTAAATATTTGAACATTTGAGGACATATTAATTTTTATTAGTATGAGGTGCTGTTTCATACCAATTTGAGCTACTTCCAATATTAGAATATGCTCCATATTACTTCACTAAAAGACTTCTGAATTAGGACTGGCACTGTGGCAAAGCTGGTTAAGCTCCCACCTGCCATAGAGACATCCCACATAGGAGTGCTGTTTGGAGTTCTATTTGTCCAGCTTCCAATCCAGCTCCCTGCTAATGTACCTGAGAAGGCAGTGGAAGATGGCTCAAGTACTTGGGCCTCTGCCACACACTTGGGAGACCCAGATGGAGTTCCAGGCTGCCCAGACCTGACACTAAAGTCATCTGGGGAGTGAGCCAACAGGTGGAAAATCTGTGTGTGTGTGCATGCACATGTGTGTCTCCTTGTCACTCTGCCCTTAAAACAAATACTTAAAAACTTATCAATTACAAAATACATCTATCTCCATTAGATATAGAACCTGTACTCATATTTTGCAATTAAAAGTACATTATTTTTTCCATGAAAGGATAAATTTGAAACAGGAAAAACCTGCTGAAAGAGATGAGACTCTCCAGCATGAAGTCCTTCATTTACTCATCCATCTGAAAAATGTTTATTGAAAATTTTAATCTGCTCTCTGGCTTAAAACACAATACATATTCCCAGTGCCTTATGTATACTCATTCATTGATCACTATGATTGATTATTGTTGCTGTTGTTCCAATTATTAAACAACACATCAACCAGTGATCAATCTTTCAAAACTGGTCACTCGTAAACACTAGATATTTAGTTGTTTTCAATGACTAGTAATGCAAATGTTAAAAATAGTACACAAATTAAAAAAGCCTTCTGTTCTGGTCTTTGATTAAAGTATGTTTTTGAAAGTCACTTTAATTCAGTGACATTTTAAATTGCTCCAGATTTGGTCACCTTTTTCAATTGACCTAGTATCTTTACAGCATGTAAGTTTATTTTCTTTTTTGTTTCACTCCCTAGATGGCCGCAACATCTGGAGCTGTGAGGATCTGAAGCCAGGAGCCAGAAGCTTCTTTGGGGGTCTCCTACGTGGGTGCAAGGACCCAAGGACTTGGGCCATCTTCTACTGCTTTCCCAGGCCATAGCAGAGAGCTAGATCGGAAGTGCAGCAGCTAGGACTCATGTTCCATACATGACTCTTAGATCTAGGTGGCTCATATGGGATGCCCACACTGCAGGCAGTGGCTTTACCTGCTACACCACAGTACTAGCCCCAAAGTTAATGTTCTTTATAATCAATGGTTAGAATTATTTCATATTTCTCTTAAAATAAGATTTTAAATCCCCAAAATGAACTAGGGATTCCATCTAAGAAGTGATCTAACAAATGTATCCTAGAAGTAACTAGGAGTTCGTATTTTTTCTCAGCACTAGATAACATTAAGAACTGTTTTATAGTACTTGCCAGTTTCTTATGGGTGTGGGAACATAACCTGAGGATTAGTTGATGAAATTATTGTGGAGCATACACTATCTTCTAATTAAAATAGTGGTTTCTTCAAGCCAACACAAGTGCAGCTTACATCTGTAATCTGTATGTGTGCTTTTTAAAAGTTCTCTCATAAGAATATTTGACAAATTCAGTAATGTTATTATTTTTTATTTTGTAATCCTCAAAGCCATCTGAAATAATTAAGGCATGTATGTTTTCTGCAATTTATAAGTGAAGAAATGACAGTCTTTGCCTCAGTAGAGATAGGTATCTTTTGCAGAGAGGGGTCAGGCACTAGAACACAACCTCCTTGTTTTACATACCTTCCTTCTCTTTCCCACATAGTGACATTCCCGTAAATCCAATTGCAATATCAGTATCAATAATTATGTTGTTTATAAATTACTTTCTTGCTCAGTAAATGACTTTCCTTCACCTTAACATTGGTGCCAAATGATGATTATCCTATGACATTATTCAGTACTACAGGCATTATCTCATAATTAACCACCAGTTATATTTCTCTACCAGTTTTATGTACTGCATTTTATTGCATCATTAGACTTTATTTTTATATTCATAATTGCTGGTAAGTGAACTTTTCTAACATGAAAGTAGAATTTAGTCATTAAAAATGGATAAAATCTTGGAGGCAGAATGTTAAGTAATTATTTCATTTGCAGTTGTTAGATAGATAACAGGGATCCAATTAAAATGTATATTACCTCTTGTAATTTGGAAATAGATCCTCTGATAGAGAATACCTACTATGGTGTTAAGCAATGAACTGGGAGTTATGCTTGTGAATAGTACCAAATTAGCAAAGAACAGAATCTTCATTTTCATTTTTTATAGAAATTGAAGATAACTTTTCAAAAACTTTTATGAAGTGGACAATTCATTAAAAAAAGGTACTCATAAGAGTCATAAGAGTAGTAAACTTATTAGCATCCTGTGAGAGAAACAGTTCTATAAAGATACTTCTATATTTCAACATCCATATTCACAGTGGTTAGAAAACCCTATTCCTACAAGTGTATGCTTCTGTGGTTTCTACTAGTAGATGTAATAATGATGCCACTGCTGTCAATTCAACTAGCAAAAAAAAAATCTGTACCCACTATATTCACATTTAGGCAGTCACAAGTTACTTTACACCAAAGGTGGACATCCTAGACATTATGTCAGACGTTGCTAGGGAATCAAATATAAAGCCAACACTATACCTAGGAATGTCCAAAGATCTTACAATCAACTGTAAAATAATCCAAGAAGGTGATGTTATATGTATGCAGAAACCCAGTGATTCAGGCTAACAATGAACTTTATCAATAATTAGCCTTGGAAGATGGACAGATATCTAATATATGAATATAAAAAAATAAAAGGAGTGAATGCGGGGCCGGCACTGTGGCTCAGCGGGTTAACGCCCTGGCATCCCATATGGGTGCTGGTTCTAGTCCTGGCTACTCCACTTCCGATGTAGCTCTCTGCTATGGCCTGGGAAAGCAGTGAAAGATGGCCTAAGTCCGTGGGCCCCTGCATCCGTATGGGAGACCTGGAAGAAGCTCCTGGCTCCTGATCAAAACAGCTCCAGCCGTTATGGTCATCTGGAGAGTGACGATTCTCTCTCTCTCTCTCTCTCTCTCTCTCTCTCTCTCTCTCTGCCTATCCTCTCTCTGTGTAACTCTGTCTTTCAAATAATTTTTTTTTAAAAAAATGGAGTGAATGTATTGTAGTAGAAAAACATGGGTATAACAAAAATCCAGTTTAACTAGACTGTAAAAAAAAAAAAAGTTAACTATGTTAACTCCTTTCAGAAATGTAACAAAACTGCTAAGAGTAGATAAAATAAGCTATTTAAATAGTGAAATGTAAGTTATAATTTTGTTTCTTTGAAACTATAAAATCACACATTGCTTTTTAAGAATGAAGAAAAGACAAAGAAAAATATGGACACTTTGGAAAACCTCTTCTGATTAACACACGGTTCAATCAAATCATGCCTTCTGTTTGTAGCTGTTACTTTCCTGGTAGTCTATTCTCAGTTTATTTATGCAAACCTTCCTTTCCTTGTTCATTATTTAAGTTCTAGATAGTTGTGCACTTCCTTTCATAACTGATTGCATGACATCAATGCAAAGTCTCCCTTTTTCTCTCTAAAAATCATGCAGTTGTTTTGACTTTCCAACAAACACTATCGTTTGTAACTCTTCTCTCCTTTGGTTAAGAATTAATGTGGGTATATAGGGCAGCAGTAATACTAGTTACAGTAAGACAAATGTGTCTTAGTACTCAATAATGATTCAGGCCTATGGATTAATTATGTGTGTGATGGGGCTGCATTTATCACCACCATACACTGTTTCTTCTTGCCCATCATCTTCATTCTTTTCTACGTAGACTCTGCGTCCAGAGTGTAGAATATGAAAATGTGGGCTTGCTTCTAGATCTACTCCCAATACTCACTAGTTTCATGGTGTCAGCAATGGACCACTTTTAATTTTCTAGACTTTTATTTCAATGTTTCGGGAACCAGAATAAACAGTCTATAACCAAGACATCAGATATGAAATAAACATGACTTTCCTCAACACACATTGAGCCCAAGATCAGCCTTAACAGGTCTCTACAGAGATGCATAGTGGTTTCGGTGCTGCATGTTATCTTTTATTCCAATCCGCAACCACCATTACTACCCATCTCTTTGCTGCTCTATTTCCTGGTAGCTGTCTTCTGGAAACTGAAATTATCCTTTCCTCCTTGCCAGATGACTTTCCATTTGGCTAAACATGAAGTACCAGGAGGAAATTTTAGGTTAATATAAGAAAAGGGTCAGAGTCCTTTCCCAAGCCATCCTATCTGTAGCACCGTGTCCACAGCCATACGTGAGCCCTCTCATTGAATACAGTACCTATCAGGCAGTGAGTAGTTCCTGCTTCGCTCAGCTGCTGTAAATCCTTCAGTTAGTGGTGGTAACAACAACTAAATGTTGTTATCCCTCATTTCTGAGGGACTCACATCTATCAGGTCTCTTCATTTCAACAATCTGGAATATATTATTTCTCACTGGGACCCTGACAGCTATCTCTAAGTCCCTTAGGATTTGACTCTACTTTCCTTGAGTTTATAACCAACTCTAAGGAACATCACAAAGTGGAGGGGAGTGGGGAGATGTCGAAATAGGAAAGGGAGCATCACTGCAACAAAGAGTTCCCATGAGCATTTTACAGGAATTAAAAGGTCTTGAGATAACTATAAGTATTAAAAAGGTTATCATTCTAGTGTGAAAATGGAGGCGGCAGCAGAATATCAGTACCAATGTAAGTTCAAATTTTGTGATTATCTAGTTTAGCCAGATAAAATTAAAAATTCAATTTAACGAAGATCATTTGTTTTGAGTTCATTTTCACCCATCAACTTTCTTGACAATATCTTGAGTTTCATATAAATACTTACAGAGGGGTAATATGCTTTCATGCGACTACAAGAATTTCAGCAATTTTTTTATTCTTAACCAGAAACTAATAAAAGTCAGTATGGTTGCTTTGTTGAGATTTAGTTAAACACAAGCACTCCCCTGAGAGATCTCTCTCCTTTAAGAGTGCTACCAACATCAGTCTTCTAAATTCAAAGCCCTTGACTGTCCGTATTTCTGTGTGCAGCTTGCATTTATTAGTTGAAAATTCTACACCCTGAAGAGTAACATGTGGTAGGCAAGGCCATCCTATACCAGTCGTGCTTCTTGGCAGGACCTAGAAACACAAACTTGATAATGTCTCACAGAAGGTCAGTTCTCATTGTATGCCAAAGTATCCAAAAAGTAAATGACCAAGCTTATTCCTTTTTTTTTTTTTAAGTTTTTCTTTATTCATTTGAGAGAGTTACAGAGAGAAGGAGAGACAGAGAAAAAGGTCTTCCATCTGTTAGTTCACTCCTCAAATGGCTTCAACGGCTGGAGCTGGGCCAATCCTAAACCACGAGCTTCTTCTGGGTCTCCCACATGGGAGCAGGGCCCCAAGCACTTGGGCCATCTTCTAGTGCTTTCTCAGGACATAGCAGAGGGCTAGATTGGAAGAGGAGCAGCTGGAACACAAACTGGCACCCAGATGGGATACCAGCACCACAGGTGGAGGTTTAGCCTACTATATCACAGCGCCAGCCACCTGTCTATTCCATTTTAATCATTAAATGGTGTTTGCAGTTCTGGTAAATAATGAGTGACGGTATCTCTAATACCATGAAAACAGTGTATTGTAGTCAAAAATTCAGTTAAGTCTATTGTTCTATGACAAATCATAATTATATAATATATATATAAGCTCTTCAACTTCTACACCAGTACTGATATTTAACATGTTTTTATCAGGGGCCGGCGCTGTGACGCAGCAGATTAACGTCCTGGCCTGAAGCGCCAGTTCGAGACCCAGATGCTCCACTTCCAATCCAGCTCTCTGCTGTGTGGCCTGGGAAAGCAGTGGAGGATGGCCCAGGTCTTTGGGCCCCTGCACCCGCATGGGAGACCCAGAGGAGGCTCCTGGCTCCTGATCAGCACAGCTCCGGCCAATGCGGCCAGTTGGGGAGTGAGCCATCAGATCAAGGACCTCTCTCTCTCTCTCTCTGCCCCTCCTCTCTCTGTGTAACTAACTTGCAAATAAATGGATAAATCTTTAAAAATAAATAAAAAATAAAATTTTTATCAGTCTGGTCCATTTACAATGACTTTGTCATTTAGTTTGTGACATTCTGTGTCAATATGTTAGTTAAAATACCATTCAGGTGGATGTTTCTGAGTACTCTGTGGGTGTTCAGGGGAACAGAGACAGGGACCCAATTTCTGTTGTTTAATCACCTTATTCCCAGACATTCTGTGTCTGCTGAAATTCTTCCTTAAGGATGAGAATGCTCAATCTGCAATGCCCAGAATATAGCCTCCTCACCCTGATCCTCTCCAAAAACTTCAGTTTCAAACCAAATCTTTGAAGTTAAATACATTAAGAAATATAATAACCTATTTTACCATAGGGCATAGTGCACAGTTATGAGAATAAAGCTTTTGAGAATCAAAACCCTTCTCTTAAAATCACTTGTAATGATTTAGGAATACATGAATCATGAACATTTGATTAACTTTCTCCACAGCAAGTGGCATATACTTTACAAGAAAAGCAAAAATGCTTGCAAAATTAGGCTTTGGGTTTTATGTAATAAAATTGTTGAAAATAGAGAAGTCAATGACAAATCATAAAGGGCACTTTAGTTTTTCAAAATTGTATGAGAAATTTGAAGAAACTGGCTAGTAAGCCATCATCCTCTTCTGTAACACACAAAGAAAATCTATTACTTATTCCTTATTCTTTGCCCATCCTTTCCCCTCAAAGTTTGCTTCTGTGAAATTTCGAATGACCTTCCAACAGTAACAGCTTAAGTGGCGACAGTGGCAGCAGCAGCAACTATCACAGATTTATTGATGAAATGCTATGCATTTCACATTTTGCTAAGCTGCTAGCAGTAAGTGAGTTGTTACCTCTTTCTTCAAGGCTCAGTGGCAGGTATCAGTATTTTTCTCAGTCTACAGATGAAGAAAAGGGAGGTCAAGAGTTATAAAAACCTTGTCAAAATTCTCATGGCTAATAGATTACTGCCCTTAGTTTCAAACATATGTCCATTTGCTTCTGGAATCTCTGCATTAAACCAGTATATAATTAGTATCTCACAGAGGTGAAGTTAGTGAAATTACCCTGATAGCTAGGAGAAAACAGGTAGTCTTCTCAATATTTATACATACTTATCATTTACTCAAGGTATATGGAACTGTAATTGTAACTTTACTAGGAATTCTAAGGGAAGGGACACTGAATCTATCAGTCTTACTTGCTGAGTCATTAGTTGGTGGCAAGTCATGGCCAGATCATTGAAATGTTCATAAAAAACTTTTGCTAGAATATTTTAAATCAATAAATTCCCATGTTGCAACATGAAGAATCTTCAAAAAGTTCATGGGAAGATGAAGTCAAAGCTCATTTTGATGCAAAAATTGTTTGAAGTACTTTGTTCCACAGTTTGCACTTTCCATGAACCTTTGGATGACACCTACAGTTCATTCAGGGTGCTCTAACAAAATGCCATATAGCATTTGTAAACATGAAATGCCTTTGTAAACAGAAATGTCTTTCTCAGAGTTCTGAAGTCTGAGAAGTTTAAGATACCAGCAGATTTAGTGGCAGAATTCCTGATTCAGAGATAGTTTTTCCTTTTTTTTATGGTGGAAATGGACGGGGGAATCTGTCAGGTCTCTAAGAGCATTCGTCCCATTCATAGAGGCACTGCTCTCATGACCTAATTGCCTCTGAAAGGACCTACTTCCTAATGTTATCACCTTACAGAATAGGACTTCAACACATATTTCTGAAGTACATATACATTTAGGCCACTGTAATGTATTTGGGGAATTCATATTGGGGTTTCTTTATTGCAAGAAGATTATATTCTAGGAGTCACAAAAGCTAGAGAGATGCACTTTCTACATACAGTATACTCCTGAACTGAGAACTCAGAGGAATGAATAAGCAACACTTATGTTGTCATTGGATATTAAAAAGCAGAATAAAGTGTAGAAATCCCTAGAAAATTGGACCTGTGTTTTACTGATGGTTATTTGAATGTAACCAGTTGTGTGACTTCAAACCAATCTACTTGTCTTTTCTGGATATCCAGTTTTTCAAACATCAAATCAGTATTAATACAGCATTATAATATCCCTGCTCTGCTCTTCTCTGCCCTGATTTGCCTAAAATTCCAATGACTTGGATATCTAATGACATGTCTGTAGGGCATATAGATGAGTAAGACTGCTTGTCCTTCAACTTCATACTTGGCCTACTCCAGTACATAACAGGAGCTAGAAAGTGTGGTTTATATTTTCATAGAAACAGAAATAACTTTATAAACAAATATCTAATGATCTCCAGCCAGAAAATGAGTCTGGTTTTATGAAAAGAGCATGATCATCAAGGGACACAAGTAAGTTTATGGAGAATGAAAAACTCCAGTCAGGAATCTCTTACCAACTCTCTTGGGCACAGAATGAGCTCATGAAAACCTCAAAAGGAATAAAGAAATCCCATCTGACATTTAGTTCAGACTTTATTAGTGAACATTTTTTTACTTGGGATATTCACATGTAAATTCCAGACTGCAGTTTCATTCTTTTACTCAATGGTTTCTAGTTATTGCCCAATTTATCATTAGCAGCTGTAAAAAAGTCAAATCCCAAGTCTTCAGGAGATGGGAAACTCACTACTCAGTGTGTCGGTATCTTGGGCCATGCCGACTTATAAGCCTGGATACCCAGTTGGCATCTTGGACTTGCTCCACCAAACAGTAAGTTTTATGTGGGCAGATTTGAAGCCTGGTAGATTTCATTTTTCCCTGAGAATATTTAATTACTGATCATTCTCCAATTAACTTGCTACAAAGACACTCAAACTTCAAGAAGCAGCACATCATAGTATTCTCTTTCCTCTGTTCCAAGTTTTGCAATTAGGTCTCTGCACAGTACTTTCACACAGAACAGTATCACACATAGTTTCACATAAACAGTCTGGGAAGCAGTGAACTATCCATCTACATGCAGCTGCACTAAGATTACATTTCATGATGACAGAAACTTTCCATGATGGCATGGAACTACAAAATCAAGGCATTCTTGTTAAAAGTAAAGACATTAGATGTTAAAATATTAAAATTCCAAATGGAATTCCTTAACTCAAGGAATTAAAAAATACTTCAAGTTCTATTCAGGTATCATAATCTTGATTTTAAAAGTGAAATATTTTTGTTCTAGACATGTCCTACATGTGTTAATGTATATAGATGTTGAAGTGTCTATATAACTCACTTAATGATACATTAAAACAAGAATAATCAGTCATACAATATTACTACCTTACAAAATTGTGTTGATTTAAACATCCCCATATACTCAAATCTTCAAAATTCACCAAAGCCTAGAAACCATTTATGCTCAATTATTTGACACAATTCTTTAAAATGAATACTAAAATATATACATGAGGACAATGTGCATTAACAATATATTGTTGTTTATAACAGTCACCTCAATATATTTTCTGGAACTCCAGTAAGTATTTAATTGCAATATTCCCATATTATGATTCAAAGCACTTTACACAAATCAACTGTTACTGCCTTCAGAGTTAAAGACTGTCATGAAGGATGGTGAGGACATATGTCACTTCGAGTTAACTTTCTTGGGATTTTGGTATTTGCATTGGAATATTACCCCCCAATGTCTCTGATCTGTATAATGCTAATTATATGCCACTATTAAAGCAGATTGCAAGAGACACTGACAGTTGGAAAGGCCTAATGACCAGCTGGATGGGAAAATTTCATGTTGTCAAAATGCTAAGTCTGCCAGGATTTTCACATGCCATTTATTTGATTCGAACATGAATACCTAAGACATGTTTTAAAATAAACTTAGCCTGTGCAATAATCACATTTGGACTATGAGAGAATCCCAAACACTAAGAGGTATATTCAGTATTTTAAGACTACTATTTCACTATATAAACATATATTGAATTTACAAATTTTTTTGCAAACTTAGTAGAGATGTAATGTAGAAAAAAAGTAGACATTCTTTAATATAGCATCTGTGAAACATTAAAAAAAACATACCAGTGACTCAGAAAACAAAATCCAAGTAGTTACATGATGCTTTTTAGTGTTATCTGTGCTCAATTGTTTGAAGAAACATTTCACTTTATGAGTTGTGTCAACAAAATAACAGTGCCATTCATACAGTGCTTTTTAGCTTAAGAATTTCTTAGAGATTACCTCATTTGCTTCTCATAATAATTCAGTGATAAAGGATTTTCAGACCTAAATTCTTCCCACTGATATCAGGATGCATTTGATTAGGAGAAAAATAACCATCCAATGTCTTCTCTCTTTACATTTTTATCTGTTATTTATCAAATAATCCCTCTGATAAATATCACTGTATTCTTTGTAGACCTATAGATACAACCAGCTAACAACTATTAGCTGATAAATTACCTCATCTACACATCAACATTTTGACCAATACACCGGTTATGTTCCTAGATAACAGAAAGCACATCAACTGTTGCTATTTACCAAGAAGTAAATGTGTGTCAAAACCTACTTTATAACTTTTACCCATTTCAACCTATATAATTACTAACTGCAACCCTATGACCTATGTGCTATTAGTTTATCTGCATTTTAGAGAAGAGGAAATGACAAGTAAAAACTAAAAAAACAAGTAGCAAACACAAGTTTAGACTCCATGAAGTCTATCTTCAGAGACTGACTCTAAACATCATACTTTGTTGTTTGAAGCTATTACAAAAGCAGTGTATCTTATAAATGTACTTATTTCTGCCTGGAATCTGATTCCTTCTTGATATCACAAGGAAGTTGCTCCTGTAATTACACCTTTCTCTGAATTTCTTCCTCTGCTGAACTAACCCAACTATTACTCAAATATGCCTCATTATCATTCATCTTAACATAGCAAACAGACCAAAAACTGTCCATTTATCTTTTGTCCTTCAATTGTAACAATCCTACAAACAAATATATTCACCTAGCTCAACTTCAAGATCTTCATTTTAATTTTTAAACTACTGTATAGAAATACACCTGTGGTGCCAGAATATGGGCAACAATTCAAGTCTCAACTGTTCCCCTTCTGTTCTAGTTCACTGCTAATGTGCCTGGGAAGGTGGCAGAAGATGGTCCGAGTACTTGGGCACCAATGGGGATACCTGGAAAAAGTTCCTGGCTTCAGCCTAGCTCCACCAGTTGAGACTATTTGGGGAATAAACCAGCAGATGAAAGCAAGCACTCTCGTGCTCCCTAGCTCGCTCTCGTTCTCTCTCGTTCTCTCTCTCTCTGTGTGTCTGTGTGTATAATGTCACTCTGCCTTTCAAATAAATAAATTTTAAAAAATTTAAAAATATTCCTCCAAATATTTATCTGTATGAGTACTTCACAGTTCATGGAAATTAAATTTTATTGTAATTTTTGAAACCCATGCATAGCTTTTTAATAATATACATTTTCCATGAACTTTTTGAAGACTTTTTTAAAGATTTTATTTATTTCTTTGAAAGAGTTACACAGAAAGAGAAGGAGAGGCAGAAAGAGAGCAGTCTTCCATCTGATGGTTCACTCCCCCAAATGGCTGCAATGGCTGGAGCTGCGCTGATCGGAAGCCAAGAGCTTCTTCCAGGTCTCCCACACAGGTACAGGGACCCAAGAACTTGGGCCATCTTCCACTGCTTTCCTAGGCCATAGTAGAGAACTGGATCGGAAGTGGAGCAGCCGGGACTCGAACTGGTGCCCATATGGAATGCTGGCACTGCAGGCTGCGGCTTTAGCCTCTATGCCACTGTGTCAGCACCTTGAAGACCTATCATACTTAACTTCTTTGTCCCAAAAAGCTCTTACCAAAGTTATTAATGACTTATATTTCGCCCTAACCAATGGCAAAATCTGATTTAATTTTATTGACCCATTAGCAGCATTTGCCATGGAGGACAATGCTCACCCTGAAGCATCATCTGGTTATTCTTTTATCTCAACTAGATAGTTTTTCTCAGTTTTCTTTGTTTGGTCTTTCCCTTCTGTAAGATTTCAGAAGCCAAAGTGTCCCCAGAGATTTGTCTTAAAAATTTTCCTCTACGTTTCTCCGTAAGTTATCTTATCTAGTACCATGAGTACAAATACTATCTCTATACCTATATCATCTACTTGATCTACCTCTCAACTCAGGTTGTCACTTGCAACACCTCACAGAACACTCATCCTTAAGAGAGCCCAAATAAGACTGCAGGTAAACGTCTAAATTTCTCTGGGAGCCTTCTCCATTTGTGACAATAATGTAAAAGTCATCCTTGGGAATTCTCTTTTCTTCAAAGTTCAGGTCTCATCATAAGTATTATCATACCTCCAAAAATCTATTTCCAAATCTATTTACACTGTTTAAATGTCTCAAATCCATTTCCACTGGATTTGAAAACCCTAGTTGAGGTCACGATCATTGCTAACCTGGACAAATAAAATATTCCCTTAATTTATCTCCCTATTTCCACACTTTTCCCCCATGACCTGTCCTCTTCATAGCACCTAGGGTCATTTTTAGAAAACATGTCTGACAATGCTGCTTTCTAGGTTAAAGCTTTTCAGTGTGTCCCCATAAAACTTAAAATAACATCCAAAACCCTTACCAAGAATTGCAATGTCTTGTATGACTTAGCTTCTTCCTGTTTCTCTATTCTCAGGTTCAATTGTCTGTCTCCTTATGCTCTAGTCAGACTGCTTCTTCTTACACAGAAACTCTTTTGTTACAGGGACTTTGATAGAAAGTTCTTTGCATGACTATCTCTCAATTTAAACGGCATTTTACCCATAAGACTCTCCCCAATCTCCCTGGCTAACCTGGCACCAGGTTGCCTTCCATTAGAGTAAAATTAGTACAGTTAGTATAAATCTTATTTATAGCACTAATCTTATTTGCATGATAGCACCTGTCTTCTCCATTGGAACGTAAATTCCTCATAGGATCTGTACCATAACAGGCACCCATTAAATGTTAGTAGGCTCCAGTGTGATAGTCTTACATCTATAGATGGAAAGTCAAAAATACAGTGAGTATCTGGACTGCTTGGTTACATGTGATAACAAAAACTGGAATGGAAAATGGAACTAAGGGCTTTGTGACAATCACAGAACAATCTACATTGCAAAAGCTCAAAATGAGTTAGACCGGTAGGCAGGCACACCATTCTAAGCTTTCAGTTTGTCAGGCCAATCTTATAAACTTTCTAAGTGATTTTTTATCCTTAGAAGAAATACTTGGTAGATTTCTAGGAATTTAAATTTGCCAAAGTTCTTGACTTTTGCAAATTACAAGTATCCAGGGTAAAGAACCTTATCAAAGTAAAAAAAAAAAAAAAACAACCATGATCTAGTCAAAATGGCTTTACATATGCTTCAGTTAAAGTGTGTTTCACAAAATCAATTATAACACGTGATCTTTAAAGTCCCTTACACTTCTTCCTCACTCTATCCTATAGTACCATTTCCCTAAATATCTTTTGATAGTTTCCTATGGCTACTGTAGCAAAGTACCACAAACTACATGAATGAAAACAAAAACTTGTCTCTCATGGTTTAGGAGGCCAGAAGTCCAAAATTAACATGTTAGCAGTATTCATTTATTTCTGCAAGCCCTGGGAGAGAATTTTTTTCATACCTCTCTCTCAGCTGCAGGTGGCTGATGGGTTCTTTGGTGTTCTTTGGCTTACAGCTGCATCACTTTAATCTCTGCCTGTCTTCAGATTGCTTTCCTTCTTGTGTATATGCCTATCTTTGGACATTACATACTGTAATCCAGTATGACTTCATTGTAACTTGATTACATCTGTAAAGTCCTCATTTCCAACAAAAGCCACATTTTAGGAAATGTGCTTTAGGAATTCAATATTTTTTAAAGATTTTATTTATTTGAAAGACAGAGTTACAGAGAGAGGTAGAGACAGAGAGAGATGTCTTTCATCAGCTGGTTCACTACCCAGATGGTTGTTAACGGCCAGATCTGCACCGATCTGAAGCCAGGAGCTTCTTCCGGGTCTCCCACATGGGTGCAGGGGCCCAAGGGCTTGGGCCATCTTTCACTGCTTTTCCAGGCCATAGCTGAGAGCTGGATTGGAAGTGGAGCAGCCAGGACTTGAACCGGCGCCCATATGGGATGCCGGCACTTCAGGACAGGGCTTCAACCCGCTGCACCACAAGTGCCAGCCCCAAGACTTCAATATTTCTATTAAGGAGACACAACTGAACCCACAACACCTTGTTTAAGACCTGTTATGTTACGTTGTGATTCATATGTTTTATTTACATACTACCTTGAGTTTCAGGTTTAACAAGGAATGAGTCTACATTTTATAGATTTGGATTGATAATTTTATTTTTCATTAAAAAGGGCATTCTGAGCCTCCAGATAGCATGTCAAATATACGAAATCCCCCGGTTCCTATTTCTAATAGAAGCGTGCTATCTTGGCACTTTTTATTTTGGCTTTTTGCCTTGTCTTTCAAAGAGAGACAACCATCTGTCTAACTCAGTTAAAAAATATCCTGGCAAATAAAGAATACTACTGACATGGAATATGAGATGTGAGGGAGAAAATTCATTTTAATTAAATTACTACCTCTAAAGAATGACAGAAGTAGCTGACACTGATTGGTGCCATTTTGAATGTTACCAAGTACTGAGGCAACCTTCAGGGTATCCTCCTCAAATAATGATATAAAGTTAGCAGCGTCATAGAGAGTCTGGAAGGAATATAGTGAGTTGTCACTCTACTACAAGGAATAATATAAGCCACTCTTTCATTTCTTATTTAAAAAAAAACCATTAGGTCATATGAATAAAAGTATATTTCATTGTTTCCTCCAGTTTTTCTCATTTAATGTTCTGCAGTGGGTTAGTGAATTAAAATATCTATAACTAAGACTCTTCAATGACAACAAATAGATAATAGTAATAACACTGAGCCTCTCTGTGCAATGCCTTGCAATCATATAAAGAAAGGTAACTTTATAGAACCGCTTATTATGTGGGCTATGAATTGAGAATATATGGTTACAATCCATTTAATGAAGTTCTCCTAAAAACTAAAAGCCTATAAAACCTGAAATGTAAAAATTCCTTCCTGCTAAATCAAATGTTTTTTTACCATTCCAGTGTAATACCATTTCCTGTTCAATCTCAAAAAAAAATTCATTTATGTTATTCCTAACACTTATGATCAAGCTGTGATTTTTAATAAAATACAAGCCATTTGTTCATATAATAAGAGCAGCTGTAACCTCTTTTGGCACTCCTAGAATAGAGCTGTTTGCATTTACGAAAGGCCCCAGCCAGGTAGGTGCACCTTTAATTGACTCTTTATCAGTGCTAATCAGAAAAAGTCTTATGACTTCAAAGTAATGAATGAAAGGAGTTTTAAGATCTGAATCATAATCAGTTGCAAATTAAATTTTCCAAAACTCCTTCCCTTTCAAATATCAGATTCAGGAACATACATAACAAAATTTCAGTTAGCAAGACTGAAACTTCTTTTGAAAATTACAGAATTTCAGAGCTAGTATGCACCCATAGCAAGACTTAGTCAATGGCAAAGCAAGGATCAGATCCTAGTTTGATTCTTGTTTTGGTGTTTCCTCTCCTAACAGAATCTCTTCATATGCTCAGTGATTTATTTGTAGCATCCAAGTGTCAAACAAACCTAATTTGATTCAATAGGCTGCAATAGATATTTTAAATCTCCAATTAGACAAAAAGACCTAAATAACATCATTTCTAAAATAATCACTCACTCCAAATCCCTTATCAAACATAACTCAGTCTTTTAAGCTGACATTGTAAGAAACATTCCCTTTTTAACGATACCTTTGATCAGTCTTTCATTCTGGCTAATCAGTCTCTCCCCAGGATGCTTCCATGAAAGTCAGTATGATGTTTTCCAAAACTGATAATTGAATAGAAAGACTTCCTGTATTTTTTATGAGGATTTACTTGTGGTATGCTCACAATAAGAAGCTTTTAAGATTGATTAAAGCTGTTGGCCTCACTTCCAATATTAATTAATTTCAGCAGCCATGAATTGCTTTGCATACCACAGAAAAACCGAGATCATCCTTTAATTATTGATTCATCTGATAAGAGTGCTCCAGCTGTACTACCTTTACATGTCAACATCTCTGTTAAGCATATTTTCAGCCTGCTCTGCCTTCCTTGTCAAAAGGAAAGACATCTTCTAGCCATCTGCTAAGTTGCCAACCTCAGTTTTCTCCTACTGATCATTCTGAGAACAATTATCAGGCAGAAAGTCTCACAGCTCCTTGCAAGTAAGATGACCTCTGACCTCTCTCTTAGGGCTAAGAGCTTCTAATTTAGATGGACTGCCTTTTTTTGTCTTAACTCTTTCTCAAGAACAATAGGTCAGAAATAGTTTAAGCATAATGTATTTTTAATTATGTGAATAATTTATATACCACATGGGGAAATTTTTCCCATAGCAAATATTGTAGCTCCTTTACTGTTTATTTCTATCAATATATTAAAAGTATTATGCATTTTGAGGCAAGCTATGAAAATTTTAAAAACCTGAGTTATATTTATTATGAATGGAGAAGGATGCTATGGCAGAATTCTTGATGAAGAATCTTCATTTTGATCAGGTCATTTATCGACAAATCTACAGTTAATCACAGAATTGCTTTCCTATCCTTTTGTAGAAATAGTGTCTGTTATACGATATACTGGTTTTGGCTGCTGTAACTCAAGACCTCAAATAAGAGTTGCTTAAACTACAGCAATGTTCCCCCCGACACACACACACACACATCAATTTTGGGGTAGGCAGGTTCAAAATCAATAGGGATCCTGGTTCCCTCTAACACACTGCCCTGTTATCTTCAACGGATGGCTATAATCTAAAAAGCCTATAACCTAAAAAGCATGAAAAAATTAATACATCTTTTCACTTATTCACAATATTTTACAAAGTAACAGGAGTATCTGAAGAACTGCAGGCTACATACAAGAGACTCCAACAAAAAACAATTTTCACATGAGAATTAGGACATATTAGCACAATACACCCAGTTTCAGGATTAAATAAAAGATGCATAAATATCAGTAGTATTGTACCAAAAAAAGATATGGATAATTTCGAATTAGAAATGAATGTTTAGAATTGAAACCTCATTAGAGGGGCTGGTGCTGTGACATAGTGGGTTAAAGCTCCGGTCTTCAGTGCCAGAATCCCTTACGGTCACCGGTTCGAGTCCTGGCTGCTCCACTTACAATCTAGCTCTCTGCTATGGCCTGAGAAAGCAGCAGAAGATGGCCTAAGTGCATGGGAGACCCCGAAGAAGCTCCAGGCTCCTGGCTTCTGATCAGTGCAACTCCGTCCATTGCGGCCCAATAACCTGGCAAGAGATGCCTCCCTCTTCGGGGGAGGGATGCCAAACTGAATCCCAGTGCCAGGCACACTGCCAAAAAATTCAGTTATGCTGAACCCACTTCCTCTTTTCCCCAGGCCTTTATCCTCAGAGTGAATATCTGGAGCTTCAACATCCCGGTCACCTCGACTATCCCTCACCCAAATAGCCATGCTGAAAGGTCTGGAGAGGGAGCTCAGGACCACACTTTGGATCTAAAAGCTGGGTATGTAGAGCCCCACTTGAGGGCCTGCCTGAGTACAAGAGAAACTGCATCTTTCAACTCTCTTATAGCTTTAGTAAGATAGCAAGGAATCACAGGAATTTTTTTAACTCAGTGCCATGCTGTTAAATCCCAGCACTCAGTAGATTCTAACAGTCCTTGTCACCAGGCCAGTGCTTTGCAGACAAAGCCTCTGGACCTGCTTCAATGCTCAACAATCCTGCTTGAGCAGTCATACCTCAACAAACATCACCAATGATTACATCAGGCAGTGAGCCTACCACAGCATCAGACAGACTACAGCCCACCTCCCAAGAACAGAAGCTCACAATTTATAGAATGACAGCCACAAACAAAACTAAATTACTAAAACTAATCATTCAATGCACAGACTACATCATACTCCAACAATCATCAGGAACTTCCAGGGAAGCATGACCTTGCCTAAAGAACAAAATAATGTGCCAGAAGCCAACTGTCTATGAAATGAAATTTCCAAATACTCAAAGGAAGATTTCAAAATAGCTATTTTAAGGAAAATCAGTGGAACCGAAGAGAACACAGAGGAAAAAATACTCTAACAGATTTGATAGAGAGATGAATTAAACAAAATCTTACAGAAATCCTTCAACTGAAAAGTACATGAAGTAGGCCGGCGCCCTGGCTCACTAGGCTAATCCTCCGCCTTGCGGCGCCGGCACACCAGGTTCTAGTCCCGGTCGGGGCGCCGGATTCTGTCCTGGTTGCCCCCTCTTCCAGGCCAGCTCTGCTGTGGCCCGGGAGTGCAGTGGAGGATGGCCCAAGTACTTGGGCCCTGCACCCCATGGGAGACCAGGAGAAGCACCTAGCTCCTGCCATCGGATCAGCGAGGTGCGCCTGCCACAGCGCACCGGCCGCGGCGGCCATTGGAGGGTGAACCAACAGCAAAAAAAAAAAAAGGAAGACTTTTCTCTCTGTCTCTCTCTCTTACTGTCTACTCTGCCTGTCAAAAAAAAAAAAAAAGTACATGAAGTAATACTTTAAAAGCAATGGAAGGTATCAAGAGAAGAATAGCTCAATTACAAGAATGAATCAGTGAGCTTGAAGACAAGGTATTAGAAAATACATAATTGGAGTAGAAAAAAAGAATTAAGAGAAACAAAGCTTACAAAAAAGATGGAAAAATATGAAAAGAACAAATATCTGAGTTATTGAAATTCAAACAGGTTTAAGAACACCAAACAATTAGAAAAAATATTCAGATATAATGGCAAAAAAAAAAAACTTCCCAAAACTAAAAATACATAGAATCATCCAGGTATAGGAATGTTAAAGATCACCAGATTCAACCCAACCAAATCCACCCCACCATACATCATAATCAAGCTCACCAAAGTTAAAGAGGATTCTCAAAGCTTTAAGAGAAAAGAAGCAAATAACACATAAAGGACTGCTGACTCTTCTGATTAAGGACTGCTCAACAGAAAATTACAAGTCAGGAGGGATTAGAGAGAGATTTCTACAGTGCTAAAGGAAAACAATTATCAACCAAGAATACCATGTCCCACAAAGCTATCCTTCAGGTATGAGGGAGAATAAAGACATTCCCAAATAAAAGCTCAGAGAATCAATCACCATCAGATCTGTTAAAACAAGTTTTTTCTTCATATTTTTTTAATTTTAAGATTTATCAATTGCGCCCAGCAACGTGGTTCACTAGATTAATCCTCCGCCTGCGGCGCCGACATCCCATATGGGCGCCGGGTTCTAGTCCCGGTTGCTCCTCTTCTAGGCGAGCTCTCTGCTGTGGCCTGGGAGGGCAGTGGAGGATGGCCCAAGTGCTTGGGTGCCTGCACCCACGCGGGAGACCAGGAGGAAGCACCTGGCTCCTGGCTTTGGATCAGCACAGTGCCAACCATAGTGGCCATTTGGGGAGTGAACCAACAGAAGGAAGACCTTTCTCTGTCTCTGTCTATAACTCTACCCGTCAAAAAAAATTAACATGTTGCCATACGCATTTTATATGTAGATAATATATACATAAATACAGTACTTCTTGAAAACAGGGATATTATCACACAATGTGGGATTAATGATAATAATCATGAGACAAAGGTGTATTGTCATGTACTTAGTATGATTCAGTGAAGTAATATTTATAACCATATACCAAATTATATGAAATCCATGCCATTTTAATATTCTCTATATAAACTTCCAGAAATAAGAGGAAACAAGTGATATTTGTCTTTCTGGATCGGGCTTATTTCACTTAGCATAATAATCTCCACTCCAGTGCATTGTTGTAAATGTCAAGATTTTGTTTTTTATGGCTAGTAGTCCAGTATTTTTATATATCACATAAGCATCCTTACATAATGGGCATCTAGGTTAATACCATATCTTTAATATTGTGCATTGAGCTACTATAAATATTGGAGTGCAGTTATCTCCTTCATATGCCAATTTCACTTCTTTTGGATATACTCTCGAAAGTGGGGTTATTAAAGAGTTTGTTGGGGGCCAGCACTGTGGTATAGCAGGTAAAGCCAGTGCTACTGATGGCAGCATCCCATACAGACAATGGTGGAATCCTGGCTGCCCCACTTCTGATCCAGCTCCCTGCTAATGCACCTGGAAAGCAGAAGAGAATGTCCCCTGCATCCACATGGAAAACCTAGGAGCTCCTGGTTTCTGACTGGCCCAGTCCTGGCCCTTGTAGGCATTTGGGGAGTGACCCAGTGTATGAAAGATCCCTGTCTCTTTCTCTGTTTTTCAAAATAAACTAAAAAATAAATGCTTAAAAGGAAAACAATCAAAAGTGTGTACATCCTTTGAGGGGGGAAAAAAGTTCTTCAAACAGAAAGAGACACTAAAAAGTAAGGAAATTTCCAAAAGGTAGAAAATTCACTTGTAAAAGTAATTACACAGGGGCCAGCATTGTGGCACAGCAGGTAACACTACAGCCTATAAAGCAGGCATCCCATATGGGCGCTGGGTGGTGTGCCCACTTCTGATCCAGCTCCCTGCTAATGGCCTAAGAAATGTAGAAGATGGTCCAAATGCTTGAGCCACTGCCACCCACATGGGAAACCAGGAAGAAATTCCAGTATCTTAGCTTTGGCCTGGCCCAGCCATGGCTATTGTGACCATCTACAGAGTGAATAAGTGGAGAGAGGATTTCTCTCTGTGTACTGACTTTCAAAAAAAAGTTTATCAGAATGTTCTAATATTGTAAACATGACACATGAATCATTTATATCTTAACTTTGAAGGCTAAAGATCTAATTACCACATTCAAAATGTTGAGATACAGGCAATATGGAAAGAGGTCAAATATAAACATAAAGAATTCGAAATGTGAGGAAGAATGGAGCAAAACCTTAAGAGTGCTTTATTAGGATTTCTTATCACCATTCTTGTCTCGTTTTCCTATTTTTTAAAAAGATTTATTTATTTGAAAGAGTTATACAGGGAGAGAAGGAGAGCCAGAGAGAGAGCGAGCCAGAGAGAGGGAGAGAGAGCGAGAGCCGAGAGCGAGGTCTTCCATCAGCTAGTTCTCTCCCCAATTGGCCACAATGCCCAGAGCTGGGCCAATCCAAAGCCAGGAGCCAGGAGCTTCATCTGGGTACCCCACACAGGTGCAGGAGCCCAAGAATGTAGACCATCTTCTATTGCTTTCCCTGGCCATAGCAGAGAGCTGGATCGGAAGTGGAGCAGCTGGGACTCTAACCAATGCCCATATGGGATTCCAGCAACGTAGGCAGCAGCTTTACCCACTAAGCCACACCATGGCCCCCTCATTTTCTATTTTTAAAATCAATGTTAATTTGTTTTCAAGATAGCTTGCTATAGGAAAAAGTTTATGTAAGCCAAAGTAAAACTTATACACAAGCCTTATAAAAAATAAGAAATCAAAGCACATCACTAAAAAAAAATCACCTAATCACAAATGAAGTATGAAATTTAGAGGCACAGAAAGAAATTGCAATAAAAATATAAACAAGTATCACCACCATTCTCCAAAAAATCATCACCATTCTCCAAAAATCACCACCATTCTCCAAAAACATTTCCACTGACTATCATCCCAGCCATGGCAAGGTTCTTCTTGTGTTGGATGATGATATAAAGGAGTATGTTTTTCTGGCCAGTGTACCAAAAAACAGGCTAGCATGAAGCAAAGTCCAAAGGAAAGTCATGCAATCCTATATCCTATTATTTTGTCTCCAAGGATACTTTAGAACATAGTTCTTTTGTATAAAACCAGTCATGTTATTAGAGATTACTTCTAGGTTACAGATTTGCTCTTACTTTCCTCCTCTCTGTGTGTTGTGGGCTGATGAGAAGAGCAATCCAAATCAGCTAGATGCACCCATCAAATGTCATGGTGGGGGCTGGCGCTGTGGCGCAGGTTAAAGCCCTGGCCTGAGGACCTAGCATCCTATATGGGCACTGGTTCTAGTCCCGGTGGTTCCTCTTCCAATCCAGCTCTCTGCTATGGCCTGGGAAAGCAGTAGAAGATGGCCCAAGTCCTTGGCCCCTGCACCCACGTGGGAGACCTGGAAGACACTCCTGGCTTCGGATTGGCACAGCACCGGCATTTGTGGCCAATTGGGGAGTGAACCATCAGATGGAAGACCTCTCTGTCTCTCTTCCTCTCTGCCTCTCCTCTCTCTCTGCGTAACTTTCAAGTAAATCTTTAAAAATGAATAAATAAAATGTCATGGTGTTTAGTTCTTGTACCTCTTCACAGAAGGTCAGAATCTCTTTAAAAATAGTTACTTTTACAGCAATTATGGCCAATAATTTTGTTTACCCCACATATTCAAATCCTTAAGCACTTCAGTAAACTTTACAGAACAGGGCCCCACCAGACAATTCCTTTTGTAAGTTCAAAAAGGAACTTTGAAGATCTCACCAGTGGGAAAAATAAACACCACATTATGTTATCATAAAATATGCTCATTTTACTCTCTGCACTACATTTCCTATTCCCCACTTCAGGGTGACAAGCAAAAGAGTAACAGGGGAATAAATTAAAATAAGATAAATAAAGACATAAAACATTTTGAGAGTAACAGTAACTAAAGACTCACAGCCATAGAGAGCTATGATCTTGTATGTACAAGGACAACATTTACAAATGGGGGGGGGAAGACTCGATAAACAATAGAACTTTAAGCCTTAGACAAGACTTAGGTAGAGCACCTAAGCCAGGTTTACATAAGAATTGCTTCGTGAAGAGATTTTGTTAGGATACCCAGAAAACTCTCCAAATTGTCACAGTTAAATTCATTTCTAAGACAAAAAAAAAAAAAAAACCCTTTTATCCATACCCCAGGAAAGTTTCATCCCCAGAGGGTAAAGCTAACCAATCAGTTTGATAGAAGCAACTGTGCCTTAAGAAAAGCAGAGATTTCTGGTTTTTTTTCCCTGTAAGAACTTAGCTGCTTTATCAATAATCCCAAAAGCTTTGCAATAAATCAAATATCCACATGTATGAATCCATCTTGTACAAGGAAAATGTCACAGCGAGTTTCTGGAAACATGTTTTCAACCTGCAATCTGAGTTTTTAGTATCCTTTGCCTTCAGGTTATGGAATGACCTGCTTCATCAAGTCAACTACAAATGTTTTGAGAATAAACACTATGGTTTGACTCCCATACTACTCATTCCATGGGACGGGAATTTGGGGCAATCGCATTCTTTCTTCCTTATCACCATTTCTAGACTCTGAGAGCACACTCGCTTTTTCTCCCCATGAAAACACCCACTTACCTTTTTCAGTGCTCTACAGACCTCCAACCAACTCCCCCTCATTTATTTAGCTGCTTTTCTCTGTGACACTATCGCTTACTATTCTTCCCAAATGGAGCCTCTTGGATGTTCATATGTGCACATATGACTCCTGATAAGCAAGATCATCCTTAGCTACTGCATCTAAAGCATAAAATCTACCGATTTCAAATTCTTGTCCTCTGCTTTAATTTTTTCATCCTTTGTTATTTTATATCTGTTATAGTGTAGGTCTTTTGGCATTTAACTGTTTCCTAAGCCTGGAAGAGTGCCTAGGACACAGCAATCTCTCACCTGTTCAATAACAGAATTCATGTATTTATTATCTTACTATTCTTTCTCCTTTCATCCACTCTTTGTGTTTATTTTCATAGAATGCTCTGTACAGTGATCTTGAAATCTGTGGGAATGCATTCTCTCTATTGACTTTTATATTTCCTTTTCCTCCAATCGAATGCATTCTGGGATATTTGCCTGATTGAAGCTCCCGGTATACCAATGCAATGATTCATTTTTAAAGATTTATATATTTATTTATTTGAAAGGCAGAGTGACAGGGAGGGACGGAGGAAGAGAGGTCTTCCACCGATTGATTCACTCCCCAAATAGACACGAGGCTAGAGCTGGGCAAATCCGAAGCCAGAAGCTTCCTCCAGGTCTCCCACAGGGGCTCAGGGGCCCAAGGACTTAGGCCATCTTCCACTGCTTTCTGAGGCCAAAACAGAGAGCCGGATCGGAAGTGGAGCAACCAGGACTTGAACCAGCACCTACATGGGATGCAGGCACCAAAGGCAGCAGCTTCACCAGCTATGCTACAGTGCCAACAGCACTGATTCATTCTTATTCTATTTAGCAACTACTTTGATTTTTTTCAGATCTGACAATAATCTATTCACAAATGTAAACCTTGAATTTGTATGGTTATTCACTTTTTATGCTAGTCTAGGAATTATATGGTAGTCTAGGAATTACAGAACATAGAAACTTTATTTTAGAAGTTCTAATTCTGATTACAGAATATTGCCTATAAAGTATACATTAATATTTGTTTAGGGGCCAGTATTGTTAAGCTACCACATGTGATTCCAGCAACCCACATGAGCATAAGTTTGAATCCCAGATACCCTACTTCCAATCCAGCTCCCTGCTAATGTGCCTGAGAAAACAGCAGAAGATGGCCTAAGTATATGGGACACCACCACCCTCATAGAAGACCAGGACAGAGTCCCAGGCTCCTGGCCTCAGTCTGTCCTAGCCTGAGACCATTTGGGGAATAAACTAAGGATGGGAGATCTGTCTCTTCCTCTTTCAAATATTTAAATTAAATTCCCAAATTAATTAATATTAAAGGTGACTCACCATTTAACAGTAATGCATTAGCTCTAAAAGAAGCTATAAACTCAGAGGTCAAGACCTTGAAATAACACCTTTGCATAAAAAAGAGTAAAGAGCCACTTTAACTTTACTGAAACACAGAGAAAATATTTCAGAGAGGAGTTTTTAGTTAATGTTATTTTTCTCTAAAAAGGAATAGTAAAATGGACAAAATTTCTGTCTTTAAAAACCTTAGTGCTATCAAAGGGTTTAGATAAAACCGAGTTAGGATATGAAAAGGGTTGAGGTCAGTCAATGGTTTGTTCATTTTAAACAAAGAAATTTGAATCTTAAAATTATCAGGTGCCAGAAGGAAAATGTTCTGTTATACACACTGAAAGAGAAATCAAAAGCTTCACATCCATTACGGCATAGGTCAAGAAAATAAATAAAGACTCACAACTTTAAACAAAATTTCAAACCCAGAAAGAACAAATTTGGGTTTAAAATAGAAAAATGGGGTCAGCACTGTGGCGTAGTGGGTAAAGCCACCGCCTGCAGTGCCTGCATCCCATACGGATGCCGGTTCATGTTTTGACTGCTCCACTCCCAATTAGCAATCTGCTATGGCCTGGGAAATCAGAAGATGGCCCAAGTCCTTGGGGCCCTGAACCCACATGGGAGACCTGGAAGAAGCTCCTGGCTCTGGATAGGCGCAGCTCCAACAGTCTTAGCCAACTGGAGAATGAACCACTAGATCAAAGACCTCTCTCTCTCCCCCTCTCCCTCCCTCCCTCCCTCCCTTTCTCTTTGCCTCTCCGCCTCTCTGTGTGCAACTGACTTTCAAGTAAATAAATCTCAAAAAAACATCTAGAATTAATATGAAAATTGACATCAGTGAAAAAAATGTATTGTCACTAGGCTATTTTATTAAGGAAATTATGAAATGAGCTCACTGTTGAACTTTTACTATGGCATTTAATCCTCCTTATATAGTCCCAAAGATGATGCTGGAGTTACAACAACTTTGAATAATAAGTATATTTCAATTTTTAAAATTTTCCTTATAGGAATAATCACTCATTTTTCAATTGATGAATCATAAGAAATTCTAATAAACGAATGTAGAAATCAACTTACATTTAATACTAACTTAGTTGCAACTGAAATTTATTATGTAAGTTTTCAAACTATCCAACTTTATCTTGTTCTAAATTGTTCACAAATGAAATTCTTCATGATTATATCCAAGAAACAAATATCTTAATTCTGATTAAAGGGAATTAATTACTATTTTCTAGAAATGTATAGTAATAAAAACAAAGAATAATTCAAATTATGAAGATATAAGAAAGAAACATCAGCATCAAATGTTGACCATTCATTCATTTTGAACATCTTAAGGCAGTAGGTATACATTAACAAAAATATAATTATATTCTTTACATCTATTTTCCATTTATAAGAAATTGTGCACATATTTCAAAACTCATACTTTTAATTCCATTTTTGCATGAACATTTTTAAGTACTCATATGCTATATAAATTCCAAAATAATAGGACAATAATATAGCTCAAAAATATGAATGTTGCCTGGGATTGAGACTGAGAGGGAAGGGAATTGACTGTCCAGGGCAATAAACATTTGGGGTTCATTGAAATATTTTATATCCTGATTTGGCTGCTCATTACATGAGTGCATACATTTGTTAAAACCATAACAGTACACTCATGATAACTGCACTTTATAGGAGATAAATTATACCTGAACAAAGCTGATCTATGAAGTATAATAAATAATTGAAGAAATTCTAAAAAATGACAATTACTTTAAAAATGAAAATAGTGTTTACTTTGGGGAGTACTGGGCTTATGGGGTGGTTGGCAAAGTTATTTGTAAACTGGGGTGATAGTTTAATGAGATGTTCTGAGGCAAGCATCTATCTAATTTGTAGGTTTTTATCTGTGTTTTATTTGATAATCAAAAGGTAAAAATTTGACTTAAAATATATTAATTGTCATTTTTACTTAAAAGCTATCAACTGTGGTGGAGTATTGGGCCATGTTTACAATGGTAAACAGCAAGGAACTTCAGTGTGATTAGTTTGTCCAACCTAGTCATTCTAGAAATGAGATTATTGAAAACATTAAAAAAAATCAAAAAATTTCTTGAAACAAACTGAAGTGAAAACACAATATTTCAAAACCTTTGGAATACAGCAAGCAAGATTAAGAGAAAAGTGTATACCAATTAATGTCTACATAAAAACTAGATCTTAATTTGGTGATGCATCTTAAGTACTTAGAAAAACAAGAACACACCAAACCAAAAATTAGCAAGAGGTGAGAAATAATAAAAATCAGAGGAGAAATAAATGAAACTAAAAAGATTACAAAAGATCAAAACAAAAAAGCTAATCTTAAAAATAGACAAGCTTTTAACCAGACTAACAAAAAATCCACTAAATAAAATAAAAAGGAGACATTACAACCAATACCACAGATATACAAAGGACTGTAAGAATGCTTAGAACCAGTGACAGATTTCCTTAAGTCACACAGTGAGTGAGTAGCACCTCTTAAACTATGTTTACTGACTCCTTGTAATATGCTCTTAACTCAACCCAAGTGGCAGAATTACACTTCCGTTCTACCAAAGGTTCTTCAGCTACTTGATAATTTCTGACAGAATAGTAGGGAGCACATTGTTCATTTAGAAATTTGAGGGAAAAAAAGCATTTAAAGGGCTTAAATATCCTTTGCAAAGACAGTGCCATTGACAAATTCTGCAGTTTTTAATTAAAATGGCTAAATTTTCATCACCTATTGTAAAAAAAAAAATCAGTCTCCCACAGGGCTTTGCCAGTGTAGATCTGTTCTAAATGAGAATGTAATTTCTCTTTCTCTTGCTTATGGTTTATTGAATATTTATTTAAAAGGCAGAGTCACAGAGAGGGGGAGGGATGGAGAAAAAGATCATCCATCTGCTGGTTAACTCCCCAAATGGCCACAAATGGCCAGGGCTGGGCAAGGCTGAAGCCAGGAACCTAGAACTCCTATAAGGTCTTCCACGTGGGTGGTAGGGGGCCAAGGATTTGGTCCATCTTCAGGGAGCTGGATGGGAAAGGGTGCAGTTGAAACCAAACCAGCACTCATGTAAGATGTCAGCATCACAGGTGGCGGCTTAGCCCACTGCACCACAATGCCAGCCCCAAGCCTGTAGCTTTTAATCTGGTTAAATAACATGGCTAAGTCCTCAAGCAAAGTCCATATAGCATTATTTTGGAATGCACAAATTCTACTTTCTATAAATGCACAGTATTTGCACAGTGATTAAAGTCTTCAATGCTTTTAGGATCTGAAAGCTACAGGAAAAAATGGAATTGTTTGAAGATTCCTGTCAATTTCAATGGAAGCTATACAAATAGAACGGTCAGTAATCTGCACTAATTGGTAAACACTCCTGCCTTGCTACACTTTAAGTTATGCCATTGTTAAATTCCTCTCAATAAATTAAGCTACCTTGTAGTCTAAGAAATAACATTAGAGTTATAATGAATGTCAAATACTAATATTTAATAAGCAGTGGTTAAAACTGTGTTAAGCAGTGGTTAAAACAATGTTTCCTATGATGCAGTTCATTTTTATCTTACTCAAGAAACAAAGCAAAAGGAATTAGCGATGTTTATTTTAAGTGGGTAAAGCCACTCCCTGCAGTGCCAGCATCCCATATGGGCTGCTCTACTTCCAATCCAGCTCTCTGCTATAGCCTGGGAAAGCAGTAGAAGATGGCCCAAGTCCTTGGGCCCCTGCACCCAAATGGGAAGACCCAGAGGAAGCTCCTGGCTCCTGGCTTCCAATCAGTGCAGCTCCGGCCACTGCAATCAACTAGGGAGTGAACCAGCGGATGGAAGACCTCTCTCTCCCCCTCCATCTCTGTGTAATTCTTTCAAGTAAATAAATAAATCTTTAAAAAAAGATTAACAGTGAAAAATTGAAAAATCTAATGAAATAGTTCCTAGAATATTCATAATTTTAAAAGATTAGTTACTTAAAAATAGATACTGATAAAGTATCAAAATGTTACCTTCATACAGCAAAACAATCTGCAAAATGACTACTTGTTTTTTTGAAAGATCATTCCCTCCCCATCCCCCTATCAGTCATCTTTATGACATCCCTGTCATAGTACTCAATGACTCCCAAAGATACTCTAGGAAATATATCTCCTTATCTTGACTACTACTGCTAAAAGCGCTCTCAGAAATAATCTTTTTGTTACTACATTTGCTCTTAGATTGAAATGAATTATCTTAATCATTGACTACATGTAATGCTAAAATAAAAAATGTTCAAGTATATCACATCAAATGCAATAAATATCCTTCTAGCCTGAAGGGACTTTACTACTACTGTCATACTTTTAGCCTACAATATGCGATTCAAAGAATTTGTTAAACTCATTTTGTCTTTCTGCTCATTATAAATTACTTAATTTTCCTGTACCAAATAAACTATTCACCTTGTTTTAAGAAGCTATCTTAAGATGTATTAAAGAAAAGGTTACATTTAGCATTTCCTTCATGCATTTTCCTCTAGCTGCAGTTCACAAGAAACAAACCATTTTAAGTAATTAATTAATTGCTTAAAGGAAGCATTGATACAACTTTAACAAATGAGGATCTGCAAACTTCAAATACCACATCCAGAAAGATGGTGTCTTCTGGTAAGAGACTCACATTTACATTTATATTTCATATATTGGCATGTACTTTGTAGATCTTCCAATTTCAGACAAGTGACATATTGAAAAGAATAGGGTGCCTATGTATACACAGTTTCATTCCAAGCGCAAAGAAAACCCTAAATGCTTTCTTGAAGAAATCTTTCACCACCAGGGCCAAAACGATCCTTAAGTGTTAGGCATTGACCCCATAACAGCAAAGGCATTCTCAGACCTGGCAAGCAGAGCTCCTCACTTTCTGAGAACCTAGTTCAATCAAAAAGTTAGGCATCGCAAACAAACTTTAAAAAAGTTTTAAGGGTCTGGTGGCCCACTCTCAGACTGAGGCCACCTCTGGGTAGGGAAGAGATGAAATAAGGCCACATAGCTCTTTCTTGGCTTTTATGGAGAAAATGTCAGTCAAGTGAGATCCTTCTGTATTTGCATACAAGATGTTTCCATCCCCTGTTAAACAATGCCAGGAGAACAGAGCCCTAATCTTTTAATTTATCTAAAACTGTGAAATATTTCTTTTTAGATTTCTTTATTTGAAAGGCAGAGTTACAGAGAAGCAAAGAGAAAGACAAAGGAAAAGAGAAAGAGAGAAAAAAAGTCTTCCATCAACTAATTCACTCCCCAGATGGCCACAATGGCCGGAGCTGTGCTGATCCGAAGCCAGGAGCTTCTTCCGGTTCTCCCACACAGGTGCAGGGGCGCAAGGACTTAGGCCATCTTCTACTGCTTTCCCAAGCTGTATCAGAGCTCAATGTGAAGTGGAGCAGCTGGGACTCAAACAGGCGCTCATATCGGAGGCCGGCACTGCAGGTGTTGGCTTTACCTGCTACACCACAGTGCAATCCTCATGAAATACTTTTTAAAAGTAAAGAGTCCCAACTGCTCCATTTCTAATCCAGCTCTCTACTAATGGCCTGGGAAAGCAATGGAAGATGGCTCAAGTCCTTGGGCCCCTGCACCTGCATGGGAGATCCTGAAGAAGCTCCAGGCTCCTGGCTTCAGATCAGCCCAGCTACAGTTGTTGCAGCTATTTCAGGAGTGAACCAATAGATTGGAAGACACCCCCCCCCCACCTCTATGTAACACTGCCTTTCAAAAAAAGAAATCTTTAATTTTTAACTTTACTTTTTTTTTAAAGAAACTGAGAATGAAAGGGGACTTTTTCAAAACTGTGTCCTAGTTTATAACATAACCAGACGTCTTAGACATTGGGGCTCTCACTGGGATGAATGGGCTTCACTAATGCACTACTTTAACTTCCAATTTCATTTTTCTATTAATAAGTAAAAGTAAAAGATTAAAAAGTTGACATATTGTGTTTGGATACAAACATTATAGCAAGGTCAAAATAAAATGCAAGCTGACTACTCTCACTATAGTCTTCTTCTTTTTAAAGATTTTATTTATTTATTTGAAAAGTAGAGTTACAGAAAGTGAGAGGGAAAGACAGAGAGAAAAGTCTTCCTTCCATTGGTTCACTCCCCAAATGGCCAGAACGGCTGGAGCTGCGCAGATCCAAAGCCAGGAGCTTCTTCCCCATCTCCCATGTGGGTGCAGGGGCCTAAGGACTTGGGCCATCTTCTACTGCTTTCCCAGGCCATAGTAGAGAGCTGGATTGGAAGTGGAGCAACCAGGACTAGAACTGGTGCCCATATGGGATGCCGGCGCTGCAGGCGGAGGATTAACCTATAGTGTCAGTTCCATCATATAAGGTCAACAGAGGCATGGTCACTTAAGAGAAATAGTGCATATTGTACAATTTATTAGTTCAATTTCTAAGAAATTAGAACAAAAGGAAAACCTAGGCTTAGATTAGATAAAGGACAATAAAAAAATTAACTGACCTCTTGGCATATTTGGTGACTTTTCAATATTGGCTAATCTTCAATATTTTTCCACATAAATATTAATTTTCTGAAAAATAAAAAGAGGAGTAGATTATCCAGAAAAGTAAACAAGTCCTTCATTGCTGAAATACTGGGCCTCTGGGTTTGCAATTGAAATGTGATTCCAAAGATGCCTCTTAGTCTCTGTGTTACATGCTAACAATATTTCATATTTAGAATCTAAGTGTCACAGAGGTATATTTTAAGATGATATTAGATCAATATTCTGAACCTATCATTTGTTCAATATGCACTTAGCATTGCCTTGTTCTCACCAGGGGTTCTGTCTCTAGATCATCCTAAGCATTCATTATCCTGTTCTATGAAGCTTTTGCATAATGATTACATTTAGCATGGTCTCGCTTCCTGCCTCCTTCAGCCTGTTAGGATGGTGATATGTGACTTTTAGCTTTCTAGAAAGCAAGTATAGAGATGTTTAGTGGTACAACACTGAATGTTTTATAGTGTGCAAACAGAATTCTTTCCTTTTGGTATATGAGCTCAGGGTTTTTTTTTTTTTTTTTTTTTTTGGTTCTTCAGCTTGCTGCAGTACAAGCAGTAAACATTATAGCCCCCATTTACACAGAAGGGCTCTCATGACTACAAAGCCTGGCCCTTTTCTCCTGTTCTATTATATAGGAGCTAAAAAGATGTTTAGTCAGCTACTCAAGCAAAGGGTATGCATGTTGTTAACACGCCAGGCAAGATTGCTACACAGAGGCCTTTACAAGGGCAAATGGGGTCAGGGCATTATTGCTCTACATCCAAGAAAGCAGAGATGCAGGTTTGGTGTTTGGTCTATCACTTAAGACACCACTTGTGAAAACCACATCCCATATGGGAGTACTTATCTTTTTTTTTTTTTTTAAGATTTATTTGAATGGCACAGTTATAGAAAGAGAGGGAGACACACAGAAAGAGATCTTCCATCTGCTAGTTCACTTCCCAAATGGCCATAAGGGCCTGGGCTGGGCCAGGCCAAAGCCAGGAGCTTCCTCCAGGTCACCCTCCCACATGGGTACAGGCCATCCTCCACTGTTTTCCTAGGTGCATAAGCAGGGAGCTGGATCGGAGGTGGAGCCGCCAGGACTCAAACCAGCACCAATATGGGATGTCAACAACACAGGAGGTGGCTTTAACAGCTATGCCACAATGTTGGCCCCTGGAGTATTTATCTTTGAGTCCTGTTTCTAGTCCCAGTTAGAGCTTCCTGCTAATTCAGACCCTGGGAGGCAGCAATGACTAAATTACTTGGGTCCCAGCCACCCAAGTGAGAGATCTGGACTAAGTTTTCAATTACTGGTTTTGGCATGGTCAAGTCCTAGTTTCCATGGGCATCTGGGGAGTGACTCAGTGGATGAGAGATCTGTGTCTCTCTTTAAAATAAATATATTTTAAATAGAAGCAGATTATATATGCTCAGTCTGTAGGCTGAGCATAAAGTTAAACACTATGTATGTAACTCCATCAGGATATAGAGCTACTACAAGAACCAGGAAACCTTTCAAATCCACAGCTCAAAAATACGTTCACCATGGTATTAGGACTGAATTCTATTACTTTTACATTTAATGCTTTGACAAATGGAAGCCATGCATCTTATATGAATCCTTCAAAAGGTTCACAAAAAATGGAATTAAAATTTAAGCTTAATTTGGTGATAAACATTTTTAAAATTCATGCTTATGTCATCCAAAAGTTCACAAATGTGTTATGAAAAATGTATATAGACATCAAAAATTTTGTACCAAAGTAAGTTAGCTTTTAATTGAAGCAACTTCAAATACAGCAACATTTAACTGGAATAAGGAATTAACTTAAAGACTCAAGCTGCTGGTTTATTTTCTAATATACTTTTCTTATATTTATAAAAATATTGCTACTATTATTCTGCATACCTTCTAATAACCAAGACTCTACAAAAGTCCTCCCCCCCACTTTCTGACACATGAAAAATTGTAAAAAGTGGTGCAGTGCTTTCCATGGATCATTCATTCAATACATGTTGACTAAGCAAATGACTTAGAAAAGTGTAAAGCAAGTCAATCTTAGAAATAGGGCTTCTTTCAGTGTACTGATGCAATTCAATTCCTTCACTACTAAGTTAAGCTGTGAGGAGAAACAGGAGTAAGTTCAACCACTGCCCTCAAATAGCAGAGAGAAGGAAATATTGTGAACCAGGTATACATAATCTTAGAATTCATTAGGGTACCCTTTATTAAATATTTACTCAGGGTTTTCTGTTTTTAAGATGTTGTTCAGGGTGCTGAGTATATAACAAAAATATAGCCATTCCATAGCTGAATAAAGAAAAATACAGAAACAAAGCATGCAGACATATAATATACAACAAATTACTAGGACAAGTTACTAAATGGAAAACACTGGAGATTTTAACAACCAAAAAAATGGAAATGTTACCGATCCAATGGAATTACACTCTGGTGCCAATGTCTGCATTTAAGTAATATTTAAAAAATAACTACAACTTTGGGGAGGGTATTAAAAGAACAGTGAATTCTGATGTGTTAGATTTGATAATAAGGTATGAGTGCCACTATTCCACAGTATACCAATATCAAATATAATCAAAAGGGCCACTTGAAGTGGGCCATAAATGATACATAGAAATTTGTAAGGTAGAAGGGGGTATTAAAGACAGGGAAACAAAAGCTATAAAAGTGAAAACAAGTTCCTTGCAGTTTGGAAGAACACTTCTACCCCAGCCACCCTCCCATACACATTTCTTAATAAAATATCTGTCTGTTTGTTGTTAAGACTTATTCTTGTAGTACCTAGCCATTTTTGTCAATTTTTGTAAAATTTAGACAAACATGGAGTCTAGAGTTACCTTATCTATTCCAAGAGTTTAATATAACTACAAAACAACATAGCAAAAGAGACAACAAAGATGGCCTGTAACAAATCAGAAAGAAAACTACAAGGAAAGCTTAAACAAAAACAAAACAAAACAAACAAAAAAAAAAAACAGGAACAAATGGATAGATACACATTTATTTACTCCATAGAAGCCAAGGTGTAAGAACTGTTGGAGAGAGAAATTCACATGCATAAAACAGATATAGCCCAAAGTATCTTGAGGCACTACAGGAAGAAAGAGAAAATAGTGTCTGATCTAAAAATAGCTTGGGATTTTATCTGCCAATTTTACCATTAATTGTTGAATGTCTTGCTGTCAGGAATCCTGTCAGGAAATTTCTCAGCCTTTGGTCACAATCCCTGCCCTCAGGAAATGTGCAATCTAGTTAAAAAGCTAAAGCAAAAATATAAATAACCACAAGGTAATGAAGAATATGAGAATTAATAAAAGAACTACAAAGGAAGAATTCTTGTATTCAAAGGAGAAAGAGATGAAAGACCAGGGAAATTTCTGAAGGAAATCTCATCCAGATTGAACTGTGAATACTGAGTGGGATCTTAACAGGCAGATACAAAGAGAGGGCACTCCAGTGAAAACCCCAAGACCAAGGTTGTGCAGGTGATAATGTTCAAACGTTCGTCCAATTTCAGTTCCTCTCACACAGGACAGAAAACTAATAGGGTAAGTCAAGATGCTGTTGTAGAGGCTAGAAGATTTTTATTTGAAAGACATGAAAAAACAGTTTTTTTTTTTTTAAGGAAGAACGGATGCAAAGAGCCACACGTGAAGAAGGTTAATAATCTCTAGTCTAAGATTGTCTCTCCATCCTCATAATTTGTTAATCAATAACAGACTGTATCTATGCAGACCACAGATATACTTTGGAGGAATGGGAGTGGTTGCTCTTTAGTTAATGAAAAGTATTGCTAAACAGATGAGGCATTTTGTAGAAAACACTCATTTCAGTGTTTCTTGCCCCACTCTCTCATGAAAGACAATGGTAAATGTATGTCTCTAAAGGTCCACTGGGAGGGGATAATACAAAATCATATCAGAGAGACACATGATAGAAACATTTGTAGAAGTAGGTGAGGAAATGGCTGAGCCAGGGTCTGTGAGAGTCCCCAGGACTAAAGAGGTGACCAGCAATTTTGTCTCTCAGTAGCTTGGACACATGCTTTTCTGCCTTGTGAGTCAACCAAAAAAAAAAAAAAAAAAAAAAAAAAAAAGGAACAGATGAGTTCTTAGAGAACACATGAGCCAGGCTCAGCCAAAATCACACGCCAAAGTCTGTCAGAGATGGCAGACTTAGCTAATAAGCACATCGGGAGGACTTCTGAAATTCTGTACTGCATGAACCCCCAAAGGCTTCTCTCACTCCTGGGGAGATGTAATAAAATAACTAATGTCTCCTTTATGAGAGTCATGAGGAAGAATTAATAAGATTTAATTTGCTTTAAAGAAAATACTAGGATGCTTCTTGTATCCAGAGTTTATAATAGAGTAAAATTAATACCAGATACACTAGCAAAAAAGTTTTTCTAGCCTTGATATACAAAACCCAAGTTTTAACAGATGCCATCAAGTGTCTTAAGAAGCAGCACTACTGAGTGATGATGGAGAGCTATATTGGCATTTGCATGCTTTACTGAGTGTAATGAGCCCTTTCTGTATAACAAGCTTTAGTAATTCCATTTCACAAGGGCAGGTGCCTATAATAAAACATCAAGCTTTCTGACAGAAGACACAGGCATAGGATTCCACTCAGTTGACAGGGATCTTTTCCTTGAATGTCAAAAGAAAATCTACAAAATTATCCTTGATTCACCCTGCGTGATGAGCTAAAACTTCTATTTCCAGTGAATTTCCACATATTCCTACTCCTGGCATGCTTGTTTATACTGACCATCACTAAAAGCAAGTATGCATACATACACACACACATTCATGCAGGCGCACACACATCTCTCATATTTAACTTAATAGGGAAAAACTGCTGCCCTATATTTCAGTATTGGCATGAAGACACTCACTCACTCACTCACTGCTACAGCTTCCCTAGATTCCTTGGTTAATGACAATTACCATCAAATCTGTAACTTGGGTAAGAATTGAAAAGCCTGGGTCAACAGTTTCAGCACAGTTTAAAAACTGCTTCTCAGAACCAAATGATTAGATTAGCCTGAGAACCATCTACGGGTCTTTAGTATTCTCTGATAAACAGAGAATAGTATCTTGCTTATAAAGAGTACAATCTCTTAACACTTCTTTCTCTCCACCCTCTATATGCCTTTTTATCTCCTCATCTACCCTCCCAAAGCCTCAAGTCCCAAATGCAAGCTCCTGACCCAGATTATATATTCATCACAGCCAGGGCTCTCCATAGCTTAATACAATGAAATCAATGCAACATTGTCACTTGTCAGTCTCTTTGTGGGTAAGATAAAATGGTGCCATCTGGGAGACAAGTACCGTGGGGTAATAATGAGTCATCTCCAACTCCTGTGAAATAGCCTAGTCAGCCTGGGCCTGGGGAGAAAATGATGAAGAGAGGGCAATCAGAGAATCAGTGCACTGATGATTCATTTCTTAATTTATAGAAATGTGAAGTTCTTTTAAACTGATATGAGCAGATCAACTGACAAACCTGCTATGCACATCTGCACTTTTATTATACTTTTATTATACCTGCTAAGCACACCTGCATTTTTATGATAGTTTGCTGGAGGCCATCATGGCAGCAGGGCCAGGAATACATTAGTAAAATTAGAAGAAATATCATCAGGCAACTTCAGTCTGCATGTAAACAATTAACAACTCATTACAGAGAATTTCATTTTTGTGGGAGCCTATCCTTTCTAGGACTGAATTTAAGCCGGCTAATGAATTGAGGCTTCCATCACTAGGGTCAAGAGTGTCTCAAAGGCTGTATCACTGTCTGACTCAGTCTTCTTTCAGCATACTTATTGCACTATAATCATCTACTGAATTATCCATATTTATTATGGCAAGCCAACCATAAAAATTTACCTTTCTAAATTCTTTTCACAGTCCAGATTCTGTAATATCCCTATCTCATTCTGGGGTGTAAGTTAAACATACTGAAGGTATGCAGACATATTTCACTCTTTGTAAAGGGTTTCAGAAGTGTTAGTAAAACTGAGAAGGGCTGATGAAGCAGTAAAGGAGTACACAGTAAAAGAAATCAACCCTCACTCCCAATAAAATAATGGGCAATTTCCAGTTTCCAAACCTCTCACCACAATCTCAGTCAAGCTTAGATTTAGCAATATCACAATCTGCCTAATACATTCACTGAAGGTACTCTGGGATTTATTTGGCATTTGAAAGCTTTGCTCCCAAACCAACAATTAATTGGAGTTGACTCTCTAATGCCAAGTTTGCTTATTTTCTAAATAGCCTTTAAAGAAAAAGACTTTGATACATACACATGTAATAGAGCTTCAAATACATACTTTGTAAAAGAGTATATAGTTAAAAAGAATGACAGTACAAAGTTTCACTCTATTATAAAATATTACCATTTGAAATGCAGGAAAGAACATAATTGAGTTTAAAAGGTTTTTATGGTCTTGTTCCGTTGCTGAAAAATATTGGCTCAGAGTATTATTTTAGCCTGAGTTACGCTGTGGTAGGATTTTAGTAATTCAGCTAACATTTATTAAATCCCCACTGGGAGCCAAGCACTGAGCTAAGGATACATGGATGGATTAAATGGGTTTCTGCTCTCCAGGAGTTTACATTCTACTTTGGAGACAGATGTACGAATGGCTCATCAAATTGACATCATTAAGTGCCATGAATTAAGAATGAGTGTTGTGAGAGCCCAATCAAGGTTCTTAGCAGTGATTGGCTGGTGTCTCTGGGTATAACACAGTAAACAAAAGGACATGTACATGTTCTTCTCTCATAGCACCCCTTTCCTTTCCTTTGGAACACTTATGCCAACTCTGAATTGTGTTTTTGATTACTTCATTAATGTCTGTCTAAATAGGATATAAAGACCGTGAAGAGAAGACCTTGTGTGTTTTTGTTCACTATCCCTAGAGCCTAATATGGAATAGGCATGCAATTGGTGGTTATTTAATGACTAATAAATGTTTTCCAATTATGGTTAGAGATTTGGGGAACCTTCACTACAGTATCAGTATTTAGTACCTGGACCTTTTGAGAAGAAGCTTCTTGGCATTTCATTGAAATAGTTCATCCCTTGCAATACAGGCAGATATCCTCTGAACTAAATAAAGCTTAACTAAGGCCGGCGCCGCGGCTCACTAGGCTAATCCTCTGCCTAGCGGCGCCAGCACACCGGGTTCTAGTCCCGGTCAGGGCGCCGGATTCTGTCCCAGTTGCCCCTCTTCCAGGCCAGCTCTCTGCTGTGGCCAGGGAGTGCAGTGGAGGATGGCCCAGGTGCTTGGGCTCTGCACCCCATGGGAGACCAGGAAAAAGCACCTGGCTCCTGGCTCCTGCCATTGGATCAGCGCGGTGCGCCGGCCGCAGCGCGCCGGCCGCGGCGGCCATTGGAGGGTGAACCAACGGCAAAGGAAGACCTTTCTCTCTGTCTCTCTCTCTCACTGTCCACTCTGCCTGTCAAAAAATAAATAAATAAAAAAATAAAGCTTAACTAAGCACTGCTACATGCACATCTCTACTACACAAGGCAAGTGACATGTATCATAAGCACCTTCTACTGTGTCATTATGCAGAATACAGCATATCCTTGGGGCACCAAATCTCCAAAGCAATCCATGTACCATACTCATAGCTTATCTCACAAGTACAGTAATGTATCCTTATTTGCCCTGTCCCCATATCCTTTCTTTCCTCAGTCATCTTCACTCCAAATCTCCAAGAGTCAGTGAAGGTTTCACACAAAATGTGGTATTTGTTTCGGTACTGGATTGACTGTACTCCACTAAAGGCAAAACTTCAATAACTGGGATTTTCACCATGAGAAACTGCTGCCCTAGAAGCATCCAGTTCACAGTAGCAGAGGCTTCTTCGTGACAAATCACATGACAGTGAAACTGACTCACTCAAAATACATCTAAAACTTCTCTAGAATGTTCTTGAAACTGAGGTAGTCATTGAAACTTTAAATATATGTCCCACTTGCTTTACATGGAAATGAAGAATTGGCTAATATTCATTACAGAATATGAAGCAAGAATTAATCAGCAATCAATTTAGTATTTTAAAATAGAATCCAATAAAGTAATCCAAACCTCCTACTTGGCATGAACTTGAGCTAAAGTTCTCTGAACATGGATCCTGGAGTAGCCACAGAAAATAAGTTTAGGGCCCCCTTTATCCATTTTCTTCATATGTCTAAGACCCAGTGCAAGTTAATAATTTCACCCACTAAACCCTGCCCAATCAACTTGATTACAGTTAATATTACCTTTCCTGAACTATAACTCATTGCCTGTATTACTTATTAAATAATACTGTAAAATATTAACTTATATCTGCTAAAAAGTCCACATCCAAAAGATTTAAAAAGTTTAATACCATGATCTTGCATAGGATGAATTTCTAAGGAGACTAGGAATGTTTGCCATAGAAAAATTTTGAAGATGGGCAAGAGGTGATATGCTAATTATCTGTAACTATTCTAAGTACTCCTATATGTGGAGCAAATAGAATAATTCCAAATGCTTTCAAAAGATAGAATTAGACCTGATGGTTAAGAACTGAGTGATTAAACACAGCTAAAAAAATTTTCTAATAAAATAGATTTGACATAGAATAGGCTACTCTTTCAGGTGATAATGAAGTATCTGTAGTTGCAAATATTCAATAAGAGACAGTGTGACTATTTTATTGAGTTACAGAAACAACTTAAAGAATCAAATAATCAAAATTACCTTTTTGATCCAGTGAATTTGATTTTTTAAATGTTTTGTCTTCTCAATTAGACTATAATTTCTCAAAGTCGTTTACTCATATCACACATCCTTGGTATCTAGTTTTGATTTTTAAATATAGATGTTCATTACACATTTGATCAAGACAGACCATAATATCTCCACTGAAATAAAAATGTTAATGCTTCAGTTTTTGCAAAGCAATAACTACACTAGCAATATGATTAAAAAATATACTCAATTTTGATATTTCACACCATGAGGTATCATGCAATTATTAATATATTAATATTCATTATCAACAATAAGGCAATAGCAACAACATTAATGTGGATAATATTAGTGATGTTTATAATGATTAGGTCTTGATAAATTTGTAATGAATATACTATAATAGTCATGCAATCAATAACTTAATGCTAATACCTCAGTCACTGATAAACTGAAACAGTTATTGGTTCATGTAACCACGGAAAATGAAAACTGTGTGCCAGAAAATAGGACCAGTTCTAGAAAATGTGAACAAAACAGGAATAAGTTCAAAAGAGCTAACAAAAGAGTCCAACTAGTCATTCTGGACCTAATGAATGCTCAGCTGATGAGATTTCACTACTGTCCACAGAAGGTGAGCTATAAAAGCATCAACAGACTTCAGTCATTCAAACTTGACTAAGAAAAATGTTTAACTCATAATACCTCATTGTGCAAGGGGGGCTTGTGAACTAAGCCTGTATTGTATAAAAAGTATGCAAGGAAATGGAACTCCTGGGATACAAACCAGCAACACCCACGGCTGAAATTCCCTTTTTAACTCTCCCTGTCTGCTGAGTAGGTCATTCTAGTATAATGATACAACCATGAAGGGAAATGAGGGAATCATTTTATGTGTGTACAGGGGATTCTGTGTGAGGATCTATATGTGCAGCCAGGGACTGAAATATTTGACTAATAAATCTGTCAAAATTTATTCCAATATCTTTATTGGCAAGTTTTAAACAATCTTTTCCCCCTCCCCTGCCCTTTCAAGGACTGTGGTGAATTCAAGGACCTTCACAAAATGATCTGTTGGTAGAAACAGAATGTTGTTGGAACTACAGGTAAAGCTTATGGAGGTAATTTCAATTTTTAACAAAAAGAAAAAAAAATGAAGTCCTAACCAAAAAAAAAAAAAAAAAAAAAAAAAACCACAAAAATCAGTGAACTCCAAAACAATGGGGGAAAAGTGCTAAGAAACACTGTTAATGACAAAATTCAGTGAAGTGGTTCTAGACTGAAGTCAGGAATGCTGAAACAATAGTAGCATCCCACTGCCCTTTGTCAGTTCATGAGCCAGGGGGACAATCCCTTCAGCCAAGAGCACTGAAAGTGGGCAACTATAACAAGCTGGTGATTTCACGCTGTGACATATGGTAGCTGTTTCATTTGACATTTCTTTTCCTTCAATGTATTGTATATGCCAAACCATCAACTTAATGGCAGCCATCTAATGAGTACTGTTTGTTTTTTTCCTCCAGGTAGTAGGTATTTTACAAACATTATTTTGTTTTTTGGATCCTCAGTGTTTATTCCCCAGTATACAAATGATAAAATCTAAGAATTGAAATAATGACCAATTACATTAACTTATTCAAGATCAATTGGTTGCTATTTTCTTGTTTTTCGCCTGTGAAGCCTGGGTTCTTTCCACTGCAACCTCACTAACATTCAGAATCTGCATTTTAACAAGACTCCCAGGTGGTTCACATGCACATTAAATTGTAGAAACTGTACATCATGCTGCTTTCCTTCTGTTTCTCTCATAAGTCATGCATGCATGCACACACACACACACACAAAACGGGGGAGAGGAAATAACATCATTATTAAAGTTAGAAATATCAATACACTTTCTTCTCTGATGACCTTTGCAAATTTTTAATTCATCTGTGAACTGACCACTTTAAAATAGCATATATAGATCACCTATTACTAGCATTCTGACATGTTTACTGAATAACTTTGGATAAAAAATGAAATGGTCTATTGGGTAACAATTTATAGAAGAGTATAAAAAAAAACAGAGGCATAAGTTATGTGAGAAAACAGGAGTCTGGGCTTGCTGTGGTTTACTTTGGTAAAAAGTACACTAACAATTACAAATGATTTTTGCATTGCTGTAGTTTTAGAAAACCTACCAAGTGTAATAATTACAATCTAAGCTTTTGTGGAGCTATTTACCCTGAAACTGCAGAAAGAAACCACACCATGGGAATTCCTATCCTTTTTGGTTGCCAATGATCTATTTCCAGGTGTTGGACCTCTGCAATCCAAAATTATGTTAATGAGAAATAATCTGCATTTGGTCTCGTTTTCCCTTCTTAATAAATTTTCCCTTGCAGAGACTCAATTTCCATTGAGATGCCTAGGTAACATTTAAGTAGACAGGCCCTATTTGGAAAATAATTCTATTTTCATTTCAATCTTAGGCAGGCTGAAATCTGTTGACTGCAAAAGCTTATAGAGGAATTTAACATATTTATATTTAGCATGGATGAGTCTCTATCCTAAGATAAATGCCTTACCTCAGTGCTTCTCCAGAAATCTTGTGGATAGACAACACCTGGGAATCTTGTCAAACTGGAGATTCTGATTCAGGTGGTCTTCGGTGCATGTCTGAAGTCCCAAGATATCAATGCTGCGGACCCCAAACCAGACACTAGCCAAAGCATTGCATTTAATTTACTAGTGGTAAAATGTCTACATTTTCAGTACCCTTTTCATCAAGCAAAACCACATTATCGTTGAAAAGTTTTAAAAGTAACTCTTAGTCATACATTTTTATTATGGATAACTAGGAAAGCCATAGACATAGAAAGACCAAATAAACATAATTCCACCACTCATACATTGTTATTTACAGCTGATATGGTTCCTTCCAGTTTTTTTAATGCACAAACATCTAGTTTTACAAAACAGATCTTACCGTTTATTCCCTGTAACAGCCATGTCTTAGACGACCTCACACAGCTGCACTCAGTTTTCTGTCCAATTTCCGAATATATTTCCTCAGACATATCCATCACACAGAATTATGAGTACAATACTAGCTATCAGCCACATTAATTCTACAAACTTGCAGCTGTTTATGTGCCAATGCATAACAGTGAGAATTCTCTTAAACCTTCAAAGTGGTGTACATGGCAATCTATATTAGCTTTTCACCACGTAACTACATATCTAAAGCAATTTACGAAGAAAAGACGTCTATTTTGACTCATAGTTTTGGAAGTCCTCGGGCTAAGAAAGGGCGCGTCCCATTGGTTCAGCTTCTAGTGAGGCCAGAAAACAGTAACAACCAATCAGGAAGCAGAGGCACACTGCCTACGCTCACTCGGGCTTATATAACCAAGGCTCTCGCGCGAACAGCCTTTCAAGGCCACGCCCCCAATGACGTACAATCCTCCCGCTAGACCCCAATGGCTAGACACCACAACTGGGTTAAGTTTCCACCCTGTTAACACAACTCACTTATGACTTAAGGACTAAACACCTGCTTGAGGTGCTAGCGTTCTGTTGAAGCAGGTCAAGCTGCCACTTGAGACCACGGCACCCCATAGGAGCACCAGTTTGAGTCCCAGCTGCACACCTTGCGATGCAGCTCCCTGCTAATGCCCTGGAAATGCAGAGAAGCTTTGGCCTGGCCCAGCCCCCCTAAACTTCGCAGCCACTTGCGCAGTGAAACAGTGGATGGAAGAGCTCTCCCTCTCCCCGTCACTGGAATGTGGGAGCCAAATCTTGCTCAAACGATGCTAGCGTAATAACGTCACAGCTACATGCGCGGTGGGAACACAGAGGGGCAGAACTTCCTCCCCTCAAAAATGGACTTCATTTTCTCAGAGAGTGGTGCTTCCTTCTAAACCTGTTCACCAGAGACACCTTTTGGGCCCCTTTCCAGTCACTGTCACACATCCAGTGGTGACAGCATGTTAGGGAAACAAGTTTTGCTCTGTTTGTTTGTTTGTTTTGGGGGTTTTTTCCCCCCTCTGCAACGCCCGCTTGCCTTTCCTGACCTTTTTTGGCAGGCTCTAAACCACAGCTGTTTCCGCTGCTAGAGCAAGAGTCTGCTATGCGGCTCTGCCCAGGTGTTCCCTTTCATTAACACTGCTTCTGAGTCAGGCTGTCAGACAGGCTGTCATCTCTGTGACAACTAAACATTTTGTAGACAACAGGTACAGGTGAGCTACAAGTCACTTGCATATGATTTGAAAAGGCTACACTTGTCACTCATCTGTAATATAAAATGGTATAATGGAAATGGGTTATGTGAAATATTCTGTGCTATTTAGTATTGATGAAATGCATGTGACAGCTTGGAAAAATGAGGACGTGTACATAAAAGTAGTCTGCTGACATGTAAACTTGGCAATAAGTGAATGAAAGCACTGACATAAAATAATGTTTATAATTTCTAATTACTTGTATTCAATGTAGTTAACAAGATTTGGAAAACCGAATGAAACTATTTAATGTCAGCAAACAGGACAGACCCTTCCCTGCCTGGTAAGCTAATAATCTTAGGAAAACCATTTCTGGGTACATTGTCTATACGTTAGCACAGCACCTCTGAAACCTTAGGACGCATCAGAGTCACAAAAAGAACTTGCTCAAAAACGGAACTCCAGGCCCCATCCCTAGAGCTTCTCATCTAGTAAGTCTGAGTAGCACCTACCTGAGTACATGCAGGTCTAAGTTCCAGGTGATACTAATGCTGCTGATGTGATGTTCACACTAAGGGCAATGTTAACATTGATGCAATGATTCTCATTGTTTTCGAGAAGTGGATCTCAAACTGCCATTGGTATAAGAATCACTTGGATAGCAGAAGCTTACTAAAATGTATATTCTAGGACCTCAACTTCTATCACTTCAGTACATTACTCTCGTTCAAATGAACCAAGTCACAGTCTGATGAATCCTACTTTTAAAGGGATTGGGTCACACACCATTCAGATCACCAGAATCATTTAAACCAAAGGTGCCCAAACTTTAAATTTCATACTAAGCACCCAAGCATCTTGTTAAAATAAAAGTTCTGAGTAGTATATCTGGAGAGAGACCTAAGATGCTAAGATGCTCATTTTCAACAAAACTCCCAGGTGATGCTGGAAAGCTATTAAAGTATAGATTGACAGGCCTCATCACCAGAGATTCTTATTCAAAATAATGGGAATGTATTACCAACATAAAAACATGCCTCTACGGGCCAGCATTGTGGCACAGCTAGTTAAGCCACCACCTGCGATGGACGCCTGTATCCCATATGCTCCATGTACAACCCGGCTCCCTGCTAATGTGCCTGGCAAAGCAGCAGAAGATGGCCCAAGTACTTGGGCTCCTGCTACCTATATGGCAGATGCATATGGAGCTCCTGGCTTCAGCCTGGCCCAACCCAGACAGTTTTGGTCATTTGGGGAGTAACCCAACAGATGGAAGATATCTGTTTTTCCCCTTCCTTATCTGTCAGTCTGCCTTTCAAATGAAGTAAATAAAAAAACTGCCTCTGGAGCTGGCACTGTGGCGCAGCAGGCAAAGTCGCTGCCTGCAGTACATCCCATATGGGCAACATTTTAGGACCTGGCTGCTCCACTTCAGATCCAGCTCTCTGCTGTGGCCTGGGAAAGCAGAAGATGGCCCAAGTCCTTGGGACCCTGGACACACGTGGGAGACCCAGAAGAAGCTCCTGGCTTCTGACTTCAGATCAGCCCAGATCTGGCTGTTGCAGCTATTTGGGAAGTGAACCAGTGGGTGGGAGGTCTCTCTCTGCCTCTGCCTCTCTGCCATTCAAATAAATAAAAACATCTTTAAAAAAAGCATGCCTCTATAATACACTGTTAATGTTTCAATTTTTGGTTACTCCCTTTTATCAAGTCTTTTTTTTTTTTTTTTTTTTTTTTGACAGGCAGAGTGGAAAGTGAGAGAGACAGAGAGAAAGGTCTTCCTTTGCTGTTGGTTCACCCTCCAAGGGCCGCCGCGGCCGGCGCGCTGCGGCCGGCGCACCACACTGATCCGATGGCAGGAGCCAGGTACTTATCCTGGTCTCCCATGGGGTGCAGGGCCCAAGTCCTTGGGCCATCCTCCACTGCACTCCCTGGCCACAGCAGAGAGCTGGCCTGGAAGAGGGGTAACTGGGACAGAATCCGGCGCCCCAACCGGGACTAGAACCCGGTGTGCCGGTGCCGCAAGGCGGAGGATTAGCCTAGTGAGCCGTGGCACCGGCTTATCAAGTTTTCAAGATTTATTTTTTGAAGAAAAAAAAAAAAACACCTAAATGAAAGATCTCCATGAGTGAGATCCCAGTGGAAAGAACGGGTCATCAAAGAAGGAGGTACCTTTCTCTGAAGGGAGGAGAGAACTTCCACTTTTACCATGGCCTTGTCTAAATATGATCAGAGTCGGTGAACTCAGGGGGCTTCCATAGCCTTCGCAGCTCATGACAAGAGCCTAGGGTGATTACTGAGGCCATAAACAAGAGTGTCAATTTGTTAAGTCAACAACGGGAGTCACTGTGCACTTACTCCTCATGTAGGATCTCTGTCCTTAGTGTGCTGTACATTGAGATTTAATGCTATAACTAGTACTCAAACAGTATTTTTCACTTTATGTTTCTGTGTGGGAGCAAACTGTTGAAATCTTTACTTAATGTATGCTAAACTGATCTTCTGTATACAAAGAGAAACAAAAATGAATCTTGATGTGAATGGAAGGGGAGAGGGAGTGGTAAAGGGGAGGGTTGCGGGTGGGAGGAACGTTATGGGGGGAAGCCACTGTAATCCATAAGCTGTACTTTGGAAATTTATATTCATTAAATAAAAATTAAAAAAAAAAGATTTATTTTTTGTAGAATTGATATAGTTACTAGTGATATTGTGTAGTTAGACTTTAGAAAACAGCTTTTCTTGAACTTTGCTGTAAAATTAAAGAATTAGATGTAAACATGGAGAAGGGCAAAAAGTCTGAGGCAGAGGAGTGATTTCTTTGAAATGGAAAGGGCTTAGTGTGATGAACTGTATTTTTCAAAGCATCTCACATTCTTTTCCAAAATTTTAACATGATTCTCTTCCTATTAAGAGGAAGGGTTTATAAACCCTCCCTCTGAAACTCGATGGGCTTTTGCCTCCCATGTAATCAACAGGATGTTGTCAAAGAGAAGCTGCATGATTTCCTGATTCCCAGGTCTAGGTCAGAGCAGGTGATGCAGTTTCTACTGTCTTTGTCCCAAGCCACCATCTAAAAAGTCTGATCATAGTCCTCCATGCTATAAGGACACTAAGCCACAAGGAGAGGCCCTATGTATGTGCTCCTAGTGGTAGCCCTTAGTCTTCAAGGCCCTGCATGTCAATGCAGAACATGTGGGTGAACAGGCCTTCAAGTGATCCCAGGTCCCAGCTGAAAAGCCCACACCCAGCCTTTGTGTTTTTCTGGCCAAAGTCCTGAATATGGTGTAGCAGAGATAATTTATTCTCCCTCTGCCCTTTCCTAAATCTTGCCTCCCAAAATCCATGAGCTTCACAAAATTTCTATTCTCTACATCACTCCAACAGAGGTGGTTTGTTACTCCAAATAAAGAGTGGAAGCACTGAAGAAAATACAACTTATTAAAACCGCCCAGTTCTCCACAGGACATAAATAAGCAGCCCAGGGATAGAAACCTCTTATTTGAGGCCTATTACACAGGAGACAAAAAGAACTTTTATAGCTGCTGATCTGTAATAATATCAATAGTTTACATGCATTTGAGTGTTCTTTATGTCCCAGTTCCTTTATGTATTCTTCATGGGAAAAATATCAAAATCCCTTTTCAAGGTATTTGGTAAATGGAAGATAATAAGTTACTACTCTCTACATTCCTTTTCCATTAACAAACTATTGGTAAAAGGGTTTATTTCCTTATTAAAAAATCTTTGAACAGTTAAGCAAACACTTTTTAAAATTTTTAAAGTGATTTATCATATTTCATGAAAAGACTGTAGCATAGCGGGTAAAGCCGCCATCTGCAGTGCTGGCATCCCATATGGTCGACAGTTCGAGTCCCAGCAGCTCCACTTCCAATCCAGCTCTCAGTTGTGGCCTGGGAAAGCAGTAGAAGATGGCCCAAGTTCTTCGGCCCCTGCACCCATGTGGGAGACCCAGAAGAAGCTCCTGGCTCCTGGCTTCGGATCAGCGCAGCTCTGGCAGCTGGGGTCATCTGGGGAGTGAACCAGCAGATGGAGGACCTCTCTGTTTCTCTCTCTCTCTCTCTCTCTCTCTCTCTGCCTCTCCTTCTCTGTGTAACTCTAATTTTCAAATAAATCTTTTAAAAAAGGAAAGAAAACAAAACCAAATAAACCAAAAGAAAAAGAGAGAGAGAAACAGAGATCATTCACTTCCCAAATACCAGCAACAGCCAGGGCTGGTCAAAGCTGGCCCCAGCATCCCAGAACTCCATCCAGATCTCCCATGTCTGTGGTGATTAAGCCATCACCTGTGGGTTAACAGGGACACTGGAATTATGAGTGGAGCAAAGACTCAAACCCAGCTCATTCCAGTATGTGAGTACAACACATTCTGTCAACTGTTCCAGTCCAGTGAATTTACACATTTATATATATTTCTCTGAATCCAGGATCTAATAAATACTATATTTACCTGTCAGGTATACTTTAATCAGAAAAAGTCCCTCAAACACTTTGCCTATCTTGAGCTTTACATTTTTTAAGAATATGGCTAATTATTTGAAGAATATTCTCAAATTCAGGATTGTTTGACATTTCTCACAAATATATTCAAGTTATGCACTTTAGCATTAATACTGCAGATTTTTTTTGATGAATAAATATTTTCCACCCTCAGAATGATGTATAGCAGTGTATAGCCATTGCAGGAAGCAAAATGACAGGAATATAGAAATAAATTGTGACTGATAATTTGGAAAGAGAGATAACAGAAAAATAGAAACACTTTCACATAAACTCCAGTCTTATCGACCCCCACAAACATATAGAAAGGTACTTCAAAATTTTGTGTAAAATTAGAATTAAAGGATAAGTTTATTTTGGTGCAAAAATTTTTGAACTCTATGCATAAAGGGATTTCCAAAGAGTTCATATAAAATGCACATTATGAAAAAAAATATGCAATGGGCCAGCATTGTGAGATAGTGGGTTAACCCTTGGGCTGCGACACTGGCATTACATATGGGCACAGATTCAAGTCCTGGCTGCTCCACTTCTATCCAGCTCCCTGCTAATGGCTTGGGCTCTTGCACCCACATGGGAGACCTGGAAGAAGCTCCTGGCTCCTGGCTTCAGCCTGGCCCAGCCCTGGATGTCAGAGCTATTTGGGGAGTGAACCAGTGGATGGAAGATCGATCTCTCTCTCTCTCTCTCTCCCCTCTCTATAACTTTGCCTTTAAATAAATAAAAAAATAATTTTTTAAAGAAAAAAGAAAATGCTATGCATGGATTTCAACACTTTTGGCAACAAAAAAACTTAGCTTTCAATTCCATTTTCCATATACTTTTTAAAGTACCCTCTCCACACATACACACAGAGAGACATTCCTGGAAATACTATAGAATTTCTTGATGGTCCAAGAATTTACGAAAAAAAAGGAATTAAATTTTTATTAAAGGAAGTGTGAGTCCAGAAACTGTAGAACATGCAGTCATTTCCTTATACATAAACCATCTTATGCAGTCTCAATACAACCTCTTTAAAAAAAAATTTACTGTGGCCAGCGCCATGGCGAAGTAGGTTAATCCTCTGCCTGCGGCACAGCATCCCATTTGGGCGCTGGTTCTAATCCCTGGGTGCTCCTCTTCCAATCCAGCTCTCTGCTGTGGCCTGGGAAAACAGTGGAAGATGGCCCAAGTGCTTGGGCCCCTGCACCTGCATGGGAGACCGGGAAGAAGCTCCTGGCTCCAGGCTTTGGATTGGCACAGCTCAAGCCATTGCAGCCGTTTGGGGAGTGAACCAACATAAGGAAGACCTTTCTCTCTGCCTCTCCCTCGCACTGTCTGTAACTCTACCTCTCAAATAAATAAAAAATAAAAAAAATTATTATTTATTTGAAAGGCAGAGTTAGAGAGAGGCAGAGAGAGAGAGAGAGAGAATCTTCCATCCACTGGTTCACTTCCCAGATGGCTGCAATGACCAGAGCTGTGCTGATCCAAAACCATGAGCTAGCAACTTCTGGGTCTCCCACGAGGGTTCAGGGGCCCAAGGACTTGGGCCATCCTCTACTGCTTTCCCAGGCCAAAGCAGAGAGCTGGATTGGAAATGGAACATCAAGGACTCAAATCAGCACCCATATGGGATGCCGGCACCTCAGGTGGCAGCTTCATCGACTACACCACAGCACTGGCCCCAATAGAACCTTTTTTATTTTCTTTTTTTTTTTTTTATTTGACAGACAGAGTTAGACAGTGAAAGACAGAGACAGAGATAAAGGTCTTCCTTCCGTTGGTTCACTCCCCAAATGGCCGCTATGGCTGGTGCTGCACTGATCCGAAGCCAAGAGCCAGGTGCTTCCTCCTAGTCTCCCATGCAGGTGCAGGCGCCCAAGCACTTGGGCCATCCTCCACTGCCTTCCCGGGCCACAGCAGAGAGGTGGACTGGAAGAGGAGCAACCGGGACTAGAACCCAGCGCCCATATGGGATGTCGGCGCTGCAGTTGGAGGATTAGCCAAGTGAGCCACGGTGCCGGCCCCCCAATAGAACCTTTTAATTAAGGAATTATCATCCTAAATATTCTATATTTAAAATTTGTTTAGAACAAATATATGGAAAAAAAAATGCTCAATATCACAAGCCATCAGAGAAATGCAAATCAAAACCACAATGAGATATCACCTCATCCCTGCCAGAATGGCTAAAATCCAAAACAGAGTGTAACAAAAGCTTGCAAGAGTGTGGACAGAAGAGAATGCTTATACACTGTTGGTGGGAATGTAAATCAGTGCAGCCACGATGAAAAACAGTGTGGCTATTTCTTAAAAAAACTAGAAATAGACTTGCATGTGATCCAGGAATCCCACCACTGGATATATACCCAAAAAACTTGATTGAACACAATGAATCAGATACCTGCATAGCACTGTTCACAATAGCCAAAATTTGGAACCAACAAAGGCGTCCATCATCACATGAATGGATAAAGAAAATGTGGTGTGTGTGTGTATATATAATAGAATATTATTCAGCTATAAAAAAATGAAAATCTATCTTGTACTGTAAAATGGATGCAACTGGAGTACATTCTGTTGAGTGAAATAAGCCAGAAACAGAAACACAAATACTACATCTTCTCCCTTAGATGTGGGAGCTAAAATTAAAAAAAAAAGAAAAAGAAAGAAAGAAAAAAGAAATGTCTGTATCAGTATTGCTGCAATTATAGTTTTGTAAAACTTTGCTTTGTACCTTTGTGAAACCAATGGATAAGAATGTTATACTACTATATTTTTAATGACCAGTGATTACTTTAAAATTTACTGTATGTAGGTGAAATTGTCATATTTCCATTCAATTTTTGTTTAAGGCCATTCTCTATATTCCCATTAAACTTTTTTTTTTACTTGTTAAACTTCTTACTTGCTAAACCCTTTTTACTGTAATGTAAATTTAAAATATGTTATCTCAAAAACTAAAAAAAAAGAGAGGGAAAAGGAAGAAGGGTGGAAGGGAGGGAGGGGGAGGAATAAGAGGAGGGAAGAAGGGAATATCACTATTATCTTAGAATTGTATCTACAAACCACATTGAATCTTTTAAAAACCAATTAGGGGCTGGCACTGTGGCGCAGCATGTTAAAGCCCCATTCTGCAGTGCTGGAATCCCACATGGGTGCTGGTCTGAATACTGACTGCCCCATTTGCAGTTCCCAGCTGTAGTCATTGCAGCCATTTGGGAAGTGAACCAGAGAATGGAAGATCTCTCTCTCTCTCTCTCTCTCCCTCTGCCTCTGTCTCTGCCTGCCTCTCTGTAACTCTGCCTTTCAAATAAATTTTAAAAAAACCTTAAAGAAACTAATTTTTTAAAAGTGAAAAAGCAAAACAAAAAGAATGGTATATTACTGTAGTTTTAATGATCTGTGATTATTTTAAAATTTACTGCATGAGTGAAATGGACATATTTTCATTTCATTATTATTTATAGCCCTTTCCTATATTCCTACTGAACTATGGTATTTTTACATTTTACATTTTGAAATCTTTATTCAGTGGAGCATTAAGCCTTTGACTATAATGTAAATTAAAAATATGCTATCTCAAAAATTAAAAAGAAAAAAGAGAGGACGGAGGGAGGGAAAGAAGAAAGGAAGCATCATTATATTCTTAGAATTGTATCAATGAGCTACATACAATCTGTTCTCTTTGTATTAATACCACAGTAACTTGAGAATTGATGAGAATTTTTTTGTATTAGTTATCATGGATTTGCTGTGACCCTGAAAATCAAATGCATTCAATAGCTCCTTAAAAAATAAAAATAAATAAAATTTTTAAAAAGAAAAAAAATTGGTAGGTAGGAATTTTATATAATACAAAACACCAATCGCCTGAAAACATATGCTCAATCTCATAAAAGAGATGAATGCAAATTAAGATCCCATATTGAACCTCTCACATTTGTAAAAATTAAATGCAAAATGCCAGATATTAATGAGGGCATGAAATAAAAGGAATTATCATTCCCTGTTGCAAGGAGCATAAAGTGGTACACCTTATGAGGGAGAAATTTAGAAATATCTAGTATCTTTGAAGACATGCATAGTCTCTGATTCTGCAAATCTGTTTTTAGATGTATAACATGGATAGAGCAGTCACAGTAAAATAGTCTTATTGCAGCATTTTTCGTAACAATGGCAGCCTGGAAGAGAAATGTGAATGTCTCTCTATATAATAATGGCTCAATAAACAGCTGAATAGTCATTTAATTGAACATTATAAAATAAGAAAATGAATGAACTATATGTGTTACAAGGATAAGTCTAAAAACCATAATGTGTTTAAAAAGCCCAGTTTCAGAAGGGCATCTGTGCATGTATTCTATGAAAAAGACAAAAACACAAAGTATTACTTAACATTTTTATGTACAGGTCTGCGGGTGGGGGGGTGCAATAAAGTTGCTAAGCCTTTGCTCGACAAGGCCTCTAAGCCTTTGCTCGAGTTTGCCGCACTTTCCCATCTCAGTGACTCAGCGTTTCCAACAACCTAAGATGGCCCCCGGGGAAGGTACCTAGCCTGACAGGAGACTTCCGTATTCGTGGACAGTATGTTTCCTCAGCTCTAATAGGCCCTTGAGGGCGTACCCGGCTCATGTCCTGCCTTACCTTTCAGCTGATTGGCTCGGTTCCCCTGTGCCCTGGACAGCCCCCTTTCTGTGTCTATAAAAGCTCTTCCCCTCCCAATAAAGTGGAGAACCCGGCTGCGCCCTGGGCGTTGACTGATCTCCCAGCTCTGGTGTGGTTCCTGTGCCGCCGACACTCATCATCCAGCTGGCCCTGAGGAGCTCTATCGGACCTGCTGCCCCGTGACGAGCAGCACACGTGTATATAAAATGCACATCTCATTAAAAGATGAATGAGTAAGAAAAGTGGCACACATGCACAAAGGAATACTATTCAGCCTTACAAATAGAAGGAAATCCTCAGGGACAAGTGGTTAAGGCGATGGACAAATAGAAGGAAATCCTATCATTTGCAATAAACAAATGAACTTGGGGAATACCATACCAGGTGAAATAAGCCAGTCACAGAAGGATTAACAGTGCATGATTCCATGTCTGTGAAGTATCTCAAATAGTTAACCTCGTGGCTGGTGTTCTGGCTCAGCAGGTTAAGCCACCACCTGCAATGCCAGCCTCCCATATGAGCACAGGTTTGGGTCCTGGCTATTCCACCTCTGATCCAGCTCCCTGAAAATGTGCTGCAGAGGCATCAGAAGATGGCCCAAGTGCTCAGGCCCCTGCCATCCACAGAGGAGACCAGAATGGAACTCCTGCTTCTGACTTCAGCTCAGCCACCTGTTGGGGCCACCAGAGGATTGAACCAAAGGATGAAAGATCCTCTCTCTCTCTCTCTCTGACTCTGCCTTTTAAATAAATAATCTCCAAAAGAAAAGTCAACAGAAACAGAGCATAGCATGGTTGTTACCAGCAGCTGGTGACAGGGGAAAATGGAGAATTCTTCAATGACTATAAACTTTTGGTTATACAGCACGCAATTTCGAGAGATCTGCTATACTACATTGTGCCTATAGTTAGCAGCATTATATTGTACACTTAGAATTTTGTTCAGAGAGTAGATTTCATACTAAGTGTTTTTACTCCTTAAAGACACACAGACACACAAGTGCACACATGTGGGCACATTATACACACACACACACACACACACACAAACACAAACCTCCCAACACAGCAAAGCCCAGGATCATATGGCTTCAATGGATAATTCTGCCAAATGTTTAATGAATTAACACTGATCCTCCTGAAACCTCTAAAAACTTGAAGAGGAGGGAAGATTTCCAAACACATTCTGTAAGGCCAGCATTGCCCTGACACCAAAACCAAAGAAAATGCAAGAGAAGAAAACTGAAAACAAGTATCTCTGCTTGGAGAATATTGAAGTAAAAATCCTTTACCCGATACTAAGAAATCAAATGCAACAGTACATTAAAAGCATTATACACCGTGACAAACCGAGATTTATTCCTGGAATACAAGAGTGCTTCAACATACAAAAATAGTAAATTTGTGATGCACCATATTAACAAAACGAAGGACAAAAAAAATCACCATATGATCATCTCAATTGAGGCAGAGTTGGCGAACTCAAGAGGCTTCCATAGCCTTGGCAGCTCATGACAAGAGCCTTGGGTGATTACTGACACATAAAACCAGAGTGTCAATTGTTAAATCAACAACGGGAGTCACTGTGCACTTACTGCCCATGTAGGATCTCTGTCCTTAATGTGTTGTACTATGCAAATTAACGGTAAAACTACTACTAAAACAGTACTCTATACTTTGTGTGTCTGTGTCGGTGCAGTCTGTTGAACTCTTTACTTAGTATATACTAAGTTGATCTTCTGTATATAAAGATAATTGAAAATGAATCTTGATGTTAATGGGATTGGAGAGGGAGTGGGAGATGGGATGGTTGCGGGTAGGAGGGAGGTCATGGGGGGAAAAGCCTCTATAATCCAAAAGTTGTACTTTGGAAATTTATATTTATTAAATAAAAGTTGAAAAAAAGAATATATAAATGATGCTCTGAATTTGCCATCTCTGGAATCTCAACAAATAGATTCTTGGGTATTGGCATGTTTAGACACAAGAGGCTAAACTGGATAATCTTTATAAAGTCTCCAAGATATGAAAGTCTTATTTTAGAAGAATTTCCTTTAAGAATAAAATTTAAAAGAACCTGTTTTGTTATACAGAATAAAAAGTAATTTCATTTAAAAGAAACAAAAAAAAACAATAATGATACTTTGCACTAATTTGCTTTCTTTTTAATAAAATAACTCCATATTTAAAAAAAAGAAGAAAAGCTTCCAATTTTCACCATTGAGTATGATTCAAAAAATTGAAAAGCTCTGTGTTTTCCAGAAATGGGTATGTTGAGGTATTTTTCCATTGAATTTGTTAAATGTTTTTATCATGAAGGTGTCAAGGCTCCTGACTTTGGCTTGGCCCAGCCCTGGTTATTGTAGCTATTTGGGAAGTGAATTAGCTGATAGAGAGGATGTCTCTCTCTTTTTTTCAGTCTCTACCTCTGTCTCTGTAACTCTGCCTTTCAAATAAATAAAATAAATATTTAAAGAATAAATAAAGTGATAATTACAAAAATCAATTCTAGGGGCTGGCGCTGTGGCCCAGCGGGTTAATGCCCTGGCCTGAAGCGCCGGCATCCCATATGGGCGCTGGTTCGAGACACAGCTGCTCCACTTCCAATCCAGCTCTCTGCTATGGCCTAGGAATGTAGTAGAAGATGGCCCAAGTTGCGGCCAATTGGGGAGTAAACCATCAGATGGAAGACCTCTCTCTCTCTCTCTCTCTCTCTCTCTCTCTCTGTCTCTCCTCTCTCTGTGTAACTCTGACTTGCAAATAAATAAATCTTTAAAAAAATCAATTCTGCTTATACACACTAAAAATGAACAATCTGAAAAGGAAATTGACAAAAACAATTCCAGTTACAAATAGCATCAAAAAGAATAAAATACGAACAAACTTAGCCAAAGGGGAGTGACAGACTTATACACTGAAGACTATAAAATATTGCTTGAAAAAGTTAAGGAAGACACAAATGGAAAGAAATAAATCCATTTTAATGGATTGAAAGACTATTATTAAGATGTGTCTAGCACACTCAATGGGAAAAGGACAACATCTTCAACAAATGATGATGGATAAAGTGGATATCTACAAATAAAAGAATGAAGTTGAACCCTTATTTCATTAAAAAAATCTAACTCAAAATGTGTTAAAGACATGAATAAAGACATAAAACTAAATTTCTAGAAAAATGGAAAAAGATTGATGACACTGGACTTGGCAATGACTTCATAGTATAACATAAATAAATAAAATTTGAAACAGACCAATGGTGCTACATCAAGCATAAAGATATCCATGCATCAAATGACACAATCAATAACATGAAAAAGCAACCTACAGAATGGGGGAAATAATTTGCAAACTATATATCTGATAGAAGGTAATATCCAGAATATATAAAGAATTCCTACTACATAACAACAACAAATAATACAATAACAAACTATTAAAAATGGGCAAAGGAATTGAATATAGACAGTTCTGCAAAGATGGTATGCAAGTGGCCAACAAGAATATAAAAATACCTCAATATTACTAAGTATCAGAGAAACACAAATCAAAAGTGCAATGAGATATCACCTCATGCTTGTTAGAATAGTTAACATCACCCGGTTGCCCCTCTTCCAGGCCAGCTTTGCTGTGGCCAGGGAATGCAGTGGAGGATAGCCCAAGTCCTTGGGCCCTGCACCCCATGGGAGACCAGGATAAGTACCTAGCTCCTGCCATCGGATCAGCGTGGTGCGCTGGCGGCAGCGCGCCGACCGCGGCGGCCATTGGAGGGTGAACCAATGGCAAAGAAGACCTTTCTCTCTGTCTCTCTCTCTCTCACTGTCCACTCTGCCTGTCAAAAAAAAAAAAAAAAAAAAAAAAGAATAGCTAACATCAAAAAGGTAAAAGGTAAGAAGTATTGGTAAGGATGTAGAGAAATTGATATCCTCTGCACTGTGAGTGAGATTGAAAACCGGTGCAATTGTTATGGAAAACAGTATTAGTGTTCCTCAAAAACTACAAAGGAAGTACCATACGCTGCATGAATCTCATTCTAGATTTACAAACAGCATAATTGAAAGAAGGATCTCAAAAGAAGTGTTTGGCAAAATGGTTAAGATGTCCCTAGGGCTGGCACCGCGGCTCACTTGGCTAATCCTCCACCTGCAGCGCCAGCACCCCGGGTTCTAGTCCTGGTTGGGGCGCCACTAAGGTCTTAGTTTCTGAGGTTTTTTTTTTTTTTTTTTTTTTTTTTTTTCTGAGAGGCAGAGTCAGAGAGAGAGGGGACAAGTCTTTCATGTGCTGGTTCACTCCCCAGCCAATCCAAAGCCAGGAGCCAGGAACTTCTTCTGGGTCCCCTATGTGGATACAGGGGCCCAAGTACTTGGGCCAAATTCTGGTGCTTTCCCAGGTGCATTAGCAGGAAGCTGGATCAGATGTGAAGCAGCTGGGACTTGAACTGGCACCCATATGGGATGCCGGTGCTGCAGGAGAAGGCTTAACTTACTACACCACAGCACCAGCCACTGTTTCTGAAGTTTTAAGACTTTATTTGACCATAAGGGAACAAATGACATTAGCTAGCTACTCCTATGTATCCTTTATATATCAATTTTTCAATTATCGAACTAAGTATTGTGACATTTAAAACACGTTGAAATTCTTTCATGAGACAACAGTTTGAACTTTCAAACAATAAATAACATGAAGAAATCCTATCGGTTCATACAGTTTTAACAAGTTCTGAATTTTAACTCATCTAGAGATTATTTTCTTTTTTTTTTTTTTTGACAGGCAGAGTTAGACAGTGAGAGAGAGCGCCCCAACCGGGACTAGAACCCTGGGGTGCTGGCGCTGCAGGGGGAGGATTAGCCTAGTGAGCCCCGGCGCCGGCCTAGAGATTATTTTCAAGCAAATAGTTTTCTTCTAGATATTTAGAAATGCTATAGAATATCTCACTTCTCGGAAAGAACTTTTACCCTAGTCTTTAATGATCTACTTTGAAGTGCTGATTTTAAGAAAGATCATTCCTAGATTTTATCATTCATTGCCTGCCATTGGCCATGCTATTGTTTCAGATCATTAACATCCACATTCGAGGTCATTAACTACACAGTTTAGTCTTAGGATGTGGAGGGATGGTGCTGACATGATGGTTCACCAATTAAAGCAATCATTATGTCACTTGATTTCAGAGTATCAATTCCAGTCCCCATTCTGATCTAGCTCCCTGCTAATGTACTAGGGAAGACAGCAGAAGATAGGCCAAGCGCTGTGGCAGAGCAGGTTAAAGCTCTGGCCTGAAGCGCCCGCATCCCATATGGGCGCCGGTTCTAGTCCAGGCTGCTCCTCTTCTGATCCAGCTCTCTGCTAAGGCCTGGGATAGCAGTAGAAGATGGCCCAAGTCCTTGGACCCCCTGCACCCACGTGGGAGACCCAAAAGAAGCTCCAGGCTCCTGGCTTTGGATCAGCGCAGCTCCAGCCATAGCGGCCATCTGGGGAGTGAACCAGCAGATGGAAGACCTCTCTCTGTGTAACTCTGTCTTTCAAATAAATAAAAAATAAATCTTAAAAGGGGGGGTTTAAAAAGGGGACAAGGAGAGAGAGAGATCTTGTTGGAAATAAAAACAAATTTGTTATAAAACCCAAGCACTTAAATGGACAACTCAGGGGAAATGTGTTTCCTCGGATTTGTTTAAGCAGTTCAGGCAGAGTAGTTTGTTTAAAGTTGTATTATCCTTGGCTGGCGCAGTGGCTCACTTGGCTGATCCTCCACCTGCGGCGCCGGCACCCCAGGTTCTAGTCCCAGTTGGGGCGCAGGTTCTGTCCCGGTTGCTCCTCTTCCAGTCCAGCTCTCTGCTGTAGCCCGGGAGTGCAGTGGAGGATGGCCCAAGTGCTTGGGCCCTGCACCCGCATGGGAGACCAGGAGGAGGCACCTGGCTCCTGGCTTCGGATCGATGCAGTGAGCCGGGTGTAGCGGCCATTTGGTGGGTGAATCAACGGAGGGAAGACCTTTCTCTCTGTCTCTCTCTTTCTCACTGTCTAACTCTGCCTGTCAAAAAAAAAAAATTGAAGTTGTATTATCCAATTATCTTAATATTCACTTAAATTCTCCACTTCACTTTGATATAAAATCTTTAAAGCATTATAGAACAGATATAAGGCGCACATTCCAGAAATGAACTATTATCTGCAGCAGGCCCAGTTGTCTTCAGAGCCCTATAACACTATTCATTAACCCTGACACTGAGGTCTATCAACAAGTCAAATTACAACACAAATTTCAGGGAAAAGATATAATTACATTCCATTATGCCATCCTAGCCTTGAAAAATAGCTAAAGTATTGGGAAAGAAGGCAGAGGTCAGAAGTATACTGTTAAGAGAACAAAAACAGTCATTTACTGAAAAGTCATCCACTAACTCTAATGAAGAGTTGACCACTGCAGGCCTGCATGTGTGCAACACTCAATACCTTTTTTCTTTTCTTTTCCTTTTCTTTCTTTTTTTTTTTTCAAATTGACGATCAAAACCTTACCCAATTATTTAAATCCTGGCATTCATACAGTTTCCCCATTGGCCTCTAGCAATGAACTTTTGTTTTGATATGTTGCAGTCTGGAAAAAAATGTGTTCCCATGACATGAGGGTTGATTGCAGCTGTTTGATGATTGCTACAAGTTCATCTCAATGTTCTCTCACAAATCTATGTGATGCTGCCAGCTCTGCAGCTCTGGTGTTCAATACACCCGGTTGGTGTTTAAATGTTCCTCCATCTGACAGAATGGTGCTGATGAAATCTGTTAGAAACAGTGACTACCCTGCCAAGAATTTGTCAGATTTCTCTGAGAAACCTCCAGGATATCCATCTATGCCCAACTGACATCCCAGGCAGTCACGTTGCCAGTGCCTTCATCAAGTTGAAGGGGCATGGATTTCTGACAGCACAATGATCCATAGCAGATTTTTTCTAACTAAAGAAGAAACCCTTCAAATAGAGATCATTAAGGCATTTTGCTGAATTAGGCCAAATCAACAGCAGAGGAAGAGAATCAAGGCAAGAGTATAATTTGAAAAGAGGCACTAGGGACTCTGCCCATGTCTGAGACCTAGTTATCCTAAAATGAATGACACTCAAAGATCTTAAATTAAACCAAAAACAAGTAAACAAAATAAACCTGTTTGTTAGTTTTCATAAATTATTCTGATATGTGTTCCAATACAATGGATTTTCTGATTTAGAAACCTCCTCTTCTACTGTCATGTCACAAAACATTCTTCTATATCCAGCTCTGTGTGTATATGTGTGCGTGCATGTAGGTTTCAGATGTTTTTGATTTACAAATAGCTGGTTTTTTCTCTTATAGTGTATAAATTACAACTTTGAAAAAGCAAAGCATTTTAAAAATGCTACTGTAGAAAGGAATTAACTATTTAGAAATTTAGTAAAAATTATATAGAAATAAATCTCTATTAAATGGTAAAGTTAAATGTTCAGAACCTCAGTCACATAAACAAGAACCATAGCTGAAAACAGTGAAGTCCCTTATCTTTGCTTCCTGGCTTTAAGTTAGCAAATCCCATGTTGTTGAGTTTTAATTGTCCATCAACGATATGTTTCCAAATTTAATCTACTTCTTGGCAGTAAAATTAGCAAAACATTTGTTCCCTTTCTTCTGCATACAGCTGCAATCAATTGGATGCACAAATGGAACGGAGGATGCTACAGGGAATCTGCCCCCTCATGAAATGCAATAGATATTTGGATGATGGTAGTTGTTACAAAATCAAAACCAAACAGGCTGCGCAAAAATGATAATCAAGCCAACATTCTCAAAAAATATGCAACTGGAAAATGCATATTTGCCCCTAACTCAATACTTTCAATATTCCAGCATATTCATAAATTTTGTTTAAGGCCATGGCAAAGGTAAAGTCAGTAGTATCATAATAAACATTGGTTAAATAATTAGGCAAGTAGGAGCATGCAGAAGGTTTTTACACTGTAATTTACCCATTAGAAGTAGTCACCAAGTCTTTAAGCCATTAGCATGATAACTCAGTGCCAATGTTAAAAGAATCATTTTGCTTAAAATTCAGATATGTTGTCTTGTGATAGCTCAGACTAACAAATACTCCAAATACTATCAGTCAATCACCTCCGGCATCAAAGTAAACTTTTCTCTGTGGAATTAAAAATATGTATTTTCACTAGATAACATTATTCTGTTAATTTACTTACAAGGAAGTACTTTGTGACCAGGAAATAAAAGAGTTACTGATTTTAGAAAACTTGGTAAGTAAATAGAAGTCTATTCAGGTTGGATGTAAATGGCTAATATCAAATATTTCACTACAAGTGGCTGATCAATTCAAGGAATAGGTAAACCAATTTTTATACTCAATTCCTTATAATTATGGAAAAATGATGGAAAGTGTGAAGGGAAGGAGATAATTTAAGAACATCAGAAATAGTTCCTAGAAGTGTAAGTATTTAGTACGATCAGAGGAGGAGCTCAAGAGCTACGGATAAAGAATAATAATCAGAGCAGGGGAAGTAATTGTATCCTTAAATATGAGAAGGAAAACAATGAAGCTTCTAGATGAAAACACATGAGGTTATCTTCTTGACTTTAAAATAAGAGAGAATTTCTTATGTTGGCATCATAAAACATTAACCATAACCATTAAGACAGATAAATTAGACTACATTACAATTAAAACATTCTATTGAACAGAAGACAGCACTGAGAAAATAAAAATGTAAACCAAGAGGGGGAAAAGATATTTACAACAGATATGACTGACGAAAGGCTGATAATAAGAAAAAGATAATCAGACCAAAAAAACAGGTTAAGAGTCATAAAGCAGGCATTTATCAAAAGATGAAACCCAAGAGGACAGCACTGTGGTTTAGAAGATATAGTCGCCGCCTGTGGAGCTGGCAAATCAACTGGGCCCAAGTTTTAGTCCTGGCTGCTCCAATTCTGATTCAGCCCCCTGCTAGTGGCCTAGGAAAGCAGTGGAGGATGCCCCAAGTGCTTGGGACCCTGCAAGCACATGGGAGACCTGGCAGAAGCGCCAGGCTTCAGACGCATCCACTTCCAGCCATGTGTCCATTTGGTGAGTGAAGCAGTGGGAAGATCTCTGCCTCTATCTCTCTTGCTCTGTAACTCTGCCTCTCAAATAAAATATAAAACAAATCTTTACAAAAAAAAAAAAAGACACCCAAAGACCAGTAAACATTTGAAAGGGTGCTCACCAATGTGGGAGACCTGGAGGAGGCTCCTGGTTCCTGGCTTCGGTTCAGCACAGCTCTGGCCATTGCGGCCATCTGGGGAGTGAACCAGTGGATGGAAGACCTCTCTCTGTCTCTACCTATCTCTGTAACTCTGTCTTTCAAATAAATAAAATAAAAAAAGAAGAAAGGGTGCTCAACCTTATTAGTTATTAGGCAAATGCAAATTTAATCCAAATGTTCAAATCATTAAAAAAAAAAAAACCTACTTGCTTGGCAAAACTCAAGACTCCAAGAAGATTCCAAGTATCACTGCAGAATCTTCACACACTGCTGGTGGAAGTATAAATTCCATTTTAGAATCTAGACTGGCATTATCTATTAAAGTTAAGGATAAAGATACTCTCTGAACTATGAATTCCACTCATGCAGCAGGTACATGTAAAATAAAGTTAAAGACAGCATTGCTTCTAATAACCAACAACTGGAAATAATCAAAAAGTCCATTAACAGCAAAATGGATACATAACCTCTGGAATAATCATCCTGTTGAATGTTATTTAGCAATGAAAATGAACTAAAGACATTTGCAAAAACATGGGTGGCTCTCATAAACATATGCTTAACAAAAAAGCAAGACACAAAAAAAGCTCATACAATGACAGCTTTCATATAAATTTTAATACATGCAAATCTAAATTACAAATTTCTAGGGATGCATATATGAGTGGCACATCTACTTTAAAAAAAGAAATAATTGTCTGAAAAACACATAAATAGTGGTTAATTGGAGTAATGAAGGAGTTATAATCATGAAAGGATACATAGGGATAATATGGGATACTTGCAATGTTCTGCAATGTTCTTTTTTTTTTTTTTTTTTTTTGGACAGGCAGAGTTTGACAGAGAGAAAGGTCTTCCCTCCGTTGGTTCACCCACCAAATGGCCGCTACACCCGGCGCACTGCATCGATCCGAAGCCAGGAGCCAGGTGCTTCCTCCTGGTCTCCTATGCGGGTGCAGGGCCCAAGCACTTGGGCCATCCTCCACTGCCTTCCCGGGCCACAACAGAGAGCTGGACTGGAAGAGGAGCAACCGGGACAGAATCTGGTGCCCCGACCGGGACTAGACCCCAGGGTGCCGGCGACGCAGCCCCGCAGGCGGAGGATTAGCCTAGTGAGCTGCCAGCGTTTTTTTTTTTTTTTTTTTTTTTGCATTTGTTTTATTTGAAAGGCAGAGGCTGGCGCCGCAGCTCACTAGGCTAATCCTCCGCCTTGCGGCGCCGGCACACCGGGTTCTAGTCCTGGTTGGTCCGGGCGCCAGATTCTGTCCCAGTTGCCCTTCTTCCAGACCAGCTCTCTGCTGTGGCCCGGGAGTGCAGTGGAGGATGACCCAAGTCCTTGGGCCCTGCACCCCATGGGAGACCAGGATAAGCACCTGGCTCCTGCCTTCGGATCAGCACAGTGCGCCAGCCATGGCGGCCATTGGAGGGTGAACCAACGGCAAAGGAAGACCTTTCTCTCTGTCTCTCTCTCTCACTATCCACTCTGCCTGTCAAAAAAAAAAAAAAAAAAAGGCAGAGTTACAGAGAGGCAGAGGCAGAGGCAGAGGCAGAGGCAAAGAGAGAGAGGTCTTCACCTGCTGTTTCACTCCCCAGATGATCACAACGGCAGGAGAGGCGCTTATCCAAAGCCAGGAGCAAGGGGCTTACTCCAGGTCTCCCACATGGGTGTAGGGACCCAAGGACTTGAGCCATCATCTACTGCTTTTCCAGGCCATAGCAGAGAGCTGGATTGGAAGTGGAGCAGCTGGAACTCAATATGGGATGCCAGCACTGCAGGCGGCAGCTTTACCAGCTACACCACAGCAACCATAGCAATGGCCTGCAATGTTCTATTTCATGACTTTGGTGGTCAAGAAATTGAAATCTTTGACACTGATGCTCACTTTATGACTACTCATCTAACTGTGAATTTATGCTTTATGCCTATCTAATATGTATATTATATTTCACAACGAAATGTTTTTAAAAGGTAAAAGGCAATTCAGTAAGTGGAAAACTGTGAGGATTATAAATATCCATATGCAAGATTATTTTTAATTGTGTTAATGCTATGCAAATGGTATTTGGGTTTTGGAAAAATTGATGGAAACATACATAGATTCAGAAAGCAATATGTCAAATTATTTAGCAGAACAGAAGAAGTGCTCTAGAGAACTTTGTTAAATGGCTCAAAAAGTGGCTAGAATGATGGTAAAGACTGATATCAGTGATGCAATACAATTGACGCTTGGCCTAGCAGTTAAAACACCAATTACTACATTCAAGTTTCATACTAAAATGCCTGGGTGACATTGCCAGCTCCAATTCCTGACTCCAGCTTGCTGCTAATGCAAATTCTTGGTAGGGGAATTGGGGTGTGTGTGGGGGGGGGGCGTGTTCTGCAGCTGTCCTGGGCATTTAGAGAGTGAACCAGTGGATGTGAGCACTCTCTCTTTCTTTTTCACAGACTCTCATATAAATGAATATTTAAAATTTAAAGAAATTTGAGAAAACACCTCTTTTTTATACTTTAAGCCCTCGGTTGCTAAATACAAAAAAAAGGAACTTTGAATAAAGGATCATCATTTCTCTAGTCATTATTTCGAATTCCCCTGATACTTCTGCAGTTATGTTCTGTTTCCTATCCAAAACATTCATTAGTGATACAGACTACCTATTCTAACGTAACCATTCAGCCAAAGAAGATATTTAAGGTGATGACCTGAAGATTATGCAACATTTTAGAACTGGAACATATACCTCTCCTTGCATTTACTGATTTCCAACTTGTAAATTCATTCCTCTTGGTATAGTCACCTTTATTAAACAATGCCTTCACTCCTTTATGATAACTTTTGTCCCTAGATTGCCAGAAAGTGATTCTAGAATATTATAGACACAGGCCAAAGTTTCAAATATTCTCTGATTACTAACATGTTAATTAATAAGCTAAGCAAAATCAATTAAGAATAAATGCTTACCATATACAGATAATCACTCAGCCATGTTTTCATCGCATGAAAGAAAAACACAGAAAGTAAATGATATTTGATTTTAAAATATTTAATTTGTTAAATTTGTACATCCCAGGAAATTAAGAAACACACATTATATTATTTTTTAAGATTTATTTACTTATTTGAAAGTCAGAATTATACACAAAGAGAGGAGAGGCAGAGAGAGAGAAGTCTTCCATCCGATGGTTCACTCCTCAATTAGCCCCAACGGCTGGAGCTGCGCCGATCCGAAGCCAGGAGCCAGGAGCTTCTTCCAGGTCTCCCACATGGGTACAGGGGCCCAAGGACTTGGGCCATCTTCTGCTGCTTTCCCAGGCCACAGCAGAGAACTAGATCGGAAGAGGAGCAGCCTGGACTAGAACCAGAGACCATATGGGATGCTGGCACTTATGTTTGTACAAGTATCATGCTTTTAACTTTGTTTGTGGCGTGGGTCCCAAGCCCTGTCTTTTCCTCCCGTGCGGATCACAGAACGTGAGTCTTTCTCTCCATTTATCATGTTCTGCCTTTTATTATAATTTCTTACTTTCAAGTGTGGTGTAGTGCAGGTTCCCAAAACTGAGAGTCTTAAACAGGAATATGGCCCCACAGCACCGGCCCCACATTATGTTATTTTTAAGAAGTTTAGATTGGAATGTTTGAATAAAATATTCTCTATGTACTGAACTTGGTTCTCAATTTACTAAGCAGCACATTTTATGAATTTTTAAAATGCAAGTGAATTGATTTATGCTAAGAAATAATAGATAGCTGATTAGTATAAGGAAAGAAGTAATCAGTCAGTATGTACAAGGTACTAGGCTAAGTATTAGGAGGGACACAGCCCCTTACTTCCAAGTGGGTATATATAATTAAGAGAAAAATTAAAAATGTACAATGATATGAGTGCTAACAAAGGATTTTTAGAGTTATGAAACCTCTTTTATGTCTATAGCACTGGTTCTCAAACAGGGCCAGTTTTGACCCTCAGAGAGCATGTCTGAAGATGTTATTGATGTTCAATACTGAGGAAGGGGTGGACGGTGCTATCAGAAGATAGTGGTAGAGCCCAGGGATGCTGCTAAATGTTGTATGATGCACAGGACAGCCTCCTCTTCCCTGCCAGCAAAGAATCATCCAGCCCAAATGTCAGTAATATTAAAGTTTAGAGGGTCCAGCGCTGTGCTGTGATGGGTAAAGTCAACACCTGCAGTACCGGCTTCCCACATGGGGTCCCTGCTGCTCCACTTTCGATCCAGCTCTCTGCTACGGCCTGGGAAAGCAGTAGAAGATGGCCCAAGTCCTTGGGCCCCTGTACCCACATGGGAGATCGGGAAGAATTTCCTGGTTCCTGGCTTCAGACAGGTACAGTGCCAGTCATTGCAGTCATTTGGGTAGTGAACTGGTGGATGGAAGATTCTCTCTCTCTCTCTGCCTCTGTAACTCTGCCTTTCAAATATTAAATACATATTTAAAAAAATAAAATAATAGGCTTGCGCTGTGGTGTGGCGGGTGAGGCCGCCACTTCCAGTGCCAGCATCCCATATGGGCACCAGTTCAAGTCGCAGCTGCTCCACTTCCAGGTCTCTGATGTGGCCTGGGAAAGCAGTGGAAAATGGCCCAAACCCTTGGGCCCCTGCACCCACGTGGGAGACCCAGAGGAAGCTCCTGGCTCCTGGTTTCAGATCAGTGCAGCTCCGGCAGTTGAGGCCAGTTGGGGAGTGAGCCACCAGATGGAAGACCTCTCTCCCTCTCTCTCTCTCTCTCGTTCTCTCTCTCTCTCTCTCTCTGCCTCTCCTGCTCTCTCTGTGTAACTTAACTTTCAAGTAAAATAAATAAATCTTTTTCAAAAAATAAAATATAGTTTGGAAACCCAGGTCTAGAGGTAGAGACAAAAAATTACTTCAAGTTCACATTCTTTTTATTAAGAGAAAATTCAGTTGAACTACCTCCTTTTGTCATATAACTATAAGGTCAGTAGGTAGATCAGTAAGCTAAGTATACTCTGTTGGTACATCTGGAATTCCCTTTGGATCTAGTCATCATTGTAGAATGGCATGCTTTGAGAACAATGAGGAAATGCTAACAAAAATGATATCTTGGAGTCTGAGATTAGGACCTACAGCAGCATTAGCAAGCATATGACTGAACAAGGGCATCATTTCAGTGGTGAACACTCAAGAGTTTGTGCAAGACCCTGGGGTTGTGCTGACTGATGATATGTAGACAGAGCTTAGTCAATTTTCCAGGTCTTTCTAATTGGCTTAGGAAACAAGAGCCATTCGACTACTCAATGGTCTGTTTGGATGATTCACCAGAGAAAGAGGCCTCTGGAGGGAGAAAGAAGCATTGCATAAATGAAGATAGGTGACCAATTAACTATTGAAGGGCAAGTGCTGTGGCGCAGCGGGTTAATGCCCTGGCCTGAAGCGCCGGCATCCCATATGGGCACTGGTTCTAGTCCAGGCTGCTCCTCTTCCAATCCAGCTCTCTGCTGTGGCCTGGGAAAGCAATAGAAGATGGCCCAAGTCCTTGGGCCCCTGCACCTGCATGGGAGACCCAGAAGAAGCTCCTGGCTCCTGGCTTCAGATTGGCGCAGCTCCGGCCGTTGCAGCCATCTGGGGAGTGAACCATCGGACGGAAGACCTCTCTCTCTTTCTCTCTCTCTCTCTCTCTCTCGGCCTCTCCTCTCTCTGTGTAACTCTGACTTTCAAATAAATAAATAAATCTTAAAAAAAGAAGAAATTGATGAGAGCTACTAGATTCGTACAAGAAGACAATGAAGCAGGTCATTTGTTATTGTGCATGCTATTGCTGCCAGTGTACACATTCTCCCATGAGCTGGGAGTGTTAACTGCTAACTGTTGAATGCTCACAGCATTCTTGGGAGATTTTCCTTTGGCAGACAGAAACTGCCTTGCTTGGGAATTATGCAATCTGTTCTAAATTCCGATGACTGACTGATAGAGGGGATACAAAAGGCCAGTCACCTTGTCTAAATGAGATACAATTCTATAATGTGACTTTTGCGCACAGACTTTCATCTCCACCATACTCAAGCCTCAAAGACCTGCAAGGAAGACCAAATCAAAACTAGAGTCTACCTGAGACCATATCCTTGCTAGGTTTTTTTTCTCCTTTCTATCCTGCTTTCCATTATTCCTTCAGGTTTTGCCTTCACTCAATAAATTATTTTTCATGCCATATTCCTGTTTAAGACTCTCAGCTTTGGGAACCTGCACTACACCACACTTGAAAGTAAGAAATTAAAATAAAAGGCAGAACATGAGAAATGGAGAGAAAGACTCATGTTCTGTGATCCACACAGGAGGAAAAGACAGGGCTTGGGACCCACGCCACAAAGTTAAAAGCATGATACTTGTACAAACATAAGACCCTTTATAAGCTATATCCTCAGGGAATAGATACACTAGAAAAACCCTACCCACCAACAGAAGGAGGTAACAGGAAACTTGGGCTTTGAGTAACTAAAGAAAGTCGACAATGATAAATCAAACGCCTCAGATTTTATCTTGTATTGATTTAGAATCCACATTAATATTTCTTGCATGGCTTGGGGACTTACTAGCTGCGAAATCAACATTACTTGGTCTGGGGTAAAACATAGCAGATGCAAATGCATCAAGCTCTCTGAAGGACTCTTCCCACAGTGTTCCTAAATAAGTAAAATCCAAATAATAATGTTTTCATGATTAAATGATGAAGAATAAGAAGAGGAAGAGGAAAAGGAACTGCATCAACATATGTCCGGACTTGCGAAGGTATATAATACTTTTTTATTTTAAGCATTGGCCCAGGGATAGCAAAATCGAACAAAGTGGCATCATAAACAGGCAAGGTACAAAGTCAAGAAGTCTGGCTCCTGACCAAAAATCTTGGGATTTTTTCTGGCCATTGGTATTTACAGAGGCTTTAGCTGACAGGACTCATAGGGAAAACCTGTCCTCTCCACACCAGACTGGAGGCATAGTGAATGTACCACCTTCTGGTCACACATTACAGTCAAAGTCTCAGGTCCCTGAATGCCATGCAGAAAATGCAGGAGCTTTTTGTTTAGTGCACCTTTGATAATGAGAGGAACTCCATGTCTGAGTTAATCCTAGAACAGGGGAAAAGTTACAACAAAGTGCTTTCTCTGCTTCAAGTCTTGACTTTTAACTTATATTTTGGCTTGGTGTTTTTACTGATTTCTTCTATGCCTAACAACTCAGCTCTCTCCAGCTCAGCTAAGGTCCTGGCAAGATCTAGATTAAATAAGTACTTAACACATATTCTTATATATACTTGAGGTGCTATTACAACTCAGTGAGGAAAGGATGAATTACTGATTAAGTAAGTCTGCAACAAAATGAACAGCCTTTGTATACACAGAAAATGCCATGGCTGAGGAAGAACTTCTGAGATCAATCCCATTCACAAAAGCCACAAAAACAATCAAGTACCTTGGAATGAAATTAACCAAGGATGTCAAAGATCTCTACGATAAGAATTGTGAAATATTAAAAAAAGAAATAGAAAAAGATACCAAAGAATGGGAAAATCTGCCATGTTCATGGATTGGAAGAATCAATATCATCAAAATATCCATTCTCCCAAAAGCAATTTACAGACTCAATGCAATACCAATTAAAATACTAAAGACATTCTTCTCAGATCTAGAAAAAATGATGCTGAAATTCATATGGAGGAACAGGAGAGCTCGAATAGCTAAAGCAATCTTGTACAACAAAAACAAAGCCGGAGGCATCACAATACCAGATTTCAAGACATACTCCAGGGCAGTTATAATCAAAACAGCATGGTACTGGTACAGAAACAGATGGATAGACCACTGGAACAGAATAGAAACACCAGAAATCAACCCAAACATCTACAGCCAACTTATACTCAACAAAGGAGCTAAAACCAACCCCTGGAACAGGGACAGTCTCTTCAACAAATGATGCTGGAAAAACTGGATGTCCACATGTAGAAGTATGAAGCAAGACCCCTCTCTACCTTACACCCTACACAAAAATCTACTCAACATGGATTAAAGATCTAAATCTACACCACAACATCATCAAATTAATCGAGAACATTGGGAAAACCCTTCAAGATATTGGCACAGGCAAAGAATTCCTGGAAAAAAACCCAAAGGCACAGGTAGTCAAAGCCAAAATGAACAAATGGGATTACCTCAAATTGAGAAGCTTCTGTACAGCAAAAGAAACAGTCAGGAAAGTGAAGAGGCAACCGACAGAATGGGAGAAATTATTTGCAAGCTACACAACCGATAAAGGATTAATAACCAGAATCCACAAAGAGATCAAGAAACTCCACAGTAACAAAACACACAACCCAGTTAAGCGATGGGCCAAGGACTTTAACAGGCATTTTTCAAAAGAGGAAATCTAAATGGCCAACAGGATCTCTAGCCATCAGGGAAATGCAAATCAAAACCACAATGAGGTTTCACCTCACCCTAGTTAGAGTGGCCCTCATACAGAAATCAACAAACAACAAATGCTGGAGAGGATGTGAGGAAAAGGGCACCCTAATCTACTGTTGGTGGGAATGTAAATTGGTAAAGCCACTATGGAAAACTGTATGGAGATACCTCAAAAACCTGAATATAGACCTACCATATGACCCAGCCATACCACTCCTGGGAATTTACCCAAGGGAAATGAAATCAGTAAATAAAAGAGCTATCTGCACCTCCATGTTCATTGCAGCTCAATTCACAATAGCTAAGACATGGAAACAACCTAAATGCCCATCAACTGAAGACTGGATAAAGAAATTGTGGGATATGTACGCTATGGAATACTACATGGCAGTAAAAAAGAATGGAATCTAGTCATTTGCAACAAAATGGAGCAAGCTGGAAAACCTCATACTTAGTGAAATAAACTAGTCCCAAATAGACAAATACCATATGTTCTCCCTGACTTGGGAGAATTAATAGCGCTCCTAAGAAATAGACAGGTCTGGGCCTCATAACTGGCAAGGTCTTGAAGCCCACCTGATTATTGTCAAATGCTTTTTTTCAGTTTCTATTTGCCTATCAATTGGAAAACATCTGTGGTTTAGACAACACCTTGCTTGGGTCCTCTAATGATGACTGTCCTTTGTTTTAGACCCTGTCTAGCCCACTTGGGGCCTCATTCCTTTGTAATCATACCCTCTACTCTTACAACAATGGCTACACTCCTGAACTGTGTGTGCTGGTGGTCCTCGCCCCTACTTGATGTTGTATGATTGTTCAGGATTTCTCTGCGGACAAACCCCTCTAGCTGCAAAAGTTGAGTGGCTTTTCTCCTGGTCTTGGTTGGAATCAGCTTTGAACCACGTCCATCAAACAGTCTTCACAAAGGTCCAGAGACCCTCTGCATTTCCTCTCCTCTATGAAATTCTCTCATTATCTGGTTAATGCCACTTTTAGGATCATTGGTTGCTCTATTCTCACCTTATCTTTTCTACTACAGTGTCTGTTTAAGTGTTTACAGGAGTTGATAGTGGAATGAACCAAGGCCTTCACAACCAGGCGGTCAACCAAATACTGCTACAAGGATATACTAGGCTCCCCACCCAGGAGACAGCGGCTTGAGACATCACCCCATGCCAGCGAAGAGTACCTCATCGCCCCATGTCAGCAGGAAGTAGCTCTAAGGACAGATCATCATCCCTCTACCCCTCCTGGACTTTTAGGACTAATGTAATCCCATACAACTCCTGCATTATAAAAAACAAAAGGGGACAACTTAGTAAAATGGCGCAGTCTTTTTATGCTGCGATCTACACCCTGACAACATCCTAGGCTCTAGCCCCCGCCGCCATTGCTAGAAGTCAGGTGGCCACATGACCCAACCACTGGTGTCAGCCCCACCCCCATCCTAATGGGATTCACTGTTCCTACTTCCCTGCCCACCCCCTGGCAAAGTTTTAAAAAGACCTGTTCCTGAACACATGGCTCTCTCTTTTTGTCTCCATCTCCTGATCTCTCTGTCTGTCTATCCCTCTCTTGATCTCTCTCTTACACTCTCTCTCTTTCTCCTTCTTCGCCCATCTGTTGGGTTTCCTCCAATGAACCCTTTCCCTTAAAAAAAAAAATTAGGTCTGCTAAAATGAAAGCTATTGAAGCGAAACTGACACTTTTAGAATCAATGACTTGAATAGTTCTTGACCTGTGGAGGGACAGTTTATCATTGCTACTTTCTATTTTGTATATACTTTTTGTTTAGTTTTTTTTTCTCTGTTTTCTTTCTTTTGCTTTTCTATTCTTCATACTATATGCTGAACTCTTCATGTAAAATAGAGTTAACCATATGTATTTTAAGTCAATTAGAAAAAGATCCCAGTTAAAAATAAGAGGGGGAATGAGAGATGGAGGAGGTAGTCTATAACTGTAAAGCAGTATAGTTCTGTATACAGTCCTACAGACTTACTTCTAAGGGTACAGCCTAAAAACTTGTCATGGGACTCCAAACCCATAAAAATTGGTGGTATAAATGCCATCTTAGCTATTAAAATGATCACATTAAATGTTAAAATCAACATATAGATGGGTTTAAGTGTAAAGGTGATCATATAAATAACATCAAGTGCCTGGTAATAATAATAGAATTAAAAAGGAAAGAAAGTCCAGCATGGGAAGCAGTCCACACAGCAGACTCCTAGAATGATATTCACTGTAAATAGCACTCTGACCTCAGGATCAACCCTTGAGGCTTCCTGGTCTGGCTGAAAGGCTTGTGAGAGCATTTGAGGCATGGAAAACCAAGACTCAGTGGCAAAAAACATCCTACATGGAGGATCTCTGAGAGACATCAGTGGAAAGAAAGGGCCATCAAAGAAGGATGTGCTCTTCTCTGAAGGGAGGAGAAAACATCCATTTTGCTTATGGCCCTGTCCAAATACCGATGGAGTCTATGGTCAAAAAAGGCTTCCATAGCCTTGGCAGCCCATGGCAAGAGCCTTGGGTGATCAATGACATCATAAATAAGAGTGCTAATTGTTAAGGGAACAACAGAAGTCACTGTGCACTTACTCCCCATATAGGACCTCCATCCCTAATGAGTTGTACTATGACAATCGACTGCAAATTTTGTTCCCAAACTGTACTCTGTATGTTGTGTGTGTGTGGGTGAAAACTGCTGAAGTCTATGCTTAGCATGGAGTTGATCCTCTGTATATAAAGTCAAACTAAAAATGAAGAAGTATTATAATGAAGAAGGAGATGGGAGAGGGAGAGGGAGGTGAGATGGGAGTTGGGGGGAGGAGGGTGGGTATGGGGGAAAGAACCACCGTATTCCTAAAGTTGTATCTATGAAAAAATGCATTCACTAAATAAAAACTTAACAAAAAATAAGTCTGTAACATAATTTTACTTATACTTCAACTGAGGAGCCAGGAAGTATTTAACAACCATCTCGCCAGGGCTGCGGGACTGGGGGCTTTATTTGTAGCAATTTAAGACGCCCATCGTGGAGAATCGAACTACCCATGTGATGTCACAGAATGCTTAGCTAGGAATAGATGGTGAACTGATTCCAGCACACGACTAATCCTACCCCATATGCTATGGATTCGATGTGTCCCTAAAGTCATATGTTGCAACCTTCATCCCCAACACAAAAGTGTAGCCTAATAAGAGGTGATTGGACCATGAGGGCAGAACCCTCATAAATGGATTAACATCATTCTATTGGAAATAGGTTAATTATCACAAGGTTTCTATAAAAATGAGTGATCCCCCATGATTGCTTTCTCTCACACTCGCTTGCTTTTTCTCCCACAAGGCAATGATGCAACATGAAGGCGCTCACCAGACGCAGGCATCATGCTTTGGACTTTGGACTTCCCAGCTCTAAAATCCTGAGTCAAATTAATTTCTTTCCTTTATAAGTCACTAATTTTGTGGTATTCTATCATAGCAACAGAAAGCTAAGACAAGAATACACAATACAAAAACATTAATTACAGATAAAGATATAACAGTGAAAAAGCAAGACTTCAAAACTTACTGAAAATAATAGATAAGACTATATGGCAGGGCCGGCACTGTGGTGCACTGGGTTAATGCCCTGGCCTGAAGCGCCGGCATCCCATATGGGCACTGGTTCTAGTCCTGGCTGCTCCTCTTCCAACCCAGCTCTCTGCTATGGCCTGGGAAAGCAGTAGAAGATGGCCCAAGTCCTTGGGCCCCTGTACCCATGTAGGAGACCTGGAAGAAGCTCCTGGCTCTTGGCTTCGGATCGGCGCAGCTCCAGCTGTTGCGGCCATCTGGGGAGTGAACCATCTGATGGAAGACCTCTTTCTCTCTCTCTGCCTCTCCTCTCTCTGTGTAACTCTGACTTTCAAATAAATAAATCTTTAAAAAAAAAGAATAAAAGACTATATGGCAAGATGATAAGAAAAAAAAATAGTAAAACACAAATAAGGGGCCAGCACTCTGGTGCAGCAGGCTAAATCCCCGGCCTGCAGCACCAGCATCCCATATGGATGCTGGTTTGAGTCCCGGCTGCTCCACTTCCAATCTAGCTTTCTGCTATGGCCTGGGAAAGCAGTAGAAGATGGCCCAAGTCTTTGGGCTCCTGCACCCGTATGGAAGACCCAGAAGAAGCTTCTGGCCCCTGGCTACGGATTGGCTCAGTTCTGGCCATTGCCGCCATCTGGGGAGTGAACCAGTGGATGGAAGACCTCTCTCTGCTGGCTCTACCTCTCTCTGTAACTCTGTCCTTCAAATAAATTAAATAAATAAAAATAAATCTCTTAAAAAAATAAGACACAAATAAGCACAAATTTCTTTCACACTATTAGGACACTTGATAACAGCCATAATTTACTCGTGTTTTCTAACTTGGAGTGTTCTATATTATTTTAGATCATCAAAGGAAAATCTTAGCATTTAAAATTATATAATGGCATGAATGAAGACAGATTTTTGTCTGAATTCACAACTTTAACTTCACACCTGCAACAAATTTGAAAGTGCTTAAAAGACGATCTTCAAGAACATTTCATTATGCAAGCCTCATACTTGCTGAATTTCCTTCAATATGCATTTATTTCCTCAAGCTTAGTTTTCATTACATTTTCAAGAAGTAAAAGTCAGGGCTGGTGCTGTGATAAAGCTGCCACCTGCAGTGCCAGCATCCGACATGGGTGCCAGTTCAAGACTCAGCTGGCTCCACTTCTGATCCAGCTCTTTGCTATGGCCTGGGAAAGCAGTAGAAGATGACCCAAATGCTTGGTCCCCTGAACCCACATGGCAGACCTCGAAGAAGCTCCTGGCTGCTGGCTTCAGAATGGCATGGCTCTGGCCATTGCAGCCATTTGGGGAGTGAACCAGCAGATGGAAGATCTCTTTCTGCCTCTGTCTCTGCCTTTCTGTAAATCTGCCTTTCAAATAAGTAAATAAATCTTAAAAAAAAAAGTCATGCCCATCTTGCAATCAGTAAATACCTTTCTTAAATGTCAAAGAACGGAGGATGTATGTAGAATAAACTGCAAAAAAACTTTCTGTGACTAATGAAATGATAATGTTCAGTGAACGATGATAACAATGTAATGAGAATTATTTTGATACATTTAAAAAGAAGTGTTATGCATTAAATACATTTTATTATCACATTAAGTGGTTTTAATTAACTAAAGGATGTGATGCATTAATAATTAATTAAACATTGATCATAATAAATAATACTCATAATTAAAGTAACTGATAAACATAATAATAATCCCTACAGACAGAATAGTTGGGTTCCAAATTCCTTGAAAGGATCTCTATTATTTTTCTTTACTTACCATAAGCAATTATACATTATTTAATTACATAATTATTACCACACATAAAGTGTTTCATGGTGAATCAGCTACTAGTAGTGAAAGTAAGTTATCAGGGGCTGGCACTGTGGTGCAGCGGGTTAACGCCCTGGCCTGAAGTCCCAGCACCCCATATGGGCACAGGTTCAAGACCTGGCTGCTCCACTTCTGATCCAGCTATCTGCTATGGCCTGGGAAAGCAGTTCCGGCCATTGCAGTCAATTGGGAAGTGAAGCAGTGGATGGAAGACCTCTCTCTCTCTCTCTCTCTGCCTCTCCTCTCTCTGTGCAACTCTGACTTGCAAATAAATAAATAAATAAATCTTTAAAAAAAAAGTAAGTTATTGAAGGAGTGAAGTTATTGAAGAAAAGCGAAATGGAAAACTACAATCAGGCCACAATTTTAGATGCATCCTCTTTTTGGTTCTGTTTGATTCTCTCCTTAAGTTCAGCAGAACCCTCAGTAACAGAAACCACCTTATCTGGTTTCTTCACTCTTGATCACAGAAGAAAATCACTGAAATGGAACCAACAGCCTTTACAAGGCTCTCAAGGTATGACATCTTTCTGCTTTACAGGCACATAGAGTCCAGGATCAAAGTAGTGTCCATCACTATGGTGTTTTTGTTTTTTGTTTTTCTTTGTTTTTTTTGTTTTTTTGTGTTTTTGTGTTTTTTTTTTTTTTTGACAGGCAGAGTTAGTCAGTGAGAGAGAGACAGAGAGAAAGGTCTTCCTTCCATTGGTTCACCCCCCAAATGGCCACCACGGCCAGCGTTGCACCAATCCGAAGCCAGGAGCCAGGTGCTTCTTCCTGGTCTCCCATGGGGTGCAGGGCCCAAGCACTTGGGCCATCCTCCACTGCCTTCCCGGGCCACAGCAGAAAGCTGGACTGGAAGAGGAGCAACCGGGACAGAATCCGGCACCCCGACTGGGACTAGAATCCGGGGTGCCAGCGCCACAGGTGGAGGATTAGCCTACTGAGCCACAGCGCCGGCCACACCACTATGGTTTATAAACCTGTCTGTAGATAAATATCTGGGATGCTTATTTAAAATATGGGTTCCTATACTTCACAAGAGTGATAATGACTTTGTGTACAATATGCAGAAATCTGTATTTTCAGTACTTGTCTCCCTCTAAAACTATTCTGACAACCAATCTGAAGATAGATTAGCATTGAAAATCAGAGCTACAGTTTCCTGGACAATATTTGTGCACTTTGGATAGGTCAGTAAGGGCTCTACATGCTCATGTATTCATGTCAGGAAGTGGGAGCAAAAGGATATATAGTAGATATAATTTCTTTTCTTGTATAAACTCAAAAGTATCCTTGTAATGAACCAAAGAGTAAAATCAAAGATCAGTGTGTTTATATGTTTACAGAATTCCATCTACCACCATCCACGCGAATGTTTTGAACATCCCAGCCACACACAGATTCAAAGATTTACTAAGTATCATCTATTTTACCGTATAAATAGTCTTTATATCTGTCCTTTTTTTCTGAATCTCCTCTCTCAATATCCCAATCCAGGCTACTCTGAAGTCCTATCTGCATTCTTGCAACAATCAGCATCAAAACTGATCTCTTTCGCTCCAGACTTGCTTCCCTCTGATGCATTCTCCACTTTCCCATCATAGTCCAAAGTTTCAATAAGGAATTTCAAGAGCTCACTTATTTCCTTCTCCAATATCTTTTCTTCTCATAATCTTCCCTTTTTTTTTTTTTTTGACAGGCAGAGTGGACAGTGAGAGAGAGAGAGACAGAGAGAAAGGTCTTCCTTTGCCGTTGGTTCACCCTCCAATGGCCGCCACGGCTGGCGCACTGCGGCCGGCACACCACGCTGATCCGATGGCAGGAGCCAGGTACTTATCCTGGTCTCCCATGGGGTGCAGGGCCCAAGCACTGGGGCCATCCTCCACTGCACTCCCTGGCCACAGCAGAGAGCTGGCCTGGAAGGGGGACAACCGGGACAGAATCCGGCGCCCTGACCGGGACTAGAACCCGGTGTGCCGGCGCTGCAAGGCGGAGGATTAGCCTAGTGAGCTGCGGCGCCGGCCAATCTTCCCTTATTTCCCAAACATATGTAGCTTCCTCCAGTCTCTCTAGCATTATAGGCTTGCCCATTAATGCTCTCCTGAATCCATCCCTATTTATCTATTCACCTGCTGAATTATGCTTATCCTTCATGCTAGTTTCCAAATGTATACTCATAAGTATATTTCAAAACTTCTAGATGAAAGGCTAAAACTTTTAACCACTTTATGCACATGAGGAGTTGATAAGTAAATAGCTCAACAATGCAGCAGGCTACTTGATAATGCCCAATTTATTCTGTCCCCCAACTTCATTCAAAGGACTTATTCCAATATCACCAAAGCCAAATAAAAACATTTTACTCTGAATGATTTATCATCTTCTATATGTTAACTTTTGTCAAAAACAGATTTTGAGAGACAAAAACTATGTTCTTACAGACTATTTCAGGTTGGCACGTCTATGCGATGTCTTTTCTAGAGATCCATCCAAAGAAATAGATATTCACCTCTTGGATAATTTTTTTCACTTTCAGAAAAAGAATGCCATATTAAGAATTGATTTTTTTTCCCTCATTGGCCCTTGGAATATTTCACATGTATCTCTCACAGTTTGAAATTTGGGAGAGTTAACTATGTTACCCCATCTGTTCAAGTAGAAAATTTTAACAAAGCTATTTTTAAATACAAACAACCTATAAAACATCTTATAGCTATGTTAAACCAGAAAACCTCAATATCCAAAATGAATATATTGGCATCATGTAAACCACAATGAAAAAAAAAAGCACAAGTACTGTGATAACTGTTGTTAGAAACTAGCATTACCACATTGAAATATTGGGCAGGCTTGGTGATTGAGCCTGATCACAATGCAAAAAAAGTTGCTGTTCCTCAGAATAGAAAATTCCTAAAAACCTGAGGGCTTTACACAGTGCCTCTTAATATTTCCATGTGCACTGGTTAAAGTTAGTAGAAGATGGGATGAGAATTTGATGTTAAGTTAAGATGTTAAGTTAAGATGCCAGTTAGGATGCCTGCATCCAACATCAGAGTACCTTAGTTCAATTCCAAGCTCTGGCTCCTGCCTCTAGCTTCCTGCTAATGCAGATCCTGGGAGGCAGCAGTGATGCTTCAAGTAACTAGGTTCCTGCCGTTCATGTTAGGAGACCGAGCTTGAGTTCCCAAATGCCAGTTTTGGTCCAGCCCAATCTCAGATATTGGAAAGTGAACCAGTGGATGGGAGCTAACTTTCTAAGCTGAAAGTCTTCAGATAGAGTCATAGCTTACCACAGCAGCAAATAACCATAGCTAGCATATCTTTTTTTCATTTACAAGTACGAAATGGGTAGTAAAAAAGGAAATTCTAAATTCTGGTTATAAGTTGCAGAAGTGAAGATGAAAGTAAACAAATTCTCATATGTTCTTCCTTTCTTTGTATATTCTTATATAATGGGCAATATCTTTTTGGTCTCTTCCTTTTCCCTTTCATATGAAAAGTATTAGTGGCTGTTGACATTACACTTTCGTTTTTAGCATGCACGATGTCAAAAGTGGCATGCAGCTATACCAGAAGAGGAATTAACTTTCTCCAGAGACAGACATAGTAACTGATAGAACTTTGGGTGTCTCTTTACTAGGATGAGGAATAAAATCAATAGCTTAGATGGAACAGATATTTGCTATCATTGCACAAACATGTATATGGATTCTATTTGTCAGAGGAGAGGTCTATGATGAATAGTCCATGTTGAGTCTGGCAAACTTTACATGACTTTCTATGCTCTCCCCTCCATTATACGAGCTAGAAATATTGGAACCACAGTTTTCATGTTACCAAACCTCAATTTTTTTTTAAAAAATATGTACTTTATATTTAATAAAGAGACCTTTTCACATAGAATTCTGAAAAAGAGAATCAAAAGTCACCATTCCTTCTCTGATAGCAGTAGCAAATAGATACTTGGACTTGCCAGATACAAGTTTTTGAAGTCATTTCTATGTTCTCCCGCTCTTCACTTCTCATTAGATTGGAGAGAAGTTGTGAAATCTTCAGAGGCTTCCTGTTTCTTAATTCTGTGTGGTGGCAACTGATTCTCTGTGGCAAAGAAGTCAAAAGCTAGTGCTGTCAGATCTGATACTTAGTTCTCCACATTCCAACAGTTTTGTAAGCATCCAATTCCTTGTGTTAAATCTCTTTGTACTCAAAATAACTACTATAATTTTCTATTTTCCAGATTGAACCTCAACCGATAATTTTGAGTCCTTTATATTTTTGAATCAAAGAAAAAGTTAGAGAACATAAAATATAACTTATAAATAGATGCTGCAAACATCTAATATCTTAATAAATCATGGTTAAGGATTCACCAACAAGAAAGCACAAAATGATAGGCAGGATTTGACTCTATTAATGTCACCAGCTAGATGAGAAATGAATGATGAAAATAGCAAAACCGTCATCATTAACAAAGCAGTGATCACAATATATTCTTGTGAGGAAATAACTAAATCATGACAAAATGGTCTAGTTCCATAATGAACTCAAAAGTAAAAAAAATGCACCCCAGGAAAATTGACTACGAATTTTCAGTAGTCATAATGACCAGATACAACCAATGTCTCCAAAAATGAATTTTTGCTTTCCTTTTGCTACATTTGAATTAAAATTATTAGCTTGTTCATAGTATTATTGAACTCACATTTTTTTATTTTCCTTCAAAAGAAAAGTTTCATCAAACTTCAGGGTTCTTCAGAAATGCTGGACAAACAGTCATAGCATTTTTAAAAGTGAAAAATAAAACAAGGGGGCCAGTACTGTGGCTTTAGCAGGTAAAGCCGCTGCCTGCAGTATTGGTATCCCCTGAGTCCTGGCTGTTCCAGCTCTCTGCTATGGACTGGGAAAGAAGTGGAAGATGGCCCAAGTGCTTGGGTCCCTGTACCCCAGGGGGAGACCCAGAAGAAGTGCCTTGCTCCTGGATCAGTGCAGCTCCGGCTGTTGCGGCCAACTTGGGAGTGAAACAGAGGATGGAAGACCTCCCTCTCTCTCTCTCTGTCTTCCTTCCCTCTCTCTGTAACTCTATCTTCAAACAAACAAATCTTTAAAAAAATAAAGATAAAAAAATAAATCAAGAACATTGCATTCCCATTCAATGTGTTTTCAAATTATCAGGAAGGATGTGAAAGGTTCTCTGCATATTTCTGTTGTGTAACACCTCATTTCTATTTAATCACTTAATTTTGTAATTAAAGTTCTCTGGGGTATAATTATGTGGTGAATGATAGTTACAACATATAACAGATCTAAATAAATCTAACTGTATAGATTTACCTAGAATTTTAGACCCTTAATGTACTGTTTGTTACTCTATTTAATTGATCATTACACTATTCGTAGTCTCAGTTCTTCATTAAGTGAGAGTAATGTACCTTGTCAACAACATACACACTATGCACATTTATGACCTTTTCCCCTTATTTTTCACACAATTTCTATTTCAAGATAAACATAAATCAAAGCAGGTAATACACTGTTAAAGAGGATTATGCTGCTCTCTGGAACTTTAAGGTACTCAGCCTTTATTTTTTCTCCACTCTACAACCTATGTGGAATTCAAAGAACTAAACTGGTTGATCTGCCACTGCTCTACCAAATCACCCTAAGTTGGACATTTTTCACAACCATCCTAAGGTAGACAAATATAAGGCTTCTAAAAACTTTATGTGTAAGAGAATCAAATAGTCAAATAGCAATAGTTACTACGTAGTAGCTTCTACTTTACACAAAATTTTGTTAAAGAACTTATACCTCCATGATCTTTATTTTCCACAAAAACCCTTTGAAGAAGGCACAATTATCTATACTTTACATATGAGGAAATTCAGGTGAAATCAAGTAAATTTACTGTTTAAGCAATCGGAATTAGAACTAAGTCTAGTTGTGGCATAGCATGTAAAGCCACTGCCTGCAGTGCCAGCATCCCACATGGGTGCTGGTTTGAGTCTTGGCTGCTCCATTTCTGATCCCTCTCTCTGCTGTGGCCTGGGAAAGCAGTGGAAGATGGCCCAAGTCCTTGGGCCCCTGCACCCATGTGGGAGACCCAGAAGAAGCTCCTGGCTCCTGGCTTCAGATCGGCGCGGCTCTGGCCATTGTGGTCATTTAGGGAGTGAACCAGTGGATGGAAGACCTCTATCTCTCTATACCTCTCTGCCTCTGCCTCTCTGTAACTGTGCCTTTCAAATAAATAAATAAATCTTAAAAACAAAACAAAACAAGAACTAAGTCTATCTTAGATTCTACTCTTCCTGGCTTCTGGCTTCTGGCTTTGGCCTGTCCCCTGTCCCAGACTTGAGTTACTGCGGTCATATGGAGAGTGAACCAGTGGATGAAAGATGTATCTCTCTCTCTCTTTCTCTCCCTCCATCTCGCTCTATCTCTCTCTCTGTCTTTCCCTTGAGTTTCTCTGTCATTCTCCCTTTCAAATAAATAAATCTTAAAAACAAGGAAAAAAGTCATTTTATTGTAAGCCATGCTGATGGAATCACTCAGGTGCACAACTGTAAATGAGACTATAAATAACAATCTCAGATCACCAAATTGTTTATTTGATGGGGAAGAAGAGGGGAAAGAGAGAGAGAGACAGAGAGAGAGACAGAGAGAGACAGAGAGTGTGTGTGAGAGAGAGAGAGTGCTGCTTAGTCCTTAAGCCACACTGTTGAGGATGAGCAATGAGGCGGTGCCTATTCCCTGCACAAAGACCCCAGGGACGGGCGTCTGTGAACATGTCTGTGTTTATTCACAAGCACGTGCATTATAAAGAGCAAGGTAAACGGGGCATAACTAATTCTGGGCAACGTTAACCATAGGGCAGAATGGACACTGGTGCCAATATGCCGATCCAATCAGGTTGCAGGTCTCCTAGACAAGATGGCTCCCTAGGTGGGCCTAATGGGCCTGGGCTGCACCCAGGAGTAGAAGGCAGGGGTGGGGAGAAATGTGCCTGGGCTCAGGTAACTACTGAGATCGCCAGAGAGAGAGAGAGAGAGAGAGAGAAAATAAATCTTTTTAAAGATTAAAATAAATTTTAAAAATTTTGAAAAGATGTACTCAAAACACTGAAAGTGAAATCCACACAAACATTTATCTATGGCTGGGGCAAGCACAGCAGATAGTGGATTCTAGAAAGGCTCAACACTTTCTGCTGGTGCTGGGGAGTAAGAGAGGGATTCTTACTTTAAAATGTCACAACAGAGTATTTCTAGCCTTTTGATCCTCTTTTTCTTTCTAATTTACCATTCAAGTCATTTGTAGTAATGGTTATATTGCTTTAAAAATGTGCAAATGACCCCAGAGTGGTTCTTTACAAAATGATGATGCCATTTTTCTCAAAACTGAACTTCTTTATCTTCAGTTCTTCCTATATTCCAGGATCATGAGAAACATATTCACCAACTTCATGAGAGTACATATCTTTGGAATCAGTTAGGATTCTTTGTGTTACAAACAACAGAAAATATAATTCAAATACTTTACAAAAAAGATTTACTTGCTTATGTAACTTAAAGGCCAATGGTAGGATGGGCACCAAGGTATGATTTGGCCAACAATTCTATCAACTCTGTGCTTTTTCATAGGCTGCCTTTGTCTTCAGGTTAGCTTACTTCATGGAGGTGACATAGCTATGGTAATTTCAGACTTGAAAGTACACAGCATGTTTTTGAGACCAAAAATACTTTTCAGACACAGAATTTCACACTGATTGTGCTACCTGAGGTTACATCCCCGGAACCAAAAATTCTGGACAGAAGATTTAAAAAATCTGAGTGGCAATAACTGCAGATGGGCATCTGTTTTGCTAAAAACATAAAGATTTCATGGAGGAGGAGTTTAGGTCCAGAAACCTGGATTGTGAGTCTTATTTTACTGATTCAGATTGAGTGTCTCAGGGCTGGCACTGTGGCACAGAGGGTTAATGCCCTGGCCTGAAGTGCCGGCATCCCATATGGACACCGGTTCGAGACCCAGCTGCTCCCCTTCCAATCCAGCTCTCTGCTATGGCCTGGGAAAGCAGCAGAAGATGGCCCAAGTCCTTGGGTCCCTGCACCCGCGTGGAGGACTTAGAAGAAGCTCCAGATCTCTCTCTCTCTTTCTCACTCTGACTTTCAAATAAATAATAAGGGGCCAGCGCTGTGGCTCAGTGGGTTAACGCCCTGGCCTGAAGCACTGGCATCCCATATGGGCACCGGTTCTAGTTCCGGCTGCTCCTCTTCCCATCCAGCTCTCTGCTATGACCTGGGAAAGCAGTGGAAGATGGCCCAAAGTCCTTGGGCCCTTGCACCCGCGTGGGAGACCCAGAAGAAGCTCCTGGCTCCTGGCTTTGGATTGGCGCAGCTCCGGCCGTTGTGGCCATCTAGATAGTGAACCATCGGATGAAAGACCTCTCTCTCTGCCTCTCCTCTCTCTGTGTAACTCTGACTTTCAAATAAATGAATAAATAATAAAAAGTGGAGTCTTAACCATTACATAAAAAAAATTAGTGTCTCCATATTTTCTAGTAATGTATCCAACCAAACTCTTGAGCAGTTTGGTATTAAATAAGCTTCGCATAGTACTATAGTTTCATATAAGTTTCTCATCTTGATTCCTTCCATATTCAGGTCTGTTATCTGCTATGAAAACCTCCTTAGTTCTGTACTAGGATCTATCTTCTGTTACAATGGCCTATCTCAAGAATCAAAAATCTTCCTATACCTAAAAGAGAAAGCAAGGTCATAACTTCAATTTTTCCTACTATAAATAATTGTTTTCTGAATCCTATCTGTAATAGCATTGACGGAGAAAAGGTTACCATTGCAAAGTAATTATAACTGTTGCCAATGCTTTAAAAATGAGAGGAAAGACACCTTTTTTTTTTGAGAGTGCTTTGTACAAATATTACCCTTTCTATTTATTTTAAATAACCTGTCTTCTATTTACAAAATTACAACAATAGATATATTTCTGTGATCATAAGGATGTAAATAAAATAACATATATCCATACTCTTCCTTTTAACAGAAATATTACAATCCATTTGAAAACTGAGCCACTTTATTTTAAAGTACCTGAAAAGTGATTATAGTATAGGCAGCAAGATGATCTAATATAAATTCAAGACTCTGGTTTAGGGATATAGAATAACTTGTATAGAATAATTTGCACTGTATGACAGACCTTAAAGAATAACTAGTATAGATGAAAATAAACAAGAAGGATAAGTAAACAGGAGTATTATTATGCAGACATTTATGAACCATTAAGCATAATAATAGCTAGGGAAATAGCTTTCTGCTTGCTAGAGATAACCACTCTGAACTCAGATACATAATACTTCCAGTGAGAAACACAAGAATATATTACAAGCAGAATGAAATGCAGTATCTATGCACAATATTATATGAGAAGCAAAAGAATAATAATATCCACTACTAATGGACTTCTGATCAATCAAAGGAAAGATGATTACGGAATAATTTTAAAGCATGAATGAGGTAAAATATATTTTGAAAAATACAATTCTTCATTGAAAAAATCCCCCAGGTATTTCTTGTTGATGTATACCTTAGAATACAAAGTTGAAGGTTCAAAGTTTATAGACTGTCATCATTTCAGGTACCAAAAGCTCACTGACTTTAATCAGAATCATACTAGTCACACAAACAGCAGGGTGGTCCTAATTCTTTTTTGTTCTTGACAATAAATGTAATGACTATTGGCCCAAAGGCAATAATCACGCTTTTATAAAGCTATGGGCCGGTACAGTGGAGTAGTGGGCTAAGCCTCCACCTGTGGCACTGGAATCCCATATGGATTCAAGTCCTGGCTGCTCCTCTTCCAATCCAGCTCTCTGCTATGGTCTGGGAAAGCAGTATAAAATGGCCCACGTGCTTAAGGCCCTTGCACCCACGTGGGAAACCTGGAAGAAGCTCCTGGCTACTGACTTCGGATCAGCACAGCTCCGGTTGTTGCAGCCATCTGGGGAGTGAAGCAGTGGATGGAAGATCTTTTTCTCTGCCTCTCCTTTTCTCTGTAACCCTACCTCTCAAATAAATAAAATAAAATCTTTTTTTAAAGGTATATAAGTGTGGCCGGCGCCGTGGCTCAATAGGCTAATCCTCTGCCTAGCGGCGCCGGCACACCGGGTTTTAGTCCCAGTCGGGGCGCCGGATTCTTTCCCAGTTGCCCCTCTTCCAGGCCAGCTCTCTGCTGTGGCCCAGGAAGGCAGTGGAGGATGGCCCAGGTCCTTGGGCCCTGCACCCCATGGGAGACCAGGAGAAGCACCTGGCTCCTGCCTTCGGATCAGCGCGATGCGCAGGCAGCAGCGCGCCAGCTGTGGCGGCCATTGGAGGGTGAACCAACGGCAAAGGAAGACCTTTCTCTCTGTCTCTCTCTCTCACTGTCCACTCTGCCTGTCAAAAAAAAAAAGTATTTAAGTGTAATATAAATTTATAAATATATGCTGATTTCAAAATCAATTTTCACCTTTTCTTATCACTTCTATATAAGAATATGCAATTATTATAAAAAGTCAATGTTAAATGTAACTGAGAATGTATATATTTTCTAGAGCTACAGGGATTCAGTAACACAACCCTTTAGGAGAATAACTAGTTCAAACAATTAGATTCAGATTTAAATAATCAACTTATATTGTCCTTGGTTTTTATTTTTATTTGAGAGGCAGAGAGAGAGAGAAAAAGACAAACAGGCAAAAAGTTTCCATCCACTGATTCACTCCCCAGAGGCCCACAAGGGCCAGGCCTATGCCTAGAATTAAGCCAGGAACCAGGAACACATTCCAGTCTCCCAAGTAGGTGGCAGGGACTCAGTTATTTGAGTCATGAGAGCTGCTTCTGAGGGTGTGCATCAGCAGGAAGACGGAGTCGGGAGCTAGAGCCAGGCATCAAATCCAAGCAACCTGGTGGACATGCGTGTCTTAACCAATATATATATTTTTAAGATTTTTATTTTATTTCTTTGGAAGGCAGAGTTACAGAGAGAGAGACAAGGAGAAGGAGAAAGATCATCTATTTGCTGGTTCACTCTCCAGTGGCTGCAACGGCCGAGGCTGAGCCAGACTGAAGCCAGGAGCCAAAAGCTACCTCAGGGTCTCCCACATGGGTGCAGTGACCCAAGGACTTGGGCCATCCTCTGTTGCTTTCCCAGGTGCATTAGCAGGGAGCTGGATCAGAATTGGAGCACTGGGACTTGAACCGGTGCCCATACAGGATGCCGGCATTGCAGGAGGCAACTTTACCCAATACAACACAGCACAGGCTCCTTAACTAACATCTTAACCACTAGGTCAAATGCATGGCTCTCCCATGCTTTTTGATACATAATAAACTATTTCAAGATGGTAAAGACGTTTTCAAGATATTCCTTAAAATTCTTCCCACCAAAAACATGCTGAATCATATACAGTAATTTTTAATTAATGAGAATTTAATCAGGTAAACAATGACAAAATACAATACATTACTCAGAAATAGGATTCCAATTCCACATCACCCACCAAATGTTCATTTCTACTCTTCTCTCTCAATTACCCACACAAATGAGAAACACATTAAAAAATGGGCATCTTTTTGATTTGGTGCCAGAGAAAATTGTGATTTTCATGTGCAAATGATGTCTGCTTTGGGCAAAATGCTGTTAAATAATATAAATAAACCAATGAAATATGCCCATGTTTTACTAGTACAGCTTTACTATTTGTATCTGTGAAATATGTTGTATGAGAAGAAATAGAGTCTGAGATTTTTCTGGATACTTTTGGCTTACTGTCTTTAAAATTTCCATTGTTCTACAAATTAAACCTTAACCTGACATAGTGCATCATACTTACAAGAACTTGTGATGTGAGAAAATAACTTAAATGGATGGCTTGCATCAAGGGGCACTTTTAAAACCATTGACTGGTTCCACTCTAGTATGAGTTTCTGCACAACTTCACTGTTCCCAGGCTTAATGATGACCCTGAACTGTTCTCTCTACAGCATAGCTAACATTTATTGTCTCCCTGTGTTGGAGCACACTAGCACTGTGACAACAGGTTTGTCAGTGTTGTTATTTCTGTTTGTTTCTTGTTATTTAATCCTCATAACATCTTATGATCAAGGTATTATTGTTACCATTCTCTAAACAGATACAGAAGGAAACCAATTTTAAAATAATTCAATAATTCCTCATGACCATATAGTAAATGCTGAAGCCTGCATTCAAATCCAGGAAATATGACTCCAAAGCATGATGTTTTAACCACTGCACTACGGTCGCTTACTATCAAGGATCCTACAACGTAGATGGGGAGATAACATATGTATATACTCAGATGCTTGAACTAAAAACCTTCAGGTAAAGGCATTCTTTTTCTGTCCTATGATACAAGCACTTCCAAGTACAGTTGCTGATTCCTAAAAAATATATCTCAGCTTATATCTTAGCTGCACCTTGACCTCCAGAGCCTTAAGTACTCTGCTTGCTCACACCTTTCATTTTCTTTTCCTTCTCTAAAGCCAGTATAGTATTTAATAGGAAACATCAGAAACATTTTGATTAAAATCAAGAATAATGCAAAAGATATCTATTATCTCTCTACAATTCTGCATTGCAGTATTACTCAATTTAATTAGGAAAGAGAAATTAATTAAAATAAGGCATAAGGACAAACCAATTCAAATAATTCATTAAAATAGCATACAAAATTATCATATATAATTGATTGCTTTTAGAAACAAACAATAATTGCTAGAAATGTAATGGTAAAGAAACCCCTATATATAAATGAAAGAGGAAAATGAAACACTTAAGCATAAAATTAATCAAAAATGTGCATAACCTGCTAGAAAAAATCCTGAAAGATACAATGAAGTACACTCAAGCAAAAAGAAAAACATCTCTTTTCCTTGGCTAAGATGACTCTGAAATAATGATACCAGTTCTCTCTCAGTTAAATTTAAAACAATACAAATGAAAATTATCAAATTTGTTTGTTTTTCATTGGAGTCCATCCAAGTTGATACTAAATTATTTTTTTTAATTGGCCTGTTAGGGGCCAGCATTTTTTTTTTTTTGACAGGCAGAGTGGACAGTGAGAGAGAGACAGAGAGAAAGGTCTTCCTTTTTCCATTGGTTCACCCCCGCAATGGCCGCTGAGGCCGACGCACCGCGCTGATTCAAAGCCAGGAGCCAGGTGCTTCTCCTGGTCTCCCACATGGGTGCAGGGCCCAAGCACTTGGGCCATCCTCCACTGCCCTCCCGGGCCACAGCAGAGAGCTGGATTGGAAGAGGAGCAACTGGGATAGAATCCAGCGCCCCAACCGGGACTAGAACCCGGGGTGCCAACACCACAGGCGGAGGATTAGCCTACTGAGCCGTGGCGCCGGCTGATACTAAATTATTTTTAAGAAAATCAAAAAACAAACAGCAAAGTATTTGAAAGAGGGGACCTACAAGGTAGAATTAACCTAACATACACTAAAACCTATTATGTACTTTCATTATTAAAATAGTGCAGTATTAGTGAATTATTACACTATAGCCTAAGGGAGTAGAGTACAAGCCTAGACATGTATCCCAGTATGTAAAGAAATCTAGTACATGATAATGCTGACATCTCAAATCACTGAAAGAAAAGTAGACATTTACAAAAAATGGTACTAGAACAACAAGGTAAACATAAAGGAAAGAGTGAAAAAGAGAGATTATTTCACATCATACGGAAAGATAAAACTCACATGGATAAGAGGCCCAAATGTAAAAAGGTTAACCATTCAAATTTTATAATATAATCTGGATGTAGGGAAAGAATTTCTACTTATGTTTTCAAATCCAGATTCAACAACAGAAAATCTTCATAAATTTGACTATACAAAAAATGTAAAAGCATCCTAAGAACTCCAACAGAGAAGCCAAAACACAACTCACAAATCAAGGGGAAAAAAGTATGATAATTAAAGGGCTCATAGCATTATGTTTATAACAACTCCTAAAGTTGAAAAGATTAAAATTCTAATGGGAAATGGGTAAAGCCATGAATAGACAATCCATGTTATACATAAGATACTTCAAAAATGACATGGAAACATGAAATTAAAAAGTAATGTGGGGGCCGGCGCTGTGGCATAGTGGGTGAAGCCTCCACCTGCAGTGCCGGCATCCCATATGGGCGCTGGCTCTAGTCCCGGCTGCTCCACTTATGATCCAGCTCTCTGCTATGGCCAGAGAAAACAGTAGAAGATGGCCCAAGTCCTTAGGCCCCTGCACCAGCGAGGGAGACCCAGAAGAAGCTCCTGGCTCCTGGATTCGGATCGGCACAGCTCCGGCCATTGCGGCCATCTGGGGAGTGAACCAGCGGATAGAAGACCTCTCTCTCTCTCTCTCTCTCTCTCTCTCTCTCTCTCTCTCTCCCCCTGCCGCTGCCTTTCAAATAATATAAATAAATCTTTAAAAGAAAAAAGTAATGTGCATTTTCCAAGTTTCTGAAGTACCTTCATATAATTACATTTATTCATGTATTTGTATATGTTTATAGCTTAAACATGCAAAGATGTGCAACCTCACTCATCACAATAGAAATGAAAAAAAAAAACATTGGCAGTCTATTTTACCTGAGTAACAAAAATTATAAATTATGAAAATGCATTTTGTTGGTAAAACCATAGGAAAAGCAGCACTCTAACATATTGTGTGGGAATGTGAACTGGTGCAATGTTTATGGAGGGGCCTTTGCTAATATCTAACAAATAATATGCATTTACCTTTTGCTCCAGCAACTCAACACCTTAAAGATACAATCCCAAAAGCAGGAAAATGCATACACACTAGGTTATCCATTGAAGTGTTGTATGCAATTGCAAAATATCAGAAGCAATCTGAAGGCTTATACCTAGAAAACTGTGGTAAGGCCACAGGAAACAACATCATGCAAGGTGCCAAGGTTATCTGCAGTATGCTGTTTTGTTTAAGAGAAAAGGACTTTTCAGCTCTTTTGAACCATAAATTTAACCCGTGTACATGCCTGTGCCTAATGAAACCACCGAAAATAAAAGGAAATGGGATGAAGAGGAAGAAAGTACATCTGAGACTCGAGGACCAGTTTTGCAAGAACATAAGAAAAAGTTAAAGTGAAAAATGAGACTTCTCAGAGCAGACAAAATTTTAGCACACAGGGAAAGCACTCTATTAAGTGCTGATTTAGAAGAAAAAAATTAATAGATACAAGGGCAGAAAGGGAGAAATTCTCAATCTAATGTTAAAGTAGCAGCTAGAAAAGTACTTGATGATGCAGATCATAACTTTGATGTAAGTCAAAGAAAGAAAACTCAAATCAACCAAGAAGAAGAGAGATTAAAGAATGGGAGAACTGTGTTGGAAATTTTCCTGTCACATGTAATAAGAAGAAACTGAAGTCATTTTTTTAAGGAGCATGGGCCAATAGAATCTGTAAGATTTTGTTCTGATTCCAGCAGAGGGAACTCTATCCAAGAACTTGGCAGCAATCAAACATAAAATTCTTCCTGATCAGAAAAATATCCATGATTATGTAATGTTTAAGGACCAGAGTCCTGCTACAAAAGCAATGGAAATAAAAGGGGCTCATATTGCAAATGGATTTTAGAGTTGATCTTTCATCTGATACCTCATCTAGGAACAACAGATCAGTGTTTGTGGAGAACCTTTGTTACAAAGTTGAATCTGGGTTAGAACACTTCTTGGATTGTGGGAGTATTGTGGCAGTGAGAATTTTGAGAGACCAAGTTACAGGAGTTGGCAAAGGGTTTGGCTATGTGTTCTTTGAGAATAAAGATTCTGATCATCTTACTCTGAAAGTAAATAATTCATAACTAATGGGAAGAAAACTCAGAGTCATGTGTTCTGTTAATAAAGAAAAATTAAATTCAAAGTAAAAAAAATTCAAATCCCATTTTGAAGAATGATGGTAAACTTAATCAAGGAATTAATTTTGCTTTCAAAAAGGCAGGAGCACATTTTAAAGGTTTGTTTATTGGACAAAAATCTGTTTTCATTAAAAAGAAGAAAGGGAGCCAGTGTCATGGCTTAGTGGGTACAGCTGCCATCTGTGGCACAAGAGTCCCATATGGGAGTCAGTTCAAGTGCCTGCTGCTCCCTTCCAATCCAATTCCCTGCAAACATGCCTGGGAAAGCAGTGGAGGGTGGCCCAAGTCCTTGGGACCCTGCACCCACATGGAATAAGTTCCTGGCTCCTGGCTTCAGACTGGCCCAGCTCTGGCCATTGTGGCTATATGGAGAGTGAACCAATGAATGCAAGATCTGTGTGTGTGTGTGTGTGTGTCTGTGTGTGTGTGTGTGTCTGTGTCTGTGTCTCTGCCTCTCTCTCTGTAACTCTGCCTTTCAAATAAATAAATAAATCTTTAAAAAGAAGCAGAAGAGGGGCTGGCGCTGTGGTGTGCTGGATAAAGCCACCACCTGCAGTGCTGGTATCCCATTTGGGCAAGTTCAAGTCCCAGCTGCTCCACTTCCAATCCAGCTCTCTGCTATGGCCTAGGGAAAGCAGTAGAAGATGGCCCAAGTCCTTGGGCCCCTGCACCCACGTGGGAGACCCGGAGGAAACTCCTGGCTCCTGGCTTTGGATTGCCACAGCTCCAGCTGTTGTAGCCAATTGGGGAATGAACCAGTGGATGGAAGACCTCTCTCTCTGCCTCCCCTTCTCTTTCTGTATAACTCTGACTTTCAAATAAATAAGTCTTAAAAAAAAAAGGCAGATGCGGCGCCGGCACACCGGGTTCTAGTCCCGGTTGGGGCGCCGGATTCTGTCCCGGTTGCCCCTCTTCCAGGCCAGCTCTCTGCTATGGCCAGGGAGTGCAGTGGAGGATGGCCCAGGTGCTTGGGCCCTGCACCCCATGGGAGACCAGGAAAAGCACCTGGATCCTGGCTCCTGCCATCGGATCAGCGCGGTGCGCCGGCTGCAGCGGCGGCCATTGGAGGGTGATCCAACGGCAAAGGAAGACCTTTCTCTCTGTCTCTCTCTCACTGTCCACTCTGCCTGTAAAAAAAAAAAAAAAAAAAAAAAAAAAAGGCAGAAGAAGAGGAGGAAGAAAAAGAAGAGGAAGAAGAACAAAGTACAGAAGAAAAGTGGACCAGTTAAGGAACAGAAAACAAAAGTAGTAATCAGAAACTTTTATTTTTTAAATTTCCACCAAGCTCTGTAATAAAAGTAGGATGAACTTAAAAAAAAGAGAGAGAGAAAAGGAAACTAAGACTCTTTCTATATATACACACAAAAAGAAATATAGGAAGGATAAATCAGAAATAAATGGCATTTCTTACCTCCAAATGGTGCATGGGTGTAGGGTGGTAATATGAAGGATGAGAATGGGTAGAGGGTTTGTGATGACACTTCTCTCACTATATAATTTTGTTTATAGATTTGGAATCATGTCAATATCTTACTTTTATTAAGAAAGTAAAAACAATCAGGATGGAAAAAGCACCAAAAGAAAAATATAAACAGGAATAAAGAACTTCACAATATTTCAAATGAATGAAAACCCCACTGAACAGAAAGGAGGGAAAATAACCAAATTAATTCATTTTGACTATACACCCTTAGGCTACATACCAAATAGAATACTCTAAACAAACACCGAACTTAAGTGGAAAGCTTTGCTTTCTCCATTGCAATGAATTAACAATTTTCAAACTATCTGAGTCTGTGTGTTTCCTTTAGAGTAATGAGAAGAATGCATCCTGGAGAAAGGGAAACAGATTTCTTATTTTGGAGAAGGGAGTTAAAAAATGCAAAGATTGGAGCTTAGAATAAGGTTTTTGGTTTTATATCTGAATTGGAGTTAACAATACAACTCATGGTTTTTCAGATGTGTAGACTGACTGATGGATAGAAAGGCACATACATGTGCAATTTAGCTCAGCCTACCTATTACAAGGATCTAAAGCAATAGCATTCCCAAAACAGTGAACACCTAATGGTCCTGGAATATCTTGTTGTATCAGAAAATAATGCTAGGATAATGCCATAAGTATACAGAAGGCAGATTGAAGGGGCTCCCCATGACTAAATCTTGGACAAACTGAGCATCAAATAAATAATGTCAATGATGATTAATCATCAATTGAATCAATTAAGAATACTGATATACGTGGATGAATAAATGGAGGAGTAGGGAAAGTTCTTTTTGGTAGTAAACTAGCACCTAATAAATATAAAAAGAATTACAGAATTACAAAATCACTCCTTTGTCAACTGTTATAGGAAGTAATGATTCAGGAAGAATTTATCAATGGATTCTTAATATAGTGGGTGCAAATTTCATGAAAGAGAGCACATCAAATCACCTCAGAGTATACTCTCAAATATAAAGGGATCTCAAATAAATTAATAGAAAACGTGTCTAACATAGGGATTTCAAACTATAATTACCTTTTAATTCCATTTTCCCACAAATTTTTGAAGTACACTTGAACTAATCCATTATAAAAGAAAGGATAGTAACTTTCAAAATGAGAAACTGGACTGATGCCATCTGAACCACATGACAAAAGGTACCACCACCTCTAATGGTGCTGCTCGATAGGATGCTTGAAAAAGACACAATGTCATTTCTGTGGATTTCCTATCAAAACTACACAAACTGAAGATAATCACGAGGAAACAACAGACTCACTCAAACTGAAAGATGATATAACTGACTTAATTCTTCAAAGACATTAAAGTCATGTGCAACTTGGGAGGCACCAGGTAATGGCTTAAGTGGATGGGTCCCTGGCACCCACGTGGGAGACTTTTGTGTTTTAAGTTCCTGGCTTTGGCTTGGTTCATTTTCAACTGTTGGCATTTGGGAAGTCAAGCAGCACGCGTGAGCTCTGTAGTTCTAGTAGTTGCTGAGAAATACTCCAAGGGGAAGGCTCTGTGGCATAGTGGGTAATGCTGCCGCCTTCAGTGCTGTTAACCCCTAGGGGTGCCAGTTCGAGACCTGACTGTTCCACTTCCAATCCAGCTCTCTGCTATGGCCTGGGAAAGCAGCAGAAGATGGCCCAAGTCCTTGGGCCCCCCCTGCACCTGTGTGGGAGACCCAGAGGAAGCTCCTGGCTCCTGGTTTCAGATCAGCCCAGCTCTGACCATTGCATCCATTTGGGGAGTGAACCAGCGGGTGGAAGACCTCTCTTTGTCTCTCCCTCTCTCTGTAATTCTGTCTTTCAAATAAACACAATAACTCTTTAAAAAAATAAGTTCATGTAAAATGGAAAAAAAAGATAATTAAATTTTCATGCAAAAAATTGAGAAATCAATGCATAGATTCTTTTTATAATGCTCTGGTGTGTGTGTGTGTGTGTGTGTGATTTTAATATCTTTGAAAACATGGCAACATCTATCTAATGGATGAGTCTACTCATCTATTCTTTCTTTTTTTTTTTTTAAGATTTATCCATTTATTTGAAAGACATAGGCAGAGAGAAGTCTTCCATCTGCTGGTTCAATCCCCAGATGGCCACAAAGGCCAGAGCTGCACCAGTCTGAAGCCAGGAGCCAGGAGCTTCTTCTGGGTCTCCCATATGGGTACAGGGGTCTTAGAATACAGACCATCTTCTACTGCTTTCCCAGGCCACAGCAGAGAGCTGGATTGGAAGTGGAGCAGCCAGGCCTTGAATCTGCACTCATATGGGATGCCAGCACTGCAGGCAGAGGCTTTACCCGATACACCACAGCACCTGCCCCTGTTCATCCATTCTTTCCTCCTTCCATATCTAGCTCTCCATGTAAATTTCTTTTTATTGATTTTTCAGTCTGTATATTTATATACATGAGATGTGTATCTGGAGAATTTCTAAAGCTCGAATTCTGGTTTTTTGTTTGTTTAAGATTTATTTACTTATTTGAAAGGCAGGGTTACAGAGAGGCAGAAGCAGAGGCAGAGAGAGGGATCTTCCATCAGCTGGTTCACTCCCCAAATGGCCACAATGATGCAAAGCCAGGAGCCTGGAGCCTCCTGGGGGTCTCCCATGTGAGTGCAGGGGCCCAAAGACTTGGGCCATCTTCTACTGCTTTCCCAGGTCATAGCAGAGAGCTGCATTGGAAGTAGAGCAGCCGGGTCTCAAACTGACACCCATGTGGGTTGCTGGCACTGCAGATGGCAACTTAACCTGCTGTTCCACAGCATTGGTCCCTATCTGGAGTATTTCTCAGCAACTACTAGAACTACAGAGCTCCCATGTGCTGGTTGACTCTCCAAATACCAATAGTTGGAGACGGACCAAGGCAAAGCCAGAAGCCTAAAACACAGTCTCCCACGTCAGTGCCAGGGACCCAACCACTTAAGCCTATCCCTGCTGCCTCCTAGGGTGCACATTAACAGGAAGCTGGAATCAGGAATGGAGCGGGGACTCAAACCCAGACACTGATACGAGATGTGCGTGTCCCAATCCAGTGTCTCAATGGCTGCAGCAGACATTTGCTTTTGAAGGTAATATATTCAACTTTATGATGATAATGCAGTTTAATTAGAACTTTTGAATTTGCTACTAAAAGGTTATACCAAATTCTCAACTGAGATAATCAAAGCGTATTCCTATCACAGACAATTTCTTTCTAAAAAAAAGTGAAAGGGCAAGAGCAGTAGAAGGGTCTTTTAATTAAAAAGTTCCAGTAATGTCTACTTCACAGCCAATGTAGCAACACAGCAAGCTAGACTAGTAGCACTGGTGACAAAGAGTATCCCCAAATACTGTAACCAGAAGGTAGTACCAGGCTAAGGAAACTACCTCAAACACAGCAGAGAGATTATCAGGCAACTCCTGGGAACGATACTAACAAATGTCATTTTAAGCATAAATTCACTTCACCTATTCAAAATTCCAAAACCACATTAACATTCCAAGGGAAGAATGGTTATTAACAGAGATGACGTGCAGTTTATCATTTAAAATTGTAAATAGGAAATGTATTATATCCCAATTATGTTATTCATAGATATTTAGATAACCATGAGCATTTGGGATCCCAGCCAATATCACAGTGGCCTAGAATACATCTAATGAAATGTGGTAATCTCACCATCGACCACCATGGAATAATATAATTAAAGTTACAATAAAGAAAACAAAAAAATACATGAACACGAAGGCATTTGCTAAATAAAAGTATCCTGAGTGAAGAAAACAATATACTATTAAAACAAATGTGCCGGCCAATATGACAGCAATTTTCAAGATTATCATACTGAGGCTTAAATATCTTAAATATTTACAAGCTTAAATATCATACAAGATCCTTCATAAATAATAAAAATTAATATTTCTGTAAGTGTATCAACTTAAAATGTGTTTATAATTTCTGGTCCTTTTTTCCCTATTTTTCCACCCTTTCCCATTTTACTTTTATCTCCTAGTAGATTCTTGTTCCTTAATTGAATATCATTTATCCCAGATTATGTATTCTGCTGTATCTAACATTTGTTAAACAAATATTTATTATTTTTAATCCCAAACTATGATTTAACCCTTATTTCTCTCATTTTACCTGACATGTATTTCTCCTACTTTCCTATCAACCACATCCTAATTATGTTAGATAACTGGAGATTGTTCATTCTTTAAGTATTATTATTATTCACACAATTAACAATTAATTTTATACATTGGTGTTACTTAAATGAAATTATATTTATCAAATTAGGTTGCGCTACATCTATCTACTTTTGCTGCTCACCTTCATACCTTAACTTCCCCTTTCTGGAGACATATACGCTTATTCATCTGTTTTATTTTCCTCCTGATCTCAAAGTAATGATTTATACTTTTGTGCTTTTCTGTTACAGATTTTTTAATCCATATTTTTTTAAAGATTCATTTATTTATTTGAAAGTAAGAAATACAGAGACAAAGCAAGGGAGGGAGGGAGGGGGAGAGAGAGAGAAAGAAAGAGAGAGAGAGAGAGAGATTCCATCTGCTGATTCACTTCCCAGACGGATGCAACATCCAGAGCTGAGCCAGGCCAAATCCAGGAGCTAACAAAATAATCCGGGTCTCCCACCAGTGTACAGGAGTCCAAACATGGGCCACCTTGCGCTGCTTTGCCCAGGCCATTAGCAAGGAGCTAGATAGGAAGCAGAACAGCTGGGACACGAAACAGTGCCCACATGGGATGCTGGTATCCCAGGCAGCAGCTTTTCTGGCTAAGTCATAATGCCACCCCCTTAAACTTGATTTTGAAGAGGATAATCATCCTAAACCTTTGTTCTACTTAGCTCCTATTTTGGATTCCATTAACAGTACAAGATCACAGTGTGTGATACAATTTTTCTAGTTGAATCAATGATTTATTCAACAAAGTTGTGCCTCCATGCTGGGTATTAGATTGACCATATGAACTTGAAATACACTTTCCACACAATTTTCTCCATTAAAAAATTAGAGGGGCCAACACTGTGGTGTAGTAAAGCCAGTGCCTGCCGTGCCAGCTCTCTGCTATGGCCTGGGAAAGTCCTTGGGCTCCTGCACCCACGTGGGAGACCTGAAAGAAGCTCCCTGGCTCCTGGTTTCAGATCAGCTCAGCTCCAGCTGTTGCGATCATTTGGGGTGTGAACCAGCAGATGTAAGAACTCGCTCTCACTCTCGTTCTCGCTCTCTCTCTGTCTCTCTGTAACTCTGCCTTTCAAATAAATAAATAAATCTTAAAAAAATTAGATTCATTTTGAAATGTATCAAATTAACCTGATATTTAGACAAAGTCTCACAGCTTGATTTAACTATTATTTCACTGTCTTTCTTCCATCTACCATTTGTACTTTCCATCTTAAAATGTGGAACATAAGCTAATAAACCTCACTGAAATATATATGGTGAAGAGACTGAAGATATTCATAAGCTGAATCATTAAATTGACTTTTTAAGATAATGGGAGTCCTTCATTCCAAATCATTTCATCAAGAGCAGCATTTTTCAGTGAATCAGTCAGTAAAAAATGAATGTACTCTTTCTGACCAGTTTTATGTTAATTTTTATTTACAGGAAAGGAAATTAGATGCAATTCTTTTATTAAATTCACATAAACGTTAATATCATACTTTTGCCTGGAATATTAATTGCCTTTTCTTAGGACTTTCCGAGATGAGCTTTGGTAATCCAAAGATCTCAGCTGATATTGGAAAAATAAACAAAATTTGCAAATCAAATAAGTAGTGTAGATTCTCATTTATCTAATTAGAAAATACAGTGTCTCTTACTATATAGAGCTCAATACCTGATTAAAAATTAAACCATAAAAGAAATTACTTCTAAAAATTGCTACACTGAGAAGCATTAGGCATTACACAACAAAATATGATCATTGTCAAAGTATTGATTACTTTATTTAAAAAACAAAGTGTTCAAGGCTATATTTCTCTAAACTGAACTATTAGTTCTATACCATAAATATCAGAAAAGAAACGAGAAACGACCAATCCAAAACATAAAGAATCAACTCTCATCTCCATGAGCTCCTCCGCGAACACACACCAGAAAAAAATAAAAACAGCATTAGCATACTTGCCTTGATTCCTAAATGGTAATTTTATGATAAAAATTTAAATCATTTTGATGACTTTTCATAGATTGAACAAACACATATAATATTAGTAAACTTCTATTATTTCGTTTGTGTCAAGCACTCTTTCAAAAACCTCACTTGGATTACATCATTGAATTATCATGACAGTACTAACAAGGAATTATCCTATCTGTTTTATTGATGTGGAAATGAATGTCCAAGTCCAATACCTTAAGTAATAGCTAAAAATAACCTAGCCAGGAATAAAACTCAATTTGTCAACTTGGATTTTTTGGTCTTAAACACTACAAAATATTGCCTTACATTCTTTTTTTAAGATTTATTTATTTATTTGAAAGGCAGAGTTACAGAGAGGCAGAGGCAGAGATCTTCCATCTGCTGGGTCACTTCCCAGTTGGCCTCAACAGCCGGAGCTGAACCAATCCAAAGACAGGAGCCAGAAGCTTCCCCCGGGTCTTCCACCCAGGTACAGAGGCCCAAGGACTTGGGCCATCTTCTACTGCTTTCCCAGTCATAGCAGAGAGCTGGATTAGAAGAGGAGCAGCTGAGACTCGAACCAGTGCCCAAATGGGATGCCGGCACCACAAATGGCAGCTTTACCCACTACACCAGAGCATCGGCCCCACCTTACATTCTTTCTATGTTTATTAAAATTTTTTCAAATCATTTTTGTATTTATCCTTAGTTTTTTGGGATCTGTTTGGGAAAACTATGTGTTTTAAAAATATATTCACATTATTTGTGTTGTGAAAGTTTTTACAGAAAGTTGTTCATGCTATTGGTAGTGATGTTCCATTTTTTCATTTTAATAGACTTATGCTTTGCCTTCTCATTTTTTTTCTTCAACAGTCTTATATCACATGGGTGGCAGGGACTCCAGTATTTCAGACATCATCTGTTGCCTCCAGAGCATGTGTTAGCAGAAATTGGAACAGGTAGTAAAGCCAGGATTCAAACCAGGCAATCAGATCTGAGATGCAAGTATCTTAAGTGGAGTCTGTTGCATCAAATGCCTGTCCCTTTCTAATATCTTAAAGTGGAAATCGATTCACTGATTTTTGGCCTTTTTCTAATGTACATATTCATATCCCTTTAAAAACTCTTTCGAGGCCAACGCTGTGGTGTAGCAGGCAAAGCCATCACTTGAAGTGCCGGCATCCCATATGGGCGCCAGTTCAAGTCCTGCCTGTTTCACTTGCTATCCAGCTCTCTGCTACGGCCTGAGAAAGCAGTAGAAGATGGCCCAAGTCCTTGGGACCCTGCACCCATTTGGGAGACCCGGAGGAGCCTCCTGGCTCCTGGCTTTGGATTGGCGCAGCTCCAGCCATTGAGGCCAATTGGGGAGTGAACCAGCAGATGGAAGACCTATCTCTCTCTCTCTCCATCTCTGTGTAACTCTTTCAAATAAACAAATAAATCTTTAAAAAATTCTTTCAACATATAAAAAATTTTGACATGTATTTTTCTGAATGTGTAGTTCTACATGTTTTATTATCTAATTTTTTTATTACTTTCTTTGACCTATGATATATTTTAAAGTGTGTGCTTTACTCTAACACACAGCAATTGTAGTTAACATTTTTTGCTTTTGTTTCCCAATTTAAATGACATTGTGGTCAGAAAATGGTCTTTGTGTCACTAACCCTTCAGTAATTAATACTTGCAGTGTTCGTGTTCCCTGTATCAACTTTTAAAAATGTTCTACATGTTCTGTAGAATGTATGTTCTGTAATTATGGGAATTTAGAATGCTAAATTTATTCAATGGGTAATTAGCTTAAAATTCTTTATATACTTAATTTTTTATCTGCTAATTCTAGGAATGGTTAGTTAAAATCTCAAGAGGCCAGCACTGGGGCCCAACAGGTTAAGCTTGCAGCAACACTAGTACCCTATATGGGAGCACCTGTTCAAATCCCTACTGCTTTTCTGTCTGATCTGGTTCACGACTAATGCACCTGGGAAAGCAGTACTTGGGCACCTGCCATGCATGTGGGAAATCCAGATAGAGCTCCAGGCACCAGGCTGGCACCTGGCTTCCACCTGGGCTAGCCGTGGCCACTGAGGTTGTCACTCCCCCTCTTCATGGAGGAACGACACAGGACCCTGCGCTGTTCTTTTGTCTGCTCGGCCCTCCCCGGGTTTGCTGCTGCTTCTTCCCGGGTTGGCTGCCGTCCCTTCCACCTCCGTGGAAGGGTGGTTCCCCCTGCCACTTTTCCCCACTTCCGCGGGGGAGCGGCACACCGCCGGCCGGCTCTCTCGGGGGCTGCACAGGTGTTCCCTCAGGTGTTCCCCTTAGATGTTCCTGGTGCATGTTGTCTCTCTCCTCCTTTATAGTCCTCTTCCACCAATCCCAACTCTGCTACCCACACGCCGAGTATGCTGCTCTCCTCCAATCAGGAGCAGGATCAGCTCCTGGAGGTCATCACTCAAGTTGGCAAGAGGCAGCTGCGTAGAAGCTGTTTTCTCCTCTCCCAGTGCCATATTGTGGGAGAGCAGATGCATAGAATAAGTCTTAATTCCAGTAACTCAGTCCAGTCCGGGTTGCTCCCCACAGAGGTCATTTGGAGAATGAATCAGCAGATGGACGATCTCTCGCTCTGTCACTTTGCCTTTCAAATCAATCAATCAATCTTTCTTAAATAGTAAAATCTCCTGGTGCTGGTGCTGTGGCATAAAGCCACTGCCTGCTGTGCCCGCATTCCATATGAGCTCTGGTTCAAGACCCGGCTGCTCCACTTCTGATCTAGCTCTCTGCTATGGCCTAGAAAAGCAGTCAAAGATGGCTTAAGTCCTTGGGCCGCTGCACCCCTGTGGGAGATCTGGAAGAAATTCTTGACTCCTGGCTTCAGATTGGCCTGGCTCCATCATTGTGGCCATTTAGGGAGTGAAGCAGCAGATGGAAGACCTCTCTCTCTCTCTCTCTCTTTCTCTCTCTCTCTCTTTCTCTCTCTCTCTCTCTCTCTCTCTGCCTCTGCCTCTCTGTAACTCTGCCTATCAAATAAATATTCAAAAAAAAGTAACAATGGTGTTAGATTGATCAATTATTTTCTGTTTTTGCATTGCATGTTATTTCCTTCCTTTTTTTCTACTATTCTTTATCTAATTGATTAAACTGGCTCTTAATAAATTTGATCCTCTCTGATAGGAGCATTTAATATCATATACTTCCTTAATTTGAAATTCTCATATATACTTCTAGTAGCTATAGTCTTGGAAATCTAATTGTATTTATTCTGGGAGATTCATTTTCATAATGACTTCTTTCTTCTGTTTTTTTTTTTTTTAATCCTATTTATTTATTGTGTTTGAAAGGCAGAAAGACAAATACAGCTCTTCCATCCACTAGTTCACTCCCCTAATGCCCACAACAGAAGCTGGGTCATCCTTATGCCAGAAGTCAACTCAATCCCCACTATTCCAAGTTGCTGGCAGGGACAGAAGTGCCTCACAGGGTGTACTTTGGAATAGGAAGCAGAGCCAGACTAGAACCCAGGAATTCTGTGTAGCATCTCAATGCTGTGGCAAGTGCCCACCCCCTGTATTTTATTTTTACAGAGTTCCAATCCATTTATTGGTATAGAGCTTACCTTATAATTACACTAAAAAGGATGCTAATTCTTGATTTGAGGAACTTAATTTTTCCCTTATTTTACCTGTTTTTAATTTCTCTGGTGGAAACCATCTTACTTTTTTTTTTCTTTGAAAGATTGATTGATTTGAAATGTAGAGTGGCAGCATGACAAGAGGAGAGGGAGAAGGAGATGCCCAAGTACATGGGCCTTCATCTGTTGCCTTCCAGGTACATTAGGAGGGAGCTATATTGGAGACGTAAAGTAGGAAGGACATGGTATGCAGGCACCTCAAGTGAAGGTTTAACTCACTGCTCCACAAGAGCCACCCCCTATTTTACTTTTGATCATATTGAAGCTATTCTATGTCACTTAAAATTTTGATTACAAATTGACTCATCGAGCCGGCACCGCGGCTCAACAGGCTAATCCTCCGCCTTGCAGCGCCAGTACACCGGGTTCTAGTCCCGGTCGAGGCACCGGATTCTGTCCCGGTTGCCCCTCTTCCAGTCCAGCTCTCTGCTGTGGCCCGGGAAGGCAGTGGAGGATGGCCCAAGTGCTTGGGCCCTGCACCCCATGGGAGACCAGGAGAAGTACCTGGCTCCTGGCTTCAGATCAGCGTGGTGCACCGGCCGCAGCGTGCCGGCCGCAGCAGCCATTGGAGGGTGAACTAACGGTAAAGAAAGACCTTTCTCTCCGTCTCTCTCACTGTCCACTCTGCCTGTCAAAAAAAAAAAAATTGACTCATCATTCAGTATGAAGATATTTAACTATAAACCTAACAGAAATAACAATCCATTAATAAATTTCCATTATTAGTTTTTCTGGGTGGTAATACTATATAGCACTGCATAAGGTTTATTTTTTCCATTTTAAAAATATAAAAATAACTTAAAGAGAAATATCTCAAAATTGCTTATTTTAAATACAGCTGGGGTTATATGTTAAAAACAGTGAAACAAAGAAATTATCCTATATTTTAAGAGAGGATATTGAGGAAATATGAAACAACTCATGTTTTTTTTTTTTTTTTTCTACAAATCTTGAGTAGGTACTTAAAAATTACACAGAGCCTGTGATATTTCCCATTCTTTAGTGTGGTAAGAAAAAGTGATTTTACCAGGATGGTACAGTAAGACACTGGGGTCAAAGAGGAAATTAAGGTAGGCTTGTCTCTTTCCACGTATTTCAAGGCTGTTGATGGACATGTGTATAGTAGTGGAAAATCTGATGTGCACATTCCAAGGGTGCTCTGCCATGTTGTTTCAGCTTTCATACTACAAGCAAGTGTCCTTTGAGTGGTCTATTTAGTGCCATGTTTGTCACATTTTTGTGCTCTTTGTTGGAGATTTCATTGTTTAAATTGACCTCCAAGCACAGCATTGAGATACTAATGTTCCTAAGCACAAGAAGGCTTTAATGCGCTTTAAGGAGAAAATACGTTTTTTAGATAAGCTTTGTTTTGGTTTTAAGGGCACACATATTTCAAGTGTGTTAAGGACAACTGCTCTCATTTTTGGTGCCATTATGAATTTATTCCAATTTTCACTCCTTTGTTGACATTTTCAATTAGGCATATGGAAAAAGAGGAGAAAAACACTTATGTTTAGTAAAAAGCAATGAATGTTATTTTTTTAAAAATCAATTCTTGGTTATTTACTGATTTGCTTAGAAGATCTATATTATTATGGGCCAGCCTTTGGCACAGCCGGGTAAACTGCCACCTGCAATGTCCGATCCTGCATTGGAGTGCTGGCTCCATTCCTGACTGATCTGCCTCCAGTTCAGCACCTGATCATGCACCCAGGGAAAGCAGCAGATGATGGCCCAAGTATTTGGGCCCCTGAGCCCAGGATGGAGTTCCTGGTTCCTGGCTTCTGTATGGCTGTTGTAGCTGTTTGGGAAGTGAACAAGCAAAAGGAAGATTTCTCTATCTCTCCTGCTCACTTGCTAGCTTGCTGTCTCACTATCAGTTGCATTACCTTTCAAATAAATGAACAGATCTTTAAAAAATGAAGTTCCTATTATGTGTCATCATTGTGATAGATGCTAATGATACACAAGTAAACAAGAGAACTATCTGATCTATGGAATTTATAGAACATGGTAGAGATACAAAATAGACATGTAAGCAAATAAATAGATAATGGCAAATGTTATGAAGATGTATGAACAAAACAAGTTTTATATGGAGAAAGCAAACAGGCTTCTGATACAGAAAATACAGACTGCTGGGAGACAAAAATGACTCAGTTTTCTATTACCCAACAGTGGGAATTGAGAAACATCACTAAAACAATCTCTTCCACTGTCTAGAAGTCTTTGGCCAGGCTTTATGTTAGACATTGGGTCACTAGTGAACTCACGCCATTCAAAAAGATGGTAATATTGATCTATATCTCTTTCATCAAAATAAATGTATAAACTGTAGTAAATAAAACAATATCCACTTACCAGAAATGTGCCAGATGAAATGATGGAGGGAAGAAGAGAATCTGCAAGTATATATTAATATGGAGACATTAAGGAGCTTAAAAATGATACATTGCGAACTTACTCTGTGAAACTGGCAATCTGCCAGAGTAGTAATACCCTGTGTACCAAAAGGCATATCTGAGGTCAGAAGCAGTGAAGCATTTCATTATGATTTTTGCTTTTATCTGTTAATTTTTCAAAGAATTTCTTAAGCATGTTCTCCTCAATCAGGCTTAAGATGTATTGCTAAAATATGTAAAGATAACAGATTGATACTAAACTATAATTCCAGAGCATTAACAGTCTGGCTTTAACACACTCCCAGAGTAAATGCAAATATGGTACAATTAATTTCTCCCTTCCCTTTGCCACTCCTCTCCCCTCTCCCACCCCGCAATTTATAGTGTTGACTCCAGCTCTGAAACTATGGGTATTATATAGGAACACACAGGAAACCGTAGGTATGTTAAAACAATGAAGTAAGGATTTTGACCACTTCCTTGCTTTTATTTTCTTTCATGATTTTACATAAATCACGACTGTGAAAGAAGGATCAATCTGTTTCTTTGTAAAAATATCTACTCAGAAGGAAAATTTCTGGAAATATAAAGCTTTTACATAGCTTTGTGATTATCATTATAAGATCCCCATATTTTTCACAATATAACAAGCAAGAAGTTGGAAAGTGATTGCGAAAGTCAGCTTTTTATGTTTTAAATTTAATCTGGAGAAAAAAAGTTGAACTGCGCTAGTTTTGATATGTTTATCTAGTTATGTTTTTAACTTCATTTAATTATTAATACCTTAAAATGGTTGCATTAGAATTTGAGTCTACTACATTAATTATTTTAATGTAAATAGGCTACTTGTCTGTTTATTTTTTTAAAAAAAGATTCATTTATTTATTTGAAAGTCAGACATACAGAGATAGAGACAAATTTATTTGTTACCTGGCAAATAATCAGGCCCCTGCTGCTCACCGCTTGGATAGCCAATTCACCAGAAAGGAGTGTTGGTAAGAAGAAAGACTTTATTTCAAGAAGCAGTCACCTTGGGGAAAGATACACCTTGATCCAAAATGTGCTCTAGGGGGTCGGTACTGTGGAGTAGTAGGTTAAGCCTCTGCCTGCAGCGCCGGGATCCCATTTGTGCACCAGTTCTTATCCTGGCTGCTTATCTTCCGATCCAGCTGTCTGTCACAGGGCTGGGAAAGCAGTGGAAGATGGCCCAAGTGCTTGAGCCCCTGCACCCATGTGGGAGACCTGGAAGAAGCTCCTGGCTCCTGGCTTCAGATCGGCCCAGCTCAAGCCATTGTGGCCATTTGGAGAGTGAACCAGCAAATGAAGACCTCTCTCTCTATCTCTCGCTCTTTCTCTGTCTGTAACTCTTCCTCTTGAATAAATAAATAAACCCTTTAAAAAAAAAAAAAAAAAAAGGTGCTCTTTCCGTCCAACAAGTCAGCAAGAGGGGTTTTTAAGGGACAGGGACAGTTGTAGGGTGAGATTAGAAAGAACACAAAGAGTCTATTCACTTGACAATTGTGCAAATGTCCAGGCTTTGTTCTGATGAGGTTCCAGCCAGCACCTTGCCTCCGGGGAGGCCAGTGTCAGCCAGGTGCAGGCCTCTTGCCTAAGGGGCTCAGTAGGGTGGAGGCTCCTTTGTTAGCTGCATCAAAGTCCCCATTTCAAATCACTGCCCCTCAGCAGGCTCCAGAAATTCTCATGCAAATATTACGGTCCACGATTGGGCACAGGTCATTCACAATATCAGTAGCTAGTTTTCGTTTTATAAAATATGAAAAGAAGGGAAAGAAGAGGAAGATATACATATTACAGATTACAAGAGACAGAAAGAGAGATCTTCCATCTGCTGGTTCACTCCCCAAATGATTGCAAAGGCCACACGGAGCTGGGCTGAAGTCAGGCTCCAGGAACTCCATCAGGGTCTCCCAGGTGGGTGATAGGGGCCTAAGTACTTGGGCCATCCTGTGCTGCTTTTTTTTTTTTTTTTTTTTTTTTTTTTTTTTTTTTTTTTTTGACAGGCAGAGTGGACAGTGAGAGAGACAGAGAGAGAAAGGTCTTCCTTTTTTGCCGCTGGTTCACCCTCCAATGGCCGCCGCTGCAGCCGGCGCACCGCGCTGATCCTGGCAGGAGCCAGGAGCCAGGTGCTTTTCCTGGTCTCCCATGGGGTGCAGGGCCCAAGCACCTGGGCCATCCTCCACTGCACTCCCTGGCCATAGCAGAGAGCTGGCCTGGAAGAGGGGCAACCGGGACAGAATCCGGCGCCCCAACCGGGACTAGAACCCGGTGTGCCGGCGCCGCAAGGTGGAGGATTAGCCTATTGAGCCACGGCGCCGGCTGCCTGTGCTGCTTTTACCAGGCCATTAGCAGGGAGCCAGATGAGAAGTGGAGCAGCCAAGACAGAAACTGGTGCCCAAGACAGAAACTGGTGCCCATATGGGATGCCAGTTTCACAGTGCTATTTAACCCACTAAGCCACAGCACAGACCCCAAACTTTTAGATCTCTTTTTTTTTCTAGCTAGTGTTTCCAAAAAAAAAAAAAAAGAAACAAAAAACAACACTCAAAACTAGTTGGAGGCATTGCTGTAGAACACCTAAACTGGATCAACTCACCTGATGCATAAAAAGCGCACAGCAAGGAGCCCGGCAGCTATCACTTCATTACCGGGCTCCCCAAGCGATTAGAGGAAGAGATTTTTACAGATTGAAATTGGGGCTGAAAGGTGGGGGATCAGCTCATGTCCAGGTTCCTGGCTGGTCAGTGGAGCTTGTGATCTTCCTTTGACTGGTCAGTGATCCGAGCTTTTTAGGGAATCTGTGATGTCCAGGTGAGCTCTGGGGGTTACATGAAGATGGCAGGTACATTCTGCCTAGACCTGGAATTCTCTTATACAAATCACCCCAGGACAACACTAGCTATCAATGTTCTTATCCATTGGAGGAGCAAATGACTCCTTGAGTCCAGTGATTAGAACTTTGTAAGGCCAGCTGGATCACACCCTTAAGAGTAAATTCCTGGCCTTTGCCGCTGCTCACTAGGCTAATCCTCTGCCTGCGGTGCAGGTACCCCGAGTTCTAGTCCCGGTTGGGGCGCCGGATTCTGTCCCAGTTGCTCCTCTTCCAGTCCAACTCTATGCTGTGGCCCGGGAGTAAAGTGGAGGATGGCCCAAGTGCTTGGGTCCTGCACCCGCAGGGGAGACCAGGAGGAAGCACCTGGCTCCTGGCTTCGGATCTGCGCAGCACGCCAGCCGTAGCGGCCATTTTGGGGGTGAACCAATGGAAGAAGACCTTTCTCTCTGTCTCTCTCTCTCTCTCTCACTGTCTAAACTCTGCCTGTCAAAAAAAAGAATGAATTCCTTTTGATAAAGGACAAGAAAGGATGCCTTGGGCTAAGGGAGACAGACAAGAGGCTAGGTCCTGCTTTTACATTATGGGGGTTCAGTTTGACTAGCATACCTATTAAAATTACAATATATACTTATATATATGCTAAATACTATCCATTCAAGGAACAAATAATTATATTTTGTCAAATTCACATTTTAAATAGAAAAGTGTACATTTTCAAGAGAGAGCTTTGCCTAGTGGTAAAATTTTCTCCTTGTTGTGGTGTCACTTAAACAAATTTGTCTATAATATAAGCTTTTAATTTTTATAATAATTAGCCTAAAAGCTAAAATAAATAAGCAAAAATAAAAATCCTTTCATATAGCATAATAAAACACACAAAAATATGTTCAAAACCTTTTGAAATCTCAGGGAAGTTCTACTTAGTAAATTTACATCTGAGAATCTTCCTTTTACACAAAATTGTCATAATGTTCTGCAAATACTAGATCAATTTACATCTGAATGAAATTTAAATACCAAAGATGTATGTAATTGACAGGACAATTAAAGAAAATTGTGCTTTAGCATATCTTAAAAATTAGGAGCCTTGCTTCCTGAGAATCATCAATGCAATTGTATCTTAGTTCAATTTTTGTTGTGGAAAATTAGCAAGGAATATTTATTTGTAAAAGGAAGCCTGGATTTCAAACCATTGGTATAAATATAAGATTACTTGGTTTATTATCATTGTTAAACATAATTAATTTTAGTAATATTTCTAGTGTGAGAATGCAAAGTGCTAAATGATTCTGATCAGTGACCTTTGTTTGTTTACCAAGACTGTTTTTGTTTTTGTTTTTCCCAAAGAAAGCTTTTATTTAATGAGTACAGATTTCATAAGTGTGTAGGGAATCCCACAGGAGTCCCAAAAGAGTTACAGAGCACCGCTAATCCAAAAAGAAAGAAAAAAAAAAAAAACCAAAATGGAGTTACTTAAGCTAAGGCCACTAAGCACCAGGAACTGCCTAGACCATCTGTCAGAACAGACACAGGGAGTGAGGAGTGATAAGGACTGGGTGACATTACATCATAAGAAGAAGCCAACCAGCTGGCTACTGCATTACTTCACCCTCACCACTCCACCATGATTGGCCACACCCAGAAGACCCCTAAAACATCATTGATCACACCTAGGCACACCCCAAAGGATGAGCTTGTGATTGGTGACACACAAGGGCATCTTCATCACCCACCTACCCCAGAGGGGGGATAAAAAGGCAAGTTTCACAACTGCTCTTCATCCTTCCAGGGATCATGGCTCAGTGCAAGTGAAACTCTGCCCGAGTCTCTGTTATATCTTAATGTTAGCCGTCGCAAAGCACACCGGACACCGGAGTAAGGGAAAGGGTTTATTGGGGAACACCCTACAGACCGGAGTGAAGGGGCAGTGAAGGAAAAAGAGAGAAAGAGAATATAAGAGAGAAACAGAGAGGAGAGGAGCTAGCAAGGAGAGAAGAGAGCAGAGAAGAGAGAGGAGAGGAGAGAGGAGAGCAGAGCCAAGAACCAAGAGGAGGAGGCTAGAGAGAGGAACCGAGAGAGAGCAGGAGAGAAGGGCCAAGAGAACATGTATTTAGAAACAGGCCCTTTTAAAACTTTGCCTGAGGGCAGGCAGGGAAGCAGGAGCAGTGAATCCCATTAGGATGGGGGTGGAGCCTGGCTCAGGTAGCTGGGCCATGCGGCCACCTGGCTACAACTGCGCCAGTTTCCTAACAGTCTCCACTGACTGAAGCTCTGCTCACCACTCTGCTGGAGCCCACCCCGCTTGGACCTCTTATCAGCCTGCTGCCAGACCCGACCTCGGAGCCAGACCAAACCTCTCATCAGGGGCTGCCAGACCTGACATCAAAGCAGGACCAGACCTCTCATCAGGGGACCTCTCTAACTCCCCTCCTTGCCATCTGCCTGGGAACTTTGAGCCCAGAGTGCCAGTTGTCCCATGACTCCTGCCTATAAGTGACTGTTCTTAGATCTGTCTCTCCAAGTAGTAAGGGAGACTTTGGAATCTGGACTTTGGACTTTGACTTTTTTGTGACCGTGATACCAACCTTGAGAACGCAGCATTCATATTACATCATTTTTTAAAAAGATTTATTTTATTTATTTGAAAGACAGAGTTGCAGAGAGAGGTAGAGCCAGAGAGAGAGGTCTTCCATCAGATGGTTCACTCCCCAGATGGCCGCAACGTCTGCAGCTGCACCGATCCGATGCCAGGAGTCAGGAGCTGCTTCCAGGTCTCCCACGTAGGTGCAGGGGCCCAAGGACTTGGGCCATCTTCTACTGCTTTCCCAGGCCATAGCAGAGAGCTGGATGGGAAGAGGAGCAGCCAGGACTAGAACCAGTGCCCATATGGGATGCTGGAGCTTCAGGTCAGGGCATTAACCCGCTGCACCACAGCACCGGCCCCCATATTATATCCTTAAGCCATGAGTGTTTAGACTGTTTATGGTTTTATGCTTTTTATGCTTTATACTTATTACCATTGCTGGATAGGATACTTCTGGAAATCGCCTTACTCCTAGATGTGTGACTAGACCTGTGGACTAATGACATATTGAGTCATATTGACTTTTAGATGTGTGCCTCAAATATATATATATATATGTGTGTGTGTGTGTATATATATTGAATATATATATATACATTGAGTGGTATTGGTCATTGAATAATAAAGTATATTAAAAAGACTGTAACGATTCTGTGTGATTCTTTCTCATGCTCCGACACGTCATATTAGCCTTGTCAAGCTTGTGTGACAAGTGGTGCTTGTGACGAAGTACAACTTTAGGAATATAATGATTCTTCCCACCATACCTGCCCTCCCACCCCATCTCCTCTTCCATCTCTCATTCCCAGTCCCATTCTCCATTAAGATTCATTTTCCATTAACTTTATACACAGAAGATCAGCTCTGTACTAAGTAAAGATTTCAACAATTTGCACACACACACACACACACACACACACACTGTTTGAGAACAAGTTTTACAGTTAATTCTCATAATACAACTCATTGAGGACAGAAGTCCTGCAAGGAAGTAAGTAATAACTCCTATTGTTAATTTAACAACTAACACCCTTATGTATGATGTCAGTGATCACCTGAGGCTCTTGACATGAGCTGCCAAGGCTATGGAAGCCTTTTAAATCCACAATCTCCACCAGTATTTAGACAAGGCCATAATCAAAGTGGAAGTTCTCTTCTCCCTTCAGAGAAAAGTACATCCTTCTTTGATGGCCACTTCTTTCCACTGGGGTCTCTTTCACAGAGATCCTTCATGTAGGACATTTTTTTGCCACAATGCCAAGAGCTGTCTTGAGGGTTTTCACAGAGCCACTCCTATAATAATCATATCAAAACTCGATCAGCAGAAGTCTGACATGCCTAGACATCCTATAAGGTAAGGTGTAGTGATGGAAATACTAATAGGTGTACTTTTATCCCACAAGGTAATATGTAGTGATGGAAATATCGATAGCTGTACTTTTACCCCAATCTTTCTCAGATATTTGTTTATTTGTATTTTCATTCTCATAAGAAAATTATATATTGTACAGTACAGACCATTACAAGTTGTATTCAAGTAAATCAAAATAGTAGAATATGAGGCATTACATAAAAATGCTTAAGAACACCAGCCTTAGAATGAGACTGATCTGGTTTTTAATCCTAGTCAAGAATTCTCTGTGAACTTGAGTCAATTGCTTAAACCTTTTGATTTTTCATTTGCTTTGATATGGGATAAACAAGCTAAGTTAGGATCACTGATCTGGAACTCAGAGTCTAAAAGCCCCCACCCCACTTAATTCTACCCGTCTATATGTCTATCAGATCACCCCTTTGCCTGGGACCTGAAATGGAGGATCCACTCCCTTTCTGACCTCATAAAAGAAGCCTAACCTGGGAAAGGCACTGTCTCCTCTCTGTGTAGCCCAGGACTGGAGGAGTTACTGAGGTGTTTTCTCTCCATTTCCCCTCCCTCAACCCTTTTCTGCTTCTGGGCCACCCCCTACCTATGCCCACATATGTTTGTGCTCACTTTCTCACCTTTTAAATAAATTTTATCACTTTGTTCAATGTATATGTAACTGCACTTAAAATGCTTCTCTAGGTAGAAGGCAACTGGAAACCATTATGCATAGTGAACTAAGTCAGTCTCAAAAGATAATATCATATGTTTTCTCTGATATGTAGTGGTTAATATAGATTTCAAAAAAATGTACAGGAATGTAAGGAACATCTTGTGTTCTGCTTGATGTTTTCAGCCCTTGTTTATACTCCTGTGGAACTGTGGTCTTTCTACTTTTTGCTTGTTGAATGTTATGGTGAGTGGTGCATTAAGCCTATGATTTGAGTGGACTGAAATTATGTTTTTGCAAAAATTAAAGAAAAAAGGAAGGAAAAAGGGGGATTGAGGGATGGAAAAAGGGAGTGAGAGAAGTATGGCTATCTTCTTAGAACTGTACCTATGAAATACATGAAATCTGTTCTCTTAATATATTAATACATTTAAAAAATACAAGGACCAGTAATAAAAATTAAACCCACTTCCTCTACTTCAGCTTCATTTTCAAAATGGTTATTATAATCAATGTCATCAGTTGTGAGAATTAAGCAAAATAATGAATGTAATTTGATTAGAACAAAGCTTGAGGGGCTGGCACTATGGCATAGCAGGTAAAGCCTATGCTATGGGATGCAGTGCCAGCATCCCATGTGGGCACCAGGTCAAGTCCCAGATGCTCCACTTCTGATCCAGCTCCCTGCTAATGTACCTGGGAAAGCAGCACAGTTTGGCTCAATTCCTTGGGCCCCTGCACCCACATGGAAGACATAGAAGAAGCTCCTGGCTCCTGGCTTCAGCCTGGCCCAGCTCCAGCCATTGCAGCCATTTGGGGAGTGAATCAGCAGATTGAAGATTCTCTCTCTCTCTCTCTCTCTCTCTCTCTGTAACTCTGGCTTTGAAATAAATAAATACATCTTAAAAAAAGGACAATGCTTACTACATAGTAAATTATTAATAAATAATAGTGCTAGTGTTTGCTAACAAAAGATATTAATCTGTGGTGTGGCATTAGTTAAGATGTGAATCACTAAGTTTGAAAGTCTTCTCTGATAGTTACTATCTCTGTTACCTGAGGCAGCTCACTGAAATTTGCTGTCTTAGTTCCCTCATGTATAAGATGGAAAGAAAAATTATCTCATACGGTTGTTTTGAGTATTTCAATGAGATAATTTATGTCAACTGTTCAACATGGTGGCCACAACGTGTAAACACTCAATAATGTGCTCCTGCATTTTTTAAATTCATATCACCTTTAAATTCCACCGAGCCAAATAACATGCAAAAACACTCAAGCAATGAATCAAACTGCTAACATTTATAAGAAAAATAAAATGTATGAATCTTACGAGATCATTTTCTATGGAAAGTATACCAGCTGAAGTTTAATGAGTAGATAGAGAATGAACAAAGAAGAAGATCAAAGAGCATTGACACTTGCCCTGTTCTAACATCTTTATTAATAAATTCTTTGGGATATATTTTAATACTCCAATTTCACCTATAAGCTCAACTAATTTTTAATAACACTTAATTAAAAATGTAAAGTGAATATATCCAGATAAAACTCTAAACTTTGTAATATATGTTAAAAAAAAAAAAACCATAGCAGTTTCAGAGCAGTTTCAGCTCTGACAGATTTTCTGACAGAAACACCCTTTTACTCATAGCCATCTAAACAAATGTCACCCATTGTTCAAGGCCCATAGCAAAAGTCAATTTGTTAAAGTCTTCCTAGATTCCTTTATAGAAATATATTTATAAGTTCTCATGGCTATTTCGTCGTATTTTAATTAGTCATAATAGCCACCTCTTTCTGTATGTGTGTTTCTCTTATTTCCCATGATAGATTATAATCTCATGAAAGGGACAAATGGAATATTTTTATTTCTGTCCTAAAAATCATCTACAGCCATTGTCTAGGACATAATGAATACTTAGAATATTTCATATAATCATAAAATATTAGAAGTAGAAAATGAAAGAGGCAATCATATAATTCACGAAAACTAATTATGGAAGAGAAAAAACAAAGCCAGCTATTTTTAAAAATAGCTATGATTGGGGCCAATGTTGTAGCATAGCAGGTAAAGCAACCGCCTACAGTGCCAGCATCCTATATGGACGCTGTTTCAAGACCCAACCACTCCACTTCAGACCCAGCTCTCTGCTATGGCCTGGGAAATCACTGGAAGATGGCCCGAGTCCTTGGGACCCTGCACCTGCATGGGAAGACCCAGAGGAAGCTCCTGGCTCCTGGCTTCAGATCAGCACAGCTCTGGGCGTTGTGGCCAATTGGGGAGTAAACCAGCAGATGGAAGACCTCTCTCTCTGCCTCTCCTCTCTCTGTGTAACTCTGACTCCCAAATAAATAAGTAAATCTTTAAAAAAAAAAAAAAAACCAACCAACCAAACAAACAAACAAACAAAACCAGCAGGGCCAGCACTGTGGCACGGCGGGTTAACACCCTGGCCTGAAGAGCCTGCATCCCATATGGGCGCCAGTTCTAGTCCTGGCTGCTCCTCTTCTGATCCGGCTCTTTGCTATGACCTGGGAGGGCAGTGGGCCCTCCTTACCTTAGGCCTCTTTACCCACGTGGGAGACCTGGAGGAAGCTCCTGGCTCATGGCTCCTGGCTTCGGATCAGTGCAGCTCCGGCTGTTGTGGCCAATTGGAGAGTGAACCAGCAGATGGAAGACCTCTCTCTCTCTCTCTGCCTCTCCTCTCTCTGTGTAAATCTGACTTTCAAATAAATACATAAATCTTAAAAAAATAGCTATATTGGGGCCAGTGTTGTGGTACAGAGGGTTAAACTGCCATTCTCATCAAATACAAGCACAGATTTGAGTCCTGCATGTTCCACTTTTAATCCAGGTCCCTGATAATGCACCTAGGAAAGCAGAGGAAGATGTTCCTAATGCCTGTATCCCTGCAAGCTTTATCAGAGACCCAGATGGAGTTCCAGGCTCCTGGCTTTGGTCTGGGCCAGCCCCAATCACTGCAGCCATCTGGGGAGTGAACCAGCAGTTGGAAGATCTCTGTATCTCTTCCTCTCTCTCTCTAACTCTGCCTTTAATATTTAAAATATCTTTAAAAATAGACCTGATTACAGAAACTTCACTCAAGTTATAGTCCACCTCTTATATCATAGAATCAATTTTATCTTCTGTTGGAGATTATAATATTTTTGGTTTGAAAAATGCCTGCAAGCCTTGTTCTTTCTATGTTTTAAAACAGTATTCAAAAATGTTTTTCTTCACCTTCATTGTTGACTACAATTACAAAATTAATATATTTTAAAAGATTTATTTATTTTTTTGAAAGAGTTGCAGAGAGAGAGAAAGAGAGTTTCATCTTCATGTATTTCTTAGACACACATCTACGAAGATAAAACCATACACAGATGAGTTTCAGCTTTGAAAGATGGTGTTTTTCTCTATAGCATGGAGCTCCAACACAAGTCAAAAACATAGAAAAGACAAACCTGCTTCAAATCGTGATGAAATAACTGAAACCACACTTGCTCTCCAAACCTAAACAAGTAGAAAACTCAACAAAATATGTGAAACTACAATTTTTAGAAATTGTCACAGATGAACACAGAAGACAAGGGAAACGATACCTATGATCACTTTGGCGCTAGGTCAGAAGCGCACTTTCCAGACCAGGACATACAGAGAGAAAACAAGCAGAGCACTCGAAAGGTTGACTGAACTGAGAAGACAGAAATCAGAATCTACAAACTTTCTGGGGATGGAAGTTTTAGGGCATCATACTGGAAAGGAGAGAGATCCACAGGAAACAGCTTGAAAACTCTATATAGGGATTTACTTGTGTTTGTTGTTGCATAAAATGCACAGAATCAAACTACATGAGATGAGGCAACTAACAACCAAGAAGCTATATACTGAGGAGCTCATACAGAATGGAGAGCCTTACCCAAACATTTAAGGCATTCATGGAAACCAAGGGAACACTATGCTCCAGCATGAAGGCTAAATTAGCAGTAAAGGCTACGTTAGAACCATTCTTGCAAAGCTTAAAATAAAAAAATCCAAAGGATGAAGCTATTGCACAAGTAACTTAATTGTCTGTCATTAAAAAAAATCAAAAGTTTTAAGAGAAATGCACAATATGAAATAATTATGCATGTATTTACAAAAATGTTTTTCATCAAATAAATTTGCCTTTCAATTCTAATTTGCCATATACCTTTGAAGTACCTTCATACGTTCAAGTCTAAAGTGTATACTTACAATGATCTCATATTAAGCAGTAAGTTATATAATAGTATGTCAAGGTATACTGTGAAAATGTAAATGTGTACATCACAAACTCTAGAGTAAAATATATGTAACTTATTTTAAAATGATGGTCATTATAAACTCAACTACATCAATAATTGCATTAATGATAAACATTATAAATAAAGCAATGAAATACAGAAATAATCAAAATGAATTACTTTCTTTTTTAAAAAATATTTATTTATTTATTTATTTATTTATTTATATGAAAGTCAGAGTTACAGAGAGAGAAGGAGAAACAGAGACCTACCATCCATTGGTTCACTCTGTAGATGGCCACAACCGTCAGGGTTGGGCCAGGCTGAAGCCAGGAGCCAAGAGCTCCATCCTGGTCTCCCACATGGGTGGTAGGGGCCCAAGCACTTGGGTCATCTTCTCCTCCTTTTTCCAGGCCAATAGAAGGGAGATGGATAGGAAGTGGAGCAGCTGGGACTCAAACCAGTACCCATATGGGTGCCAGTTCAAGTCCTGGTTGCTCCACTTCCGATCCAGCTCTCTGCTATGGACTGAGAAAGCAGTAGAAGATGGCCCAAGTCCATGGGCCCCCGCACCCATGTGGGAGACCTAGAGGAGGCTCCTGGCTCCTTGCTTGGGATCAGTGCAGCTCAGGCCATTGCGGCCAAATGGGGGAGTGAACCAGCAGATGGAAGACCTCTCTCTCTTTCTCTCTCTTTGCCTCTCCTCTCTCTGTGTAAATCTGACCTTCAAATAATAAATAAATCTTTTTTAAAAAAAATACTGATAGTTTCAATGTAAAAGGATGAAGAATGATACACCTTGCAACACTATTCATAAAATAATGGAATAGCTAGCTACATTAATGTCAAAGTAGACTTCAGGAAAAGAATCCTAAATGTATAAGCACCTAATTACAGAGTTTTAAAACATAAGTAGAAAGACTGATAGAACTTCATGGATAAATAGACAATCCTACATTGTGGTTGGAAATTTTAAAATTCCTTTTTTTTATAATCAATACAACAAGTAGATAGAAAACCAGGAAGGGTATAGGAGGCTTAAACAGCACAATAAATCAACTTGGCTAAATTGAAATTTTATAGAATATCTATCCAATAAGAGAAGAACACTTATTTGTTTCAAGTTAACATGAAATAGCCATAAATTGAGCCATAAAAATTTCAATTAATTACAAACTAGAGAAATCATAAAGACAATGTTCTCTGACAACAATAGAATTAAATTATAGATCAATAAAACAAATATATTCCCAGTCATGCATAGCTCCAACAGCAGAAAGCTAGAGCATTATGAGTTTCAAGTGTCAGAAGACACAGCCAGAAGCCAGCAGAGTAACTGGAAAGTCAGAGTCAATCCATAAAAGCAAGGAACTCAAAGAGAAAGCATGATAAAACTGTCCAAATCTTGAAATAACTGCAAAACTGTTCATGTACAGTAGAAAAATTGGAAGTGCCAGGGAAAAAGCAGCAATTGCTCACATATTTGGTTCCCTTACACTCATGTGAGAAAGCCAAAAAGCCAGACTGAGTTCCAGGACCTGGCTTTAGCCATGCCAACCTCTGGCTATTGTGGGCATTTGGGAAGTGAAACAACAGATCAAAGATTTTCTTTCTCTCCCCCTCCCCCCCCCCTTCCTTTCAAAATAAATAAAGTGCTTTTAAAAATGAATGGAACAGGCTGGCCCTGCGGCTCACTAGGCTAATCCTCCGCCTTGCGGTGCCAGCACACTGGGTTCTAGTCCCCGTCGGGACACCGAATTCTGTCCCGGTTGCCCCTCTTCCAGGCCAGCTCTCTGCTGTGGCCCGGGAAGTGCAGTGGAGGATGGCCCAAGTACTTGGGCCCTGCACCCCATGGGAGACCAGGATAAGTACCTGGCTCCTGCCATCGGATCAGCACGGTGCGCCAGCCGCGGCGGCCATTGGAGGATGGACCAACGACAAAAGGAAGACCTTTCTCTCTGTCTCTCTCTCTCACTGTCCACTCTGCCTGTCAAAAAAAAAAAAAAAAAAAAAAAAAAAAAAAAAAAGAAGAAGAAGAAGAAGAATGGAACTGGGGCAGGCACTGCAGCATAGCAGATAAAGCCACCACCTGCAGTGATGGCATCCCATATGGGCGCCCTGCTGCTCCACTTCTGATCCAGCTCTCTGCTGTGCCTTGGGAGAGTAGTAGAGGATGGCCCAAGCCCTTGGGCCCCTGCGCCCGCATGGGAGACCTGGAAGAAGCTCCTGGCTCCTGGCTTCGGGTTGGCGAAGCTCCAGCCGTTGCAGCCAATTGGGGAGTGAACCAGAAGATGGAGGACCTCTCTCTCTCTCTGTCTCTCCTCCTCTGTGTAACTCTTTCAAGTAAAATAAATAAATCTTCAAAAAAAAAAAAAAAGAACACAACAGAGATATCAGCTGCTGTATATTGAAAGTGAGATAAAGTTTCCAGTTTGAGATGAGGCAAGAAAAAAGAACACCAAACAAAATAAATAAATTAAAACAGTTAAATATTAATGATAAAAAGAAAATATTCTCAGTAAAATGAAAATGGAATGTCCTCAACCTGATGAAGGACAACTATGAATGGGTTATGGTAAAGGTTTTAGACTAGGTTTGGAGAAAACTGACCAAAAAGGGAAACTGAGAACATTTGAGTTACAGAAATTTTGTCTATTTATTTTTATAATGTTTATACAGGCATATGTCTATGAACTGTCATTTAAAATGGGCATATCCTAATGTACAAAGATTATACATCAATATGTTTTTTTAAGACTTATTTGTTTCTTTGAAAGTTGGAGTTACACAGAGAGAGAAGGAGACACAAAGGCAGAGAGAGAGAGAGAGAGAGAGAAAGAGAGAGGTCTTCCATCCATTGGTTCACTCCCTAATTGGCCACAACGGCCAAGAGCTATGTGAATCCCAAGCCAGGAGCCAGGAGCTTATTCTAGGTCTCCCATGTGGGTGCAGGGGCCCAAGGACTTGGACCATCTTCTACTGCTTTCCCAGGCCACAGCAGAGAGCTGGATCGGAAGTAAAGCAACTGGGGCTCAAACTGGCACCCATATGGGATGCTGGCATTGCAGGCAGCAGCTTTACCCACTACGCCACAGTGCCGGCCCCAATCAATATGTTTTTAAATTAAATGGATGCAATGCAACATAACTCAAGTAATAAGGCTGACATAAGTACTAAATGTCAAGGTCTCATTTTAGGCTTTCTTTCAAAAGTAATATACGAAATTGTCAAAGGAAACTGAATTAGCAAAGATTAAGTGAGGATGCTGTCAGAACTAGCTTCATGTATGTGTCTTAGGAAGAAGCCTAGAGGATGGGTAACAATTTCTACGTAGAGCAGACACTGTTGACTATCTACCTAATAGCTGTTATTCCGTTCTTATTTTCTGCTTGAACTATAACATAATACAAGAATGCTATCCCTTTCACCGTATGACTCGGGGTAATTCCTGAGATTTTAAATACAATCGTGGCGAACTCCACTATGGACAATGCTTGATTTGTAGGTGGGTATGAGTTTCATTTTTGGCCATTGAGACAAAAACAGAGATATTTTACAATCTTACTGTAAAAACATTTTTTCTTCTTGAAAAGAGACATAAAGAAGAAAAGACTCCCTCTCTTTCTGTTGGACATTTTCCTTTCTGGGGCAGCCATTTTGTGACCATGAGAGAAAATAGCCCAGGGCCAAAACTGTCACTTTGTAGCTTTCACTACATATCAAGTTGAAAAATGGAAAGAATCTGGATCCTTGATCACGGCAGTGATCCAATTAAATGCCCTGCCCTATATATGCCTACTTGGAATTTATTCTGATGGGGGGAATAAATTTCTGCATTGTTTATAACATATTTGTCTAAGTTTTCTATTACTTGAAGAAGCTGAAGGTACCATAATTGATATTTTTCACTGCTATGGAAGCCTTGGGAAGGAACTCACTAAGCAATAACCATGTAGTCTGGTGGCTGGAAATTTCCACATAGCAAACAACCATTCAAAAAACAAACAAACAAAAAACTTCTGACATCAAGTTAAGAATGGAAGACAAACCACTATAAGGAAACAAAGTAGACCAGACTTAAATCGGCTCCATTTGAAAGAAATATACCTTAACTGAAAAAAAAAAAAAAAACATTACTTTTGTGTGTGCACTCAATCTGAAATGGAAATGGGAGATGATTATCCAAACTATTCACTCTTTTTTTTTTTTGACAGGCAGAGTTAGTCAGTGAGAGAGAGAGAGACAGAGAGAAAGGTCTCCCTTTGCCGTTGGTTCACCCTCCAATGGCCGCCGCGGCCAGCGCGCTGCGGCCGGCGCACCGCGCTGATCCGAAGGCGGGAGCCAAGTGCTTCTCCTGGTCTCCCATGGGGTGCAGGGCCCAAGCACTTGGGCCATCCTCCACTGCCTTCCCGGGCCACAGCAGAGAGCTGGCCTGGAAAAGGGGCAACCGGGACAGAATCCGGCACCCCGACCAGGACTAGAACCCAGGGTGCTGGCACCGCAGGTGGAGGATTAGCCTATTGAGCTGCGGCGCCAGCCCAAACTATTCACTCTTGTTTGAATGACCCGAGCCTTTTGTGAAAAATCTATGAGTTGTATATGAGCACATTTTAAGAACAAAGATATGCGTACATGTGAAATCCATAAATTGGGGCCAGTGTTGTGGCATAGCAGGTAAAGCCAATGTCTGTGATGCCAGTATCCCATATGGAGGCCAGTTCAAGTCCTGGCTGCTCCACTTCTCATCTATTTCCCTATTGATGCACCTGGGAAAGTAGCAGAGGATGGCCCAAGTGCTTGGGCCCCTGCACCCACATGGGAGACCTGGTTGAAGCTCCTGGCTCCTACCTTCAGCCTGGCCCAGCCCCTGCCATTGTGGCCTTTGGGGAATAAACTAGCAGATGGAAGCTCTCTTTCTCTGTCTCTCCCTCCCTCTCTCTGTAACTCTTCAAGTACATAAAATAAATTTTAAAAAGAGAAAAGAAGTACATAAATTAATGAAATTATTCTAGAATAGATACGAACATGATTTCTTAAGCTTTTTTCAAATTTTTTAAGTGTTATACTTAAACTTGTAAAATATTTAAATGGACTTATTTATTCATTTGATTTTGTAAACACAGATATAGAGTTTCAACTTTAATTATAAGTAATATAGAAAGTAAGGACTCCTCTTGCATTGATGACAAGTTAATTATGGTAAATAACAAAAATCCTCAGCATTTTTCAAATACTCCCTGAGGTACTTATAGAGTAACATGATTTGACCTGCTTGAAAGTGAAGGGATAGAGAAGGTTATGAAGAAAATCAAGAGACTTACCCTGGAGTATTTGTCAGAAATTACCACATGAAATTGGAAACAAAATTAGAATCAGAATTCAGTCACACACTGATCTCCTGTCCTTTTTAACGAGAATACCACTCTCATCTCTTTCCAGAAAGGAAAAAAAAAATGGCAATATGCAATACACTGAAAAGCAGGGTTAGTTTTTCTGCAATTGTGAAAAATACAGCAGATTGTTTTCTACCATATATCTCCTAAAACAAACAAAATGAGGCCAGATAAGCAAAAAAGCATTGTGCTTCTGCAGTCATAGGAAATGAATTGGTTGAGTACCAGCTTGTGAACACTGACTGTCCCCTAAACAATGCGTTAGAAAAGAAGAAAGAGAGCTCTTCGGAGCAATGGGCTAGGTAAACTGCTAAGACAAAGAAGAATACAATTCATAATTAAACAACTGTGCCTGACTTATTTATGTGAGACCTAAGGCAAACTAATTTTATTTGCAGACATGTACAAAGAAAATGATACAGAGATCCATTACAAGGTTATTACAGGAAATAACAATTTTTTAAAAGAAGAAATGGAAACAATTAAAAGCAACGTTTTATCAAAAGAAAATCAGAAGTACAAAACTCAAAGGCATAAGCTTTTTCAGGTAAGGATAGGACAGGCCCTTAATTAAAAGGTTTCTCAGGGAAAAAAAAAATATGTTCTTTAAAATTGAAAAAAAAAAAAAAAAAAAGGATTGGACATGCATAGAAATTTAGAACTTGCCATGGTTTGGAGGTGATCTGTACCCTGAACGTTTGTGTCGAAATCTTGCTCCCAGTGTGGCAATGTGAAGCATGGTAGAACCTTTAGGAGGTGGAGTTTAGCATAAGGTAATTAGATCATTAGAGGTTCTGACTGCAGAAGGAATTAAGGTAGTTCTCTGAGATGCTGATTAGTTCTCAAGAGAGGGTTATTATAAAACAGTACCACTGGCCTGTCTTCACTCTCTGACTTACTGTCTCTACATGTGATCTCTCTGCCTTACACATACTCACTCCCATCATGATGCCATCTGCCACAATGTGATGCGGCCATGGAGGCTCTCACTAGATTCTAAATTAATAGGTCACCTGATCTTGAAATTTCAGTCTCCAAAACTGAACTAAACAAACCTCTTTTTTCTGTATAAAGTGCACAGCTTCCAGTATTTTCTTATAGCAATGGATTACATTATAACTGAGAAGACAGCACATGTAAGTTGTCCAGCCTGTCTAATGTTCTAAATGTAATTCTAAAAATAAAACATACGGGCTGGCGCCGTGGCTCAATAGGCTAATCCTCTGCCTTGCAGCGCTGGCACACTGGGTTCTAGTCCCGGTCGGGGTGCCGGATTCTGTCCCGGTTGCCCCTTTTCCAGGCCAGCTCTCTGCTGTGGCCCAGGAGTGCAGTGGAGGATGGCCCAAGTGCTTGGGCCCTGCACCCCATGGGAGACCAGGAGAAGTACCTGGCTCCTGCCATCGGATCAGCACGGTGCGCCGGCCGCGGTGGCCATTGGAGTGTGAACCAACGACAAAAGGAAGACCTTTCTCTCTGTCTCTCTCTCTCACTGTCCACTCTGCCTGTCAAAAAAATAAATAAATAAAACATACATTTCAAGATACACACACACACACATACACACACACTCATAGAGTATACCCTTATATCATGTGTATGGATAGCTGGGGCTCATCTAAATCACTTGAATAGATTAAAATAAAATAAATGAAATTTCTATTTCTAATTAAAAGTTATTTTTATGCTAGTAAAGCATCTAAGGATACTGACTACATTTAATGAACATATATTTCCTTATTGTCTATTTTGTAATCTGAATTAATATTTATTCTGTTATTTGAATCTGCTCCATAAACCCTGCTTCCTCAGGCATAAAGTCTTTCATAATTCAGGCCCTTGCTCTGTCCTGGATGACAACTAGTGAATCTGAAAAAAAAAAAAAAAAAAGAACTCATTCCCTAGTCTTCTGATATTAATGGGATACCATGTTACTCTTCCTCTCCTCTCTGTTCTCCATACTCAAGTCCTACTTGTATAGATGCATCTGAGTACAATCAACTGTTGACAAAGCTTGGAAACCATGGAAATATCAGACTTTCAAAGCTCAAGTTTCAGCTTTTTCAGAGCGAATAAGCTTTTAAATAGTAAATTGACCTCACTGATATTTTCATTTTTTCTAGCTACAAAAGCTACATAGCAGTACCTCTAAGCTAAGGTTGCTTTGAGAATTCCATGAAAATGTATATAAAAGTATTGTGCAAATAGTAATATACCATATAGATGTAGTACACTATTGCTCCCCAGAAGTCTGAAGGAGTACACTAGGCCCCTGTTCTCCTGGGGTTCCCTTTCCTTAATTTCATTTACTCATAGGGTCCAAAAACATTGAATGGAAAATTTAAAAGTAATTAATATGTATTAAATAATTTTTATTACACCACATTGTTATAGTTTTTCTATTTAATTATTAGTTATTATTGATATTTTAGTGTTCATAATTCATAAGTTAAACTTTATCCTAGGTGTACTCATATAGGAAAAAAACCATAGTATATGTGAGATTTGTTATTATCTGTGGTTTTGGGCATCTACCTTGGTCTTGCAATATATTGCCCATGGATAAGGGGAGAGTACTGTAACTTCAATCAGGGCTAAATTTCAAGGCTCTGAATTGTAATCAGTGGAAAATGATATTTGAGATCGTTCTCATATTTAACTACACGTGAGGCTAGAAGGCATTGCATCAGGCCTAACTTCATTCCTACTTTACAGATTTTAGGAGAATGTGGTCAGATGAATTAAAAAAAGACTTAGCTCTCTGTAATATTTGTAGTTAAAAAAACGAAACTAAATATATTTTGCAGAGAAGTTATTCAGATGAATTTCAGATATCCACCTACATGAATGAAAGATGTTTAAGTCTGTATGTGCATGTGTTAGGACTGGAATATTGGTACTGCCATGGTACTTTCTTTTTTAAAAAAAATATTTATTTATTTATTTGAAAGTCAGAGTTACACAGAGAGAAAAGCAGAGGCAGAGGCAGAGAGAGAGAGAGAGAGAGGTCTTCCATCCACTGGTTCACTCCCCAATTGGCCACAATGGCCGGAGCTGCGCTGATTGGAAGCCAGGAGCCAGGAACTTCTTCCGAGTCTCCCATGCAGGTGCAGGGGCCCAACGGTTTGGGCCATCTTCCACTGCTTTCCCAGGCCATAGCAGAGAGCTAGATTGGAAGTGGAGTAGCCAGGTCTCAAACCGGCACCCATATGGGATGCTGGCACTGCACTGCAGGTGATGGCTTTACCTGCTGCGCCCAGTGCTGTCCCCTGCCATGGTACTTTCATGATGCTTTAAGTGACTATTAAATTCCTTAGAAATACGTGCTAGAAATGGCATAAAACTATCTTCGATTTTTAGATACATATATTTCTCCAGATTTATTCTGTTTTTTAAATTGTAGAGAAGAAAGGTGTTTTGTCACTTACTATTTTCAGTTAGAATCTTAAGGTCACGATTTGACTTTATTACTGATAAACATTGTCTAAAATCATCACAGTCTTATTCTTTTTTAAAAGAAGTTTTCTTGAGATATAATTCATATACTTTAAGCTATAAACATCAAGATATAACTCATATACTTTTAAACTAAATTTCAATGATTTATACATTTATTCAATGATTTATAAAATACAATGATTCATGTATCAGTGCAGTTATCACTATAAACTAATTTCAGGACATTTTTATCACCCCTAAAACAAATTTTGTATCCGTTAGCAAACTCCATTCACTCACAGCATATCAGGACCCAGCCCTAGGCAACCAACAATCTAATGGCTAAATCTATGGTTTTGCCTATTCTGGATACTTCCTATACACAGAATCATCTAATATGTTTCCTTTTGACTGTTTTCTCAGCATCATGTCTTCATAGATTTTTCTTTGTTTTGTCATGTATCACTCTTCATTCTATTTTATTGACCAATAACATGCCATTATAGGGATATACCATGTTTTTACGCCCATATCCATCAATCAGTTTATGGATATTTGATATTTGGTATATTTACACTTTGGGGCTTTAGGAATAAGTGTGCTATGAACATTCGTGCACACATTTGGGTATGGCCATATTTTAATTTCCCTCTGGTATATACCTACAGAATGAATTGGTAGGTCATATGATAATTTGATGTTAGCTTTTTGAGGAACCTTCAAACTGTTTTCCATAATGGCTACACCATTTTACAATCCCACCAGCAAAGTATTTGGTTTCTATTTCTTCCACATTCTCACCAACATCTGTTATTGCCTTTTTTTCTGAAGTACTATCTCATTTTGATTTGGATTTCCAATTGGTTGTATTTCCATTATGGCTTATGCTACTAAATGTCTTTTCTTTCACTTACTGCCATTTGTTTATCTTTAAATAAATTTCTATCCAAATCCTTTGCCCATTTTATCAAATGAGTTATCTGTCTTTATGTTGATTAGTTGTAAGATTTCTCTGTATATTCTGGACACTGGTTTATTTTCAGATATATCATTTTCAAATATTTTCTCCCTTTCTGTGGCTTTAATTTTCATTTTTATTGGTATACTCCTCTGTATAAAAAGAATTTCATTGTGATAAAACGTAATTTATTTATTTTACTATATTTTTATGCTTAAATGTCATATCTAAGAAACCATTGTCTAATCCAATACCACAGCCTCTACTCATTTCTCTCAATTAAATTTTTTAAAAAACATAACAGCTTTATTGGTATATTTTACCTACTACACAATGTATGATTTAAAGTGTGCCATTCAGTGATTTTTTAGCTTATTTAAGTCCTTTTCCCACTTTTAAATTTTATTATCTTTTTGCAATTGGGTTGTAAGAGTTTTTTTTTTTTAATATATATTCTGTATAACAGATCCTTATGAATTGGATAATTTTTAAATATTTCTCCTACTTTTTAGGTTATCTTTTCACTTTCTTGACAATGTTCATTGAGTCAGAAAAGTTTTAATTATGATGAACTCCAAATTCTCATCTTAAATATATAACTTGGTCATGAGTGAGACTCAGGGTATAGTCCATTCTAGAGCAAAATTCCACTCTTCAATTGTGGACCTGTGAAACCAGAAAAGAGGTTTTTTTTTTTTTTTTTCAAAATATAAGGATGGGACAGGTGTGTTAGATATTCACATCGCAAAACAGAAAAATAGGAAGAATAAACATGGCCATGGGTTCCAAACAACTTGAAAACTCAACAGGAACAATTTCACAGACTTTAAGGACTAAAAATATTCCTCTAGGGGCTAGTGTTATGGTGCAATGAGTTAAGCTGCCACCTGTGACACCAACATTCCACATAAGTGCCAGTTTGAATCCTGGCTGCTCTGCTTCCTATCCAGCTCCCTGCTAAGGAACCTGGGAAAGTAGTGGAAGATGGCCAGAGTACTTGGGTGCCTGCCACAAATGTCGCAGACCCAGATAGAGTTCTGGGCTCCTGATTGCAGCCTGGCCCAACTCAGGTCATTGCTGTCATTTGGGGAGTGAATCAGTGTATGGAAGTTTCTCTTTCCCTGTCTCTCTCTCTCTCTTCCCCTCTGTAACTGTTGTTATATATATATATATATATGTATATATATATATATACATACATGAATAGTCTTCTATGACTTGGTGCTCTATCCTCTGCTACCATATCTCTACCCTTGGAGTCATTTTTTCTTCTTTTTTTGTCCCAGCTCTGTCTCATTCACTTTAGGCTGGCAACACTTTTTGCTGGTATAAAATTCTCAAAACATGTATTGGCTTCATGTCCAATTTATGGTGATCCAAGTCATTGGATAAGAAGATTCTCCATAGTTACCTACTAAATCACTACATGTCTAATCATGGCTTCTGCTCAGATGGTTCATTAAATCTACATGTCACACACCTATCTCTTAGCAAGCAATTGTTCAGCCATATACTTGACTGCTTCTAAAGCACACTATCTGTGTAGGCAGAGGATTTTCCAAGTCATCAGTTCTGGTTCCACTGTGATAAATAGTTATCCAACAATTTATCTTGTTCCTCTTGCATTTTACAATAAACATGGAGGAATTGGGCTGCATCATTCACATTTTACTTAGAAATCCCCTTAGCTAAATAGCTAAGATCACTACTTACAGATTCCACATTCTTTGTGACAGAATATAATTCAGACAAGACTCAGCCACCTTATAACAAGGATTACCTTTTATCAAGTGTCCAGCAACATGTTCATAATTTTTTCTTAAATTCTTACTATAAGTACATTTAGTACTCATATTTTAACCAATCATCTCTTAAAGGCAATCTATGATTTTTCTATAAGCACTTTAAAACTCTGCCAGTCTCTATTATTACCAGATTCCAAACTCCACATTTTTAGGTATATATTACTGCAACACTCCAACTGCTGACCCAATCTCAATCAGATGATTAAGTCTGCCATAACACATTAACACTAACTACCTGGCTTAGATCAACAAAAATGTCTTTTCTCACAGTACTGGAGTCAATGTCTAAAATCAAGGTATTGGTAGAACTATGCTTTCTCCAAGGGCTGTGGGGAAGAGTTCTTCTTTGTCTCTTCCAGCTTGTGACAGTTCCTTTGCTATTCTTCTACTTGAGATGCATCTCCAGTCTACTCATAATCATCAAACGGTATTCTTTTGTGTATCTGTGTCCCTTCACATCATCTTAGAGGACACCAGGCATATTGGATTAAAGGTTAACTCTATTTCTATACGACCCCATCTTAATCAATTGCATTCTCAATGGCTTTATTTCCAAATAATGTTACATTCTGAGGTATTTGAGGTTATGTAAGACATAAACTATCTGTTTCATAGACACAATTCTAACCGTAACAAATATGAGTTGTGTGTGTGTGTTCCTTGTGATTTTTTTTGCATTCTGGCTTATGTTATCTGCTTATGGAAATAGTTTTACTTATTACTTTCTAATTTGAATGTCTTTTATTTCTTTTTATTACCTAATTGTTCTAGCTCGTACTTTCAGTAAAATAATGAATAGCAGTGCTGAAAATGGGCATTCATGTCCTGCTCCTAATCTTCAGGGGAAAATGCTCAGTTTTCATCATTGATAATGTTAGCTATTGGTTTTTCATAAATGCAGTTTATCATATTGAGGAAATTCTCTTCCATTTCTAGTGTTTTGAGTGTTCCTATCATGAAAAGATGCTAGATTTTTACCCAGGACACTTTACAGGCACCTGGGGACATTGATTTGGGGTGTTCTTATTTATGGTGTGTGAGTATGTAAAGGGATGGGGTTCACTCAGTTCTCATGTTATTTTAAATGTTTGCCAGTCTGAACTATCGGAGGTTAATTGTTCTCAACCCTATGAGATTCAAGTCCATTGGCTAATGCTATTGTAAGAGAATCTTGGGACGTTCATTGTCAATGGATCCCTAAAACCTGTGATTCTTTTCTGGGCAAGATTGGTTTTTACTTAGAAGTGTTTTAAACATTTTTTACATGAAAAAAAAAAAAAGAAAAGATGCTAGATTTTGTCAGATGCATTTATTGTATTAATTCAGATAATAATATATTTTTCATTATTCTATTAATGTGAAGTGTTGCATTAACAGTTTTTCTCATGTTAAACAACCCTTATATTTCTGTGATAAATGCTACTTTGTCATGGTATACAATCCTTTCAATATGCTGCCATAGTCTGTCTAAAAGTATTTTGTCAAAGACTTGCACCCCATGGGAGACCAGGATAAGTACCTGGCTCCTGCCATCGGATCAGCGCGGTGCGCCGGCCGCAGCGCGCTGGCTGCGGCGGCCATTGGAGGGTGAACCAACAGCAAAGGGAGACCTTTCTCTCTGTCTCTCTCTCTCACTGTCCACTCTGCCTGTCAAAAAAAAAAATAATAATAAAATAAAAAAATAAAAACAAAAAAAATAAAAACATCTATATCCATAAGGGACATTTGTTTAAAGTTTCCTTGTAGTATTTTTGCCCTTGACATAAGGGCATCATAAAATAAATTAGGAAATGTTTCTTTCTGTTCTATATTTTGGATGTTTTTTGAAGGTATTTCCATTATTATTGAACTGTTCGATAGAATTTACCAGTGAAATCTGCACCTGGACTTCTTTGTGTTGGAAGGCTTTTGGTTCTTGTGTTAATCTTTTTATTATGTTCAGATTTTCCATTTCTCCCTGGATGCATTTTGGTAATTTGTGTGTTCTACACATTTATCCATTTCTTCTTGACTATAAGATTTGTTGGGATACACTTTTTCACATTTATTCTCTTATATAATTTTTAATTCTGAAAAGTCAATAGTAATGCCCTCTTGTTTCTTATTTTAGCTATTTGTTTATTCTTTTTTTTTTTTTTTTTGTAGATTTAGCTAATGGCTTATCAAAGTTTTTAGTGTTTTCAAAGGACCGACTTTTGGGGCCGACGCTGTGGTGTAGATGGTAAAACCACTGCCTGCAGTGCCGGCATCTCATATGGGTCCTGTTTCAAGTCCCGGCTGCTCCACTTCTGATCCAGCTCTCTTTTATGGCCTGGGAAAGCAGTAGAAGATGGCCCAAGTCCTTGTACCCCTGCACCCACGTGGGAGACCTCGAGGAATCTCCTGGCTCCTGGCTTGGGATCGGCACAGCTCCAGCCATTGTGGCCAGTTGGGGAGTGAACCAGTGGATGGGAGACTTCTCTCTCTCTCTCTCTGCCTCTCCTTCTCTCTCTGTTTAACTCTTATTTTCAAATAAATAAATAAATAAATCTTTTAAAAAAATAAAGATCTCTCTCTCTGCTTCTGCCTCTCTGTAACTCTGCCTTTCAAAATAAATAAATCTTAAGGAAAAAAAAAAACAACAAAGAACCAACTTTTGGTTTCATTGAGTCTTATTGTTTTTCTATTCTCTGTATTTCTTATCCTGGCTCTTTTTTATTATTATTATTTTCTTCATACATCTAGATTTATGTTTACTTTTCTTTATATAGCTCATTAAGGTGTGAAGTTATTCATTTTAGATATTTTTGACTTTTTTAATGTAGACATTTACAGCTATATATTTCACTCTCACCATTGGTTACACTGAATTCCTTGAGTTTTGGCATATTTTGATTTTGTTGTTATTCATCTCCAAGTATTTTCTAATTTCCTTGTGATATATTTTTTGACCCACTACTTGTTTAAGAGCATTGCTGATTTTCCACATTCTTGTGATATTCTTTTTCTTCTAATACTGATTTTTGGCCTTATTTGATGTGACCATTAAGGTATTTTGTATTATTTTAATTTACTGAGAGTTGTTTAGTGACTTAATATATGATTTATTCTGGAGAATGATTTGAGTGTCCTTGAAAAAATATTGTGTATCTTGTTGTTGAATTGTGTTCCATACATGACTCTTAGATCTAGTTGACTCGTATGGTATTGTTCAATCCTAAACTTCCTTATTTATCTTTTGCCTAGATGTTTCATCCAGTATTGAAGTCTTCAATCATTATTGTCAAAGTGTCTATTTCCTTTCAACCATATCAAATGCTTGCTGCATATATTTAGAGACTCTGTTGTTTGGTTTGTATATGCTTATACTTATTATTTCTTCTTGATTAATGGTAATTTCAGCAACATAAAATATATATACATAATGTATTTCATTATAACTTGTAACACTTTGACTTGAACTCTATTTTTCTGTCTCATTAGTATTGCTACCTCTGTTGCCTTTTGGTTATTGTTATATAAAATATCTTTTTCCATCCATTTACTTTGAATCTACATATTTCTTTAGAGCTAAACCAAGTCTCATACAGATAGCATCTAATTGTATCAAGATCTTTTTATTCATTCTGTTAATTTCTACCTTTTGACTAGAGAATTTAAACCATTTGAAAGTAATATTAAAGGAAGAAGGGGTTATTTGTCAAACTTTTTTGGTTCTTCATCTTCCATAATTGTCTTCTTTTGTGTCTAACTGATTTTTGTAGTATACAGTTTTGAATACTTTCTTATTCACTTTTGTGTATTTTTTTATATTTTCTATGTCATTATCATGGAGAAAACAAGTAACATCCCAAATTTGTATATATCTAGTTCTAATTGATACCAACTTAGCTTCAATGGTATACAAAAACTGCTCCACACAGCTCTGTCACACAATTTATTTGTGGTACCACTGTCAACAATTTCATTGTTAGGAGTAGGTGTTGCCTGGTGATTAAGAAGCACACATCAGAGGACCTGGGTTCAATTCCTAACTCTGGCTCCAACAAACATGGCTCAAGTAATTGGGTTCCTGCCATCCACTTGGGAGACTAGGATTGTATTCCCAGGTATTGGATTCTGCCTGGACCTTGTCCACCTCTTGTGGGCATTTAGGGGTGAACCAGTAGATGGGAGCCCTCTTTTTGTCTATGTATGCCTGTCTGTCTCCCTCACTTTCTGTCTGTATCTCTGATATAAAATAAATACATTTAAAAAATTGTTTTAATTTCATTATTATATGTGCCAGTTAACATATTTATAATTACTATTCTATCAACTTATCTTTTATATTATATAGAAAATGGAAAGTGGGAGTTACAAACCAAAAATACAACAAAGATAGTTTTTACATTTACCTATGTAGTTACTTCTATGGAAATTCTTCAGTTCCTCATATGGCTTTTTTTTTTTTTTTTTTTTTGACAGGCAGAGTGGACAGTGTGAGAAAGAGACAGAGAGAAAGGTCTTCCTTTGTCGTTGGTTCACCCTCCAATGGCCGCCACGGCCGGCGCGCTGCGGCCGGCGCACCGCGCTGATCCGATGGCAGGAGCCAGGAGCCAGGTGCTTTTCCTGGTCTCCCATGGGGTGCAGGGCCCAAGCACCTGGGCCATCCTCCACTGCACTCCCTGGCCACAGCAGAGAGCTGGCCTGGAAGAGGGGCAAGCAGGACAGAATCCGGCGCCCCGACCGGGACTAGAACCCGGTGTGCCGGCGCCGCTAGGCGGAGGATTAGCCTAGTGAGCCGCGGCGCCGGCCATATGGCTTTGACTTACTATCTACTGTCCTTTCATTTCAGACTGAAGGACTCTCATTTTTGAAAGGTAGCTTTTCCACATATAGAATTTTGGCTGATAATTATTCTTTTCATTCCAGAGTGTGCATCAACAGGAAGCTTGAATCAGAAGCAAGGTCTGGACTCAGATCCAGGCATTCTGATGGGGAAATGGGCATCTTAATTGGCATCTTAATCACTAGGCCAAATGTCAGTCTTTCCACTGTTATCGCATGTTTATGATTGCTACTTCAAGATTATTTCTTTAACTTTCAACAATTTAGTTATAATGTGTCTCAATATGTATCTCTGTGTTTACCCTTGGAGTTCAGTGAATTTTTTCACTATATAGATTTACATCTCCTATCAAATTAATAACATTTGGAGCCATTATTTATTTATTTATTTATTCAGATATTCTCTCTTCCCCTGACTCTCTTTCTCTTTTCCTTCCAGAATTCCCATTATTCATATGTTGGTACATTTTATGGTGTCTCACAAGTCTCTTAGGTTCTGATCATCTTTCTTCATTCTTTTTTGTTTCAGCTTCTCAGACAGGATAATTTCAATGAACCTTTTTTTAACTGCTGATTCTTTGTTCTGATTGATCAAATTTGTTATTAAAACCTTCTAGTTAGGTACCATTTCAGAAGTTTGTGTATTTCAAGTGACAAGATTTGTTTGGTTCCGTTTATGATTTTTCTTTATTGATATTCTCCTTTTGTTCACACATCATTCTCCTAGTTTTTGTTAGTTCTTTGAGCATACTTATGACAGTTGCCTTACAGTGTTTTTCTAGTACTTCTAATGTCTGTTCTTAATCAGGAACCATGATTTCTCCAATGACAGAAAGTGAGCCCCTGACTTTTTCAGATTTGTGGGGTGCTGTCCAAGAAGCATGCTTCTGTATCACCCTACTCAGAATACCAATGGGGTATGCATGGTTGAAAAGTCTATGCAAGTCCAAGAGCAGGGAAAGCAGGCAGGAGCTCATAGCAACATATAAGCATATTTTAACAACTGACCATAGATGCTATTACCCAAAGTTCATGTCCATGAATTCCTTAGGATGTCTCACCTGTTGATCCCTTTTCACAAGGGGTCAACACACACACACTCAGCCTTCTGCATGCTCCACTACACACAGCCAGTGCTTTGCACTCCACAGAATATGTTGTCCATCAGCCTCCACAGACAGTATGTACGAGTGCCAGCACACTGATATCAGTAGCAGGCCCAACTCTGTTGGATTAAGAGAAGAATACAATCTTGAATATTTCAGAACACTGTCCTAGAGAAAATAAAGGTTCTCAGAACCCATACTGGCTTTGTTAGGATCAAAGTAAAGTATACAAGCCTAAGACATCTCCCCCAAGAAGGAAGCAGAGGAGTGGAGTAGGGACATTCACAGAAAAGATCTCGAGAATTTGCAGAATATCTAGCAAGCATGACTAGTGAAGGTGTCTCTCTAATCCAAGTACCAAACAGGCTTGACCCTGCTTAGCTACCATGACCAGCTGTGATAAGGAGCATTCAGGGTGACTTGGTCATAGAGGACTGAAGGTCTTTCTCTCAATGTGCCATTTAGTAAAGTCTAGAAGATGTGACTACTTTCTAAAATGCAAAGACAGCAACTCAAGGCTTAAAGGTGCATGGAGAACAAAGGAAATCTGACACCTTGTAAGGAACAAAATAAATCTGCCCCAAATGGAGATCAATAAAGTGCCTGAAAGAGAATTCAAAATAACCATCTTAAAGAAACAGGGGCTGGTGTTGTGGTGCAGCGAGTTAAAGCCCCGGTCTGCAGCGCCAGCATCCCATATGGGTACTGGTTCGAGTCCTGGCTGCTCCACTTCTGATCCAGCTCTCTGCCTTGGCCTGGGAAACAGTAGAAGATGGCCTAAGACCTTGGGCCCCTGCACTTGCATGGGAGACCCGGAAGAAGCTCCTGGCTCCTGGCATTGGATAGGTGCAGCTCCGACCCTTGTGGCCAACAGGAGAGTGTACCAGTGAATGGAAGACCTCTCTCTCTCTCTCTCTGCCTCTCCTTCTCTCTCTGAGTAACTCTGACTTTCAAGTAAATAAATAAATCTTAAAAAAATCAAAGAAAAAATACAGACAACTAAAAAAAATCAGGAAGACTGATTATATATGAAATATATGAACAAAATTAGAGGTTTAACAAAACGATAGAAAGTATATAAAAAGAACAAAAGAAAATCTCTGGATCTGAAGAATATAGTGATAAAAGTGAAAAAATCAGTAGAGAACTTCAATAACAAACTCTGTCAAGCAGAAAAAAGGATCAGTGAACTCAAAAACATCATTTGAAATTATACAGCCAGATAAACCAAAAGAAAAGAATACAAAGGAGTGAAGAAAACCTTTAGGATTTATGAGACAACATTAAGCAACCAATGCATGCATTATGGATATTTCAGAAGGAATACAAAAGAAAAAATGTATACATATATATATATAAAAAATAATAAAAAATGAAAATTGGAAAATTCACAAATATCCAAAAATCAAACATACTCCTGAATAATACATGGGTCAAAGAAGAAACCAAAAGGTATCTTCAGAAAAGAAAAATGAAGACACAACATAATAAACATGGAAATCAGCAAAAGCAGTTCCAAGAAGGAATTTTATAGAAATAAAGAAAAATGAGGAGCAGGCATCTGATGAAGTGGTTAAGACACTGCTTGGAATATCCATGTCCCATACTGGAGTGCCTGGATTTGAGTACCAGATCCACTTATGATTCCAGTTTCCTGCTAATGCAGACTCAATGGTGATAGCCAAGTACTGGAGTCCCTGCCATGCACATGGGAGCTTTAGATTCAGTTCCTAGCTCCTGGTTTTGGCCTAGTGCAGCCTTGGCTCTTATCATCATTTGAGGAATGAATCGGCAGATGGATTCTCTCTCTCTGTTTATGTCTCTGTGTATCTGTCTCTATCTCTTTGCCTTTCAAATAAAATGAAAATAAAATTTTTTAAAAAGACAAGAAAAGCAAAAGACTGCAAATAAATAACCTAACTTTATACACTAGGAACTAGAAAAAGAAAAACAAAACCCAAAGTCAGAAAAATGAAGGAAATACTAAATAATAGGTAAGAAAAAATTAAATGGAGACTAGAAAAACAATTAAAAATATCATTGAAACTAATTTGTTTTTTTGAAAAGACAAAAAAAGCAAACTTTTAGCTACAGTAAGGAAAAATTCAAATAAAAATTATAAATGAAAGAGAAGATATTACAACTAAAACTACAGAAATACAAAGGATTACAAAATGCTGTATAAATAATTATATGCCAACAAATTGGATCATCTTGAAGAAATTGATAAAATCCAAGAAATGTATTAAAATTGTATAATTAAGAATAAAAAAATCTTAACAGACCAATGACAACTTAGTAGATAGAATCAGTAATCAAAGACTCCTGACAGGGGCTGGCATTGTGGTGCAGCAAGTTAAAGCCCCATCCTGCAGTGTCAGCATCCTATATAGGCGCTGGATCAAATCCTGGTTGCTCTACTTCTGATTCAGCTACCTGCTAATGCTCCTGGGAAAGCATCTGAGGATGGCCCAAGCCCTTGGGCCCCTGCACCCACATGGGAGACCCAGAAGAAGCTCCTTGCTTGTGACTTCACATTGGCTCAGCTCTGGCCATTGCAGCCATCTGGGGAGTGAACCAACAGATGGAAGACCTCTCCCTCCCTTTCTCTCTCTCTGTAACTCTTTCAAATACATAAAATAAATCTTAAAAAAAAAGACTCCCAACAAAGAAAATCCCAGAATAAGATGACTGCACTGAAGAATTCAACTGAATGCTTAAATAGTATTGATTTTTCTCAAACTCTTACAAAACACTGAGAAACACTTCCAATGTCACTTTACAAGGCCAGAATTATGCTGATACCAAAGCCAGACAAAGATACTATAGGAAGAGAAAAATGCAAGACAATAAGTCAAACCTCCTGAACAAAATACCAGCAAACCAAATTCAACAACACATTAAATAGGTCACCCCTTTAGATAAAGTGAAATTTATCTCTGTACTATAGTTTGAAAAGGATATGACTCTTCAACTCAAGCAGATGGTTAAGTAGCAAAGTCAGGGATTGATGATACTGATGGGGTAGAGGATTGATGCAGTAATGATGTCTGGGAAGTGGGGGTATGGAGACATTCTTAGATCATGGGTGAGATGCCCTTAGAAGGTTTTCTTGTGAGAGGGTTGGTTATAAAAGTTTGAGTCAATCCCACTTGTTCTAGCTTTGCTTCCTGGCTCATCATATGATGGTTCCTCTACACACACTCTATCATTGCCATCTTTAAGCCTCATCAGACTGCCCAACTATTGGGGCTTGCCCAATCTTGGATTGTGAACCTTCAAAACTACAAACCAAAGCAAACCTCTGTCCTTCCTAAGTTTCTTACCATAGGTTACTTCATTATAGCAACAAAAAGATGAATAATGCAAGAATGATTCAGCATGCACAAATCAAATAAATGCGATATATCACATTAATAGGCTTAAGGATGGTGCTGGCATTGTGGCATATCAAGTAAAGCTGCCTCCTGTGATGCCAAGATCCCATAAGGGCATTGGTTTCAAGTCCTGGCTGCTCCACTTCTGATCCACCTCCCTGCTAATGTTCCTGTGAAAGTAGTGGAAGATGGACCAAGTTCTTGGGCCCCTGCACCCACGTGGGAGACCCAGAACAAGCTCCTGGCTCCTGGTTTTGGTCTGGCCCAGCCCCAGCCATTGTGGCCATCTGGAGTGAATGAGCAGTTGGAAGATCTCCCTCTCTGTTTCTTTCCCTCTCTCTCTGTAATCATGCCTTTCAAATAAATAAAAATAAATCTAAAAAATAGGCTGAAGGATAAAAATTATATGATCATGTCAATAGATGCAAAATTTAATAAAATTTAATATCCTTTAGTGCTTAGAAAAACCTAAACAATTTAGGTATCAAAAAGAATATACTCAGCACAACAAATATTATGCTCATTGGTGAAAAACTCAAAGCTTTTGCTCTAGGATCATAAGCAAGACAAGGATGCTCACTTGTATTCCACATACTGCTGGAAGTCCTAACCAGAGCAATTAAGCAAGAAAACGAAACTTAGAAAAGAAGAATAAAACTGTATTTATTTGCAAATGACATGATATTATCAAGAAACAGCAAAAGACCACTAAAATACTGTTAACAATAAACTAATTCAATAAAGATTCAGGATATGAAAGCAACATATAAAAACCAGTGCATTTCTATTCAAAAAAGAATTTAAGAAATCGATCCCTTTATTACTAGCACAAATCAAAACAGTAAGCTGTTTAGGAATGAATTAAATCAAGGAGGTGAAAAAACTGTACACTAAAACTATGAAACATGAATGATGCTGAAGACACTAATAGTTGGAAATATTTTCATGGATTGCATGATTAATCCCAAAATGTCCATACTGAGGTCCTGTGCCCATAGCAGCACAGCACTGCACTGCTTGAGGAAGGTGGCAGAATCTCCAGCAGGGCACACACTGTGGTGGTCCTGCTTTTTGTCTCTGACCACTTGGGTCTGCTGCTGCTGCTAGAGGCCTATGTGCCTAAAGGCCTGACTGAGACAACCTGTGAGGCTAGCCCCCTACCCAGAAGAAGTAGTTCCACTACTACAATGATGTGGACATGGTGTGTCTTCTTGTAGCAGTAGGTGAAAGATGATGGTATCAAAGAAGTAGATCTTCTAGAACAGAAAAGGCCCTCAGAACCTGTTGATTTCTCAATGATAGACCTGGGCAATCTTGAAAGCATATTAAAAATGATGAAGAAAGGGCAAACAGAAATTGAAAGAATTTGTCGCCACTCGTCCAGCCCTGCAAAAGATGCTTAAAGATGTGTTGCACACAGAAACACAGTAACACGGTCATCAATACGAAAGAAGGTAAAGGAAGGAAACCTCACAGCAAAAGATCACAGGAAGTTCAAAACATATATTAGAACTTATCTTTGGCAAATGGCAGGGCAAAGTTACCACTTATCATTAGTCACATTGAACGTTAATGGCTCGAACTGTCCAGTTAAAAGACACAGATTGGCTGATTGGGTTAAGGAACAAAACCCATCTATTTGCTGCTTACAAGAAACACATCTTTCCAACAAAGATCCATACAGACTGAAAGTGAAAGGCTGGAAAAAGATATACCATGCCAACAGAAATGAAAAAAGAGCAGGCGTAGCCATCTTAATATCGGACAACATAAACTTTACCACAAAAACTGTTAAGAGAGACAAAGAGGGACACTATATAATGATTAAGGGATCAATTCAACAGGAAGATATAACAATTATCAATGTATATGCACCTAATTACAGGGCACCGGTTTATCTAAAAGATTTGTTAAGGGACTTAAAGGGAGACTTAGACCCCAATACAATAGTACTGGGGGACTTCAAACTCCACTCTCAGAAATAGACAGATCAACAGGACAGAAGATCAACAAGGAGACAGTAGATTTAAATGATACTATAGCCCAAATGGATCTAACAGATATCTACAGAACTTTTCATCCTACAGCTAAAGATTTTACATTCTTCTCAGCAGTACATGGAACCTTCTCTAGGATTGACCACATACTAGGCCATAAAGCAAGTCTCAGCAAATTCAAAAGAATTAGAATCATACCATGCAGCTTCTTAGACCATAATGGAATGAAGTTGGAAATTAGCAACTCAGGAATCCCTAGATCATATGCAAACACATGGAGATTGAACAACATGCTCCTGAATGAACAATGGGTCATAGAAGAAATTTCTATGGCCTTGTCTAAATATGATCAGAGTTGGTGAACTCAGGGGGCTTCCATAGCCTTGGCAGCTCATGACAAGAGCCTAGGGTGATTACTGAGGCCATAAACAAGAGTGTCAATTTGTTAAGTCAACAACAGGAGTCACTGTGCACTTACTCCTCATGTAGGATCTCTGTCCTTAGTGTGCTGTACATTGTGATTTAATGCTATAACTAGTACTCAAACAGTATTTTTCACTTTATGTTTCTGTGTGGGAGCAAACTATTGAAATCTTTACTTAATGTATGCTAAACTGATCTTCTGTATATAAAGAGAATCGAAAATGAATCTTGATGTGAATGGAAGGGGAGAGGGAGTGGGAAAGGTGATGGTTGCGGGTTGGAGGGACGTTATGGGGGGGAAGCCATTGTAATCCATAAGCTGTACTTTGGAAATTTATATTCATTAAATAAAAGTTAAAAAAAAAAGAATAAAGGAAATAAAAAAATGTTGAAGAAAGGGAAGATCCTTACGATGTTTTTCATTGTGTCAGGGAGCCCCACTCAGAAGGGTATGGAGGAAATCATGAGCCTATGTCAAATACACTGTCCAGAGGTTCATTGTGGGATCACCCTGTGCTATCTTCATGCTTCATGATGGGGGAGGTATGCATGGGAGATCAAAGATTTTCTAGTCAGTTCCAGACAGGTGTGTTCATGTTTCTCTGGGATGGGACAGGTATACACAAGCTAAGGAATAAAGAGAAAAATATAAAAAGCATGAGAAGGGTAAAATGAAGGTGATGCAAAATCATTGGCTTCCAAGGAAGACAATCAAGCTGGTAATAAAAGATCCGTAACTAGTTAGCTATGGAGCTCTACAAAGAAGAAAACAGGACACAGAGAACTCTGGGGTATGGCCAGCTACAAGAAATTGCACAAGAGATGACATTCTAAATTCCTCCAGAAAGGGTCTTCCACATGACGCATTTTGTGGCCACTGATAGAATTACTGTTCAGAAGACTTCAAAGAAGACAAAGGTGTTCCTGTTAATGTCAGACACAGACAAATTCACACTTATTGCAAAATCACCTTTCATAGAAACTTGACTGTGTTACTTTCTCTCATTTCAATCTGACAAGTAATTGGCTACTGAAATGCTATGCTCTTTTTATTGCACTTGCCCTGATCAATAGCCTGCCGGTTACCTGCTTATTTCTATTAACTAAAAGAATAGTGGTTTATAATCAGACAAGCTGCTAAAAATCTTGGCCTAATTGAGTCAGACTATTCAAGCCATAAATATCATTTTCATAGCTGTAAAGGTAAAACTTGCTGCCTGTGCCAGGAAGTGAGTTTTGCTGTTTAAATAAATAACCTGAAAGCCAGGGCGTGCAAATCAAAATCTATGAAGGAAATGCAGCCGGCACCGCGGCTCACTAGGCTAATCCTCCACCTTGTGGCACCGGCACACCAGGTTCTAGTCCTGGTCGGGGCACCGGATTCTGTCCCGGTTGCCCCTCTTCCAGGCCAGCTCTCTGCTGTGGCCCGGGAGTGCAGTGGAGGATGGCCCAAGTGCTTGGGCCCTGCACCCCATGGGAGACCAGGAGAAGCACCTGGCTCCTGGCTTCGGATCAGTGCGATGCGCCGGCCGCGGTGGCCATTGGAGGGTGAACCAACGACAAAAGGAAGACCTTTCTCTCTGTCTCTCTCTTTCTCACTGTCCACTCTGCCTGTCAAAAAAAAAAAAAAAAAAAAAAAAAAAAGGAAATGCAGAGAACAAATCTGATGTAACCTAGAAACGTAGTAGGTTAACTCTTAATTTCTGTGACTTGAATCCCTCTCATCAGTTAGAGAATGTGGTGTGTGTATGTGTGTGTACGTGTATGTGTGTGTGTGTGTGTGTGTGTGTGAGATTTCGTGTGGTCTGTGAAGTAAAGGGATCATTGGTTGCCTTATTTAGGGAACAATAGGGTTAGTGTTGAGGGTTCATATGTTCATTTAATGTGACTGTTGTAAAGTGTATAAACAGGAGTCAGCAGAGTCCTTTGTGGCGTGGTGGAAGGCTTGATAGTGTCACTTGCCGAATTTTCAAATGTTTTTTCCTTAATAAAGTACCTAAATTTGTGGTGGTTTTGTGTGAAATTAACGCACTGTGTTATTATTAATGATGTGCTATAATTGAATTTGCTGTTCATATGGCAGGCCTATTTTAAATAAGAGAATATTTATACATAGTTTTGTTTTTAAAAAACTAAAATTCTTTGGATAAAAGTCTCAATTGTGTTGTTAAGAAATCATAAGTGATTGGGGCAGGCATTGTGGCACGGTGAGTTAAGCAATGCTTGCAATGCCCATAAGGTTTGAGTACCAGCTGTTCCACTTTCAATCCAACATCCTGCTTATGCACCTGGGAAGTCAGAAGATGGCCCAAGTACCCATGTGGAAGACCCTGATGGAGTTCCTGACTCCTGGCTTTGGCCTGGTCCAATCCCAGTTGTTGTGATCATTTGGGGACTGAACCAGTGGATGGAAGATCTCTCTCTCTTTCTCTCTCTCTCCCCACTCCCTGTCACTCTGCCTTTCACATAAAAAATCAGAAAAATATAACCTAAATCCATTGTTGGAAAGTGTCATCTTAAAGAATGGTACAAGTAAAAATTATATCCTCACCCTGCTATCAGCATCTTATCCTAGCGGAATCTACTGTTAACAATTTATTTCCAAAAAGAAAAAAATGTAAATTTTAAAATTCCATACTATCCAAAGTGATACACAGATTCAATGCAATTTATATCAAAATTTCAATGGCAGTTTTCACAGAAATAAAAAAATATTAAAATTCACATGGAACTACAAAAATCCCAAAATATCTTGAGAAAGCACATAGCTGAAGACATCAAATTTCCTGACTCAAATTATATTCAAAGTTATAGCTATCAAAACAGCATAGTGTTGCCATAAAAACAGCAATGGAACAGAATAGAAGACCCAGAAATAAATACAAATACTATCATTTAATGTTTGACAAGAGTACCAGCAGCACACAATGGTTGAAGGATATTGTCTTTAATAAATGGTTCTTTGAACCATTTGCTTTTGTTTATCCACAGAAAAAGAATAAAATTAGACTTTTACTTTAAACCACACACAAAATTCAACTCAAAATGTATTAAACACTTAAATATAAGACCTAAATCCGCAAAATTTCTCCAAGTAAACATAGGGGAAAAAAACTTCTTGACACGATATTGTGATGATTTCTTCCTTTTTAAAAAAGATTTATTTATTTGAAAGGTAGAGTTATACACAGAGAAGGAGAGAGAGAGAGAGAGAGAGAGAGAGAGAGAGAGAATCATCCATCTACTGGTTCATTTCCCAGATGGCCACAATGGCCAGGGCTGGACCAGGCCCAAATCAGGAGTCCGGAGCTTCACCCGAGTCTCCCACGTAGGTTCAGAGGCCCAAGGACATGGGCCATCTTCCGCTGCTTTCCCAAGCACATTAGCGGGCAGATGGACTGGAAGTGGAGCAGCCGGGACACAAACCGGTACCCATACGGAATGCCAGTGTCACAGGTGATAGCTTAACCTGTTATCCCACAATGCCAGCTCTGAGAAAATGCTTTATATACACATGGTACTTCAAAATGTTTGTGAAAAATTAATTAAAAGATAATGCACAGGAGCCGGTGCTGTGGCATAGCCAGTAAACCATATGGGCACTGGTTCGAGTCCGGGCAGCTCCACTTCTGATCCAGCTCTCTGCTATGGCCTGGGAAAGCAGTAAAAGATGGTCCAAGTCCTTGGGCCCCTGCACCCACGTGGGAGACCTGGAAGAAGCTCCTGGCTCCTGGCTTCAGATCAGCGTAGCTCCGGCTATTGTGGCTAATTTGAGAGTGAACCATCAGATGCAAGACCTCTCTCTGTCTCTCCTCTCTCCATGTAACTCTGACTTTCAAATACACAAATAAATTTTTTTAAAGAAATGCACATTTCATGAACTTTTAATGACCCTTTGTATGTGTGTATGGTGTGTTTACCTTACTAATCCCTAAAAATGGAAAATCTAGAAAGCCAGACTGATTTTTAGTTAGCAAATCTGACCTCATTGCTCCAGTTGTTTATTTAAAATTGAATCAAAGAATTTCTTTGAGAGGCTGGCGTTGCAATGTAGTGGGTAAAGCCACCACCTGCGTTGCTGATATCACATATGGGAGCCAGTTTCTGTCCCAGCTGCTCCACTTCTGATCCAGCTCCTTGATAATGCCCCTGGGAAAGCAGCAGAAGATGGCCCAAGTGCTTGTGCCCCTGTACCCATGCGGGAGACCCAGATGAAGTTCCTGGCTCCTGGCTCCTGGCTCCTGGCTTCAACCTGACCCAACAGTGGCCGTTGCAGCCATCTGGGGAGTCAACCAGTGGATGAAAGATTCCCTCTCTCTCTCTCTCTCTATATATATATATATATATCCCCCTCTCCATATGGAACTCTGCCTTTCAAATATATATATATATATATATATATATATATATATTTCCGAAACAGAATATCTTTGAAAATAATCTTTGAAGTATGCTTTATTATGAAAAGGTCTGTTTTCTTTCTTTTTTTATTTTAAAAATTTATTTATTTGAAAAAATTACAGAGAGAGGTAGAGATAGAGAGGTCTTCCATCTGCTGGTTCACTCCCCACATGGCCACAATGGCTGGAGCTGAGCGTATGCAAAGCTAGGAGACAGGAGCTTCTTCCGGGTCTCCCACGTGGATGCAGGAGCCCAAGCACTTGAACCATCTTCTACTGCTTTACCAGGTGCATTAGTGGGGAGCAGGATTGGAAGTGGAGCAGCCAGGATTCGAACAGGCACCCATAGGGGATGCTGTTGCTACAGGCTGGGGCTTTAACCCGCTGCTCCACAGCACCAGCTTCAAAGTCTAGTTTTCTAATCTTGTGTCTGTGCAACATCTATGAAGAATCATAAAATAATAGGGGGCAAAATGGGAGAATAGTAGGAGCCAGCATTGTGTCTCAGCAGGTTCAGCCACCATACGCAATGTAGTATACCATATCTGAAAGCCGGTTGGAATCTCAGCTTCTCTACTTCTGATCCAACTCTGCTAATGTGCCTGTGAAGGTACTGGAATACACCCCACACATGTGGGCTCCTGTGACCCATGTAGGAGACTAGGATGGAGTTCCTGGCTCTAGGCTTTAGCCTGGCCCAGAAGAGGCTATTGTGAACATTTGAGGGTGTGAACCAGGGATGGAAGATCTGTGTGTGTGTGTCCCTGTTTCTCCCTTTCTCTGTTGTTAGGCCTTTGAAATAAATAGATAAATAAATATTTCTTAATGGTGAAAAAAGTAAAAATGACCCCGGGCCAGTGCAGTGGCGTAGCCGGTAAAGCTACCTCCTTCAGTGCCGGCATCCCATATGGGCTCCAGTTCAAGTCCCAGCCGCTCCACTTCTGATCCAGCTCTCTGCTATGGCCTGGGAAAGCAGTAGAAGATGGCCCAAGTCCTTGGGCCCCTGCACCCACATGGGAGACCTGGAAGAAGCTCCTGGCTTCTGACTTCAGATCAGTGCAGCTCCAGCCATTGTGGCCAATTAAGGAGTGAACCAGTAGATGGAAGACCTCTATCTCTCTCTCTCTGCCCCTCCTTCTCTCTGTGTGACTCTGACTTTCAAATACATAAATAAATCTTTAATAAAAATTAAAAATGATCTTTTTTGAATTTATTTATAAAACTTATGACCATTAAAATTATTTATAAAAACTCAGTTTTCACTTTTTAAATAAGTATAGGTTATTCTGACATTCATATTTCTTGCAATCTGGTTTTACCAATAAGACAAAAGGACTTTTTAGCTAAGGAGTATATTCCATAATTTTTAATGTAGACTCAAAAACTTAAGAGCTATTTACATGTGATCTGGAAGAGTTTTTTTTCATTGTTATTATTTACAAATGTTAAGAGCAATGTTTAAAATCCACTAGAGCTTCTATAGAAACTGTAGTTTGAGGAACCAAAGAATTCAAATTCATTTTTTTAATATTTAAGTTATAAAAATCCTCTTTGTATACGTTTATTTCATGCATTTAGAACTTGAATGATAAATTCTAAAGCCCACTGCAAATTATGACATGCAGTTGCCTAGATATCAACACATCTTGTTAATAAAAATTACTTAACAATTGTTTCATCTGTGGATGATTCAATTACACTGTACTTTTCATTTTCCCTTTGTATCCTTTCATCCAAAGTTACATTTAAATAATTCTTTTTCTTTGATCAATTTTGATATTGCATTTATTTCTAAATCATTCTTATTCCAAGAAATCGCTTTCCCTTTCCTTTTCATTTTATAGATCTTCTGGTTTAAACTGATCTGATGACATTGAGCTCAATCTTTCTTGTTTCAATTATAAAAGTACTCACAGCTATCTTATTAAAACACTGGTTTTCTATTACAAGGTAAGACAATTCATGAGAAAATGGTTATAAAAAGCAACAAGAGCTCTGGAAAAGTTACTAGTGCATTGTTCCAAATATTTATCAAATTCTGAGGCCCTAACATTCAATTGTTTTGTACGCAAATGCTTGTAACATTTCATTGAAAATACAGTCGTTTGTGCAAAAATTTTATAGTTAACAAGTTTCTGAGTTTGGTGTGGCTAAGCCTTACATTTCTTTGTTTCCTTTAATTCTTGTTCAGTTTAATCTATATGTATTCAATGACAATTTAAAACTTGGCTCCATTTTGGTTGTCTCTCCACTCTACAATAACTTGTTTTATTATATGTTGATCAAAATCAGGACGGTTACTTTTCTTCCTAATTCTTTATAAAAGACTAGTGATTGTTTCTTACTGATAGTCTACATTTTAATTCATTCATCATTGTTTGTTTCTGTCTAATGATGCTAAACACAGTTTCGAACTTTTAATAATTTCCCCTCTGTTAAATTCTTTTTCTGATGGCATGCTTCGTACTTCATGAGTTGAAGTACAAATTTTATTCACTCATTCATTCACTCATTGATATCTTTCTTTGTTTCTTTGTTACACTTTTTTTTTTTTTGGACAGGCAGAGTTAGACAGTGAGAGAGACAGAGAGAAAGGTCTTCCTTGTCCATTGGTTCACCCCACAATGGCCGCTGCGGCCAGCGCACTGCGCTGATCCAAAGCCAGGAGCCATTTTTCTTGTAATGCATAGGTCTTCTGTGTCTTAGCAATTGTTTAATATACACTGAACATAGAAAAGATTATTATTTGGAATATCTATTGCTAAAATTGGCATAGCTTCAGAATTTATTGCTTCTGGCAATATCTAAAGAAAAATAAGCTAATCAATCTAAAAATGTGTCAAATACCCAATTCTTTAGAGACAGCCATATGTTCAGAACTGTAGTACAAAAACACCCTGCTAATTGACTGTACAACTCCCTTTCCATCATAATGCATGATGTGGAGATGTACATTGCAGACTAATGCATGGTCAGTGTGATACGCTGCGAACTAATGCATAGTCAGCGTGATACACCTTTGTGCTTGCAGTCTTATACTCATATTTGACTCTAGATCTTTCCTGAAACAGACAACTCATGTATTGTACAGACAATTATACTCATACTTCAGTAGATACATGTAAAAGTATGTTCCTCTAGCTTCTCTTGCTTTCTCTTGGTATCCCCAAAAATTCATTCACTGTCACGAATACCCCTGTGGAGTTTCAACAAACACAGCAAAGCTTGCCTGTTTCAAAGCATTTCAAAATTCCTCAGCTGCAAATGAAGTCAAAGTGCAAAATTGTTTTCTGTCTTTTTCTACAGTAAAAACTTGCAGTGCTAAATTCATGTACTTTTGAAGAGACTGTCCTCCCATACAGTTTTTTTTTTTTTTTAATTCCTTCTACTTTTTTTAAAGGATGCAAGATCCTCACTGTTTGGGCAAATTCAGGTCACATCTAAGCCTGATCCTTTCCTGATTATTCACAAATAAATCATCCTCAAAATAAAGGAAAAAGTCACACAATCCTCCTACAGCATTAAATTTGTAATCACACAAGACAAGTCATGAAATTCAGGATTACGGTTCCCACGGTAACCCTGCTCTTTCCCTACCATGTATGCCTAGTAACATCATCCTTACATTTAGAATGTTTTTCTTACGCTCTATTCTAACTCTTGCATTAGCATCTTGCAAGAGCTGTTTAAATTTTCACCTTACAATACAAGCAATGATTTATTAATTTTTGAAATCCAAGTAAAATTAAATAAATCAAAATAGCCAATAGGCATTCTGGCTAGAACAGAAAATAAGATTCAAGCTACAACCAATTCTATAAATCTAGCCTGTATTTCCTAACTTAGCCACTAGTTGTCATCTATTCTTGAGAAATCATCTCCTGAGGGAGAACCAAGCTCATAACCCACTGGGAAATAAAATTAGATTATCTTTTATGCTTGAAGTATTTTGTGACATCAGAAAATAGCAATTAAGTGTTCAGAACTTTTCCTTTTTCCAGAACAGAGTATGTACGAAGGATTTTGCAGTTTTGGTTTTGGTTACACAGTATCGTGCTTGATTGTTCAATCATCTTAACTAATCTGTTAAATGCAAGAAATAGTCTTTATTTATATAGGAGTGATTATATAATTTCAAAAGATCAGCACTTTTTCTTTAGTAGGGTATCTCTGGTTGTTAGATATTTAATAGCAAATTAACTGACGTTCTGAGTTCTAGATCATGGTCTGAAATAACAGGTTTTTGCTTGATACCTGAAGCCAGATTTGACCTCCAGATATCAACTTATTCTTTGGTCTGATTAATTTATGCAATCTATTTGCCCTCAAAACCTGAACTGAGGTCCATAACTTTCTGTCTCTTCATAATAAATTTTGCTCTGTTACATAGAAGTTCTATGCAAGCCACTTGGGATTTCTAACATTGTTCATCAGTCCTTCACCAGTAAGCAATTTTGATTCTTGTTCTGTTATATGTATTTCTCCCTTTCTCTAGAGCCACAGCTCTCCATCATGTCTTTACAACCTCATAGTTAAATTACTATAATACCACTGTAATTAGAATTCGTTCTGGTCTAGAAACAATTAAAATTCACCCTGAGTATGTTTACCTGATAAAGTATAAGATGTCCAATTAAATTTGAATTTCAGATAAACAACAAGTTATTTTGGGTATGTCCCAGATAAAACATACATACAGAAAAAATATTCATTATATGAAATTAAAATTTATTCTGGAGTCATGTATTCATATTTGCTAACCCTGGCAAATCAGAGATCCAGGAATTAATCCCTATCACATAGAAAATGTTAAAAATCCACCCTTTCCATAGAAATTCAGAGAGAATTAATGAATTCAGGGTGAGCAAAGGAAGCAGCAGTCTCTGAAGTGATATGAAAACTATCCAATTTCTTATGACCTTTGCATCTGATAAAAGTGCTGATAGCTCCATAAAACTAAGCTGTCCATAAAGGTAAGGAAAGTGTATAATTATGCACCCTTTTCCACTATGAAAAGCTATTAGAAATCTTATCTGCTCAATGATATTTTTTCAGAGTGAGCATTTAGCCTGGCAGTTAATACACAGCTTAACATACCTACATCCTTCATCACAGAACCCTGGTTTGATATATTCCTCTAGCTCCTGACTCCAGCTTCCTTGTCAGTGCAGACCCTGGGAGGCAGCAGGTGACTGTTCAAGGACTGGATCCCTGCCAGCTTCATCAAAGTCCAGCCCCAGCCAATGCAGGCATCTGGGGAGTGGACCAGTAGATGGGGGAGTGCACTCTGTCTCTCTGTCTATCTCTCGGTCTCCAAATGTCTGTCTGTCTCTCTGTCTCTTTCTCTCTCTCTCTCTCTCTATATATATATATATATATATATAAAATTTAAAAATTAAATTCTTCAAAACTTTTAAATAATATTTTCCCAATATCTTTTCCACACATCCTCTTTGAAAATGAAAATTCTGAGAGGGTCAATAATTTATATGCCTGAAAGATGATATTTCTGAGAGGGATGCATAATATGTGTTTTTAGAGAATATATTTTATCAGGTGCTTTTCTGTTACACCAAAAGTGCAAGGCAAAGGTAAAGCGTGGGACACTGGAGGGCAAAGGAACAGAAGGAGTCACATTTAGGAAAGTAGCAAAGGGTAAAGCAACGGAAGATTCGAGTGATCCAAGTATAAATTTTGCCTCACTCAGATATGTCTAAGCTAGGCTTCTGTCATAAAAACAATTCCAAAAATGCATAGCTCTGTTTGAAGAGAGGCAGTATCTCTGGAACCACACTGCGTGGGATTGAATCTCAAATCTGTGTCATTTCCTAAAATGAAGATAATATTGAGCCGGCGCCGTGGCTCAATAGGCTAATCCTCCACCTTGCGGCGCCGGCACACCGGGTTCTAGTCCCGGTTGGGGCGCCGGATTCTGTCCCGGTTGCCCCTCTTCCAGGCCAGCTCTCTGCTATGGCCAGGGAGTGCAGTGGAGGATGGCCCAGGTGCTTGGGCCCTGCACCCCATGGGAGACCAGGAAAAGCACCTGGCTCCTGGCTCCTGCCAGGATCAGCGCGGTGCGCCGGCTGCAGCGGCGGCCATTGGAGGGTGAACCAGCGGCAAAGGAAGACCTTTCTCTCTCTGTCTCTCTCTCTCACTGTCCACTCTGCCTGTCAAAAAAAAAAAAAAAAAAAAAGAAGATAATATTAGTACCAATCACACTGGATTCAAGTCTATGAGACGAAATGAAAAAATTATTTCTAAGAATGCCCGGTACATAGGGCATGCTATACATGTTGGTAGTTTTGTTGTTATTATCATTTCTGAGTAAATTTTAAAAATTTATTGCATCAGGGCCGGCGTTGTGATGTAGCAGGTAAAGCCACTGCCTGCAGTGCCAGCATCCCATATGGGCTCTGGTTTGAGTTCCAGATGCTCCACTTCTGATCCAGCTCTCTGCTATGGCCTGGGAAAGCAGCAGAAAATGGCCCAAGCCCTTGGGCCCCTGAACCCATGTGAAAGACCTGGAGGAAGCTCCTGGCTCTTGGCTTCAGATCGGTGCATCTCTGGCCATTGCAGCCAGTTGGGGAGTGAACCAGCAGATGGAAGACCTCTCTCTCTCTCTCTCTCTCTCTCTCTCTCTTTCTGTCTCTCCTTCTCTCTGTGTGTAACTCTGACTTTCAAATAAATAATAAATAAATAAATCTTTTAAAAAAATCATTGCATCTATTTTTGGTATCTATTTTTTTTCTAGTCACTGATTTCATGGGGGTACACATCAATGCAATATATTCAATAGTCTGAAAGATCTGGTAGTCATTTTGCAGACAGAACAGAATAGTATCAGGGAAAACATTTGCCTCCAGTATCATCTTCAGGCAATTTATCCCCTGACCCCCAGCCCATAGCTTAGCAGAGGTAGTTTGGTGACATGGACGCTCATTATGGGCAGCCTCTCAGATCAGTTCCCTTTTTAATAATCAAGACATAATAGTTTTCCACCTATGTGAGAGACCCAAATTGAGTTCCTGGCTCTCAGCTTTAGTCTGGCCCAGCCCAAGCCATAGCAATTAGGGTGTGAAGCAGACGATGAGAGCTCGCTCTCTCTCTCTCTCTCTCTCCCTGACTTTCCCTATATCTCTGTATCCATGCCTCTCAAATAAATATTTTTTTTTAAAAAGGTTGTAAGTTGGCATGGCCATTATTAAAATTTTTGTGAAAAGCCCTTAAATGAATTCATTTGAAAGCATATCCTTTAGGTATAGATGAGGAGAGAAGACAATCAAAAAATAGTTTCTTATTTATGGGTTAGCTTCTTATTTTGGTTCCCTTTTATATCAGAACCCTGAATCCCAATCATTCAATATATTCTGGCTTCCCTCCACACTGCCCAGTGGATCCTGTCCTAGTCATCAACATTTCCCTTGACTGAATTCACTGTGTTAAACCTGCATGAGCTTCCTCTGCCTCCAAAGAGGAATTCAAAGTCATTGCACAAACATGGATATATAAGAAAATTAAATGCGAAGACAAGTAAAGAAAGACAAATATATCATTATATGTTCTTTTGATTATAGCCTTATTTGGTAAACTGGTCACGGTTTACATTCATCGTCGCACAAGATGATGTTTAATGCATTACAACAAAAAAAGGGAAAAAGAGACAGCATATCAGGCTCTTAAATTTTAAAACACTTAACTTTCATCCACATCACTTTTTTCTTTTGAGGTCATCTTCATCTTTTGATCTCTAAGACAGAAGTTCAGATGCTAAAGCACAGTTACAATATATAACAGATTTTTTTTCTGAGAAAAGAAACATTATTTTAGAAAACAGTAATTGTTTTGACAAATAATGAAGAATTCAGATGAATATTGCTAGTTACTCCACAGTACAGCAGTACAACACACGGGGTACATCAACCAGTCTATTCTCTAAAATCTCCTGTGTTTCTGTCTACATTGTCATTGATATAGCAACAGTTCATGAAGAGTTCCCAGAAAAATATAAATTTAATATCCTAAGTTGACATTCTCTCAGGACTAGAGCCCTGGGAATGACAGCTGTAATATTTCAGGAAAAATGCTCATTAGATTTTACTTCCTAATTCCCTCACACTTCTATATAGAACCTCATGTTTGAGATAGAACTGTCTCTGGTTAAATCAAGAGTTGAGAAGCGAGGCTCAAATTTATTTTCTGCTCAGTGCATGTCTTCTTGTACATCTTTGGTCTACTTACATAGCTTTACCATATTTCATCAGTTTACTGATCCATAAAAAAGCCATAACTGTGCCTATTCCTCTGTTATATTTGGAGGTTAATTTTCTGTGGTGCTTGTGTGGAAAAAAATGTATTATGATTTCCATCTTCCAAACTATACAATGATGCTTTCTGGGATGCTGTCAACTCTCTAATTTAGTCATGATAATGCATCTCCCAAGTTGGTACTAGAAAGATATGAAAATTGAAAAGAATTCAAAATCATAACATATACCATGCTCATATGAAACATAATTTCATCCTATTTTATAACCCACCTTCCTTATATCTAAGTCTTATTGTCTTTTTATTCCCCAAATCTCTGCATCCTATCTCCATGCTGCAGTAGTGATTCTCTGCAACCTACCAAAATACAACGCATGTTGTAAATTTGCCATGAAACCCAGCAGTGGACCTTTCCAGCACAATTTGTCACCACTCCCATGTCTCTGCATTCTTACCTGTTATGTATGGTTTCCGTCTGCTACCACTCACTAACTGCTCCAATTCAGCAGGGTCTCAAATACTTCATCAATAAACATTCAAGATTTTGCAAGTTAGAAATTTCCCACCCCAATAAACTGTACTTCAGTAAAAAGGCCAATTTGCACACATTGTTCATTGCAGGTCATTTATGGATTTATTGAGTATCTACTTTTTTCACATTGTGTGTCCTGAAAGGCACCCATCAAGCTTGCAAGAGAATCACAATTGTCTAGGCTATCAAACGGTAATAACTTTCATGTGCATTGAAATGACATTATACAAATATAAAACATGTATATGATTTGTATGTTAAGGTATCAAAGAATTTCTGAAATATATATGTATATATTATATATGTACATATATATTATAAATGTGCATATATATATATATAGTGCTTCGTGACTGTTGCCTAAAAAATAAAGAGGGAAGTGAGTTTCCTAGGGTGATCTGGGGCCTTACTTCTTATCCAGACTTGCAACTAATCTTGTTTCTAGTAAATCTGCTTTTAGTTACTTGGTGCCTTCACTTCCTAAACATAAGCCTCCTTAAGCCTTTCTCTTGTTGTGTTACAGGAGTTACTTCTCCCACAGGTATTTAAATTTTATCTTTTCCTACTCTGTGACCTAAATTACTACTCACCTATTTACTTCCTTTTTTGAGATTTTCATTTTATTTGAAAGATAGACAAAAACAGAGAAAGAGAGATCTTCCATCCACTGATTCACTCTCTAAATGCCTGCAGGAACCTGGAACTCAATCTAGGTTTACCATGTCAGAGGCAGAGACCAAAATACTTGAGCCATCATTCCTGCCTCCCAAGATGTGCAGTCACAGGAAGCTGGAACCAAAAGTGGAGCTGGGACTTGACTCCAGGTAATATGTACAATGTGGGATGTGGGCATCCCAAAGTGATGTCTTAAGGGCTATGCCAAATGCTCACCCCAATTACTTTCTGTCTTCCAAAATGTGTGGATATAGCTAGGCTTCCGGATTTCCTCTCCTGTTCTCTTGTCCTTGTGGTTTTATACTTTTTTAGTTGCTTTTGCTCTCATAGTCTATGGGTTTCAAGAAGTGGCTCAGATGAATCCATGTGTTTATCTAGCATGATCAGATACACTTTCTATAAAAATGAGTCAGACAGTTGTGAACATAATAAATAAAGTTAAAGAAAGCATGACTTCAGAGCAGCAGTACAGCCAGAAGAGCTAAGTAGAGACTGAACTAAAATTGTAGCAGTGTAGATATAGAGAAGATGGCAAATATTAAAATTGATAAGGAGGTAGAATCATTAAGAAGTGGCCTCAAGCTTAATGTAATGGTCTATATATCTGAGGTCGGTGCTGTGGCAGAGCAGGTAAAGCATAGGTTAGAGTCCCGGCTGCTCCACTTCCAATCCAGCTCTCTGCTGTGGCCTGGGGAAGCAGTGGAGGATGGCCCAAGTCCGTGAGCCCCTGCACCTGCATGAGAGACCTGGAAGAAGCTCCTGGCTCCTGGCTTCAGATCGGTGCAGCTCCGGCCGTTGCAGCCAACTGGGGAGTGGAGATGGAACCAGCAGATGGAAGCCCTTTCTCTCTCTCTCTGCCTCTCCCTCTCTCTCTGTGTAACTCTGACCTTCAAATAAATAAACAAATCTTTAAAAAATGTCTATATATCCACCACAGGTGTAGCAAAGGGAGAACAAGCTTGGGTAGAGAAATATACAATTTCCATGTTGATTTGAGTGACCAATAGGACATGCAGGAAGAGATACTCAGTAGACAGCTGACTATACAGAATTGAATTTCTGTTGAAAAGGTCTCGGTTGGGGCCCACACCGCAGCTCACTAGGCTAATCCTCTGCCTTGCGGCACTGGCACACCGGGTTCTAGTCCCGGTCAGGGCGCCGGATTCTGTCCTGGTTGCCCCTCTTCCAGGCCAGCTCTCTGCTTTGGCCAGGGAAGTGCAGTGGAGGATGGCCCAAGCGCTTGGGCCCTGCACCCCATGGGAGACCAGGATAAGTACCTGGCTCCTGCCAACGGATCAGCGCGGTGCGCCGGCCGCGGCGGCCATTGGAGGGTCAACCAACGGCAAAGGGAGACCTTTCTCTCTGTCTCTCTCTCTCACTGTCCACTCTGCCTGTCAAAAAAAAGAAAAAAGAAAAAAAAAGAAAAGGTCTCGGTTGGAAATACAGATTTGACAGCCATCCATTTCAATGACTTTCAATATTTCCTCTTTTTTTTTTTTTGACAGACAGTGAGAGAGAGAGACAGAGAGAAAGGTCTGCCTTCTGTTGGTTCACCCTCCAATGGCTGCTACGGCGGCCGGCGCACTGCACCAATTCGAAGGCAGGAGCCAGGTGCTTCCTCCTGGTCTCCCATGCGGGTACAGGGCCCAAACACTTAGGCCATCCTCCACTGGCTTCCCGGGCCACAGCAGAAAGCTGGATTGGAAGAGGAGCAACCGGGACAGAATCTGGTTCCCCAAATGGGACTAGAACCCAGGGTGGCAGCGCCACAGGTGGAGAGATTAGCCAAGTGAGCCGTGGCACCGGCCTACTTTCAATATTTCTAAAATGTGACTCTATATCTATATATCTATATCTAGCCATAATTTCTGGAAAGCATCCTCAGATGCACATAAAATCATTATGTATATCACGTACAATTTTATTTTTTATTGTTTTTGATAAATAAATATTTTACTTTACTTAAATTTTTTAAAGATTTATTTATCTGAAATTCAGAATTACAGAGAGAGAAGAGACAAAGAGAGAGAGAGAGCGATACCTTCCATCTTCTGGTTACTGCCTCAAATGGCAGCAACAGCCAAGGCTGGGCCAAGCTGAAGCTAAGATCCAGGAGTTTCATCCAGGTCTCCCACATGGGCGTAGGGGCCCAAGTACTTGGGCCATCTTCTGCTGCTTTTCTAGGTGCATGAGCAGAGAGCTGGGTTGGAAGTGGAGCAGTTGGGACTCTAACCAGTGCCCTTATAGGATGCAGGTGTTGCAGTCAGCATCTTTACCTGCTACGTTAAAAACCAGCCTCTCGGCCGGCGCCACAGCTCACTAGGCTAATCCTCCGCCTTGCTGCGCCGGCACACCGGGTTCTAGTCCCGGTTGGGGCGCCGGATTCTGTCCCAGTTGCCCCTCTTCCAGGCCAGCTCTCTGCTGTGGCCAGGGAGTGCAGTGGAGGATGGCCCAAGTGCTTGGGCCCTGCACCCGCATGGGAGACCAGGATAAGTACCTGGCTTCTGCCATCGGATCAGCGCGGTGCACCAGCCGCGGTGGCCATTGGAGGGTGAACCAACGGCAAAGGAAGACTTTTCTCTCTGTCTCTCTCTCTCACTGTCCACTCTGCCTGTCAAAAAAATAAAAAATAAATAAATAAAAAAAAGGCCTCTCACTAACTATTTTTTATGAAAGTTTATCCATTCACCTAATAGAAAAAATACTGTCACCATGTTTTATCTATCTATCTATCTATCTACCTATTTATTTGTTTTTATTGATGCAGAATAATTGTACATATTTATGGGGTACAATGTAATATTTCAATACATGCCTACATTTTAATGATCAAATTAGGATAATTGGCATCCATCACTTCATATATTCAAGATTTATTTGTAGTGTGAACATTCAGAAGTCTTTCTTCAAGCTATTTAGAAATATACAATATGTTATTGTTAACTACTATTACCCTGCTGTGCAATAGAACACCAGAAGATTACTTTTACAGTAAGGAAAAAATACTTTTTAATTCAGTAAAAGTAAACCTTTATGACATTTAATTTATCTTATTTTTTAATTTTATTTTTATTTTTAAGTATTCTTTTTCTGAGAGATTTAATTAACTTTGAAGAAGAACCCAGAAATGACACATCTTTTGTGAGCACTTAGACATAAATATAGCTTATAAGATATAAGAATATCCTCCACTTAATACACTAAAATGAAGTAAATCTTTGAGAACAAGTTTTACCATTAACTCTCATAATCTAACTCTTTGAGGACAGAGGTCCTGCATGGAAGTTAGTGCACGGTGACTCCTCTTGTTATTTAACAATTAACACTCTTATGTATGACTTCAGTCATCACCTGAAACTCTTGACGAGTTGCTTAGGCTACAGAAGCCTTTTGAATGCAAAAATTCTGTCAGTATTTAACAAGGCCATGAACAAATTGGAAGTTCTCTCCTCCCTTCAGAGAAAAGTACCTCCTTCTTTGATGACCACTTCTTTCCACTGGGGTCTCACTCACAGAGGTCCTTCATGTAGGACACTTTTTGCCACAGTGTCTTGGCTTTCCATGACTGAAATGCTCTCATTGGTTTTTCAGCCAGATCAGAATGCCTTAAGGGTTGATTCTGAGTTCAGATTTCTACTTAAAATGATTGTCATTCTATGAATCTGCTGTGTGGACTGCTTCCCATGTTGGAGCATTCACTCCTTTTTAATTCTATTATAGGTCAATTATTATTATTATCAAACACTTAATCCTATTTATATGATCAGTTTATTTATTTTTTTGACAGGCAGAGTGGACAGTGAGAGAGAGAGAGACAGAGAAAGGTCTTCCTTTTTCCGTTGGTTCAGCCTCCAATGGCCGCTTCAGCCGGCACGCTGCAGCCAGTGTACCACACTGATCCAAAGCCAGGAGCCAGGTGCTTCTCCTGGTCTCCCATGTGGGCGCAGGGCCCAAGGATTTGGGCCATCCTCCATTGCTTTCCCAAGCCACAGCAGAGAGCTGGACTGGAACAGGAGAAACCGGGATAGAATCTGGTGCCCCAACTGGGACTAGATCCTGAGGTGCCAGCGCTGCAGACAAAGGATTAGCCTATTGAGCCACGGCACCAGCCCTATATGATCAGTTTAACATTTAATCCTATTCATATGATCAGTTTAACACTTAATCCTATCCATATGCTCACTTTAACACTTAAAATGCTATTTTTACCACCCAGTTTAAGGGGATTTGTGGGCCCATGGTAATTTTTTAAACTGTATCCTTAGAAGTAAGACTGTAGGAATGTATGCAGAACTATACAGTTAAACAGTTCAAACTTCATACTTTTCACAATTACAACTTTAGGAACATGGTGATTCTTTCCACCATGCCCACTCTCCCACCCCCACTCCCAACCCCTTCTTCCTCCCTCTCTTATTTCCACTCTTATTTTTTTTTCTAAGATCTATTTTCAATTAACTTTATTACATATATGGTTTTCTCTATGTTAAGTAAAGAGTTCAACAAATAGTATGAAAAAAAGTGTTCTTCTACAGTAGAGACAAATGCTGTTCAAAGTCATTGATTTTCAAAATGTCAATTTCACCACAATAGTTTGCCTTTTAAGTGCTCTATTAGTTATCACAGCTCAGGGAGAACATATTGTGTTTGTTTCTTTGAGACTGGCTTATTTCACTAAACATGATGTTTTCCATTTTCATCCACTTTGTTGAAAATGACCGGATTTCCTTCTTTTTTTTCTTTTTAACTACTCTGCAGTATTCCATGGTGTATATATCCCATATCTCTTTATCCAGTCTTCAGTTGACGGGCATTTAGGTTGATTACATGTGTTAGCTTTTGTGAATTGAACCGCAATGAACATGGGGGTACAGATAATACTTTTTTTTTTTTAAATTGAAAGTCACAGTTACAGAGAGAGAAGGAGAGGCAGAGAGGCAGAGAGAGAGAGAGAGAGAAAGAGAGAGAGAAAGAAGTCTTCCATCTGCTGGTTTACTCTCTAATTGCCTGCAATGGCTGGAGATGTGCCAATCCGAAGCCAGAAGCCAGGAGCTTCCTCTAGGTCTCCCACGTGGGTGCAGGGGCCCAAGGACTTAGGCCATTTTCTACTGCTTTCCCAGGCCATAGCAGAGAGCTGGATCAGAAGTGGAGCAGTCGAAACTCAAACCGGCACCTATCTGGGATGCCGGCACTGCAGGCAGTGGCTTTACCTACTATACCACAGCACTGGCCCCACAGATAACACTTTCATATGCAGATTCATTTTCTTTTGGGTAAATTCCTAGGAATGGGATGGCTGGGTCATATGGTAGGCCTACATTCAGATTTCTGAGGTATTATCATACTCTCTTCCATAGTGGTTTTACCAGTTTACATTCCCAGCAACAGTGGATTTGGGTACCTTATTCCTCACATCCTCCCCAGTATTTGTTGTTTGTGGATTGCTGTATGACAGCCATTCTAACCAGGGTCAGGTGAAACATTGTTGTGGTTTTGATTTACATTTCTCTGACGGCTAGTGATCCTGAGCAGTTTTTCATGTGTCGGTTGGCCATTTGGATTTCTTTTTTGATAAATGTCTGTTTAAGTCCTTTGCCCATCTCTTAACTGGGTTGTTTGTTTGTGTTGTTGTGGAGTTTTCTTGATCTCTTTACATATTCTGGTTATTAATCCTTTATCAGTTGCGTAGTTGCAAATAACTTCTCCCATTATGTCAATTGCTTCTTTGCTGAGTGTTTCTTTTACAGAACAGAAGCTTCTCAATTTGATATAATTCATTTGTCAATTTTGGCTTTGATTGCCTGTGCCTCTGAGGTCTTCTCCAAGAACTATTTGCCTGTGCCAATGTCTTGCAGGGATTCCCCACTGTTCTCTAATAATTTGATGGCATCGGGTCATAGGTTAAGATCTTTAATCCATTTTGAGTGGATTTTTGTGTAAAGTGTAAGGTACGGGTCTTGCTTCATATTTATTCATATGGAGATTCAGTTTTCCCAGCACCGTTTGTTGAAGAGACTGTCCTTGCTACAGGGATTGCTAGGCAGGACTCCAATATTTTCCTCAATTCACTTATATATATATGTCTCTCCCAAAGGTATGTGCTCACTTAATAAAATAATCAAGCAGAAATTTAGTTAAGATTATATGCTAACCTTTTATTGCAGCAAAATAATTGCATAGTCTTACTGATTTTTGCTTTAATATTGCTTAGGGAGATTATGAAAAAAGCACATCCTTTATGCTATATAAATTCTGATTTCTCTCATGCTTATGAAAACATTTTCTTTCCTTGAGGCAGAAATAATAAATAAGTCTCACATTTTTAGGGGGTGTGAATTCTTCAGTTTTACTTTTATATTGTTATAAAGCACTTTCATGTGTTCAAAGAATTTTATTATAATAATGTATATTTGAGATTGGGGAACTACAAATTATATCATTAGGAAATAGTATAGAACCTCAATCTCCAGATCACAAATTGTTATCTCTGAACAGAAATCACCTTCTGGCCACATTCAGTAAGAAATTAATTCATTTCCTATTGTTATACTTCTTCTTTCAAATACTCTTTTTTAAAAATGTCTTAATATAAATTGATTTGGTCAAATTATATTTGAATCCAGATAAAAGGAAGAATGCTCATTCTCTTTTAATTATAGTCATGGTTAAGTTTTCATGTAAGATGCTTTTGTTTTGGCAAGTTCAATGTCAGCAGCTCTCAAGTTCAGCTATGCAAGAAGCAGCTTCACTCTTCCCACTAAGATTCCATGTGGTGAAAAAAACTATTGGTAATTCATCATCTGTTTTGGCTAGACATGCAAAGCTTGTGTCAAATCTTGGATTCCTATCTTCCTGTCAACAGTTCAAGATAAAAGTAAGGGAGATGCTGAATGTTTCTATAGGTCTGGGATCAAGGTTCTCTCCTGATGATCACTACTTTTCTGCATACTTTGGTCTCAAAAACATTCCCTCAAACTCCAGCATACAAAGACATGATGCTAAGTGACCGTAGTGACTGTTCATATGTAAAATACCTTCAGAATTATTCACTTTTATTCCTTTGGAGGTCTTTTGCTCTTTACTCAAAGCCTGTACTTCAAAGATGACAACTATTACATCACATTGGGAAGCTCTGCCTTTTCTTTCACTTCCTACTTTTCTCCTTTTCATCTTAAAATCCGCCTGTTTCTTATATTGCATGTGTTCAGCAAATGGATATATCACTTGCACAAAAGTAAAATTTCAACTATAAATTATAGTTAAAATTATGAATTGCATACTACTCATGATTGACCAAGTCCACTAAGCTGATTGATTTGAAAACAATTTTTAAAAATCATTTCTAAAAGGTGCTATGCATATCAAATAGAGTTGTACTTGGCTGAAACGGATTTGGCAGCATGTACAAATCTCAGCACCAATGACTGGCACAAAATTATTATCTTTTCAATTGTTGAACTGATGTCAGAGTTTTGAGTATACATACTTATTGTACTTTGTGTAAATATACACTGTATTTTTCTCTATAGATTTATAGATAAACTCATATATGCAAATGACAATCCAGAGACTTGTGAGTATGTAAGTTATAACACATTAGTGCCACAAATCATAGAAGAGACACAGGTGAGAAAACACAGCCTACACAGTTGAAATTCTGTGGCTAAAGCTCTAATCACACGCATATAAAATGAAATCATTCTCCTTATTTATTTTTGTTTACTGCAATATACACTGGAGAAAAAAATCAAATGAGAATCACTTAGTCTGCGTGCAGCACTAAAGTGAAAAGAAATCTTTACCCGCCATAACAATTTGCCTTTTGTCTATCTTATAAAACCAAATATTATTCCTTTCTTGTTTTTCTAACACCAAATATACAAGCACAGATTGAAAGAGTAAGATTAATATTTCTGCCATAAGCAGATTTTTCGCTATGATGTATGCCTAGGCTGGATGTAACACCCATAATTATCTTCACCCTTTTGCAGAAAAGGCAGGAGGATTTGAAGGGTTTGAAAAAGACCCTTTAAAAATAGCCAGGAAAAAAAAATTACAGTGCAATGCATCCCTTTCATCAGGATATAACTGATCAAATATTTTCTAATTCATTTCCTAAAGGAAAGCTACTGGTGTTCATTAGGCAATTTGCTTTTATTTTTTACTTATCCTTGCATTTGAAAACTCAAAAACAACGATCAAAACGTATAAGTAAACAAATTGTTAAAATAACTGCTAGAGGCCGGTGCCGCAGCTCACTAGGCTAATCCTCCGCCTGCAGCGCCAGCACCCCAGGTTCTAGTCCTGGTTGGGGCGCCGGATTCTGTCCCGGTTGCCCCTCTTCCAGTCCAGCTCTCTGCTGTGGCCCGGGAGTGCAGTGGAGGATGGCCCAAGTCCTTGGGCCCTGCACCCACATGGGAGACCAAGAGAGGCACCTGGCTCCTGGCTTCGGATCAGCGCGGTGCACTAGCTGCAGTGCGCCGGCCAAAGCGGCCATTGGAGGCTGAACCAACGGAAAAAGGAAGACCTTTCTCTCTCTCTCTCTCTCTCTCTCTCACCGTCCACTATGCCTGTCAAAAAAATAAAAAAATAAATAACTGCTAGAGACATATACAGAACTGGCCCCAGTCAAAATTGTGAAGTACATAAAACATGTGAAGAAAATGTGACTGTACCTGATTCAATGCTTGGCACATGATAATGACTTGCTAAAAGTTCCCCCCAAATCTTTTTTCTTCTTCTTCTTTCGGTAGTTTTCTTCCTATTTGTTGACACATTTGCACCATCATCTGGGTACCCTCAGAATGTCTTTATGTTGTAGGCTCCCACCCTTCTGTAACTAATCAAACTCACTCCTACCAGATGATTCCCTGTATTCTTTCTGAAAAACCTTCCAAAAGATTTTTATTGGGAAGGATCTGATCAGTTAATTCTCACTTAAGGTTTACCAATGTATCATAGCTTAATACATTAATTCTCCTAAAGCTGTTAGCCTCCGAAGGGGGCCCAATCAAAATCTTCCCTCAAAGGGATGACTAATGATTATTGCAAGCACCGGTAGGGAGCTCTATGGGTGCGTAAGTCTGTTACTGTAAGGAGCACCATTTTAGGTTTCCCCTATTTACACTCTTGGGCAGCAATACGTTCCAGAGGGCCTTTAAAGAATTAAACATGCACCTTAGGATATAATAAACAACTGGATTTACACTGTACAGATGTATTCATACCATAAAATGTCATATCTTCTTTCTCCATTGGGGTTCACAACAGTAGTCTTTATGTGATTTTATTCTCTAATTTCTCCCCCATTTCTGAAAGTGTTCTTAACAATAATCCTGTTAATAAGTAGCTCTGTGGCTAATAGTTATCCTAATTTAGGAAATGCGATAAAGTTTGCAGATTTTGTGGGTTATGACCAGTGCTGTTTTGCAGTGGGTTACGCCACCACTTGGCAAAGCTAGCATCCCATATTGGAGTGCTGGTTTGAATCCCAGCCACTCCACTTCTGATGCAGCTTCCTGCTAATGCACCTGGGAAAGCAGTGGAAGATGGCCCAAGAAATTGGGTCCCTGCCACCCATGTGGGAGACCCGAGTGAAGTTGTGGGCTCCTGGCTTCAGCTTGACCCAGCCCCAGCTGTTGCAGCCATTTGGGGAATGAACCAGCAGATGGAAGGTCTCTCTTTCTCTCCCCACCTGTCTGTCTCTCTGTGTGTGTGTCTATCACTTTGCTTGTCAAATAAATAAATACATTTTTAAAGATTGATTTATTTGAGAGGCAGAGTTACAGATAGAAAGAGACAGAAGGAGAGGTCTTCCATCTGCTGGCTTACTTCCCAGATGGCCGGCTGGAGCTGGACCAATCCAAAGCCAGTTGTCAAGAGCTTCCTCTGGGTCTCCCACATGGGTGCAGCGGCCCAAGCACTTGGGCCATTTTCTGCTCTTCCAGGCCATTAGCAGGGAGTTGGATCAGAAGTGGAGTAGCTGGGACTTGCAACAGCGTCCATATAGGATGCCAGTGCCACAGGCAGAGGCTTACCCTATTATGCCACAGCGCCAGACCCAATAAATACATTTTTTAATAAATCAAACTTTATGCTCTCAGAGTTGCAGTGACTAAAGTTTCCACTGACCCTTCTAATTATGAGACCTGCTAGCTTCACACCATTCTGTTTTAACGCCCATACCATTGCTGAGAAAGCTGATTGTACTTCCAATTCCGTCAGTCTTCTAGCAAAAGGAGTGGCAAGCATTAAAAAAGTAACGTCTAGAAGCTCATTTAAAAAGAACCACTTCTTTTTCTTGGGACATGCCTTACAAGACAGAGATTGCAGCTTGATCATTATTTTTAAAAAATGTTCCAAGCAGGTCCTTTGCATTGCAACGTTATTCCTTTATGTACGCCATTCCTTCCACCTTCAAGGCCTCCTCTCTCACCACCACTTATTTAATCCAGCCTCTGGAGGCACTCTATGACCATGAAGATTACTGCGTACCTGCACTGGCATCATTCACCGTTCATGTTCCACAGGCACTGTATTCTAAGATAAGCTAAGGTGTCATTTATTAATGCTCACTATACGCCATGTTTCTCATTTCCTTCCAACAGTAACCTGAGTTATATAATACTATCCTCATTTTACACAGATAAGACTCAAAGAAGTGAAGTTGTTGCCACCTGCAGCGCTGGCATCCCATATAAGTGCATGTGGCTGCTCCACTTCCGATTTGGCTCCCCGCTGATGTGTCTGGGAAAGCAGCAGAGGGTGGTGGCTTCAGCCTGTCCTAGCCCTGCCATTGTGGCATTTGCGGAGTGAAACAGCAGATGGAAGATCTCTCTCTTCCTCTGTGTCTCTCTTTCAAATAAAATAAGTAAATCTTGAAAACAAAACAAATCCATGGATGGTCTCTGTCTCACTATACCACCATTTAAACCCTATATTCCTTGTTCTATCCTTGTAGGTGTATCCACATTTCTCAAAAATTCTCATTAATTTAAATTAGCCAAATCCTGGCCCAGCTAATGCAGAGATACCATAATAAAGGTAGTTTTAGTTTCCTTCTTTCTTTCTTTTTAAAAACATTTATTTACTTGAAAGGCAGAGTTACAGAGAGAGAAGGAGAGATCTTCCATCCATTGATTCACTCCCCAAATGTCCACAATGGCCAGAGCTGGTCTGGTCTGAAACCAGGAACCAGGACGTCTTCTGGGGTCTCCCACATGAGTGACAAGAGCCCATCCTCTGCTGTTTTTCCAGGCACATTAGTAGGGAGCTGGATGAGAAGTGAAGCAGCAGAGACTTGAACTGGCACCCATATGGGATGCCGGCGTTGCAGGCAGAGGTTTTACCCGCTCCGCCACAGTGCCAACCCCATGAAGGTAGTTTTCTTTTCTCATTGCCCCAAGTGACTTGTAAAGTCACAGACTGATCAGAGGGACCCAAAACGCTGTGACAAGCATCTTTACTCATTTGTTCCTTCGCTAAGGTGAGGAGTTGGAGTGATATTAGTAAGGGTATCTGGTACTCCAATGTTTGCCCAACCTCAGAGGCCAGGAGGAATAGCATATGAAAGTTGAGCATTTCCTTGAAACGTCAAACAGATGGATTTGTTGTTATATGGGCAAAATACTGTAGAATTTTTATTTTCATGCACAGAATTAGTAACAGATAACTATGTCTCTATACCAACAAGCCTATGTGTAAAAAAGAAAAGCAAAGATAAATTTGTTGAAGATGAAAATGTAGTACCTCAGAAATTTTATATGTTAATGAATAAACTAAAGGAAAAATCATCTTTACTACTGGAAACAAGATAAAAAGTGATCTTCAAGGTGGGTGTTGTGATATATTGAGTCAAACCACTGCTTGCGACTCTTTTTTTTTTTAAAGCTTTATTTATTTATTTGGAAGTCAGAGTTACACAGAGAGAGGAGAGGCAGAGAGAGAGAGAGAGAGGGAGAGAGAGAGGTCTTCCATCCACTGGTTCACTCCCCAGTTGGCCACAATGGCCAGTGCTGCGCTGATCTGAAGCCAGGAGCCAGGAGCTTCTTCCCGGTCTCCCATGCGGGTGCAGAGGTCAAAGGACTTGGGCCATCTTCTACTGCTTTCCCAGGCCATAACAGAGAGCTGGATCAGAAGTGGAGTAGCTGGGTCTTGAATCGGTGCCCATATGGGTTGCAGGTGCTTCAGGCTAGGGTGTTAACCTGCTGTGCTACAGCGCTGGCCCTGGGACTCTTGCAGCTGATATTGGAGTGCCTTGGACCAAGCTCCACCTCTGTGTCAAATCCAGCTTCCTGCTGATGCATGTTGGGAGGCAGCAGAAGATGGCTCAAGTGCTTGGGTCCCTGCCACCCATATAGGAGACCTGGATGGAGTTCTTGGTTCCTGGCTTTGGCCTGTCTCAACCCTGGTTGTTGCAGCCATTTGGGGGAGTGAAACCAGTGGATGGAAGATCTTGTTCTCTTTCTCTCTATTGCCCTCTAATAAATAAAAGTAAACTTTTTACAAGACAAATCTCACAGTCTTTACTTCTGTTATTTCTTTTGTCTAATATCTCTAATCTAATTTTCTAAAGATTACACTGAATTCAACAATTATTCTCAGAATATGATGCTCTGTTTTTAGAGCACTTTTTAAGGGACCCTGTATAATATCGTTCTTGTGTATGTGATGACTAATGCATTTACTCTGGTGAGGGCCATTCAGCAGCACTGTCTTCAAGTAATTTTCTCAAAGTTGGGTTTTAGCCATGTCTTTAGGGAGGATCCCATATGTAGTCTATCTGCCCAAATACAGAAAAAAATCTAAAGTTTCTCTACTATTAAAAATTTTTAAATGGCACATTCTTCACATAAAATATGTTAAATTAAGAAAAGACAGATATTAACAAGCCCCAAAGCCAAAAAGGTAGACTTGACCATTTTGGCAATTTGTTGGGATCTTGTACTGGTCTCCAGATCTCCAGGATTGTCATCTAATACCAGACCCCCAATGTCCCTTTATAGCCTCTTATACAGACTACAACTTTTGTTTTACTGAACCATCAACTCAGAAATGGTGTCATAGATCCTTGATACTCATAAAAAGGGCAAAAGCCCAAGAATGTAGGAATATGGGTAAATTGCCCATTGAATAGTTGCTCCCTAATCTGACATCCATGGTGAACATTGCTTATTTTTGTCTCTCAATTTGACTTGTGATTTTTCCTTAGGGGTTAGAACTTTTTCTCATTATCTGGTTCTGGGTGTCTGGATGTATCTCTTATTGGCATGCACACAACACTGACCCATTCTTTCCATTAGACTATCAGAACCTGGTCTGCATGTCAGATTCTTTCCCTTTCATGATAAATGTAAAATGGTGGGAAGGCATATAATATTCTGCATTAAGAATAGAAAGAGATACAAAAAAGTTAATGCTTACTGGTTATAGGTAGGTTCATGGGCAGAATAAAGGAGCCAAGGGAAATTCAATTGCTTGTGCTTTTCACATGGCAATCATTTTTGGAGAAAGACAAAACAGAAATCAGAAATCATGCTATTTGGTTTTTAAAATCAATGCTACAGGGGCCGGCGCTGTGTTGCAGCAGGTTAACGCCCTGGCCTGAAGCGCCAGTGTCCCATATGGGCTCCGGTTCGAGTCCTGGCTGCTCCACTTCCGATCCAGCTCTCAGCTTTCTGCTATGGCCTGGGAAAGCAGTAGAAGATGGCCCAAGTCCTTGGGCCCCTGCACCTGCATGGGAGACCCGGAAGAAGCTCCTGGCTCCTGGCTTCGGATCGGCACAGCTCCGGCCATTGTGGCCAACTGGAGAGTGAACCAGTGGATGGAAGACCTCTCTCTCTCTCTCTCTCTCTCTCTCTCTCTCTGCCTCTCCTCTCTCTGTGTAACTCTGATTTTCAAATAAATCTTTAAAAAAATCAATGCTACAGTCAAAATTTATAAATGCCTTAACAATAGGATTTTCTTTCAACTATAACAATAATTCTTCATTACAGGAGTTTCCTGGTTCCAACTGTCTTCACACACTATTTTGTCAGATCAACACTGTAAGATCTTTTCTACTTAGCGATATTGTTTCCTCAGTAGATCACTCTATATGAACAACAAATAACAGACACATGTTTTATTGGATATAACTTTAGTATCAATTACATAAGTTTATCCAAATTTTGTTGCCAATGGTCATGTATGTAACCAGATACCTAATTGTCTGGCCAGAGAATTACTTTGCTAGAAGTGAAAATGTAACACAACATTTATTGAGTGTTTGGTTATATGATAGGCAGTTTGGTAGAGGCAACACAATTTCAGCATATGTACCAGTCAGATGTAGATAATATTGACAGACCATTTGGATTCACTACATAGATACTACTATATTTGTATGGCTCAGAAGTTTGGAAGAGAGTGGCATATTGACTCTATCTTATCATACTTTTATAATGATTGCACTGCAAATATCCCAAGAGAATCATCATTAAAGTAGTATAGCTACCTTCCTTTACTTTAGAGTAATAGAATTAATTTGGAAAAAAAAACCTTAAAAAGCAGATGCTCATATATATTCTGGGACTTAGACAAAGCTGTACAATCTGCACAAGGTCCTGAATGAAACTGGGGGAAGCCACATGTTGCTCATACACTCTGAAACACAAGACTGCAATGTCTTGAAACTGCTGCCATCATGTTAGCAATTTTGTTGCTCTTACTCCTTTTTTTCTGGGAAACATTTTTTTTAACTTTGGATGAATGATTTAAGAGGTTAGTTTTATTAAACGCAAACACAAATTAATGAGGTTTTCTAAATGAAAACCAATGTAATATATTATTCTTTTATTTAATTTCATCATAATTCAGTTTTAGTATAATATTTAATGGAAATGATTAAACAAAATAGCAGACCCATCTATCATAGGCTGCCTCAGAAAACATCTAGTTGTAGTGGAGATCTGTAGAGGCTATAAAATTCTCAATAAACAGCTGGAAAGAGGAAAGGTGCAGCCAAAAGATAAAGTACCTTTAATAAGATCTCTAGTGGGATAAATAGTGAGGGGAAGATGATTCCAACAATTCCTGATAGTAAAATAAAAAATGCATTCCCACTCAAAGAAATTAATCAGTATTGCATTCGAGATACATTCACTAGGCTCTCATACTCCTTCTCACTTCCCATGCTTTTTGTTTGTTTTTGTTTGTTTGCTAAGTGAAATCAAAAGCCAGGCAAATTTTACTTTCAATTAAATAAGTTACATAAAATGAATCATTTTGCTATACTTTAAAAGTGTTGCATAGAAGGTCATAAAAATGATTATAAAAATCATGCAAACACTATTGCTTACTTGGATAAATCAGTTTTTGTCCATTTGCATAACACATCTTCATTTATATTCTAATATTACTTAATTTGCTGTAATAAAAATAGGGAAAGTAAGAGAAATTTCAGAGTAAGTTGGAAGGACAGTGAGCTAAAGTAATGTGGATAACCAGACATGAAAACTGGTTATGTGGCTCCTATATTATGAATACTATCACAACCCAAGTTAGCATATGCCATTTGATATAAATTGTAATAGCCATTGTTACAATGGAGAAAAGTTTATAAAATAAAATAGAACCAACTAAACTTAGGCTGCATCTATACGATATCAAACATTCTAAACTTCATTCTAGGTAATAAAGTAAATGGGAATGTAGGGACTCAGTATGTGTGCTTCCAGAACTGTTTTGCAATTATTCAATTTAATGCAACAGCAAGTAGATATTGAGTATCACTATGAGCAAAGAAGCTCTGACTAGATTTGTGATGGATACTACTAGAGATGAATAAATCAGTGTCTGCTTTCAAAGATCTCTTAGCATTAGACTGGGTCAAGATGAAATACAAGACACATTCAGAGATAATCACATTATTAATGCAGGCTAGGATGAAGAGATAAGAATACGTACAAAAGCCGGCGCCGTGGCTCAATAGGCTAATCCTCCACCTTGCGGCGCCGGCACACCGGGTTCTAGTCCCGGTTGGGGTGCCGGATTCTGTCCCGGTTGCCCCTCTTCCAGGCCAGCTCTCTGCTATGGCCAGGGAGTGCAGTGGAGGATGGCCCAGGTGCTTGGGCCCTGCACCCCATGGGAGACCAGGAAAAGCACCTGGCTCCTGGCTCCTGCCAGGATCAGCGCGGTGCGCCGGCTGCAGCGGCGGCCATTGGAGGGTGAACCAGCGGCAAAAGGAAGACCTTTCTCTCTCTGTCTCTCTCTCACTGTCCACTCTGCCTGTCAAAAAAAAAAAAAAAAAAAAGAATACGTACAAAATATTTATGCAAAATAGTAAACCTGCAAAATGGGTTGACATTCTGCCCCATACTTAAATGTGTTCTTGTATTAGTTAATTGTTGCTGTATAATAAGCAACCACAAAAACCTCAGTGGCATTTTCTTTAAATTTTCATTTATTGATTTGAGAGGCAGAATGTAAGAAACACAGTGTGAGAGAGAGAGCATGCTCCCATCTACTGGCTCATTCCTCAAATGCTTTCAGTGGCCAGGGGTGAGCCAAACTGATCTCCCACGGAGGTAGCAGAAACCTAATTATTTTAGCTCTTATTGCTGTTTCCTAGGGTTGACATCAGCAGGAAGCTGGAATCAGGAGCCAGAGCCAAGTATTAAATCCAGGCACTCTGATATATGCATAGCATCCTAACCAACATCTTATCTACTAAACTAAATTCTCTTACCCTTAGTGGAATTTATGTAACACACACAGTCAGTTAGGGTTAGGCTAATCCAGTAAGTTTATGCTATTTAACTCTATAGATATTGACTGGGATTTCTTAAACATCTTACATACTCTTTGTAGGCTAACTTGGGCTCACCCTAGCTGGGGTAGCTCGGCTGAGAAAGTTTCTCCATGTCTGTCATCTCCTCCTGTGTCTACGAGAACAGCCAAGACGTGATTTGCTCATGGCAATCCCAGAGCTGAAAGAGAGTAAGTTCAACTCTGGAAGCATTTTTCAAGTCTCTGTTTATATCACATTTCCTAAAATCACATTAGTCAAAGCAAATCACATGAACAGGTCCAAAATCCGAATGAGAGGGCACTGGCAAAAGAAGTGAATACATAACCTTTTTACTGGGGAGAGAACAAAGATTTTTAATAATTCACTCTACCACATGTACAAAATTTTAAAACCTATTTGTATAGATAAAGGGATTGGTAGGCATATTATTGGAATATAATTGATAAGCCAGAAAAGACACTGGTATAACAAGTAAATTTTTGATAAAGAGAAACATTCAAAATCAATGAGTAAAGTAAGGATTACAAAACAAAAAGTGTTGGGAACTTTCACTCATGCTTTGCAGAGAAATCAAGTTATATCTTTTACCACATAACACACATGAACTTAAATTCCATGTGGATGAAAAATTAAATGCAAAATGTCAAACTGTGACATCTAGAAGAAAATATTGCAAATATTTAATTGTCTTGAAGAAAAGAAATACATTCTTTGTTTTTAAAGGTTTATTTATTTATTTGAAAGTCAGAGTTACACAGAGAGAGGAGAGGTAGAGAGAGAGAGGTCTTCCATCCGATGGTTCACTCCCCAATGGCTGGAGCTGTGCTAATCCGAAACCAGGAGTCAGGAGCTTCTTCCGGATCTCCCACGCAGGTGCAAGGGCCCAAGGACCTGGGCCATCCTATACTGCTTTCCCAGGCCATAGCAGAGAGCTGGGTGGGAAGTGGAGCAGCCAGGTTTGGAACTGGCGCCTATATGGGATGCCAGCACTTCAGGCCAGGTATTAACCCACTGTGCCACAGCACTGGCCAAGAAATACATTCTTAAAGGACAAAAATAGTTTTCAAATACATGTGTAATATACATTATTAGCAACAAAATTAAGGGGAAACAAAGTTGGAAAACAGTTCCTAATACCCCATTAAAAGAATGAAAGGAATGATTTACATGATTATCTCAATTGATGCAGAAAAAGCATGTGATAGAATCCAACACAAATTCATGATAAAAAATTCAATGAATGAGGAATAAAAGAAAATGTCCTCTTAATGTAATCCCATACAGCTCCTGCTTTATAAAAAACAAAAGGGGGGATGTTAGTAAAATGGCGCAGTCTTATCTATGGCGCGATCTACACCCTGACACCATCCGAGGCTCTACGCCCCACCACCATTGACGGAAGCCAAGTGGCCACATGGCCCAACCACCAGTGTCAAGCTCCACCCCCATCCTAATAGGATTCGCTGCTCCTACTTCCCTGCCCGCCCTCTGGCAAAGTTTTAAAAGGACCTGTTCCTAAACACGTGGCTCTCTCTCTCTCTCCTCTCTCTCTCTCTCCTCTCTCACTCTTTTTCTTTCCTCTCCATCTCCTCACCTCTGTCTCTGTTTCTGTCTCTCTCTCTCTTACACTCTCCTTCTCCTTTTTTTCCTTCTTCACCCCCTCCCTCTAGTCTGTCGGGTTTCCCCCAATAAACTCTTTTCCTTAAAAAAAAAAAAAAGAAAGAAAGAAAATGTCCTCAACATGATGTAATCTGTATATGAGGAAACCACAATCATCATACTCAGTGGTCAAAGACTGAAAGCTTTTCCTTCAAGATCAAGAATAAGAAAAAGATGCCCATTTTTGCCACTTATATTCAATATATAATACTCAAAGTTCTAACCATAGGATATAGGCAAGAAAGAACTAAACGGCATTCAAATTGGAAAGGAAAACTAAAATTATCTCTGCAGATGACCTGATCTGACATGTAGAAAAACCTTAAATACTCCATATCCCCAAAGCTATTAATACTAAAAAACAAATACAGCAAAATTAAAAGATGTAAAATCAAAGTGCAAATATCAGTTGCATTTCTAATACTAACAACTAATAATCTATATCATAGGAGCCAGTGCTGTGGTTTAGTGGGTAAAGCCACTGCCTGCAGTGCCGGCATCCCATATGGGCACTGGTTTGAAACCCGGCTGATATGTTTCCAATCCAGCTCTCTGCTATGGCCTGGGAAAGCAGTAGAAGATGGCCCAAGTCCTTGGGCCCCTGCACCCACGTGGGAGGCCTGAAAGAAGCTCCTGGCTCCTGCCTTCAGACTGGCACAGCTCTAGCCATTGCAGCCATCTGGCGAATGAACCAGTGGATGGAAGACCTCTCTTTCTCCCTGCCTTTTCCTCTCTGTAACTCGACCTTTCAAATAAATAAATAAATCTTTAAAAAATTAATCTATATCAAATATACACATATAATGTATATAAAGAGACACAGATATAGATACTGATATAGGTATAGGTAATAAAGAAAGAGAGGGAAACAAATTTTGGTTTGTTATAAGGAATTGACGCACTTGATTTAGGAAGCTGAGAAATCCAAAGATCTGCAGTCAGTAAGCTGGAGACCCAGGTAAACCAATGGTATAGTCGCACTCAGAGTCCAAAGCTCTGAGAGCCAGAGGTGTAAATTGTAGGCCAATCACTAGCAAGCTCGAGACCCAAGGAAAGCTGATGTTCCAGTTCAATCCAAAGGCAGGAAAAAACCATGTTCCAAGGCAATAGGTCTTATATGAGCAGAATTCCCCTTTATTAATGGAAAGTCAGACTTTTTATTTATTTATTCTATTCAGGCCTTCAACTGATTAGATGAGGACCACCAACACTAGGGAAGGCATTCTGCTTTACTCAGTGTATCAATTCAAATGTTAATCTCATCCAAAGGCACCCTCACAGACATATCTGGAATAGTGTTTGACCATATACCTGAGCACTCAAAGGCCAAGACCAATTGACACTTAAAATTAACCATCAAAGCTGCAGAACATCATTTTAAGAAGGACAAAGAAGTGTAGAATAAATAGATTTGATATTTATGGAATACTTCCTCCTTCAAAAGTTGTTAAATAGAAGCTGTTTATCTATGATGTCAAGCATTCTAAATTTTGCCTTTTTGTTGTTTTTAGGAGGCATGACATTTAAATTTTCATGAAGGCCAAAAGACTCAATCTTCTCCTCACTAAAAATGCTGCTTTTTAAAAATAGGGAGTTCTTGCCAACAAATTTTTTTTTCAAATTTCTTCTCCCTCTAATTCAACCACAGTCACTAAGCAACAGGGATAAAAATTAAAAAGAGAAGGAAAGGAGAGAAAATAGAGGAGAACGATATGGGAATTAGGCCATAAACACAAAGAGGACATTTGTGAGGACAAAATGATCTGTTTTACTAGTGATTCATTTTCCTGCCATAAACGAACTCTCTAAATTTCTAAAATATTTTTCCATGTTTATTCTACCAATAGATGACCAAGAGGTCATTTTAAAGGAGAAGCATTCTAAAGTATGCAAATCTTCTATATTTTCAAAAAGAAAATGGAAATCACAAAGGGAAAATGCAAGCCTATGTTCAATCCCACATCAGTTACATCTTCTTCTGAAGTGCAATTTTATAGGCATGCCCGGGTCTACAGATTAGAATGGTCCTTCTAGCTACAACTGCGATAATGTCTAACTAAAGAACTATGTAGACTCACTTCTTGTGCAGACAAGTTTTACCTCAGTCTGAATCCACTTAAATTTATTCATTCATTTTAAGATTTTATTTATTTGAGAGGTAGAGTTACAGAGAGAGGGAATGACAGAGAGAAAGGTCTTCAATCTGTTTGTTCACTCCCTAAATGGCCGCAACCACTGGAGCTGGGCCCATCCGAAGCCAGAAGCCAGGAGCTTAATGGGTCTCCGACGTGGGTGCAGGGAACCAAGGACTTGGGCCATCTTCTACTGCTTTCCCAGGCCATAGCAGAGAGCTGGATCAGAAGTGGAGCAGCCGGGACTCGAACCAGCACCCATATGAGATTCCAGCACTGCAGGCAACGGCTTTACCTGCTATGCCACAGACTGCCCCAGAATCCACATAAATTAACGTCTGTTGGGAAGTGGGAACATACTACTCTTCACTGTATTGACAAAGTAAACGATCATCTCTCTCTCATTCTGCATCTTCATTATTGTATCTGTCAATGTTTAGAGTAATTATCCACATAAATATGCAGTACTCCTCTTCCTTTTTAAAAGATTTATTTATTTGAAAGGCAGAGTTATATAGAGAGAGATCTTCATCCCCTGATTTATTCCCTAAATACTGCAACAGCCAAGGCTGAGCCAGTTTGGAGCCAGGAGCCTGAAACTCCGTCTGGATTTCCCACATGGGTGGCAGGAGCCCTAGCACTTTGGCCATCTTCCACTGCCTTCCCAGGCACATTAGCAGGAAGCTGGACTGGAAGTTGAGCAGCTGGGCCCCAAACCAGCACACATGGGATGCAGCATCACAGGCAGTAGCTTAACATGCTGTGCCACAATTCCAGCCCTCTCCTCTTCCTTGTAATTAGCATGTCGTACCATCTTTAGTAAAGACATCGACTCCCTGCTTTCTAATTGCATGTTCTAATAAAGTCTGAGATACACAAGTATTCTGTAAACTAAAGTGACCAAAAAGGTCCTTCAGTGACAATTGTACAGTAGATTCGTGAAAAAATACGAGAAAATCAGAAAGACGCAGCAAGGATCAAAAAGAAGATACACATGTTCTCCTACTGAAATACATACTCATAGACCTGAATTGCAATGAAGTAAACAAAGTTGAAGGCATAGAGCTTCAAGACTCCAGCCCTGAAAGCAAGCTTTGCTTTCTAGAAGTCAGGCCTGGAGAGGAGCAATCCCCAAATTGTTCTACTCATTATAGAGGCCTGACAATTAGAAGCACATAACATTTAGAACTTATCAAAGAAAAATTTCATTGTCAAAAGTTGTGGGTTGCAACTAAAATGGTATTTGGAGTATATTTATAGCAGTAAATGCATTTATTAACAATCAAGAAAGACTTAAAGAAAAAAGCTATGAAAACATTATTTTGTAGAAAACTGAATACAGTACAAAAGTAACAGAAGAACATAATGGATATAGAAAACAAACAATATAGGGAATTAACAATTCTAAATTTGACTCTTTAAGAAATACAGATAAAAGAGTTTAGCAAGATTAGTCAAGAACAACACAGTTACACATAAACAGTATTGGGAACCAGAAAGGAAATATAACCACAGAGAGATGTGATGATTTTGAACAGCCCTTGTCTCAACTGTTGAGGGTCATTTTTTTCTTTTTTTTTTATTGATAAATTCTATTGGAATTTTTTAAACTTTTATTTAATAAATATAAGATTCCAAAGTACAACTTCTGGATTATAGTGGCTTTTTCCCCCCATATCCTCCCTCCCACTTGCAACCATCCCATCTCCCACTCCCTCTCTCATTCCATTCACATCAAGATTCATTTTCAATTATCTTTTTATACAGAAAATCAATTTAGTATATACTAAGTAAAGATTTCAACAGTTTGCACCCACACAGAAACACAAAGTGTAAAGTACTGTTTGAGTACTAGTTATAGCATTAATTCACATTAAACAACACATTAAGGACAGAGATCCTACATGGGGAATAAGCACACAGTGACTCCTGTTGTTGACTTAACAATTGACACTCTTGTTTATGGCGTCAGTAATCACCCTAGGCTCTTGTCATGAGTTGCCAAGGCTATGGAAGCCTTTTGAGTTCGCCGACTCTGATCATATTTAGACAAGGTCATAGTCAAAGTGGAAGTTCTCTCCTATTTTTGCCTAAGAATATTTTTTGCCTAAGAATATCCCTACAATATATGCTTTATCTGTTTTTGGTGAAAGTGTTAGCGGCACCTAAGAAATAGAAGCTAAGAGGACATTAGCAAAGAGAACAGACAGGCTGTGGAACAAACAACAGAATAGTATATAATAATTAAAATATAAGAACTAGAGCTATTTGTATCAACATGGATTTCAGCTTAAAATACTAAATTTAAGCAAACACCATCAGGTTGCAGCATAAAATAGAGTAAGACATTTATTTGGAATTTTAAAACATGCAACCCAATCTTATTGACTGGTATACATGGATGCATTTGGTATACAATTTTACATATGTGGGAAATATATGAAAAGATATCAAAGAAAGGATGTCAATTGTCTCATGGAAGAAAGTAATGATAATAGAGGAAATGTATCTCTAATATTTCATTTAAGAAATATCTAATCTAATCTAATATTGAAAAATGATAAAGATTAGTGGTAAGCAGAAAGCTTTTTTTTGTTTGGTTTTGTTATCTATGCCCCCCAACAGCTTTATATGTCTCAGAAAATTTTGGAAAGAGAGAGAAACACACTGTTTGATAAGAGCTACATAGAGGTCAAAGCATTGGTACCTGACATGGATGTATTTGATGACTTGAATGAATGAATCAACCTATAAAACTCAGGCATATAAGTTGCACTTTTCTTTCTGTGTTACCTTCATGTCCTCCAAATGCCAGCTTGTAGTAACAGTATCTTTAGGAGGTACTCTAATTGAAGGAATCTGTAAACAAAAGTGTGAAAGGTTTTCAAATGAGTCCTTTGCTTTCTTGTGTAATGACTAACAGATATCTCTATGGTGTTTTTCTTCCATTACATTAGCAATTTCCTTTTTACAAAATTTCCTTCTGTGTTTTTATGTAGAGTTCTCTGATTTTGACTCCCCAAACAGAAGCATTAACCTCTGAAACATGTCCTAAATTTCTTTACTGAAATGAACAAAATCAGCTGATCTTTACTGAAGGACATTAATGTATCACAGGAAAGATGAGCTCATACAAACGATGAACTGTTCCTCTTTTGTCAATAAATTCTGTCAGCTTATTTATTACTGTACTGCTAAGGGTTGAAGGTAAAAAAGATATAGATATTACCATATGTCAATGCTGATCTGTTTCTCAAGATAGCACAAAAGTACAGGACTTAGAAATGGTTGTGATAACACTGCAAATTAATTGAAAATATTCTTCTAAAGAGTGCCTCATAATAAATGCTACTGTCTTGTAAAAGTAGCCTTAAAACAATAGATCGCAGATATTTAGAGAGAAAGGGGAACATAAAGAGTCCAAATCACTTATTTTCCAAAGATAATAAGGGGCCCTGTGAGGGGAAATGACTTGCCTTAAATCATCTGTCTAGTTAGTGGCAAAGCCAGGATAAGAGAATTAGTCTCCTGATGCCTGGTTTACTGCACTTTTCACATGTGCTGTATTCATCATTGCAACCATTTATTACTATTTTGAAAATTCAGTGAGTGAAGAAGGAAGCCAGAAAATATGTACTATTTGGAAGAATATTGTATTTCATACATTTAGCTTCAATGTAATCTAGGACTCAATTCAATTCATACAGCATAAAGAATATAATTTGAACATCAATTTAAAATATCAGAATCAGTTACAGAATAGTAGAAACTTCTGGTCAGTTTTGCTGGCATTTCATCTGAGAAAACACTACATGGGAAAACAGAAATTTTGGCACATTTCCCACTCCAGAGGGGTGCCATCCCTATGCAGGAGGGAGAAATGCTACACAGAGGGGCCAAGGAGAATTTGAACAGGCAGGTCTTGCTGAGTTCTCCCTCTCAGCCTATTTCCATTATGTCATATATTTTTTTGTCCAATCATATTTCTACATGGCTCTTCTTGCCTTATCAAACCCAAGCATAAAAATGAATTGTTCAATCTGGGTCTTTCGGTCTTCAATAGGAAGACTTCCATGTCATATAAAACCAAGATAAAAAAAAATTGCTATGCTTTTCTCTTTTGTTAACCTGTCTTTCAGTATAGGAGTATTGGCAATGACTCTTCATGATAGGCAAGAAGGGAATCACAATCTTTTCTGCCACTACATTAAAAAGGAGCTCTGGATCAGAGAAAACTAAGTGGGGATGGTGTTGGGTTGCAGTGAGTTAAGTCGCCATGTCTAATCCGGGTATACCCTTTCAGAGAGTCAGTTGGAGTCTTGGCTTCTCTGCTTCTAAGCCAGCTCCCTCCTAATGTTTCTGGAAAGCAGTGCTTGAGCCCCTGCTACCCACTTGGGAGACTGTAGTTATGGGCTCCTGGCTTTAGCACGTGACCAGCTCTGGCTGATGGGGCCATTTGTAGGGTGAATCAGTGATTAGAAGAGCGCGCTCTCTCTCTCTCTCTTTTCTCTCTTCTCTCTTCTTTCTCTCTCTATAACTCTGCCTTTCCAATAAATATATATTTAAAAAAAGGCTCACTGATCAAATGAGCAGCCACCTGAAGCCTATGAAATCCAGTCAATTGCTGAAACTGAAGAATCATTAAGAAAAACTTTCCTAGATAATTAAGAAATCTAAGTATTTTTTTTAATAAAAAAGAAATGTGGGGAAAGCAACTGGCCTAGTGGTTAAAGACACCCATGTACCATATCAGCATATCTATGTTCAATTTCTATCTCTGGCTCCCAATAGCTTCTTGCTAATGTGCACCCTGGGAGGGAGCAGGTGATGGCTCAGGTAGTTGGGTCTCTGTTACTAGATTCAGTTCCAGGCTCCTGACTTCTACCTAGCCTATCTCCAGCTATTGTAGTCATTTGAGGATGATGTAGGCATTTGAAGAGTTAACCAAAGATCGAAGATATTTCTCTTTTTCTCTTTCTCACCCTCCACTTTCTTTGACTCCTAAATAAATTTTATTTATATAAGGTGAACAAATTTTATTTTCTATATATACAGATTTAGGGGCATAGTGATATTTCCTATCCTACCCTCCCTGCTGCCCATGCTTCCACCCTCTCCTCATTTCTTCCTTATTTTTTCTTTCAATTTTTACTATGACATACTTTCAGTTTATTTTATAATCATAAGCTTAGCCTACCACTAAGTAAAGAACTCAATAAATAGTAAAAAGAAAAACACCACTGTTACACAATAGTATGGACAAGGGCAATAAACAATAATCAACTCTCAAAATGTCAGTTTCACTAATATACATTACATTTTTTCTTTTTTTTGACAGGCTATTAGTTTCCACAGATCAGGGAAAACATATGGTATTTTTCTTTTCAAGACTGGCTTATTTCACTAAGTATAGACTCATAAGTATTCACTAAATATAATGATGTTCAGTTGAATCCATTTTGTTGCAGAAGATAAGAGTTCACTATTTTTTAAAGCCAAGCATCTGTTGATGGACATGTTGGTTGATTCCATATCTTAATTATTGTGAATTGAGCTCCAATATACATAGGGGTACAGATAACACTTTCATATGCTGATTTCATTTCATTTGGGTAAATTCCCAGGAGTAGCATGGCTGAATCATATGGTATCTCTATTTTCAGCTTTCTGCGATATCTCCATACTGTCTGCCACAATGGTTGTACTATTTTAGATTCCCATCAATAGTGAATTAGGGTACCTTTTTCCTCACATCCTTGAAAGTGTTTATCATTTTTTTTTGATTTCTGAATGATACCCATTCTAACTGGGGTGAAGTAAAATCTCATTGTGGCTTTTATTTGCATTTCCCTGATGGCTAGTAATCCTGAGCATTTTTTCATGTGTCTGTTGGCCATTTTCTTGTCATCCTTTGAAAAATGCCTGTTCAAGCCCTTTGAACATTTCTAAACTGGAGTGTTTGTTTTGTTGTTGTTAAGTTTCTTGAGCTCCTTATATATTCTAGATATAATCAGTTGCATAGTTTGCAAATATTTTCTCCCATTCTGTCAGTTAACTCCTCAATTTGTTGAGTATTTCCTTGCAGTGCTGAAGCTTCTTAGACTGAAATAATTCCATTTGTTTATTTTTGCTTTTATTGCCTGTGCTTCTGGGGTCTTTTCCAAAATGTCTTTGACTATGCCAATATCATGCATTGTTTCCAACATGATTTCCTCTAGTAAATTTGATGGTATCAGGTTGCAGATTTAGATCTTGGATCCATCTTGATTGATTTTTGCATACAGTGTAAGGTAGAGGTCTTGTTTCATACTCTTGCATGTGGAGATCCAATTTTCCCAGTACTATTTATTGAAGAGACTGTCCTTTTTCCATGGATTGATTTTAGTTTGTTTGACAAAGATTAGATGGTTGTAGATGCATGGACTCATTTTTGGGGTTTCTACTTTATTCCATTGGTCTAGAGGTCTATTTTGTGCCAGTTCCAGGGTGCTTTCACTATAATTTACCTGTAGGATGTCTTGAAATCTGGTATTGTGATGCCTCTCTCTTTGTTTTCATTGCTTAAGATTGCTTTAGTTATTCAGTGTCTACTGTGTTTCCATATATAATTTTAGTATCCTTCTAGATCTGAGAGGAATGTCATTAGTATTTTGATTGGGATTGCATTAAATCTGTATATTGTTTTGGGTATTATGTACATTTTGATGACATTAATTTTTCCAATCCATGAACATGGATTCTTCCATTTTTTTGTGTGTTCTTTTATTTATTTCTTTAATGTTTGTAATTTTCATTGTAGAAATATTTTACCTCCTTGGTTAAATTTATTCCAACATAAATTTTTGGTAGCTGTTGTGAATGGGACTGATCCTATAAGTTTTTTTCTTAGACGTGGCATTGCCTGTGTATACAAAGACTATTGATTTTTGTATGTTGATTTTATATCTTGCAACTTTACCGAACTCTCTTATGAGTTCTAATATTCTCTTAGTGGAGTGTTTGGGTACCCTGTACATAGGATCATGTCATCTGCAAACAGGGACGATTTGACTTCCTCCTTTCCAATTTGTATCCATTTGATTTATTTTTCTTGTCTAATGGCTCTGGCTAAAACTTACAGGATGATATTGAATAACAATAGTGAAAGTGGGAATCCCTGTCTGGTTACAGAGCTTACTAGAAATGCTTCCAACTTTTCCTCATTCAATAGAATGCTGGATATAAGTTTGTCATTTATTGCCTTGATTGTATTAAGGAATGTTCTTTCTATACCCAATTTACTTAAGATTTTTATCATGAAAGGATGTTGCATTTTATCACATGCTTTCTCTGTATATATTGAGATAGTCATATGTTTTTTATTCTTCATTTCACATTTATTGATTTTCATATGTTGAAACATCCCTGTATCCCAGGGATAAATCCCACTTGGTCAATGTGAAGGATCTTTCTGATGTTTTGCTTGATTCAATTAGCCAGTAACTTGTTGAGGATTTTTGCAACTATGTTAATCAGGGAGATTGGTCTATAGTTCTCTTTCTTTGTTGTATATTTTTCTGGTTTTAGAATTAAGGTGATGCTGGCCTCATAGAAGGAGTTTGTTAGGATTCCCTTCCTTTCAATTGTTTTGAATTGTTTGAGAAGAATTGGAATTAGTTCTTTAAAAGTTTGGTAGAATTCAGCAGTGAAGCCATTTGGTTCTGGGCTTTTCTTTATTGGGAGGGTCTTTATTACTGATTCAATCTCCATCTTGGTTATTGGTCTATTTAGGTTTTCTATGTCTTTATGACTCAGTTTTGGTAGACTACATGTGTCTAGAAATCTAACCATCTCTTCCAGATTTTCCAATTTGTTGGCATAAAGCTGCTTGCACTAAATGCTGATGGTTCTTTTTATTTATGTGGTATCTATTGTTACATTTTCTTGTTCATCTCTGATTTTTTGATTTGGATTTTCTCTCTCTTTTTTTTTTTTGGTTAGTTGGGCCAACAATTTATCAATTTTGTTTACTTTTTTCAAAAAAAAAGAGCTCTTAATTTCACTGATCTTTTGTATAGTTTTTTGGTCTCAATTTTTTTTCTTTTCTAATTTTAATCATTTCTTTTCTCCTGCTAATTTTGGTTTTGGTTTGTTCTTTTCTAGGTCCTTGAAATGCATTGCTAGATCATTTATTTGTTGCCTTTTCAATTTCTTGATGTAGAAACTAATTTCTATAAACTTCCCTCTTAACACCGCTTTTGCTGTACCCCATAGGTTTTGATATATAATGTCATCTTCATTGGTATCCAGGAATTTTTTTTATTTCTCTTTTGAATTTTCTATAACTCGTTATTCATTCAGGACCATGTTGCTCAGTCTCCATGTGTTTGCACTTTTTCTGAAGTTTCTTGAATTGTTAATTTCCAGCTTCATTCCATTGTGGTCAAAAAAGATACATGGTATGATTTCAATTTTTTGGGATTTGTTGAAGCTTACTTTATGGTCTACCATATGTTGTATCCTGTAGATATTTCCACTCACAGGTGGAAAGAATGTGTATTTTGCACCTGTTGGATGAAATATTGTGTAGATATCAGGTCCATTTGGACCAGAGGGTAGATTAGCTCTATTGTTTCTTTGTTGATTTTCTCTCTAGTTGATCTGTCCATTGATGAAAGTGGGATGTTGAAATCCCCCACTACTACTGTATTGGAGTCTGTGTCTTCCTTTAGATTCATTAATATTGCTTTTAAATATCCAGGCACACAGGAATTGGGTACATATCACTTACTATAGTCACATCTTCCTGTTGAATTGATCCCTTAATCATTACATAATGCCCTTCTTTGTCCCTTTTCACAGTGTTTTGTATTAAAATATATTTTGTCTGATATTAGGATGGCTACCTATTCTATTTTTATGCTTTCCATTAGTATGGAATGTATTTTTTCACTCTTTCACTATCAGTTTGTTTGTATCTTTGTTGGTGAGACAGAATTCTGGGCTCCTGGGTTTGACCTGGCTCATCTGTGGCCGTTGCAGCCATTTGGGGAGTGAATCAGTGGATGGAAGACCTTTCTCTGTCTTTCTCTTTCCCTCTCTATGGCTCTACCTTTCAAGTAAATAAAAATAAATATTTTTAAATGATATACAGGTGTAAAAATATGCAAAAATGAAATGACTATTTAAGTGATGCCTATTCATCAAGTTTGCATTTTCAACAGTTTTCATTTACCCTGAATAGATCCTTGTAAACTGTATACATCTTAAAATTTCATCATTTTCACCATTATTCACTCCCAACAAGAGTTTCATTCTATTTTAGTTTTTCTTATATGACTAGCTACGAATGATGTATTAGAGTCAGTGTAGAAGACATTTTTTGTTAATCAAACTTCTTTGTATACGTTATTTGTTTACTGGCTATATGCCCTGTCTGTTTGTAATGGAGCCATAACTGAAGAGGTGATGAGGTGTTATTTCTCTTATTAAATGGCAAACAATCCTCAAAGTAGCTGCCAAGTGTATTTAAGGAAAAATATGGTGCACACAGCAAATACATTATTTCTGTATTAGGCTTGTGAAAAAACCTCCTGAGAGATTTTAAGACCTGGTTTTGGAACTAACAAGTAATCTTTGGTAAAGTGGATGTAGCAGTTTGTTTTTCTTCTTAATATTTATTGAACTCTTTATTTAGTGTATTGTTAATCTTAGTGTAGGTTGATAATGTAAACTAAAAGTAGATAATTTTAAAAATTATGAGAGGGAATAAGAGAGAAGGGAGGAGGAAGTGTGGGAGTGTGGGTGTGAGGGAGAGCTGGGTGAGAAGTATTATTATGTTCCTAAATCTGCATATATGAAATACATGATGTTTATTGACCTTAAATTAAAAAAAGACATATAAAGTAATTGTCTTTATGAAGATTCTTTAGGGTAGAACTGTGTGTGTAGTTGAACATTCATCACAAAAGTATTTTCTGTTCCCTGGCATTACTGCTAATAAATGATTCAAATTTATGAATTGCTCTTCATTGTTTCCAGGTAGCTGGAGATCTAGCATACATGAATTCTTTTTATTTCTTCTTTAGCAGCTCATTCTTCTCCTAATTTATTTTAATAATTAACCCCAAACTTACATTCTAAACTATAATCATCTAAAGCTAAGGCAGATATGAGGTTTAAAAGATTATTCAATACAGTTCTCCTAAAATTGTTATACTTTTGTATGAACAGTAAATCCAATGGTTCTGGACCTACTGGCCTCCACTGAGTGGAACAGAAGCTCATAACATAAGGACCAGTGTTGGCTTCATAGGGCCTATGATTTCTTGAAATTATATGGAAAGTTTCGTGTATGTCCACACGCACTCTCAGTTTTCCCAACCATAGCTAAATACAGTTCATCAAATTGCCAAACAGGCAAATGAAAGGGGAGAAAAGGTGCAGTACTGATACATAATCAGAGACGCAGGCCTATAAAATGCCTTACTTTCCATCTGGTTGTAATTTATAGCATTTGCAGGTAAAAAAAAAAAATAGTAACATGGGTATAAAGTCAGAAAGACCTGGTATAAAGATTGGGCATTTTTTATAATCTCTGTGAGTTTCAGTTTCCTATATTTAATAAGCAGATATTAACTGTACTTATTTCTTAATTTATTAGGAGGATTAAATGAGATAATGTATGTATAGTACTATGGGCTACATGTTAGAAAAGTTGAAAAAATGGTTTGTATGAATAGAGAGTCTATTAAACATTGTAATGGAGAAACATTCATACATCTAAATTTTTCAAAGTGGACATATTGTCACAAATTCAAAGATCAAAAGTAAAATTAACAGATTTTTCTTTCGATAATATCTTTTTCCTACATTCTTCTTTAATCTTCCAAAACAGACTCAGTGAAGCATAAGATCAAGTGCAAGCCCTAGTCTCTGAAATGTACAATTTTGTGATCAATGTTTTATTTTTTTTAAAAAAATCACTATACTGTGATTCTTACATATTATAAGTAATGCAAATTCATGGCTTCAAAAATTTAAATAGTTACTTCTTGTTTATCAATTATTTTTTCATATAATTTAAATTTTTCTTTTTTGTTATTTGTTTTTGCCTTTTGATCTTCTATTGAAGTCTCTGTTCATTACATTCAAATATTGTAAATATTTCATCAATTTGTTGTGTACTTACATTATTTATGTATTTTATTTTATGTATTTTTAAATTTTGTTATTTATTTTCATTTTATTTGAAATTCACAGAGTAAGAGAGAGAGAGAGATCCCTCATTTGTTAGTTCACTCCCCAAATGCCCACAATAGCTGAAGCTGGGCCTGGCCGATGCCAGGAGTTTGGAACTTAATAATGGTCCCCTGCATGAATGATAGGGTCCCAAACACTTGGCCCATCACCCTCTGCCTCCCAGAGTACATATCACCAGGAAGCTGGAATTAGAAGCAGAGCCATGACTCAAAGTCGGGCACTCTGATATGGTATGCAGGTGCCTCACAAAACATCTCAACTTCCCCACCAAATTCGGCCTATTTGTGTTACTTTTACCTGACATCAGTTTTATTTATTTTTATATACTTGAAAAGCAAAGAGACAGAGAGAGAGATATTTTCCATCTGCTGATTTGCTACCCAAATTCCCACAGTACCCAGGGTGCACCAGGCCAAAGCCAGGACCCAGGAACTCCATCCTGCTCTCCTCTGTGGTTGGCAGGGGTCCAAGTACTTGAGCCACCAAGTACTTGAGAAGGAAGCTGGATTGGAAGTGGAAACAAGATCCCACACACTCAGACATGGGATGCAGGCATTCCATGCAGTAGCTTGACCCTTTGCTCCAAAACACCTGCCCCTGACATTAGTTTTAAAGATTTACTAGGCAAAAATCTGTGAAAATTTCACTAAAAATATCTGTTTCCTCCCTTGTTTAAGAGTAAAGAAAAAATACTAAATTTTCTTCTAATAATAATGTATTTTATTTTTTGACATGTATAGCATAATTCCATTTTGAATTTATTTTTATATACATTGTAAGATTGGGATGTGCATTTTTTCCATATGTATAGAAAGTTATGCCAACACCATTATATTGAAGAACATCATTTCCATACAAAATTAAAAGACAATATCTGTCAAATATTGGATTCTAGTACATATCCTCAAATCTGTTTCTGGACTTCACTATGCCCTCGGACTTCACTATGGCTGGCTGGCTGGCTATCTATCTATCTATCTATCATCTATCTTCCCTTGTTCCTTTCTATTTTGATGGATTTTTTAAAAGACTTATTTATTTGAATGGCAGAGTGATGAGAGAGAGACAGAGAGACAGAGATAAATTCCATGTTCCCCAAATGGCTGCAATGGCCTAGGCTGGTCCAGGCCAAAGCTAGGAGCCAGAAACACCATCAGAGTCTCACACATGGGTGGCAAGTGCCTATATACTTGGACCACCTTCTATTGCTTTCACAGGTACTTTAGCAGGAACTGGATTGAGAGTGAGCAGCCAGGACTCAAACCTGCACTCATATGGGATGCCAGTGTCATGTGCCGCAGCTTAACCTACTGTGCCATAATGCAAGCCCCTATTCTGGTGGTTTTATAAGTTTTAATATTTGGCAAAATGAATCCCCATGAGGCACTCTTGTTTTCACACATTTCTTAAATATGCTTAGTTATTAGTTCTTCCATTTGAACTTAAACCATTTCATCTAGCTTCAATAAAACATTGAAAATCATGTGTGTGTGTGTGTGTGTGTGTCTGCACGTGATTCACTGGGATAAATTGAAATTTTTAGAATACTATTTTTATATAGGAACATGGGATGACTCTCCATTGAGGAGTTATTTTAAATCTTTCAAGAAAATGCTATATTTCAGGCATGGAAAGCCAAGACACTGGCAAAAAAAAAAAAAAAAGTTCTAAATAAAGGACCTTCATGGGTGAGACCCCAGTGGAAAGAAGTGGCCATCAAAGAAGGATGTACTTTTCTCTGAAGGACGGCGAGAACTTCCACTTTGCTTATGGCCTTGTCTAAATACTGATGGAGTTTGTGGATTCAAGAGGCTTCCATAGCCTAGGCAGCTCACTTCAAGAGCCTCGGGTGTTCACTGACGTCATACATAAGAGTGTTAATTGTTAAATTAACAGCAGGAGGCCGGCGCCGCTCACTAGGCTAATCCTCCACCTAGCGGCGCCGGCACCCCAGGTTCTAGTCCCGGTTGGGGCGCCGGATTCTGTCCCGGTTGCCCCTCTTCCAGGCCAGCTCTCTGCTGTGGCCAGGGAGTGCAGTGGAGGATGGCCCAGGTGCTTGGGCCCTGCACCCCATGGAAGACCAGGAAAAGCACCTGGCTCCTGGCTCCTGCCATCGGATCAGCGCGGTGCGCCGGCCGCAGTGCGCCGGCCGCGGCGGCCATTGGAGGGTGAACCAATGGCAAAGGAAGACCTTTCTCTCTGTCTCTCTCACTGTCCACTCTGCCTGTAAAAAAAAAAAAAAAAATTAACAGCAGGAGTCACTGTGCACTAGCTTGCCATGCAGGACCTCTGTCCTCAAAGAGTTGTATCATGAGACTTAACAGTAAAACTTGTTCTCAAAAATCACTTCCTTTTAGTGTATTAAGTGGAGGACATTCCTATGTCTCATAAGTTATAGTTATGACTAAGAGCTTGCAAAAGATGTATCACTCTTGGGTTCTTTTTTAAAGACAACTAAGTTTCTAAAAGGAAAAAAGGGGAAGGAAGGAAGAGAAAAGAAGAAGGGGTAAAAAAAAGTGAAATCATCTTCATAAACAGCCCTTGTCTGGACTGTTGAGGAACTGTTTTTTGTTGTTGTTGTTGCTGTTGTTGTTTTTTTCTTTCTTTCTTTTTCTCTTTCTTTCTCATACTACGCATTGAAATTTTTACCTAGAATAGAGTTTGTCCTCTGTATATAAAGTTAAATGAAAATAGATCTTAGTGAAAAATAGAATGGGGAAAAGGAGAAGGAAGAGGAGGTGGGGTGGGAGTGTGGGTGAGAGGGCGGATATGGTGGGAAGAATTACTAGGTTCCTAATGTATTTATGAAATGCATGCAAATAAATAAATAATAAAAAAGAAAATGCTATAACTACCTTCATGTAAATCCTCTATTTTCTTTACAATGCTTAAATTCAGTCACTTTTTAAAATTTATTATGGATATGATATGTTTTCCATTTGGTTTTCTAGTTGTTTATTTGTAAGTGTAAAGAAAAGCTATTTAGGGGCAGACATTGTGGTATAGCAGGTTAAGCTGCTGCCTACAGCGTTAGCATCACATATAGGTGTGAGTTAGATTCCAGGCTGCTCCACTTCTGATCCAGCTCCCTGCTAATGTACCTCAGAAAGCAGTGGAGGATGGCCCAAGTGCTTGGGCCCCTGCACCTAAGTGGGAGATCCGAAAGAAGGTCACAGATCCTGGCTTTAGTCTGGCCCAGCTCTGGCCATTGCAGCCATTTGGGGAATTAATCAGCGGATGGAAGATCTTTCTCTTTCTCTCCCTCTCTCTTTGTAATCCTGCCTATCAAATAAAATAAGTAAATCTTTATAAAAAATAAGACAAATAAAATAAAAAGCTATTAATTTTTCTATAATTATAGTTTTATTTATTTACCTTACTAAGTTATGTGAATGCCAATTGTTGACAGTCTTTGTGACTTTCTAGAAGTACAATTGTGTGAATTGATTGGATATGTCTCTTTATTTCCAGAATTTATACTGTTTACTCATTGTCCTTGTACATTAAGCTGATCTCCTAAATTTTTTCTATAGATTACCATCAGCATCCCTGACTTGATCTTGACTCTAATGGGAATTTCTACAGTGTGTGATAAGTAATTCTATCATGGTAATGGGTTTCTAGTTCAAGCTTTCTCTGAAGATTTCCTAGAAATCCTGATTGAATAACTTTTATGCATCTGCTGATATAAGTATATGCTCTTAATCCTTCAATTTTGAGGGTTGATGACTTATGTTGATAAATTTCTTAATGGTGAATTATCTTTATATTCTTAGAATAAATTCTACTCACTTATGGGGTATTATTCCCCACACCTGATTTAGTTTGTTAGTATTTCATTAAAATCTGACATTAAGTAAGTAGCATTAGTCTGTAGTACATTACAAACACTAGGTTCCAGGCCATACCACAAATCAAATAAATCAGAAACTTTCAAGTGGGGCTTAGGCATGAGCATTTTACAAAAACTCCTCAGGCAATTGTGTTGCATTTCCAGGATTGAGAACAGCTGATCTGTTTTTCTTTTTTGTGTTTATCAGTTTTGATGATATGATTATGTTAGATGCATAAAATGAATTCAGGAAATTTTATCTTTTTGCAATAACACAGGAATTATTTATAAAATTGAGAAACATCTATGTTTGTAAAATAACATAGGAATTCTTTGTAAAAACCATCTGGATCTGTTGCCTTTTGAATATATATTCAAATGCACCAATTAACATATGAAAAGCTGTTCAACTTTACTCATTCAAGAAATGCAAATCAAAACAATGATATACCATCCTCACCAGGCACTTTGTTTAGAAATATTTTTAGGATTAGTAACTTTCAGCATTGCCAAAGTGTAGAGAAACAGGCACCCATACATTGTTGTGGGATAAAGAATTGATAAACATTGTAGAAAATGCTCCTGCCAAATCCATTTTTAAAGGTTATATGTACAATCTTTGATCCAGCAATCCCACTGTGGACTAGCCTAAATTTCATGCATAGTGAGTCCATCACTAGGGGAGGATAATATAAATTGTCGATACTGTAGAATATCATGCAGCTATAAAATGAAAAAAGTTAAAATTATTTGTAGTTGTCAGTAAGGTAGAACAGTAAAAAGAACAATTTGCAAAGTATTGTGAATAGGAAAACCCATTTTCCAAAACAAGGAAATGAGAATTTCCATGTATGAATGTATCTGTTTGAATGAACATAGTACATATGTGGGATTATATACATCAAATTCCTGTTTTAAAGGATTTATTCATTTATTTATTTGGAAGTCTGGGCTACAGATAGGGAGAGAGGGAGACAGAGAGACAGAGAGACAAAGAGACAGAAAGAGATCTTTCATTGGCTGATTCACTCCCCAGATGGCAATAGTGGCCATGGATGGGCCAGGCCGAAGCCAGGAGCCAGGAGTTCTCTGGGTCTCCCACATGGGTGCAGGGGCCCAAGCACCTGGGCTATATATTTTACTGCTTTTTCCAGGCCATTAGCAGGGAGCTGGATTGGAAGTGGGGCAACCAGGACTTCATCTGATGCCCATGGCAGCTTAACCTACTATGCCACAGCACCAGTCCCAAACATACACCAAATTCTTTTTTTTTTTTTTTTTTTTTTTTTTTGACAGGCAGAGTGGACAGTGAGAGAGAGAGAGACAGAAAGGACTTCCTTTTGCCGTTGGTTCACCCTCCAATGGCCGCCGCAGCCGGCACGCTGCGGCCGGCGCACCGTGCTGATCCGAAGCCAGGAGCCAGGTGCTTCTCCTGGTCTCCCATGTCTCCCATGCGGGTGCAGGGCCCAAGGACTTGGGCCATCCTCCACTGCCTTCCCGGGCCATAGCAGAGAGCTGGCCTGGAAGAGGGGCAACCGCGACAGAATCCGGCGCCCCGACCGGAACTAGAACCCGGTGTGCTGGCGCTGCAAGGCGGAGGATTAGCCTATTGAGCCACGGTGCCGGCCTACACCAAATTCTTAATATTGGGTACCCAGGGGGCCGGCACCACAGCTCACTTGGTTAATCCTCCACCTGTGGCACCGGCATCCCATATGGACGCCAGGTTCTAGTCCCAGTTGCTCCTCTTCCAGTCCAGCTCTCTGCTGTGGCCGGGGAAGGCAGTGGAGGATGGCCCAAGTGCTTGGGCCCCTTCACCCGCATGGGAGACCAGGAGTAAGCACCTGGCTCCTGGCTTCGGATTAGCACAGTGTGCCGGGTGTAGCGGTCATTTGGGGAGTAAACCAACAGAAGAAAGACCTTTCTCTCTGTCTCTGTCTCTCTCTCTCACTCTCTATAACTCTACCTGTCAAATAAATAAATAATAAAAAAATTGGGTACCCAGAATGGGAACTGGGTAAGAATTGGAGGGGGAAGGATGAAAGCTTTTTTCTTATATACTTCCATACAGACATGTATTATTTTTGTAGTTCTAATCTAATAAAGAAATTAAGGATAGAATGAAGGAATAAATAAAAATAAATTCTGATGCAAAGAGTAGAAAATTCGAAGTAAAAAATCCACTTGCTCACACAAATCACTTTTCTTTCTCCCTAATTCCTGGCAATAGTTTCCTGGATAATCTTCAAAAAACATTTTTGCACATGACCAGAAATTTATATCGTTGATGGTGAATGAAGGCAAGTTATGTGACACAATGTAAAATATTAAAAAGGCATTATGGAGGAAGCTAAGTGTCAGTGAGAGGAGTCATGAGGCTCCTCTTAAATGAGCTCTGTTGGAAATGCCTTAGCTGTGGACAGGAAATGGACCATGCTCACTGTTGCTTCCCTTTTTGGCTGGTGAGCATGAAAATATATTTACTAAGATGGAACAAATATTGGATGTATCAACATTGAAAGCTATTGATGCCAGTTATTCAGAGAAATGCTGCAAAACCCCAGTTGTTCCACATTTAGAGAGCTCAGAAGCCCATGGGGAGGTACAGAGTTTCCTGTGAGGGTGAAGAAGCTATAGTTCAGTGGGAATTTTTTGTGACGCTGCCCTTGTAGTTTGAGTGAAGGTGGTTCCAGATAACCCAGCAACCCAAAAAGAGATCCCTGGAACATTATCAGACAACTCATTACCCAAATGGCAACACATTGTTGAGTTGCTTTTTAAGTTAGTAATGTATATTTGATATCATCCCATATCTGTATAAGCAGATCTGATCAATGTTTTTACTTCTGCCTCATATCAGTATGCTATAATTTATTTAATGAATTCCTTATCAATAGACATTTAAGAATTTTAGTTTACAATTACTACAGACAGTGCTGCAACAAATATATCTGTGGGTATATTATGGCACATTATTATTAAGTTTAACATTTAAATTATTTTAAAGGTATTTTATTTCTAGGTATTTTTAAAGGTATATTATTCCTATTTATTTGGGAGACAAAGAGAGCTCCCATCCACTGGTTTACTCCTCAAATGTCTTGAAATGGCCAGTTAGGAGCGCCAAAACCAGGAGCCAGGAACTCAATCTTTGTCTCCCACATGGGTGGCATGATTCCAATTATTTGATCCATTTGTCTACTGCCTCTCAGAGTCTACATTTGCAGGAAGCTGGAGTCAGGAACTAGAGACAGGTGTTGAACCCTAGCAATCCAATGTGAGATGTGGGCATCTTGACATGGGCATCTTAACCTGCATCTCAGCTGCTAGGCCAAATGCCCACCACCAGTTAGGTTCTTAATAATGGAATTGAGAGATTAAAGCGTTTTGAAATTTGATAGATATTGCAACATTTCCTTCAAAAAATGCTGCTCCAATTTTTACTACTGTCAGTGGTACACAGAGGATTTGCTTTCTGTACCTCTCTAATAATAGATGTCATCATGTCTCCAAATTATAACTTTTAGGAATGTTTTGAAATCTGATAAATGAAACATGAATTTTTACTGTTGTTTTACTTTGTATTTCTTTAATTATGAACAGAGTCAAGCCTCAGCCTGTCAGGGTTCAGAATATGATACCCCAAAATATGATATTTTGGCTCACTGAGTGCTTTGAACTGAAGAAGATGATAAGGGCCTCAGAATAAACACTCTCAGATATTCTTCTATCCGTCTATGTTCCACCTGTATGTTTCTCCATCTATCCCCCAACACATAAATCAGAAGTAGTGCTCTCCATGGCATGTCACAGAAACTAAAATCTCTCTCCCAGAAAACAAGTCATAAAGCATAGAATGGTCATTCTCTCTTGTATTCCTTCTCCCCCAAAGACCTCATTCCAGAGGGGTCCTGTCCCATATGTGGGAGGAAGGGATGTGCAGGAGTGAAGAGAAATTTTTCTTCCACCCCTCTGGAGGCTCACTGGGATAAAGTGACAAGAATAGATTAACCAGAGAAAAGTCACAAAAATTTATTATGTGCATGGAGGCAATCACGTAGAATAATTTCCCAGCAGCCCAACATGACTTGGAAGCTTATGTCCTCCTTTTCTATAAGGGAGGAGGAGAATGGAGAATGGAAACAATTTTTGAGGGGGCCTAAGTGATTATTTGGGAAAAATACGGCCCTGGAGACAGAATTTAGCCTGTAAAATGATTCTCTTTGGATTTTGAATGAGCCCCAGAGACAGACATTATCTTGTAATGGAAGTGTGTCTGTTGCATTCCTCAGCCTTCTTGTCTGAGATAGAAAATGAGGTTTCAGGGTGCAGATGCAAGGCGGCTGTGTTCCCTTCTGCTGTCTAGTCTTCATGCAGAAAAGGGAGCTTCCAGAGAAAGCCTCTTTCTCAGCTTGGCAGGAGAGAAGCAGTGTAAGCGTGGAGAGAACTTGATTCTGGCCCTGATTTTGAGGCCATTTAATTTCTTTTAGATAAATTGCTCAGCATGCCAAAAAAGTCATATGTTAGGAATATTGTTCTGTGAGCACCCCAAAAATGCTACATATAGAGGCCAAGAAAAATCTGGACAGGGGTTGCTCCACCCTCAGTCTACAACCATTACCTCATACCCTTTTGTCCAACCATATTTCTTTGTAGCTTTTCCATTCATCAATGAACCAAAGTATAAAAATAGACAGTTTTCCCTGGATATTTTGATTTTCATTTCTGAAGCCTTTTTTTAAAAGATTTATTTTATTTTATTTGAAAGACAGAGTTAAAGAGAGAGAGGGAGGGAGACAGAGAGAGAGAGAGAGAGAGAGAGGGAGAGAGACAAAGAGAGAGAGAGAGAGAGAGGGAGAGAGAGAGATAGCTTCCATCTGCTGGTTCATTTCCCAAACGGCCACAATGGCTGGAGCTGGGCCAGACTGAAGCCAGGAGCTCGAAGCTTCTTCTGGGTCTCCCACGTGGATGCAGGGTCTCAAGCACTTGGGCCAGCTTCCATTGCTTTCCCAGGTTCACTAGTAGGGAGCTGGATGGGAAGTGGAGCAACTGGGGCTTCAACCGGCGTCCATATGGGATGCTGGCACTGCAGGCTGTGGCTTAACCCATTACACCACTGCGCTGGCCTTCATTTCTGAAGGCTAAAACTTTGATTAAATCAGCTTATTATGTTTTTCACTTGTTAGCCTGTATTTTGTTATAGGAGTGTCAGCAGTGATCCCTATGATGGGTGAGCAAAGGTATCACACTTTTCCCACCCTACACTTCCATATGTCTCTGCTAAATTTATATTTCCTTTTCTGTGAGAAGTTTATTTATATCCTTTGCAAATTTGGTATTGTGTTGCTATCTTTTTGCCTATGAGTATATAGATATATGTTATAAATTGAAAAATAACCCTCTATCATATACATTGTAATTATTTTCCCAGTTTATCTTTAATTATTGTTCATTGTTTTTACTATTGGATATTTTAATTTTTAAATACTTTTTATTTCCATGTATTCAAATGTATGCATTTGGGGTTTTATGTCCTAATTATGAAGGTCTACCAAACTTCAAGGGCATGGAAAAAAATTGCCTTTTTTTTTAGTACTTTCATTATTTACATTTAAGTATTTAATTCATCTGCAATGTGTTTTGACGGAAGCAAAAAGGTAAGAATCTATGTGTTTTTCTATCTTTCGTCTCAAAGCCTTTTATCTTGTCTCTATTGTTGAGAAATGGAAGCTTTAATATATGAATTTCCATGTAATATTTTTCTCTATTTGCAGATTCCTTAAGTAATCCATTCACTTCTTGCTTATTTTTTCTCCTTCTCTAGAACTCAATACATTAATTATTATAGCTTTAAAACATATATTAGTATGTATTAGAAATTCCACTTAACTTATATAATGTCTAACCATATCTACTGTGAGAATTCGATTTCTCAAAAGTTTAATGCACTGAAACATTTTAATTATTTGGTTTACATTATGTCAAATAGTTTGTTTACTTTTTTTTACTTTAACCAATTGTTCTGTCTGATATTTATTATACATGATTAACATCTTCAAGTATATTGATCTTTTATACATCTAGCATATAAAAATTAGCCCCTTTGAAGATCAACAATGATTTCATTTTATTCTGCTTTACTTGTGAAAAACCATTTGAATAAGTTGCAGGCTTATTTATTTTGATTTGCAAAACCAAAGAATAAAGACCTAATATTTCCTTTCTATCAATCACTGTAAAGCTATTCTGAATTCCAATTGTTAGTTGTCCTGGAAGGAAAATTAATCTCTATTATGTGTATGCCTACATATATGAGTATATGATACTATAATCTAGTTAAATGCAACAATGCTATTTTTTAAAATACTTTCATTCATTCAAGAATAGACCACATTGAATCATTCATAAAAAGCACTGGTACTAATGATTTCCTTTTCATATATCACAAACAGATTTTAGTTTTATACAGCATTCTTTATTTTAGTTTTTAAAGTGGGGTCACTAACTCTTACCTGTTACGCTTATTTGGAAAAAATGACTTCCATTACTTAGCAAGTCTTAATTTCACACCCACTGATATCAAGGTGAAACTAAGCCACTATTCTTAATACTTTTGATGTAGACTTTATCAGGGCACAGTCTCCCTGTCTCAGTTTATAGTTCATCTTCCTTTACTTTGATGATTCTAAGTCAACTCCTTACTAAAGATTAACTCATGAAATTAAAAGAGTGGTATAAAGGTCAGGCTGGCCCAACAGGATTTCAGAATTCAATTATCACCTCGATAGTTAACATCCCAATGCTACACTCTATTTTGAGATGCTTCGCAGGAACTACAGGCCCTGGTCAAACAATGCAATAATGAATCTACGTATAGACCCACTTTGCCATCACAGTAATTTCAGAAGAAAACACTGGTGGTTGTATCACTGATTAAGGAAAGGAAGTCCATGAGCACTATGGACCAACCAACAACCTGCAAATGACCTAATCACGTACTGTTCAATTCCAACTTTAAAGCGTACTACCTTCAATTTTGAACAGAGTGCTAGCTGCTGGCCTTCTAGCTCTGTGCATTGCAAAATAAACTACTTTCTTTACACCATCCTGGCTTGCTGTATGTTAAAGGAATGGACCCTGGTTTGGGGGGTTCTTTAACAAAGGTAGAGTATAATCTTCTTGATATAATCTTTTTACATTGAATAATTATCCATGCAACAAATCTAAAACATTCCCAAGGCAATCCAGGCTCTAATCAGCATATATAAGGGATTATTTTATGAAGGCACTACAAGCAAAAATAAATAAGGACCAACTTAGCAATTCAAACTTTATTGTGTAAGTAACCTAGATTATAGCTATTCTTAATCAAATTAGGCAATTAGAGTACTTCTTATTCAAAGTGAAGAGCACATCATCAAATGATTTTATGTACCCTTAAAATTACTTTCCCATGAATTTGCACTTAATGAAGTCTGTATTTAATGAGCAATATTACTAGACATGGTGTTTCCTTTCTTGCTTCTTTCCATCCTTTCATCAAATCTTCTAATTCATAGATGTTCATTATTAATAAGTCATATTAAAATGCCATACTAGTCATATGCACACGGGAGAACTCAGAACAGTTCCTCTCATTTTGGGTGCTATATCCAGATGGAACTAAAATCTGCTTTAAGCTAGGGATCTTTTTCATACCTATCATTTACAAACCCTTCTCTGGTCCCCAAGTCAGCTGTCTTTAGATCCCACAGCCACAGTTTAGTGTCATATCCATTATACTCTACTGACTTAAAATATCAATAATTAAGAACTGATTTGGGCCAGCACTGTGATGTAGCAGGTAAGGTTGCCACCTGCAGTGCCGGCATCCCATATGGGCACCGGTTGAGTCCTGGCTGCTCCACTTCTGATCCAGCTCTCTGCTATGGCCTGGGAAAGCAGTAGAAGATGGCCCAAGTCCTTGGGCCCCTGCACCTATGTGGGAGACCTGGAAGAATTTCTTGGCTCCTGCCTTCGGATCTGCACAGTTTCAGTTGTTGTGGCCAGTTGGGGAGTGAACCAGTGGATGGAAGATCTCTCTCTCTCTCTCTCTCTCTCTCTCTCTGCCTCTCCTTCTATCTCTGTGTAAATCTGACTTTCAAATAAATAAATAATTCTTTAAGAAAAAAAAAAACCTACAGGTTTTGACCTGGGGGGTCACTGCAGCCTCAGCATTTAAAACAAAACAAAACAAACAAATAAACATCAACAAAAAAGAACTAGTAACCAATTTTTTCAATTATCTTTTGGTTGGATTATTTATCAGTATATGCTAAGTTATTGCACAAGTACTTATTTTTACTCCATTTGAGCACTAATAGTTTATACTTTATAACAACACATATATCTGAAAGAAAGTATCTTTGGGCAGAAGAAACCTAAACCCTGCTTGTTGGAAGTAGCATAGCAGTTTTTCATTAAACTCTAAGATCTTAAAAAGCGGAGAAAAGATTAGTATTTACACAATTCTTCCCATCTACCACTGGGATGACTGGGGTCACATTGATTCTCTCATAATCAAAGCACAAGAGGATGGGGCTCTGATCTTTGAGTAAAGGAGCATACCTATTTGACACTAAAGGGGTCAGGCTTGCTGCATTTTTGAAAGAACTACCTGAGTAATTTGGTACCAAGTAAATTCAAAAGGATAGAATCACACAGGACTACTAGAGCTTCTAAAAGTGTTATATAGCCTTACTGTGCATAAGTGTCCTCTTTTAATAGCAATATAAAGACCTTACATCATAGAACTGTTATGAGAAATAAATGAGATATATGTGAGGACTTCAAATAGTTCATGGAAAATGGAATTAAAATAATTGATTTCCGTGCAAAAAATGCTGAAATCCATACTTTTTTTCATAAGATGCATTTTTCATGAAATTTTTGAAGACCCACTTAATGGATTTTTTAAAGATTTTTTTATTTGGAAGACAGAGTTACAGAGAGGCAGAGAGAAAGAAAGAGAGAGAGAGAGAGAGAGAGAGAGACTTCCATCTGCTGTTTCACTACCCAGATGGCCACAATCCCAGAGCTGTGCCAATCTGAAGCCAGGATCCAGGAGCCAGGATCTTCCTCTGTGTCTCTCACATGGGTGCAGGGGCCCAAGGACCTGAGCCATCTTCTACTGCTTTCCCAGACCATAGCAGAGAGCTGGATCGGAAGTGGAGCAGCCAGGAGTTTTACTGGCGCCCATATGGAATGTCGGCACTGCAGGAGGCAGCTTCACCTGCTATGCCACAGAGCTGGCCCCTAATGGATTTTTAAATATTTGTTGTATCCAAAAAAACTTTTTTTAAGATTTATTTATTTTATTTGAAAGTCAGAATTACAGAGAGGCAGAGTCAGACAGAGAGAAAGAAAGAGAGAGAGAGAGTGAGAAAGTCTTGCATTTGCTGGTTCACTCCCCAAATGGTGTGGCCGGAGCTGAGCCGGTATGAAGCAAGGAGCCAGGAGCTTCTTCCGGGTCTCCCATACAGGTGCAGGGGCCCAAGGACTTGAGCCATGTTCTGCTACTTTCCCAGGCCATAGCAGAGAGCTGGATCAGAAGTAGAGCAGGTGGTACTGAAACTGGCACCCATATGGGATGCCCGCACTGCAGGCGGCAGCTTTACCCACTATGCCACAGTGCCCCCCCCAAAGAAACTTTTAATTCTATGTCCTATGAACTTTTGAAGTACCCCCATAAGAGGTGTTTAATATAATCCCTAGTATAATTAAATACTCAATAAATATTGCCAAACATCATAGTTATTGTGCTGCATTGGAATTCCCTGGAGAGCTTGTTAATATGGAGAAATCTAAGCACTGCCGTGGACCTACTGGATAAGAACCTTTGAGGTAGAAGCAAGAAATCTACAATTTTGTTAAGTATCCCAGGGGATTCTAATGCACATAACCCCAGAAATTCAATCTTTGTAAACACTAGACTAGTCACTGCAAAGAACAGTTTTAGTCACAAACTATACCTGTACACACATATAGTAGATTAAGTAATGATATGTAGACCCCAAGTTCAATCCAATCAATTATTTTTCCAGGGTTCATTGAGCATCAACTTTTAGTCAAACAAGGATAAAGAGAAATGTGATGGAAGCAGCGTGTATAGAGCCACTCTATCTTGCTCTGCATTGTGTTACTCACGCAGTGCCTAGCATATGAAACGCAGGGCCTAGCATATGAAACCGAAACCCTCTAATGTAAAAGCAGGACCTAGCCTCTTGTCTGTCTCCCTTAGCCCAAGGCGCCCTTTCTTGTTCTTTATCAAAAGGAGTTCACTGACTTAAAGGAATGATCCAACTGGCCTTACAAGGTTCTAATAACCTGACTTAAGGAGTCATTTGCTTCTCTAACAGATAAGAACATTGATGGCTAGTGTTGTCCTGGGGTGATTTGAATAAGGGAATTCCAGGTCTGGGCAGAATATAATTGCCATCTTCATGTAACCCCCAGATAACTGGAGCCCACCTGGACATCATATATTCCCTAAAAAGCTCGGATCACTGACCAGTCAAAGGAAGATCACAAGCTCCACTGACTAGCCAGGAACCTGGACATGAGCTGATCACCCACCTTTCAGCCCCAATTTCAATCTGTAAGAATCTCTACCCCTAGCCCTTTGGGGAGCCCGGTAATGATGTAATAGCTGCCAGGCTCCTTGCTGGGCACTTTGCAATAAATACCTACTTCCTTCTACCACCCTGATGTCAGTGATCCAGTTTGGGTGTTCTACAGCAATGCCTCCAACCAGTTTGGGGTGTTGTTTGGCGACACATACAGGAATTGATAATGTTTTGGAAAGTTTATAGCCTAGTAATAAGGATATACTGATAGTGATTATCACTAGCAGAAATATCTTCTCTAAAAAAATGCAGGATTGTGTGTAGACATGTAATCAAAATAGTACTACCTGGAAGGCAAGAAATGCCATATTAAAACTTCAAATTCTTTAGAATAATAAAGAAGTAATAACAAAATCATTGCTGTGAAATTTAAACATGCGGTTAAATACAAAGCATGGCAGTTTCTCAGGGCTGATACTATTAGAGGACAGTGGTGAACACTATGGAAAGATACTCTCATAAAGAAAGACATTTATAGATTCCCTATCATATCAACTTACATATGTTGAAACATGTGACAATTTTGGACTCAGTGAAATATTCTTGGAGATTTCCCTCAGTGCAACATATCTAAAGGCCTGGACAGAAATCCATATAATAATATGGAAACTATATCATCCTCTTCTTCAAAGGATGAGCAGAATGAGATAGAAGCCTGAGGAAAACGGAATGGTGCAGAATACAAGCCATCCATATAAAGTTTTAATTCCAAAGTAAAGTTCTTTTCAGACAACTACAGCAATTCTTTCTTAAGATACAGAAGTTATAATTAGTTGTTATAGTCTTCCCTCTCTGTTTCTCTGCATCCTTCCACAAGAAAAACCTATAGCTACTCTACAACTGACTTGATATTTCCTGTTCAGACTATAAAAGTTTCTATCCCTTGCTCCAGAATTTTATTTTCAACAACTCCCAATCACAGTATCAGAATCACATTAATTATCGAAACTACAGCTGTAAACCAAGAAATTTTTAGTCGATGTAAATAATATGAGATGGCATTTAATACCCTAGAAACTCTCCATTTCATAACTGATTTGCCACTACTTCATGCTCTCAGTCTCTAAGCCTGAAGTATGCAGGGTGTTTCTCTCCCCTCCTAACTTCATTCTCATACATCCTTGAATTGGCTTATCAGCCTGACTTTGATCTAATGTATTCCAGATCAACTTTTAAGCTTTTTGACAGTTCAAAATGCTTGGTTAAGAGCAATGGCTTTACTGTTGAGTAGATTTACTTTATGTATCTCCCTCATACCAATTATTAGTTATGGGATTTGGGCAAATTATTTAATCTCTCCAATCTGATTCTATCATTTGTAGGACAATTTTAGACATTAAGACAGAGTGCAAATAAGCGAAACAATATGTCTAAGACTTAGGAAAATATCTCGATAAGTAGTAGATTTTGTTGTCTCAGTACTCATTCTGATTTTATCCCCAGCTTATTTCTTGACACTCAGAAACTCCAAAACCATGATAATTGGCTTTGATCTTTCCCATTCTGAACTCCTCCTTGATTCTGGTATCTTCTGACAGTGACATGATAAGTAAGATCCTTCTAGCACATTGGATGGTAATGAAGTATGGTTGCTCTGAAACACATTTAACTCCTGGTAACGTTACTCAGTTAATTCAAAATATATAGCTAATTTATCCAATTAATACAAAATATCTAACAAATTGCTAGAAAGAACTTCAGAAACTACTGCACTCTGGTACATTAAGCTTTGTTTAAAATTTTATCTAAAACTCTGTCCTACCAACAGCACACAATTTACTCGGTAACAGGAGTCTAGATCCATTTATTAGTTCTATTATTAGTGCAGTTATTTGGAACTGCTGTTCTTGCTAACTCTCTAGCAAGATAGCTACATAAACTCAGGGATACTTTCAGAGCTCCGTGGATCAAGTGACCTTCCCAAAAGATGACAATTCAAGAATCAGAGTAGTTTTCACGTCATTTGGTACAGTAAGTTCTCTGGAACTCCAAGGCTCTGAACACAAAGTTCACAATTCTGTTATGTGCTTGTAGAATTCCCCTTCTGCAAGTGTCTTCTTGAGATAAGACTGGCATCGAAAGCATTTCTAAAATGAGGCAGAGAGTCCTTCCACTAAACTCTGAGTCCCTGCAGACAGGAAGTACGTCTCCTTTTCTTTTTGTCCTCGGGCTTTAGCATGCTTAGTAAATATTTAATTCTCTGATTTTATTTATTATATTCAGCTCAACTTGCAGATGAAATTCTCATCAGAAAGTGACAGTAGTGCTGAGAAGTCATCTTCCTAGCAGTCTGTGTTGCAAAGGTTTCTGTGAACAATTAAAAGCTCTGCTTGTGGCAGTCTGCTCATACATAATATCAAAACTTATTATAATTAGATATTTAAAAATCACACATCTAATAAATCCAACAGAAAAACCTAATGTGCACTAGAATCAAGACTTAGTACTTGCCGAAGAGAAAACTTAAATAGCTTAATTAATCTGCATTCTCTTGATTAAAAATAAAGGTAGGAGTCTAGGCAATTAATATAAACATAGAAACTAATTTTACATCTGAAATAAAATATAATTGAAAATTATAAAGGTAAACTCAGAAAATAATTTAGTAATTCCTTTTTAATGTCTATATCTATAAGGATATTGGTACAGTCACAAAATTTTAGAGATTTAATGCTTTGATTTGATAAATCTGTCACTTTTTCATCTCTGTCCCTTGTAGGCACTGGCATTACATACAAGTTGGTTGAATGAAGGAATAGATGAATACATGTTTAATGAAAGGAATCTAACACTGACATTTTACATAGAGAAATGAGAGTTCCAAGAATGTTAAATCACTAAGCCAAGATCGTTCAGCTAGTTAGTTGGAAATTCAAGAATAGATGTTAAGTTTCCTTCTTTTAAAGTATCATTCTGGGGCCGGCACTGTGGCTCCTTGCTAATGTGCCTGGGAAAGCAGTGGAAGATGGCACAGGAGCTTCCTCTGGGTCTCCCATGCGGGTGCAGGGCCCAAGCACTTGGGCCATCCTCTACTGCTTTCCCAGGCCACAGCAGAGAGCTGGATTAGAAGTGGAACAGCCAGGAGTGGTACTGGCATATGGGATGCCGGCACTGCAGGTGGTGGCTTTACCCGCTATGCCACAGTGCTGCTCTACTTTAGCTATTAGGTTTGTGATGCTAGGGACTTATGAATAGGGAGAGTGAAAAGAAACACACTATATTAACCCCTGTCTGTATTTTCCTTTGCCATGCTACTGCTTTTACTACTCTTTTCAGGTAAAATTATTAAACAGTGAAGTTGGAAAGAGCTTACTCCTTCAAAAAATCTTCACTGAGCATCCACACTGTGTCAGACACCATTCTAGATCCTGAAGATACATCAGAGAAGAAAAGAAACAGAATTTTGGTCCCCATGGAATTTACATTTCAGTGACCTTAGTGATAAAAAATCTCCCAATTATTTTACAAAAAATGAAACTGAACCCAAGACAAGTATAGTGATTTACCTACTTATACAGTGAGCTTGCAAGAGAGCTGAACACACAATTCAGGTCTCCCCTTGTACTTCTCTTCCTACTAGGTTATGCTACCTCACAACTTTGAAGCAAATTAAAATGGGGGAAGGTGCTTGGCCTGTTAAGATGCCACTTGTGATGTGTCAACCTATATCAGAAAGCCTGGGTTCAAGTTCAACCCCAGGCTCTGCTACCAACTCTAGTTTCCTGCTGAAGTGTTCCCTGAGAGGCAACAAGTGATGGCTCAAGTAGTTGGGTCCCTGTCATCCATGTGGGAGATCTGGATTACGTTCCCTACTCTGGGCTTCAGCTCGACCCAGTCCTGGCTGTTGGGAGCATTTGGGGAGTAAATCAAGGATATATTCTCTCTCTCTCTCTCTCTCTCTCTCTCTCTCTCTCTCTTTCTCTCCATCCCTCTCAAAATAAATATTTTTAAAAGAAGAAAATTAAAATGGAAAATCAGACTTCTCTCCCTCTCTCTCCCTCCTTCTCTCCTCAATTCCACTCTCTCATCATCATCCCACACCACTATGTGTCAGTATTATTCTGTCGACTAATTGTCAAGGTACTGAATTACTTTATAGCAATAATAGAAAAAACACAATTAGAGCACTCAAGCTACTTTTAACACTGTGTCATTGCATTACTTTAAAGCTGGAGTAACATGAAGCATAAGTATGAAATGTGAGACTAAAGGAAGGAAAGAAGAGAGTTGAGAGGCAGGAAAGGAGGAAATCCAAGCAAGTAACACCTAAAGAATGTTCAAAGACTGCAAATCAGGTTTCAAATACTGCCAAAATGTTGATCAGTATAGTTTCAAGAGGAAAATTACAGTCAGATGTGAATTTCTTAGATCTAACTTGAGAATGAGACATAGCTGAAATTGTAGAGTCACTATGAAAAAAATATCTTTTACTACTTAGATGCTTATAACCTTACAAACTTTATTTCAGTGATTTTATTGTGTTTTTCAGCTAAAATATTTAGAGAAGCAGAAAGTGATTAATACACATATATGAACTTTCCTTAGAATCTCAATTTATTTTGTAGCTGTAGCCATGTAACATACACATACACATCCTAAATGACAAAATTGGAAACCCACTCTTTGAACTGAAATCTGTTGATCATTGCTTTCATTTGGTTGCATTTCTTATGTTTGAAAATATTGGTGCTCTGACGTTGGGAAATGAAATGAATTATATCAAGAAAAGGGAAAATTGTACAACATTCAAAATGCCTTTTGAAATGTGAGAAAAGCTTTTCAATTTCATCTGAGATCACAGCATTGAACAAAATCCAACTATCCTGATGTTATTAAAAACAATTAAACCAAATGGGCATTCAGAATAATGTACACTACAAAGAAAAAGTCAGTAAACTCAATTCAACAATTTGTTTTTTCTTTGTTTTGTTTTTATCACTATATCTATTCAAGTCATTTTTTTAGCAAGTGTGAATGGTTACTGACTATTTTTACAAGTTTGCTGAAACTTTTAAACGGTATTGTAAGAATAAGCAATCAAATTATAACAGTGCATAAGATTCTGTAAAATAGTGTACTCACCTTAATGTTTTAATTATCTAAAAAGAATCAGAGGAGAGGTGGCTTAGCAGTTAAGATGCTGGTTAAGACACTCATATTTCACATTAGAGACCCTAGGTTTGATTCCTGGCTCCAGCTCTTGAATCCAGCTTCTTACTAATGCAGATTCTTGGAGAGAACTGTGATGGTTCTAATAATTAGGTTCTACCACTCAGTCGGGAGAACTGGATTGAATCCTGGCTCCCAGCCTTGGTCATGCCCAGCCCAGATGTTTCAGGTATATCGTGGGTGTTTCTCCCTCTCTCTCGCTCTTTCTCTGTCACTCTGCCTTTGAAATATGTGAAAATAAACATTTCTTCAAAATATGAGTTTATTTTGGTGCAAAATTTTTTTTAGACAAAATTTTATTAATTTTATTCACACTCTAATTACACACATCCAAACTCAAGCTGAGGTCAGGGAAGGCTTTCTCATTAAACCAACGAGTAGGAAATAGTCACGTGTGGAATGAGAGAACAATTTTTAAAAAGTCTTGGAGATAACAAGCAATAGGGTGCATGAAGAATCCAGCAGTAAATTAAGGAAAGCTGAATGCAAAAGTGTGGAAAACGAACCAAACTTATGGATCACATAGCAGATGAGGTCTTTGTCGCTCATTTCAGCTTCCTATATGGATACATGTTGCCTGAAACAATACATAAACCTTCCAATTTTAACTTACTCTTGGTCTGGGCCAGGGAGAACAAGCCCCTTTCAAAGTGGTGTGGCAGTGCAATTTATCTTTGAGGCTGTCCATCTTTCCTTATCTCCCCTTTTTTTAAACTTTTATTTAATGAATATAAATTTCCAAAGTACGGCCCATGGATTACAATGGCTTCCCCCCCATACCGTCTCTCCCACCCGCATCCCTCCCCTTTCCCACTCCCTCTCCCCTTCCATTCACATGAGGATTCATTTTAGATTCTCTTTATATACCGAAGATCAGTTTAGCATATATTAAGTAAAGATTTCAACAGTTTGCTCCCACATAAACATAAAGTGAAAAATAATAGATGACTTTTTAAATGATGATGAAATCAGATCAGACCTATTGTCATGTTTAATCCCAGTGAGAGTCAAGTTGGGAATTGATAATTTCTTCTTCTTTTTTTTTACAGAAGATCAGTTTAGTATACATTAAGTAAAGATTTCAACAGTTTGCACCCCCATAGAAACACAAAGTGAAATATATTGTTTGAGTACTCATTATAGCATTAAGTCTCAATGTACAGCACATTAAGGACAGAGATCCTACATGAGGAGTAAGTGCACAGTGACTCCTGTTGTTGACTTTACAAATTGACACTCCTGTTTATGGCATCAGTAATCTCCCTATGCACCAGTCATGAGTTTCCAAGGCGATGGAAGCCTTTTGAGTTCACTGACTCTTATCTTGTTTAGACAAGGTCATATTCAAAGTGGAGGTTCTCTCCTCCCTTCAGAGAAAGGTACCTCCTTCTTTGAAGACCTGTTCTTTCCACTGGGATCTCACTCACAGAGATCTTTCATTTTGGTGTTTTTTTTTTTTTTTTTTTTTTTTTTTTTTTGCCAGAGTGTCTTGGCTTTCCATGCCTGAAATACTCTCATGGGCTTTTCAGCCAGATTGGAATGCCTTTAGGGCTGATTCTGAGGCCAGAGTGCTGTTTAGGACATCCACCATTCTATGAGTCTGCTGAGTATCTCGCTTCCCATGTTGGATCACTCTCCCCTTTATTTATTCTATCAGTTAGTATTAGCAGGTACTAGACTTGTTTATGTGCTCCCTTTGACTCTTAGTCCTTTCATTATGATCAATTGTGAACTGAAATTGATCACTTGGACTGGTGAGATGGCATTGGTACATGCCACCTTGATGGGATTAAATTGGAGTCCCCTGGTATGTTTCTAACTCTACCATTTGGGGCAAGTCAGCTTGAGCATGTCCCAAATTGTACATCTTTTCCCTCTCTTATTCCTACTCTTATGTTTAACAGGGATCACATTTCAGTTAAATTTCAACACTTAAGAATAACTGTGTATTAATTACAGAATTAAACCAGTCATATTAAGTAGAACAGACAAAAAAAAAAACTACTAAGAGGGATAATGTATTAAGTTGTTCATTAACAGTCAGGGCTATGCTGATCAAGTCACCGTTTCCCATAGTGTCCATTTCACTTCACTTTAAATCCTGGCCAGCACCATGGCTCACTTGGTTAATCTTCTGCCTGCAGCGCCGGCATCTCATATGGGAACCAGGTTCTAGTCCCGGTTGCTCCTCTTCCAGTCCAGCTCTCTGCTGTGGCCCGGGAGGGCAGTGGAGGATGGCCCAAGTCCTTGGGCCCCTGCACCCTCATGGGAGACCAGGAGGAAGCACCTGGCTCCTGGCTTTGGGATGGCACAGCGCTGGCTGTGGCGGCCATTAAGGGAGTAAAACCAATGGAAGGAAGACCTTTCTCTCTGTCTCTCTCTCACTGTCTATAGCTCTACCTGTCAAATTAAAAAAATTTTTGAAATCCATATATGATTTTTTTTCATGACAGGAATTTTCCATGAGATTTTAAAAGATCATTTATTTTATATATTATATATATATATATCAGGACAGGTAAAATACTTAACATTAAAATGTTCAGGAAGAAACAATTAATACTCCACTAACAACTATGAAAAAATATGCATAGAAATGAACAGATGTGTTAATTTCTTTTATGTACAAGGGAATTCCATAAATTAGGGAAAAAGAACAAAAGATTTAAAAAATGGAGCAAAGAATTAAGAAGGAATATGAAGACAGAGATATTTAAATATCAATAAAATTTTTAAAGAACTCACTGGTGATTGAAATCTATCATGATTATTAAATTAAAAATACAAAATCATGTTAACATTCAGAATGCTGGGAGTACACAGCTGTGGATAATATAAATAACTGCAACTTTTTGGAGGATACTTTGGCAATGCAAAACAAAATTCTCTAAGTTTTATTTTACATTTTATTCAAATTTTATTCATTTACATAAGTACCTTTATTTACAAGTAGCTTTTCCCAATATTACTTGCAATTCTGAAAAACTAGAAACCATATATGATTTGCTAATTAAATTATTGATTTATTTGATGAATACTATGCAGACTTTTTTTTATTTTATTTTATTTTATTTTTTTTGACAGGCAGAGTGGACAAAAGATTTATTTATTTGAAATACAGAGTTACATAGAGAGGTAGAGACAGAGAGAGAGGTCTTCCATCCTCTGGTTCACTCCTCAGATGGCCAAAATGGCTGGAGCTATGCCAATCTGAAGCCAGGAGCCAGGAGCCTCTTCCGGGTCTCCCACATGGGTTCAGGGGCCCAAGGACCTGGGCCATCTTCTATTGCTATCCCAGGCCATAGCAGAGAGGAGCAGAACCGGCACCCATATGAGTTACCAGTGCTTCAGGCCAGGGCTTTAACTCGCTGAGCCACAGTGCTGGCCCCTACTATGCAAACATTCAAAATTATAGGTTTCCATTTTATCTTTAGAGCATAGCTATATAAAAGCTTTAATTTTGTTAATATATTCATATGCATCACTACATTTTTCCTTATTTATAAAATAAGTGATACTGCACTTGTGCTTAAATTTGATGCCTCATAGTCATATTAATTAATTCACTAATCATTACTGATCAGATCTTAATTAATGTAGTTATTATAAGAATTCTTCATTTGTTAATTATACTAGCCTCTAATAAATCATGTCTAGGTGGACTTAAAGGTTACTAAAACAGAGATGTTTCTATGCTCATTTGCTGAGTTTTACCTCAACTTTCAGGGAAGAAGGAACAAGGGCCACAAGGAGCAGGTGTAAAGGATTGTCTCAAGCCCAGAGGTGGTCATTAAAAGCGGTCTCTGTTTTATGATGCTCTGACTCAGGAGTTTCCACCTGATGATGCCACAGAAGCAGTATGCATTCAGTAAAATTGTATTTGAATTTTGACCTTTTCCCAGGTTGGTGATATGGGATACGATCATCTTTTACAATCCTGGGCAGAAGCAGCGAGTGCACTTCCTAGTCAGTCCCCCCAACCAGGAAAGGAAACAACTGATGCTCTCCAGTATGCTGTGTTGCTAAGCTCTGGTGTTTGGTAGAGTGAACAGTGTTAACTGCATTTTCAGCATAGGCCATTCTCAATTTATGACGGGTTTATTAAGATACAACCCCATCTAAGTCAGGTTGCATCTGTAAGTACCCAAGGGAGGCAATGCCTGGAGTCAATGGTGAAAATTTTAAAAATCGGGAGAGTGGCAAGATGGCAGAATAGGAAGGGAGCACACTGATAGTCTGGGAAGAGACAGTATAATAAAAGTGGAGATACTGCAGGTTCAAGGAAGAGTAGGGGAAGAAACAGCAGAAGAAACTCTTCTGGAACTAGTGATTCACAGTGAACCTGCGTGGAGAGCGTGGGAGCCCACAGTTCGGGACACCAGTGGCAGAATCAACACACCAGCGCTGGAACACGAGGTGAGCCGAACCTCAATAGCCCGAGACACCGGCGGGCAAGTGGAAAGAGGAGACTAGAGGGAACGAGGCTTGAAACCCCGTGGGGAAAAGTTCACCAGGCTAACTAGAAGAGAGAGGAAAAAACAAAAGTGACCGATAGGGACATGAGTTTCTCTCTCTCCGCTCACCTCTCAAAGGCGAGCAAGACAAAGAGCAGGCGCCATTTTGGACATACGTCATAAGCAGGGCGACCTCAGGCCTGCACCGGCCCTCAGCCTAGCAGAAAAACCTGAATCTGGGAGGGGTGAATTAATAGGAGATTAGGACCTAGTGAATGTTTGGTGCTAATGAACTGAGACTGTGGAAAAAGAGATGGTGGGGGAGAGAACTCACAGAATTCACGTGAGTACTCTCCAGAGACACTACAATTTGGTATCCTTGGCAACCCAGTGGAAGACTGCAGGAGAATTTGAGCCCACACTGAGGGCAGCACAGATTCCCTGTGTGGTCCTTGGGAAAGAGCTTCAAATCTCTGGCTCCTATGGGTATATCATTCGCCTGCTAACTATCTTTAATTCCGCTCAGCTGTGTGGAATTACTTCCCTTTGAATCAAAAAAAGAAAGAAAGAGAGAGAGAGATTTACCACTCCTAACCTGGGAGTGTCACTTTTGGCACACCCTTAACCCTGAGGAACCAAACAGAGCTCTCAGGCCACACCCATCTCAAGCCTCTAAGGCTCCATCAAAAGCAGACAGTCCACTTAATACAGTTATAGTATAACAAGAAAAAACACCACAGCGAGGGAAGAAGAATCCAAAGATATCTCCACAATGCCAAGCAACAAATGCAAAAACTGAGGAAACAAGAACAAGGAAGACATTATGACACCCCCAAATGAACACCCCAAGCCAAGATTATGAAGATATGAGATGGAAGAAATGCAAGATACGATTTCAAAAAATTTATGATAAGAACATTTAGAAGTTTTCAAAAACAAATGCTTGAGGTATAGAATTCCTTACTTGACAGGATAGAAAATTCCTTCAAGAAAATGAAATCTTAAGGAGGAATCAAAATGAAACGCAGAAACTAGTAGAACAGGAAAGTGTGATAGTGAAGAGAAATCAAAATGAAATTAAGAACTCAACAGATCAAATGACAAACACATTAGAGAGCCTTAAAACAGAGTCAGTGAAGCAGAAGAGAGAATATCAGACTTAGAAGATAGAGAACAGGAAAGTATACAGTGAAACCAAAGAAAAGAAGAGGAAATCAGAAATCTAAAAAATATTGTTTGGAATCTACATGATACTATTTAAAAAGCCAAGATTCAGGTTTTAGGAGTTCCTGAAGGCATGGAGAGAGAGAAAGGATTATAAGGCCTTTTTAGTGAGATACTTGCAGAGAACTTCCTGGGTTTGGAGAAGAACAGAGACATCCTAGTACAGGAAGCTCATAGAACCCCTAGTAAACATGACCAAAAGAGATCCTCACCACAACGTGTTGTAATCAAACTCACCACAGTGAAACATAAAGAAAAGATTCTAACATGTGCAAGAGAAAACGTCAGATACTCTCAGAGGATTAGACTCACAGCAGACTTCTCATCAGAAACCCTACAAGCTAGAAGGGAATGGCAAGACATAGCCCAGGTACTAAGAGAGAAAAACTGCCAGCCCAGAATATTATATCCTGCAAAGCTCTCATTTGTGAATGAAGGTGAAATAAAGACCTTTCCTAGCAAACAGAAATTGAAAGAATTTGTCGCCACTCGTCCAGCCCTGCAAAAGATGCTTAAAGATGTGTTGCACACAGAAACAAGGAAACAGGGTCATCAATATGAAAGAAGGTAAAGGAAGGAAACCTCACAGCAAAAGATCACAGGGAATTCAAAGCATATATTAGAAAATATCTTTGGCAAATGGCAGGGCAAAGTTACTACTTATCAATAGTTACATTGAACATTAATGGCCTGAAATGTCCAGTTAAAAGACACAGATTGGCTGATTGCATTAATGAGCAAAACTCATCTATTTGCTGCTTACAAGAAACACATCTTTCCAATAAAGATGCATACAGACTGAAAGTGAAAGGCTGGAAAAAGATATACCATGCCAACAGAAATGAAAAAAGAGTGGGCGTAGCCATCTGAGTATCGGACAACATAAACTTTACACAAAAACTGTTAAGAGACAAAGAAGGGCACTATATAATGATTAAGGGATCAATTCAACAGGAAGATAAAACGATTATCAATGTATATGCACCTAATTACAGGGCACCGGTTTATTTAAAAGATTTGTTAAAGGGAAACTTAGACTCCAATACAATAGTACTGGGGGACTTCAATACTCCACTCTCAGAAATAGACATATCAATAGGACAGAAGATCAACAAGGAGACAGTAGATTTAAATGACACTATAGCCCAAATGGATCTAACAGGTACTACAGAACTTTTCATCCTACACATAAAGCATTTATATTCTTCTCAGCAGTACATGGAACCTTCTCTAGGATTGATCACATACTAGGCCATAAAGCAAGTCTCAGCAAATTCAAAAGAATTAGAATCATACCATGCAGCTTCTCAGACCATAAAGGAATGAAGTTGGAAATTAGCAACTCAGGAATCCCAAGAGCATATCCCAACACATGGAGATTTTACAACATGCTCCGGAATGAACAATGGGTCATAGAAGAAATCAAAAGAGAAATCAAAAACTTTCTGGAAGTAAATGAGGATAACAGCACAACATACCAAAACTTATGGGATACAGCAAAAGCAGTGTTAAGAGGAAAGTTTATATCAATAGGTGCCTACATCAAGAAATTGGAAAGGCACCAAATAAATGAGCTTTCAATTCATCTCATGGATCTAGAAAATCTGCAGCAAACCAGACCCAAATCTAGTAGGAGAAGAGAAATAATTAAAATCAGAGAAGAAATCAACAGGATTGAATAAAAAAAATTGCAAAAAATCAGCCAAACGGGGAGCTGGTTTTTTCAAAAAATAAACAAAATGACACCCCATTGGCCCAACTAACTAAAAAAAGAAGAGAAAAGACCCAAATCAATAAAATCAGAGATGAAAAAGGAAATGTAACAACAGACACCACAGAAATAAAAAGAATCATCAGAAATTACTACAAGGACTTGTATGCCAGCAAACAGGGAAACCTATCAGAAATGGATAGATTCCTGGACACATGCAACCTACCTAAATTGAACCAGGAAGACATCGAAAACCTAAACAGACCCATAACTGGACAGACATTGAAACAGTAATAAAAACCCTCCCAACAAAGAAAAGCCCAGGACCAGATGGATTCACTGCTGAATTCTACCAGACATTTAAAGAAGAACTAACTCCAATTCTTCTCAAACTATTCAGAACAATAGAAAAAGAGGCAATCCTCCCAAATTATTTCTGTGAAGCTAGCATCACCTTAATTCCTAAGCTGGAAAAAGATACAGCATTGAAAAGAATTACAGACCAATATCCCCAATGAACATAGATGCAAAAATCCTCAGTAAAATTCTGGCCAATAGAATGCAACAACACATCAGAAAGATCATCCACCCAGACCAGGTGGGATTTATCCCCGGTATGCAGGGATGTTTCAACATTCGCAAATCAATGTGATACACCACATTAACAAACTGCAGAAGAAAAACCATATGATTCTCTCAATAGACGCCGAGAAAGCATTTGATAAAATACAACACCCTTTCATGATGAAAACTCTAAGAAAATTGTGTATAGAAGGAACATTCCTCAATACAGTCAAAGCAATTTATGAAAAACCCATGGCCAGCATCCTATTGAATGGGGGAAAAGCTGGAAGCATTTCCACTGAGATCTGGTACCAGACAGGGATGCCCACTCTCACCACTGCTATTCAACATAGTTCTGGAAGTTTTTCCAGAGCCATCAGGCAAGAAAAAGAAATTAAAGGGATACATATTGGGAAGGAAGAAGTCAAATTATCCCTCTTTGCAGACAATATGATTCTTTATTTAGGGGATCCAAAGAACTCTACTAAGAGACTATTGGAACTCATAGAAGAGTTTGGCAAAGTAGCAGGATATAAAATCAATGCACAAAAATCAACAGTCTTTGTATACACAGGCAATGCCACGGCTGAGAGAGAATGTCTAAAATGAATCCCATTCACAATAGCCACAAAAACAATCAAATACCTTGGAATAAACTTAACCAAGGACGTTCAAGATCTCTACAATGAAAATTACAAAACCTTAAAGAAATAAATAGAAGAGGATACCAAGAAATGGAAAAATCTTCCATGCTGATGGATTGGAAGAATCAATATCATCAAAATGTCCATTCTCTCAAAAGCAATTTATAGACTCAATGCGATACCAATCAAAATACCAAAGACATTTTCAGATCTGGAAAAAATGATGCTGAAATTCATATGGAGACACAGCAGACCACGAATGGCTAAAGCAATCTTGTACAACAAAAAGAAAGCCAGAGGCATCACAATACCAGATTTCAGGACATACTACTGGGCAGTTGTAAACAAACAGCATGGTACTGGTACAGAAACAGATGGGTATACCAATGAAACAAAATAGAAACACCAGAAATCAATCCAAACATCTACAGCCAACTTATATTTGATCAAGGATCTAAAACCAATCCCTGGAGTAAGGACAGTCTATTCAATAAATGGTGTTGGGAAAATTGGATTTCCATGTGCAGAATCATTAAGCAAGACCCCTACCTTTCACCTTACACAAAAATTCACTCAACATGGATTAAAGACTTAAATCTACGACCTGACACCATCGAATTATTAGAGAGCATTGGAGAAACCCTGCAAGATATAGGTACCGGCAAAGACTTCCTAGAAAAGACCCTGGAGGCACAGGCAGTCAAAGCAAAAATTAACTATTGGGATTGCATCAAATTGAGAAGTTTCTGTACTGCAAAAGAAACAATCAGGAGAGTGAAGAGGCAACCGACAGAATGGGAAAACATATTTGCAAACTATGCAACAGATAAAGGGTTGATAACCAGAATCTACAAAGAAATCAAGAAAAAACACAACAACAAAACAAACAACCCACTTAAGAGATGGGCCAAGGACCTCAATAGACATTTTTCAAAAGAGGAAATCCAAATGGCCAACAGACACATGAAAAAATGTTCAAGGTCACTAGCAATCAGGGAAATGCAAATCAAAACCACAATTAGGTTTCACCTCACCCCGGTTAGAATGGCTCACATACAGAAATCTACCAACAACAGATGCTGGAGAGGATGTGGGGAAAAAGGGACACTAACCCACTGTTGGTGGGAATGCAAATTGGTTAAGCCACTATGGAAGTCAGTCTGGAGATTCCTCAGAAACCTGAATATAACCCTACCATTCAACCCAGCCATCTTACTTCTTGGAATTTACCCAAAGGAAATGAAATTGGCAAACAAAAAGCAGTCTGCACATTAATGTTTACTGCAGCTCAATTCACAATAGCTAAGACCTGGAACCAACCCAAATGCCCATCAACAGTAGACTGGATAAAGAAATTATGGGACATGTACTCTATAGAATACTATACAGCAGTCAAAAACAATGAAACCCGGTCATTTGCAACAAGATGGAGGAATCTGGAAAATATTATGCTGAGTGAATTAAGCCAGTCCCAAAGTGTCAAATATCGTATGTTCTCCCTGATTGGGGACAACTGAGCACCAAAGGGGAAACCTGTTGAAGTGAAATGGACACTATGAGAAACAGTGACTTGATCAGCTCTTGTCCTGTTGATGTACAATGTAATACTTTATCCATTTTAGTATTTTTTTTGTTCTAGTATCATTGGTTGAACTCTTTAATTAACACACAATTATTCTTAGGTGTTTAAATTTTAATGGAAAAGTGATCCCTGTTAAATATAAGAGTGGAAATAAGAGAGGGAGGAGATGTACAATTTGGGCCATGCTCAATCAGACTTGCCTCAAAGGGCGGAGTTAGAAACGTGCCAGGGGTTTCCAATACAATCCCATCAAGGTGGCATGTACCAATGTCATCTCACTAGTCCAAGTGATCAATTTCAGTTCACAATTGATCACACTGATAGGTCTAAGAGTCAAAGGGATCACAGAAACAAGACTAGTGTCTGCTAATACTAACTGATAGAATCAAAAAGGGAGAGAATGATCCATCATAGGAAGCGGGATACACAGCAGACTCACAGAATGTCAGATGTGCTAAACAGCACTCTGGCCTCACAATCAGCCCTTAAGGTATTCGGATGTGACTGAAAAGCCCTTGAGAGTAATTCAGGCATGGAAAGCCAAGACACTCTGGAAAAAATAGAAGAAGACCTAAATGAAAGATCTCTGCGAGCGAGATCGCAGTGGAAAGAATGGGGCCATCAAAGAAAGTGGTACCTTTCTCTGAAGGGAGGAGAGAACTTCCACTTTGACTATGACCCTGTCGGAATAAGATCGAAGTCGGCGAACTCAAGAGGGTTCCATAGCCTCGGCAACTCATGACTAGAGCCTAGGGAGATTACTGACGCCATAAACAAGAGTGTCAAATTGTTAAATCAACAACAGGAGTTACTGTGTATTTACTTCTCATGTGGGATCTGTCCTTAATATGTTGTCCAATGTGAAGTAATGCTATAACGAATACCCAAACAGTATTTTTCACTTTGTGTTTCTGTGTGGGTGCAAACTGATGAAATCTTTACTTAATATATCCTAAATTGATCTTCTGTATAAAAAGATAATTGAAAATGAATCTTGATGTGAATGGAATGGGAGAGGGAGCGGGAGATGGGAGGGGTGTGAGTTGTAGGGAAATTATTGGGGGGCGGGGGAAGCTAATGTAATCCATAAACTGTACTTTAGAAATTTATATTTACTAAATAAAAAAAGAAAAAAAAGAAAATTTTAAAAATCATCTTGGAGGGGCTGGCATTGTGGTGTAGCTGGTAAAGCCTCCTTCTGTAACACTGGCATCCCGTATGGATGCTCCACTTCTGATTAAGCTCCATGTTAATGGTTGAGAATATCAGCAGAAGTGTTTTGGCTCCTGTGTTTGGGCCCCTGCACCCAAGTGGGAGACCTGGCTTCAGCCTGGCCCAGCCTTGTCCATTGCAATCATCTGGAGAGTGAATCAGCAGATAGAAGATCTCTCTCTCTCTCTCTCTCTCTCTCTCTCTCTGTCATTCCCTCTCCCTCTGTAACTCTGATTTTCAAATAAATACATAAACTTAAAAAATCAATTTGGAAACAAGCTGAATCAATATGTCATGAAAATCATCCAAATCCAAACAGAGAGAAAAACTCTGGGCATAAAATCAAAATTATGGAAACTGTGGGCTAAACATTTCAAGTAAAGGGCTGGAAACTGAGGCCACAGTGATTTCCACAGCCAACCACTTGTCACTGTAGTGGGAACATCCAATTGTTTCACAAATAAAGATGCTAAATAAACTATGATCTAAAGTGCTCAAGTCATAGGAATACATACTATTCTTTTTCAAGTACTTAGATTTCATCATATTTTTTCTGTGTTCCACTGTCCCCTATCACTTCTGCTGTGTCACTTTTGGTGACAGAAGGGAAAATCTGTACAAGTGCCCAAAGTTAACATCACTGGTGATAGGACATCTTTTTTAGTGTGTGTGAGTGTGATAGGATACTTTAAAGAACACATCTCTTCTATGGCATTCCTGCTGAAAATGAATGACCTTAATATAATCATGAAGAACTATAAGATGAATATAAATTGAGGGACATTCTATAAAACATAACACCTATCATCTCCAAACCATCAATATAATAAAAGACAAAGTTGACTGAGACTAATGTTCTAATTAAAGGAGAATAAGGACATATGACAGCTGAAGGCAATTTGTGATCCCTGTTAAAAGGATATTATTGGGATTTACTGGGGAAATTGGAAAAATTTCCAATTTCAGATATCTTGTTGGCTCATATCGTTTTGCTAATTATAACAAATGTAGAGAAAATGAATGCTAATAATTTATAATTTATTGTTGTGTACTAACTAGAATGATGTACTCATGTTATTGATATATTAATTCCTTCTTATACATTCTTTTCAGTCATAGGTTTCTATCTTTGTGCCATTTATGACTATTTCCCAGTAACGAGCTACAAGTTACCTGCAAGGAGGGAGAACTCTATAGACTATACAGAAATTCATTAAGGTTTCAGTCACAATCAGAGTTGATAGATTTCTATGTATGTGGCCATGGCAATTGCATTGGTAGGAAACAAGTACTTCACAGAATTCAATCATATCATAAATAATAACCACGAAAATTATCCACCAAAAATAAAAGGCTTGTCAGGATTTTTACTGACAATTGAGAGCTATCAATAGTTCTAGAGACAGCCAATTGTCTTCAAGCTAAATAAGAAGTGGCTTTGGTGTTCTCTAGCTCTACTGTAGAAAAATGTTTCTCCAACAGGAAGAGTCCCATCAAACTGCCTTTGTTATGATTCACACACAAAATACAAAACACACCTGAACTAGAGAAAACGTGCTTCATAGGGATCTTCTGTTACTGGCCAGAAATCATATAGTCAGAATGAAAGATTAATTAAAAGTGCTAAGACTGAAATTTTTTGCTTGCTTTGATGTAGTGGGAAAGATCTGTCATCTGAATGGATGTGATTTTATTACTGTATTATTGAGACTTGCTATTTTGTTCATGTAAAATAACTGCTATACCAATTAATACGTATACATGAATATCTGTTTTCATTATGAAATAAGCATTAAAATATTACCTTTGATGACCAGACCAAAATGCTAATTATTCTTTCCTTCAAATATAATTTTCACAGAAGTTTAATCATCTATATTCAGAACAGTAATGACAACATAAGTATAACAACTACTATTAACATTAATTGAGCACTTAATACTACTACTAACAATAAACTTTTATATAATTCTTTTTTTAACTTTTATTTAGTAGATGTAAATTTCCAAAGTACAGTGTATGGATTACAACAGCTTTCCCCCCCAGAACTTCCCACCCACCCACAACCCTCCCATCTCCCACTCCCTCTCCCATTCCATTCACATCAAGATTCATTTTTGATTATCTTTATATACAGAAGATCAATTTAGTATATATTAAGTAAAGATTTCATCAGTTTGCCCCCACATGGAACACAAATTGCCAAATACTGTTTGAGCACTAGTCATATCATTAATTCACATTGAACTACACATTAAGGACAGAGAAGAGATCCTACATGGGGAGTAAGTGCACAGTGACTCCTGTTGTTGACTTAACAAATTGACACTCTTGTTTAAGGCGTCAGCTATCTCCCCAGGCTCTAGTCTACTACTAACAATAAACATTTATATAATAATTCTTACGTGATTCACACTATTCAATGTATATTACATATAATTCATTTAATTTTAATGACCTTATGATGTAGAAGGTACTATTAGCTCCATTTTTCAAATGAGCACACTAAGATCAAATTATTTGTATAAAATAAGAGAGCTAGTAAGAGGCGATTGAATTTAAGTAGCCAGGCTCTGTAGTCCATGATTTTAGTATTATACTATATTTCCTCAGGTACTATGCTTACACAATGTTCTAAACACCCTACAAACTTCTCTATTCAATGGTTTATTTGGATTATAATTGTTCTGGTTGCAAGTAACAAAAATATTATATAATTCATTTAATAAGAAAACTAATGTATTAACATAATGGCTCAGAAATAAGACAAATTCAGGGCAGTTGATTCACTCCTTTACTGACTGCAGTGGAGTGAATTTATGTGTCCTCCCAAAATTCATATATGGAAATCCCCTGCCCCAGATGATGGTATTAAAAGTTGGTGTCTTTGGTAGGTCATTAGGTCATGAGGGCTGTGACCTCATGAATGGGATTAGTGACTTTATAATCAAGATTACAAAGAGCTAGCTGGTCCTTCCCACCACGTGAGGAAACAGCAAAAAAAAAAAAAAATCGTCTATGAACTAGAATGCAGGTCCTCACCAAAACTGAAACTGTAGGGACCTTGTTCATGGACTTCCTGGCCCCCAGAACTATCAGCAATATATTTTTGTTGTTTATAACCTGTCTAGTCTGTGATATTATTATACCAGTAAAAATAAATTAAGACACTGACATTAAGTCAGTCATCAAGAAGCTAGATGCTTTCATTTTCTCATTGCTGCCCCAAATGTCAGTTTTATCCTATGGCTTATTCTTTGGGGTTGTAGGAATGCTTCCAATGATAACTTGGATTACATGCTTCTACATTCATTTCTGTGTTAAATTCAGCTCCTCTGCAAAGCAGAGAGCAAGATGGAATTGTACATACAAGAGATTTATTGGAAGAATGACTGTGAAGAATAAAGGGGGGCCGGAGCTGTGGCGCACTAGGTTAATCCTCCGCCTGTGGTGCTGGCATCCCATATGGGCGCAGGGTTCTAGTCCCGGCTGCTCCTTTTCCAGTCCAGCTCTCTGCTGTGGCCCAGGAAGGCAGTGGAGAATGGCCCAAGTGCTTGGGCCTCTGAACCCGCATGGGAGACCAGGAAGAAATACCTGGCTCCTGGCTCCTGGCTTCGGATGGGCGCAACGCCAGCCGTAGCAGCCATTTGGGGGGGTAAACCAACAGAAGGAAGACCTCTCTCTCTGTGTCTCTCTCACAGTCTAACTCTACCTATCAAAGAAAAAAAAGAATAAAGGGGAGGAAGAAGTGAGAGGAACTTTCAGCCTTTAACGCTGGTCTTGGTGCATTTCTGCACTCACAAAGACCTACTTCCATCGTAGTCTATTTTGTGCTAATGCAACAAATTGCTATAGCCTGGGTAATTTATAAAGAATGGAAATTTATTTTCTCACAGGTCAGGGGACTGGTAAGTTTAACATCAAGGCAATGGCCAGTTCAGTTGTCTGATGAGTGCGGCATCCTCTGAAAGGGAGGAATGCAGTGTCCTCACAAGGCAGAAGGCAGAAGGACAAGAAAGCTGCACAATGCATGAATTCTTCTTTATAAGGACCTTAATTCTACCCACAAAAAGAAGAACTTATGGCCTGGTAAGTTCTGAAAGGCCCCATCTATTAATACTATCACATTGGCCACTAATATCAACTCTGACATTTGGAGGGGACACATTCAAACCATACATCTTACGAAAGGAAAAGTGAAAGAAATGAGATTGGGCAGGAAAGAACTGAGACTAGAGTGCACCTCTATTCGAGTTTTAGTCAGGTTGTTGGAGAGTCCTCAGCCAATGGTGCCCATTAGACGCGACCCACATTCCACATGAAGGGACTCATGCCCGTATACACACTATGCACAGTCACTGGGCTTACTCTAATTGCTGCCATCTCCAGACAGGTGGCAGCAGAGATCTTCAGTCAACCACACTCCTCTCCGCAGATCTGAGCAGCATGTTCATAGGGTACCACAACATCAAGTAAGAGAGACAGTGGCACCCCATGGGTCTGTCTGAAAAGTGAGGAAGCGTTTAAGCAGAAAACTTCATCAAATCTCTTCTTGCAACTCATTGGTTATCATTAGACCCTGAACCAATTACTTGATAGTAGGATAGGATTATTTTTAATCCACTAAGATCTACTATATGTGCCTGAGATGCACACCTAAACAAAAGTGGTTTTGCCAGAAACAGGGAACAGATTATAGGTAGAAAATAATCAATATTTCATATATATATATATATCTTAACAATCTCATGCAATTTGGTGCTATGGAAACTACTAAATAGGACTTACAGGCAAGGTAAAGTTTATAATCTTTTATTGAAGTCATAAACTTGTAATTTCTTCCTTAATTGAAAATTATTCCTCGGGGGCCAGCGCTGTGGCGCAGCAGGTTAATGCCTTGGCCTGATGTGTCAGGTTCGAGACCTGGCTGCTCCACTTCTGATCCAGCTCTCTGCTATGGCTTGAAAAGCAGTAGAAGATGTCCCAAGTCCTTGGGCCCCTGCACTGCGTGGGAGACTTGGAATAAACTCCTGGCTCCTGGCTTTGTATTGGCTCGGCTCTAGCCATTGTGGCCAATTGGGGAATGAACCATTAGATGGAAAACCTCTCTCTGTCTCCCCTCCCCCCGCCCCACCTCTCCTCTCTCTGTGTAACTCTGATTTTCAAATAAATAAATAAATACATAAATCTTTTTAAAAAAGAAAATTATCTCTCATAAGAAGCTAAGTTTTCAACCTTAATAATGATTAAATCAGCAAAACAGAATATCTCAAGACTAAACTCAATTATGGTTTCTATAAACAGCAGATAATAATTAGGGTTTAGTATGAAGTTATATAAGGCCTATCAGTGTGTAGTCTTTTTCTGGGTATCAAAAGAGTTGTTCAACATTGTTCAGCTTTCCATTTCCATCACAATCTTAAATTCCATACTTTTTTTAAAACTTTTATTTAATGAATATAAATTTCCAAAGTACAGTTTATGTACTACAATGGCTTTTCCCCCCCATAACTTCCCTCCCACCCACAACCCTCCAATCTCCCGGTCCCTCTTCCCTTCCATTCACACCAAGATTCATTTTCAATTATCTCTATGTACAGAAGATCTATTCAGTATATACAAAGTAAAGATTTCATCAGTTTGCACCCACACAGAAACACAAAGTGTAAAATACTGTTTCAGTACTAGTTATAGCATTAAATCACAATGTACAACAGAGATCCTACATGAGGAGTAAGTGCACAGTGACTCCTGTTGTTGACTTAACAAATTGACACTCTTGTTTATGGCATCAGTAATCACCCTAGGCTCTTGTCATGAGTTGCCAAGGCTATGGAAGCCTTTTGAATTCACCGACTCTGATCATATTTAGACAAGGTCATAGTCAGAGTGGAAGTTCTCTCCTCCCTTCAGAGAAAGGTACCTCCTTCTTTGATGATCTGTTCTTTCTACTGGGATCTCACTCGCAGAGATCTTCCATTTAGGTCATTTTTTTTTGCCCCAGTGTCTTGGATTTCCATGCCTGAAATATTCTCATGGGCTTTTCAGCCAGATCCAAATGCCTTTAGGGCTGATTGTGAGGCCAGAGTGCTGTTTAGCACATCTGCCATTCTGTGAGTCTGCTGTGTATCCCACTTCCCACGTTGGATCGTTCTCTCCCTTTTTTATTCTATGAGATAGTATTTGCAGACACTAGTCTTGTTTATGTGATCCCTTTGACTCTTAGACCTCTCATTATGATCAATTGTGAACTGAAATTGATCACTTGGACTAGTTAGATGGCATTGGTACATGCCACCTTGATGGGATTGAATTGGAATCCCCTGGCACATTTCTAACTCTAACATTTGGGGGCAAGTCAATTTGGGATTGAGCATGTCCCAAATTGTACATCTCCTCCCTCTCTTATTCCCACTCTTATATTTAACAGGGATCCCTTTTCAGGGGCCCAAGCAGGTGGGTCATCTGCTTCTGCTTTCTCAGGCACATGAATCTGGAGCTCCATCAATTTCTGTCAATATAGAAGCTGTACAGGGGCCAGTACTGTGGTGTAGCAGGTAAATCTGCCACCTGCAGTGCCAGCATCACATATGGGCATAAGTTCAAGTCCCAGCTGCTCCACTTCTGATCCAGCTCCCTGCTAATATGCCTGGGGAAGCAGCAGAGAATGGATCAAGTCCTTGGGCTCCTGCATCCATGTGGGCAACCTGGAAGAAGCTCCTGGCTGGTGGCTTTGGATCTGTCCGGCTCTGGTCATTGCAACCAACTGGGGAGTGAACCAGCTTGCAGCCAGTTGGGGGAGAGAACCAGCAGATAGATGATCTCTCTCTCTCTCTCTCCCTCTCTAAGTCTGCCTTTCAAATAAATAAATAAATCTTTAAAAAAGAAGCTATGTACAAGAATTACAATTGTAAAGAATGCTATAATACCTGGAATAGTGCCTCAAACTAATGCTGAAATTTTCAAAAGAATGTCAGCATAGTATTTTTTCTTTCATTTGTTCAATCGATTGGGTCTTTAATACTTATCCTTATTAGTGTTCACACATGGTGTTCTGCATCAAAGACAGATTTCTTGTTAATTATCTTTTAGTAAATAATAAGCACATTCCTCATTTCAGGTAGCTTCAACCTTACCCCTGGGGTGACATGATGAAAGCCATGCCAAATTTCTTTCTAAAAGAGTGGACATTTTACAGATTAATGATGGAGAACAAAGGATCTTCTCCACTTATGTACAGGAGAAATATGCCAACATCCTTTTTGGAGGAAAGGAGAGAAAGGGAAAACTTCTGCTTCTTTGATATGGAATGTAAGTGATCCTAGATTTTCACTCTAACCTTTGGAATATAAATGCTTTTTCCAAAAGTTAGATAAACTGCAGGTATCTCCAGGCTTCTAAGTTCTTTTTAAAAATATTTATTTATTTATTTGAATGGCAAATGATACAGAGAGAGAGAGGGAGACAGAGATCTTCCATTCACTGGTTCACTTCCCAAATGGCTGCAACAGCCAGGGCTGGGCCAGGCTGAAGCCAGGAGCTTCTTCTGGGTCTGCCATGTGGGTGTCGGGTCCCAAACACTTGGGCCATCTTCCCAGCACATTAGCAGGGATCTAGACTGGAAGTAAAGCAACCGCATCACTATACCAGCCCTATGGCTTCTAAGTTCTAAAGATGGGAAACGCTTAGGGAGCTAAAGCTCCAAGTTTCCTTGGCTTCCTGGGGACTAACAAAATAACTTGGTTTGTGCTGTAACCATTTTTCCCTCTTGGGTTAGAGCAACTAACAAGGCAAGTGTCAACAAAACTAACTTTTACGGTATGTGAATAGTGAACTGCTCCTACGGGACATGAAAGCAAACACCACCATCTTCATATTGCATGCATGTCTTTGTCCTAGGAGGCTAGAGATTTCTACAGGGGCACTGAGAAATCCAAGGTAGGTTTATTTCCCCAAAAGTCACTTATTTAAAATACAAATTAGCCCACCTACTTATTCATTTTTCCAAAGAGCATGACTCATACAAGAAACAGAGTTTTTTTTATACACTAATGATGAACTTACTAAAAGAGAAATCAGGAAAGAAATTTGTTTCACAACAGTCACAAAAAATAAAATATTTAGAAACAAATTTAACAAAAGAAATGAAAGACCTCTACAACAAAAATTATAAAACATTGGTGAAAGAAATCAGTTAAGAAACAAAAAAAATGGAATGATATTCCTTACTCGTGGTTGGAAAGAATCAATATCGTTAAAATGTTTATACTACCTAAAGTAATCGACAGATTCAATGCAATCTCTATCTAAATACCAATAACATTCTTTACAGAATTAGAAAAAAACAATCCTAGAGGCCGGTGTTGTGGCACAGTAGGTTAAGCTGCCTTCTGCAGTACCAGCATCCCGTCTAGGCACCAGTTCAAGTTCCAGTTGCTCCACTTCCAATCCAGCTCTCTGCTAATGCATCTGGGAAAGCAATGGAAGATGGCCCAAGTCCTGGGCACATACACCCTCAGGGAGTCCTGAATGAGGTTCCTGGCTTCTGGCTTTGGCCTGGCCCTGCCCTGGTCATTGCAGCCATTTGGGGGTGAACCAGTGGAAGGAAGATCTCCCTTTCTCTCCTCACCTGCCCCTGTATTTCTGATTTTCAAATAAAATAAATAAAATTCATATATAACCACAAAAGACCTAGAATAGCCATAGCAATCCTGAGCAAAAAAAAAAAAAAAAAAATCAATCTGGATGTATCTCAATACCTGACTTCAAAGCACACTACAAAATATAGTAATTAAAACAACATGGTACAGGCATTAAAATCTACATATAGATCAGTGGGGTAGGATAAAGAAATCAGAAATTAATTCACGTACATACATATAGCCAACTTATTTTTAATGTAAGTGCTCAGATAATACAATGGAATAAGTATAATCTCTTCAACAAATGGTTCTGGCAAGACAGGATGTATATATGTAGAAGAATGAAATGAGATCCATATCTCTTACCATATACAAATATCAACTCCAGATGTATCAAAGACCTAAACTTAATACCGGAGACTATGAAGTCGTTGGATGAAAATACAAGGAAAACATTCCAAACACTGATATAGGGAATGATCTCTTGGACAAGACCCCCAAAGTAGGCAACAAAAGTAAAACTAAGCAAATGGGACTATATCAAACTCAGAAGCTTCTACACAGTGAAGGAAATGATCAACAGAGTGAAGAGACATACAACAGAATGGGAAAAAAATATTTGTGTTACCTATCCAACAAAGGATTAATATCCTGAACATATATCAGCAACTTAAAAAACTGAACAACAAAAATACAATCAAGTTAAGAAAAGTGCAAAAAAGTCTCAATAGACAGTTTTCAAAAGAAGAAATATAAATGGCCAACAAATATGAAAAAATGCTCACCATCACTAGCCATCAGGGAAATGCAAATCACAATCACAATGAGATATCATCTCACCCCTGTAAGATTGGCTAAAACCCAAAACACAGAGAGTAACAAATGCTGACAAGGGGGCTGGCACCGTGGCTCACTTGGTTAATCCTCCGCCTGTGGTGCCGGCATCCCATATGGGTGCTGGGTTCTAGTCCCAGTTGCTCCTCTTTCAGTCCAGCTCTCTGCTGTGGCCCAGGAGGGCAGTGGAGGATGGCCCAAGTGTTTGGGCCCTGCACCTGCATGGGAGACCAGGAGGAAGCACCTGGCTTCTGGCTTCGGATCAGCACTGTGCCGGCCTTAGCGGCCATTTGGAGAGTGAACCAACTGAAGGAAGACCTCTCTCTCTCTTACTGTCTAACTCTGTCTGTCAAAAAACAAATAAATAAAAAAATTTAAAAATGCTGACAAGGATGTGGAGAAAGGGGAACATTTACACACAGTTGTTGGGAATGTACATTAGTGTAGCCACCATGGAAAACAGTAAGGGGATTTTTTTTTCTTTTTAAAGATTTACTTATTTATTTGAAAGTCAGTAACACAGAGAGAGAAGGAGAGGGAGAGAGAGAGAGAGAGAGAGAGGTCTTCCATCCGATGGTTCACTCCCCAATTGGCTGCAACGGCTGGAGCTGTGCCAATCTGAAGCCAGGATCCAGGAGCTGCTTCTGGGTCTCCCACATGGGTGCAGGGTCCCAAGGACTTGGGCCATCTTCTATTGCTTTCCAAGGCCATAGCAGAGAGCTGGATCAGAATTGGAGCAGCCAGGACTTGAACCGACACCCATGTGGGATGCCAGCACTGCTTTACCCACTGCGCCACAACGCTTGTCCTGGAGATTTCTTAATAAATTAGAAATAGACTTGCCATATGATCCAGCAATCCCAGTACTGGGTATATACCCAAAAGACATGAACATGCTGTACCAAAGAAATAGCTGCACCATCTTGTTCATAGCAACACTGGACACAAGAGCCAAAATATGAAATCAACCAAGGTGTACCTCATCAGATGAACAAATGAAGAAACTGTGGTATATATATATATACAATGGAATATTATTCAGCTATAAAAAAAGAAAGAAATTCTACCATTTGCAACAAAAGGGGTGCAACTGGAGGGCATCATGTTGAATGAAATAAGCTGTACACAGAAAGACAAATACCACATGTTCTCCCTTATATGTAGGAGCTAAAATTGAAATAAGAAAAAAACAAAAACAGAAATACCTTTGTACATCAGTATTGCTGTGCATAGAGTATTGTCAATCTTTGTTGTATATCTTTGTCAAACCAATGGTTAAGAATGTTATACTACCATAGTTTTCATGATCTGTGATTACTTTAAAATTTACTGTATATGGGTGAAATGGTCATCTTTACATTTGATTATTGTTTATAGTCCTTTTAATATTCTTGTTAAACTAGGGTCTTTTATTTTTTACTAGTTAAAGTTTTTATCAGGTGGAGCATTAAACCCCTGAATCTAATATAAATTAAAAATATTATATCATAAACTAAAAAAGAAAGAAAGGAAGAAGGAGGAAAGGTAGTAGGGATAGGGTGGAGTGAGAGGGGAAGGGAATATCATTATATTCTTGGAATTGTATCTATGAATTATATTGAATCTGTTAAAAACTAAAAAATAAATCTAAAGGGCATGACTTTCTGGAATATTCTCTTACACAACAGTAACACTAATGTTAAGAAAAGGATGTGATTTAGGAAAGCTGCATCAACAATTCAATAAACACTTTATAACAAATGTTTCCCTTTTTACAGATGGAAGTGGAATTGATGTATGCACAAACATCTATAAAGTCACATTAGTTTCATTAATGTTGTTCCCTGTTACTCACTACAGAAGGATTGCTTAAATTCTTTGGTCCATTGCTATTACTAGAGACATTACAAAATCTTCCCAGTTCATTTTCATTGCCTGGAAAGATAGACTTTTATTTCAATGATTTTTTGTCAGAGAGAGTGATGGGTTAGCAAAATGAGAGTCATGTTGCTTGAATTAACTACATAAGTGGCCAGGGACTTCTGAGTACCTTCAGGCCTTTTTTACTAATAATACACTTTCATCCTGGTTTCTGGTGAATGGATGCACTCCATTATTTTATTTCACTCACTACACATCTATAAAGTACAGTAATCAAAACAAAACTTAACCACAGTATGGAACTCTTTATGGACAGCAGATGGCAGTATAAGAAATTCAAAAGTGGCGTGCTTCTAGGATTGCGTCCTCCTCCCAAACAGACTTCTTCCTCACATTGCTCAAAGCATTTAAGAGGTGAGAGTCACCTAGTTTATTTATATTCACTCCAACAGACTTGAATGCTATTTTCATCATTCCGGTTTTACCTGGACAAAGGGAATCTGCATCTACCTTCCCCTTTCATTTTTACTCCCTTGATTCTGATTGTCCGTTACATGTTTTAAGTTACTTTCTATGACCTAAAATTAGACTGTGTTCAGAATGTTCCCAGAACACTTCCAAATTCACTATCATTGTCAGCATTATTATCAATACTGACATTTTTGAAACCCTATATTACCTCTTTGAGTTTCCTGCACTTACCACTGGTTTTAAATTTTCACAAACAGGACTCTCACATAAACATTAATCTATCAACCACAAGGTAAATGCAACTTATTCCTTTCTTCTAGCTTCTTCCCTTCACACTACTCTACCTGTATAATGCTCTTCTAGTCCTTTCTCTTGTTGATATCTTGCATTTTCTCCTATAGCCTTCAAATGTCAGGATAAGGTAATGTTACCGAAATAGCAAAAAGTATACATTATCATTAAGTGGACATCTTCCATTTTCCCTCCTTTCAGTGATTCTGATGCTGGACAAATATGAGAGTGTTTGTATAATTCAAGATGAATTTCACAGCTGAATGTGTTCCTATGATTGCCTTGCTGAGAATCATTTTACTTTTGAAAATTTGTGAATTCTCTTGTTCCATAGTCCCAGGCAACAAATGATAACACACAGAAATTAGCATAATAACATATCTATCCACATGTAGCTATCAGTGGAGAGACGGGAAAGGTATAGAACCAAATGCTTTTACTAATCTGCATCATGTTGCAGAGTAACAAAGAAGAATGATACTGGATGTCGAATCAAGGCATGGTAGATATGCAAAAGTCTTTTTAAAACCTCATAATCATTGAGGAAACCTTGTTCAATGGAATGTTGGAAATTGACCTCCCATCAAATACAGCATGAGATGGCTGCTAAGAATTTTACCAAAATTTAAGACACAGCATTGCATAGCTGAGACAGAAATCTGCCATATGTCCCCTAATAAAGACAAGGCAAATTAAAATATTAATTCACGTGGATGCCCATTGTGTTGAGGCATCAGGAGACTTCTGACAGTTTTGCTTGCAACTTAAAAATGCATGACCTCATGTGACTTAAAAATAATTGCAACCTTTCCTGTGCACTGCTCAGTAGCTTTTTCGAAGTTGCTAAGAATTATCAAAGGCTTTTTTGTTCCTTAGATAAAGAATCTATGTCTCATATTTCAGCACAGTAGATTTCTGACACTGAAAGTCAGTCTTCACAAAGAATAACAATATTAAGGATATTTTACAAAGAGGCTAATTAGGAGAGGCGTTTTCTTTATTTCCAAAGGTAATTGGTAGACCATCATCTGTTTGGCTAATAACATACATTGAGCATTAATTAAAACACACAATAGGTCTTTCTACATTTTAGAAATATTAGAGGGTTGGCTGGTCTTTGTTAATTTTAGCTTTGGGATAAAAGGCTGGCATTGATTCTGCAGGCATTAATTTTTTACTTCATACAGACTCCAAATGTGATATATTGTTATCAGAAGCCCTTATTAATATGTGCAAAGTATTATTAAAACACTTGATCTGTTCTCATGGCTGAAAAAGTTTCATATAATTTATTTGTTTCTCTGTGCAGTAGAAATAGCTCCAATTATAAACAAAAACTTATTGTTTTGGTTTTGAGTCTGACTTTCTGTTATGACTGATATTTTCTTAAGAATCTTAGAAAAACAAAAAACAAAATGCACAACAAGACACCTAAATACAGAGCTTGTTATGCTTCATGATTTATACTTTGTACTTGCCACAGTAAACCTTACGAGATGGAGCCAATACACTTTATTGTGTAAGAGCAGTTTTTAAAGTTAAAACTCAAAATGGGTGGAAAACTCAATTCTGGACACTTGACACAGTATTCCCACAAAATGCTGTAGGAAACAATATGACTGATATTTTCCAGCTAACATGCAAAAATGTCTACAAGATCAATGATCTTCTTTAACAAAAACATACCTCATGAGATATGTTGTGTGGGGATAGCATGAGATTGTGAATTCCAGCTATTGAATGAGTGACAGCATTTTTTTTTGAGACATAAGAATATCCTCTATGGGGGTGGTGCTGTGGCATAGTGGGTAAAGCCGCTGCCTGCAGTGCCGGCATCCCATATGAGCACCGGTTTGAGTCCTGGCTGCTCCACTTTCGATCCAGCTCTCTGCTATGGCCTGGGAAAGCAGTAGAAGATGGCCCAAGTCCTCGGGCACCTGCACCTATGTGGGAGACCCAGAAAAAGCTCCTGGCTTCAGATCGGCACAGCTCTGGCTGTTGAGGCCAATTGGGGAGTGAACCAACAGTTGGAAGATTCTCTCTCTCTCTCTCTCTCTCTCTCTCTCTCTCTCTCTGCCTCTCCTTCTCTCTCTGTGTTACTCTGCCTTTAAAATAAATAAATAAATCTTTTAAAAAATCCTCCATTTAATACATTAAAAGAAAGTAAATCCTTGAGAACAAGTTTTATCATTAATTAAGGAAGCGCCTCGGGGCCGGTGCCGTGGCTCACTTGGTTAATCCTCTGCCTGCAGTGCTGGCATCCCATATGGGTGCCAGGTTCTAGTCCTGGTTGCTCCTCTTCCACGCCAGCTCTCTGCTGTGGCCTGGGAGGGCAGTGGAGGATGGCCCAAGTGTTTGGGCCCCTGCACTGGCATGGGAGACCAGGAGTAAGCACCTGGCTCCTGGCTTCAGATCGGAACAGCGTTGGCCGTAGCAGCCATTTGGGGAGTGAACCAACGGAAGGAAGACCTTTCTCTCTGTCTATCTCTCTCTCATTGTCTATAACTCTACCTGTCAAAAAATTAAAAAATTAAAAATTAAAAAAGGAAGCACCTAAGAAAACAAGCAATGGTTTCAGACACTTAGGCATAACTCAAACTTATGAGACATAAGAATATCCTCCACTTAATATACTAAAACAAAATAAATAATTGAAAACAAGTTTTACTGTTAACTCTTATAACACAACTTTTTGAAGACAGAGGTCTTGTGTGGGAAGTTAGTGTACAGTGACTCCTTAATTTAACAATTAACACTCTTAAGTATGACGTCAGTGATGACCCAAGGCTCTTGACGTCAGCTGCCTAGGCTCTGGAAGCCTTTTTTTCCATAAAGAAACCTTTTATTTAAAGAACACAAACCTTATGCATTTCATAATTACAGCTTTAGGAATGTAGTGATTCTTCACACAATACCCAACCTTCCACCCCCCTCCTCCTCCCTCTCTCATTCCCAGTCTCATTCTTCACTAAGATCCATTTTCGATTAACTTTATACACAGAAGCCCAACTCTACACTAAATAAAGGAGTTAAACAATTTGCATGAAAATAAGAAAACTGTTCCTCAACAGTTCAGACAAGGGCTGTTCAAAGTCATTGCCATCTTGAAGTTAATTTCACCTCTTTTTTTTTTTTTAGAAATTTAATTAACTTTAAAGAAGCACCCAAGTATGATACATCTCTTAGACATAATTATAATACAACTCTTTGAGGACAGAGGTCATGAATGGGAAGTTATTGCATAGTGACTCTTGTTGTTTTTTACAATTGACACTCTTATGTATGATGTCAGTGACCACCCGAGGCTCTTGACACAAGCTGCCTAGTGACGAGGCCGAGGCAACTTCAGCTGGCTGACAAAGTCACAGCAGAAGGTCTGTCTCAGCAAGGCATGAGAAGGACAGCTGCGGTCCTCTTGGTGGTTTTAGGTTTGATGGGAACTACAAGCTGGAGCTTCCTGGTGGTCCTGCTAATGATTGCTGTATTCCTAATTTTACGGAAGAGCACTTAGTCTCACAACCTCCAAAATGTCCATTGCCTTGTAGAATTTTAATCAAGTAGAATGTTAGTGTAGAAGAAAGGGTTAATGCCTTATGCAAGGTTGAACTGTTTGTGGAAAAGAATTAAAAGGCAACAGGCTCTCTGGTATACACTTCCCACTAGAATAAAGATAGATGTTAATAAAGCTTTAATTCACTATATGCTACAAATACTACAATGGTTATGATGTCAAAACTGTAGAATAGATCTAAGTAAACCTTTAAATAAGTGCAATAAAGGAATTAAAGAATTACAGAAAAAATTGCAAAGAGGGGATACATTTTAAAAAGGGTCTGCTTTGAACTTGGAGCTTCTAGTAAAGATTAGATTAGAAGGTACTATTCTAGCTTATGTAGCCAATTTCTGCATCGTTCAGCAGCACTTGAGGCCTTGGCTTGTGTGGGCAGCCTGTTATCTTGCACCTGTCTGTGATTGTAACCCATGCTCTGAGTGTGCCCTTGAAAATAAAAAAAAATTGTAATTAGAAAAAATGGACAATAGGCTTTTCATTGTAAGCAGAAAAAAATAATTATGTGGCTTATAATATAAAAATAAAGTCTGGTGCTCAAAAGTCAGAGCCATGCCATCAGCCTTGCTGTGAGTGTCTCTCATTTCTTCGAGCGCCGACACCTCTCACACCTTGGGGCCCCTGAAATGGCTGGAGCTGGTCTTTGGCAGCCTAGGATATGGAAGCCTTTTGAATCCACAAACTTTGTCTATATTTAGACAAGGCCATAAGCAGAGTGGGAGTTCTATCCAACCTTCAGAGAAAAAAATGTACATCCTTCTTTGATGGCCACTTATTTTTGTTGGGGTCTCACTCAGAGAGATCCTTCATACAGAACATTTTTTGGCACTGTTTCTTGGTTTTCCATGCCTGAAATGCTCTTGTGGCCTTTTCTGCCAGACTAGAATGGCTTAAGGGCTGATTCTGAGGTCAGAGTGCTACTTAAAGTGATTGTCATTCTATGAGTCTGCTGTGAGGACTGCTTCCCATGTTGGAACATTCTCTCCTTTATAATTCTATTATTATTACCAGACCCTTAATCCTATTTATATGATTACTTTAACACTTAATCCTATCCATATAATAATTTTAACACTTAAAATCCTATTTTTACCACCCAGCTTAAAGTGATTTGTGGTTCCATGTCAAATTTTTAAACTGTACCCTTAGAAGTAAGTCTGTAGGAATGTATGCAGAAGTACACATTTTTACAGTTCAAATGTCATACATTTCACAAATACAACTTTAGGAACATGGTGATTCTTCCCACTATGCTCACTCTCCCACTCCCACTCCCACTCCCATCCTCCTTCCTCCTCCCTCTTTTATTCCCACTATTATTTTTTACTAAGATCTATTTTGAATTTACTTTAAACACATATGATTATCTCTATGGTTAAGTAAAGAGTTCAACCAACTGTAGGAAAAAAAATTGTTCCTCTTCAGTCGAGACAAGGGCTGCTCAGTCATTGCTTCTCAAAGTGTCAATTTCACTGCTACAGATTGCCTTTTAGGTGTTCTATTAGTTATCACATGTCAGAGAGAACATATGGCATTTGTCCCTTTGGGACTGGCTTATTTCGATAAGTATGATGTTTTCCAGTTTCATCCACTTTGTTGCAAATGACCAGATTTATTTTTCCTTTTTAACTGCTGTGTAGTATTCCATGATGAACATACCCCATAATTTCTTTATCCTGTCTTTTCCATGTATTAGGTATTGTGAATTGAGCTGCAACAAACATGGGGGTACAGATAAGTCTTTTATTGATTGATTTCATTTCCTTTGGGAAATTCCTAGGAGTGAGATGGCTGAATATCTCCATACTGTCTTCGATAGTGGTTTTACCAGTTTACATTCCCACCAACAGTAGATTAGGATACCTTTTCCCCCACATCCTCACCAGCATTTGTTGTTTGTTGATTGCTATATGAAAGCCATTCTAACTGGGATGAGCTAAAATCTCATTGTGGTTTTGATTTGCATTTCCCTGACAGCTAGTGACCATGAATATTTTTTCATGTGTCTGTTGGCCATGTGGATTCTTCTTTTGAAAAATGCCTGTTTAAATCCTTTACCCATTTCTTAATTGGGTTATTTTTTTTTTGTGGAGTTTCTTGTTCTCTTTATATATTCTGGTTATTAATCCTTTATCAGTTGTATAGCTTGCAAATAATTTCTCCCATTCTGTCGGTTGCCTCTTCACTGGATGGAGTTCTGGTTCCTGGTTTTTGCCTGGCCTAGGTCTTGCCGGCATTTGGAGAGTGAACCAGTGGATCAAACAACTCTCTCTCCATCTTAAATGCAACGAAAATAAACAAATAAAAATTTTAAGACATGGACAAAAAGTGTTGGAGAGGTTGTAAAAGCACAGGAGCTCTCATATACTGCTAGTGAAAGTGCACACAAATAAAAATGACTTTGGAAAGCAATTCAGCCTTGCTTACTAAATCTGAGCATACACAACTACAACTCAGCTATTCTACTTCTAGGTACATATTCTGAAGACATTCTTTGGATGTGTACACACACACACACACACACATACAAACTTTAGGAATTGTAGCTCTCCTGGTTTCCTGGAAAATAGATCCAGAGGTGTTCATATGTTCAGGCTTTATTGGGAGATGCAATCACAGGGAATGAGTGAGAAATAAAGGCAAAGTCAAATGTCTGAAATAAATTGTTAAAAGATTTTTGAAAGTAGGTGTGTCTAAATCTGTACATATGAAATATATAAAATTTGTTTATGTTAAATAAAATATAATAAAATAAAAAGAAAGTAGGTAAGGCATTCAGCACAGTGGTTAAGATGCCATTTGGGATACCCATATCTAATATCAGAGTGCCTGGGTTCAAGCAATGGGACACTGTAAGTAGCTGATGATGAATCAAGAACTTAGATCCCTGTCATCCACTTGGGAGACTTGGATTGAGTTCTTGGAATCTGGTTTCATCCTGGCTCAGCCTCAGCTGTTGTCAGAATTTGGGGAATGAGTTAGTGAGTGGGAAGGGGAGCTCTTGCTCTCTCTTTTCTCCCTCTCTCTCTCTCTCTCTCCTTGCTTTCAAATAAATAAACTTTTAAAAGAGGCTATATAAAACTACATCAGCTTAAAACAATCTGGTGGAAGAGGGAGGAACAATAAGATCAATGTGTCTGCTAACTCTTTCCACTCTCCCATTTCATCTTGGCCAAAGACTGCTTTACAGAGAATCAGCTTCCCCTAGTCTCCATAGTGTGTCACCTGCTTTGGACAAGTAATCAAAGAGCACTCATGTCTGGTCCAGTGGTTGCGTCTCTGCTTGCCAATTAACATCACACATGTTGGCTCCTTAGCCTGTGGTTAAAACAGCTCCTGAGCTTTATAGGACCACAGATGCAGCATAAGCCTACTTTCACTGAGAATCCAATATAGTTCATTAGAATGCAGCTTTCTTTATTTACAATTTCAATCTAAGGATACACCCTGATCACCTTTATTATTCTGAGAAGAACTGGAGAGTTCTTGATTAAAAAATGTATTTTCTATGACTCCTCAGCAACCCATGGTATGCGTACAAATTTACAAATAATCTTATCAATGTGTGCTGAATGGAATTCATTTGATGCTCAAATGGTAAGCTTGTCTTGGTTTTTCCTCTAAAACCTCATGAAGACCTTACTATGGTTCCTTATTTTGACTACCACAATCCCAACATGGAAGGAGTTCAGTTCTTTTGGAAATTAAATCCAAGGCTGATATCAACAGCAAGCTCTAACAGTTCTTCCTTAGATCTTCTTTTCCAACCTTTGGCTCACTAGTCTATATCTAATAATAAATCCAAAGTAATATGTAGTAAAATTTAAAATCCATTGCCCTCACAATCCATTGGTACTACTTTTGAAATCACCAGAGTCTTCTGGGAGTGTGTCAATGTCTCTGCCATGACTGCCTTGGGTATAAGGTAATATCTGTGGCTTCTGGATCAGAAGCACCACAAGGCTGTGTCTGGCCCATTTGGCTAAACATAGCAAACATTTATATTTTGTTTTACTAAACTGATGCCATGATAGGATAGGGTGGGAGAATGGAATCTTAGATCATAATGTTCCATGAACATTATTCAGGAAACATGGGCAAAATATTATCCTGGCACATGTATATAAATAAGAGAATATTGTTATCATTCATTTCTTTTTTTAAAGTATTTATTTATTTATTTGAAAGTCAGAGTTACACACAGAGAGACGGAGAGGCACAGAGAGAGAGAGAGAGAGAGAGAAACAGAGAGAGAGAGAGAGAGAGGTCTTCCATCCGTTGGTTCACTCCCAATTGGCTGCAATGGCCAGAGCTGTGCCGACCCGAAGCCAGGAGCCAGGAGTTTCCGCTGGGTCTCCCACATGTGTGCAATGGGCCCAAGGACTTGGGCCATCTTCTACTGCTTTCCCAGGCCACAGCAGAGAGCTGGATCGGAAGAGGAGCAGCTGGGACTAGAACCAGTACCCATATGGGATGCCAGCACTGTAGGTGGTTTAACCCACGATGCCACAGCGCTGGCCCCCATTCATTTCTAAATTTGATTATACAACACTATCATTGACTGCAAACAGTATTAGCTGTTTACAGAGTATAAGTTAAGGCTTAGCTCTAATTGTTCCAGATTTTTTCATTGTTTCTCTGTGTAGTCAAAGGTTTACATGTAATCATCCAGCCTTGGAGTCAGTGAAAATTATTGTTGAATACAGAAATATTCAATTGTCTACACAGGAGTTAAAACAAACACCATGACCTACCTAATGAGACCACAAGTGAGCCACCAGACATATAAAGAAATATTACTTATTCACATACATATTTTTCCAGAAAAAGAATATTTGAAGAATATTTGAACCCACACAAAAAGACTTTAGGACAGAAGAAAGAAGATAATTATATAAGAAAACTAGATTGAGGACAATTACCGCAATTTCTCACCATACTTAACTATGAACTTCATGATAGTGAAGGCAAACTTGGAAATAAGATTAATTATGTAGTGATTATTATTTGATTAAAATACCAATTGATCTGAATACAGAGTTTTTTGTTTTGCTTTTGCCAGGAACTAAACTATTAGAAAAGTTTGTCATAATGCTCTTTATATAAGAAACTTTGAACATGAGGAGCAGTGTTTTTAGAGAAAAAGTATTCCACCTGGACATTTTTAAATAGACCCTCAATAAGTTGTGGCATAATTTTTAATTTATAAATTTGTGAATGCATGTCTACCAAAAGCTACATTAATAAAATTCAGACATATAATGACCTAACTTAATTTAGAATTTTAACTTCATGCAAACCATCCTTTTCTCTACATTTTCATTTTCTCTCAAATATCAAAGTCCTCAACCTGCCTTATTATTTAAATCATTATGTTAGTGTGAGGAGTTACTGTTGCTATTACTGGTTGGCATATCTTCTACAATTAGCATATATATTATCTCATCTGTTGTCACAACATAACTAAGGGACCAGGAGTTAACTTCATGCTATGCAGATGCACTATATGCAAAAATGAAATGGTCAACAAAGAAGTCACAAGGTTGATTGATGTCGACACAGGAGTACAGGGTCTCCTAACTTCCAATCTGATGTTCTTTCCATTACATTTCTGTATAGATAAAATGTATAATAAACAACTATCTACATAACTTGGGAATAAAATAGTCCCCCAAAGATCACAGGTACAATATGTGTACCAGGTGATATTAATAATAATTTTCTCCTATTGCCTAGTAAGGTTACATGTCTACTAGGTAACATGAGATATCTAATTTCCTTTTATAAAAAGAGTTATTTATGGGGCTGGTGCTGTGGCTCACTTGGTTAATCCTCCACCTGAAGTGCCGGCATCCCATATGGGCACCGGGTTCTAGTCCTGGTTGCTCCTCTTCCACGCCAGCTCTCTGCTGTGGCCCAGGAAGGCAGAGGAGGGTGGCCCAAGTTCTTGGGCCCCTGCACCGACATGGGAGACCAGGAGTAAGCACCTGGCTCCTGGCTTCGGATCGGCATAGCTCTGGCAGTGGCAGCCATCTGGGGGGTGAACAAATGGAAGGAAGACCTTTTTCTCTGTCTCTCTCTCTCACTGTCTAACTCTGTCAAATAAATAATAAAAAAATAACATAAGAGTTATTTATTTACCTGAGAGGTATGGCGAGAGAGAGAGAGAGAGAGAGAGAGAGAGAGAGAAAGGTCTTCCATTTGCTGGTTCACTCTCCAAATGGATGCAATGGTCGGAACTATACCAATCAGAAGCCAGGAGCTTCTTCCAGGCCTCCAATGTGGTTGCAGAGGCCCAAGCACTTGGGCCATCTTCCACTGCTTTCCCAAGCCATAGCACAGAACTAGATCAGAAGAGGGGCAGCCAAGACATGAACTGGTGCCCATATGGGATGCCAGCACTGTAGGCAGAGGCTTAGCTTACTACACCACAGCTCTGGCCCCTACTTTCCTTATTTTGTAAGCCAAGAAATTATATAATCTTGCAAGATCATAATAAAAGACACAATTCAGATTTTTCAAAATGAGAAAGTACTCTTTAAAAAAAAAAAACCAACCATTTATTTATTTCTTTGAAAGTCAGAATTACAGAGAAAGGAGAGACACAGAGAGAGAGAGAGAGAGAGAGAGAGAGAGATCTTCCACCTGCTGATCCACTCCTTAGTTGGCCGCAACGGTCAGAGCTGTACTGATACGAAGCCAGGAGCCAGGAGCTTCCTCTGTGTCTTGCCACATGGGTGCAGGGGCCCGAGGACTTGAGCCATCTTCTACTGCCTTCCCAGGAAATAGCAGAGAGCTGGATTGGAAGTGGAGCAGCTAGGTCTCAAACCGGTGTCCATATAGAATGCTGGTACTGCAGGCGGCGGCTTTACCCATTATGCCACAGTGCTGGCTCCGAACAAGTACTCTTAAAGACAAGTGCTTAGAAAGGCTGGGCATGTGATAACAGTGGTTAAGACACTAGTTAGGTGGACAGTGTTGTGGTGTAGCAGACAAAGTTACTGCCTGCAGTGCCAGCATTCCACATGGCTGTCAGTTCGAGTCCCAACTGTTCCACTTCCAATCCAACTCCCTGCTAATGGCCTGGGGAAAGCAGCAGAGAATGGTCCCAGTGTTTGGGCCCCTTCCACCCATGTGGGAGACTTGGAAGAAGCTCCTGGATTCAGCCTGGCTGAGTCCTGGCCATTGGGGCCATCTGGGGCGTGAACCATTAGATGGAAGATCTCTCTCTCTCCCCCTCCCTCTCCCTCTCTCTCTCTCTGTAACTCTGACTTTCAAATAAATAAATCTTTAAAAAGAGGCACCTGTTGGAATATCTGCATCCTGTATTGGCATGACAGGGTTTGAATTGTGGCGCCATGTCCCATTCTAGCTTCCTGCTTACATGCACCTTAAGAGGCATCAGGTGGCGGATCACATTATTGAGTTCCTGCTTCCCACATGGAGATCCAGATTGAGTTACTGGCTCCTGGCTTTGGCCTGTTCCAGGACCCAGCTTTTGTGGGCATTTGGTGAGTGAAACCATCAGATGGGAGCTCTCTGCCTGTTTTCTTGTCTATCTTCCAAAATAAAAATAATTTTTAGAAGTGTTTAGAAAAGATGGAATGAACCCAGGTATCCAAACTCAAAAGTCTTTTGTGGCATCCTTGGTCTCTTCTACCTCTCATTAAGTATTATTTAAGAAATATCTCTGAAAAGATTCCTTTAGTAAAGAAAATTCTACACCTCACTGCATCAAAGATTAATTTTCTTATTTTAAGATCGAATGTTCATTCTCTGAACACAACAGTGTATCCAGAAGGGCAGGAGGGTAAACTTCAAACATTGAGAATGGGGAAGGGTGCACTCTCTTATCACAGCTGAATAGACTCTAGAGCTTGAAGATGGGTGGCTTACAGGGCTGTCTCTACTGGCCCTTCTGTCTGTTGCCACTTTATCAAACAAAGCCAGTCCCATTCCTGTATGCCTACATGGAGACTCACTTCCCTTTTCAGGCTAATGACATGCATTTTTATAGCTCTTATATGTTAGAAAATGTTCTCCCAAAGTACAGATGGGAAATGCCCTCTGTCAAAACAAGCTTCCTTTGCTTTGACTTTAAAAATGTTAATAGGGAGTAAGTGCCAGGTTCTTGAGTGAGGTGCTTTCATCTAGATTTTCTGGTTTAATCCTCAGAGCAAATCTGCAAAGTCAATATTATTGTTTCCCTTTTGCAGATGAGGAAATTAAAGTTCATAGATGTTAACTAATGTCAAACTCGTAAATGTCTCCATAGAACTCAAGGCTATCTGACTCCTCTCATGCTTTCTTGGGACCACAGCCATCATCTTATCTGCAAACACTTTCCAATTCTCTAGGATTAATTCACATGGAATAGAATGAAAGAAGCCATTCAGAGGAGCCATATGTCAATGAAGGGTTTGGCCTCCAACTTGCCATGAGAGGAGGTCAAGCACAGAACGAATGGCAATGGAAGCCTTACAATGTTAGAACAAACTTTCAAGAGGAAGTAAGCAGAAGACAGTTACACTCAAAGATACATTCGGGTTTTATTTTTTAAGTCCTAACACATACACAGCTAGAGTGGGGAGAACTTTAAGGAAAAACAACACAAAATTCCAAGTACAAGATTAAATAGAGTGTCTTGGAAGAACCAATTCAAGTCAGGAATCCTGAAGATTAAGCCTCTATAGCTTTAAAGTAAATCTATTTTCACTTACAGTATTCAACAAAGATAAACTTTGAAGCAAAGCAAGTGAGGAATATGTGCTCATATGTGCTAAGTAAATATCAGATTATATATTTCTGGGGTAAAAAAAAAAGATAGCTCTGGTTTTAATTTTCCTTGTCAGCACAGTAAGAACTAAAGATATAACAAGAGAAAAGGATATACAGATGGCCAAAATACATCTTTTCTTTCCTGTTCTCATTTACAATTCTTTGGAAGTAGAGGTATCTTCATTTGAGTCCCATTCTCTTATCATCACCCCATACACAAACTGCCCCTGAAAATTACGGATTTATAACTGAATATAAGGTGACAAAAAGAGAAACAGAATGTGTATAATAATGTTTTAAAAATATGATGAGGTGAGCAGAGAGAAAGAATTAGGGCAACTCTTAGGACATGTGGAGGAAGAGCAGTATTTAAAGGAAGGCAACACTGTTATGTTTATATACAGCAATATCCACCATTCTGTACATGACAGATTAATCAGACTAAAAATCATTTCTAGATTTAAGGGTTACTATCACAGTAATTCAGCAGTTGCTCTAAGTCCATCAAAATGACTGAAAACACCATCTGTATTGGCTTTCATTCCAGTGTCTGGTCATATAGTCTGTGCCACACAATGACATTTCAGTCAACAAATGGACCACATACATGATAGTGGGACCCTAAGCTTAAAATGGAGCTGAAAAATTCTTATCACCTAGCATTTCTATCATAGCTTTTCTATGTTTAGATATGTTTTGTTACACAAATACTAACTGTTGTATGCAATTGACTACAGTGTTCTGTACAGTAACATGCTGTATAGGTTTGTAGCCTAAAAGCAATAGCTTCTCCCATACAGCCCTGGTGTATAGTAGGCTACCAACACCCTCTCAGTTTGGGTAAGGACGCTGCTGTTTGCACAGTGCCGAAATAGCCTAATAATGTATTCATCAGAATATTCCCCCCTCATTAATTGGCATGTGCCTATAAATGAAACTAATATGTGGATGAAAGTCAGAAAGGCCTCCGAGGGGCCCGCGCTGTGGTGCAGCAGGTTAACGCCTTGGCCGGAAGCGCTGGCAGCCCATATGGGCACCAGTTCGAGACCCAGCTGCTCCACTTCTGGTCCAGCTCTCTGCTATGGCCTGGGATAGCAGGGGAAGATGGCTCAAGTCCTTGGGCCCCTGCACCCACGTGGGAGACCCTAAAGAAGCTCCTGGCTCCTGGCTTCAGATCAGTGCAGCTCTGGATGTAGGGGCCCTCTGGGGAGTAACCTAGTGGATGGAAGACCTCTCTCCCTCTCTCTGCCTCTGCCTCTCTGTAACTCTACTTTTCAAATAAATAAATCTTTTTTTAAAAAAGAAAGACCTCAGAAAAAGATATATTTATGAGTTTTATGACATAAGAGTGTATCTAAGGTGTGACTATGGCCTCTTGGGACTAATTTTCCCACAAACATCACAGAACTGGGACAGCCACATGAACATTGTTCTTGAAAGTGGTCACACACTTATTGTAACAGTAGTGATACTGCACAAACATTTCTGGAATCACTCAGAGGGATTAGCTGCAGAATCTGAAATACATTGTCGTGAGTATCCTCACTGATGGCAAATCTTGATCCTCTGAGGGGAGGATTAGATTTTTAAAAACAGCTAAAAGACATTCAGAGTCAGATCATATGAAAAAGGTGAGCAATCAAACTGCTAACACGTCAAAATAAAAAATGAAGTGTGACTACAAAGTAATGAAACCGATTATCTTATGTAGTTCAGAATGTGATTGTGAATGCAATTCTAAAGGAGGAGTTTATAGATAACTTCTAACCTGCTGGGGTCCCCTTGTTTCTGAATATTGTTTGTAATTCTCCCAGGCAACAAGTCTCTATCTGAGACTCTTACTTGTATCGATAAATAGATAATTTTTGGCATGACCTAGCTGATTCAGGCTTGGGTAGTTCACAAAAAGAGAAAAAAATCTCTGCTATATTCACAGACGTCATGCTAATATAACTTCATAAATATGTGCTGCAGATCATAAGATAGAACAAGTGTAGTTTGGTGAAAACTCACCCTCAGGACTAAATGGGAGGATTGGGGGAAGAAGAGAAGGAAATGGGATAAAGTCATCCAGTATAGCAATTTTCAGGGAATTATACAGGGCTTATGCTAGAAATTGTACTAGACATACTCTAGGTACTTTAAATACCTTTTTATAATTTAATATCATTTTTATTATGCAGTATATATAATTTAACATGCTACTAAAGAATTAAAATAAACCCAAGCGAAATGTTTCATTATTCCCATTTTTAATAGGCACAGGGCTACTAAGTAATTTTTTCAAGGTCTCACAGCAAGTAAGTGGCAGAATCAGTAGGGAAATCTAGGTCTTCCTTACTACAAATTCGAGGTACCCTGTAGGATACTGTGAAGCACTTATCCTCTTATTGTTCACATTTATACAGTTTGCTATCTCATTCACCTATTCAACAAAATTTTTTCTAGCATCTATTATGGCCTGGCACATTTCTAGATGCTACAAATATGCAAGGCAGAGGACAAAGTTCTACTATTTCCCCTGGAGTTTACATGTTAGTGGAAGGAAAGAGGCAGTAATGAAATAAATCATTAAATTAAATGTTATATTACATAGAGATAAGTAGTATGTACAAACGGAAAGAAAGGAGAATGGAGAGATAGGAGTAGAGAGGAAGAAGGAAGAAGGATATTTGTTGAGGATTTTTTTCAGTATTATATTGGCTGAGGAGGTGAGATTTAAGTAAAGCTTGAAGGAGGAGAGAAAGAAAGCCATGAATATACCAGAGGGAAGAGACACCCAGAAAAAGGGACTAGTTTGTGATCATGGATGTTTTAGAGTATTGAGATGTGCTGAAAAAGATCACATTAAGTATATATTTTGATAATAGATGCAACAGAATTTGCTTATGCATTGGATTTGATATGAAAGAGGAGAAATAACATGATTCTGAGTTTTATTTGTTTATCTTAAAATGGTGTATGTCACACAGAACGATAATAACAGCACATTATATGAAAAAAGCATTTGGCAATCAAATAAGCTAGGGGAATTCCACATATTGTAGTATATCATCCTCTTTGATATTAACAGTACACAACAGTATATTATCAGATCCTGGAATCATTTTTAAGATTTATTTATTTGAAAGGCAGAGTTACAGACAGGCAGAGGCAGAGAGAGAGAGGTCTTCCATCTGCTGGTTGACTCCTCAGAAGGACACAATGACTGGAGCTGGGCCAATCTGAAGCCAGGATTCAGGGGTCCAAGCACTTGGGCCATCTTCTACTGCTTTCCCAGGCCATAGCAGAGAGCCAGATTGGAAGTGGAGCAGCCGGGACTCAAACTGGTGCCCATATGAGATGTCGGCACTGCAGGTGGTGTTTTTAACTGCTATGCTACAGCGTTGGGCCCTCCTGGATCTAATAAGAAAGAAGTAGACTTGAAAAGAGATTTATGTGTCAGGGGGTGGGAAATAAATCTGAAAAAGTCAGAGAACTTCCATTCAATAACATTTCTAGGGGTGCATTGGTGTAGGACATGTCAAGATATCCTTCATGGGCCCAGTGTTGTGGAACAGTGGGTTAAGCTGCTGCTTATGATGCCAGCATCCAATATCAGCATGCCAATTCAAGTCCCAGCTGCTGTGCATCCAACCCAGCTCTCTGCTAATGCACCTGGGAAAGCAGCAGAATATGGCCTAAATATTTGGGTTCCTGACATCCATGTGGGAGAACAGGATTGGTTTCTGCCTCTTTGCTGCTGCCTGTTCCAGCCCCATCATTGCAGCCATTTGAGGAGTGAACCAGCAGATGGAAGATCTCTTTCTCACTCTCGTTCTCCCATTCTGACTTTCTAATGAAAAAATAATTTTTTTAAAGAAAGATATCCTTCATAAGATACCTGGTTCCTCCTATAACCAAGAAAGTGACACAATACCTAGTCATAGTAGAGGGCATATTTGGATTTTGGAGACAACTTGCATCACTAGAGCCAAATTATACAGCGAACTTAAAAGCTGTTAGTACCAGACTTGAGAAGGCTTTGCAAGATGCCCAGTCTGCTGTGAAAGCTGCTTTGTCACATGGGCCATATGATTTAACAGATTAAATGGTGTTCTGGGTGGCAATGGCAGATTGGGATGATGTTTGAAGACACCCTGTACATGAATCACAGTGCAGCCATCATCTGCCATCTGCCATCATCTGCAGACAACTAACCTCCCTTCGAAAAAAGACAGCACTTAGCCTGCTACCAGCAGTGTCACTAGTACTGAATGGTGGATCATGGGAAGTCAACTGAGCATGCAACCTGAGCTGCCCATCACAAACTGAAAGTTAACTGACCCACCAAGCCAAAAACATGCATAGCAACAATCCATCATCAATTAGAGTGGCATTTACATAAGAGCTCTCAAACAGGCCCAGAAGGCACAGAAAAGTCACATGAAGAAGTGGCCCAGGGGCTGGCACTGTGGCATAGTGGTTAAAGCCGCTCCCTGCAGTGCTGGCATCCCATATGGACGCCTGTTCGAGTTCCAGATGCTCCACTTCCAATCCAGCTCTCTGCTATGGCCTGGGGAAACAGTAGAAGATGACCCAAGTCCTTGGGCCCCTGCACCCACGTGAGAGACCTGGAAGAAGCTCCTGGCTCCTGACTTCGGATCGGCCCAGCTCTGGCCGTTGTGGCCAATTGGGGAGTAAACCAGCAAATGGAAGACCTCTCTCTTTCTCTGCCTCTTCTCTCTCTGTGTAACTCTGCCTTTCAAATAAATAAATAAATAAATATTTTTAAAAATGAGCACTGTTACAGCTCTTTAAAAAAAATGAAGCGGCCCAAATGTCCATGTTTCTTACTCCTGCTACTCTGCCTTTTTTTTTTTTTTTTTTTGACAGGCAGAGTGCACAGTGAGAGAGAGAGACAGAGAGAAAGGTCTTCCTTTGCCGTTGGTTCACCCTCCAATGGCCACCGCGGCCGGCGTGCTGCGGCCGGCGCACTGCGCTGATCCGATGGCAGGAGCCAGGAGCCAGGTGCTTTTCCTGGTCTCCCATGGGGTGCAGGGCCCAAGCACCTGGGCCATCCTCCACTGCACTCCCTGGCCACAACAGAGGGCTGGCCTGGAAGAGGGGCAACCGGGACAGAATCCGGCACCCCGACCGGGACTAGAACCCGGTGTGCCGGCGCCGCTAGGCGGAGGATTAGCCTAGTGAGCCACGGTGCCGGCCGCTACTCTGCTTTTTCTCTCCCAACTTTAACTGCGGCCCATGGAAGTTTCTTACCATCAGTAGAGAGAAGAAGGGAAGACCCTGGCCTAGTTGATAGATGTTTCTGCAATACCTAAAAATGGACAGCTGTGGCATTTCAGCTCCTTTCTGGGATGTTTCTGAGGGAAAGTGGGAAAAGGAAACTTCCCAACAGGCAGAATGTCAGGTAATTAACCTGGTTGTGCATTTTGTGAACTTCTCATGGAAGGAGAAATGGTCAGATATGTGGATATATATAACTCATGGGCTGCGGTCAATGATTTGGCTAGAAGGAATGTGATGGGAAAACTGTTGACAAAGAAATTTGTGGAAGAAGTATGTGAATAGATCTCTCAGAATGGGGAAAATGTGGAGATATTCATCTCACATGTGAATGCTCATGAAAGCGTGAACCCAGCTTAAGAAGCTCTTTAAATCTGTAGATCTTAGCCTTTCCCCAAGCCACCTGTGTCATCACTCAATGAGCTCATGAAAAAAGTGGCCATGGTGGCAGGGATGGAGGTTATGCATGGACTCAGCAACACAAACTTCTACTCATCAGATCCAGCCTAGCTATGGCCACTGCTGAATGCCCAATTTGCCAGCAGGAGATACCAACACTGACCATTATCTGAGATGATCAGCCATCTACCAGATGGCTGGTTGATTACATTTGACTGCTTTTGTCGTGGAAGAGGCAATATTTTGTCGTTAGCTAGAATGGACACTTACTTTTTTTTTTAAAGGCTTATTTATTTATTTGAAAGGCAGAGTTACAGAGAGGCAGAGGCCGAGAGAGAGAGAGAGAGAGAGAGAGAGAGAGAGAGTTCTTCCATCTGCTGGTTTACTCCCCAGATGGCCGCAACAGCCAAAGCTGTGCCGATCCGAAGCCAGGAGCCAGGGGCTTCTTTAGGGTCTCCCACGTGGGTGCAGGGGCCCAAGGGCTTGGGCCATATTCTACTGCCTTCACAGGCCATAACAGGGTGCTGGATCAAAAGTGGAGCAGCCAGAACTCAAACCGGCACCCATATGGGATGCTGGCATTACAGGCGGCGGCTTTACCCGCTATGCCACAGTGCTGGCCCCGGACACTTACTTTGGATATTGATTTGCCTTCTCCGTATGTAATGACTCTGCCAAAATGATTATCTTTGGACTTAACAAAATGCCTTAATTTCTATCATGGTATTCCATACAAGTATTGCTTTTGACCAAGAAATTGATTTCACAGCCACAGAAGTGCACCAATTGGCCATACTTATGCAATTCACTGGTCTTACTATGTTCCCCACCATCCTGACTGATTGAACAGAATAGTCTTTTGAAGACAGTTACAGCATCAGCTAGGTGGCAATTCCTTGCAAGCCTTGGGCAAGGTCCTTAGAAGGCTAGATATTTTTTTCTGAATCAGCATTCAGTATATGACACTCTTTCTCACTGGAATCTTTGGTCCAGGGATGAAGGAGTAGAAAATGTAATGGCACTGCTCACCATCACCTACAATGTCCCTTTAGCAAACTTCTGATACTTGTTCATGAAACTTCATTCTCTTTTGGTCTATAGTTCTTTGTTCCAGAGGGAGTGTACAAAAATGATTACATTGAAATGGAAGTAGAGACTGTCGCCCAACCACTTTGGATTCCTTATAGTTCTAAGTCAACAGCTTAAGAGGGGAGTTATGATGTTGCCTGGGATGACTGATTTGGAATACCAAGGGAAAAGGCCTATTATTCCATTCTACAGAGACAAGAAAGAGTATGTCTAGAATATCAGAGATCCCTTATGGTGTCTCTTTTTAACATTTATTTATTTTCCTTTTTCATCTACTTGAAAGGCAGAGAGATGGACAGGGAGAGATTGCCTATCCACTGGTTTACTCCCCAAATGCCTACAATAGTAAGAGCTGGTACAGGTCAAAGCCAGGAGCCCAGCGCTCCTTCCTGGTCCCCCACACAGGTGGCAAGGTCCCAAGCACTTGAGCTTTCATCCGTTATATCCCAGGATACATTAGCAAGAAGCTGGATTGGAAAAGGAGCAGCTGATACTCTAACCAGCACCCCAATATGGGATGTGGGTGTCTTAAGCAGTGGCTTAACCCACTGTGCCACAAAGCCGACCCCTACGGTGTCTTTAGGTATTACCATCTCTATGATTAAGGTCAACTAGAAACTACCACAACTCAATCCAGGCAGGACAATGAATGGTCCAGACCCATCAAGTATAACAGGTCTTTACTAGGACTAGCTGATGTTTTGCTGAAGGCAAAGGGAATACACAATGAGTAGTAGAAGATATTTACAAATACCAGCTACAATCATGTGATCAGTTACAGAAATGAGGACAATAATTATCATGTGATTCTTCCTTATTTTGTTATTAATGTTTGTGCAAATATATTAAGCAAATATCTTTGATTCATTTCCTCTTGTATTCCTTTATCATATAACATAATATGTATTGACTTTATGTCATTATTTAAATATTGTTAATTTCATATCACAATGTTTAAGTTATGGGATATCAGAAGACTTTATGTCCTCTTCTGGAGAATGGGCTAGTGCATTTCTGGGGTGTTCTCAGAATTTTTTTATCATGCTTTACGGAATAATAGCTTTGTTATGATCTTTATTTAGAGAACAATTATGATTTAATGAATTGCATATGGGTGCCAAGTTAACAAGGAGTAAACTTGTGACAGTTAATTTATATGCAAACTTGATTGTGTTAAGGGATTCCCAGGTAACTGGTCAAACATTATTTCTGAGTCCGTAGCAGTATATCTGGAGGATGATAACATTTCAATCAACAGACTGAATATAGAAGATTCACCCTCACAAATGCAGGCAGGCATCATCCAATCTGGCAGAGTCTCAGATAAAACAGAAAGTTGAAGGAAGGGCAAATTCTTGATTTCTGTCTTTAAGCTGGGGCATGCATCTTCCCCTGCCTTCAGATATCACAGCTTCTGGTGCTTGGGCCTTTGGATACAGGATTTACACCAGCCGGCACCTGTAATCTCAATCCTCAGCCACAGATTAGGATTTACATAGTCAGTTCCCTTTTTTCTCAGACCTTCAGTCCTGAACTGAATTACATCATCAGCTGTCCTAGTTCTTCAATTTTAGTTGCATACCATGGTACTTCTTAGTCTAATGAAATCATGTGAGCCAACACCCATAATAGATTCCCTTTTATCATCCACCTACCTATTTATCCTATTGATTCTATTTTTCTGAAGAAGAGTTTTCTCAATTGTTTTGACCACACAATGTTATTTTATTCTAACATAATGGAGTTGGAAGGTATCTATTTACATCTTTTGAAATGACTGTCCTGAAAACAAAAAAGAAAATCAACAATACAAAAATTAATAATGATGTTTAGCTGCAAATTTTCAAAATACCACTCTGTATACAGGAATCCCTCTCCAATGGAAAAACACATAGTCTAAGATTTCGACAGGAAGAGTGGCACCTGTTAATACTGTATGGTAGTTGTGATTGTAGGAAAAAGCCCTCAATTGAGCCAAACTGTTAATTGTTAACAAAAGAATTTTTACACCTTCTCTATAGGCAAAGGTCAGAAGTTACAAGGTGTTAATAGGCAAACAGAGTATGAGCAGCATACCAAGAATATTTTTAAACTACCTACAGCATATGCTTCTTGAATCAGAAATTTCTACCACAAGTATTCAAAACGTATTCCTCATGCAGCTGTCACCCTGGAGGAATTCCTGTATGTCTTTCTTCACTCTGGTTCAACACAAACATTTTAGTGTCATGGAAACTCAGAGATGAAAAAGACTTTACAATTTTTACCTAGCATTCAGATTCTCTTTTACCATGCCCGGAAAGACTGTCATCTAAACCCTTCTTTCACATTCTAGTAATAGGCAGCTATCTGCTATATAAAGAAATCCGGTCCATTCTGGGGCCATCCTGTCTGTCAGTAGGATTTTCTTCATGTTAAATGTAGATTGAGTGCCCTTCCTTAATTCTCACCCTCTAGCACTGTACTCTAGAACCAAACAGAGTGACTTTCTACCTTAAATCACTTGAAGAAAAAATTCAGTTAGGAGGAATACACTGGAGAGATCAGTTAATAATTTATTGTGTTTGAAAATTGCTGGGGCCAGCACTGCGGCATATTAGGTTAAGCCTCTGCATGCAGTGCCAGCATCCCATATGGGCGCTGGCTTGAGTCCCAATTGCTCCACTTCTGATCCAACTCCCTGCTGATGGCCCAAGTGCTTGGGCCCCTACACTTACATGGGAGACCCAGAAGAAGCTCCTGGCTCCTGGTTTCGGATTGGCATTGCAGCTATTTGGGGAGTGAACCAATGGATGAAAGACCTCTCTCTCTATCTCTCCCTCTCTCTGTAACTCTGCCACTCAAATACATACATAAATCTCTAAAAACAAAAAACAAGAAAATTTCTAACAGTAGATTTTAAGCGTTCTCATCACAAAAAATTAAGACTGTCAGAAAACTTATGTGTTAATTAGTTCAATTTAGCTATTTAACACTCAATATATATTTCAAAACATTGGGTTCTATATAAATAATTGTCAGATTTTTTTTAGAAAAACCACTTTATTTAAAAACAGTTATTGTCTCCCATTGTTCTTTTTTTTTTTTTTAAAGATGAGAGAGAGAGAGAGAGGTCTTCCATCCACTGCTTCACTTCCCAGATGGCTACAATGGCCAAAGCTGTACTGATCCAAAGCCAGGAGTCTGGAGCTTCTTCCAGGTCTCCCACATGGGTTCAGGGGCCTAAGGACTTGGATCATCTGCTATGGCTTTCCCAGGCCATAGCAGAGAGCTGGATTGAAGTGGAGCAGCCAGGACTCGAACCAGCGCCCATATGGGATGGCAGCACTGCAGGCAGCAGCACTTTACTCGCTTATGCCGCAGCGCCGGCCCCTCTCCCATTGGTTCTTAATGTGAAGGAACATTCATTTGAGGATCTGATTCAAACTCTCTATTATTTCCTCCTGACCCTGCCCAGATTCCATTTACCTGGAAACCTTTGGAAGGCAGCAAACGTATACTTGCTTGAAAAATATTCCTACAACCAAAACGTCAATGAGGGGAATTTTCTCATTTAGGTGTATTCTAGCTAATAATGAAGAAATAATGGAACATAACTATTTTTGTAACTCCTATTTCAAAAAACAAATATAGGTAATTCTTATCAATGGAAGCTAACATTAAGGAGAAAAGAAAAGTAGCTACAAATGAAGTGTCTATTAGTAGAAGAGATGAACACGGCCTATGAAACATTGTTCCCCCAAAATTATGCCCATAACTAATCAAGTTTTGAAATACTTCTAGTAATTCATAGGGAATTTAGAGATTGGGGGGAAACGTGTACAACCAGAATCCAGACACTGGTAAAATCTACAGGATAAATAATCAATAAATAAAAAATTGGAAACAGAGAATAAACCTATAGATTTAAAAGGAATTAAAAGTATAATAATCAGTGTTGGTGTTGTGGTGCAGTGGGTAAAGCCGCCACCTATGACACCGGCTATAACATCCATATGGGTGCTGGTTCATGTCCAGGCTGCTTATCTTCTGGTCTAGCTCCCTGTTAAGGTACCTGGGAAAGCAACAGGGATGACCCAAGTACTTGGGCTCCTGCACCCATGTGGGAGATCCAAAAGAAGCTCATCACACTAATCTCACTGCTGTTTTTATCTGTTTTAAATTATCTGTAATTAGCAACCGACAAAAAGAAACAAAACACACTTCCCTCCATTGTCTGCTGCCAAATCACTCTCTTTTTTTTCTCCACCAAAGTGACTTCAATTATTTAAGTCATTCCTTCTGTTATCCTCCTCTGAGAAAACCAAAAACTGCTTTTCAACATAATCTCCCAAATGTGATCTTAACACTGCAGAGAGACTATTTTCTCTCTTAGTCAAAATACAGTAACTCTGTTAAAACCTAGATTGCATTAGCTGGCTTGTCATTTGTGTCAGATGTTTGGCTCATATTGAGCTTATAATCAACCCAAACCATCAAGTTTTAGTCACTTGAGGTACAGTACATGCAGGTCCTTGATTTGTACAACTGCTTTTAATCTGGACTACTAAATTTCATCATCAGTTTCAATCTTTCTGGTCTATTGAAAGAATGGAGGTTTGTATGAGTATCAATAAAGAACAGACGCTATTTATTTTTTTCTGGGTGATTATCTGATATTCATGAGTTAAGAAAGTACTTTCCCCCAGGTTGCACAGCTGGCAAGTGGCAGAGTTGATCCAAGCCTTCAATCCAATTCCCAAACTGACATTTTTATCCTCTGCTCTGGGGTACCTTCCACAATATTAGCTCTTCTCCTTAATGCCATTCTGCACACTTTGTAAGGATACTTTCCTCCAAATCTTTGATAAAATATTGTTTACCAGGATATGACCAAGAACAGAGCACAGTTTCCACAGACAAAGTCAACTAGTACTAATTTAATAATCAATGTACTCTGGACTCAATCAATTATAAAACTTATTTAACTTACTTTTAATCAGCTCACATATTCCTATCCTAAATAAATAACAAACTAAAGATTGTCAAATATTTACTAAAAACAAAAAGACAACTTCTTATCTACTAAATGAGTAACATGAAAAAAAGTGAACTGATCTTATTTCAGCATGATTTACTACTAGGAGAAACCATCTGGTTTCCGGTGATTACCATTTTGCTTTCTTGGTGTGCCATGCATAGAAATTTATTTAACAATCTAGTCTAGAATCTTACCAGGAAAGCATGTCTAGATAATAGGTCTGTGTTCTAAAGAATCCATTTTTTTTCCATTTTAAGTCACCACATATGCCTGTCTCCTTGCCTATAATGTCTGAAAGTTTACTGAAAGAATTTTGAAATCACATTTTAATGTTATTTCTATATGGTAACATGTAATTTTTCTGGGTATGGAAATTTGTTCCCATTGACAGTTTGTAGCCTTCTTGATTTAAAACTACATGTGACATTTATTCACACAGTGTAATTATTGTATACAACATATAAATGAGAATTGATTTGGGTTTTTTCTTGGTATCTGTCCCAATCTTATAAGCCTTGTTTCAAATGTTAATTTTTTTAAGGATTTATTTATTTATTTGAAAGTGAGAGCTACACAGAGAGAGGAGAGGCAGAGAGAGAGAGAGAGAGAGAGAGAGAGAGAGAGGTCTTGGCCGCAACAGCCAGAGCTACGTCAATCCGAAGCCAGGATCCAGGAGCTTCTTCCGGGTCTCCCACGTGGGTGCAGGGGCCCAAGGACTTGGGCCATCTTCCACTGCTTTCCCAGGCCATAGCTGAGAGCTGGATTGGAAATGGAGCAGCCAGGACTCAAACTGGCGCCCATATGGGATTCTGGCGCTTCAGGCCAGGGCGTTAACCCACAGCACCACAGCACCGGCCCCTCAAATATTGATTTTTAAGTATTTTATTGTCCTTAGCTTCTTGGGATTTTCCAAATAATTTCTGGTTTATCATTTACTAAATCTACTTTTACTCCTGAATAAACAGTGCCCAGGACTTGCTCTAAATATAGAGTTCTGGGAGTCTGGTAGAGGTGGAGGAGTTGACAGGCCAGCATGCAACAGTGAACAATATCTCTTGGCATAAAACCAGCTCAGGTAGAAAGGGTCAGGCTAAAGAAAGAAATGCAAAGGAGTAGGGTCTGCAGCCAATGGCAAGCATGACCTAGTATGGAGATTTGAGTGGCACTGCCAAGGGAGAATTCCTTGAATTACTATAAATGCAACGTTTAAGAAATAATAATACACCTTTGATAAAAAATAATATGATGGATATGATAAGGATGTCTAAGATACAATCCTAAGAAGCAGAGGCTTTATAACCACATCAGAGAGATGAGACATGAATACTAAAATATTTCAATAATGATATGATGGTCCATGTAAGTATAAAATGAGAATATGAATAATATGTTACAAGAGTTCAAAGGATGAAGACAATTTTGAGTTGGAATAATTAGATGAGGCTCACTAACTCAGGTCTTGAAGATTCTGATAGGAAGAAAAAGATTAGAAAGAGAATTTCTCTGAATTCCTTACAGGCAGTGTGACCACAAATGTCTCCTTCTAAAAATGTGCCTGACTAATCAGATTGAATTCTACACAATCCCTCCTTCGTTTTGTAGTCCCCAAATTGCTGCTGCTTTTACACCCCACAGCCAGTATTGGGAGATGGGGAATGAGTAACTTCAAAAGTGCAGAAAGCCTTCAGGAACATTTTGTATATGAAGGAAAAAACATGGTCACCCAGAGGCTCCACAATGGTAATCACTACTAAATACAAATTTTCCATCTGTCCTTTGGGTATCTCTTTCAACCTACAAGAAGGCAAAGCTCCAAAACTAAGGTTATAATAAAGCCCTTTTGTAGTAGACCAGGAAAAAACAAAAGAGCTATTCAATAGCTTAACATATGCTTTTGTTTGCAGCTCACAGAACAGCTGCTTTCTGGCTTGTTAATAAATTTCAGTGGGTGTCCTCTGCCTTTTACAGTCCATCGGCATTTCTGGGAAAGCACTGGAGTAAATCATGTAGTCAAGAGCCTGGAGTTATGTATACATTGACATTCATTTCCTACATTACAGTTGATGGAAACAACAGATGCCAAAAAGAGCCATGCAATTAGTGTATTTCATTTCTGAGACTCACAGTCAATGGCCTGTAAGTGGAATTTCTACCTTAGTAAGGGCTGAGTCAACTTTCAGGTTTAGCAACTGTCATATTTAAGATTGCATAATAATAGCTAAGGAATAAGAAGTGACATATTCTACTTACATCTATTGCTTATTGTGTTTAATCAATAATGCAGTGGACTATCTTACCAAAAAGAGCAGTAGCACACAGTTTTAAATAAAACTCAGAGTGGAACAGGTCATAAAACGTGAGAATCCATGAAAATTTGCTAAAGATCAATGCTTACCATTTAGAGTTCCTCTAAAACAACCAGGATTTCCAACAACAAGATTTAAAAATGTGTCAATTCCTAGATTTTAGACATGAAATATTATAATTCCTTAAAACAACATCGTGTAAATAAGTGCTTTTTGGGGTCAAATAATTTGCCTGGTTGAACAGAAGCTTGGAGAAAGCTCAATTACATAAAAAAGATTGATTCTGTTGTCCTATTTGGATTTATTCATTTGTTCATTAGCACTTAATGCACCACTATGTGTACTTTTTTTTTGAGATGGATAAAGACAGGTCGTATTCCATCAAGAAATTTGCAAACTAGTCAGAGATAAACTGTGATAAAGATAAAATAATATAATATAAATGCTAAAATTGATGGTCTATTAATGTATTTTCTCAGAGGAAAAACAAAACAAAAAATGAAAATATTAGGAGTACTTACTGTAGACTAGGCCCAATGCTAGAGACTATTACACATATTATGCATTTGTTCCATACAACAACCCACTAGTTAATATTTATCATATCTTACAGATGAGAACTTTGAAACTCATGAAGGAGAGGAAACTTTCTCAAATTCCTGCAGCATAGAAATGGCAAAGCTGCAATATAAACACATCCATGCATTACTCCAAAGCCATCATGTATTGGCCTGTATCATTTCAGGTGTGGAAAAATTTTTCATGGTTGCTGAAGTGATTGCTGATGGAGGCATGGCCAGATATCCCCCCTGAAAGAGTACAAATATATTTGCATTTTGCAGGATGGTAGTGCAAGAAAGGCACCCTGCTTATGTAGAGTCAGATAATACTGCAGCTATGGTTTGAATATTTGTCCCTCCACACTTAGGGTTTGATCTCCAAAATCTTATGTTAATGGTACTAAATGGATGAAAGTTTAACCTAATTATGATATTTGGAGATGGGGTCACCAGGAGGTTGGCTCCTTCAAGTGGAGCCCCCATGCTTCATTCCTGGTGGCTTTAAAAGAGACCACATGCTCACAGACATTTGAACACTTGAGACTGAGGTATTAGGGAGACAATGAAATGGTCTTGAAGAGAAGCCAGCTAGATATATGGGCCCATAGGTCATCTGAAATGTCTCAGAAATATTATTTGGGGAGTCTTCAGCATAATTAATGTCATAGAAATAAACAAGGTTGCTTCTATAATGAATGCATGGTGATGTTATATATATATATTTTTTAATGCAGTGAGTATTTGGTCTAGTGGTTAAGATGCCCATTAGGACGTACATGTTCCACATCTCAGTGTCTGGGTTTGACTTCCCATCCCAGCTTTTGGTGCCAACTTCCTGCTAATCCACACACTACAGGGCAGCAGTAATGGCTTAATTAATTGGGTCCCTGCTACACATATGAGAAATCTGGATTGAGTTTCTGGTTCCTGGCTTCACTCCACTTTCTCAGCCATTGTAGGCATTTGAGCAGTGAAATAGCAAGTGGAAGCTCGTTCTCTCTCTCTCTCTCTTCTCTCTCTCTCTCTTTGAAATAAAAAAATTATGCTTTAAAAATCAGCAATGCTTACATTCACACTAACAATATATTAGGATACCTTTTTCTCTACATCCTCACCAGCATTTGTTATTTTGGGACTTCTGGATGATAGCCATTCTAACTGGGGTGAGGTGAAACCTCATTGTGACTTTTATTTGCATCTCCCTGATGGGTAGCGATCCTCAGCATCTTTTCATGTGTCTATTGGCCATTTGTATTTCATCCTTTGAATAATATCTGTTCATGTCCTTTGCCCATTTCTTAACTGGGTTGCTTTGTTTCCTTGCCATGGAGATTCTTGAGATTCTTGAGTTATATATTCTGGATATTAATCCTTTATCAGATGTACAGTTTGCAAATATTTTCTCCCATTCTATAGGTTTACTCTTCACTTTGTTGAATATTTCCTTTGCTGTGTAAAAGGTTCTTAGCTTGATGTAATCCCATTTGTCTGTTTTTGCTATTATTGCCTGTTCTTCTGGGGGCTTATCCGAGAAGTCTCTGCCTTGGCCCTCAGAAAACTGCCAATAGATTTACAATATGATCCAGCAATCACACTCTTGGCACTGTAGCCAAAGGAAATGAAATCAACACATGAAAGAGTTATCTGTAAACTCATATTTATAATGACTCAATTTACAATAGCTAAGATACAGAGTCAACCCAGATGTCTATCAGCTGATGACTGGATAAAGAAAATGCTGTCTATATACACAACGGAAAACTACTCATCCATAAAAAAAGAATGAAATCCTGTCTTTTACAACAAAATGGATGCAATTTGGGACCATTATGCTTAGTGAAATAAGGCAGTCTAAAAAAGACAAATACCATGCTTTTCTGATTTGCGATAACTAATATATATAGTACAAAGAAAATATACTGTACATGAATAAAATTGTCATTTTGAGATTTGATTATCATTTATAGCCCTTGTTTATACTCCAAAAGAACAGTGGTTTTTCTACTTTCTACTTGTTGAATTCTTTATTTGGTGGAAGATTAAACTTGTAATGTTGAAGTAAATTGAAAATAGGTCATTGTAAAAATTAAAAGAAAATAAGAAAGGAAGGAGAAGGGAGGGTGGGAGCGAGGGAGGGAGGGGGGAAGGTGAGAAGTGTCGTTCTTAAAACTGTATATATGGCCGGTGCTGCGGCTCAATAGGCTAATCCTCCACCTAGCGGCGCCGGCACACCGGGTTCTAGTCCCAGTCGGGGCGCCGGATTCTGTCCCGGTTGCCCCTCTTCCAGGCCAGCTCTCTGCTGTGGCCCGGGAAGGCAGTGGAGGATGGCCCAAGTGCTTGGGCCCTGCACCCCATGGGAGACCAGGAGAAGCACCTGGCTCCTGCCTTCGGATCAGCGCAGTGCGCCGGCCGCAGCCTGCCAGCCATGGCGGCCATTGGAGGGTGAACCAACGGCAAAAGGAAGACCTTTCTCTCTGTCTCTCTCTCTCACTATCCACTCTGCCTGTCAAAAAAAAAAAAAACAAAACTGTATATATAAAATACATTCTCATTATATAAATAAATAAATAAATAATTTTTTTTAAATTAGAAATGCTGTAGAAATGGGATCAGAGAGGACTTTATATAGATTGATTAGACACTGATGTTGAGCTTGGAAGTATGTGTATTATTTTCCTAGTATGTGAAGGTAGGAAGGTAGGATGGGCAATTCACTGTCAAGGCAAGAACATAAGCAAAGGCAGGGAGGCAGAAAAGGAAACTGTATATTTGGAAAATAACAAGTAAATATTTTATTGCAGCAATGTAAGGACTTATGGGAGAACAAACCACAAAGATGACCAGACAACAATTATGGGCGAAGTAGGTTAATCCTCTGCCTGCAGTGCCCACATCCCATATTACCACCAGTTCGAGTCCTGGCTACTCTACTTCTGATCCAGCTCTCTGCTATGTCCTGGGAAAGCAGTATGATATGGCCCAAGTCCTTGGATCCCTGCACCTGCGTGGGAGACTCGGAAGAAGCTCCTGGCTCCTGCCTTCGGATCGGTGCAGCTCCGACCATTGCGGCCAACTGGGGAGTGAACCAGCAGTTGGAAGACCTCTCTCTCTCTCTCTCTGCCTCTCCTCTCTCTCTGACTTTCAAATAAATAAATAAAACTTTAAAAAAAAAACAATTATGGGCAAGTATAAGCTCTACCCAGTAGGAATTTGTGGAAGTTTTGAAGTAAATTAACAGAATATTCATATTTTAGGAAAATAATCCTGCTATCATTGAGAAGATTGATGAAAATAATAAAATTGTGCTTTAATCTCTGTGTGATGAGGTAAATCTAAAGACAGTAAACCATTTTTCCTGGATTTTCTTATTTCTACTTTGCCTTATACTGCTTTGGAAACACAGCAAAAACTCAAATCATGGCTTTTAACTTTGAAAAATCTATTTGAATTGCAGAAATCTAGGATTTTCAGCCTCAACTCTGAAAATACTTAAAAGTTGAGTTTATATCATAAATCACAGATCTGGAGCCAAAGCCAATTTCCCCAGCTTGAACTGAAAAATCCACACTCTGGAAAAAACTCAGAAATGAAACAAGACTGAGATGCCAATGGGACCCTCAAAAGTAAACCTGAGCTGTATTTTCCACTAAAGGAAATTTGATGGTATAGGGGTAATGAAACCCCAAAAGGACATGACAAATAAGAGAACAAACATATTTTGTGTCTCCCTTTTTGATTATCATTCATTGTCCTCTAAACCCAGCAGGAAGTAGAAGCAGATAAAAGAGATAGCTACATCCAGCGTCAGAAAAATAGTTGTCTAAGTGCCTCAGACTCACCTTGTTCTACAAGACATGGGAAGGGTCACACGTCATCCATGTTCTTAGGAAGAACGGGAAAGTAACTTAGACTAATGATTCCTTGTGATAGGGATGAGTAGGCCAGGATTCTTCACATAAAATTTTACAGTATATAAAGTGATAGAAAGTGTCCAAACTCATTTTATGAGTCCTTGCCTATTAGAGTGTCTTCTTCCTCTGGATGTCAGCAATACAACTCACAGAAGGGGATACAGTTCAGGGCAGGGTTTATCGGCTTCATCAATATTGACATATGGGGCTGGATAATTATTTGTTATGGGAGGCTAGCTTGTGCACTTGAGGATTGTCACTCCCCCATTCACGGAGGAACGACACCGAACCCTGCGCTGTTCTTTTATCTGCTCGGCTCTTCCCGGGTTAGCTGCTGGCGGCACCCCCCGCCGCTTTCCCCTGCTTCCGCGGAGGAGCGGCACACCGCCGGCCGGCTCTCTCGGGGGCTGCTCAGATGTTCCTCAGGCGTTCCTTCAGATGTTCCTGGTGCATGTTGTCTCTCTCCTCCTTTATAGTCCTCTTCCACCAATCCCAACTCTGCTACCCACACGCCGAGTACGCTGCTCTCCTGCAATCAGGAGCAGGTCCTGCTGTTTATTGGTTGAACTGGAGGCAGCTGTGTAGAAGCTGTTTCCCTTCTCAGCGCCATATTGTGGGAGAGCAGATGCATAGAATAAGTCTTAATTCCAGTAACTTAGTCTAGTCCGAGTTGCTCCCCACAGAGGATATTTAACAGCATCCCCAGCCTCTACCCACTAGATGACAGTAGCATTCTCTGCACAATTCCTGCCGGTTGTAACAATCAAACATGTCTCCTGACATTACCAATAGTTCTCTATGAGGCAAAATGATCTCCAATTGAAAATTAATGGTCGTTGGCGCTGTAGTGTAGTAGCTTGAGCCTCCACCTGTGGCACCGGCATCCAATATGGGCGCCAATTCGAGTCCCAGTTGCTCCACTTCTGATCCTGCTCCAGGCTGGTAGCCTGGGAAAGCAGTAGAAGATGGCCCAAGTCCTTGGGCCCCTGCATAGGAGACGCAGAAGAAGCTCCTGGCTCCTGGCTTTGGATTAGTCCAGCTCCAGCTATTGTGGCCATTTGGGGAATGAACTAATGGAGGGAAGATCTCTTTCTTTCTGCTCCCCTCTCTGTAACTCTGCCTCTCAAATAAATAATAAATAACTCTTTTTTTTTTAAAAAAAAAAAAAAGAAAACAAATAGTCTTTAAAATCTCAGAGACAGAGCTGGAAAGATTAGGTAAAAGTTGAACCCAACATACAGTTAGATGAGGTAATAAATTTACTTACTTTTTAAACCATTTTAGGAATAATGTTCAGTTACTTGCAGGCAACAGCACCAAAAAAGTTTCACTCTGTCCCTGTCTCAAGTTCTTTCTTGTCAGAAATTACTTGTTACGCTCTTGTATAGTTCTATTTTCCCACTGGACTTTAAACTATCTGCCATGTGAAAAAACAATCCAGTTAGAACTTTTTATTTTTAAAATTATTTTATTTATTTATTTACTTGAAAGGCAGAGTTACAGAGAGGCAAAGGCAGAGAGAGAGAGAGAGAGAGAGAGAGAGAGAGAGAGTTATTCCATCTGCTGATTTACACCCCAGATAGCTGCAGCGGTGGAGCTGGGCCGATCCAAAGCCAGGAGTCAGGAACCAGGAGCTTCTTCCAGGTCTCCCTTGCTGGTGCAGGGGCCCAAACACTTGGGCCATCTTCCACTGCTTTCCCAGGCCATAGCAGAGAGCCAGATTGGAAGTGGAGCAGCCAGGACTTGAACCAGCATCCATATAGGATGCCAGTTCTACTGGTGGTGGCTTTACCCACTACGCCACAGCACCAGCCCCAGATTTTCTTAAATTCTATAGTGAATTTTGAGAGAATTGATATCATGGCAATATGCAGGTTTTCCACCAAAACCATGGTTTTTCATTCAATTTTCATGTGACCCTTTCTGCACCTAAATATAATTTTACTATTTTTGCCCTATTGGTCTTACACATTTCCTGTTAAATATATTATTGGGAAGTTTTGTTGTTACTGGTAAATGGCATTTTTCCTTAATGATGTTTCTGATTGATAATTATTGAAATTGGGAGGATTTAATTGTCTGTTTCTGGGATCAGCAAAATATGCTCCTGGAACCAAACAGGACTTGCAGCCTATTCTTACAAATAAAGCACACACCCAGGCTCATTGACTTTACTCACTGTCTATAGTTGCTTTTGTGGGATAATAGCAGAATTGAGTAGTTCCAAAAGATAGCCTATAGACCTCAAAGCCTAAAATATTTATTGTCTGGTCCTTTACCAAAAAGTTTATGGGCCTCTGGTCTATTTCAGTGGGTTCTTATTTTCTATCATTTTCAGGTAAGTCTCAGAGGTTATCTCAATTAACAATCTACAAATAAGCATACTCTTATCTCCTGTCTTAGTCCATTTTCTGTGGCTATAACAAAAATACCTGGTCTAAGTAATTATACTTTCTTAAAGATTTTTTAAAAATTTTTTTGAAAAGCAGAGTTACAGAGAGAGGAAAAAGAGAGACAAAGAGAGATCTTCCATCTGCTGGTTCACTCCCTAAATGGCTGCAACGGCCAGGGCTGGGCCAGGCTGAAAGCAAGAGTCAGAGGCTTCTTCCAGTTCTCTCACGTGAGTACAGGAGCCCAAGTAATTGGGCCATCATCCATTGCTTTCCCAGGCACATTAGCAGGGAGCTGGATTGGAAGTGGAACAGCCAGGTCTCAAACCCACACCCATGAAGGATGCTGGCATCACAGGTGGAGGCTTAACCTGCTACGTAAGAATGTCAGCCCTGACTGGGTAATTTATAAAGGAGTTTATTTGGTTCCCTGTTCCGAAGACTGGGAAGTCCAATAGCATGGTACTAGCATCTGCTAAATATCTGGTGATCACCTTCTTGCTGCATCCTAATGTGGTACAGGGCATCATAGAGCAAGATAGAGCCAATATACTAGTTTGAGTCTCTCTTCCTCTTATTATGAAGTCACTAATGTTACCATGGGGGCTCCACCCTCATGATCTCATCTGATCCTAATTACCTCCCACAGACCTCACCTCCCAGTATCATTAATATATGACTTTAGAGATTGATGACCGTAGGGGGTTGGTGCAGTGGCTCAGCGGGCTAACACCCTGGCCTGAAGCGCCAGCATCTCATATTGGCGCTGGTTCGAGTCCCGGCTGCTCCTCTTCTGATCCAGCTCTCTGCTATGGCCTGGGAAAGCAGTAGAAGATGGCCCAAGTGCTTGGGCCTCTGCACCCACGTGGGAGACCCAGAAGAAGCTCCTGGCTCCTGGCTTCGGATCGGCGCAGCTCGGGCCATTGCGGCCAATTGGGGAGTGAACCAGCGGATAGAAGACCTCTCTCTCTCTCTCTCTCTCTCTCTGCCTCTCTGTGTGACTCTGACTTTCAAATAAATAAATCTTTAAAAAAAAAAGAGAGAGAGATTGAGGGTCTAACACATGAAATTACTATAGCATCTATTCTTTTCTAAAGTCACTCTTCTTATTTTGGGGTTTATTTACTTGGCTGATGGGTTGATACTATGGTCTGAGTATTTGTGTCTCCACAAAATTCACATGTTGAAGCCTAATCATCAACATAAGGCATTAGGAAGCAAGAGCTTTGGAAGATGACTAGATCATCTTGTGGTACTCTATGCATGGTATTAGTGCCTTACAAAACAGATTTCAATTGTCCCTTCGACTATGTAAGATTATAACAAAAGGGCTCTTACCAGACACTGAGTCTGACGGTGCCTTGATCTAATCATTCTTAGCCTCTAGAACTATAAAAAATAAATTCTGTTGTTCATAAGCCACTGGGTCTATAGTATTTTGACATAGTAACCCAAACTGACTAAGCAAGCAGTTATGTGGTTGTTAGTAACAAACTGCCTTAAACTTTTTTCTGATTTTAACAAAAATGCATTTAGAATTTCATTATTGAATATGAAGCTGACTTTGCATTCAAAATCATTTTCTTTATCATATTAAGAAAATATCTTTATATCTCTTATGCTCAACCTTTTAATCATGAACCACTACCGAATTACATTGTCTTTTTTATTTATTTATTTATTTATTTATTTATTTATTTATTTTTTGACAGGCAGAGTGGACAGTGAGAGAAAGAGACAGAGAGAAAGGTCTTCCTTTTGCCGTTGGTTCACTCTCCAGTGGCGCTGTGGCCGGCGCACCACGCTGATCCAATGGCAGGAGCCAGGTACTTATCCTGGTCTCCCAGCACTTGGGCCATCCTCCACTGCCTTCCTGGGCCACAGCAGAGAGCTGGCCTGGAAGAGGGGCAACCAGGACAGAATCCGGCGCCCCGACCGGGACTAGAACCCGGTGTGCCAGCGCCGCAAGGCGGAGAATTAGCCTAGTGAGCCGCGGCGCCGGCCACATTGTCTTTTGATGATTAAATATTTTGTCTCTTGATCTATTAATATGATGATTTTATTATTTTAATACTGAACTATCCTTATATTTCAGGAAAAATGAACTTATTAATGATATAATATCCTTTCAACATAGTCTTAGATTTTTTCAATAGCATTTTATATAGGATTATTTGCATCATCGTTCAAAAGTATAATTAATCTAATTACTATTTAGTGCTATTTTTGCCAGGTTTCATCAAAATTGTGCCATTTTAATGACGGAGTAGGAAATCTTTCCCTTGTATCCTAGCTTCAAAAACCATTTCAATAGAAAATAAATTATTTGTACTTGAATTACTGAAGAAATTCCAATATAAAACTACCTGCATAAAGAGACTTTTTTAAGCTAATTTTTTGACAGCTCTTTTGCTTCCTTTTATGGCACTGATGTCTTCATTTCTCTACATCTGGAGACATCATTAACCATTCAGGTTTCCCAGAAAATCAATACCTTGTGTTTTCAAATCTTAGCAGAGAACTGTATTAGTAGACTGTTATTTTTTAAGGCCATTCTGTCTCTCATTTTACATGGCTTTGTATGGTTTGTCTTATATCTTTTGTTTCTCTTTCCTTTTTTCTTTCACTTTTTTTTTAGGTTTTACAGAAAACTTTCCTTTTCTCACCATACTTGCCCATGAATTTATCTTATATGTAATCAATTTTCTACTTTAGGGGCTGGTGTTGTGGTATCGCTGGCTAAGCCTCCACCTGCAATGCTCCTGGTGCCTAGCTTCGGATCGGCACAGCTCCAGCTGTTGCGGCCATCTGGGGAATGAACCAGCAGATGGAAGATCTCTCTCTCTCTTTCTCTCTGTCTCTCTGTAACTCTGCCTTTCAAATAAATAAATAAATCTTTAAGAAAAAAACCACAAGGAGATATCATGTCACCCCTGTCAGAAAAGATATTATCGAAATGATAGAGAATAACAAATTCTGATAAGGATGTGGAGAAAGGGGAACTTTACATACTGTTTGTGGGAATGTGAATTAGTGTAGCCACTGAGGAAAAGAGTATGTAGTTTTATTTAAAAACTAGAACTGAACTGCCATATAATATAGACATCTTACTACTAGGTATATATTCAAAAGACATGACATCATTGTATTAAAGAGATACCTGCACCGCCATCTTTACAGCAGCAGTGTTCACAACATCCAAAAAATGGAATCAACCAAGGTGCCCATCATCAGATGAATGGATAAAGAATATGTGATAGTGGGGGGCCAAACCAGATGGCCGCTGAATAAGAAGGTCCAGTGATCATCTCCATAGAGATACCAATTTCAACAGCAATTTACATACCAAGCCACCTTCACAAGAGCTAAGGAAGCTAGTAAAGTAGTTGGGGAACAGCACAGAAACTCCATAAGCCAGTGGAAAGAAAAGAGGTCAGACATGCCATTGCAGCTACCAGAGTAAACAGCTGCAACTTCTACCTCATTTGTTCCTGGCCAAGAATGCCATCTTTCTGGATAAAGGTAAGGAAGCACGGTGACCACTGACAGCATTACAGACCAGCAGCCTTGGCTGCAGGAGCATACCACACTCCTCACTGGCTTTAAGACCAGCCTAGAAAGACATTCATGCACTGTAGCAGGGCAGACTGAGCTCAACAGTTTCAGTTGCACTCAAGAGGGCAGCAATGATTCCAGAGCCCAGTCCCACAAAGCACTCTCCACTATGGTGGATAGTTTGGGCAGGGAAGATGGCATCCCCTAGGACTCTGGAAATAATGAGTCCTGTCCCATCAGAACTGGGGGCCATATTCTTAGGATAAATTTAACCAAGAATATGAAAGATCTGCACAAAGAAAATTATAAAACATTAATGAAAGAAATAAAATACGTAAAAAGGAAATATTTTCCATGTTCATGAATTAGAAGAATTATTATCATCATAATGTCCATACTACCCAAAGGAATTTATAGATTTCATGCAATTCACATCAAAATTCCAAGGTCATTTTTCACAGAACTAGAAAAAACAATCCCAAAATATGGAAACAAAAAAGATCACAAATAGCCAAAGCAACCTTGAACAATAACAGCAAAGTCTTAGGCATCACAATACCAAATTTCAAGACATACAACAAGGCTATTAAAATCAAAATAGCCCAGTATCATCACAAAAATAGATATGCAAATCAATGGGACAGAATAGAAACACAAGAAATCAATTCACACACCTACAATCAACTACTCTTTTAGAAACAAGCTAAAAACATTCCCTGGAGAAAGAACAGTCTCTTTAATAAATGGTGTTGTGAAAATTGGATTTCTCCATCCAGGAGTTTGAAACCAGACCACTGTCTTACACCCTCTACAAAAATCAACTCAATATGGCTCAAGACCTGAAACCATTAAACTACTAGAAGAAAACAAAGGGAAAACACTGCAAGACTTTGCCTAGGCAAAGGCTTCTTGGCTAAGACCCCAAAATAAGCAACAAAAGCAAAATTAGACAAATGAGATTACATTAAGCTAAGGAGTTTCTGCACAGAAAGGAAACAATGAAATGATGAGACAACTAAAAGAATGGGAATATTTGCACACCATGCATCTGATAAAGGATTAATATCCAGAATGTATAACAAGCTCAAGAATCCCCACAGAGGGGTTGGCACTGTGTTGTAGCAGGTAAAGCTGATGCCTGCAGTGCCAGCATCCCATATGGGCGCTGGTTCAAGTCTTGTCTTCTCCACTTCCAATCCAGCTCTCTGCTATGGCCTGGGAAAGCAGTGGGAGATGGTCTAAGTCCTTGGGTCCCTGCACCTTCGTGAGAGACCCGGAAGAAGCTCCTGGCTCCTGGCTTCGGATTAGCCCAGCTCCAGCCACTGTGGCCATTTGGGGAGTGAACCAGCAGTTGGAAGACCTTTTTCTCTGTCTCTCCCTCTGTCTGTAACTCTACTTCTCAAATAAAGAAATAAAAATCTAAAATATATATATATGTTTATAACTATGTATCCTTTCCTAGTGTTATGCACAGAGACCATATATATAATATGCTAAATATTACATACTAATACACCAAGCATTAACAATATTTATCTTGAGGATATGCAATTACAAATTATTTTATTGCTTGCTTTTGTGAATTTCCATATTTTTATTGAGCTATAATCATATATTCCTCACTTTGAGGTGCACTCTTCAGAGGTGTTTAGTATATTCATTATGATATGCAAATCAACAGTAATTCCACAACATTTCCATCAACACTAAAAGAATCCCTGTAACTCTTAGCAATTAGTACCAACTCCTCTCCCTCCCTTCCCATGGCAACTACTAATTAACTTTTGATCCCTGTGGATTTACATGTGTACATTTATATGGCCATTTCCAATCACTGGAAAATACAATATATGTCCTTTTTGTGTGGTTTCTTTCATTTAGCATAATGCTTTCAATGTTCCTTCATGTTGTAGTGTGTATCAGTCCTTCATTCTTTTTATGGCTAAATAGCATTCCTCTGTATGGATATGTCACACTTGTTTTATCCATTTATCAGCTAACAGACATTAAAGTTGTCTCTACCACTCCATGAGTATTACCAAATATTGTTTGGCTACAACCTTCTGTTTTCTTCAGAACAAGCTTTCTCATTTTGTCCAAAATACATAAGCTGAGAATTTTCAATGTATTTAAGTTCTAGTTCCTTTTTACTGAATAATTTCTTGTTCAATTTGTCTCTCTCCTTTCACATTCCACAAAAAGTAGTTGGGAGGAACCAAGCTGTTTCTTCAATACTTTGTTTAAAAAGCAATGTCCTCTGCTAAATATCCAATTTAATTGTTAGAAGTCATACGTTCCACAAACACCAGAACACATTTTAGCCAAGTTCTTTACTACTTTATAAACAACGATTTCTTTCCTACAGTTTCCAATAATGTGTTCCTCATTTCTCTCTGAATCCTCAGCAGAACCTCCCTTAACATTCACTTTTCTGGTATGCACCTGAAAATTCTTTCAGCTTCTTCGACCCCTCACCCAGTTCTAAAGCCGCTTTTATGGTTTTAAATATCTGCTACTTCAACACTCCACTTCTCAGTACCAAAACTGCCTTAGTCAGCTTGAGCCACCAAAACAAAGTGGCACAGACTAGATGACTTAAACAAAATGCATTTATTCTCCCACAATTACAGAGGCTGATGTCTGTCTGAGATTAGGGTGATGCCATAGTTGGCTATGGTGAGGGCTCTCTTCTTGGCTTGCAAATGACCATCTTCTAATATATGCTTATATTACCCTACCTCAGTGAGTACTCATAGAGAGAAGGAGTAAGCGCCTTAGAGTCTCTTCTTAAAGGGCACTCACTATCCCCATGATGAAGGCCTCACCTTCATGAACTCATCTAAATCTAATCATATACAATATGTCTCATCATACTGGGTGTTAGAAGTTCAACACATGAATTTAGGCTTGGGAGCACAGTTCAGTCCACATTAGAAAACATGTTATCAGTTATGCTCCATTATTCTCCTAAGGCTTCCATAATAATAAGTATTAAGGAAAATGTGTGTGTGTGTATTTCTTTATGTCAGTTTAAAGATGGAGTTAATAGAGGCAAATTGTTAATCAAGTGAAATATTTGAATATTAAAGTCTTAAGGGATTATATATCTTGTTAACTAAGGAAACGACCCTTTTATAAGTAGTAATAGCAAAACTGAGGCTCACTGACAAGGTTAGAGGAGGTACTGGCAGTGGAGCCATTCACTGTTTCTCTCAGCAGGTTTAGTGACCCATCTCATCCCAGCTGGGCTGTATTGAGAGGCTTACTGAAGCATTGTGATTTCTTCAAATTGCAGTTTTAATGAGCCAGCCATTTCATTTTTTTCTTAATTCAGTGACTTAACACACTTACTAATTGTTCCAGTACAATAACCATCTGAGAGTTGAAGGATTCTATGATCTACAAAGCTTTTGACGTGTGCATATTTTTCATCACAGGAATCTCTCCTACTTCCAACTTGGTTGCTGCCAAAAATGTCTTTTAAGAACAGAATAATGAATATGAAATTAATTAGATCAAGACTTCATCATTCCCAATATCACAGGATGATAGTCTCATTTTCTTATTTAAAAATTATTTGGTTAAGATTAAACATCTAGAGACTTTGTTAACCCTGAGGTTGAAATACTTAGTTCAAAGAAACTTTGATCCCTTAATTATTCTCATCATATTGTACATTGAAGGTAATTATATTTATCATTAGACAAGAAAATTAATCTAGTGAAACTACTGATGTGAAACCTGATTATGATGTGTTTGAAGAAATTATATTCTTTGGTTTATTAAATATCTATCACTAAAAAACAAATGAAATTTACTAGTGTGTGTGTGAAAAGGCAAGTATTTCTAAAAATGATTCACACTTGAGAGAGATATTCTCTTAGGATCATTTAACTTGTAAAGAGGGCAAAAAGGCTAAGCCAACACTTTCTAACAAGGGAGATATCACTTGAAGAATGTGACCATACAATAGCAAGTATGGCCCAGGCTTCTCAATGTGGAGCATATTCTTTGACACTTTAAATTGATTTTCCCTTGTGAATACTATGTTCTTTTATGTAAATGTTAACACTAATACTTCATTTATAGAATAATAAATTCATCAATGGAGAGGAGAAAAAAAAATATGACCTTAATCTTAAATCCCAACCTAATCCACAGAGTCATATTTCAATGAGAATCTTAACCGCACTCTCAAGCACAGAGACAATTAGTAGAAAAATAGAGCCTAGGCAGAGGAAAGCTTATTTAATTAAAAGTTTTTCCTCCACTGCTGGATGTAATCTCTATAAGGTGAAAGTAGCCTGAAATTAAATTAGTTGACTTGGATCATATTGTTCACTTTTCCAACTGGGTGGTTTGGCTCTGTTATATGCAATGATACATCTGGGAGTCATAGTTATGCCAAATAAGAAACAATATTTAGGTCTTCCAAGTGAATCACTACCTCACTTCTGCAACTTTGATGAAAGGCCAAATGTGTATTCTGATATGGCTTCATAGAACTATAATCCTATAATGTCGTTTTACATCAAAATTAAAATTCTTGAACCTGCAACATTTAAACAAATATTCACGCACTTCACAAGTATTTTAGAAAGTTACAAAAATAAGGCCTTATTTGTTTTCTGTTTAAATAAAGCATTTATTTAGCTGTTTTTGGAAGTAGAATTTCAGCAGAACTGGACATGTGATTAATAAGCTTTTTCTGTGGCCGGCGCCGTGGCTCAATAGGCTAATCCTCCGCCTTGCGGCGCCGGCACACCGGGTTCTAGTCCTGGTCGGGGCGCCGGATTCTGTCCCGGTTGCCCCTCTTTCAGGCCAGCTCTCTGCTGTGGCCAGGGAGTGCAGTGGAGGATGGCCCAAGTGCTTGGGCCCTGCACCCGCATGGGAGACCAGGAAAAGCACCTGGCTCCTGGCTTCGGATCAGTGCGATGCGCCGGCTGCAGCGTGCCAGCCGTGGCGGCCATTGGAGGGCGAACCAATGGCAAATGGAAGACCTTTCTCTCTGTCTCTCTCTCTCTCTCCCTGTCCACTCTGCCTGTCAAAGATAAAAAAAAAGCTTTTTCTGTATTCTTCATACCATGTACTAGATTAATAAAATGTAGTATACTACATTTTAGTAGTATATACTAAAACAGAAAAATATTTTTAAAAAGAGAAGATAATTTAGTATAGCAAAACTGAAAATAAGCACATTTGCTTTACCTCTATCTATTATGTTAACTGAACTCTATCAATAAATAAACATGCAACTTGACTCTATAAGAATTCAAACTTTGAGGGGCTAGCATTGTGGTACAGTGGATTAAGCTACCACTTGCAATGACAGCATCCTATATTGGAGTTCTAGTTCGAGTCCTGGCTACTACACTTGCTATCCACCTTCTGGCTAATGCACCTGGGAAGGCAGCAAATACTTGCATCCCTGCCTCCCATGTAGGAGACTTGGATGGAGCTCCAGGCCCCTGGCTTCTGCCTGGCCTAGCCTGACTGTTGCAGCCATTTGGGGATCTCCACATGCTCGCTCTCTCTCTCTCTCCAATGCTTTTTCTTTCTTTCTCTCCCTTCCTCTCTCTCTCTCTCTCTCTCATGCTCTTTCTTCCCTTTCTCCTCCTCTGCCTTTCAAATAAATAAATAAACAAATAAGTAAATTTTTTTTAAAGAAAATGTACTAGGCCTACAAGTCAGGTAGAAGTCCTAAAAGAAATTAAGCAAAGAACTAAACTCACCAAAGAATTCTATTTTTACAATTATCTGTTTAGATTAGAATCTACCCATTGGAGTTGAGAACATAGGTTGTATCATTTATTTTTGTGTCCCTTAGGTTTAACACAATGTCTTGTTCATGGTAAAATATTCAACACATGTTTGTTAAATGAATTGTTTTAGATATCCAAAACAACTGGTAGAGAAAATAAATTAAATTATACTTGGGTTGTACATGTCTAAGAATATGTTTTTTAAAATAAACTTATCTTTATTTCTTTATTTTTCTTTTATTTCAAAGGGAGAGTGAGGGAGAGAAAGAGAGAGCATACATCTACTATTTCAATCTCTAAATGCCAGTAACAGCCAGGGCCAGGCCAGGCTGATGCCAGGAGCCAGGAAATCGTTCGAGTTTCTCTCACACATGTAGCAGGGATCTACTGCCTCTCAGAATGTGCTTTACCAGGAAGCTGGATTGGAATCACAGTCAGGACTTAAACCCAGACACTCCAATATGGTATGCAGGCACCCCAAATGCTATCATAACCACTGCACCAAATGCCCAGCCAGGATATATGTTTTAAAATTACAATGTACACCAAATTAAATACTTGTTGGTGAGGTATTTGATTAAACTAACAAGGGAATCATGGCTATGTCAACACTCCAAGTGGTAGGATCATGATAGGATATGGTATCAACTAGACAAGGAGTTACACCATCTACATGGCAGAAGATGGGCTGATACCTGGAAGTATTATTAGTTTTTCTGTAGCTATTACCATGGTGACAGACCATTGACGATTATTGCTAGCACTGAAAATGATGAGCAAAACCATCCCATAATTTCCCTGCTGCGAAGTATGATATAATCTCACTTAAAACAGGTAGACTAATTATATACAAACACATAATTTGGGCCTGAGGGAGTAATCTGAACTCTTGCTGTAGGCAAATGCTTGCCTCTTCTATCTGTAATAAGTAAAGAAGATATTACATTTTAAGAAAACAGAGACAAAATATTGATTGTGGATATGTATGCTGCAAAAAGCAAGGATCAATGAAAATATTCTGCCCCTTGGTACTTATAATTTAGTTATATTTTTACTAGTAATCACTAACATTATTTAGACATAAAAAGTCATGATTCATGCTTCTATCTTTCAGTTACATATTCATTATACACATACAATTCAAAGTTATATTGCTCAATAAAATTATTCCATGTACATTCCTAAAATGTTGGGGCAGTAACATTTGTGGTCTTGTAAGTATTTTAATGAGATCCCTGTATTAGATAATCAAGGACCATAGAAATAGAATTCTAAAAGCATCTTGCCTTTGGACACTCAACAAATTACTATGCATTTTATAAGGTTAGATAACTGAAGTACAGAAGAGTAGATATTTGTTCCATATACTACAATCTAGTGTCCTTTTGCCTAAGACCTCATTAAATAGACACTAAGGATAAGTTGAACTAATTCATGAGACTGTAATACCAATACATTACAAGTAGTTTTCTGTTCTCATCCCCATCACTCAAACCATCCTCGTTTATAGCCTTACATACTAAAATTTTAGATGGCCACAAGGGGAATTTTAACTCTGAGTTTTGGCTGGCAATAAGTGCCTAAAACAATCTTCTGTTTTTTTTGTAAATATACTGAGCTCTTATGAATCACTCTGCCATTCACACAGATGTAATTTAGGAATCCACTTTATTTCTCCAAATTGAATCTGAGCTATATAGTATCAAAATTGATGAGCATTAAATTCTTGAATTATCCAATAGTTCTTATTTTCTATTAACATCTTTTAGAATTAGATACTATAATAAAGTCACAAGTTTCCCTAAATCTTTCAACATTTTATGCTAAAATGAGTCATTCCAGGAAAGCAAAGACTCTACCCTAATTATATTATAAATGCAGTTCTGATTAAGCTCTGAACTCTAAAATAAACGTTGGTCATAATCAAGATTAATAGTCATGAGAGAATACATTTCCCCAATAGATCATGAATCCCCATTGTATATAAGAATATTAGTAATTTCTGATGCAAATGCCTACAGGGTATGTTTGAAATGTAGAGAGATCTATATTAAACAGACTACTCATGCTAAACAAATATTCCTGGCTTGCAACCTTTCAGTTCAATATAATCCAACATATTTTTATTCAGTTAGTCTGCATGACATAAATAACCACATGCTGATATCAACCTTGTAATTACATGAGAACCTGAGTCCCTTATGGAAACTGTAAATTGATTACTATAACTACAGCATAAATGAGATTAGACTTCTTAGTTTTCAGAATACTTACTAGGTGTTAGAGGAGCTCAGACTGGTGGTGGGAGAGGTCCCAGATTGAAGATTCTGAGAAAGCTTGCTCCTTTTGTGCAGTGTCTGTCTTGATTAGCATAATAAAATGAATTCAGTGATATACAAAATGCAGTCAATTAACTAATTTGCTCCTTGTACAGTACTTGAGTCAATCTTCCAAATTTCCTGTGGCTATTAACCAATACAAGCATAAAAGAAAGATGGTAGATGGAAGAAGGGAAGAATCAACCACAATAATTTTTAATAATAAACTTAATTTTATTATGTATTTTTACATGCTCATTATTAGAGTACATGGCTGAGGTATTAATATGTGTATTAAATGCTAAAACTTCTTATGAAATAATTTTATCTGTGCTGGATGAAGTTTTACATTTAGAAAATTATGCCAAAATTCACAATACTCTCTTCACATTTCTAAAGAGAATTAAAATAAATTGCTTAATGAAAAATTAAGAGTACTTCTGTTCATGACAGGATTTTCATTATGGGAAAAAAGTTTCAAAGCTGTCAGTTTTTTACTAACCATCATGGCCCCAAAGACTAACTAAGTTAAAGATGAACTTTATTTAAGCCCCAAATGATTCAGAATCAGAGTAACTAAAGCTACACAACTACTTCACTGAGATCAGAGCTTCCCAACTGAATGCCCTTCATCTAAAGTCTCTAAAATGCTTTTATACGTGCATTCAGATCCACACATAGACATCGTCATTTTTCTGTTGTGAACTATGTGAGGTAAACCTTAAAGGATATTGAAGTTTGCTGTATTTTACTCATAAATTGTGGCAAAATTCTATATTATCCTTGTCCTCCAAAATTTTTTCCCAAATCACCATATAAAATTAAACTTTAATATTGAAAACAATCATTCATACTATGTTAGCTAACTCAACGTGGCCCTATATCAAATGAATTATGCTATGATTTGAGCATTTGTTCTTTCCCAATCTCCAAACTCATGAAAGATTTTAAAAATTATTTATTTGACTTGTAGACAGAGACACACAGAGAGAAGGGAGAGCTCCCAGCCTCTGATTCCCACCTCAAATGTTTGAAACAGCCCCAGGATAGGCCCAGAGCCAAATCCAGGGATGCGAACTCAACTCAGGTCTTTGGCATAAGTGGCAGAGACTCAACTACATAAATCATTACCACTTCCTCTCTGGATCTGCATTAGCAGGAAGCTGGAGTCAGAAGCCAAAGCCAGGTATCAAACCCAGGCACTCTGATATTGGACTCAAACATCTTAACTAGTATTATAACCCCTATGCCAAACACCTACCTTTCATGTTTGAGTTCAATCCTCAAAGTGTTTTGTTAATGCTATTAATAACATGGAAACTTAGTCCTACTATAGTATTTAGAGGTGGGGGGTCTGTGAAAGGTGATTGGATTAGACTAGATCATTAGGGTGGGGCCCCATGATTGAATCCTATTGATTTTATAAAGAGGAGAAGGCCACACACAGAGGTATGCATGTGCTCCCACTATGTTGTGATGCAGTCTAAGGGCGCCCTCATAAGAGCTTACACAATGTTGTTTGGACTTTGCGCCTCCAGAACCATGAGCCAAAATAAATCTCTTCTTTATAAAGTAACTTTATATTTTGCATCTGACTGATACTAATTGTACTGTTTTCTGAGCTTTCCCAAAATAAACCTGAATGTAAAGAAGACAGATATATTCCTCCCCTAGAGAATTTTATGAGGCTCATGGTATTGCATATTTATACCACCTTTGTAGAGGTGATATCTTGGTTTTACTGTGTCAGCAACTTTTTCAAAGCAGGGAGCCTGTGACATGGAGAACTCTTACAACTTGCAAGCCTCTCAATTGCTTTAGCTTGCCATTTCAACTCATGTGTGCCACAGCTCTGCTTCAGTGAACACTCCAAAGCTATACCCTAGAGCTTGTTAGCTCCTGAAATTCCCCAATTCATAAATTATTAAATTGACACGACACATTCTCTATATCTACAATGTCTTATTCTTGCTCTGTAATGTACTCCTGCTGTCTTCAGCTACATAGACAATGCTAATTCCTTTCTTCCTCAACCAGCTTAGAGCTCGTGGGCCATCACATTTAAAAAAAGTCTTGCCTAAATCATAACACTTCTGTTTCCACGGCTATCACATGTCACGTGACTATTTCTTTGGTAATACTCCTGCTGGCTAGACAAAAATAAGGAATTGTGAAATCAGTGACATTGTAACTTGAATGCATGGTGTCCAATCTCAAAGTCTCATTGCTGTTTGGCAATATTTCATTGTGTCCTTAGATGTGCCTGTTTCCCAGGCTCCATGCAGCTATTTCAAGCATTCTGCATTCTTCTCTAATCTCTATTGTCCTCCTCTTAGCAGAACACACCTTACTTCTCTTTCCAGTACAAGTGAGAAGCTATAAGATAGTAAAAAGCAGTGGGAATGCAGGATATTTTTTCAGGAGCATAATCACAAAGCATCTACTCATGCCCTTTCTATCCTCTCTCTAGAGTAAGAGTCTGAAGAGCCACATGCATCATCATGCTGTTCATCCTCCGCCAGGGTGAGGACTGTATCATCTAATGTTTGTGGCATTACCCTGACTTATTGACGTGTCAGTTATATAAATATCTACCTAATTAGTACAAAAAATAGATATTTTCTAACAAAGGCATATGTTTATCATCAGTAATGGGCCTCACTGTACATAAGAAATGCATGTCTTTCAGCAGAATTTTTTAAAATTTTTCATTTATTTATTTGAGAGGCACAGAGAAACACAGAGAGGTTCCATCTCCTGACCCACTTGTCAAATGCCTGCAATGGCCAGGAGACAATTCCAGGAGCTACAAACTCAACTCAGGTCTCCCATGTGAGTAGCAGGTACCCAATTACTTTGAGCCATCACTGCTGGCTGCCACCCAAGGTCTGCATTAGCAGGAAGTTGGAGCGGGGATCCAGAGCTGGGAGTCAAACCCAGACAAAATGAAAATATTAAGAATAGTTATGGCCGGCGCCGTGGCTCACTAGGCTAATCCTCTGCCTAGCGGCACCGGCACACAGGGTTCTAGTCCCGGTCGGGGCGCCGGATTCTGTCCCGGTTGCCCCTCTTCCAGGCCAGCTCTCTGCTGTGGCCAGGAAGTGCAGTGGAGGATTGCCCAGGTGCTTGGGCCCTGCACCCCATGGGAGACCAGGAAAAGCACCTGGCTCCTGGCTCCTGCCATCGGATCAGCGTGGTGCGCCGGCCGCAGCGTGCCGGCCGCGGCGGCCATTGGAGGGTGAACCAACGGCAAAGGAAGACCTTTCTCTCTGTCTCTCTCTCTCACTGTCCACTCTGCCTGTCAAAAAAATAAAAAAAAATAAAAAAAAAAAGAAAAAGAGTAGTTATAAGGGGGCCAGGCACCGTGCCAGAGTAGGCTAATCCTCTGCCTGCGGTGCCGGCATCCCATTTGGGCACCGGTTCTAGTCCCGGCTGCTCCTCTTCCAATCCAGCTCTCTGCTATGGCCTGGGGAAAGCAGTAGAAGAAGGCCCAAGTCCTTGGGCTCCTGCACCCACATGGGAGACCAGGAAGAAGAACCTGGCTCCTGGCTTCGGATTGGCACAGCTCCAGCCGTTGTGGCCACTGGGGAGTGAACAAATGGAAGGAAGACCTTTCTGTCTCTCCCTCTCACTGTAACTCTACCTCTCAAATAAATAGATAAATAAATAAAATCTTTTAAAAAAAAAAAGAATAGTTATAGGGGATGGCACTGTGGTATAGCGGCTAAAGCCACCACCTACAGTGCCGGCATTCCATATAGACGCTGGTTCAAGTCCCGGCTGCTCCACTTCTGATTCAGCTCTCTGCTATGGCCTGGGAAAGCAATGGAAGATGGCCCAAGTCCTTGGGCCCCTGCACCCATGTGGGAGACTTGGAAGAAGCTTCTGGCTCCCGGCTCTGGATCAGCCCCATTGCAGCCAATTGGGGAGTGAACCAGTGGATGGAAGACCTCTCTCTCTCTCTGCCTTTCCTTCTCTCTCTATGTAACTCTGACTTTCAAATAAATAAATAAATAAATCTTAAAAAATAGTTTTAATGAATAAATCTAAGACTATAAAAACATGGTGATACTAAAACACTAGACAACACTAAAAATTAGTAAGGTATAGAGTTAATCAAAGTTAAAATATTCTAAGGTTGAGCTGGCATTGTGGCGTAGTAGGTAAAGCCACAGACTGTGATGCTGGCATCCCATGTTGGCACTGGTTTCTGCCCCAACTGCTCCACTTCTGATCCAAATTCCTGCTAATGGCCTGAGAAAGCAGTGGAAAATGGTCCATGTTTTTGAGTCCCAGCCACAAATGTGAGAGGCCTGGAAGAAACTCCTGGCTCCTGGCTTTGGCCTGGACCAGCCACAGCCACTGCAGCCATTTGGGAAGTGAACCAGCAGATGAAAATCTCGTTCCCTCTCTCTTTCCATAACTCCGACTTTCAAAATAAATAAATAAGTCTTTTAAAAAATACTTTAAGGTCTTCTGTATTCAGAGAGAAGTGAAGCTGATTAAAACTTTCTTGCACTGTACAGCATTACTATGGGTACAATGTTGTATAGCATTTCTCTAGAACTTATTCATCTTGGTTAACTCAAACTTTATGGCCATTGATTTATAACTCCCCATTTCTCCCTTCTTCCAGCCCTTGGAAACTACCATTCTACTCTTTGATTCTATCAATTGGACAGTTTTAGATATCTCATATAAGTGGAATGATGTTTTATCTTTATGTGCTTGGCTTATGTCTTAGCATACCTACAAGCAAAATTTTGTCAAGAAGGAAGATCTTATATTAAATGTTCTCATTACAATAAAAGAAAAATTTAAAAATATTCTACTGAACTCTTTCCTAAAAGATGGTGTAGAGATGTATCTATAACATTGTTTATTGCAGCAGTGTGTAAGAAAGCAACAATTTGTAAGCAGTATAAATATAAAAAACCTCAAGTGTTGGCTAAATAAAGACATATATCTCCAATGGAGACTAAGCACATATTTAAAATGTTATAAATTGTATTTCCTTTTTCTTTAAAAAGCTTTCTCTCTCTTAACGAGGGCTTTATGATTTAAGAATACACTTTAAAACAATTGCATGTAATGTTTATCTTCCAAGTCAGCAGAAAAAGGAATGGTGAGAAAAAGAAAACTAAATAATTCAGATAAAAAAATTGGAAGTTAAAGAAAAATCAAAGAAAAAACATTGCAAGCAGAAAGGACAAAACGTGATGGTTTAAATACATTCAAATATGTCAGTAATGAAAGAAATGTAAATGTATTAAACTTATCATTCAAAAAAGAGATTATGCTATGGTTTGAACAGGATTTGACTCTCCAAATTCAAATAGACATCTATGCCTCCAACATTTTTTAATGCAGTAATTTCTGGCATATTATAAATAGTGATGTTTTTAAAGATTTATTTATGTATTATATGTGAAAAGCAGAGTGAATGACAAAGAGACAAAAGGAGAGAGGGAGACAGATTTTCCTTCCACCAATTCACATCCCAAAAACCTACAATAGCCTGGGCTGGTCAGGCTGAACCTCGGAACAAGGTATTCCATCAGGCCTCCCACATGGGTGGCAGGAATCCAAGTACTTGAGTCACTGTCTGCTGCCTCACAGGTGCATTAGCAGGAAACTTGATTAGAAGTGGAGGTAGGACTCGATTCCAGGCACAGCAATATGGATGCAGGCATCCCAAGCAGTGGCATAGCCCACTGTGCCACAACATGCACCCTATGCACCAAAGTCTTATGTTAACAGTTAATAAATTAATATGAATGGTTGATGGATTAGATGGAGGCTTGATCCAATTATAGTTTCTGAAGGTGAGGCCTTTGGGAAGTGATCAGATTGGATGAGTTTGCTAGGGTGAACCACATGATAGAATCAGGATACCTATATAAAGAGAAACACATGGACAGAGAGGATGAGCGTGCTCCTGTCTGCATGCTTCCTGGCTTACCATGTAATCATTCCTCTATTATCCTCCAGCCTCACCAAATGCCTAAACCTAAATCATAAACTGTGTACATCCGAAACTTTAAACTGAGATAAAACTTCTTCCTTCTTTAGAAGGTCCTCACAGATATTTTGTTAGAGTAGAGAAAAGTTGCTTAACACAGATTATTAGACTATGTTTAAAATAAACCTGTGGTATAGTAGGTTAAGCATCTGCCTGCAGTGCCATCATCCCATGTGGGTGCCGGTTCAAGTCTGGGCTGCTACATTTCCAATCCAGCTCTCTGCTGACAGCCTGGGAAAGCAGTAGAAGATGGCCCAAGTACTTGGGCCCCTGCACCTGCTTGGGAGGCCTGGAAGAAGCTCTTGGTTTAGGATAGGCCCAGCTCCAGCCACTGCAGCCATTTGGGGAGTGAACTAGAGGATGCAAGACCTCTCTCTCTGTCTCTCCTCTCTCTATCTATAACTCTGCCTCTCAAGTAAATAAATAAACCTTAAAAAAACCCTATAATATTGATAATGGGACTGTAAATATGATATAACCACATTACAAAGTAGTTTAACTTTTTTTCTAAAACTTATCATATGATATAGCAATTATACTCAGGTGTTACCTAAGAGAAATGAAATAACTACTCATAAAAAAACAAAGAATTTTCACATCAGTTTCATTTATAAGTCAAAGATTGGAAAAATAAACCAGTATTCATCAATAGGTGAACAGGTAAGTAAATTGGAATATATTCACATGACTACATAATATTATTTATCAAAACTCATTAAAGTATACCTTTAAAATGGGTGTAGGCACTTTAATATTCAAATTTACCATAATTGTTTTTCATCAAATGTATTATTCTGATCACTTTCATTCACTCCATTGGAGAAGATGGGATCCCTTATGCTAAAGAGCAGAAGTGATTGAACACAATACCCAACACCACAGGTAGGTGAAATGGGGATATAATTAATATACAGATAATTGTACATATTTAACATGAACAATTTGCTGAATTCCTTTTAAAATGACAAACTAGTAACTGCTTATATAAAAAAACGATCTCACAGTGTTTTCCAAAAAATGGTAAGAATTCATTTTTGAATGGCAAAAAGCTACATTGAGCAAATAAAAACCAAGATGTGACTGCAAATTCTCCTCTTCCAATAATTTATTGTTGTAATTGTTCTATTTTGTTATTCATTATTATCGCTAATACTTATGGACCTATTTTACCAATTAACCTCTATCATAGGCATTAATGTATATGAAAACATAGTACATTTAGAATGCAGTACTATCCACAGTTTGAAGTATCCACCAGAGATCTTGGAACATGGACAATGGGGAACTCTTAGGCATCTGTTAGTCTTAGTTTGCCCTCTATTTCCTTCTGATCTTCTCTAATTTAAAAAGCCTTGAACCACATTATTTATATTTTAATAGTCTTCATGTTGAAGAGATTTTCAAACTGTACCAGAAATTCATCTCATCACAAGTAACACATTTCATAAATATTCTGTAAGAAATCCCTTCCTTCTTGCTCCTCTCAATCCTTTAGCCTGACAGAACTTTTCATTGTAGATACAACTTTCCATTTCTGGTAATCCTTTAATGGTGAACCTGTTACCTAGAGTGGTTGAATTTTACATTGTGTTATGGGATGGACACATAAAGCACATTAATATGGAGCACCATGGGCAACTGATTTTCTGCTTTCCCATTTCTTTACACTGACATGGAAGCTACATCTACTTGTTAAAGAATCTCACAAAGGAACAAAGAAGGCATGTTCTTTTTATGTTTTTCACGATGCAGTCTCATTTAATTATTTATACTATAGAATGTTGCCAGGTAAGTCGATTTTCCTTTCTAAAATACATTCCAATAGAGCCTCCTATTCATCTAGATACTTACTACCAAATTACCATCAATTTTTGAATCAAAAGCATTTGAGCACCTCTGTTTAATATAACATGATCAAAATGGTTTCATTACTCCCCTCTGTCACTTCTCTGTGTTAAACAAAGCTACTAGCAATGACCTCCAAGATGTCCATCCCATTAAAACAAAAAACAGTAAAGAAGGACAAGTTTTTCCCAAGTATATCCTATCAAATCACATTCAGGAACGGCTTACCATCCTGCCTCAGCTCAATAAACAGTGTTTGATAATGTAGTACCTAACTTGCTAACACATAGAGAACAAAAAGAAACAGGTGTTTAACAATAGACTTGGCTCATCCCCTCAAATGTATATAAGAGTGTGCTGACGGATCCTCACCAATGAAGTATCTTTAAAATCCTATGAAACTCCTGATAATCAGAGAAAAAAATAAACTGTATGAGTATCAGGTCGAAGAGAATAAAAATCTGACTTAAAGAAGAAGAGTTATAATTAGAACTCCAGGGAAGTATGTTTGTTTGTTGCTGGGTGAAAGAAAGCTTCTAGGTTCTGTTGCACAGTAGGATACTATATGTTTTTCTGTTAAAAAAAATAGAAAATAATATTTTAGATTGTTCACTATGAAGAAATGTTAAATGTTTAAAGAGATAAATATAGTTACACTGATTGGATATTACACAGCATATACATGCACCAAAACATCACATAGCAGCCCATACATATGTACAACTTTTGTGACTGCTAAGTTAAAAATTAAAAGCCAATCATTATCCATATTACATAAATCTCAGTTGAGCATAGGTGGACTGAACATAATCCTGCTTTGTCTTACATTGTTGATCTGTCCTTTTGTAGGTAATTATAGCAAAAAGAGTTAAGCCAGACCTCAGATCTTGATGTTAGGTTCTATCTTATGAATATTTGTAGAGGTTTCTTAAATATAATTTGAAAATTTTACTAGGATCACTTGTAAATATTTGGTCCCATATTCTTATTTTATAATCACATTTCCTGAATTATTGAAGTCCTAAAAATTTGCTGTCATATCTTCCTAGTCATGACAAAAATCAAAGAACTTCCTTTACCAGTTTTAGAGCCACAAACACAGTCTATTGTCCTTACCAGCATATTCCATTTTAACCATGGTACAATTTTTTTGGCTTATTTATATAGCCAGGCCACATTGCAGAGACTTGGCAAAGTAATCCCACTGCATGCGTAGCATTAATTTTTGCCTAAGCCATCAAATCAGAAAGTCCATATCCAATTTATTATGATATACAGGACAGAAACTGCAGTTTCATACAGTTATTTTAATGTAAAACAAAAACATTTAAAGTATAATGCTGATTCTCCGGCTTTCTCTGTGTTTTTTTTTTTTCCCCCTTTCTTGGAGAAGCACAGGCATGGTATAAATATGTTAGATTGAATTAATTCTGATTCCATTATTTTATCTTTTGTATTTCAGGAATGAGTCAGGTTTAATGATGTTGTTTAAACTTTGCAATAAGCCTCAGTTTGGTGTTTGTTTAAAGAAGGAACTGTTTTTGACTAACATCTAGCATTTTACACCTCATTTTATATACAAATATTTATATAGTAATGGTAAATTTGTATCTGTACATTAAAACAAATCTCCTGAGGTCCTTTTTTTTTTTTTTTTTTTTGACAGGCAGAGTGGACAGTGAGAGAGACAGAGAGAAAGGTCTTCCTTTGCCGTTGGTTCACCCTCCAATGGCCACCGCGGCCGGCGTGCTGCGGCCGGCGCACCGCGCTGATCCGATGGCAGGAGCCAGGAGCCAGGTGCTTTTCCTGGTCTCCCATGGGGTGCAGGGCCCAAGCACCTGGGCCATCCTCCACTGCACTCCTTGGCCACAGCAGAGAGCTGGCCTGGAAGAGGGGCAACCGGGACAGAATCCAGCGCCCTGACCGGGACTAGAACCCGGTGTGCCGGCGCTGCTAGGCGGAGGATTAGCCTAGTGAGCCGCGGCGCCGGCCTCCTGAGGTCCTTAATTAGATTCTACTTTCTTTGATTTTTTAAAAATTATTGATACTTAGTTATATAAATGGCATTTCAAAAAGATCTTCCATGATCTCAACTTTTAAGTAACTGAGATCAGTATTCCAGTTAGCATGAATTAGTAAGGCACAATGAGTGTTTAATTTTGGGTGGGTGGTGGATATGGGTGATCAGAGCACAGAGTCTGATTCAGACTATCAGGAGGCACATCCCAGATTACCACCTACAAGCTTTGGGACTATGTAAATGACTTAACAGCTTTGTACTTCAACTTCCTTATTTGTGAAATAGGAATTAATAGTAGCACATAGGTTCCACCAGTGAGTAAGTTAACCTTTTAACCTTTTAAAGTAACCGGCACATAATATTCACTATATGGATTTTTTTTAAATTTCAAATTAACAATAAATACTTATGAATTAGATTTGCTTTAATTACGTTTCAGCCTGCATGAAAAAAAATCAACAATGCTTAATGCCCACTTATACCTGATGTTTAGGTTTTTGCAGTACTCTTTATAATGTGGAAACAGGTATGGTTTTAGAAAGGACCTATTTCACTGCTATGTTCATTATTATGCATTAACTCATGATGTATTAATTTGTGATATATTCATGTATCAAACATGTTTTTCAGGTGTTAATACAAAAAATAAAATTTGCTTTTTCAGGAGGATAGGGGCAGCTCAAGTTCAAGTTTATGTATTCTGGGAGGTCACATGGAGGTGGGGTCCAATGTGAGCCAGGAAACATCTCCAAGTTGCATGAACAAGATGATCCCTGGAGCCATGCAGACCCCTAAGACTCTGTATTTCCATCTTTCCATATTATTGTCATGGAGCAGACTCAGTTTGTCCCAGGGACTGAAGCACTGTGACTCATCACTCAGAGTTACATGTATCCTACTGCCTCAAAACACCCTATTGTCATGTGGCAGGCCCAGGTCTACAAACCACATGAACATAATGGAGTCCTAAAGTAAGAAAACATATGGTCCCTATTTTAAGTGGCAGGCACCCTTACACTCCTTGTCAGACCCTGCCAATCTCATCAAATGAGTGTTGTCAGCTGTGAGGGCTGCAGGTCATGTGGATCCTGCCTTTGTGTGGATACTGCAAGTGTGTGCTAGGTCTAGCCCCAGTGACCAGGTCAGCATCATGAGTTCTTAAACTCCAAGATCATGTGGTCTCTGTCACTATGAGGCTACCATTCACCATGTGGTAGTCTCAGCTCTTCCAGTCACATAGGAATCACAGATTTCTGAATCTTGCAAGTCATGTATATTCTGCTGCAATGTAGATACTACTCTTACACAGTAGCATCAACCTTCGCAGTGGCACAAGGACTGTGGGCTACCAAATCCTGCAGATTACAAGGATCTGGTGATCATTTGACCTCCTTTGACCATGTGTTAAACCCACCACTTATAATACGTTGAACTTCCCTGTACTATAGCTAAACTTACCCTTTGGCAGATTTAAAATGTAGAAAACTTTTTTCTTCTTAATTCAAGTTTCTTTATTCAGATTCCCCATTATCAAACTATCTAAACTGACAGAATAATGATCAAGATGCATTAGAAATCCTCTTTACCAAACTTCAGCTTTCTCCCATTGCAAATATGCTGATTTTTAGTTAACAAATAGAAATGGCATAATATGAAGTTTGAATATATACATACATTGTGGAATAGCCAAATAATGTTAATTAATATATGTTATTGAATCATATACTTGGCATGCATATGTGTGTAACAAGACATAAAATCTACTTTCTTAGAAATTTTCAAATGTACAATGTATTTTGCAAAAGGCTTTTAGAATTGCCATCCACACAGCACTTTGATCAGCTCTGGCTCAGATCCCAACAGTTCCACCCATTTTTAAATCCCACTTGGGTAGTATTCTAATTGGAGGAGTGCTAGAAATTTTCTCAAAGAATTGGGTAGTAAGAGACATCCAAGTGGACTCATGTCAAGGTCTGGCAAAATAACATGGGTCTGAACGGGCTGAGTGGCAGAAGGGGTTTCTGAATGTGTCTAATGTTTTGTGTACCTGACCAAGTAAGCATGTATGTGTGTATGTGACTTGATCCTAGACTTGCAGTAGCTATTGCTGGAAGAATGGGAGCAATGGAAGAGAAAGCACTAGGGGCAGCAGACTCATGGACTTTTGTATCATTTGTCAGGGGCAAGGTTCTGATGTCATTTGTTGGGACAAGGTTTTGGAATCCTGGTGGGATACTCTGAACTCCCTCACTCCCCACAAAAACTCTACAATTTGCTACCACCCTGCCATATTCATATTCATAAATGCAATGGTCCTAGTCACCAGTATCTGCTGCACCAATTTCTTCTCTTTCTATTTATTCTGACATCTAGTGTGATGATCTCTTCTGATTCTACTCTATGATGCTGTTTTTGTTTTGTTTTTGAAGAAAAATTTTCAGCTTTATTGAGGTATAATTGACAAAATTTCATATATTCAGAATGTACAATGTGTTCTGAAATACACACACATTGTATAATGATAACCATAATCATTGACCATCTGAAATGATTACCACAACCATCTGACCGTGCTGTTATTACAGACACCAGAGAGCTCCTGGATTCCAATTTGTATAAAGCTTTCCAAATCTTAAATTTTGTATGGTATTTGATTCTATAAAGGTTCTCTTTATTGTCTTGATTTATTTTCTTAGTAAACATTGTAAATACGCACTTAGGAACAAGCAAAGGGGGAAGCAGGCCCAGGAAAAAAGAGAGAAAAAAGCTTTTGAAAAATATTTTTTTTATGATCTGAACTTTTAATAAACAACTGGAGAATACTAGCAGCATAAATCACAATATTCATGCTGCCGTGGAAGAGTATAATTTCTTAAACTACATTGAAATCTGTTTAAAATGTGCAGCAAGAACTTAAAGGGTAACCTGTCATTCCACAGAGCTGCCTGGACTTACGTTAGTGGTAAACTGGCTGGTAACCACTTTTTCCTTCCTCCCTTTGCTTGAGAAGGTACGAGAGTGGCATGTATAAGGGGTCTACCACAGCAAGATATCACCTCATATCTGTGAGAATGTATATCATAAAAACAACAAAAGTGTTGGTGTGGATGTGGAGAAAAGGGGAAACCTTATATCATTGATTAGAATGTAAATTAGGATTATGCCATATAAAAATGTCTATGATGGAAAACATGAAAATTTCTGAAAATAGTTTTTAAAGATTATTCATTTAAAAGGCAGTTACGGCGGGGGGGGGCAGACAGAGTGGGAGTTGGGGAGAAATCTTCCATTTGCTGGACCAGCCGAAGTCAGGAGCTTGGAAATCATCTGGGTCTCCCACATGGATGGCAGGGTCCCAAGGACTATAGCCATCTTCCACTGTTTTCCCAGGTGCATTAGCAGGGAACTGGATTGGAAGTGGCATAGCTGGGACTTGAACCAGCACTCATATGGGATGCAAGTGTTGCAGCTGGCACCTTAACCTATTGCACCACAATGCCAGGCCCAAAATAGTAAGAATAGAACTACCATATGATGCAATAATCCCATTTCTGGGTATAAATATAAAGAAATGAATTCAATGTGTTGAAGTGATATCCGCACCTTCTTATTCATTTCATTACAGTACTATTCATAATAGTCACATGGAATCAACTCAGATCTCTCCCCCAACACACACACGAACACCATTTCATATTTAAAATGGAGGAATTTCTGTGACTTACAATAACTTGGAGGTCAAATGTTAAGTGAAATATGCAAAACACACAAAGATAAATATTGCATGATGCAACTTATATGTGAAATGTAAAAGAATACAACTCACAGAAGCAGAGAGTAGAATGGTGGTTACCAGAGATTTGGGGATTGGAGAGGAGGTTGGGAATGAACATGTTGATCAAATATATAAAGTTTGAGCTAGATAGGATGAATAAGTTCTGGAGCTCTATTGTATAGCATGATGACTATAGTCAAAAATAATGTACTATATACTTCAAAATTGCTAAGAAAGAAAAAATACTAAGTTCTCACACAAAAAATGGTAAGTATGTGAGGTGATGGATTTACTAGTTTGCTTAATGCAGAAATTTTGCTGTATATATTTTGTACATAATAAATATACACAATTTTTATTGGTCAATTATGAGAGCTGAAAAAAACTTTTGTATTCCAACAAGTATCAAAAGATACATCATGTGAAGATTCAGAATTTTCTTATATCCACTTTAAAATTCACTAGTTTTAAGAATACATATGGGGCCGGCGCCGCAGATCACTAGGCTAATCCTCCACCTTGCGGCGCCGGCACAACGGGTTCTAGTCCCGGTCGGGGCGCCGGATTCTGTCCCGGTTGCCCCTCTTCCAGGCCAGCTCTCTGCTGTGTCCAGGGAGTGCAGTGGAGGATGGCCCAAGTGCTTGGGCCCTGCACCCCCAGGGGAGACCAGGATAAGCACCTGGCTCCTGCCATCGGATCAGCGTGGGGAGCCGGTCGCAGCGCGCCAGCCGCGGCGGCCATTGGGGGGTGAACCAACGGCGAGGGAAGACCTTTCTCTCTGTCTCTCTCTCTCTCACTGTCCACTCTACCTGTCAAAAAAAAAAAAAAGAATACATATGGAAAGGGGGCACAATAATTTTTTGGTGCTAAGAATTTCTAAATGGTGCCACACATTAATCATTTCTTGTTTTATAGCCACTACTTCTTTTTTTTTCCTTTTTTTATTTAGTAAATATACATTTCCAAAGTACAGTTTATGGATTACAATGGCTCCCCCCCATAATTTCCCTCCCGCTCGCACCCCTCCCATCTCCTGCTCCCTCTCCCATTCCATTCACATCAAGATTCATTTTCTATTATCTTTATATACAGAAGATCGATTTAGTATATATTAAGTAAAGATTTCATCAGTTTGCACCCACACAGAAACACAAAGTGTAAAATACTGCTTCAGTACTAATTATAGCATTACTTCACATAGGACAACATATTAAGGACAGATCCCACATGAGAACTAAATACACAGTAACTCCTGTTGTTGATTTAAAAATCTGACACTCTTGTTTATAGCGTCAGTAATCTCCCTAGGCTCTAGTTATGAGTTGCCAAGGCTATGGAAGTCTTTTGAGTTCGCTGAGTTCGATCTTATTCTATAGTCAAAGTGGAAGTTCTCTCCTCCCTTCAGAGAAAGATACCTCCTTCTTTGATGGCCCCATTCTTTCCACTGGGATCTCACTCGCAGAGATCTTTCATTTAGGGTTTTTTTTTTTTCCCCAGAGTGTCTTGGCTTTGCATGCCTAAAATAATCTCTTGGGCTCTTCAGCCATATCTGAATGCCTTAAGGGCTGATTCTGAGGCCAGAGTGCTGTTTAGGACATCTGCCATTCTATGAGAGTCTACTGTGTATCCCACTTCCCATGATGGATCGTTCTCCCCCTTTTTGATTCTATCAGTTAGTATTAGCAGACACTAGTCTTGTTTGTGTGATCTCTTTGACTCTTAGACCTATCAGTGTGATCAATTGTGAACTGAAATTGATCACTGGGACTAGTGAGATGGCACTGGTACATGCCACCTTGATGGGATTGTATTGGAATCCCCTGGCACGTTTCTAACTCCACCCTTTGGGGCAAGTACGATTGAGCATGTCCCAAATTGTACATCTCCTCCCTCTCTTATTCCCACTCTTACATTTAACAGGGATCACTTTTCAGTTAAAATTTAAACACCTAAGAATAATTGTGTGTTAATTACAGAGTTCAACCAATAGTACTAGAACAAAAAAAAATACTAAAACGGATAAAGTATTACATTGTACATCAACAGTCAGGACAAGAGCTGATCAAGTCACTGTTTCTCATAGTGTCCATTTCACTTCAACAGGTTTCCCCTTTGGTGCTCAGTTGTCGCCGATCAGGGAGAACATACAATATTTGACACTTTGGGACTGGCTTAATTCACTCAGCATAATGTTTTCCAGATTCCTCCATCTTGTTGCAAATGACCGGATTTCATTGTTTTTGACTGCTGTATAGTATTCTATGGAGTACATGTCCCATAATTTCTTTATCCAGTCTACTGTTGATGGGCATTTGGGTTGGTTCCAGGTCTTAGCTATTGTGAATTGAGCTGCAGTAAACATTAATGTGCAGACTGCTTTTTGTTTGCCAATTTAATTTCCTTTGGGTAAATTCCAAGGAGTGGGATGGCTGGTAGGGTTATCTTCAGGTTTCTGAGGAATCTCCAGACTGACTTCCATAGTGGCTTGACCAGTTTGCATTCCCACTAACAGTGGTTAGTGTCCCTTTTTCCCCACATCCTCTCCAGCATCTATTGTTGGTAAATTTCTGAATGTGAGCCATTCTAACCGGGGTGAGGTGAAACCTCACTGTGATTTTGATTTGCATTTCCCTGATTGCTAGTGATCTTGAACATTTTTTCATGTGTCTGTTGGCCATTTGGATTTCCTCTTTTGAAAAATGTCTATTGAGGTCCTTGGCCCATCTCTTAAGTGGATTGTTTGTTTTGATCTTGTGGAGTTTCTTGATTTCTTTGTAAATTCTGGTTATCAACCCTTTATCCGTTGCATAGTTTGCAAATATTTTTTCCCATTCTGTCGGTTGCCTGTTCACTTTCCTGACTGTTTCTTTTGAAGTACAGTAACTTCTAAATTTGATGAATCCCAAATGTTAATTTTTGCTTTGACTGCCTATGCTTCCTGGGTCTTTTCTAGGAAATCATTGCCGTTACCTGTATCTTGCAGGTTTCTCCAATGTTCTCTAATAATTTGATGGTGTCAGGTCGTAGATTTAAGTCTTTAATCCATGTTGAGTGAATTTTTGTGTAAGGTGAAAGGTAGGGGTCTTGATTCATGAAATCCAATTTTCTCAGCACCATTTATTGAATAGACTGTCCTTACTCCAGGGATTGGTTTTGGATCCTTGATCAAATATAAGTTGGCTGTAGATGTTTGGATTGATTTCTGGTGTTTCAATTCTGTTCCATTGGTCTATCCATCTGTTTCTGTACCAGTACCATGCTGTTTTGATTACAACTGCCCTGTAGTATGTCCTGAAATCTGGTATTGTGATGCTTCTGGCTTTGTTTTTGTTGTACAAGATTGCTTTATCTATTCGAGGTCTCCTGTGTCTCTATATGAATTTCAGCATCATTTTTTCCAGATCTGAGAAGAAGGTCTTCGGTATCTTGATTGGTATTGCATTGAATCTATAAATTGCTTTTTGGAGAATGGACATTTTGATGATATTGATTCTTCCAATCCATGAGCATGGAAGATTTTTCCATTTTTTGGTATCGTCTTCTATTTCTTTCTATAAGGTTTTGTAATTTTCATCGTAGAGATCTTTAATACCCTTGGTTAAGTTTATTCCAAGGTAGTTGATTGTTTTGGTAGCTACTGTATAGCCACCACTTCTTAGACTCCTTCCTTGAAGCTTCATAATTTCCTTGCAGGGGAAAAATGATGAGTTGATTTGAGAAATTATAGGAAAGCTAGCAATTATGTGTTCTGGTCCAGAACCAAGACACAATATTTCAACTAGTAAATCATTGGCCATAACCATTCAATGTCCCCTCTCCCCCCAAACCAACAAATCAAGAAGCACAGACAAACTGAGTTCTTGGAACGAGACGGAAATGAAATCACTTGGCTATCCACACCAGTATCTACCACATGAAGGAATTCAAGCTCAATCAGATTAAGTTCTTGCTTGAAACCAAACACACCAAAAGTGACAGAGCCCTAATCCAGACACATATAATTTGAAAGTTCATGTTTCTTCCCACTTCTACTTTTTGCTCTCTACTTATTTCTACCTCTACATTGTGTGCTATCCTCTTAAGTGAAGTTCATTTGTAATAGAAATCCTTTTAGTTCAAGGCTGTAACTTCCTTCTCTTTGATTACTTGTAATATTAGACATGACGATATTGGTTTAAACCTTGAAAAGTGCAAATATTTTCTAAGTAAATGAAAATATTGCATATTTTAATACCTATAATGCAATGCAAAACTTATAAAATAAATCCTTATTTTATTTAAATTACAAGGAAATAATAAAAATAAGATGGGAATGAGGTTGATAACAGATACAAAAGAGTTTATAAATAATGCTAGCTATTGATACTTTAAAATAAAATTTTAAAAATTCACTAGTACAGGGGCTGGTGTTGTGGTGTAGTGGATAAAGCTGCTACCTGTGATGCTGGCATCCCATATAGGCACCAGCTCTAGTCCTGGTTGTTCTACTTCCAATTCAGCTCCTAGCTCATGGGCCTGGGAAGGCAGCGGAAGACTGCAAAAGTGTCTGGGCCCTTGCACCCATGTGGGAGACCTGGAAGAAGCTCCAGGCTCCTGGCCTTGGATGGCCCAGCTTCAGCAGTTGCAGCCATTTGGGGGGTGAACCAGCAGTTGAAAGATCTCTCTCTCTCTCTCTCTCTCTGTAGCTCTCCTTTCAAATAAATAAATAAATCTTTAAAAAAAATTCACTGACACAATTAGTCAAGAAAAGGAGTAGGCATAAATAAATAACATTAGCAATAAGAAGGGTGTCATGACTGCAGTTATTGCAAAGATTTAAAAGATAATATTATGAAAATTATAGAAATAATTTGAAAATTTAAATAAAAAAGATAAATTGCTGGAGAAAATTTAACTTTCCAAATGGAGTCAAGGAGACAGAGAAAAAAATATTATAATTATTCATAAAGATCAGTATTTACAATCTTTTACAGAGGAAACACCAGGCACAGATGGCTATACAGGTGAACTTTGAGTAGTAGTAGGCAGGAACTGCCACCCCCATGGTCATTACACCTTGTGGTATGTCTCTTAGGTAGGATGTCCATAGGAATTTGCAGAGAGAAATTTCGAGGGTTGCTAATCAGCTTACTCAAGGAAAAGGAAACCTTATTTCTATAGCTGCATGGAAATGAATTTTACCTGCAACCTTTTGAGTCTCAAAATGGATTCTTTCCTAGAGGCTCCAGAAGGGAACATAACCCCGCTGACACTTTTAATTTTGCTGTTTTAAGACTCAACAAACCCTGGCCATCTGATTTCTTATCACAGAGCTGTCTGTGAGTTCTGTTGTAGGCTGTTAATGTTTTGGTAAATATTTATCACAGCAAATAGAAAACTAAGATAGAACTTTCTCCTAATACATAAGACACAGATAAACCCAATCATACAAAACATATTTCAAGGGAGAAAAATGGGGGGATTACACCCAAATTTGTTTTTTTGAGGCTGATATGGCCTTGGTACAAAAACTGGGCAAAGAAGAGCATGAAAACATAAAATCACTGGCCAGGAATGAGCATTGTGGCACAGTGGTTATATCACCACCTGAGATTCCCACATCCCATATATAGGTACCTGGGATGGAGTCCTGTCTCTTCTGATCCAGCTTCCTGCTGGTGTACCTGAGAAAGTAGTGAAGATGGCCCCTGCCACCCATGTGGGAGACCTGGATGGTTTCCAGGCTCTTGGCTTCAATCTGGCCCAGACTGGGCCATTGGGAACATTTGGGCAGTGAACCAGTAGATGGAAAATCTCTTCCTCTCTCTCTCTCCCTTCCCCTCTGTCACTCTGCCTTTCAAACAAATAAAATAAATATAAATAAATATTAGCAGGTTCTAGTCTCCCAGCTTCCCACCCTTAGCTTAAGGTATCCTTGCCCTTCCCTTATGCTTGTTAAAATCTCTGAATGGAGGGAGTGGTAGAACAGGGACAGCGAAATCCCTCAATAATTAACATCTGATGGTTGATCCTGTCTCATTTCTGGAGAATGACTACCTAGAGCAAGAATCAAGTAGCACCTGTATGGAGCCCCGACTGAATGAAGCCCACCTTTCCGTCATAAAATACACTAATGGGGGCCGGTGCTGTGACGTAGCATGTAAGGCCGCAGCCTGCAGTGCTGGCATCCCCTATGGTTGCCAGTTCAAGTCCTGGCTGCTCCACTTCCTATCCGGCTCTCTGCTATGGCCTGGAAAAACACTGGAAGAAAAAAAAGCATATGTGAGACCCGGAGGAAACTCTTGGCTCCTGGCTTCAGATCAGCGCAGCTCCATTCATTGTGGCCATCTGGGGAGTGAACCAGTGGATGGAAGACCTCTCTCTCTCTCTCTCTCTCTCTCTCTCTCTCTGCCTCTCTAAAATCTGCTTTTTTTTAGATTTTATTTATTTGACAGGTAGAATTACAGACAGTGAGAGAGAGAGAGAGAGAGAGAGAGAGAGAGACAGAGAGAAAGGTCCTCCCTCCACTGGTTCACTCTCCAAATGGTCACAATGGACGGAGCTGTGCTGATCCAAAGCCAGGAGCCAGGTGCTTCTTCCTGGTCTCCCATGTGGGTGCAGGGGCCCAAATACTTGGGCCATCCTCCACTGCACTGCCGGGCTACAGCAGAGAGCTGGATGGGAAGAGGGGCAACCAGGACTAGAACTGGCACCCATATGGGATGCCGGCACTGCAGGAGGAGGATCAGCCTAGTGCGCCATGGCGCTAGCCCCCTAACTCTGCCTTTCAAAATGAACTAAAATAAATCTTTAAAAAAATACACTGACCAAAAGAGAAAGGCCATGAGCAACTCTGACTGGGAACCCAGACATGCGCTGGACACACACTCCTTACCCCTCAGCTTTGAACTACAAAATTCACTGCCTTTACTCCCTCAGGGAATCTGAGAATTGATTGCTGGCTTCCTGGCTTCTTGCTCTGCACTCAGCAATAAAAACCTCCTCATTTCCACCACCCCGATGTCACTGAGGGGCTTTTTGTGCACTGGGTGAGTGAATCCAGTTTGGGGATTTCATAGCAAGTTCTCCAATTTCTTTAGGGGGGTTATTCTATAACAATGCCAAGAATCATAGCCTACTGGGAGCAGAAATCCAGGAGCAGACATGTATAGCTGAAGCCAGTACTCATAGGAATGCTTAAAATCTAATGCAGTTTTGGAGGCTGAGTGTGGGCTAGCTTAAAAGTTAAAAACTCCAGGAGCCCGGCTGCAATAGGTGCCCCCATACTTTCCTGAGTTTTACTTCTAGAAACCCCATCAGATTGTCAGGGTGAATACTGGAGAAAAGTTCCTTCCTTCTTCTGGCAGGGAAAAGGAAAAAGTAATCATTTTGCAATATGCCCAGAGCATTTTGTTCTCCTTTACAAAGGCCTGCCTTCAAGGACAACTGTTTCACCAAAGCCTAGTGCACTTAAGTTTTACCAGACATTAAGTGACACAGGGGAAAGAAAATATTTAATTCCAGTAACTTTTAGCTTTGACATGGGGAAAGGAAAATGCCCCAAATGAACACCCTCTAGTCTTCCTATCTCACTTAAGGGGGCAAAAAGCTGAGAAAAATTTGTGAATGTCAAATTCTAAGGGAATAAGACTCACTTGAAAGAATGAGACATAATCGCAAAATTGTGAATTACAGAGCCAACATCATGGTGTAGCAGATTAAGCCACCACCTGTGATGCTGGCATCCCATATGGACACTAGTTCAAATCTCAGCTGCTCTACTTCCAATCCAGCTCCCTGCTAACGTTCCTGGGAAAGCAGCAGCATGTGGCCCAGGTCTTGGGCCCCTGTACCCACATGAGAGCCTCAAATGAAGCTCCTGGCCCCTGGCTTTGGCCTGGCCCAGTCTTAGCTTTTAGGGCCAATTGGGGATTGAACCAGAGGATGGAAGACTTTCTCTCTCTCTCTCTCTCTTCAGATATATGTATATATAAAACTCTGCCTTTCAAAGAAATAAATAAATATCTTTTTAAAATATTGATTGATTGATTGATTCATTGATTGACTTGAAAGGCAGAGTTACAGAGAGGCAGAGGCAGAGACAGAGAGAGAGGTCACTCCCCAAATGGCCACAATGGCTGGAGATGGGCTGATCTGAAGTCAGGAGCCGTGAGCTTCTTACAGGTCTGCCACTTGGGCCATCTTCTACTACTTTCCCAGGCCATAGCAGAGAGCTGGATCAGAACTGGAGCAGTCAGGACTTGAACTGGCACCCTTATGGGATGCAAGCGCCACACATGGTGGCTTTACCTGCTAAACCACAGCAGGTAAATTAAAAAAATTACAACTAAAAGAACTACAAGTCTTAGGTCATACATAAGAAATATGTCTGGGGATATATAAAAACAAGAGCACTATAAGAATTTTTGGTTTCTAACATCTAACGCAATAATATACACAATCTAACTCCTAACAAGATAAACAAAACCTCATATTAAGGGTGCAATTATCTCTAATTAGTTTCCTTCAATATGTCATGCTAAGTTATGGTAAATAGTTATATTAATTTGAATATAATAATGATTAAAATTATATAATGTTAAAAAGTATGCTTTAAACACACACACAGTTGGAAAAGACAAAGTAAGCATGAGAAGTAGACTTTAAAATGATAGATATTTTGGAATTACCAGACCAGAAAAATTTTTTATACTATGATTAATATACCAAGAGCATTAATGGAAGAAACAGGTAACATGTCAGAATAGAGAGGTAATGTAAGCAGAAAGAAACTCTGAGAAAATATCTAAAGAGAATACAAGATATCAAAAACAAAGTAACAGAAATGAAGAATGTCTTTGATAGCTCATCGGTAGACTACACACAGCCTAGGAAAGAACCAGTGATAGAAGATGTGGAAATAGAAACTACCTAAGCTGAAAAGCAAAGAAAAACCAGAAAGGAAAAAAAGGAAAAAAAATTCCAGGATCTGCAAGGATATTATAAGTGCCCACCAACTTTTGTCCCTAAAACATAGCCAGGAAGCCCATCTTGAGTGGCTTAACTCACAGTGGTCCAGAGAAGCAAACAAGCATTCTCACCCATCCACAGCCTCAGGAAGCAATCTTTCTGAGTGGCTCAGTGTGATGAGGGAAGCAAACATGTAGCCTCACTCACACTCCTATGACCTCAAGGAATAGTTGAGCAGCCCATTCTCAGAAGCTTTCACCACTGAGGCTCTGAGAAGCAGACTCTTGGCCTTGACCACCTGCTCTTGGGCCTAGAAGACAGCTGGGCAGATATGCCTGCGCAAGTCAGCTTCCAGAGGTCCTGAAGAGTCACTTGAGCAGGCTTCATACTTTAACAGTTGCCCAGTCTGAGCCCACAGGTATAGGCTGATTCCCTCCCCTGGGTAGCCCTCAGACACTGACAAGCACCTCACTCTACTACTAGGCACACTGATTTGTGTCTCGCCTTGCTATTAGATACCCACTTGGGCCCACCAGGGTGACCATACTCTTTCATAACCCTTCAGAAACTGACAAGCACCCTACACTCACAGCTGGGTACACTGTGACCAGAATTTTCAGCAAACTCACTCTAAGGGAGCTAAATTCCAATTGGCAGACCAATCCCACAATCCCTACAGCATAGGCCATTAAGATCCCCACAGACATCACCAATGGTGATTACAGCTAAAGAAGCTTCAGAGACACCGCACAGAAGTGTCTACCTAGAACCAAAGTCAGTGATGCATATCCAACCAACACCTTTGGACACATCACCAACAGAAAGTCTGTTACTATGAATGCAACCCTACAAAACTGATAGAGGCAACTTATCAAATGCACCAGATGCACAAAAACCAATTAAGGGACATAAGAAGCATGCAAATGTAAGGTACTGTGACACCTCCGAAAACAATAACTCTCTAGAGAGCAACAGACCACAAAGAAAAGGAAATCAACAAGTTGCCTGACAAAGAATTAAAAAAAATTATTTTAATGAAACTTAATGAAATCCAAGAAAATACACATAGGTAATTCAATGAAATTAAGGAAGACAATTCATAATATTACTGAGAAATTAGGCAAAGAAGAAGAAATCACTGAAAAGAACTCATCACAAATATTGGAGATAAATAACTCTATAAAACACAAATATAGTTGAGAGCTTCAGCAGCAGAATTGATGAGGCAAAAGAAATGATTTCTGAGCTTGAAGATAGGCCTTGTGAAATAACCTAGTCAAGTAAAAAGTAAAATAAGTCAAATTAATTAGAAATAAATTTAACCAAGGAAGTAAGTGATCTCTACAATGAAAAATTACAAAAGACTGATGAAAGTAACTGAAGGACACACACATAAACACACATACACAACACACACACACACTGGAAATACATCCTGAGTTCATGGGTTGAAGGAATTAACATTTTTAAAATGTCCACACTAACCAAAACACTCTACATATTCAATGCTGTTCTTATCAGAATACCAATGGCATTCTTCACAGAAATAGAAAAAAACAATATTGATATTTGCATGGAACTCTAAAAGACTCCAAATAGTCAAAGCAATCCTGAGCGAAAAAATAATGCTGGAGCATTATAATACTTGACTTGAAAATATACCACAATTTTTAATAACCAAAAACAGCATGGTACTGACACAAAAACAGATACATAGCCCAAGAGAGAAGAACAAAATATCCAGGCAGGCGCCGCGGCTCAATAGGCTAATCCTCTGCCTCCGGCGCCAGCACCCTGGGTTCTAGTCCTGGTTGGGGCGCCGGATTCTGTTCCGGTTGCTCCTCTTCCAGGCCAGCTCTCTGCTGTGGCCAGGGAGTGCAGTGGAGGATGGCCCAAGTGTTTGGGCCCTGCACCCGCATGGGAGACCAGGAGAAGCACCTGGCTCCTGCCTTCGGATCAGTGTGGTACGCTGGCCGCAGAGCACCGGCCACCACAGCAGCCATTATGGGGTGAACCAATGGAAAAAAAGGAAGACCTTTCTCTCTCTCTCTCTCTCTCTCTCTCTCACTGTTCACTCTGCCTGTCAAAAAAAAATCCAGAAATAAACCCACATAGTTACTGTCAGCTGATTTTCAATATAGGCAAGAACATACATTGGAGGGAAAAAGGTTTTTTCAATTGATTGTGCAGGGAAAACTGAATATTCATAGGCACAAAACAAAAACTTAGACCCAAAATTGGTCAATAATTTAAACATAAATTCAAAATTATCAAATTACTAGAAGAAAATATAGCAGAAATAGCTCAAGATATTAGTCTAGGCAGTGATGTTTTAATATGATCTCCTGAAGGCACAGGCGACAAAAAAAAATTGACAAATGATATTATTTCAAACCAAAAAAGTTTCTTCACAGCAAAGGAAACAATCAACAGAATGAATCGATGACCTAGAAAGTGGGAGAAAATATTTTCAAACTATTCATCCAACAAGAGAGTAATTTCCAAAATAAATATGGAACCAAAACAAGTCAATAGCCAAAAAACATTCAAACTAAAAAAATGGGAGCATGATCTGAATAGACATTTCTCAAAAGAGGATATACAAATGCCCAAGAGGTATATGAAACTATGCTAAACACCAGAAAGCATCAGACAAATACAAACTCATAACTGCAATGAGATATCATCTCACCCCAGTTAGAATAGCTGTTATTCAAAGGAGAAAAAAAAAAAAAACAAATAATGGTGAAGAGAATTTGACAATTCTCATACACTGTTGGTGTGAATGTAAATTGTTGCCATTACAGAAAATAGTATGGGAGTCCCCAGCTATGTGATCTAGCAATCCCACTACTGGATATATATCCAAATCAATTGAAATAAGTATGTTGAAAAAACATCTGCACTCCTGTGGTTACTGCAGAGCTATTCACAATATCCAAGATATAGATTCAACCTAGACATACATCAATGGATGAATTGATAAAGAAAATATTGTATACATACACAATGGAATATTATCCAACCATAAAAAGAACGAAATACTGTCATTTGCATCAGCATGGATGGAACTGGGGGCGTTAAGTTAAGTGAAATACATCAAGCACAGAAATATAAATACTGCATGTTCTTACTTATATATGGAAGCTAAATAAAAAGTTGATCTCAAAAGAAATAGACAGATACTGGCATTGTGGTATAGCAGGTTAAGCCACCACTTGAGATGCCAGCATCTTATATCAGAGTGCTCTTTTGAGTCTCAGCTATTTGACTTCCAATCCAACTCCATGCTAATGTGCCTGAAAATGCATTGGAAGATAGCCCAAGTATTTGGGCCTCTACCACCCCCATAGGAGACCAGGACAGAACTTCTGGCTCCTGTCTTTGTCCTGCCCCAGCCTCAGTCAGTGTGGTCATTTGGGGAGTGAATCAGTGGTTGAAAGATTTCTCTCTATTTGTCTCTCTCTTTGTCTCTCCACCACTCTGCTTTTCAAATAAAGAAATCTATGGGAGTAAAAAAATAAGTAGACAACAGGCCAGCGCCGTGGTTCAGTAGGCTAATCCTCCACCTAGCGGCACCGGCACACCGGGTTCTAGTCCTGGTCAGGGTGCCGGATTCTGTCCCGGTTGCCCCTCTTCCAGGCCAGCTCTCTGCTATGGCCCGGGAGTGCAGTGGAGGATGGCCCAAGTGCTTGGGCCCTGCACCTGCATGGGAGACCAGGATAAGTACCTGGCTCCTGGCTTCAGATCAGCGCAATGCGCCGGCTGCAGCGCGCCAGCAGCAGCGGCCATTGGAGGGTGAACCAACGGCAAAAGGAAGACCTTTCTCTTTCTCTCTCTCTCTCACACTATCCACTCTGCCTGTCAAAAAAAAAAAATAAGTAGACAACAGATTTTTGGTTAGCAAAGCATGGGAAGGGTGTACAAGAGGGAAGAAAAGAGGATGGTTAATGGGTATAGGAATACAGTTGGATAGGAGGAGTAACTTCTAATTTTCTGCAGCACAGTAGGACAACAATTAATTGGATTTTTTTCTCTAAATTTTTTTTTTGACAGGCAGAGTGGACAGAGAGAGAGAGAGAGAGACAGAGAGAAAGGTCTTCCTTTGCTGTTGGTTCACCCTCCAATGGCCACCGCGGCCGGCGTGCTGCAGCCGGCGCACCGCGCTGATCTGATGGCAGGAGCCAGGTACTTATCCTGGTCTCCCATGGGGTGCAGGGCCCAAGCACTTGGGCCATCCTCCACTGCACTCCCTGGCCATAGCAGAGAGCTGGCCTGGAAGAGGAGCAACCGGGACAGAATCCGGCGCCCCGACCGGGACTAGAACCCGGTGTGCTGGCGCCGCAAGGCAGAGGATTAGCCTAGTGAGCCGCGGCGCTGGCCTGGATATTTTTAATAGCTAGCCGAGAGGACTTTGAATGTTCTCATCACATAGAAATGATAAATGTTTGAGGTGATGAATATGTCAGTTACCCAGATCTGATCAGCAAACATTGTATGCATGTATTGATATACCATATTGTATTCCATAAATATATACAATAATTATGTCTTGCTAAAATTTGTTAAAAATAAAAGCAAATTTCCTAATGTCATAAAGGAAGGTAGTGAAAAGTTCTTGAAAATGGAAATTTAAAAAGTTGGCACAAAAATCAGAATAAATGTATAGTGTTTTCATAATATACATTTTTTTCCTGAACTCTTTGACGACCTTTTGATTTAAATAAAGAACTCTCATCTAATGCAGTGGGTATGCAAAACTGTGCAGCCAATTTGGAAGACAGTTTGGCAGGTTCCTATAAAGTTAAACATAGTGTTACTATATGATCCAGCAATTACATTCCTTAGTATGTACCCAACATAGTTGAAATCTTATGGCCACAAATGAACAGTAAAGCAAACTATGGTTCACCCATACAGTGGAATATTATTCAGTGATAAAAAAATAAATGAGTTATAAAGTAAATGAAATAAAAACACCTGAGTGAAAATTAAACGTATATTGCTAGGTGAATGTAGTCACTCTGAGAAATCTATGTACCATCTGATTCAAACTGTATGGAATTCTGGGATAGGCAAAACTACAGGGAGAGGAAAATGATCAGTGGTTGCCAGGAGTTCTGCAGGAGGTAGTAAAGGATGAATTGCGAGAGCACATGGCATTTTTAGGGCAAATTATTCTGTGTGACACTATACATTTGAGAAAAAAGCATAATATAAAGACTGGGCCCTAAGGTAAACTATAGACTTTGGTTAACAATGCATCAATAATGGTTTATCAGTACTAATGTAAATGCTACACTAATGCAACATGTTAATAATAGGGGAAAACTGTGTGTGCGTAGGGACAGTGGTGAGGGTAACGGGGATATATGAGAACTCTACTGTCCAATTTTCTATAAACTGAAACTGCTCTAAAAATAAATTCTATTAATAAGAAAAATTCAGAGTAGGAAATAAAAGCCAAGGGAATATTTTAAAGGCATAAACACACAACAATGGACAGAATGGGAAAGGAAATAACATTGACAAAATTTTGAAAGCAGGAAATATGTATATGGAAAACGGTAAATGGCTGAGGAGTTCCCAAGACAAATGCATCTAAATTGGTAGTCGAGAAAGCCAACAGCCAATCTAATCTGATGTACAAAATCCTCTAAGGGCTCACTAAAGTGTCACTGGAAGTAGAAGGGGATGCTAAATTAGGAAGACAAGCTGCAAATCTTAGAATCACTCAGCTTTCTAGGTTCCCAGATGCCCTCAGTTATTCTGGACAGAATGTTAATCAATTGTCTCCCTCTTTGAGGCTTATTTTAAAAAGTTGGTAAGTTGGAAGATTTACAGATTGGGGAACACTAGGAAGAATGAGGGTGTTAGGTAACACTGACAAAAATGAAAGAGGATAATGTGGATATCTGCATACAAACACAAGAAAATTCCTGACGTCCTTCAGCACCAAGATCCTCACTTTCAAGGTGATATGAGGGGATATCAAAATTTTTTTTTAAGAAATGAAATTAACAGATACATGTATGGGAGCAGGCATTTAGTCTAGTGGGAAAAACAGTGGCATTCCATATCAGAGTAACTGGTCTCAATTCCTGGTGTTGGTTCTTGAATCCAGCCAGCTTCTGCTAATACAGACTTTCGAGGACAGTAGTGATAGAATAAGGAATTCGGTTCCTGTCAGCCATGTGAGAGACCTGGGCTGAGTTACTGGCTCCCAGCTTTGGCCTTTGCCCAGCCCCGACCCTGGTCCAGCCTCAGCTGCTGTGGGAATTTGAGTGGTGAAACTACAGATGGGAACTCTGTCCGTGTCTGTGTCTTTCTCTGTCTCCTTCTCTCCCTGACCCCTCAAAAAAATATATATATATATTAAAAAAATAATGTTTTAAAAGAGAAGTTTAAAAATTACAAAATCCATGAATATAAGATATCTTCAAAGAGTCCATGAAAAGTCATACTATGAAAAACTATGCAGGGATTTCAGAATATCAAAATCTCTAAGTTAATAGCATAAGCAAAAAATATCTAACCAAGTCTCAAAAACTGATTAGTCTACATTTTTTAGTGTTAAGAAAGCATAATTACTTTTAATTTGTTTCAATGTTCACAGATATTTGTTATTTTTACATGTAGGAAAATTTTAATTTTGAAATGCTCCTGTACATAGTTATTTTGTAAACCCATTAATAAATCAAGCACATTTCTTGGTCAATTCATAAATGTTTCCAACAATTACAAATATTTAATTATTTTTTGAACTCCCTTCCACTGAGGGCCTCAGTTTGACAATAAATAATAAAGTTTATCTTAAAATTACCAGTTAGGCAAATGAGTCCAGAGAGGCTAAGAAATTTGTCCAAATTGGTTTAGGTAGAATTTAAATCCAAGTTTTCTCTTTCTCATAGTCCTCACTATCTCATGCCTTAGCAACAATTTCTCTGTGTAGCACTCCGAAATAAATAAGTGATAGATTGTGATAAATGCATTTGTGGAAATATGAACTAGTGCTGAAAAACAGAAAAGAACAATTTTTTTTGGGGGGGGGAGACCATGGCAACCTGTACAGAAACCTTGGTACATATAGTCAGACTTGTAGAATGAGTTATTTACCAGGCAAATGCTTTAGTGAAAAGGGAATAACACAGCCAAAGGCACACCGACTCAGGAAAACAGACATAAATGAGAGAGCCTCAGGGGTGCTGAACAAAAATGTTGCAACTTCCTAGAAGCAGATAATCTAGGAAGAATACAATAGAGAAAAAACTAGGAAGACACAAAATAGAGAAAAAGAAATCCCCGAAGAAACTGTGATACTGACAGAAATCTAGCAGAAATACCAAGAGAGAAAGACATTAACTTCAGCTGAAAAGGGAGGGAGAGTAATATGGGAGAGAGGGAAGAGAGTCTTAGAAGGAGCTATAGAGTGTGTGTGTGTGTGTGTGTGTTTCTACTAAAGGAGAAATGTGGAAAAGTGTTGAAGAAAAACGAAGGAGGAGAGAACCCATGATTGGTGTGGGGAAGGAGTGAGAGAAATGAGAGAAGTATGGACCTTGGGAGGGGTAAACAAAGAAAAAGGCAATGAAAAGGGAGAGAGATGAAAGAGGAAGAGAGAAATGGAAAGGGAGACTGTTTTAGTATATTTTCTGCTGCATAACAGAATACCACAGATTGGGCAATTTATAATGAACAGAAATTTATTGGCTGAAAGTTCTGGAGGCTAGGAAGTCCAAGATCAAGGGGCCTTCTCATTGTGTCATCTCATGGCAGAAGGGCAGAGAGATGGTGAAAGAGTGCAAAGGGAGCTGATCTCCCCCTGCTACAACAAATCTACTTCCACAAAAAAAGGCATTAATGTGATCTGTTCACTTGGCCCTGATGGTCTAATCACCTTTCATAGGTCCCACCTCCCAATATTTGTTACATTGGGTATTAAGGTTCCAACTCAGACTCTTTGGGGCTCACTTTCAGAGTGCAGAGCTGAAAGAGAAGTAGATTAAAACAAAAAGTAATAGAAGGCATTAGACATTATACAGAATTATAATCATATATATAATTGTATATATACATCCACATATACATTGCATATGTATGTGTGTGTGCAGGGAAAGAAAAGAGACAGTGAGGGTGAAGAAATGATGGAGCAAAAACATTTAAAAGAGATAAATGGAGAAAAGAAAGCAATTCATAAAGTTATCTATCTAAAATATATAATACCTATTTTATATTTTTCTTAGGAGAAATTACTTATACCAAATAATTGTATAACTAAAAATTATAAAATAATTTCATTCTTACATTCATGCAAAAAACTTCTATTGATGCTAATTATATAATCAGGTAGTGAATTTTAAAAGTATTAGTTAAACTCATCCACATAAAGTAAAAAAGATGGCTACATCAAAAATCTTATAATATTAAATATAAGAAGTCATAGTACTATAGTTGAAATATCAACTTATGATCATATTTCTTCACCAAAGACTCCACAATTTCGAATTATTCTCCTCCCTCCATATTTCCCTGTGAGGCAGCTGTGAGAACAGCAGGTCAGAGACCAAAGGAAATAAGTCACTCCAAGTGATAAAAGAGGTGAGGAACAAGGCTGTGGGCTATCAGTCCAGAACCATGGCCACTAGGTTTTTGCCAACTCCAAGCAAGCACCTTGCCCTGTTGAGTCCCGTAGAGAATATAAGATGTGTTGCTTTTGGAAATGTGTCTTACAAGGGCACACACCAGGCTGACACATTCATTTCTTCATAATTGGAAAAGTCAAAGCTCTGACTTGGATTTTGATCTGCAGTCCTCAGGAGTCTTCCCACAGAGACTTTATAAATAACCAATTCTGATTGTTACTAAGCCAGTGACTCTGCCTTTCTGATGGCTTGTACAAAAGTAAATACATACGCATTCTTAGGAAGTCTGTGAATTCATTACCTTTAGTTAACAGGGCACTAAAAGTTCCCAAAAAAGCTTTACAATGTGATTTCATCTAGCAATGACAATTTGGAAGATCTTATCAGAGAAGGGACAATTCTAATTACTGAGAGCCTTATTACTGACAGTATCTAGTATTAAAAGATAAGGTTCTATCTTCACCTACCAAATACACATCTGACAAGTGACGTATTCAGTCAATCAGATATTTTGTATTCATAATGCCAGTAAAACTGAATTATCTGGTTTGTTCGGATTAGTGACATAATCCTGACAATATTTCTTTGCAATAACCAAAAAATGATAGGCAGATATAAGGAATGTGAAATATTTTACCCCTAGTGTTTGTCTTTTTGCGCCTGGCTTATTTCACCCAGCATAACGTCCTCTAGGTCCATCCATGTTGCAGCACATGGCAGAATCTCCTTCCTTTTTTTCCAAGAGAGTTATTTACTTGACAGGTGCAGAGGCAAAGACAGAATCTCCCATCTGCTGGTTCACTCTCCCAAATAGTAACAGCAGGGGCTGGGCCAGGCTGAACCCAGAGGCCAGATACTCCATCCAGGTATCTCATGTGGGTAGCAGGAACTCAAGTATTTGAGCCATCATTTGCTGCTTCCCAGGTGCATTAGCAGAAAGCTGAATTGCATGTGGAGTTGTTGGAATTCAAATCAACCTCCAATAGGGGATCCTGGCATTGCAAGAGGTGGCTTAATGCACTGCACCACAGCACCCGCCCCTTCCTTCCTTTTTAAGGCTGAATGATTTTCCCTTGCATATATGTTCCACATTCTGTTTATCCATGCATCTGTTGATGGACACAAGAGTTGCTTCTGCCTTTTTGTGTGTATGAATAAAGTAGTTATCAATATGTGTATACAAAAAAAAGAAATATTTTACCCCTCTAGAGACTCATTGTTCTCCTGCCGTTATTATCTTCTCTAAAATCTGAACACTTACCTGTTAAACATTAATGTGTCATTAGTATTGTTCGGGGTATATATGTGTTTATACATACACAAATGTTTTAATTCCTATCAATGTTTATTCTTTCTGTCCTTTTTAATCAGAAAATTAATACAGCAGTACTTCTGAACTTTCATTGTAGTTGCTGATTCATTTCTATCACCTATGAGTAACACACATGCACAATTTTGCTAAAATCATATCATAAGCCATTCATAATTGATAGTTCATGCAACTGGAGCATAGTCAAAATTCCATCAGTTTTGTCTGGAAATAAAAAACCTAATAATTGCACAGTTTCCAGGGATGCATATTAAAAAGTAGACTAAAATGGTTATATATTAAAATTTCTACCACAAAAAGGTGATTCCTCTTTAATTTTCAAAATGCAACTTCTATTCAAAATGTTGGAAATTTCAGCATTCCTAAAGCTACCTATAATTTGTCTCTGAAACATGGAATATATAGAAAAAGAATTTGTTAAAAGAAAACTTTAAAAATAACAATTGTGTTAGCAAATATGTAGACTGGAGAGAAATAAACCTCAAAACATTTGAACAACTCAAACTTTTTATTCTACCAAGGAAACAATAATAAGGAAATGGAACATGATTAAGGTTTCAAATGCCCTTTCAGATCAACATTTGTATTTGTATTACTGCATTAGATACAGCATTCTTGTAAGAGAAAATAGGCACAAACTTGAATAACCAAAGTTAAAGTCATAAATAGCCATGCATTTATCCATCCACTCATCCATTCAGCATTTATTAAAAGATTACTATGTGCCAGACATTACGATAAATATAGTGGAATAGCCTTGCCTTCAAGGCTCTCAGAATCCTCTAGAAAGGAGACAAAAAACAGCATAAAGTAATAAATGTTACAAGGTGCTTCAGCTCTTGAGAAATGACACTTTTAAACTGTAGAACTTCAAACTAAATTCTCTTGTATCTCACAGATTGTATTTTAATGAAAAAATGTGCTCTTTGTATGAGCATAGAACCAAGAATGCAAGAGTTGGAAATGACCCTAGAGATTGTTATTGCAATTCTTTTATTTGATAGGTGAGGAAACAAAAACCTAAAGAAGCAAAATCAGCTTCCTAAGATAATTAAACTAGAAAGTAAAAATGCTTTAAAGTTTAAGGCCATAAATACAATTTCCAAACTACCTCAACCCAAAAAGGAAGAAAAGAAACTATGTAATAACTACTAGTAATTAGTCTTGGATGTCAAATTATACTGTTATCCTTAAAGTTTTCAAAACATCAAAATATAAAGCAGGCATTTTGCCTATTGGTTACAATGCCCACACCCCACATTGAAGTACCTTGGGTCAATTCCCAGGCCCAGCTCTCAACTCCAGTTTCCTGCTGATACAGATCTTGGGAAGCAGCAAAAATGGCTCAAATTATTGGTTTCCTGCTATTCATGTGATAGAACTGGATTGAGTTCCTGGCTTAGGGATCAGACCTCAGCCCATCCCTGGTCATTATGGATATTTGGGCAGATAGGAACATTCTCTCTCTCTCTCTCTGTGTGTCTCTGTATATATGCACACACACACACACACACACAACATATATAAACATATATGCGTTTACCTGTCAAATAAATAAAATTTTAATGTCAAAATATACACATTTATAAATATATAGACAAATAATGTTTGACAACGAAGCAAACTTACCTGTTTTCAATTTGTGGGTTGCTAGTTTACACAAAAGGGGACTTTTGTATTAATTATATCATTTTGCAATTTCCTAATGAGTTAAACTATTTTTCATATACAGTTATTAAAATAATAAGTTATACTTTTTATTACTTTAAAAATCACTGTTGGAACCTCTCTGAATGAACAGACATAACCGTGCAACTACTAAATGTTTATGTTCTCAATGCAAGGAAGAGACAGTGGGTACCATGGTGCACGGAAATATACAATCTTGAGTCCATAGCCATTTGTAGTCTACCTTTAGGAGTTCGAATACAAATGTGCTTTATTTCATAAACCTACAGTACCTTGTGCATTAGTACTTATCATTGTCATTCTTCAATGAAATCTTGAACCTTTAACAGTGTGGATTTTTTGAGGAACTGCTATGTCACATTGTTCTTTGAAATTTCACATGATAATGTAGCTTGCCAGTCTCGCTGACTTTTTAGACTGAATTATATTCACATTTCCTTACTCCTGGTTCACTTTGCTATTTCTGGTAGAGTGGTTCTGCCTACATGAGTAAAATTTTATTACACTCTTATCCTTCACTGTTGACTCTACCTTGGCAGTCAAGTTTAATCGTGCCAGATGTTGTTTTCGCAAAGCTCAATCCTCTGTACAGATAATAGCCAGCCTGACCAATTCTTTTACTCAAAGAACCACCCTCCCTCAGAAAAGTAGTATTTTTAAGGAATAATTTCTAACAATGAAGTAAAGAAACCTTGTTTGAATCAATTCATGGGTTGCTATTTTACTAAAAAGATTTCATCTTCATACTCCAAATATTAACTGCTTTATTCTGGCTAGTTTACAGCTTTCAGTTTATTCTGTTTCTTTAACCATAGAGTATAAATATCTCATAGAGAAAATATAAATATTAATGGTAATATAAGGTAATGCACATTTTCCATGTGAAACAGGAAATAAATCACATTGCTTTTTTTCTATCAGCTACATCATATTGATTTTTTTCTTTTCATACATAGGAAGTAATTGTTCACACCTCCAATGATTCATCTCCTTCTCTAAAATATGGGGAAACTTTATCATGAAGAAATATTTTTTTCTATCAAGTACATATCCTGCTCTTAGATTTCATTCTCTCTTCTATGTCTCTTCCTCTGCACACAAATATATCCCCTTTCACAAAAAGGCATACGGAGTAACATGTCGCTAATTCAAAGAACCAATTTCTAGTAACTTCAACTATCAGGAAAATATGTCACAAACCTCTCTAAAAGAGAAAAAGGCTTCTTGGAGGCCAGTTGTCAGAAAAACATACTAAAACACTTATTTTATAAGAACAAAACCCAAATTGATCTCTCCTTCCCCTAAGTTTCCATTGCTTATTATCTCACTCCTTTCTCATGGCATTTACAATTTCTCCTTATTATTCTAGTCATTTATGTAAATGTGTTATCTGCCTCTCCAACCTGGAAGATATTTGCTGGAAGGATTCATGTCTAACTTATTCTCCACAATGCCAGCTTCTTCATTATATTTGATAAAAAACATTTCTTCATCCTTTAAAGCCCTGCGAAGGTTGCAGAAGGTCAAGGTAATGAGGACTAGGAAAAGGCTATTTGATTTGTCCAGTTTTCAGCAGTGCCTGACACTGATCACACGCTTTTATTATAGGTATTTTTATTCACTTCTTACATCCCAACTGCACCAACTAAAAAGGAAGCTTTATAAGCTCCTTGAGGGGAAGTTCCATTTGTTGCTTATCATTTTATCTCTCAATGCTCTGAAACAGAATCTTACAAAATGGCACAGATATATAAATGAATGAACATAAATCAGATTAGAAGGATAAATAGCAGACAACCCTAAGACAGGACAGCTGACAGCAAAGAAAGGCAATACAATATAAAAGGGCATTTTTTATTCATTAACCATTTATTAAATACCTACTACATACTGTGTAGTACTGTACTGTGTATAAAAAGGAATAAAACATATAATTTTCCTCAGAGAACTCATAGTTTAATGGGATAAGCAGGAATGAAGCCAGTAATTAAAGCCCAAGATTATAAAACATTGTGTCTTATTTATATGTGCATTCCCCAAGTCTAGCCCCGTGCACAGCATATTGGTTAAAGATTTTTAGAATAAAAAACTAGTTCAAACCAATAAATTTTTGAGTATTAAAAGAGATAACATTCACTAGAACATCTCCTGCTAGATAAAAGAGGCATCACTATATTATAACCATTTCTTAAATGCTTATAATATAAATAAGATTATTTTCCTAATGTTCTCTTGTACCATATCCCAGAAAATAATAGATATGGGTAGTTATTTTATATAGATTATTATATTTTAGAAAATATATTAAAACACAGTCATGCACTATATACTGACATTTTGGTTAATGACAACCTGCATATATGACAGTGGTCACATAAGATTATAACGGAGCTGAAAAAGTCTTATCATCTAGTGATGTCTTAGCTATGATTAAGCAATGGATTACTCACAACTTTGTGGTGGTGCTTATGTAAACAAATCCACTGCACTTCTACTCACATAAAAGCATAGCACATACAATCATCTATGGTACTTAATAATTGGTAATGATAGTAAACAACTATGTTACTGGGTTTATGTATTTACCAAACAATACTTTTATCATTGTTTTAGAGTATAGGCCTTCACCTTCCATTTATAAAAACTAAAATTTACTTGGCCTGGTGCTGTTGCATACCAAGTAAAGCCATCACCTCTGGCACTGGCATCCCATATGGGCGCTGATTCGAGACCAGGCTGCTCCACTTCCAATTCAACTCCCTGCTAATGGCCTGGGAAAGTAGCAGAAGATGGCCCAAATTCTTGGACCCCTGTACCCATATAGCTCATGGCTTTGGCCTGACCCAACCCTGGCAATTGCAGCCATTTGGGGAGTGAACCAGGAGATGAAAGACCTCTCTATTTGCCTCTACCTCTCTCTCTCTGTAGCTCTACCTTTCATATAAGTAAATGAATCTTTAAAAAATTTCAAAAAAAAATTTACTTTTTAAAAAAAGATTTATTTATTTGAAAGGCAGAGTTACAGAAGCAGAGAGAGAGAGAGAGAGAGAGAGAGAATCTTTCACCTGCTGGTTCACTCCCCAAATGGCTGTAACGGGCGGAGCTGGGTCGATCTGGAGCCAGGAGCCTGGAGCTTCTTCCGGGTCTCCAACATGGGTGCAGGGGCCCAAGGGCTTGGGCCATCTTTATTGCTTTCCCAGGCCATAGAAGATAGCTGGATCTGAAGTGGAGCAGCCAGAACTTGAACAGTGCCCATATGGGATTCTGGCACCGCAGGCAGCAGCTTTACTTACTATGCCACAGTGCCAGCCCCGAAATTTACTTGTTGTAAAAAACAGTATATCATCTTACCTTGACAACCGCCTCATAAATGTTAAGCTTATCACTTCATCATGATTGCATCAAGAGGCTGTGTGGACAGACTGACCTACACCATCTAGGTACATGTATGTATAATCTAAGATGTTCACAATGCAATAATCAAATAACAATACATTTCTCAGAATACATCCCTGTCCTTAAGTGATACATAACTATATACCTAAGCATGTGTCAATATTATTAAGCACTTACATTTTCTTTTTCTTTTTTAAAAAGCAGTATTTCTCTCAATGTCTCTTATAATCTCCCCAAATGTTATTTGTGTATTTTACTGAAGCACAATTTCCAACAGCTCACAGAACCATAAGTGGCCATCCCAAAATTTGATAGATTATAGCAGGAGTACTAGCTGATTATTGAAATATTCAAGTACTGCCTTTGAGAATAATTTTACTCGACTTTTAAGATTCAGCAATTTAGCCCACTATTATCCTCTTTCCCTGGGAAATAAATGGTATCCTAGATGAATTTGATAAATTTGACCATTTGATCTCCTTTCTCAATGACCAATTAAAACAGACAGTGGCTGTGAACGAGAGAATTTTCCCACTATTTACAGCCTTAGAGTGTTAATGGACTCTAAAGCATTTAGCAGCATTATTTAAACATTGTCAAAAGAAGATATGCAATGAGAAAATGAGCCTGATTTGGGTATACAGTGTTGGACTGTACAATAATCCAGACAGTCATTTGTTATTATAGCTGATGGTTGTCTAGAAAAATAGCAGTAAATGGCAATATGTATTGCATGGTATATACCATTACAGATGTACTAAAGAAGGATTTATGGGGCCAGCATTGTGGTGTAGCGGATAAAGCTGCCGCCTGCAGTGCCAGCATCTCATATGGGCACCTGTTCGAGTCCTGACTGTTCCACTTCCAATCCAGCTCTCTGCAGTGGCCTGGGAAAGCAATAGAAGATGGCCCAATCCCTTGGGCCCCTGAACCCATGTGGGAGACCTGGAAGAAGCTCCTGGCTCCTGGCTTCAGATGGGCACAGCTTCGGCCATTGTGGCCAGTCGGGGAGTGAACCAGCAGATGGAAGACCTCTCTCTCTCTCTCTCTCTCTCTCTGTGTGTGTGTAACACTGACTTTCAAATAAATAAATAATTCTTTAAAAAAAGAGAAGGATTTATAACAACATTTAGAATCATGTTTCTTTTTCTGCTTAAAATACATTAATCACAAACATTTCAGAATTGGAAAAGAACAAATAAAATTATGAAAACCACTCATTATCTCAAAATTAAGAAATTACAAGGGTTAACATTTTAGTGTACTTATCATGTGTGTGTGTGTTTCATGGGTTTCACATGTTTTATGGTATACACATTGTATCTGTGTATATATATATATACACATGTATATATAAATATATATACAGGTACATACATATAGGAACTTCAAAATGGTTGTGGAAAAATTGGAATTCAAAGATGAGTTTATTGTGGTGTAAAAAAATTGAAATCCATGCATTTTTTTACTAAATAATGAATATTTTATTACATAAAACAAGATCACCACTTTTTTGTGGTCAGCTTAATGCATTTTGATAAATTTATCCAGTCATGCAATCACCATCTCAATCAACATATAGAATATTTCTATCATTCCAAAAGTTCACACGTGACCCTCTGCCGTCAATTCTCTCCCTTGGTCCCCAGTCCCTGAACTACTTGTTTTCTGTTCCTATCCTTTTTTGCCTGTTCTAGAATATCATAAATATGGAACATAGGATATATAGCCTTTTATGTCTGATTTCTTTCTTTTAACAGTGCATTTGGGATTCATCTGTGTTGTTCATCTGTATTGCATTGTAGGTGGCTCATTCTTTTATTGCTAATATTTTAGTGTATGTATCATAATTTATCAACTCACCTATTGTTATATAGTTGGACTGTATTCAATTATTGACAAGTAATAATAAGTGTTTCTCTGAGCATTTGCATAATTTTTTGGTGCATGCAGATGTTTTTATTTCTTTTGAGCAAATATCTAAGTGTGAAATTCCTGGATTGCATAAATTTGTGGTTTTTAAGGAAATTTTTTTTGTTTTCATTTTATTTGAAAGGCAGATAGAGAGACAAACACTCAGAGATATTCCATTCACTAGGTCACACCTCAAATGCCCCCAATAGTGGGGACTGGGCCAGGATGAGCAGTTTTTTTCATAATGCACATTTCTTGTTATTTTTTAAGACACCCTCATACACACAGATTTAAATTTTTTTGTATCAAAAACCTTATCTTTTAATCCCATTTCCATGACTAATTTGAAGTACCTCATATATGTATATATGTAATATAATTTATATATTATATTCTTTAGAACTATATTGTCATCTGTGGTTATAGTACCATTTTAAATGACCACATAGAATTCTGCAGTATGAATGGACCTTATAATGTTTAACCATCGACTTACTAGAGACCATTTATTTCCAATTTCCAATTTTTCATTATTAGAACTAATTGGATAAGTCTTTTTGTACATTGTTGATGATTTTCTTAGGAAAATTTGTAGAAAAGAAATTAGGCAAATGGCATAAATATTTTGAAGTTTCAATAAGTATCACTAAATTTCACACATGAAAAGTTTTACAATGTCATCAACAGTGCATGGTTTTCCCTTACTAACAGAGGAGGATGGCCAGATTGATGAATGAATGGATGGATGGATTGATGGATAGACAGATGGTTAGGGACATGCATGAAGGCATACATACATAGATGCACACACACACAAATATTTCAATGTCTTATGTTAAAGAATCAAAGGGGTATTCTCATTATTACTCTAATTTGTTTTTCTTATCCACTAGTGAAGTATTCATTTTATATGAATAATAATTAGATATTCCAATTTTAAATAGTTCTTCTTAAATATTTTCCTACTTTTCTATAGATTTCAGCATGTTCTTAATTTTAATGAACTGTAAGTGCTGCCTAAACTAAAAAGATTACAGTGTCATCTTCCAGTTAGGTTTGGAACTCTGTTATGGAAAGTTATTAAACAATATAGAAAACCATAAATGAAAATAAATCATGAGTGTAATTATCCATCTTCTATAAATAGTAAATGCCAATATTGTTACAATTATGTGACAAGTTTTCTTTTTATGAAAAATACAGATAGAGTTCAAGTCATTTTGTATACTTTCTCAAACCAATTTCTCTCCCTCATTACACAGAAACATCAATTATCTTCAATTTGGTGTGTATCTTTCTCATTGTGTTCTTCTATGTTACAGGTATTTATCCATTAAACATCTCACAGTATAATTTCGGTTGCCTTACAAGAAAGTTAAATATCACAAGCATCATGCTTTAACTTCCATTTTTCACTCAACATTCCAGTTCTGAAATCAATCCATTTTGATAAAGATCTAGCTCATTATTTAATACCAACATATTCATGGTAATTATATAAAGATATAGTTTATTTTAACAGTTATATAATAGCTCATTTCATCAAGAAATTATGATTGATCAATTAATTATCATAAACATTTAAATCATAAAGATTTAAAATTTTATTTAGCAAGCAATGCTGCGTATATGTGCACAAATTTCTCTAAGTTAAATCTCTAACCATGAAGTATTGAGTTATAAGTTACGGACACTTTCAATCTTATTAGATATTGTCAGATTTCTCTCAAGTCTCTAATGCTTCATTTAGAAGTTTTGCATTTATATTCATAATATAGAAGGCACTATATTTCTTATACTTGCTTTAATTTTTAGTAATAAGCTATTATGGTTTTATAAAGTGAGCTGGGGGCATATATTAATTTTCTGGACTTTGAAAAGATTTATATAGTAGAGATTATGTATTCCTTACTGGTATGATAAAAATAATGTCTACTTTGGCCTGATACTTTTAGAAAGGAGTGGGAATGGGGGCATATTTTTCTACTTTCAGTTCAATGTATTACTTTTTTATTATTCATTTGAAAAGTAAAGAAACAAGGGGAGTGAGGAGACATAGACAGAGATGTCCCATCTGCTGGTTCATTCTCCAAGTGTCCTCAACAGCAAAGCTGTGCTACTTTGAAGCCAGGAGCCTGTAACTTCATCAAGTTATATCACTATCACATGGTTGGGAAGGACCTAAGTACACCAGCCATCACGTTTTGCCTCCCAGGACGCACATTAGCAGGAAGCAAAGGGCGACTTGAATCCAGGCATTCTCAAATGGGACGTGGACACCCCAAGTGGTATCTTTTTTAATGTTTATTTAATAAATATAAATTTCCAAAGTACAACTTTTGGATTACAGCAGCTTTATCCCCCCATAACCTCCCTCCTACCCAAAACCATCACATCTCCCACACCCTCTCCCATTCCATTCACATTAAGATTCATTTTGAATTATCTTTATATACAGAAGATCAATTTAGTATATACTAAGTAAAGATTTCAACAGTTTTCACCCACACAGAAACACAAAGTGTAAAGTACTGCTTGAGTACTAGTTATAGCATTAATTCACATTAAACAACACATTAAGGACAGAGATCCTACATGGGGAGTAAGTGCGCAGTGCCTCCTGTCGTTGACTTAACAATTAACACTCTTATTTATGACGTCAGTAATCACCCTAGGCTCTTGTCATGAGCTGCCAAGGCTATGGAAGCCTCTTGAGTTCGCCAACTCCAATCTTATTTAGACAAGGCCATAGTCAAAGTGGAAGTTCTCTCCTCCCTTCAGAGAAAGGTACATCCTTCGTTGATGGACCCTTCTTTCCACTGGGATCTTACTCACAGAAATCTTTCTTTTAGGTCATTTTTTTTTTTTTGCCAGAGTGTCTTGGCTTTCCATGCCTGAAATACTCTCATGGGCTCTTTAGCCAGACTCACATGCCTTAAGGGCTGATTCTGAGGCCAGGGTGCTGTTTAGGACATCTGCCATTCTATGAGTCTATTGTGCATCCCACTTCCCATGTTGGATCATTCTCTCCTTTTCAATTATATCAGTTAGTATTAGCAGACACTAGTTTTGTTTATGTGATCCCTTTGACACTTAATCCTATCATTATAATCAATTATGAACTGAAACTGATCACTTTGACTAATGAGATGGCATTGGTATATGTCACCTTGATGGGATTGAATTGGAATCCCATGGCATGTTTCTAACTCTACCATTAGGGGTAAGTCCAATTGAGCATGTCCCAAATTGTACATAATTCCCACTCTTATATTTAACAGGGATCACTTTTCAGTTAAGTTTCAACACCTAAGAATAATTGTGTGTTAATTAAAGAGTTCCACCAATGGTATTAAGTAGAACAAAAAATTATTAAAAGGAATAAAGCAGTAAGTTGTTCCTTGAAAGTCAGGACAAGGGCTGCTCAAGTCACTGTTTCTCACAGTGTCCATTTCACTTCAACATGTTTACTTTTTGGTGCTCTGTTAGTTGTCACTGATCAGGGAGCACATATAATATCTGTTCCTTTGGGACTGGCTTAATTCACTCAGCATGATGTGTTCTAGATTCCTCCATCTTGTTGCAAATGATCAGATGTCATTTTTGACTGCTGTATAGTATTCTATAGAGTACATATCCCATAATTTCTTTATCCAGTCTACTGTTGATGGGAATTTAGGTTGATTCCAGGTCTTAGCTATTGTGAATTGAGCTGCAATAAACATAGAGGTGCAAACAGCTCTTTTATTTGCCAATTTCATTTCCTTTGGGTAAATTCCAAGGAGTGGGATGGCTGGGTTGTATTCAGGTTTCTGAGGAAACTCCAAAATGACTTCCATAGTGGATTGACCAGTTTGCATTCCCACCAACAGTGGGTTAGTGTCCCTTTTTCCCCACATCCTCACCAGCATCTGTTGTTAGTTGATTTCTGTATGTAAGCCATTCTAACTGGGTTGAAGTGAAACCTCATTGTGGTTTTGATTTGCATTTCCCTGATTGCTAGTGATCCTGAACATTTTTTCATGTGTCTGTTGGCCATTTGGATTTCCTTTTTTGAAAAATGTCTATTGAGGTCCTTGGCCCATCTCTTAAGAGTTTTTTTTTTTGTTGTTGTTGTTATTGTTGAGGAATTTCTTGATCTCTTTGTAGATTCTGGTTATTAAACCTTTATCAGTTTTATAGTTTGCAAATATTTTTTCTCTTTCTGTTGGTTGCCTCTTCACTTTCCTGACTGTTTCTTTTGCAGTACAGAAACTTCTCAATTTGATGTAATCCCAATTGTTAATTTTTGCTTTGACTTCCTGTGCCTCTGGGATCTTTTCCAAGAAGTCTTTGCCTGTGCCGATAATTTGCAGGGTTTCTCCGATGTTCACTTTAACAATTAAGATGGCATTTTTATCACCAAGTTTAATGGGATTTGGAGTCCGATGACAACTTTTTAATCTGTACCCACAGAAGTAAGTCCGTAGGAATGTAAGCAGAACTCTACAGCTTTATATTTACAGACTTCTACCTCCCTCTATTATTCCTACTCTTATTTTTTTTACTGAGATGCATTTTCAATTGACTTTATACACATATGATTAACTCTAGTTAAGTAAAGAGTTCAACAAATAGTAGAAAGAAAAACCAAAAAATGAAACTTCCAGGACTATGTTGCATATCAATGTTGAGAGCGGGCATCTTTGTCTGGCTCCAGATCTCAGTTGGATGCTTCCAACTTTTCCTCATATAATAGGATGCTGGCCATGGGTTTGTCATAAATTCCCTTGATTGGCTAGAATTTGGTTGAGGATTTTTAAACTATGTTCATCAGGAAAACTGGTCTGTAATACTCTTTCTCTGCTGCATCTTTTTCAGGTTTAGAAATTAAATTGATGCTGGCTTCATAGAAAGAATTTGGGAGGATTTCTTCCCTTTCAATTGTTTTGGATAACTTGAGAATTATTGGACTTAGTTCTTTAAATGTCTGGTAGAATTCAGCAGTGAAACTATAATGTCCTGATAGAGAGAGAGTTGGTATAGAAAGAGATATATAATATATCATATGTACATACATAGAAACAGAGGTGGGGTAAGATTTATTATAAAGAATTGACTCCTGCAATATTGGAGTCTGGCAAAGCCCACAATCTGGAGTGAGCAAGCTGGAGAGCCAGGAGAGTTATGGTTTATTTCCAGTTCAACAGCCAGTAGGCTGTAGATCCAGGAAGAGATGATATTTTGGTTCAAGTCTAATAGCAGGAAACAATCTAATGCCTCAGTTCAAAGACTGTCAGACAGGAAGAATTCTGTCTTTCTCTTCTATTCATGCTTTCTGGATAAGGCACATCCATAGTGGGGAGGGCAATTTGCATTACTCAGTCTGTCAATTCAAATGTTAATCTCATAAAAACACCCTCACAGACACAACCAGAATATTGTTTTATCCGGGCGTCACTTCCCATTGTCAAGTTGACACACAGAATTAACCATTGCAAACAAATACTAGTAAAATATTATACTGTGCATGTATGATGCTACCATAATTGATTAGAATTATAAAACACATTAGAATGTTTTATATTTCAATGTAATAACAATAAATCAATTTGATTGAGGATTTTGGGTATGGATTTTCACTTTAGTATTGTTTGACTTTGTTTTTTAACAGAGTGCCCAGTTGTTCAACTACATTAATTGCCAAGTCCTTTCTAAACAAGCAGTTGTGTCTATGTTAAATTGACTGGAATGTTAACAGCCTAGTAACTTTAAAAAGGGGCAAAGCTTCCCAAAACAGATCATCAATATATAGTGCTAGGCTTGAAAGTCTATGAACAATCTTTCCTGCTATTAATCCTACAACAGTATCAAAGAACATTGTTGAATGTATCAGAAAAATAGAGCAATAAAGTGATACAAATGTGAAATTTTATTTTTATTTTTCATCAGCTCACATCAATGACTTAGAGTGAGAATTAAGTGCATTGAAGAGAAAATGTAATTTATGGAATGAAAACTAAGCTAGAAATTTCTCAGAGACAGAGTGGCAAGGAATGCATGGTATAAAAATAACAATAAAATTTTCTAAGCTTTAATTGCAATTAATACTGCCCAGTTACCTAAAGCTACATTCAAATCATTTTCTTTTAATTGACCATATTGTGCTTTCTTAATAATTTTTCAAGTCATGAGGATTCAAATTTTATGCACATGGTTGATTATACTACAATGTCTGAAATATGGTATTAAAGGGACATTTTAAAATAAAGTATAATATTGAATAAAACTGCTTGACATATGAACATATAGTTGAAAATGAAGGGTTAAACCAATACCTAAAGAATGCTTTGCCTCTGTTCCTGAGATATTCTAAAATTAAATACTTTGGAGAAAAACATTTATTTTTAGGTGTTCAAGCCATTAATGGAGAGAGAATTGCTGGGAAGATATTTAAGTTATAGATATCATTTTTAAACAAATAGAAAAATACAGAGGTCTTAACAAAATATATAATCTAAACAAATGAAAAAATAATAGCTATTATTTATTGACAAATTAATATGTCGCAGGCATTTCAGCCTTATTATATCTAATTATCATATTCATAACCTTTCTTCAAGATAGGTACTAGCTATTCCTCTTACACTACTACCACACACTTAGCTTTACCCCACTAGAAATGAAGGAACTAAAACTCGAGGATGTTAAGTAAGATAGTAAGGGATAAAGCTGAAGGTCATAAAGTAGAATGAATATGAACCAATTTTACATAGCGCTAAAGCTTATTATACCACACTACCTATAAAGAAATATTCATGCCCTAGGATACAATCATACAGATTACTTCTTTTCCAAAGCAGCCCATCCGTTTTCTCTAGCTGATCTGTCTCTATAAAAACCTATCCATGTTTACTGATGAACAGTTGTAAAATATACAGGCCAGAAAACAAATAGAAATAGTCAGTAATTACATTACGGCGCATGTTGTGGATGCTGTTTTGTACCACTCTATCCTTTCTTCATGGACTTAATCCCCAAAATATTGGAAAGGTTGTAGCTGCCTGCAAGAGAGACAGCTAGCCCAAACTCACAGTGCTCTCCCAGGTGCAGTCTGCATACATTGTCTAATTGTTGTGTAGTTATAAAAACTCTCCCTGAATAATACAACTGGAGGATTCCAATATGGCAGAATAGGGAACAATATACTGTGCTAGGGTAGGGATCAATATTAAAAACAATAATAAAAAAGTGTAAGAAGTGCACTCTCAGGGGAGAATTAGAGAGAAAACTACAATGGAAATTCTACAGAAGGAAGAGGAACGCTGTGGACCTGTGTGGAAGGTGTGAATGTACCATACAAGCATGAACACAACACACTAAGCAACCAGAGCCAGAGCAGGCAGCACGTTGGAGAAGGTGTGAGACCAAATTGCAGCAGCCTGTAGTGATATAGTTGGAGGGAGAGCATGGCGTGAGTCTGGCCTGGAGACCTAGCACTAGCAGGTACCTGTGGACCAACTGCAAGTAAAAAGGGCACGTACCTCTCACCTCATTCTTCTTACAACAATGCCCGGTACATGGCTGAGAGAGGGTGGACAACATTTTAGGCTTAGGCAGCAGCTGCAGAAACCCTTGTTCATACGCACAGCAACTGGCTGAGACAGGATGCCATCTTCTCAGCAGCATTGGCAGCAGTGGTGGTGAAAGGGCAACATTCAGCCAGTGGCTTTTGTGTATGCACGTGATCCAGAGACTGTAGCGGAGGGAAAAATCTATGGTCTCCACTGACTTTGAGCCTGGCTGGGAGGATTGACTGGCAGCTGGGCACCCATCTAAGACTGTGAGGCACCCAAACCTCCCAACCAACCACAGGCTCCACAACTTAAGCCACTTAGGCAGGGCAGCCACGGATAGCTGGCTTGGGAAACATCTGCCTCTCTGTGGACCAGACAGACTGGCAGGGCAGAGCAGAACCTCTCTTCCAAGCAACTGTGGGAGCCTTGTGTGCTGAGACTGGGGTGACTCAGTGGCTGCACAAGAGTGTTCAGGGTGTAGCTGGGTCTCTGGGCAATCATTTTATGTGATTCCATGTGCTCAGAGCTCCCTGGTTGCCTGGGGTGAGTCATTGCAGCAGGATCTGTGCCTGGAGTGAGGACAGCACAGACCGTTTGTTTGGGTCACATGGTAGCATGGATGAGCATTGCACCCACTGGGGGCTAACACCTGAGATTGATCACCTTGGAGGAGAGGAGGTGTGAGTGTAATCACAGCAACAGATGTGACAATACACCCCTTTTCTGTTTTTTAAGATTTATTTTATTTATTTGAAAGAGTTACAGAGAGAGGAAGAGACAGAGAGAGAGGTCTTCCATCACTGGTTCATTCCCCAGATGGCTGCAGAGGCCAGAGCTGCGCCGATCCGAAGCCAGGATCCAGGAGCTTCTCCTGAGTTTCCCACATGGGTGCAGAGGCCCAAGGACTTGGGCCATCTCCTACTGTTTTCCCAGGACATAGCAGAGAGCTGGATCAAAAGAGAAGCAGCCAGGACTAGAACTGGCGCCCATATGGGATGCCGGCATTTCAGGCCAGGGCATTAACCCATTTGCACCACAGTGCTGGCCCCAATATACCCCCTTTCTTAACAAGAGGAGATCTACCATGCCCAACTTGGGTGTTACCCTCGTTACTCAACCAACCCTCGAGCATTGACAAGAGCTCCCTGGTTGCAGCCAACAAACACCTCTTGGTTTTCACTGAAGTGCAAACATTCCACTCAGCCATAGAGGCATAGTTCAAAGATAAAATCCATCAGAGGAAAAACCAATAAGTATTTTCACAATAGCCTAAAAATAAATGTAGAAATTCAAGAATTTCTTGAATTAAAGGAAATTTACAACAGATACCATAGAAATAAAAAGAATCATCAGGAATTATGACAAAGAGCAGTATGCCAACAAATTGGGAAACATAGAAGAAATGGATAGATTCCTAGACACATACAGTCTACCTAAATTAAGTCGTGAAGACACAGCAAACCTAAACGCATCTCTAACCAAGATAGAGATTGAATCAGTAAAAAAGACGCGCCCCCACAAAGAAAAGCCCAGGACTAGATGGCTTCATGCTGAATTTTACCAGACATTTAAAGAAGAACTAATTCCAGTTCTTCTCAAGTAACACATCAGAAAGATCATTCACCCAGACTAAGTAGGATTTATCCCCAGTACACAGGAATGGTTCAACATTCACAAGTCCATAATATGATACTTGCATTGACAAACTGGAGAACAAAAACCATATGATTATCTCAATAGATGCAGAGAAAAGTATTTGATAAAATATAACATCCTTTCATGATGAAAATCTTAAGCAAATTGGGTATAGAAGGAACATTCCTTAACCCAATCAAGGCAAATTATGATAAACCAATGGCCAGCATCTTATAGAATGGGGGAAAAGTTTTAAGCATTCCCCACAAGGACGCCCACTCTCACCATTTCTATTAATATGAATTAATATTAATATTAATATAATACTATTAATATAGTCCCAGAAGTTTTAGTCAGAACCAATAGGCAGGAAAAAGAAGTCAAAAGGCTACAAATTGGAAAGGAGGAGATTAAACTATCCCTATTTGCAGATGACATGATTCTATATTCTGGGGGTCCAAAAGACTCCACCAAGAGACTACTGGAACTCATAACAGAGTTTGGTAAAGCGGCAGGATATAAAATCATCACAGAAAAATCAACAGCCTTTTTATACACAGACAATTCTATTGCTAAGAAAGAACTTTTTTTAACGTTTATTTAATAAATATAAATTTCCAAAGTACAACTTTTGGATTATAATGGCTTTTCCCCCCATGACCACCCTCCCATCCGCAACCATTCCCATCTGCCTCTCCCTCTCCCATCCCATTCTTCATCAAAATTAATTTTCAATTATCTTTATATACAGAAGATCAACTTAGTATATACTAAGTAAAGATTTCAACAGTTTGCACCCACACAGACACACAAAGTATAAAGTACTGTTTGAGTAGTAGTTTTACTGTTAATTCACATAGTACAACACATTAAGGACAGAGATCCTATATGTGGAGTAGGTGCTCAGTGACTCCCATTGTTGATTTAACAATTGACACTCTTATTTATGATATCAGTAATCACCCGAGGTTCTTGTCATGAACTACAAAGGCTATGGAAGCCTCTTGAGTTCACAAACTCCGATCTTATTTCGACAAGGCCATAGTCAAATTGGAAGTTCTCCTCCCTTCAGAGAAAGGTACCTCCTTCTTCGATGGCCCGTTCTAAGAAATAACTTTTTTTAAAACTTTTATTTAATAAATATAAATTTTTAAAGTACAACTTTTGTATTATATCTGCTTTTCACCCCATAACCTCCCTCCCACCCAAAACCATACCATCTCCTACTCTCTCTCCCATCCCATTTTTCATTAAGATTCATTTTTAAAAATCTTTATATATAGAAGACCGACTTAGTATATACTAAGTAAATATTTCAACAGATTGCATCCACACAGACACACAAAGTATAAAGTACTGTTTGAAGACTAGTTTTACCATTAATTCGCATAGTACAACACATTAAGGACAGAGATCCTACATGGGGAGTAGTGTACAGTGAGTCCTGTTGATTTAACAATTGACACTCTTATGTATGACATCAGTGACCACCTGAGGTTCTTGTCATGAGCTGCCAAGGCTATGGAAGAGTCTTGAGTTCACAAACTCTTACCTTATTTAGACAAGGCCAAAATCAAAGTGGAAGTTCTCTCCTTCCTTCAGAGAAAGGCACCTCCTTCTTTGATGGTCCCTTCTTTTCAATGGATCTCACAGAGATGAAGAAAGAACTTTTTTTTTGACAGGCAGAGTTAGACGGTGAGAGAGAGAGACAGAGAGAAAGGTCTTCCTTCTGTTGGTTCACCCCCCAAATGGCTGCTATGGCAGGCGTGTTGTGCTGATCCAAAGTCAGGAGCCAGGTGTTTCCTCCTGGTCTCCCATGGGGTGCGGGGCCCAAGCACTTGGGCCATCCTCCACTGCACTCCCGGGCCACAGCAGAGAGCTGGACTGGAAGAGGAGCAAACGGGACAGAATCTGGTGCCCCAACCGGGACTAGAACCCGGTGTGCCAGCACCGCAGGCGGAGGATTAGCCTAGTGAGCCATGATGCCGGCCAAGAAAAAACTTTTAAGGTCCATCCCATTCACAGTAGTTCCAAAAAGAAATAACTATCACAAAATACATTTAACAAAGGAAGTCAAAGACACCTGCAATGAAAAGCATAAGACATTAAAAAAAGGAATAGAAGACATTAAAAAATTGAAAAAACTTCCATATTCATGGATTGGAAAAATCAATATCATACCACCCTAAGCAATTACAGACCTAATGCGATCTCAATTATAATACAAACAACATTTTTCTCACACCCAGAAAAATGATGCTAAAATTCTTATGGAAAAAGAAGAGCCCACAAATAGCTAAAGAAGTCTTTTTTTTAAACTTTCGTTTAACAAATATAAATTTCCAAAGTACAGTTTATGGATTACAGTGGCTTTCCCCTCCCCCCCATAACTTCCCTCCCACCCACAACCCTCCCATCTCCCAATACCTCTCCCACTCCATTCACATCAAGATTCATTTTCTATTCTCTTTATATACAGAAGATCAATTTAGTATATATTAAGTAAAGATTTCATCAGTTTGCACCCACACAGAAACACAAAGTGTAAAGTACTGTTTGAGTACCAGTTATAGCATTAATTCACATTGTACAACACATTAAGGACAGAGCTCCCACATGAGGAGTAAGTGCACAGTGACTCCTATTGTTGACTAAACAAATTGACACTCTTGTTTATTGCGTCAGTAATCACCCTAGGCTCTTGTCATGAGTTGCCAAGGTTATGGAGGCCTTTTGAGTTCGCCAACTCCGAACTTATTCAGACAAGGTCATAGTCAAAGTGGAAGTTCTCTCCTCCCTTCAGAGAAAGGTACCTCCTTCTTTGATGGCCCGTTCTTTCCACTGGGATCTCACTCGCAGAGATCTTTCACTTAGGAAATTTTTTTTTGGCCAGAGTGTCTTGGCTTTCCATGCCTAAAAAACTCTCATGGGCACTTCAGCCAGATCCAAATGCCTTACGGGCTGATTCTGAGGCCAGAGTGCTGTTTAGGACATCTGCCATTCTATGAGTCTGCTGTGTATCCTGTTCCCAAATGGATTGTACTCTCCTTTTGAATTCTATCAGTTAGTATTAGCAGACACTAGTCTTGTTTATGTGATCCCTTTGACACTTAATCCTATCATTATGATCAATTATGCTGTTTTGATTACAACTGCCCTGTAGTATGTCCTGAAATCTGGTATTGTGATGCCTCCAGCTTTGTTTCTGTTGTACAAGATTGCTTTAGCTATTTGAGGTCTCCTGTGTCTCCATATGAATTTCAGCATCATTTTTTCCAGATCGGAGAAGAATGTCTTCGGTATTTTGATTGGTATCACATTGAATCTATAAATTGCTTTTAGGAGAATGGACATTTTGATAATATTGATTCTTCCAATCAAGGAGCATGGAAAATTTTGCCATTTTTTGGTATCCTCTTCTATTTCTTTCTTTGAGATTATGTAATTCTCATCATAGAGATCTTTAATGTCCTTGGTTAAGTTTATTCCAAGGTATTTGATTGTGTTTTTTTGGCTATTTTGAATGGGATTGATCTTAGAAGTTCTTTCTCAGCCGCGGCATTGCCTGTGTATACAAAGGCTGTTGATTTTTTAACATTGATTTTATATCCTGCTACTTTGCCAAACTCTTCTATGAGTTCCAATAGTCTCTTAGTAGAGTTCTTTGGACCCCTTAAAAAAAGAATCATATCGTCTGCAAAGAGTGATAGTTTGAGTTCTTCCTTCCCAATATGTATCCCTTTAATTTCTTTTTCTTGCCTGATGGCTCTGGCTAAAACTTCCAGAACTATATTGAATAGCAGTGGTGAGAGTGGGCATCCCTGCCTGGTACAGATCTCAGTGGAAATGCTTCCAACTTTTCCCCATTCAATAGGATGCTGGCCGTGGGTTTATCATAAATTGCTTTGATTGTATTGAGGAATGTTCCTTCTATACCCAATTTGTTTAGATTTTTCATCATGAAAGGATGTTGTATTTTATCGAATGTTTTGTCTGCATCTATTGAGATAATCATATGGTTTTTCTTCTGCAGTTTGTTATTGTGGTGTATCTCATTGACTGATTTGTGAACATCGAATCATCCCTGAATACCAGGGATAAATCCCACTTGATCTGGGTGGATGATCTTTCTGATGTGTTGTTGCAGTCTATTGGACAGAATTTTATTGAGGATTTTTGCATCTATGTTCATCAGGGATATTGGTCTGTAATTTTCTTTCAATGCTGCATCTTTTCTGGCTTAGGGGTTAATGTGATGCTGGCTTCATAGAAAGAATTTGGGAGGATTTCCTCTTTTTCAATTGTTCTAAAGAGTATGAGAAGAATTGGATTTAGTTCTTCTCTAAATGTTTGGTAGAATTCAGCAGTGAATCCATCTGGTCCTGGGCTTTTCTTTGTTGGGAGGGCCTTTATTATTGTTTCAATTTCTATCTCAGTTATGGGTCTGTTTAGGTTTCTATGTTTTCATGGTTCAGTTTAGGTAGGTTGCACGTGTCCAGCAATCTATCCATTTCTGATAGACTTCCCTCTTTGCTGGCATACAAGTCCTTGTAGTAATTTCTGATGACTCTTTTTATTTCTGTGGTATCTGATGTTACTTTTCCTTTTTCATCTCAGATTTTATTGATTTGGGTCTTTTCTCTTCTTTTTTTAGTTATTTGGGCCAATGGGGTGTCAATTTTTTAATTTTTTCAAAAACCAGCTCTTCATTTGGATGATCTTTTGTAATTTTTTTTTTTTTGGATTCAATCCTGTTGATTTCTTCTCTGATTTTAATGATTTCTCTTCTCCTACTAGATGTGGGTCTGGTTTGCTGCAGTTTTTCTAGATCCTTGAGATGCGTGGAAAGCTCATTTATTTGGTCCTTCACAATTTCTTGATGTAGGCACCTATTGCTATAAACTTTCCTCTCAACACTGCTTTTGCTGTATCGCATCAATTTTGTATGTTGTGTTGTTATCCTCATTTACTTCCAGAAAGTTTTTGATTTCTCTTTGGATTTCTTCTATGACCCAGTGTTCATTCAGGAGCATGTTGTTCAGTCTCCATGTGTCTGCATATGCTCTAGGGATTCCTGAGTTGCTAATTTCCACCTTCATTCCATTGTGGTCTGAGAAGCTGCATGGTATGATTCTAATTATTTTGAATTTGCTGAGACTTGCTTTATGGCCTAGTATGTGGTCAGTCCTAGAGTAGGTTCCACACACTGCTGAGAAGAATGTAAAATCTTTAAATGTAGAATTGAAAGTTCTGTAGATATCTGTTAGATCTATTTAGGGCATAGTGTTGATTAAATCTGCTGTTTCCTTGTTGATCTTCTGTCTGGTTGATCTGTCTATTTCTGAGAATGAAGTATTGAAGTCCCCCCAGTACTATTTTATTTTAGTCTAAGTTTTCCTTTAAGTCCCTTAACATATATTTTAAATAAACCAGTGCCCTGTAATTAGGTGCATATATATTTATAATAGTTATATCTTCCTGTTGAATTGATCCCTTAATCATTATATAGTGCCCCTCTTTGTCTCTCTTAACAGTTTTTGTGTTAAAGTTTATTTTGTCTGATATTAGGATGGTTACACCACCTCTTTTTCTGGTTTCTGTTGGTTTGGAATATTTTTTTCCAACCTTTCACTTTCAGTCTGCATTCATCTTTGTTGGAAATACGTGTTTCTTGTAAGCAGCAAATGGATGAGTTTTGTTCCTTAATCCATTCAGCCAGTCTGTGCCTTTTAACTGGAGAGTTGAAGCAATTAACGTTCAATATGACTATTGATAAGTGGTAACTTTGCCCTGCCATTTTCCCAAAGATATTTTCTAGTATATACTTTGAACTTCCTGTGATCTTTTACTGCAGTTTTCTTCCTTTACCTTCTTTCATATTGATGGCCGTGTTTCTGTGTGTAATACATCATTAAGCATCTTTTGCAGGACTGGACGAGTGGTGACAAATTCTCTCAATTTCTGTTTGTTATGAAAGGTCTTTATTTCACCTTCATTCACAAATGAGAGCTTTGCAGGATATGATATTCTGGGGTGGCAGTTTTTCTCTCTTAGTACCTAGGCTATATCTCACCATTCCTTTCTAGCCTGTAGGGTTTCTGATGAGAAGTCTGCTGTGAGTCTAATTGGAGATCCTCTGAGAGTAATCTGGCTTTTCTCGCACATTTTAGAATCTTTTCTTTATGTTTCACTGTGGTGAGTTTGATTACAACATGTCATGGTGAGGATCTCTTTTGGTCATGTTTATTTGGGTTCTATGTGCTTCCTGTACTTGGATGTCTCTTTCCTTCTCCAAACCCGGGAAGTTTTCTGCTAGTATATGACTAAAAAGGCCTTCTAATCCTTTCTCTCTCTCCATGCCTTCAGAACTCCTAGAACCTGAATCTTGGGTTTTTTAATAGTATCCTGTAAATTCTCAACAATATTTTTTAGATTTCTAATTTCCTCTTCTTTTCTTTGGTTTCACTGTATACTTTCCTGTGCTCTATCTTCTAAGTCTGATATTCTCTCTTCTGCTTCACTCATTCAGTTTTTAAGGCTCTCTAATATGTTTGTCATTTGATCTGTTGAATTCTTCATTTCATTTTGATTTCTCCTTAAGATTTCATTTTCATGAGAGAGATTTTCTGTCCTGTCCTATATGGATTTCTGTAGATAATGCATTTGTTTTTGAGAACTTCTAAATGTTCTTATCATAATTTTTTTGAAATCCATATGTTGCATTTCTTCTATCTCATCATCTTCATAATCTTGTATTGGGGTGTCTTGTTCATTTGGGGGTGTCATAATGTCTTCCTCGTTTCTTGTTTCCTTGGTTTCTGCATTTGTTGGTATGCATTGTGGAGATATTCTTTGGTTTCTTCTTCTTTTTTTTTTCCTTGCTGTGGTGGTTTTTCTCGTTATATTATGACTCTAGATTAAGTGGACTGTCTGCTTCTAATGGATCCTTAGAGGCTTGCGATGGGTGTGGCCAGAGAGCTCTGTTCAGTTCTTCAGGGTTAAGGGTGTGCCAAAGGTGACACACCCAGGTTAGGCATGGTAAATCTTCTCTCTCTCTCTCTCTCTCTCTCTCTCTCTCTTTTATTCAGAAGGGAAGTAATTCCCCACAGCTTATCATAATTGAAGGCAGTCATTGTCTGAGCTCTGGCCCCTCCCTTTCCACCCTTTCCAGCGCTGGTATGTAGACTTGGTGGCTGGGGTCCTGAGCCATGGGTGCCCGTGCCCTCCTCTAGGTCCACCATGTCCCACTAGTACCAGAAGAGTTTCCTCTGCAGTTTTTTCCCTAACTCTTCCCTGAAACTTCAAGATCTCCACTTTAATTAAACTATCTTTTCCAGGACTATCATTGTGCTCCCTCCCTATTCTGCCATCTTGGAGGAAGCCCTAAAGAAGTCTTATAGAACAAAAAAAACAAAGCCTGAGTCATAACACTACCAGATTTCAAGACACACTACAGGGCAGTTATAATCAAAACAGCCTGATACTGGCACAAAAATAGACCTGTAGAGCAATGGAACAGAATAGAAATTCCAAAAATCTAGTCCAGCTCTCTGCTGTGGCATGGGGAAAGCAGTAGAAGATGGCCCAAGTGCTAAGGCCCCTGCACCCACGTTGGAGACTTAGAAGAAGAACCTGGCTCTTGGCTTCAGATTGGCACAGCTCCGGCCATTTCAGCCATCTGGGGAGTAAACCAATGGAAGGAAACCTTTCTCTCTATCTCTCCCTCTCACTGTCTATAACTCTACCTCTCAAATTAAAAAAATGCTATATATAACAACAAAGAAATTCAAGAATACCATCAACATTTCAAAATGACTCCTTATGGTTTCAGATACTTTTAAGAATGGTGTGGTAACCTACTCTTTATCTAACGATGACTTCTACTTATAGCTCTTCTTGTAAAGAGAAGAAGGAATAATAAATTATGGGAAGTGATTTTTTTTTAACTCAGAGTATATAGATATCTTCCCTTTTGCAGGGCTAAACCTTTTTGGTATTCACATCATATGAATGATAAGGGGCAGAAAGGAAGAGCCATTATGGACAATAAGGTATGGTTTAAGTCTTTCATTGTCACCATTATTTAGATTTCTGTCTGTCTATTTGGATGACCACATCGAGGAGGAAGCCCTAGGGCTACATCAAGCTCCTGAGAGATCTGATTCTCCTTCTTTAGTTTCTATACCTAAATGTAGCAGAACCATTACATTTGGTGAGGTTGATTAGACAAAACCAGACTGAGTATGTAGCTTAAGTTGGAAACCATAAATGAATGATATCAAAAAATTTAGATGTTAAAGAGATGATTAAGAGGAAGACATGTTCTTGTATGAAATTAAATAAAATTACATGGTATCACTTAATCAAATCAAGTGAGCACAATTTTTGTGTATGCATGGATGTGCCCTCATGTGTGTTTGTATGTATGTGTGCATTGTGTGAGAAGAGGAAGGCATGTTCAGCATAAATGAGAATTTACATTTTGAAAATAGTTTCATATCATGTATTTCCTGAAAGTTCTGATGAGTGTTCAAGTGATTCTACATGAACAAAGATAGCTGTCACTGTACTGAATTTGAAACTTGAGTTCTTGTGCGGGCCTGCCGCACAAGTTGAACACAACCTGAAGGAGGGAGTGGGAATGAAAAGAGGGACAAAGGCACAGATAATGGAGCCAAGACAACTAGGCTGATCAAGGCTCATTTATTCCAGTGTCTCAGCGATATTTATACATAACCAGCTACAGCTCAAAGAAGCAACATACGCAAGCAGCTTATCGGGCCTCCGGTAACACAGATAATTTTAACAGAGTGTTCTTGATCATTATCCTCCTTCAGGATGGGAGTATATGACTTTCTTATCTCAGGAATTCCACATGCCAAGATTGGTCTTGACTTGTCCAAAGGCTGACTACAAGTTCTCATATGATCAAATCTTCTCAAATAAACTTTATAGCTAATACAGATGTGCCAAGGATTATTTGATGACTTGATTGTTAATTCTTTAAAAATCCTTTTGATTGACCCAAGAGCCAGATGTCCAACTTCCATATCCTTATTATCATTAAGTAAACTGAAAGTAGAGCTATGTAAAAAAGTAAGAGTGGGAATGGGAGAGGGAGGAGGAAGAAGAGTCGGAGCGTATGGCAGGAGAGAGGGTAAGGTAGGAAGTATCACTGTGTTCCTAAATCTGTATGTATGAAATACATGAAAATTGCATAACTTAAATAAAATTAGAACATAAAAATAAAAGCTCATTTTATATGGATTAATGAGGCCAAGGTTAATGGAAGAATTTATTTTATCTTATCAAAAAATGTTAAGAATGAAAAAGGGCAGGTGTTCTCCCTTTTACACATCCAGTGTTTGAGGTTATAAATAGCAAGAATAAAGTTGGCCAGTGCCACGGCTCACTAGGCTAATCCTCCGCCTGCGGCGCCGGCACACTGGGTTCTAGTCCCAGTCGGGGCGCCAGATTCTGTCCCGGTTGCCCCTCTTCCAGGCCAGCTCTCTGCTGTGGCCAGGGAGTGCAGTGGAGGATGGCCCAAGTACTTGGGCCCTGCACCCCATGGGAGACCAGGATAAGTACCTGGCTCCTGCCATCAGATCAGCGCAGTGCGCCAGCCGCAGCGCGCTGGCCACTGCAGCCATTGGAGGGTGAACCAATGGCAAAGGAAGACCTTTCTCTTTGTCTGTCTCTCTCACTGTCCACTCTGCCTGTCAAAAAAAAAAAAAAAAAAAAGAATAAAGTTGACTGTGGACAAGAGCATCAGATATATACAGTTATCTACACCAGTTTTCCCTGAAAAATAAGTTCCTAGAGGCACAAATAGTATTAAGTTTTCATGATTGAAACATAGCTGTCTTTGTGAAATAGAAAACTGTTTTTCTTTATAAATTCATTTTAAATTCAAAGGCAGGAAGTTTATAAGAAAGGAGAATGAGGAGAACAGAGTTGCTTTTTATACTGTGAATGAAGAAAGGCTAACTCAAGCCTCTTTAAACATAAAGCATGCATTTATACTTTGAATTGATTAACCTAACTACCTAACCACTGCTTTTATTTGCTATCTTTTACTTTGTTTTTAAATGGCACATAACAATTCTACATATTTATGAAGTATATTGTGATATTTTGATACATGTGTACATTATGTAATAATCAAATTTATTTAGTGTATCAGTCACCTCATATATTTATAATTTCTTTGTGATGTCAACTTTCAAAATGTCCTCTCCTTTAGCTATGTTGAAATATTTATTACAATGTTAACCATAGTCGACCTACTATGCATTAGAGCATGGAACTTATTCCTCCTATGTAACTTTAACGTTTTACATGTCAACCAATCTCTCCCCAGCCTCTGGTAACCTATATTCTCCTCTCTACATCTATGAGATGAAGTTCTCTAAATTTCGCATGAGTGGGAAAGTGCTTTATTAAAAGAGATTTAATTCCTCCTCATGTGTCTCCATACAAAGTACATTTGTATGTGGTTTTCTATAAATTTGCATTTGTGTTTCAGCAAAAATGGGCTATTATGTTATTTAAGCAAATATTATAAACAAAGTAGTAAAAACACTTTATATTCCTTTAACTCTTTATGGTTTATGAGGCACTTTGACATATATTTGTACTAAAACTGCATATAAGACCTATAAATTAGTTTCGTTGAATCCAGAACTCTGAGAAACTATGTGACTTATCCAAGCACAAGAAACAAATGAAACATCAGAAGTAGGACTGATCCCTGTCTCTAAATTGCATCTTGTTTCTCCATTATAGCATGCTGTTCAAAAGTTTAAATTCAAAGTGAGGAAAAGCATACGTTTACCTAAAAATGTAATGCACCACAGGAGATGGCCCAAGTACTTGGGTTACTTCCAACCATGTAGGAGACCCAGACAATGATCTGGTTTCTTGGCTGTGTCTTGGTCCAGACCTGCTTTTGCAGTCATATAAGGTGTGAAGCAGCAGATGGAAGATTTCTCTCTCTCTTTCTGAATCTTTCTCTGTCTCTTTCCTCTCTTCTTGTCACTCTGCCTTTCAAATAAATAAATAATTTTTTAAAAAAGACAGTAGAGATTTTTTTAGTTTTTAAATTTTATTTGAGGTATACAAATTTCATGTATTTCATATATAAAGATTTAGGAACGTAGTGATACTTTCCACCCTATCTTCCCTCCTGCCCATACTCCCACTTTTATTCCTTCTCCCTCTCCTATTCCCACTCTTAATTTTTACAAAGATCTATTTTGAGTTTACTTTATACCCATAAGATTAATCCCACACTAAGTAAACAGTTCACCAAATAGTAAGAAAAAAAAAACATTCCTCAACATTCCTTGTCTTGACTGTTTCTTGCTTATTTCACTAAGTATAATGTTTTCTAGCTGCAACCATTTTGCTGCAAAAGAAAGGATTTCATTCTTTTTTTTACAGCTGAATAATATTCCAAAGTGCTTATAAAGAATGTATGGTTTCTATGAACTGCCTAAGAGTTCAACTAAGATCATAAAATATTTTCCTATGGAAAGTCTTCTCATTTTCATTGCCACAGTAAGAGTATAAGAATGAATTTTGCAATTTTTGAGTAGTAATTGTTCTTTTAGATATCTGGTAGTAAAAAAGGCTATATATGATATATATAATATATAAAATCAATCTATTATAAAATCAAATAAATAAAAATACAATTTTTTCAGTGCAGAAGAAAAAGCTCTAGGATAAAGAAGAATTTTTTTAAATAAACATAACCATACCTTGGCAATTTTGCATGTTTTTAAAAAATATTCATTTAGTTATTTGAAAGGCAGGGTGACAGAGAGAGAGGGAGAGATAGAGAGAGGAGGAGATCTTCCATCTACTGGTTCACTCTCCAAAATGACTGTAACAGCTGTGGCTGGGCCAGGCCAAAGCCAGGATCCAGAAATTTCATCCTGGTCTCCCTTCCCATGTGGGTGGAAGGGGCCCAAGGACTTAGACCATCTTCCACTGCATCCCCAGGCATATTAGCAAGAAGTTTGATTGAAAGTAGATTAGCTGGGACTTTAACTAGCACTACAATATGGGCTGCTGGCATCACATTTTGTAGCTTAACCTACTGTGACACAAAACATGGCCAATTTTGTGCTTTAAAAACAAGTTCATGGGCTGGTGCTGTGGCATAGTGGGTAAAGCTGCCACCTGCAGTGCCGGCATCCTATATGGGCGCCAGTTCAGGACTCAGCTGCTCCACTTCTGGCCCAGGTCTCTGCTATGGCCTGGAAAAGCAGTGGAAGATGGCCCAAGTCCTTGGGCCCCTGCACCCATGTGGGAGACCCAGAGGAAGCTCCTGGCTCCTGGCTTTGGATCAGCACAGCTCTGGCTGTTGTGGCCAGAGTGAACCAGTGAATGGAAGACCTCTCTCTTTCTCTGCCTCTCCTTCTCTCTCTGTATAACTCTTTCAAATAAATAAATAAATATTTTTTTAAAAAAGTTAATTTTTTTCGTTTTAAAACTTAATTTTTTAATCTTTTGCCACATTCACTTCAAGTTTAGACATTACATATGCACATGTATATACTACTTTTTTTGAAAATTGAGATACTCATATAAAACTGAGGGATTCGTGACAGTGATCATAATATGGGGAAAGAAGGATATATTGTCATGTACATTGTACGATTCAATAAAGCAATATTTTGGAGTCATATATTTTTAGAATGAGTTTGGCATATTTTGTAGTAGAAATTTTATTTTGTTGCACAAATTAATTTTTAAAAAAAGTTTGAAAGGCAGAGAGACAGACAGAAAGATCTCCCATCTACTAATTCATTTCCAAAATGCCTCCAACAGCCAGAACTGAAATATGTCAAAGCAAGGCACCAAAAATTCATTCCTGGTCTTCTACATGGATGGATTCTACAATGGCCCAGTGCTGGGGGCAGCCCCCATTGTAGGGGATGAAATTGAAGAGGTGGCAGCTGTGAATCCACAACTTATTTTTGAGGAGAAAACTGGCATTTTTGAAGGGATAAAAGACAGCCAAGCTCAGTGGGTGGCAAAAAAATCTAGGCTTCCTTGGGGCTTTGAAACACCAGGCTGCAGATCAAATTAAGAAGCTACACAGTCTCTTCCTGGAGAGTTGATGCTACTCAGGTGGAAGTGAATCCTTTTGGTGAAACTCCAGAAGGACAAGTTGTCTGTTTGATGCCAAGGTAAACTTTGATGGCAATGACAATGCAGTTTCCACAAAAGGACATCTTTACTATGGATGGATGACAAATAAGAAAATGAGCCCATTGAAAATGAAGCTGCCAGATATAATCTAAAATACATTGGACTGAATGGGAACATTGCCTGTTTTATGTATGGTGCAGGGTTCACTGTGGCTACTTGTGACATAATTTTCCTTAATTAAGGGAAGCCAGCCAACTTCTTGGACTTTGGTAGTGGCATAATGGTAGCTCAAGTCTATCAGGCATTCAAATTCTTCACCTCTGATCCTAAGGTTGAAGCCATCCTTGTCAGCATTTTTGGTGTCATGGTTAACTGTGCCATCATTGCCAATGGGATCACCAAAGCCTGTTGAGAACTAGAGATCAAGGTACTTCTTAGTGGTCTATCTTGAATGAACAAATGTCCAAGAGGCTCAGAAAATACTCAACACAGTAGGCTCCCCATCACTTTGATCATTGACCTAAATTACGCAGCCAAGAAAGCTGCAGCCAGTGTGGCCAAGAACTGATTCCTCTGTCCTGATCTCCTGGAGATGAAGGCCATGTTTGCATTGAAGAGATGATTCATCAATGTGAAGGAAATGGTGATCTCAGATGAGGAAAAAGGGGGAGAAGAATGAGCAAAAATCACTGTATAAATCCATATTTGTTTCAATTCAGAGTTTTTATAAGAATTCTGTCCCGTGTGCTCATACTTTTTTTTATATCACAGTTAAGTCTGCTTAGTAGGCAGTGTTTTGCCAACTTTGAGAAGCAGCTTATGTGGCCAAATTATGGACATGTATACAGAATATGAAAATTAGGCCCTGATTCATTGACAAGAATTTTGGTAGACATTTAATTCTATATAATAATTTTTAAAAATACAGTCCACAAAAAACTCAGACATGATTACATTTAACATATTAGCTACCAAAAGAGTACAACTGCAACATTTAAGCAAATCACTATTGCACTATGCAACACTTTCTACAAGTTTCTGGTTCTAACACATGTCTGAGATATCATAAATCTTTCAAAATATATTTTACAATGGCAGGTCCAAATTGGCAAACTATGCAAGTGTTTTTCCATTTGCCTTAATATTGAACATTCTGTTTAGTTCACACTAAGAGTAAAGCCAGAAGTTTTATTTGTGATTTTAGGGTAGAAGATTTCCTTTTTTTTTTTCTTTACAGGCAGAGTGGACAGTGAGAGAGAGAGGGACAGAAAGAAAGGTCTTCCTTTGCCGTTGGTTCACCCTCCAATGGCCGCCGTGGCCAGCGCGCTGTGGCCGGCGCACCGCGCTGATCCAAAGGCAGGAGCCAGGTGCTTCTCCTGGTCTCCCATGGGGTGCAGGGCCCAAGTACTTGGGCCATCCTCCACTGCACTCCCTGGCCACAGCAGAGAGCTGGCCTGGAAGAGGAGCAACCTGGACAGAATCCGGCGCCCCGACCGGGACTAGAACCCGGTGTGCCAGTGCCGCTAGGTGGAGGATTAGCCTAGTGAGCCGTGGCGCCGGCTGAGATGATTTCATTTTAATGTCATAATTCAAGGATTCTGATTCTTATAATTTTGGGATGAGACAACACTGAAGATAATTGTGTTGAGTGTCAGAGTCTTCTCTCCTCTTCTGTATCTCCCATCCCTGCCTAAATCTACCAACTGTAGTAGAAACATGAGAAAATGCAATTGAGTAGAATGTGCTTTTTACCATAATGCCCATTTTTATATTGTGAAAGAATTTGAAATAGATATCTGTCTAAATTTTGGCAAGCTTTTATCTGTATTAAAATTTAGATAAAATCTTATATTTTGTAATCCTTAAAAATAAGTTTATTTTGACACAAAACTTTTTAAAAATGCATTTTTTTCATAATATTCATTTCCATGAACTTTTTGATGATCCCTCTTATGTGGTGAATAAATGTTCATCTTCAAATGCAAATCATGCCCTTTCTCAATATAGCATATATGCCACAGAAAGTTAAACCTCCCATATGACCATTTAATTATATACTTATGAGCTCATACATGTTCTTATAGACAAACAGATGAATACCTTCCTTTGAAAAAAATCCCTTCCCAATAATAGCTTTATAGTGGCTGTTATTTGAAATTAAAATGCATCCAGCAGTATGGTTTGCAAATTTATCAGCTTTTTTGTTTTCTTTTATAGATTCTGATTGCAAAGACAAACTTACCTAGAAAGATGTTTTAAAAAGCAACAGTTAGAAAGAAATCTTAGTGAGTTATGGCAGTGTCTTGTAAATGTTAGTTTATTATCATTGCTTTAATTATAGAGCAGTAACACCATGATAACTAATTAACAAAAGGGGATGGGCATTTGCTGCAGTGGTTAAGATACAGCTTGGGATGTCCTTATGCCATATGGAAGAGCCTGGGTTCAAATCTCTGCTCTTCTTCTGATTCCAGCTTCCATTTAATGCATATCCCGAAAGCACCAAAGGATGGCATAAATTGTTGGGTCTCTGCCATCCACGTGGGAGACCTGGATTGAGTTCCTGGCTGCTTATTTTGGCCAGACTCAGCTCCAGCTATTGTGGACATTTGGGGAGTGAACTAGCAAATGAGATCTATCTTTCTCCATCTTTGTGTATGTGTGTGTGTGTCTGTCTGTCTCCCTGTGTCTGTCTCACTGTTTTACAAATAATTTTTAAATTAAAAATACAGCAATCTATAACAAAAATAACATAACAATAAGCAAAGCAAAAGGAGGGAATTTATAAACATATAAGCTACAATTAAATCAATTAGAAAACTGTAGGCTCAATAAATAATTCCAGGAACTAATTCTTTGAAAAATTTCTGATAATTTTAATCAAGAAAAAGGAGGAAAAATTAAATTTACAACATTAGAAATGAGGATGGTATCTTCAGATACCTGAAGAGATTTTTAAGTTCACAATAATTTATTGTTAATTTGAACATGAGTAGAAGAAAATGCTTTAATTGTTTTCGACAAAGAAATGATAAATGTTTGAAACGATATGGACATGTTAATTATCCAAATAAAAATATAAAATATCTCACTGTCCCCCATAAATATCTCCAATTATGTGTCAATTGAAAATAATTAATGTCCTTGGTTAAGTTTATTACAAGGTATTTGATTGTTTTTTTGGCTAAGGTGAATGGGATTGATCTTAGAAGTTCTTTCTCAGCCGTGGCATTGCCTGTGTATACAAAGGCTATTGATTTTTGTGCATTGATTTTATATCCTGCTACTTTGCCAAACTCTTCTATGAGTTCCAATAGTCTCTTAGTAGAGTTCTTTGGACCCCTTAAAAAAAGAATCATATCGTCTGCAAAGAGGGATAGTTTGACTTCTTCCTTCCCAATATGTATCCCTTTAATTTCTTTTTCTTGCCTAATAGCTCTGGCTAAAACTTCCAGAACTATATTGAATAGCAGTGGTGAGAGTGGGCATCCCTGTCTGGTACCAGATCACAGTGGAAATGCTTCCAACATTTCCCCATTCAATAGGATGCTGGCCGTGGGTTTATCATAAATTGCTTTGATTGTATTGAGGAATGTTCCTTCTATACCCAATTTGCTTAGAGTTTTCACCATGAAAGGGTGTTGAATTTTATCGAATGCTTTGTCTGCATCTATTGAGATAATCATATGGTTTTTCTTCTGCAGTCTGTTAATGTGGTGTATCATATTGATTGATTTGTGAACATCGAATCATCCCTGAATATCAGGGATAAATCCCATTTGGTCTGGGTGGATGATTTTTCTGATGTGTTGTTGCAATCTATTGGACAGAATTTTATTGAGGATTTTTGCATCTATGTTCATCAGGGATATTGGTCTGTAATTTTCTTTCAGTGCTGCATCATTTTCTGGCTTAGGGGTTAAAGTGATGCTGGCTTCATAGAATGAATTTGGGAGGATTCCATCTTTTTCGATTGTTCTGAATAGTTTAAGAAGAATTGGAGTTAGTTCTTCTTTAAATGTTTGGTAGAAGTCAGCAGTGAATCCATCTGGTCCTGGGCTTTTCTTTGTTGGGAGGGCCTTTATTACTGTTCCAATTTCTGTCTCAGTTTTCTATGTCTTCATGGTTCAGTTTAGGTAGGTTGTATGTGTTCACAAATCTATCCATTTCTGATAGACTTCCCTCTTTGCTGGCATACAAGTCCTTGTAGTAATTTCTGATGACTCTTTTTATTTCTGTGGTGTCTGTTGTTACATTTCCTTTTTCATCTTAGATTTTATTGACTTGGGTCTTGTCTCTTCTTTCTTTAGTTAGTTGAGCCAATGTTGTGTCAATTTTATTCTTTTTTTTTTTTTTTCAAAAAACCAGCTCTTCGTTTGGCTGATCTTTGGTAATGATTTTTTGGATTCAATCCTGTTGATTTCTTCTCTGATTTTAATGATTTCTCTTCTCCTACTAGATGTGGGTCTGGTTTGCTGCAGTTTTTCTAGATCCTTGAGATGCGTGGAAAGCTCATTTATTTGGTGCCTTTCCAATTTGTTGATGTAGGCACCTATTGCTATAAACTTTCCTCTCAACACTGCTTTTGCTGTATCGCATCAATTTTGTATGTTGTGTTGTTATCCTCATTTACTTCCAGAAAGTTTTTGATTTCTCTTTGGATTTCTTCTATGACCCATTGTTCATTCAGGAGCATGTTGTTCAGTCTCCATGTGTTTGCATATGCTCTAGGGATTCCTGAGTTGCTAATTTCCACCTTCATTCCATTGTGGTCTGAGAAGCTGCATGGTATGATTCTAATTCTTTTGAATTTGCTGAGACTTGCTTTATGGCCTAGTATGTGGTCAGTCCTAGAGTAGGTTCCATGCACTGCTGAGAAGAATGTAAAATCTTTAAATGTAGAATTGAAAGTTCTGTAGATATCTGTTAGATCCATTTAGGGCATAGTGTTGATTAAATCTGCTGTTTCCTTGTTGATCTTCTGTCGGGTTGATTTGTCTATTTCTGAGAGTGGAGTGTTGAAGTCCCCCAGTACTATTGTATTAGAATATAAGTCTCCCTTTAAGTCCCTTAACATATATTTTAAATAAACCGGTGCCCTGTTATTAGGTGCATATACATTTATAATAGTTACATCTTCTTAAAGATTTTGTAATACTTATCGTAGAGATTTTTGACATCCTTGGTTATGTTTATTCCAAGGTATTTGATTGTTTTTGTGGCTATTGTGAATGGGGTTGACCTAGAAGTTCTTTCTCAGCCGTGGCATTGCCTGTGTATACAAAGGCTGTTGATTTTTGTGCATTGATTTTATATCTTGCTACTTTGCCATCTCACTTGTCCAAGTGATCAATTTCTGTTCACAATTGATCATAATGATAGAACTAAGAGTCAAAGGGATCACATAAACAAGACTAGTGTCTGCCAATACTAACTGATAGAATAAAAAAGGGAGAGAACGATCCAACATGGGAAGCAGGATACACAGCAGACTCATAAAAATGCAGATTTCCCAAACAGCACTCTGGCCTCAGAATCAGCCCTTAAGCATTCGGATCTGCCTGAAAAGCTCATGGGAGTATTTCAGGCAAGGAAAGCGAACACACTCTGGCGAAAAACAACAACAACAACAACCTAAATGAAAGACCTCTGCGAGTAAGATCCCAATGGATAGGACAGGTCATCAAAGAGGTACCTTTCTCTGAAGGGAGGAGAGAACTTCCACTTTGACTATGACCTTGTCGGAATAATATAGAAGTCGGCGAACTCAAAAGGCTTCCATAGCCTTGGCAGCTCATGACAAGAGTCTAGGGTGATTACTGATGCCATAAACAAGAGTGTCAATTTGTTAAGTCAACAACAGGAGTCACTGTGCACTTACTCCTCATGTAGGATCTCTGTCCTTAGTGTGCTGTACATTGTGATTTAATGCTACAACTAGTATTCAAACATTCTTTTTCACTTTGTGTTTCTGTGTGGGTGCAAACTCTTGAAATCTTTACTTAATATATGCTAAACTGATCTTCTGTATATAAAGATAATTGAAAATGAATCCTTATGTGAATGGAAGAGGAAAGGAAACAGAAGAGGGGAGGGTTGCAGGTGAGAGGGAAGTTATGGGGGGGGAAGTCATTGTAATCCATAAGCTGTACTTTGGAAATTTATATTCATTAAATAAAAGTTAAAAGAAAAAAAAGAAAATAATTAGAAAAAGACCAAGTTATTTCAGGGTGAACTTATACCCTAAACTATTAGAAGTATTAGCTAAAACTCTTTTAAAAATGTGGCATCAGAGTAGATGGTTTCTATGCTTTCTGTTCAAATCATGAAACAGAGGTGCATAAGAAACTAGAATGTAACATATACGATATTTTAAACTAATGACAAAAGTGCAGAATATCAGTAAATGGTATCAGAAACACTGACTAGCTCTAATAAAATTAAATTTAGTCTCAGAATAAGTTCAATCTAAATTCAACATTAAATATACTTTAAAATTAAAGCAAAAAAACTCATGACTGGAGCATAGGGAGATTACTGATGCCATAAACAGGAGTGTCAATTTGTAAAGTCAACAACAGGAGTCACTGTGCACTTACTCCTCATGTGGGATCTCTGTCCTTAATGTGCTGTACATTGAGATTTAATGCTATAACGAGTATTTTTTAATGCTATAACAGTATTTTTCACTTTGTGTTTCTATGTGGGTGCAAACTGTTGAAATCTTAACTTAATGTATACCAAACTGATCTTCTGTATATATTGAAAATTGAAAATGAATCTTGATATGAATCGAAGGGGAGAGAGAGCGGAAAAGGGGAGGGTTGCGGGTGGGAGGGAAGTCATTGGAGGAGGGGAAGCCAATGTAATCAATAAGCTGTACTATGGAAATCTATATTCATTAAATAAAAGTTAAAAAAATTAAAGCAAAGAATGCAAATATGCTAGAAGAAATTCTAAGCAAACATCTGTATAATCAGTAGCTGACACTCTTTCTGAGGATGGCACCAAAGTCAGATATTATATAGGAAATCTTTGGTAGGCCTGACTACAAAACAGAACTTTTATATATTAATAGCAATCATAGGCAAAATGTAAGTTACATACTTATAAAAACTTGCAACATATATGAAAAAGGGTTAATACTCTTTTTAAGTATAAAATTTCAGTCCTAAAGACTAAGCATGAAACACAAAATTCTTGTTATGCCTCACCCAGACACTGTAAATGTCATTATTCTCTGCCTTTGTTTGCTTCTATAGCTTCCTCTTGTCTCCTTCCACTTTTCACCCCAAATTAGTTCTCTTCTCCCATCTCTCTCATTCCTTCTTCGCACAGACACACACACATACTCAAACACACACACCATCTTAAATTTTCTAAATTATTTGAGAGTGACTTATGAATGTTATTTTCACTTCTCTCTAAATACTTTAGTGTACATTTCCCAAGAACAAAGATTCTCTGACATAATCACAGCACACTTATAAAATCAGTAACTTGATGTTGATATTATTATCTACTGTTAAGATGTTATTGAGTTTTTGCCAATTGTCCCAATAAAGGGTTTTATAGCAAAAGGAAATTCATGCCCATGTCTTCTATTCAGTTGTAATTTCTTTTTGGCTGTCTTTTATTTGGAAAATTCACTAATGCTCACTTCAGCAGCACATATACTTGGAAAATTCACTAAACCTTTACTTGTATGTCACAACATTGGCATTTTAAAGCATATAGGCCTGTAATTTTGTAGAATGGCCCTTCATTTGGGCATACCTAATATTTCTCATGATTAGTTTGAGGTTAAGCATCTTCAGCAGAAATGCCAAAGAAGCAATTCTGAATTCTTGATGCATATTATCAATAGAGCACATGCTATTGATTGTTCTCATTACTGGCAGTGTTAACATAAATCATTTTGTTAAAATGGTGTTGGCCAGGTTTCTCTCCTATGAAATAATTAGCAAGCATCTTGTGTAACATACTGTGAGACTATGTAAATAATTGTTTAGAACCAAATATCTGGAAATACTTCAATTTTAGAGGCAAATTAGATAAATGATGGCAAATACAATGGAATACAATATACCCATCCTAAATAATGTTGTAAAAGGATGTTTAGACAGTGGAAAGATATTTATTGCATACTGTTAGGTGGAAATAATATCTAGTTACAATGCAAATACACAATTGTTTGGTATTTTACACATTAATACTCTGATCCTGGACACAAAGATACATACTGCTTGGGAACTGTTTCCCCAGAAAACAGACTCTGAAACAGATATGAGTGTGAGGAATGTTTATTTAGGGAATACTCTCAATCCTGTATAGGAGAAAGGAAAGGAACATGGTTGGGCAGAGAAAGAAGCTGGTCTGTGGTGTTGACCAAAAAAAGCAGTCATCTGACTCCAAAGAGATGGTTGTTCTTAGTCTCCCAGCGTTGAGGAAGAGGAGAAATTGAGAGAAGACAGTAAAGGGAAAGAATGGGGGAAAGGGAGGGTCTTTCTTTATCCATTTGTGTATCATTTAATTTGTGTACTTACAGTGATAACATTCAAAGCGATTATTGATATAGTTAGATTATTTTGTTTTGCTTTTTAAAAATATTTAAGTTATATAAGTTTCATGTATTTCAAATACAGATTTAGCAACATTGTGATACTTACCTCCCGCCCATGCTCCAAACTTTCTTCCTCCTACTTCTCCCACTCTTAATTTCTTTTTTAAGATTCATTGTATTTATTTGAAAGACAGATTTACAGGGAAAAGTAGAGACAGAGAGAGGTCTTCCATCAGTTGGTTCACTCCCCACATGGCCACAACAGCTGGAGCTGAGTTGATCTAAAGATCTGATCTTCAGAAGCCAGAAGCTTCTTTCGGGTCTCCTACATGGGTGCAGGGGCCAAAATACTTGGGCCATTCTCTGCTGTTTGCCCAGGCACATTAGCAGGGAGCTGGCTTGGAAGTGGAGCAGCCAGGACTTGAACTGGCATCCATATGGGATGCCGATCCTGCAGGTCAGGGCCTTAATCCACTGCACCATAGTACCGGCCCCCCACTTTAATTTTTACAACATCTAATTTCAATTTACATAATGATTGTAAAGTTAACCTTACACTAAGTAAAAGAGTTCAACAAATAGTATAAAGAAAAAAACACTGTTCCTCAACAGAAGAGACAGGGGTTGTAAATAATCATCGAATGTCAAAATGTCCATTTCACTCCAATACATTACATTTTAGGTAATCTCTTAGTTACCTCTGATCAGGAAGAACATATGATACCTGTCTTCTTAGGACTGGCTTATTTCACTAAGTAGTCCAAGCAGCCTGCCTAGAACCAGCACCCCTATGGTATGCCGGCGCCGCAGGCGGAGGATTAACCTACTGCACCATGGCACTAGTCCCATACATAGCATCTTAAAACCACAAGGTCACATTTTACTAAATTTAGTACCTTTAAAAAGATTCCACTTGGGGCTGGTGTTGTGGCACAGTAAGTAAAGCTGCAGCCTGCCATGCTAGCATCCACATTTGGGTACCAATTAGTGTCCTAGCCACTCCACTTCTGATCTAGCTCCCTGTGAATGTGCCTGGGAAAGCAGTGGAGGGTGACCCAAGTCCTTGGGCCCCATATCTATGTGGGAGATCCGGAAGATGTTCCTGGCTCCTGTCTTCGGCCCGGCCAAGCTCCAGCTGTTACAGTCATTTAGGGAGTGAGCCAAAGGATGGAAGATTCTCTTGCTCTCGCTCTCACTCTCTCTCAACACTGCCTTTTGAATAAATAAATAAATAAATAAATCTTTTTTTTTAAGTTTCTGCTTTATCTAGAACAATTGAAATTACTGTAAAAGTCTCCACACCAAGAAAGGAAATTAATTAAGAGAATAAAAACATTTAAAAATAAATAAAACATAAGATATTCTGGGATGGTCTTATGGTATATTCCATCGAAGGTTCTATTTGTATCAAGGTATCCAGAGACAATTTGTGGAAATTATGGCAATGGTCCTCAAAAATTTCTTCAAAATCTTCATAGATTACCAGTTATTCATTAATTATTTTTAGTCAACTAGTAGTGCTTAACTGAGTGGAGGGGACAACTTTTTGGAAAAGAAGACAATTCATCTAAACTTGTTATTCACTTTTTGAAAACTGAAGATCTAAAGAAAGGTAGGAAGTTTATGAGAGACAATGATGTGTGCATGAACACAGGCACACATACCTACAACAGATGAATGCTACATACAAATTCACATATAGAATTAGAATTATCTTAGCATAGCCCCACTCTATTAGAGTGGAAATTAATAAAAATAATCAATCTTTAAGGTGTCAAAGAAAAATACATTTTATAGCATCACATATAAAGCAAATAGCAATTGGATTAATCTTATGATTATAAAATAAAGTGAAAGTATGTCACTGTAAAAATTAAAAGAAAGAATGAGAAAGGAAGGAAGGAGGATAGGTTGGAATATCATTAAATTCTTAAATTTGTACATATGAAATACATGAAATTGTTTACCCTAAAAATAATCAATAAACAAAATCTGTACATATGAAATACATGAAATTTTTTCACCTTAAAAATAAAAATTTTAATAAAAATATAAAACTGAAAACAATACAAAAAAGCAATTGGAAGAATAAACTGTATAGATTATAAATGTGTTGTAAAGAGGGATTATTTTTGAAAGTTGACATAAATTAGAAAAAATTAGCTGTAAGGGATGCAGGAAGTTCTTCTAACAATTGGGTGAAAAGAAAGAAAATGGTGATGGTTAAGGACAAAGTCGGAGATACAATAATAAATAACGATAGATATAGTGTAACTGCTGCAGCTTGGGCTAACCCACAAAACAGATTAATTCAGTGTCTGAGAGAATGTAAATTATTTTGACAGGAGATATACATAAGTATCTATGCTGTTTTCACCCATATGTACATGTCAGGTTAATCTGAAGTTTACTTATTTTTTTTTAACTTTTATTTAATGAATATAAATTTCCAAAGTACAGCTTATGGATTACAATGGCTTCCCCCCATAACGTCCCTCCCACCCGCAACCCTCCCCTTTCCCACTCCCTCTCCCCTTCCATTCACATCAAGATTCATTTTCAATTCTCTTTATATACAGAAGATCAGTTTAGCATACATTAAGTAAAGATTTCAACAGTTTGCTCCCACACAGAAACATAAAGTGAAAAATACTGTTTGAGTACTAGTTATAGCATTAAATCACAATGTACAGCACATTAAGGACAGAGATCCTACATGAGGAGTAAGTGCACAGTGACTCCTGTTGTTGACTTAACAAATTGACACTCTTGTGTATGGCATCAGTAATCACCCTAGGCTCTTGTCATGAGCTGCCAAGGCTATGGAAGCCCCCTGAGTTCACTGACTCTGATCATATTTAGACAAGGCCATGGTCAAAGTGGAAGTTCTCTCCTCCCTTCAGAGAAAGGTACCTCCTTCTTTGATGACCCGTTCTTTCCACTGGGATCTCACTCGTGGAGATCTTTCATTTAGGTTTTTTTTTTTCCCCAGAGTGTCTTGGCTTTCCTTGCCTGAAATACTCTCATGGGTTTTTCAGCCAGATCCACATGCCTTAAGGGCTGATTCTGAGGCCGGAGTGCTGTTTAGGACATCTGCCATTCTCTGGGTCTGCTGTGTATCTCACTTCCCATGTTGGATCATTCTCTCCCTTTTTGATTCTATCAGTTAGTATTTGCAGACACTAGTCTTGTTTATGTGATCCCTTTGACTCTTAGTCCTATCATTATGATCAATTGTGAACAGAAATTGATCACTGGGACTAGTGAGATGGCATTGGTACATGCCACTTTGATGGGATTGAATTGGAATCCCCTGGTATGTTTCTAACTCTACCATTTGAGGTAAGTCAGCTACTTTCTTAACCAGGAAAAAAAAGAATGTATTTCTTTAAGAATCTAATTCAAGCTGTGGACACTTTCCTAATGGCACGACTAATAACTAATTACAAAATCGCATGTAGAATTTCAGCATGGTTCATAGAAGCCTTAAAATCTACCCACAGGGTCCCTAAAGATCCATCAGTCATGATTTAAGAATTCCCTCTTTGATATATCTGGACTTCATTCATATTTTTATCTTGTTCTGCTTCTTAGCATAAAATTTGAGAAAAGTTTAATGCCTAGAGTATAGATCACATTCTTCTAGTTCTGAATAGCTAAATCTGGAGCAACATCAGCAAAAATGGTAGATCAGGAGCTCCAATCCCTTGTCTCCAGTTGGTAACATCAGAAAACAACCAGAAACTATTATGTACAACCTTATAGAATCTCTGGACAACACAAGATTTACAGAAATCAAGTGAAGTCTAATCAAAGAAAAGACACATTCAAAATAGTAGAAAACTTTATGGCATTTCTGCTTGCTCCTGTCCCACTTTTCCCTGGTACAGCAAGATCTTGATCTAGAGGATTTGGTAGCCCAGCTCCCAATTGTCTCCGGCAGAGAAACTTTTATTTGCAATCTTCTAATTTGTTTGGGATCTGCCTAAAGGACTGGTCTCTGTTCTCCTAATTCACAGCTCATGTGGCACAGTAGTAGATATGTCTTTCAAGAGCTGCAGAACTACAGTAGATTTCTCTAAGGCAAGAGATTAATGGTGGAGATATAAAATAGACTACCTACAGCCCTCAGGGGAAACTAGGGTGGGATTCTTTGAAAAATTAAGATATTCAAAAATCAGCTGTGTGGAGAGGGGATTTAGAAAAACCACACACAGCCCCAAGCAAGACACACAGAAGAGACCTAAAAAGACCTTAAGCTAGCACCAAAGTCTGATCACACATGCTTGGAGCACGCCAAGCTAATTACACAGAGTTGTTCCACTTTTAAAAGTCCATTTTTTAAGAATAACACCAACAAAAATTGCAAGGCATGCAAAAAAAAAAAAACTGGAAAACATACTAATTCTAAGGGAGGAAATAAATTGGCAGAAATCACCCCTGAAGAATGACAGGCATTAGACTTACCGAAGATTTTAAAACAACTATCTTATATATTCTCAAAGAACAACAGAAAACATGAACAAAAAATCTACATGAAATAAGGAAAATGACATATAAACAAAATGAGAATATCAACATTAGAAGAGAAATTTTGAAAAGGAATAACACAGAAATTCTTGAGTAGAAAAATATTGTAATGGAGTTGAAAAACTCACTAAAGACCTTCAATAGCAGGTTTTGGCAGAGAATAGGAAGAATTGTTGAACTTAAAGATAAGATATTTGAAATTATCATGTCTGAGGGAAAAAAAAGGAAAAAAAAATGAAGAAAAGAGAACAAAGCCCAATGACTTATGGGACACAATGAATAGTAACAATATATACTTTATGGAACTCTCAGTAGAAGCAATACAAAGAAGAGAGAGCATATCTGAAAAAGTAATAGCTAAAATCTTCTTAAATTTAACAAAGGACATGGATTCATAATTCCAAGAAGTTAAATAAATTCCAGGTAGAAAAAACCCAAAAAGTTTCACTAAAACAGCTCATAGTCAAAAGACAAAGACAAAAGAGAATCTTAAAAAGCAGCAAGAGAAAAGTGACTCATCACATAACAGCTCCTCCATAATATTATTAGCTGATAGCTAAACATAAAACAAAGGTCAGAAGGCAGTGAAATAACATATTTACAGTGACAGCCAATAAATTTATAAGTAAAAACATAGTCCTTCAAAAATGAAGACAAGGAACCAGTACTGGGGAGCAGTAACAGCAGCAGCCCTTATCAGAACTTCGGTTGAGTCCTGGTTGGTCTGCTTCCTCTCCAGCTCCCTGCTAATATGCCTGAGAAAGCAGCAGATGATTGCCCAAATACTTGGGCCCCTGCCACCCACATGGAGTCCCAGGCTCCTGGCTTCTGACTGGCTCAGCCAGGGCCCTTGCAGTCATTTGGGGAATGTATGAATGTATCAGTAGATGGACCATCTCTTTCTCTCTCTCTCAAATAAATAAAAAACTATAATTCGTTTAAAATTTCTTTTAAATTGAGGAAGAAATTTACAGGAAAACAAAAATTGAGGATATTCATTATCACTACATTTGCCCTGCAGGAAATGCTAAACAGAGTCCCTCAGGTTGAAATGAAAGAACCTAGACAGTAACTCCAAGCCATATGAAGTTATAGAGCTTTGTAGTAAAAGTAAATACACGGGAAAATATAAAAAGAGTATCACTTTAATTTTGGTTTGTAACTGTACCTTTTGTTTCCTATAGGATTTCAAAGACAAATGCATAAAAATAACTGAAATTCTATGTTAATTGGTATACAAATTTGTAACATCAAAAACACAGTGGTGGGGTAAGCTGTTAAAGATCGTAATTTTTGCATTCAACCAAAGGTAAAGGTGTCAATTCAAAAAAGTTTGCTATAACTTTAGAATGGTATATGTAATTTCCAAGGTAAGCACAAAATATTTCCATTGAATATACAAATTCAGGGAATGAGGCTGGCGCCGCAGCTCAATAGGCTAATCCTCTGCCTCCAGCACCGGCACACTGGGTTCTAGTCCCGGTTGGGGCACCGGTTCTGTTGCGGTTGCTCCTCTTCCAGTCCAGCTCTCTGATGTGGCCCGGGAGTGCAGTGGAGGATGGCCCAAGTCCTTGGGTCCTGCACCCGCATGGGAGACCAGGAGAAGCACCTGGCTCCTGGCTTCAGATCAGCGCAGTGCGCTGGCCGCAGCGGCCATTGGGGAGTGAACCAACAGAAAAAAGGAAGACCTTTCTCTTTGTCTCTCTTTCTCTCACTGTCCACTCTGCCTGTCAAAAAAAAAAAAAAAAAGACAGGGAACAAGAAAGGAATCACTAGAAAAAAAAAAATCACCAACCATAAAGAAAGGCATAGATGGAATGAGAAAGGAAACAAGTATGTCACTAGAAAAAAAAAATCACCAAACACAAAGAAAGGCATAAATGGAAGAAATGAGGGACAAAAAATTTGTAAGACACTTACAGAAAATGTAAGTCCTTCCCTATTAGTAATTTTTTCAAAAGTAAATAGATTATATCCTTCAATCAAGAAGCAAAATCCGCAGAATAGATAAAATGTGATCAATCAAATGTTGTCACAAGAGACTAATTTTTCACCTATGAACACAAAGTTAAAGTGAAGAAGGTAGAAAAATATTAGATACAAATAGTAACTAAAGGGATCAAAGTGGCTATACTAACATAAGAAAAGTGGGCTTAAACATAAAAACTATTACATGAGACAAATAAATGGACAGAATATTAATAATGGAGTTAATTCACCAAGATAAAACAATTATAAACATATGAGTATACAAATCAAACATCAGAATTGCAAAATACATAAAACAAGTATTGTGACAATAAAGAGAAATACAAACTACAATAATTACTAGACACTTTAAAACTCCATTTGGAATAATGGACAGAAAAACTAGACAGGAGATCAATAAGAAAACAGAGGATTGGAACATTACAAACCAACTGGACCTAACAGACATATTCAGAACACTCCACCCAAAAGAGCAGAATGCATTTTTCTCAAGTGCACAAGGAACAGTCTCAAGAATAGGCCATATGTTAGGCCAAAGAGCAGAGTCTTTAAAAATGTAAAGACTGAAATCATACAAAGTGTCTTTTCCAACCACAATGGAATAGAAGTACCAAACCACAGCAGAAGGAAATTTGAAAACTGCACAAATATGTGGAAATTAAACAACACACTTTTCCCCCCAAAGAAACCTTTTATTTAAGGTTTCATAAGTACAACTTTAGGAATATAGTGATTCTCCCCAACATACCTGCCCTCCCACCCCCACTCCCACCCCTCCTCCTCCTCCCTCTCCCATTCCCAGTCCCATTCTCCATTAAGATTCATTTTCAATTAATTTTATACACAGAAGACCAACTCTATACTAAGTAAAGAGTTCAACAATTTGCACCAAAAAAAAAAAAAAAAAAAAAAAAAAAAAAAAAAAAAAAACCTGTTCCTCAACAGTCAATACAAGGGCTGCTCAGTCATTGCATCTTGAAGTTAATTTCACTTCATTTTTAGAAACTTAATCAATTTTAAACAAGCCCCTAAGAATGATACATCTTTTGCAAGCACTTAGACATAATTATAATACAACTCATTGAGGACAGAGGTCCTGCATGGGGAGTTAGTGCACAGTGACTTCTGTTGTTAATTTAACAATTAACACTCTTATGTATGATGTCAGTGATCACCCGAGGCTCTTGATATGAGCTGTCTAGGCTATCGAAGCCTTTTGAATCCACAAACTCCATCAGTATTTAGACAAGGCCATAAGCAAATGGAAGCTCTCTCCTCCCTTCAGAGAAAAGTACATCCTTCTTTGATGACCCCTTCTTTCCACTAAGGTCTCATCCACAAGATCCTTCAGGTAGAACATCTTTTGCCACAGTGTCTTGGCTTTCCATGCCTGAAATGCTCTTGAACAACACACTCTTAAACAATCAAAGGTTAAAAAAAAATCACAGGGGAAGTTATGAAATACCTTGAAACAAATTAAAATGAAAATACAACATACCAAAGCATATGGTATGCAGTGAAAGCAATGCTACCATAGCCTTGGCAGCCCATGGCAAGAACCTCGGGTGATCACTGACATCATAAATAAGAGTGTTAATTGTTAAAGGAACGACAGAAGTCACTGTGCACTTGCTCCCCATGTAGGACCTCCATCCTTAATGAGTTTTACTAGGAGAATTAACTGCAAAATTTGCTCTCAAACTGAACTCTATTTGTTGTGTGCATGTGTGTGTGTGTGCAAACTGTTGAAATCTGTACTTAACATAGAGTTGGTCCTCTGTATATAAAATCAAACTAAAAAGGAACCATAATGAAGAAGGGGATGGGAGAGGAAGTAGGAGGTGAGATGGGAATGGGAGTGCGGTGGGAGGGGGGGTATGGGGGAGAGAATCACTATATTCCTAACGTTGTACCTATGAAAAATGTATTCATTAAATAAAAGTTTTTTAAAAAGAGAGAAAGAAGTGCTAAAAAGGCAATTTATAGCTATAAACACACTAAAAAGAAGAAAGATCTCAAAACAACAAACCAAATTTAAACCACTAGATGTAGAAAAACAACAAACTAAAACTAAACTAGCAGAAGGATGGAAATAATAAAGAACAGAGATAAATTTAAAAGAGAATAGGAAAGTAGAGAAAATTAAGGCACTCAAAAATTGGTTGTTTCAAAAGATCAATAAAGTACACAAATTGTTACCTAGTTTGACTAAGAAAAAAAGAGACTTCAAATACTAAAATCAAAAAAGAGGAGCTATTCCTACAAATTTTACAAAAATAACAAAAAAGAGTCTAAAAGAGTACTACGAACAATTGTATGCCAACAAATTGGATAACCTAGATGAAATGGACAAATCCCCAATTTATATATGATTTGTCAAGACTAAATCATGAAGAAATGAAAAATATGCATATACCTATAACTAATAAGGAGATTTAATTAGTAATCACAAACCACCCAACAAATTAAGGCCTTGGACCAGATAACTTAACTCATAAATTCTCTCAAACATGTAAAGAAAAGTTAACACCAATCTATCCCCACCTTCCCAAAATATTGAAGATGAGGAAATGCTTTCATCTCATCTTGAATCTTCACAAACATACAAAGCAATGATCCACGTACTTTTATCACTTCTCCCTACTTTTCTTTCCCCATTGTTATTAACCACCTCATGTGTGCACTTATACAGGGATTTGCAAAATTTGCATGGATATAAATTGTTAATTTGCTCTATTACCAAGGAAACTAATTCTGCCAGTTTCCCCAAAAGAATACATTTGTGCTCCCTTCCTTTCTTGTTTTCAAGCCTACTAATGTTACGTGTGTGGAGATAATAACACCACCTAACTCATTAGGTTGTGAGGACTTAATGAGATAATCGAATGCACAGTGTCTGGTGCTCTAAATAAGGAAATAATAATCACTTCCCATCCTGCCCATGCAGTGTTAAGTCTGTGATGGTCATATATCTTGTCATTTCCAGTATGATTCCAATATTAAATATGCTGTTCTCCTAACCCCAAAAAACATTTCATTAGGTCATAATCCTCAAGTTGGTATTCAGAAAACAAGTATGTACTAATACAGCATATATTCTTTAAGTAATAATAATAATCATAATAATAGGAACTAGGTTTTGAATGCTTAGTACATTAACCATGCCATATGCTCTGCACACACTATATCATTTAATTCTTCCAACATCCTGTTGAGATTGATAGTATGGCAATTTAAAAGATGAAACAACTGAAAGATTAATTAGCATGGCAAAGATCGCACATGCTAACTGATATAACGAAGTTTTTGACCCCCTATCTTGTGATTTTCAACCACCACAGATATTCATAGTCCTGGCTTATGGTCATACATGAAAACATAGGCTTTTCAAGAGTAATGGATACCTGTTTAGTTGCTGTGCTCTGAACAAAAGAAGCTAACAAGCTTTATGATAAAAACATTCTCACGCAATAAATATACTGTGGTGTCTCAGTTTCTTTGTCTCTAAATTAGGATTGATTTATCTCATATGCTGGTGAGGACTGATTGGCGAAATTATTATAAAGAACATCCATATTTGAAGTACAAATCCTCCGGAACATAAATACAGATGCAGAGCATGATATCCTGAATACTTGAGCTTGTACTTTGAAAAGGGATTGACAAGAAAAAGCCTGATGGTGAAAATGGCTCAGTTATAATCAGTTGCTGAAGTTATGCTGACAATCAGGTACAATGCAGAAGGGCAGACATTCTCAGGAAAGGTTAAGGTTTCCTTGGCAACTATCAAATACATTGTTAATATCCCCTAGGAAGTTTTTGGTCAATAATGACTGAAGTGCTATAAACTATTTTTAAACTACCTTTTGAGTTAATTCTATTCTCCTTTCAAAATTGTTTTTTCCTTAAATTTACTTTAATTGCTTAATTGATGGTTATTTGGTGAAGGTTACTGAACACTTTGTTGAAGGAAAGGTTTTGACTCTTTCTGTCAAATAGAACTAAAGATGTCAATGAACAGGGAGCTGTTTTGAAAAGGTTTGAGCAAACTCTGATATAAAGGAGGAATCAACCCACAAAATATTCATCCAAAGGTACAATTATGAGTGTCTATCTAAAATCATTATTAATATCAATCACAGAATGTTCATATTTGCAAACTTCTGAGTAATTCAGTTATTCCATATATCAATCTAAATAATATTTTTCAGCATCTACCTCTACTCTGGATTTGAAAAACTTTAGATAAATTACATATAGACATCTTTGGACCATTTATTATCAGATAATTACTACTAAGAAGACTCAGAAGACTTGAAATGGTTATTTATATCATTATAAATGGTACAATGACATTACAGATGCTCCCTGACTTATGATTGGGATAAATCCCAATAAATTTATTCAAGTTAAAAATATTTTCAGTTGAAAATGTATTTATTACAGCTAATCTACTGAACATTATAGCTTAGCCTATCCTATTTTGAAAATGCTCAGGATATTTCCATTAGACTCCAGGAGGGAAAAATCATCTAACACAAAGCCTATTTTTACAATAAAATGTTGAATAACTCATGTACAGACATAAAAAAGAATTTTACATACATAATAGTTTACAAAAACACAATACCCAAAAAAACACTGACAATACAGCACATTGTAAGATACTAAATATTTTGGCCGGCGCTGCGGCTCACTAGGCTAATCCTCGGCATTATGGCGCCGGCACACCGGGTTCTAGTCCCAGTCAGGGCGCCAGATTCTGTCCCGGTTGCCCCTCTTCCAGGCTAGCTCTCTGTTATGGCCCGGGAGTGCAGTGGAGGATGGCCCAAGTGCTTGGGCCCTGCACCCCATGGGAGACCAGGAGAAGCACCTGGCTCCTGCCATCGGATCAGCGCGGTGCGCTGGCTGCGGCAGCCTTTGGAGGGTGAACCAACGGCAAAGGAAGACCTCTCGGTCTCTCTCTCTCTCTCTCACTGTCCACTCTGCCTGTCAAAAAAAAAAGATATTAAATATTTCCTCCTCATGATCTCATGGTTTACTGGAAGCTCTGCTAACTGTCACTACCCAGTATCTTGAGACAGGATTTTACCACATATCCCTAGCATGGAAAAAGATCAAAATTTGAGCGTTGTGGCATAGTAGGTAAAGCAGCTGTCTACAATGTCAGCATCTCATATGGGTGCCAGTTCAAATCCTGGCTGCTCCTCTTCCAATCCAGCTCCCTGCTAATGCACCCGAGAAAGCACAGAGGATGGCCAAAATCATTGGACCCCTACACCCACATGCCAGACCAAGAATAAGCTCTTGGCTGCTTGATTTGGTCTAGCCCAGCCCTGGCTATTGTAGCCAAAGGGGGGTGAACCAGCAGATGGAAGATTTCTCTCTCTCTCCCTCTGCCCCTCCAAACTCTGCCTTTCAAATAAATAAGGCAAATCTTTAAAAACACAACTGCAAGGACAATTTTTAAAAAGCTGAAGTATGATCGTATGATTGTATTGGATGAGTACATATTGCATTCATACCATTGTGCAGTACAAAATCTTAAACCAACATAAGTTGGGAAGTGGTATTTGCAATTCCATCAAGTTTACTTATATAATTTTTGTGGTTTCTTTTTACCTTTTATTTAATAAATATCCAAAGTACAACTTTTGGATTATAGCGGCTTTTTCCCTCCATAACCTTCCTCCCAACTGCAACCATCCCATCTCCCGCTCCCTCTCCCATCCCATTCTTCATCAAAATTCATTTTCAATTATCTTTATATACAGAAGATCAATTTAGTATATACTAAGTAAAGATTTCAACAGTTTACACCCACACAGAAACACAAAATGTAAAGTACTGTTTGAGTACTGGTTATACCATTAATTCACATAGTACAACATATTAAGGACAGAGATCCTACATGGGGAGTAGTTGCACAGTGACTCCTGTTGTTGACTTAACAATTGACACTCTTATTTATGATATTAGTAATCACCCGAGGCTCTTGTCATGAGCTGCCAGGGCTATGGAAACTTCTTGAGTTCGCCAACTCTGATTTTACTCAGACAAGGTCATAGTCAAAGTGGAAGTTCTCTCCTCCCTTCAGAGAATGGTACCTCCTTCTTTGATGGCCCATTCTTTCTGCTGGGATCTCACTCACAGAGATCTTTCATTTAGGTGTTTTTTTTTCTGCCACAATGTTTTTCATGCCTGAAATACTCTCATGGGCTCTTCAGCCAGATCCGAATGCCTTAAGGGCTGATTCTGAGGCCAGAATGCTGTTTAGGACATCTGCCATTCTATGAGTCTGCTGTGTATCCTGCTTCCCGTGTTGGAACCTTCTCTCCTTTTTAATTCTATCAGTTAGTATTAGCAGACACTAGTCTTGTTTATGTGATCCCTTTGACTCTTAATCCTATCTTTTTTGTCAATTATGAACTGAAACTGATCATTGAACGAGTGAGATGGCATTGGTACATGCCACCTTGATGGGATTGTATTGGAATCCCCTGGCATGTTTCTATCTCTACCATTAGGGGTAAGTCAGCTTGCGCAAGTCCCAAATTGTACATCTTCTCCCTCTCTTATTCCCACTCTTATATTTAACAGAGATAACTTTTCAGTTAAATTTAAACACCTAAGAATAATTGTGTGTTAATTAAAGAGTTCAACCAATGGTATTAAGTAGAACAAAAAATACTAAAAGGAATAAAGCAGTAAGTTGTTCCTCGACAGTTAGGACAAGGACTGATCAGGTCATTGTTTCTCATAGTGTCCATTTCACTTCAACAGGTTTCCTTTTTGGTGCTAGGTTAGTTGTCACTGATCAAGGAGCACATATGATATCTGTTCCTTTGGGACTGGCTTATTTCACTCAGCATGATGTGTTCCAGATTCCTTCATTTTGTTGCAAATGACCAGATTTCATTATTCTTTACTGCTATATAGTATTCTATAGAGTATATATCCTATAATATCTTTATCTTCTGTTGATGGGCATTTGGGTTGGTTCCAGGTCTTAGCTATTGTGAATTGAGCTGCAATAAACATTAAGGTGCAGACCGCATTTTTGTTTGCCAATTTAATTTCCTTTGGGTAAATTCCAAGGAGTGCGATGGCTGGGTCATATGGTAGGGCTATATTCAGGTTTCTGAGGAATCTCCAAACGGACTTCCATAGTGGCTTTACCAATTTGCATTCCCACCAAAAGTGGGTTAGTGTCCCTTTTTCCCCACATCCTCACCAGCATCTGTGGTTGGTTGTTTTCACTATGTGAGCCATTCTAATCGGGGTGAGGTGAAACCTCATTGTGGTTTTAATTTGCATTTCCCTGATTGCTAGTGATCTTGAACATTTTTTCATGTGTCTGTTAGTCATTTGGATTTCCTCTTTTGAAAAAATGTCTATTGAGATCCTTGGCCCATCTCTTAATTGGGTTGTTTGTTTTGTTGTTGTGGAGTTTCTTGATCTCATTGTATATTCTAGTTATTAATCCTTTATCTGTTGCATAGTTTGCAAATATTTTTTCCCATTCTATCGGTTGCCGTTTCACTTTCCTGATGTTTCTTTTGCAGTACAGAAACTTCTCAATTTGATGCAATCCCAACAGTTAATTCTGGCTTTGACTTCCCGTGCCTGCAGGGTCTTTTCCAAGAAGTGTTTGCCTGTGCCTATATCTGGAAGGGTTTCTCCAATGTTCTCTAATAATTTGATGCTGTCAGGTCACAGATTTAGATCTTTAATCCATGTTGAGTGGATTTTTGTGAAGGTGTAGCGTAGGGGTCTTGCCTCATGCTTCTACATGTGGAAATCCAGTTTTCCCAGCACCATTTATTGAATAGACTGTCCTTACTCCAGGAACTGGTTTTGGATCCTTGATCAAATATAAGTTGGCTGTAGCTGTTTGGATTGATTTCTGGTGTTTCCATTCTGTTCCATTGGTCTATCCATCTGTTTCTGTACCAGTACCATGCTGTTTTGATAACAACTGCCCTGTAGTATGTCCTGAAATCTGGTATTGTGATGCCTCCAGCTTTGTTTTTGTTGTACAAGATTGCTTTAGCTATTCGAGGTCTCCTGTGTCTCCATATGGATTTCAGCATCATTTTTTCCAGATCTGAGAAGAATGTCTTTGGTATTTTGATTGGTATTGCATTGAATCTATAAATTGCTTTTTGGAGAATGGACATTTTGATGATATTGATTATTCCAGCCCATGGGCATGGAAAATTTTGCCATTTTTTGGTATCCTCTTCTATTTCTTTCTTTAAGATTTTGTAATTCTCATCATAGAGATCTTTAACGTCCTTGGTTAAGTTTATTCCAAGGTTTTTGATTGTTTTTGTGGCTATTGTGAATGGGATTGATCTTAGAAGTTCTTTCTCAGCTGTGGCATTGCCTGTGTATACAAAGGCTATTGATTTTTGTGCACTGATTTTATATCCTGCTACTTTGCCAAACTCTTCTATGAGTTCCAATAGTCTCTTAGTAGAGTTCTTTGGATCCCCTAAATAAAGAATCATATCGTCTGCAAAGAGGGATAGTTTGACTTCTTCCTTCCCAATATGTATCCCTTTAATTTCTTTTTCTTGCCTAGTGGCTCTGGATAAAAATTCCAGAACTATATTGAATAGCAGTGGTGAGAGTGGGCATCCCTGTCTGGTGCCAGATCTCAGTGGAAATGCTTCCAACTTTTCCCCATTCAATAGGATGCTGGCCGTGGGTTTTTCATAAATTGCTTTGATTGTATTGAGGAATGTTCCTTCTATACCCAATTTGCTTAGAGTTTTCACCATGAAAGGGTGCTGTATTTTATCGAATGCTTTGTCTGCATCTATTGAGATAATCATATAATTTTTCTTCTGCAGTTTGTTAATGTGGTTTATCACATTGATTGATTTGTGAACATCGAACCATCCCTTAATATCAGGGATATATTTCACTTGGTCTGGGTGGATGATCTTTCTGATGTATTGTTGCATTCTATTGGACAGAATTTTATTGAGGATTTTTGCATCTATGTTCATCAGGGATATTGGTCTGTAATTTTCTTTCAATGCTGCATCCTTTTTAGGCTTAGGGGTTAATGTGATGCTGGCTTCATAGAAAGAATTTGGGATGATTCCCTCTATTTTGATTGTTCTAAAGAGTATGAGAAGAATTGGAGTCAGTTCTTCTTTAAATGTCTGGTAGAATTCATCAGTGAATCCATCCAGTCCTGTGCTTTTCTTTGTTTGGAGGGCCTTTATTATCATTTCAATTTCTGTCTCAGTTATGGGTCTGTTTAGGTTTTCTATGTCTTCCTGGTTCAATTTAGGTAGGTTGCATGTGTCCAGGAATCTATCCATTTCTGATAGAATTCCCTGTTTGGGGATATACCAGCTCTTTTTTTTTGGTTTCTGTTGGTTTGGAATATCTTTTTCCAAACTTTCACTTTCAGTCTGCATGCATCATTGTTGGAAAGATGTGTTTCTTGTAAGTAACAAATAGATGAGTTTTGTTCCTTATTCCATTCAACCCGTCTGTGTCTTTTAACTGGAGAGTTGAGGCCATTAAAGTTCAATGTGACTATTGATAAGTAGTAACTTTGGCTGGCACTGTGGCTCAACAGACTAATCCTCCACCTACGGTGCAGGCACACCGGATTCTAGTCCTGGTCAGGGCGCTGGAATCTGTCCTGGTTGCTCCTCTTCCTGTCCAGCTCTCTGCTGTGGCCCGGGAGTGCAGTGGAGGATGGCCCAAGTCCTTGGGCCCTGCACCTGCATGGGAGACCAGGAGAGGCACCTGGCTCCTGGCTTCGAATCAGTGCAGTGTGCCGGCCACAGCGGCCATTGGGAGATGAACCAATGTAAAAGGAAGACCTTTCTCTCTGTCTCTCTCTCTCACTGTCCACTCTGCTTGTAAAAAAAAAAAAAAAAATTGGAGGAGAAGTAGTAACTTTTCCCTGCCATTTTCCCAAAGATATTTTATAGTATATACTTTGAAATTCCTGTGATCTTTTACTGGGAGTTTTTCTTCCTTTACCTTCTTTCATATTGATGACCGTGTTTCTGTGTTTCTGTGTGTAACACATCTTTAAGCATCTTTTGCAGGGCTGGACAAGTGGCGACAAATTCTCTCAATTTCTGTTTGCTATGAAAGGTCTTTATTTCACCTTCATTCACAAATGAGAGCTTTGCAGGATATGATATTCTGGGCTGGCAGTTTTTCTCTCTTAGTACCTAGGCTATATCTCGCCATTCCCTCCTAGCCTGTAGGGTTTCTGATGAGAAGTCTGCTGTGAGTCTAATTGGAGATCCTCTGAGAGTAATCTGACGTTTCTCGCACATTTTAGAATCTTTTCTTTATGTTTCACTGTGGTGAGTTTGATTACAATATGTCGTGGTGAGGATCTCTTTTGGTTATGTTTATTTGGGTTCTATGTGTTTCCTGTACTTGGATGTCTCTTTCCTTCTCCAAACCTGGGAAGTTTTCTGCTAGTATATCACTAAAAAGGCCTTCTAATCCTTTCTCTCTCTCCATGCTTTCAGAGCTCCTAGAACCTGAATCTTGGGTTTTTTAATTGTATCCTGTAAATTCTCAACAACATTTTTCAGATTTCTAATTTCCCCTTCTTTTCTTTGGTTTGACTGTATAGTTTCCTGTGCTCTGTCTTCTAAGTCCGATAGTCTCTCTTCTACCTCACAGATTCTGTTTTTAAGGCTCTCAAATATGCTTTTCTTTTCTCTATTGAGTTCTTCATTTCATTTTGATTTCTCTTTAATATCTCAATTTCATGTTCTACTAGTTGTTTCATTTCATTTTGATTCCTCCTTAAGATTTCATTTTCATAAGAGAGATTTTCTGTCCTGTCCTAAATGGATTTCTGTAGTTCATGCATTTGTTTTTGAGAACTTCTAAATGTTCTTATCATAATATTTTTGAATTTCATATCTTGCATTTCTTCTATCTCATCATGGAGTGTCATGTTCATTTGGGAGCATCATGATTTCTTCCTTGTTCTTGTTTCCTCGGATTTTGCATTTGTTGTTTGTCATTGTGGAGATATTCTTTGGATTCTTCCTTTTTTTTTTTCTCTCTGTGGTGGCTTTTCTTGTTATACTATGACTCTATATTAAGTGGATTGCCTGCTTTTGGTGAATCTCTAGAGGCTTGTGATGGGTGTGGCCAGAGAGCTCTATTCAGTTCTTCAGCGTTAAGGGTCTGCCAAATGTGGCACATCCAGGATTGGCATGGTACATCTTCTTTCTCTCTTTTTTTATTCAAAAGGGAAGTAATTCCTTTCAGCTGAGCTCTTCTCCTTGATGGCAATCACTGCCTGAGCGCTAACCCCCTTGGGTATAATAGTCATCTACTCTGTCCCAAGCACCACACAAAGTATCTGTGTAGTCCTCAGTGTAAGCTCAGATTCCTATGCAATGTCTCTCATCAAGTAGCCAATGCCGCCCGAGTTTGTGGTGTCTGCAAGACATTAACATAGACAAAGAGTTCTTGGGAAAGACCCCAGAGGCACAGGCAATCAAAGCCAAAATTGTCAAATGGGATTACATCAAGCTGAGAAGCTTCTGCAGTACAAAAGAAACATAGCAAGGTGAAGAGGCAACCTATAGAATGGGAGAAATTATTTGCAAACTATAAAACTGATAAAGGATTAATAACCAGAATATATAAAGAGATAAAAAAAAAACCTCAACAACAACAAAACAAACTACTCACTTAAGAAATGGACAAAGGACTTAAACAGACATTTATCAAAAGAGGGAATTCAAATGGCCAACAGACACTAGAAAAAATGCTCAGGACCACTAGCCATCATGGAAATGCAAATCAAAGTCACAGTGAGGTTCACCTCACACTCCTTAGAATAGCTGTCATACAGAAATCAACAAACTACAGATGCTGGTGAGGATGTTGGGGGGAAAGGTATCCTAATCCTCTGTTGGTGGTAATGTTAACTGTTCTAGCCACTGTGGAAGACAGTATGGAGATACTTCAGAAATATGAATATAGACCTACCAAATGACCCAGCTATCCCTCTTGGGAATTTACCCAAAGGAAATGAATTCAGCATATGCAAGAGTTATCTGTACCAGCATGTTTATTTCAGCTCAATTCACAATAGCTAAGACATGGGATCAACCAAAATGTCTATCAGCTGAAGTGTTTATAAAGAAATTATGGGATATGTACATCATGGAATACTACAAAGCAGTAAAAAAAAACCTGAAATCCAGTCAATCACAAAAAAATGGATGAAAATGGAAAACATCATGCTTAGTGAAATAAGTCAGTTCCAAAGGGACAAACACCATATGTTCTCCCTGCCCTGTGATAACTAATAGAGCACTTAAAGGCAATCTGTAGCAGTGAAATTGACACTTTGAGAAGCAATGACTTGAACAGAGCCTCAGGTGATCACTGATACCATACATAAGAGTGTTAATTGTTTTTTATTTTTTATTTTTATTTTTATTATTATGATTTTTTTTTTATTTGACAGAGTTAAACAGTGAGAGAGAGAGAAAGGTCTTCCTTCCATTCGTTCACTCCCCAAATGGCCGCCACAGCCGGCACTGTGCCAATCCAAAACCAGGAGCCAGGTGCCTCCTCCTGGTCTCCCACGTTGGTGCAGGGGCCCAAGCACCTGGGCTATCTTCCACTGCCTTCCCGGGACACAGCAGAGAGCTGGACTGGAAGAGAAGCAACTGGGACTAGAACCCAGTGCCTACATGGGACACCGGTGCCGCAGGCAGAGGATTAACCAAGTGAGCCACGGCGCCAGCCCCCTTAATTGTTAAATTAACAACAGGAGTCACTGTGTACTAAGTTCCCATGCAAAGTCCTCAAAGAGTTGGAGTTGGATTATGTGAATTAACAGTAAAACTTTTTCACAAAGATTTACCTCATTTTAATGTATTAAGTGGAGAATATTTTTATGCCTCATCAGCTATAGAAATGTCTAAGTGTTTGCAAAAGATGCACCATTCTTGGATTCCTCTTCAAAATTAATTAAGGTTCTCAGAAAAAAAAAGAATGCTTAAAAAGAAAAAAAAAAACCTCAGAAAGGTTTAATTTTATTGAATTAAGTATTTTTTTCTCATTGTAAAAATAATCTTTCTGGTGTTCTATTGCACAGTAGGGTAAAAATAGTTAACTATAACATATTGTACATTTCTAAATAGCTAGAAGAAAGACTTCTGAATGTTCAAACTACAAAGAAATCTTGAATATATGAAGTGATGGATGCCAATTATCCTAATTTGATCATTAAAATGTAAGCATGTATCAAGATCTTAAATTGTACCCCATAAATGTGTACAATTATTTTGTGTCAATAAAAACAAATAATCTAATAAAAAACTAAAATAATTAATGATTGTTCATTGTTACCTTAAGTTGAAATCTCTGGCATTTATGGAAACTACTCTCAATTCTACAAGAATGAGCAGTCTTTTAAAATTATATCCCTCAAAAAGAAATAAACTTTAGGGTCCGGCACTGTGGTATAACAGGTAAGGCCCCCACCTACAGTGCCAGCATCCCATATGGGTATTGGTTCAAGTCCCAGCTGCTCCACTTCTGATCCAGCTCTCTGCTATGGCCTGGGAAAGCAGTGGAAGTTGGCCCAAGTCCTTGGCCCCCTGCACCCACGTGGGAGACCTCAAAGAAGCTCCTGACTCCTGGCTTTAGATCAGTGCAGGTCCGGCCATTGTGGTCATCTGGGGAGTGAACCAGCAGATGGAAGATTGCTCTCTCTCTCTCTGTCTCTTCTTTAAAAAAAGAAATATACTTTATTCTAGATTATTTTCTTACTAGTTGAAGACATTAAAAGCACAGTTATTTTTGCTAAGCAGAATAAATGTTTGTTAACATGAGTTGTATTATTAATTAACTCTTACTGAATATTGCCAAGAACATGCTATTGATTTTTAAAGCTCTCTAGTACAAAGGTAATTATCTTAGAAAGATAATTGAAAAAGCAACTTCAATAATGCAATTTCAGGTTTATATCTCTGTCTTAGTGACAGATACCATAATACAGTAGAATGAAAAATAGACAGTCAGACATAAAACTAGAAATGAATTGTGTAGTTATTTTAAAATCGCCTTGAGACAAATACTGCTTTACTTATAAATTGTCTTATCTCCATCCTCTTTCCTTTGTCTTACCAATCAGCATGAGAATACCTACCTTCTTCCTGGGATGGAGCTTTTTTCTTATTTTCTAAAAGTAAATTTTCTTCAACCAATTTCTGTCCGGAAATTAGCCTTTATAGCACTGTAAACAATTTTTTTAAATTGTAAAATTGGATGTTTTAATTACTTCACAATATAACTCCTCTAGAAAATGCATGTTCATTTCAGCACCTTGTACATTCACGATGTTATCAGAAACTAAATCAGAGAAGGTAGCAGGAAAAATAACTACACTAAGACTATTTACCTTGATTTCTCTCTTTTCTCCCTCATTTTTTTTTTTTTTTGACAGGCAGAGTGGACAGTGAGAGAGAGAGACAGAGAGAAAGGTCTTCCTTCTGCCGTTGGTTCACCCTCCAATGGCTGCCACGGCCGGTGTGCTGCGGCCGGCGCACCGCGCTGATCCGATGGCAGGAGCCAGGAGCCAGGTGCTTTTCCTGGTCTCCCATGGGGTGCAGGGCCCAAGCACCTGGGCCATCCTCCACTGCACTCCCTGGCCACAGCAGAGGGCTGGCCTGGAAGGGGGGCAACCGGGACAGAATCCGGCGCCCCGACCGGGACTAGAACCCGGTGTGCCGGCGCCGCTAGGCGGAGGATTAGCCTAGTGAGCCGCGGCGCCGGCCTTCTCCCTCATTTTTAAACAACAGGAATAAAAAATTCAGTGTCCAAAGTGACTAGGAAAGCAGATAACTGTAATATCATAGTAGTATCATTCTGAAAATGTTTTTACTGCTCCTAAGAGAAATGAATCCTATTTATAAACACAAAAAAACAAAAATAATCATAATAATAATCATAAAAAATCTTGCTGAAATGCTCAGCGTGATCACTTTTTCACAGAAAAACTGGACAAACATGATAGCTGTTTTCCTACCACATAAAGCACCTGGTACAATGCCTGGCACACAGTCATTACTAAATAAGCATTAGATCTTCCCCAAATATTAGTGCACCTATAACAATTTTCAGTGATTGGTCATACTTCCCCTTTGGGCATATTTAGCCTACAGAATACGAGTGGTCATGATCAGGGAGTGAAAATGGAAACAATGGAATGGCAGCTAATCATACTATATAGATAGGGAGGAGGGTATGGGTAACCTCATTGCTTGACATGTATAGGGTTGGATGGTCAGCTGAAACAGGAAAATCCAAGAGGAAGTAGTACAGGGAGAAGAAGAAAGCATGACACCATATCATGAATGAGTACTTCTAAGAGAGGTGAAGGGACAGGGGAAGGGAATAATCCTGAGTCACATTTGCTGGTCTCATTTTTGTTAAGGCTTTTTTTGTTTTGTTTTGTTTTTTTACTTAGTTATCTTTTCATTTTATTTGAAAGGCAGAGAGAGAAAGAGAGAAAGGGAGAGAGAGAGAAAAAATCTTTACTTCATTTCCCAGATGTCTGCAAAAGCCGGGGCTGAGTCAGACCAAAGCCAATCTGTGTCTCCTGCATGGGTGATAGGGACAGAACTACTTGAGCCATTACTTAATGCCTCACAGGGTGCACATTAGCAGAAATCTGGATCAGAAGCAGTAAAGCCATGACTCAATAAGGCACTCTGGTGTGGGATGGGGGCATATCATATGTCTCTTAACTGCTGACCCCCACTCCCAGCCTTTCTGGTCTGATATTCTAAAGTATCTGCTACATGCCAGCTTCTTCTGAACAAAACTGCCAGAGGAAATTTCCTCTGAACAAACCTCCATGTTTTGTGTTGTATCACACTGCAACCCGACCACACTGATTAAACAGATCATGACCCTGACCCAGAAGCAGCTGGACTTCCAGAGAGACTAGCAGCCTATTGACAAGTACCAAGACAGCTTGGCAGATCAGGAGAGTTTTGTGTTGGACAGATGGCACCATCAACGGTTCAGATCTGAGATGACGCCATTCTCTTACCTGGAGATTTGAAATTCCAAATACCGAGGAAAGGGTCAAGAGACAGCACAGATAGAGTCTGAAAGATACATGAAGAATAGGCAGGAGCAGAATCCACAAGGCAGCAGAAAGCCACAAAGCTGAGAGCTGATAGCATTTAGCAACAATAAAAATAGAATCATGGCAGGAGAAAGTAAAAGCGAAAGGCAGAACCTGATCATGAGAATTATTTACTGGGGTCTGTGCTGTGTCTCAGTGGGCTAAAGCCCCAGCTGCCAGTGCTGGTATCCCATATGGGTGCTGGTTTGAGTCCCAGCTGCTCCACTTCCAATCCAGCTCTCTGCTATGGCCTGGGACAGCAGCGGAAGATGGCCCAAGTGCTTGGGCCTCTACACCCACGTGGAGTCCAGGATGAAGCTGCTGGCTTCAGTGTGGCCCAGCCTTGGCTATTGTGGCCATTTGTGGAGCGAACCAGTGGATGGAAGATCTCTCTCTGTCTCTCCTTTTCTCTCTCTTGGTAACTCTGCCTTTCAAATAAATAAATAAAGATTTTTAAAGAGTTATTTACTAGTAGAGCTTCTTAGGGTACACTAGGGTTGCACAGTATCCCAAATATAATCTCTTCAGCCATCTGTGAGAACCAATTGCCCAAGTACTGAGATGGTTTCCTGAGCCTCCTACTATCTGACACATAAGAGTGATTCAAAAAGTTTGTAAAAAGTGGGATTTAAAAAGCCGTTTAACAGGTGGGCATTAACCTAGGGTTAGATGTCCATTAAGACTTTTGCATCCCATATGGTAGTACCTGGATTCAATTCCCACTTCCAGCTCCCAACTCCAGCTTCTTGCTAATGCAGACCCTAGGAGGCAGCAATGATGGCTCAAACACTTGAGTCCGTGCCTCCCACCTGGGAGACCTGGGTTGAGCTCCCAACTCCTTGCTTTGGCCCCTAGTTCAGCTGTTACAGGCATCATGGAATTGAACCAGAGGATAGGAGTTCTCTCTCTCTCTCAGTCTCTAAAATACATAAAATTATTGTTTAAATTATATGTTTTAAGCCTTATATGCTGAGTCCATGGGTAGGTCAGACACTGGAGTGATTTGTCCAGGTTTTGTCTTTCCTCTGTGGTTCCATGGTCACTACTCTTCTCAGTCAGTGCACCTGCCATCAGCTGTGTAGCATGTTTGCAAGAGTTCCAAAGGGGTGAATAAAGAAACACTTCCCAGAACCATTTCCAGAACTGGGTCATATCATATACTTGTGCCTAAAACAATCAGTCTCTGACAAGAAGAATGAGACTGCCAGAATTATATTAAAATCAATTAGGACCCACCTTCTATGGTCTGAGAGGGGGTCAGACTCATCACAGAGGATTGACACCTGGAAAAAAATCTGGATTCTGTTAGAAAGAGGAAGGAGAGTAGGGAGTTCATACTTGGTAAGCCATCAACAGTATCTGTTTCAGGAGCCATATCACCTATCCTTGAAGCAAGGAGATCACGGGATGTCTTTTCTGAGATTCTGAAGCACATTATATTTTATTTCTATCAGTAATGACAAAGTGTCTGACAACACTCTATAATTAACACACTCCTTCCTTGTTATTATGTTGGAAGTTCTCAAATTATATCAATTTCTTTCTTAAAAAGATTTATTTATTTGGAAGGTAGATAGAGAGATAGCAAGCGAGTGATCTTCTATCCACTGGTTCACTCCCAAATGGCCTCAACAGCCAGTCTGAAGCCAGGAGTCAGGAGCTTCCTCTAGGTTTCCCATATGGGTGCAGGGGCCCAAGGACTGAGACATCTTCCGCTGCTTTTCTAGGCACATTAGCAAGGAGTTGGATCAGAAGTGGAGTAGTTGGGACTTGAACTGGCGCCTATATAGGATGCTAGCAATGGATTTTACCCTCCATGCCACAGCACCAATCCCAAATTATATCACTTTCTAATGATCTAGCCACTCTTCCCACATTATTAACTTATGGCTTTTAAAGCTCATAGGCTATTAATCAGTTTATTAATCAATATTAACTGTGCTGTTACTACATACGAGTTGCCATGCTGAGTGCTGGCAATAGAATAGTAAACCAGGTGTACTTCTTTTCCTTATAATCTAGCAGCACTCATCTCAATCTGCTTCCAGAGGCTCTTCTATCATTTCGCTCCTGGCTAGATAATATGGGAGGTTTATTCACCATGTCATCCCTAGAATCTAGTGCATGGTTGATGTTTATTGATTGCTGAAAGAAGAAGAAATTCAACGGATAGTCAAGACTTCATAGAATGCATATTATGGGAAAACTATGCATGGATTTAAAAAAAAAATTGTACCAAATTAAACTTAGCTTTTAATTATATTTCTCCTAAACTTTTTGAAGTACCCTCTTATATGAAAATAAAAAGGTGATCAGAGGGGATAAGAAATCAAAAGACTTATCCTTTTACTTTAAAGTAATAACCTTAATTCATTGTGTTGTATGTTGTTTTTTTGAAAACAATTTTTAAATGTTTAAATAATTTTTAAACTATGGAAATAAAATTTTAAATGTGTATTTGCCCAATGCAATTACTTTTAAGGAAAGCATTCAACTGAATGTAGAAATTATGGCACATTTGTCACCAAAAAAAGTATCATTATTGTATTGAAGCCTTAAGATTATTTCTTTCAAAAAGTAAAAATATTACAGTAGTGATCGCTGCAATCGACCACTAAATGACGATATGCAGAGTTTTTACCTGAGATGGGAAGGCTTTTGTTCTTCCGTGTATTTGGGATCAAACAGCCTCGTCAGTGTACCTTTCAGTATGGCCAAGCCAAGGATTTAAGGCTTTTTGACAGTGAGAAGCAGGAACATGGTAAGGGATGAAAGGACGAAAATTTTACTACAAATCAAAGTTTGTTCATAGGGGCTGCCCTTGCATAATATCAGGCTATGAATGAATTGGCTGGTACTGATGAGATGGCCGTTCAACTTAGCCTTTGTCTTTGAAGGCAGCACACAGGGCAAGAAATGATTTGCTATATAACAATTTCCATTAGCAATAAAAAAATGCAGACACCTTTGTGATGATTTCACAAGAAATCATCAACCAGCCCGAGATATACCCCAAAACACTCATTAAAATATCTGTGAAAATCTTCCTAGGCAGAACATCTGAATGAACTGATTCTAATAAAAATTTTACTTCCAAATGTAATTTGTTTTATCGTTAAAAATAAGTTGGAAATTATGAACAGTGAGCTAAGACCTATAATTATATTAACAGAATTTTCTATATTGTCCTGAGTAATAAATTTCCATATACTTTAAACATCCTTACAATGCACAACTTTGGTTAATAGTATCTGTGATCATTTCTAAAAAAGAGTAAGGAAAGATCATCAGGAAGACCTTATTGTTTGATTAGGCAAATTAGATTTAACTTAAATAATTTTCATTTATAGCATCACTTCTAGAATAAAATTCACCATAAGAATTATGTCTTAGGGCCGGCGCTGTGGCATAGTGGGTGAAGCCACTGCTTGCAGTGCCAGCATCCCATGTGGGCTCCAGTTCGAGTCTCAGCTGCTCCAATTCCAATCCAGCTCCCTACTATGGCCTGAGAAAGCAGTAGAAGATGGTCCAAGTCCTTGGGCCCCTGCACCCATGTGAGAAACCCTGAAGAAGCTCCTGGATCTTGGCTTTGGATCGGTGCAGCTCCAGCCATTGTAGCCAATTAGGGAGTGAACCAAGTGGATGGAAGACCTCTCTCTCTCTCTCTTTCTCTGCCTCTCCTTCTCTCTCTGTGTAACTCTGACTTTCAAATAAATAAATAAATCTTTTTTTAAAAAAAGAATTATGTCTTGAGGTTTATAGTATCTGCAAGCTATACAGCTAATGGTTAAAACAAGAAAATCAATTTATTTGAAAGCCTTGTTTGATAATCAAATTGATTCAGTTATATATTTCATACCTTTTATCCTTCTGTCCCCTTCCTTTCCCTCATTGCCATGGTATCTCTTCCACAGACCCCCAAGTCTACTTCCATTAGCAGGATGCTATAAAACACCCCTGATCAACGTGTTCTTTGGGATCCTTTATGATTTATGATATGCTTCTTCTTTGGTAACCCAACTGATTGAAGCTCCCTCCATGTAGTAGTAGACAACCCTATTTGATTGTAGCCCTCTCCTTTCAAGAGGAGGTAGAACATCCCCTAAATTCATCTCTATCTTTAAAAAAAAGAGGGACTGAAACATTTTGGCTCTAATTTTGACAGTAAAAAGAGGCTCCAGACTCTGGAATCAAAGACTTACCTAATACCTCCCCCTCCTTTTTTTTAAGATTTTTATTTATTTTTTTTGAGAGGCAGAGTTATAGTGAGAGGGAGAGACAGGGAGAGAGGTCTTCCACCCGCTGATTCACTCCCCAAACGGCCACAATGGCCAGAGCTGGGCCCATCTGAAGCCAGGAGCCTGGAGCTTCTTTCGGGCCTTCCACATGTGTACAGGGGCCCAAGGACTTGGGCCATCTTTGGCTGCTCTCCCAGGCCATAAGCAGAGAGCTTGATCAGAAGAGGATCAGCCAAGACATGAAGCAGTGCCCATATGGAATGATAGTGCCACAGGCAGAGGCTTATCCTACTATGCCACAGCTCTGGACCTCTTCTTTCCTTTTTGTACTTCCTCCTCTTCATTCATTTCTCCATTCAGCAATTTTTTCATCATTAAGTGTACCAGAATTATGACAAAGAACATGACAGACAAAGATCCTTGCTTTCACAGAATTTACATTCTTATTGGGATATAGCAAGGAAAAAAAGATTTTGAAAAATTTATATTCTACATAGCAATATGTGCTAAGAAGAAAACATACATCTTTTCATTTGATTATTGTTTATATCTCTTGCCTATATTCTTGTTGAACTATGGTCTTTGTACTTTTTATTTGTTGAGCTCTTTATTTACTGGATCAGTAAGCCTTTCAAAATCATGTGAATTAAAAATATGTTATCTCAAAAAGAAAAAACAAGCAGGTGAGAGGATATGAAGTGTGTGTGTGTGTGTGAGTGTGTGTGTATGAAGGAATCAGATGAAAATTTAAATAGGATGGTCTCCAAGGCCTCACTATGAAGGCAACATGTCAGGAAACACCTGCAGGAGGTGAAGAGAAAGCCAAACCATTGTTTGAGGAAGAGCTTTCCCAAAAAAGGAAAGGTCAAGAAATGACACTTTAATAATTCATTGCTTCATCAAATTTGAAAGCTGTGATTGAGATAAACAGGAGTATTTACCTAGTAAGTAGCAATAAGGTACTCTCCAACATCTTCAGTGATCCATTCCTGTCTAAACTACTTAAGTAATCACAATTCTTTAAAGTCTATACAACAGGGAGTCATCCTTGCCCCTCAGAATACAGAAACACCAGCATTCCTTATCTGCCCTTCCATGTTAGCTCTTAGATTTCAGGCAGCATTTTCAGTTTGTAATTTATTTACATTATCACCTATAGGTTTGTGCTGTAGATAGCTGTCAATTAGACAAAGACTCTAATGTGCTACATGTCCAAAGGTGGTGTCAGTGTCCAAGTTAACAGGCTTATTTTCTCTAACAAGTACTAATTGGGTTAGAAAGCTTCCCCAGATACAGGAAAACAGCATCTCCTCAAACACAACTTGACAAAATGTTCAATTGTGCAGCTTAGTCATCAACACAAACTAACAATAGCACATATGCTTATATGCATTCTTTGTTAAAAGTGGCAGTCGAGGGGCCAGCACTGTGGCATAGTGGGCTAAGTATCCACCTGTGGTGCCAGCATCCCATATGGGTACCACTTCTACTCCCAGTTGCTCCTCTTCCAATCCAGCTCTCTGCTATTGCCTGGGAAGGCAATAGATGATGGTCCAAGTCCTTGGGCCCCTGCAGGCGTGTGGGAGACCAGGAAGAAGCTCCTGGCTCCTGGCTTCAGTTCAGCCAAGCTTCTGTCGTTGTGGCCATCTGGGGAGTGAACCAGCAGGTAGAAGGCCTTTCTCTCTGTCTCTACCTCTCTCTGTAACTCTAGCTCTCAAATAAAGAAATAAAATGGCTGTCGACATTGAAAAGTGTATACATAAGAAAAATGTCAAATATCAATCAAATATGATCATTGGGGTAAGTGATATATGTCTAGAGAAAATATCAATGGCATATAAGTATTCCCCTCACTCTTCCACAGTTCTTGATTGAAGAGATTTGGCCATTTATGGGTTTTTATTCCCCAAAAATTACCACTTTTAGTTTGTATTATTTTTCTCCAATAAATATATGGGTGTAATAATTTGTAACAAAAATTTTAAAATGTTGATTGGGTTCCCCACCAACCACAGAGCTGCCATCTATAATTATATCCTGGTAATCAAACATGAAATCACTAGATTAAATGAAGAGGAGAATACATATTTAACTTGGAGGTAAATTTAGCAATGTACAATCAAATCTCTCATAATTAATCTAAGAGTAGAAAATGAAATCATATACCTTGTCCAAGAACACAGAAGAGACCCTAACAAAGCAGAATATATCTAAAGGAAGGGACATAGAAATTCCAGTTAATTGGGCCAAGAATCCATTGACAGTCTTTATCCTTACTGCGCAATTTTTATGTTTAGGTCTCCTGATAGACTATATTCTTAACCTAGAACTGCTTCACTAATGAGTAGCACTGCACAGGTGTAATCCACATTGTTTCAAATGTATGTCATGTCTCTCAAAAGGTGCCCATATTGTCTGCTCAGAGGCTCTGAAATAAAATGAAAACACAAATATATTCCAAGTCACGTAGTTGAAAAGAGATGAAATGAAACCACTGCTGCACTACTATATGGATTAATGTTGCCTTTTGCTGTCAATTCCAGAAAACACTACATCAAATTTGTAGCTAGGGCTGATTCATGTTATAACATTCACTCTCAGATTTTTGTCTTCAGAAAACCTATTCCACAGTTTATGAAGCTGGATAGACGAGAGTTATGCATAACCCCAGAAACGCTAAGGGCGTCACATTCACTATATGGATCAGTAGTCCAATAGTTAATTATTTTCCTCATAACAAAGAAGGGAGTTTTTTTTTTCATTTGAAGGTATTTTACCCTATATAAATAGATTTGGGAAACATGTAGTACTGTCCATCAGCTCATTAAAAATCAACCTTTTAAAAACAAACATGCAAAGGTTTGTTATGTTATTTTGAATATTTCTAAAATTCTATAAAATACATATTTCAGTTATGAACAAATTCAAAATCATATACAAATCATTAAACATGCATACAAAACATACATCCCCTTAAAACATTGGGATTAAAGAGAAGAGACTATGATTTCTAGAGAGAAATATAAAAATCAAAACCACTGTCATTTATCTGAAGTATAGACTTCCAGAAGTAGGCTTAAGGGATTCTAAAATAGCATAAATCAGCCAGGCAGACTGAATTCAACTGACCTACCTGTCAGGACCAAATCAGAAGGTTCTGAGGAGGTCTATGGGGGAAAAGTGGGAAAGACAGGGCCAGTGTCATACCACAGTAACTGCACTGTCCCTCTGAGAGCTGCAATGGCAGGATGGAGCTCAGAGGTATGGAGAAAGAAATTTGTTGTTCACCCACTTAAGTCTTTACAAAAATGTTTTGGAAAGACAGAGAAAGGGAGGGGGGAGAGTAAAGAGAGAGAGAGACAGAGACAGAGAGAGACAGAGACAGAGAGAGACAGAGAGAGATCTCCCATTTGCTAGTTCATTCCTTACATGCCTGCAACACCTGAGGCTGGGCCAGGCTTAAGCCAGGAGCCAGAAATCCATCTGGGTTTCTCACATGGGTGGCAGGGGAGCCCTAGTACTTGGACCATCACCTGATACTTCCCAGGGTGCACAGCAGGAAGCTAAAATTGGGAGCTGAGCTAAGACTTCAGCCCATGCATTCTGATATGGGATGTGGGGATCTCAAGTGGTGTTTTAACTGCTGTAGCAAACATCTAACCCTCACTTAAATCTTCAGTAGCCAAACAGCTCTCTTCTTGACTATATGCCTCGCTCCATGCCACCAAGGAAATGTCATGGTTTATATCAATATTCTCTGATTAAATATCCTCCCCAAATAATTTAAGTTGCTGTTCACAGATGAATAGGCCTTTTAGAAACTTAGTAGGAGTTATAAACATAACAACAGATAAAATTTAAATATATTGTAAATATATTTTAAATATAGATGGCCTACAAAGGTTTGTTTGGTGGTGGTTCCTGTTGTATATGGTTAATCCTGTATCTAAGAGATTTTGCTACCTTTCCACTAGGAGGAGCTCCAGGAACACAAGGATCGAGATTTAAAATGCTAGGGCTCTGGTTGTCAGGCTACAGTTCATGAGAAAGTGTATGAGGGCACTTCAAAAAGTGGAAAATAAAAGTAAAATATGAGCTTATTTTGGTGCAAAAATTTTTGAAATATATGCTTTTTTTTCATAATGTGCTTTTCCATGAACATATTTGAAGACCTCATATCTTCCAATTTACTTCAGGTAGGTGCTGGTCAGCACTATTTGGAAGCTCCACAAATACATTCCAATTAATTTCAATCGGTAGCATTCCTGCACCTACTATGAGCTGGGTTCATCGCTAGATGTAATGAGGGACATGGAGACAAGTGACACACAACTGCTGTTTTCAAGTGACATATAAACTAGTAGCATGGAAGAAAGTGAAGGAGGGAGAGGTGATAAAACATGCTCAGAACTACCTGTAATAGAACATGCAGCATGATAAACTATGTAACAACAAATAAGGAAATAAGCTGGTATTATATTGATAGTACAGATAAATCATATTTGGGTTGGGGGAAAAGCAGGAATTAGGAAATGGTCTTACAGTTTCAGTATAGGATCTGATGCGAAGCATACCAGTACTTACTTAGGTGACTTCAGGGATTAGAACCACGCAGGGGTTTAGGACCTATATTAGCTGGGTGGTTTCTGAATGTCCAAAACCAGAAGCAGATGGTCTCTGCCAACTAAAGCAAGCTACCATATGCCAGGCACCTGGCTCCAGTGGAAGCCTTGGGAGTCCCATTGACTCTCACAGAGCTGTTCTTCCACAATGGCAAAGGGAAAACCATGCTTAGTATTATGGGCCAACTTGGAGGGTGTTTGGGGATCAGATTAACATTTAAATCTGTGAACTCTGACTACTGCAGATTGCCCTCCACAATGTGGGTGGGCCTCATTCAATCAGTTAAAGGTCTAAAAGGAACAAAAAGACTGGCCTGTTGGAACAAAGGTGAATTCTCATGCAGATTGCCCTCAGACTTTTTCTGTATTGTTGGCTCTCCCAGGTCTCCAGGCTGCTGACCTTCTGACTGGAACCAGAACATCAGCTCTCCTGGGTCTCAAGCCAGCTGGCCCCCACTACAGATTTTGGACTCAGCATCCTCCACAGTCATGTGAGCCAATTCCTTAAAACAAATCTCTGTCTATATACATACTCATCCTATTGTCTGTTTCTCTGGAGAATCCTAATACAATGACTTTTTGGGGTATAGCATACAGATCTGTGTATAAGAGTACTATATGATAATAAAGTCCATTAACCACTGTTTCTTTTCATAGGTGGCTCTTACTATGACACCAGCTAAACAGAAACATTTAATTAAGCATGTACAGTTTTCCAAATGGGTGAAGTTAAATCTGTTAGGATACCAGATAGTCCAACAGGTGCAAGCACTTTTACCAACAGTGAGCTTTAGGAGTCAAACTTGAGTTCATACCAGAGTACAAGTATTTAGTAGCTGTGTATATTTATGCAGGTTTCAATGAGACTAAATTTCCACATCTTTAATAGGAGACTATGAATACCTACATTGCATAACTATGTATGAAGTATGTAGCACTTGCAAGGTATTCTCTAATTGTCTTTAACTGTCCATATACATACCATCTACATTATATAATTTACATTTTATTATATTATTTTACCACATTATTATTTGTATATACATTCCGCTTTTAATAGTTATAATGCAGGAAAACTAACTACAAAACTTATGCTATCCCTAAGTAAGTAAACACTTCATGACAGTCCTATTGATACTAGTTTTCCAAGAGTAGAATATCTGTTGAGCCACTAGTCAGTCACAAAATCTCTCTTTCTTCCTGCCCAAACATTCATCTCCCCATTTTTGTCTGGAAAGGTAGAAAGAAACAGAAAGAGACAAACAGATAGACAGATAATTCCCATCTTCTGTTTCAATTCCCAAATGCCTTCAACAACCAGGACTGGGCCAGGATGAAGCTGGGAGCTGAGAACTAGGAACTCTGCCAGAGGCTCCAACATGGATGGCAGGGACCCAAGTATTTGAACCATCACCTTCTTCCTCCCAGGGTGTGCATTAACAGGAAGCTGTAATTGTGAGCAGAGCCAGGACACTAACCAAGGCAATCTGATATGGGAGGTGGGCATCCCAAGCAGCAGCTTACCCACTGAGCCAAAGCCTGCCAATCCCCTTAAAATACAGGCAAAGATCTACCCTTGCAAAGGTAATGTCAGATATCTCACCTATCCTTTATGCAATTTTCCAAGAAAGCTGGAAAACATTTAACAACAAATTGCTTCTCTTTTCAATAATAAAAAATGTGTCTCAATGAGAAAGTCTGCATTTCCTCTTACTATGCCCTAGATGCACAAAAGAAACAGATGCAATAAGTAAAAATCCCTAAATTTAGACACTGAGTGACTTCCATTCATTTTGTGGACACGTAAGGTAATATGGAAATTTTACATAGAGAACAAGACATGAAGAAGCTACAGATAGTAATGGTGACTGTGGTTGTGACTGTGGAGTCACCATTGTGACTTATTTAAGAGTTATCTTTGGATTCTTCCTACTTTTCAAGAACCCCTTTATGGAGGTGTGATTGATTATAAAATGCTGTACATATTTAATGTCAACATTTCTATGAGATTGGAGATAAGTATATATCCAGGAATCTATCATCATCAAGGCCGTGAACATATCTATCATCTCCCACTCTCTTTGTTATGTTTTGTTGGGGGCAAGGGATTGTAGAAAGAACACTTAACATAAGATTTATCCTCTTAGAAAATGTGAAATATACCATACAGTGTTGTCAGCTATGGGTGCTGTGCTCTATAGTGGATTTCCAGAACTGATTTATCTTGCATTACTGAAATTTTGTAACTTTCAACTATCAATTAGAAGGTAAGTTCCTGCTCCTTCCTTATGCAATTTCTCTGTGCTCTACCTGAGTCATGTTTCCCAAAGTGTGAAATACAGGTATGTAACTCAGATTCACCTGGGCTCCAAAGTTCCAGAGCTCCAATTCAAATCTACTGAAACTCAATCTCAAAGGCTAAGACTTATAAATTTTTATTTTAATAAATCACCCACATGCTTCTAATGCATCCTGAAGTTTGACAATAATTAGCCTAGAGTAGAGGTGGACTAACGGTAAAGCTAACAAAGCTTTATGATCCCTAACTTCCCTAGATCCTAATTTTTTTATTGGTAAACTTATTCTTTTCTTACAGAATCCTTCTTTAAACTGTGTAAGTTTTGGGTTTCACAATACCTGGATGCACTCCTGCTCTTAACCTTATTTGCAAACAAAGTCAAACCCAAATCCGTTATTAAATGATAAGGAACCAAGTCATGGCCCTCTCCTCAGGGTATCTGCATTTTACAAATGATCTTTTGAAAGAATGAAATCCGCAAGACTTAAAGGAATATGCTCCAGAACAGAGGAGATTCTGGTACTGGAGGGAGCAGAGGCTCTTACTGACATACCTCAAATCAGCAGATCTTCTGCCTTCCTGTGTGGCTGCCTGTGGATCCCCAGATCCAGAACCTGTTCAGAGAAGTTCACAAACATTGAGGTATTTTGCACCTGCTCTCTCTTCTTCCATCCTGCAAAATACTAAGGAAGCAGTATGGAGACAGACTTGATGAAATAATATTCTCAGCTGGTACATTTGCCTGCAGCCAACTATGACTTCCTTAGAAACGTAGAAGCCACGTCTAGTGGTATAAATTAATGGGATGAGAGGATGACCATGTTCTGAACAGATGTCTCAACATACTAAGGCACACTGACATTAATTCAGACAACTGAAACATACCACCTCACAAGTTAAACTCTTAATTAAGAGGAATTTTGTCCTTGAAAGGTGAAGAAAGGTGAGTGAAGAAGACTGTGACATTTGTAAATTCTCATGGGGAAAAGTAACTCCAGGCCTATTGGTGTGAGTGAGGTAAACTGGACTTTTAAACAGCACATTTTAATGTAAAGATAGGATTTTCTTTGTGTTGGAAAAATGCTACCACTAAGAGAGAACTGACGACAAAAATAACATTTTGGAATGGAACATAAAGTTTTGCAGTAATTAAAGGAAATGAATTAATTTGAATTTAAAAATCAAATTGTATAGATACTTACTGCTATTTCTTGGGCTGCATTTAAAATCAAACCAGGTTCCTAACTGTGCTAATAGAGAGCATCTTATGAACAGGGTAGCCAAATGGTGCCCTTTTCACTCTGACTACCATCCTAGCACCCTAATATGTGAGACTTGCTGAAATGGTGCAAATCCAACTGTCTCCTTTCTAATATGTCTTACTGATGCACTTTATCACTTTATATATCTTAACAAATTAAATTAATTATTTTTGTTCTGCTTATCCTAAAGCACCTCCACTTTGCCATACTCAAAAAATAACATGATGACACAGTTAGCAGATTGTGTATTTTAAATTCTACTTCTATTAAGAGAGAATTATCTCACTAGTGCTTGGCAAGATAGTGTTAATAATGATAATAATATCTACAATACACATTTACAAACATTCAAGAGTCAATGGTCAAATATGTTTGGGAAAGATGGCATAATCTAACCCCATCTAGGAGTGTCACATTTCACATTAGCATTCAATGCATTATGATAAGTTAGGTAGTATACTTGCTTCTCTGGGTTTATCCCGTGGCATTTAGCTGATTTGGTATGTGTTCATTGGCACAACATATCACAACTGAGGTACAGAGATGCTGATAACCCCTCCTTCAGCCCTATGAAATTCATCTGAGCCTTCCTCACCTTCTACACTGGGGGAGAAGGATCAGAATAGTGATCACTCATTTATGTAAAATCCCCCTATGGCCAACTTTACATACCCACAAGACAGCTGGATGCAGTTGTTTGAACAGCCTGTAGATAGAAAACAGATTGTTTCTCTGTGGGAAGGAAAACCCATAGGAGAGGGTTTAAGAAAAGGTAAACCATGTAATGCTGTTGGAAAAACTATACATAATGAAGATTTGCGAATTATAGATGGATCAGGAGAGGGGTTTTCTAGTCCAAATACCCATTATCCTATTTTCTATGACACATCCAAACCAATGTTATCACTTTTAGTTATAGAAAAAGGAACAAACTAACCTTCCAGTTTCTAAACAGAGCTGAGGAGTATATGTTGGGACACCAAGTGGGAAATACTGCCTGGCAAGTCAATTAGTCCTTCACCATTTACTGAAAGCAAGCAACCAAATCAGAATCAATTTCAAAAGTAGATGAATAAAAGGTATATCATATTTGCTCTGATTGTGACTCAGTTTTTTCCAAACTCAACTTTTGAATAGCTACCTCAATGATTTCAACATTGATTCTTTCTTTGTACTTGATACTTCTGTGTGCTTTTCTAATGTTTTAACTCCAATTTATCCTCTAGAATTTTATTTGACTTTCCAACTCAGCTGTTTTCAACTCATTCGTTCTTGGACAGGAAATCCTGAAAACACCCAGCACTCAGTCTTTTCAAGTTCCTATCCATTAATCAGTGGCTATCTATGACAGCTTTCTCATTCCCGTCTCCCATCACCAACTCCAAAACAGAAAGAAAAGGAAGGTGGCTAAAGACATTATACCATACTTACCATACAACTACCATGTTGATAACAGCTCACCTAAAATTACAGAGTCAGATTGGGAAAGGGGAGTCTCATGAACCACTTTGGCAATTAAATTAGCAAATGTAATAAAATGACATGTTAGTGGTGTTGATCTGTAATCCAGGAATTCCCAATCTGAGTACCATATATGCCTGAAGGAATAAGTTCCTACAAAGAGTTTGCCAATCCATAAATGTGCTAATCTGCAAACTCGATAATAATGTATGCTAATGAATATATGCAGATTTATGATTGCTATTAAAAAGCAAATGCATTAAAATTATACTGAATTAATAAAAGCTATGTGATGTAATAACAAAAAAGATGAATATTTTCTTGGTGGCAAAGATGGAGTATAAGTAGTCCTAAGAATTATTTTGATACATACAAGAACTCTTCACCCTTGAAAATGTTGGACACAGCTACTCTAATCCATTGGGATAATGGCAAAAGTGAATTATTTAACAAACACATTGTCTGGTAGATTTGTAGACGATATATTATGTGAAATGTGATAAAGTTCATTTGAGTCTTAGTATAGTGAAAAAGATAAGCAGTGAAATGTATTTATGTTTTAAAGAAACTGAGGACATAAGGCCTCTCTCTATGTAATGTATGGTAAAATTGTTAAATGCTTTCTAAAATTACATAATCAAAAATCATTTCAAAGAACAAATATATTCAAGTTACTATGACAACTCAAACCCTACGTATGTAAGGTAGGCAACCACAATCAATAGATTTTCTAATTAATACTTTCCAAATATTATTTTCCCTATAAACATTATTCATATAGACTATTTGATTCCTACTATTATTGTTAGAGAAGTCCACTATTTTTCTGATTATTTCCCCAAAATTTCTCCCTAGTCCAGTGTCTTAGGATTTTAAATACATTTCTTCCTTCCTTGGCATGAGGCCAATCACAATTGCAATTATGGACTCTGATATAGAGACTTGTAAATATCTGGTTCTAGATTTCTATTTCAAATTCTGTCCTTTCTCTTATATTTTTGGCTTTTTGTAATAAAAAAAAAACTGAAAGAAAGGGGGATAAAAGAAAATGCAAGTCCAGAAGATAAATAAAGAAGGAAATTTAAATAAGTGAGAAAATGCAAAAGAATAGAGAAATTGTCAGAAGAATACATTACAGTAAGTGGGAAGATCTTTCAACTCTACAATGAAACACACACACACACACACACAAACACACACACACATACCCCTCAACATACTAAGAAAGGAGAGGCCAATAAATGCTAGGATCTTGCATATGAGTAAGGAGTTTCAAAGAATACATATGAAATACATGCATGTTGTAGTTATCTTTGTAATTCGTACTATGCACAAAGGTTAAACAGTGGAGCATGGCCTTCCAGAACATAGACTCATTTTTACTTGAAAACAAGTTTCTAAATATATTTCATCACAACAGGCTTTCGACTCACATGAAAATCTTAACTGCATATAAAAGCAGTCTACAACAGGTATGCCACTAGAAGGCAGTCCAGTTATTTTTTTCCTAGCTGTATGTTTTCCTTTCTGCTGAACCTTTGTTTTTAAAGAGGAAACAGGCCAAATAAGAGTTTATGAAGAAAAGAAGCCAATTGGTTTTGTAAGCTATAAAGGTTAAAATGTTTGTATGAAACACCTCCCCTAGAAGCTTTGTAAGTAACACTTTTCTCCAAAATTTTATGACAGCTGGTACAGCATGAAACCATATGCCTTTTTATATCTCCTAAATAAAAATGACTAATTTGACTTATTAGCACTGATTCTCTGGAGACAGAGCTAAGAGAGCTCCTGCAGATTTATCTGGTTCTTATATTTTAACAATGTCTGCTTTTATACCAGAAACAATTATGGTAGCCATCTGTTTGCAAATATTTGTGAAGAAAATTACAAACTTTACCTTTATGCACTTCAGCTATCTTTTAGAAATAGAGTACTTGGGGTGACTTCCAACATAAAATTCTTCAGGATCATACTGGCATTGCCTACAAAAGAGAAGAGATGACATCCCCAGAGTGAATTTCAAGTAATAGAATCACCAAATGTTAAAGTTAGAAGGATCCTCAGAGACAGCTACTGTCCAATTCTCATTTTCAAACTGAAATCCTAAGACCCAAAGAGGTTAGACAACTTGACCCTGGTCACAAAGCTATTTACCAACAGAGACAAAACTGGAAGCATGTTTTCTCACAATGTGTCAGTGTTATTTGCATTAACCCCACCCTCCCACTGAGTGCTCCTTCTCTCTAAAGAGACTCAACTGTGGAACTACAGTTAATGATGCCCAGAGGTTTAAATCAGGCCTGAAGGTTTATTTAAAAAGTCAAGATTCTACTTCATATAGCAGTGGCATGGTGAAAGAGGGCACTAGCAGGTTTGGCTACTCAAAAGATATTACAAGCAAGAAGTAGGCTACAAAATAGACCCTATCTATCACAAGAATCTGATGTCAAATCTCTTCAGCCAAAGACAACCAGGAACACACCTATAGTTGTACAAATTGGGCCTATTTTTAGTAATGAGGAAGGAAATACAAAGGCACTTCAAAAAGCTGGTGAAAAATAGAATTAAAAGATAAGTTTATTTGCGGTAAAGAATTTCGAAATATATGCATAGTTTTTCATAATATTCATTTTCTATGAACTTTTTGAATATCTCTTGTACATCAAGGGAACCATGAGGTATTCAGGAAGAGGGTGTTAGAACGAACTTACTAGAGGATTTGGGAATATACTGTGTGATTTTGGGGGAGGGCCTAAGGAAACATGTTCCCTCTAGATTGGGTGCTATCAGAAAGTAGGGGCAGAGCCGGTGTTGTAGCGTACTGGGTAAGCTACAGCCTACAGCACCGGCATCCCATATGGGCACGGGTTCAAGTACCAGTTGCTCCACTTCCAATCCAGCTCCCTGCTAATGCATCTGGGAAAGGAAGCAGAAGATGGCCCAAGTGCATGGATCCCTGCCACCCATATGGGAGACCTGGAAGCAGTTCTTGGCTTCAGACCTGCCCAGCTCCAGCCCTTGCAGCCATTTGTGGAGTGAGCCAGAGGATGAGAATGTAAGATCTGTGTGTGTGTGTGTGTGTGTAACTCTGCCTTTCAAATGAATAAATCTTTTTTAAAAATGGGGCAATTCTATGATTATCTGAATGAATTGTATCTGAAAGTAGTGTAGACTAGACAAAGTGAAAGCTATAATTCATAAACTAACAATAATTCATTTAGTTGAGGGAGAGAGAGGTGTGCATTTGGTGTTGTGTGGGTTACACAGTGACCTTTTTTTTTTTTTTTGTCTCACTCCATAATGGTCTAAGGAGTGATCTTGTCTAGTGCTAATGTTCTGAAATATTCTCCAGTAGTTGTGTGTGCCAGCCCATCTTACAATAACATGAATAAGACCTAGTTGTGAGCTTTACAATATCAGAGACTGTTTTTGAAAATTTCTCAGTGAAGATTCAGTGGACAGGGAAAATGAATTGATCTATGATTCCTAGGTGCTAGCTTACTTATCCTTCAGATGGAATGAATGCCTGAGTCACTGTAAAGGAAATTTGGAAATCTTTTACAACAAACAACCAGATCAAAGGAGCACAAAGCAGCATTTACTATCTACTTGTGACATAGTAACTATAAATTTGAAAGAAAAATGAATTTGGCACTGCTTATTATTTTTAATTTTTGATTGACACATTAAAATACAAAATATGAGAATACTTCCAAAAGTGTGGAAAATGGAATTAATTATGGTGTACTGTGTGATGTTCAACACGTAAATGCATTATATAATGCTCAAATCAGGGTAAACATATCTATCTCATCAACTATTTATCATATCTTTGTGGGGAAAATATTAAAAAACCTTTCTTTTATATTTTTTGAAATATTCAGTGTATTACTATTAGTCACCCTACTGCTACCACTGCTTCTATTTTTTTAGGATTTATTTATTTATTTGCAAGTCAGAGTTATGCAGAGAGAGAGGAAGAGGCAGAGAGAGAGAGAAAGGTCTTCCATCCATTGGTTCACTCTCTGGCCACAATGGCTGGAGCTGTGCCGATCCGAAGCCAGGAGCTTCTTCTGGGTCTCCCACACGGGTGCAGGGGCCCAAGGACTTGGGCCATCTTCTACTGCTTTCTCAGGCCATAGCAGAGAGCTGGATCAGAAATGGAGCACCTGGGAGTCGAACCAGTGCCCATATGGGAAGCCGGCACTGCAGGCAGTGGCTTTATCCGCTACTCCACAGCACCGGTCCCAGCCACTGTTTCTTGATAGCTATGTGACTTATAGATAAATAACTCTCTCTTCTAGGCACATGGATTGCACAAGATAACATCATTTGTCCCAAAAGATTCACAGTTGAGCCATCTCATACTGTTGTCTTTTTCTCCATTTTTAGTCCTAAAGAACATTTCCCTCTGCAAGTTTTCCTGGCTATGAACAGGAAGCATTTTGCACAACAAGCTCTTGATGGACACTGATCACTTTCTTCCATCTTGGTTGATGACATAAAGTAGTTAAATTAACCTTTCTTAAGCTATGGTAAAACTTTACCTTTGCTTCAGGTTCACACTGAAAGAATCCTAACTGTCGAAATTAAAAGAAAGATTGATAGATAAGAGATTACCAGGTGGGGAGAATGGCATGAATAAAGATAAGACTGGAATTAGCAACCATGTATGGGAAAGTCAAAGGATAAGATGTTTAAACTTATTGAACTTATTCTAAAATACTGATGCTAGAAATAAAGTGAGTTTTAATAACATTGACAGATGAAACAGTTGAAACCTATTATTAAAATCAACACTTGAAAATGCCTATGACCTATAAAGCTCTTCCTGACTAGATGTAAATTAGTTCTCCGGCCTGACAGAATTCACAAAAGAAAAAAAGAAGAAATAATATTCACAGAAGTGGATAACAGAGGCAAAATATGTTTCAAGTTCAAAGAATGTTAAAACCTCTTTTACAGAAGGTTATGAAGAAGCCTCCAGCCAGAAAGCAGGAAGGAAATGACATTTCTAGCACAATTACTAAAAACAAAAGAATAGTCACTAACCTCTTGGATTGCCTTTGGTCATTTGGATGCCTTGAGAGGCTCAGGGAAAATTTTACTATTTCACAAATATCTCTTGACATTTTAACTTAGTGGCATCTTGTTTGCCCTTCTAATAAGATTCTAGGGTTTCTAATAAATTGCATTAGAGATTCTTCTCCAGTTGCATAATAATTAGTGCCTTCAAACCTCTGGTATGCATCCACTCATTTGCACCCAGATGCATAATGCCAATATTCTGGAAGTAATTCTGTTAGCGTTACAACTCCAAGTTTCTGAAGTACACACATCAATAAAACAAGAAAAGCATGGACCTGGAACAGAGTTTGATAGAAATCCTATTAAATGAGGGCATTGGAGTTGCTCTGTAAGGACCACTGTGGCTCTCATATTATTTAACTTAATAACTATTTCAATGGTATGTAAAGTAGGAGAAGAAACAAATGTCAAGAAAAATATAATGTCAAGAAGCGTATTAGCTCAATTGGCCAGAAATTAGTGCAAAAGTGTTACAGATGTGATTGTTTCCTGGGCTAGCTGGCTGCCAAATGCTTACCCCATAACTCTCACAAGTCCTTGGTGTTGGTCATAAAGGAAATAGCATGGCTGAATTGGCATAATAAATCCTAGATATAAGGAATAAAGTAAGAATCTGCATAATCTAGCTTAATATAAGTCATTTTATTTAAAGACCTGACTGTTCCCCAAATGAAAAAAAACAGAATGGAAATTATAATACTCGCTTAACTCATCTCCATGGCTACAAGTATGGTGAGTGCAGGTGCCCAGGAGACTCTTGTGGTCATGGACATCACAAGAAATTCTGCTCCTACCAGTTGAGCTGCATGTTTACCAAGAAGCAGTTGTGATCATTCACATGCCTATTGATGCAAAATGATAATAATGGTAGAGTTTAACTGTGAAGAGGAAAATTAGATAGATTCACTTCCATGAAAACGAAATAGCCAGTCCATAAGACAAATTAAAAAAAAGCTGTAAAATTAAGTAGGGTAAAACAACTACAAAAATTTGATTAGGTACAGGAGTTATAAACATTCAGAAAGATGGCCGGCGCCGCGGCTCAATAGGCTAATCCTCCACCTAGCGGCGCCGGCACACCGGGTTCTAGTCCCGGTCAGGGCACCAGATTCTGTCCCGGTTGCTCCTCTTCCAGGCCAGCTCTCTGCTGTGGCCCGGGAGTGTAGTGGAGGATGGCCCAAGTGCTTGGGCCCTGCACCCCATGGGAGACCAGGAGAAGCACCTGGCTCCTGCCTTCGGATCAGCGCGGTGCATCAGCGGCAGCGTGCCGACCGCGGCGGCCATTGGAGGGTGAACCAACAGCAAAAGGAAGACCTTTCTCTCTGTCTCTCTCTCTCACTATCCACTCTGCCTGTAAAAAACAAACAAACAAAAAACATTCAGAAAGATGCAAAGAAAACCAAACTGGAAATCATAGAGGATGCATTACATTGTGATTTCCGAAGAAAAACAAAACCAATGGTGCACTGGCTGACAAAGGCCAATTATTAAATTTTCGGGAATGTTGTGAGCCTGTTATTAAATATTGCCCTTATTAATAATTAAATGATACAAACTTCAATTAAGTTATATTAAAAACAAAGATATTAAATACTGAAGACTCAGAGTTTCCTAAATATTTTGCTACATTTTACTATTGTCTATGTTCTTGAGGTTATTTACCTTTATTCTATCTGTATAGTAGAAATACAGTATGATCACGTGCTGCTCACATTTTATCTGCAAAGTTAATCCCCAATGAAATGTGCCTGTGAATGCTGGCTGCAGTCGTGACTCTCTTTAATCAAAGTATACGAGAAGTGAAGTTACACTGTGAAAGTAGCAAAATCTAAAGTCTTGAGAAGGCCTAGAAACTTCCACTTTTGTGCTTGAAAGCCCTGAGCCACCATTTAAGAAGTCCAGCTACCCTCAGGGAGAAACAAAGTGCAGAGATCATGTGGACAGAGAAAGGCCCTAGGATTACACAGAGATAACAAAGAGGCCGTCTTTCCAGAGTCCTAGCTGAGTACATTTTCTAGGCATGCCCACCAAGGCATATAAGTTACACCACCTTGGACTCTCTAACCCACTCGAACTCTGAGATGATTACCCCAGCCAATATTACATAGAGCAGAAGAACCATTCATCTGGGGCCAAGTCATCCCAAAAGAGACAATAAATAAGACATAAGTTTTGGCAGTTAGTTATGCAGCAATAAATAACCAAAACAAAACATACATTCTTCATGCAATTACAGAAAAACAATCATTTTTAAATACTTTAGCGCATACCTGTTCAGATTCACACACATGCACATATACCCACACTATGTATTTCATCACTGAATAAATAATGAAATAGCCAGCCCATAAGACAAATTAAAAAAAAGCTGTAAAATTAAGTAGGGTAAAACAACTATAAAAATTTGATTAGGTACAGGAGTTATAAACATTCAGAAAGATGGCTGGCGCTGCGGCTCACTAGGCTAATCCTCCACCTAGCGGCGCTGGCACACCGGGTTCTAGTCCCGGTCAGGGCACCGGATTCTGTCCCGGTTGCTCCTCTTCCAGGCCAGCTCTCTGCTGTGGCCCGGGAGTGTAGTGGAGGATGGCCCAAGTGCTTGGGCCCTGCACCCCATGGGAGACCAGGAGAAGCACCTGGCTCCTGCCTTCGGATCAGCGCGGTGCATCAGCGGCAGCGTGCCGACCGCGGCGGCCATTGGAGGGTGAACCAACAGCAAAAGGAAGACCTTTCTCTCTGTCTCTCTCTCTCACTATCCACTCTGCCTGTAAAAAACAAACAAACAAAAAACATTCAGAAAGATGCAAAGAAAACCAAACTGGAAATCATAGAGGATGCATTACATTGTGATTTCCGAAGAAAAACAAAACCAATGGTGCACTGGCTGACAAAGGCCAATTATTAAATTTTCGGGAATGTTGTGAGCCTGTTATTAAATATTGCCCTTATTAATAATTAAATGATACAAACTTCAATTAAGTTATATTAAAAACAAAGATATTAAATACTGAAGACTCAGAGTTTCCTAAATATTTTGCTACATTTTACTATTGTCTATGTTCTTGAGGTTATTTACCTTTATTCTATCTGTATAGTAGAAATACAGTATGATCACGTGCTGCTCACATTTTATCTGCAAAGTTAATCCCCAATGAAATGTGCCTGTGAATGCTGGCTGCAGTCGTGACTCTCTTTAATCAAAGTATACGAGAAGTGAAGTTACACTGTGAAAGTAGCAAAATCTAAAGTCTTGAGAAGGCCTAGAAACTTCCACTTTTGTGCTTGAAAGCCCTGAGCCACCATTTAAGAAGTCCAGCTACCCTCAGGGAGAAACAAAGTGCAGAGATCATGTGGACAGAGAAAGGCCCTAGGATTACACAGAGATAACAAAGAGGCCGTCTTTCCAGAGTCCTAGCTGAGTACATTTTCTAGGCATGCCCACCAAGGCATATAAGTTACACCACCTTGGACTCTCTAACCCACTCGAACTCTGAGATGATTACCCCAGCCAATATTACATAGAGCAGAAGAACCATTCATCTGGGGCCAAGTCATCCCAAAAGAGACAATAAATAAGACATAAGTTTTGGCAGTTAGTTATGCAGCAATAAATAACCAAAACAAAACATACATTCTTCATGCAATTACAGAAAAACAATCATTTTTAAATACTTTAGCGCATACCTGTTCAGATTCACACACATGCACATATACCCACACTATGTATTTCATCACTGAATAAATAATGAAATAGCCAGCCCATAAGACAAATTAAAAAAAAGCTGTAAAATTAAGTAGGGTAAAACAACTATAAAAATTTGATTAGGTACAGGAGTTATAAACATTCAGAAAGATGGCTGGCGCTGCGGCTCACTAGGCTAATCCTCCACCTAGCGGCGCTGGCACACCGGGTTCTAGTCCCGGTCAGGGCACCGGATTCTGTCCCGGTTGCCCCTCTTCCAGGCCAGCTCTCTGCTGTGGCCCGGGAGTGTAGTGGAGGATGGCCCAAGTGCTTGGGCCCTGCACCCCATGGGAGACCAGGAGAAGCACCTGGCTCCTGCCTTCGGATCAGCACGGTGCGCCAGCTGCAGCCTGCCAGCCGTGGCGGCCATTGAAGGGCGCCATCTATACAATGTGCATCTAATTTCACATTTCAGATTTGATCTGTGCAGAGGTGAGAAACATCTGGCCTGTGGGCAATATAAGGCCCAAGAGATCATTTGGTCTGGTCCTACCACAGCAACTGCAGGTAAGATTTGAAATTAAATAAATCTATAGCAGGTTAATTTTTAAAAAAAAAAAATATGTATTTGAAAGGCAGAGATACAGAGAGAGAAGGAGAGAGGGGGTGGGTTCATTCCCCAAATGGCCACAACGACCAGGGTTGGGCCTGGCTGAAGTCAGGAGGCAGGAGTTTCTTCTGGGTCTCCCACGTGCGTGTTGGGGCCCAAGGACTTGGGCCACATTCCGCTGTTTTCCCAGGCACAGTAACAGGGAGCTGGATTGGAAGTAGAGCAGCCGGCTCACGAACTGGTGTCCATATGGGATGGTGACACTGCAGGCAGTTGCTTAACCTTCTACGCTACAGTGCCAGTGACAGGTTAATTTTAAGTTGATAATTTTTATGACCCATGAATGATGGTATAAATATACAAATGGCCCTTGGCAGAAAGTTCCTCACCCCTAGTAGAGGAAAGAAAAATTGCTGACATTGTAAGTTATTTATGAAATGTAAATCTAAAAACAACATGGACTGATGTAGATATTTCTTTTCACATAAGGAAACTGAGACCCACCAAGAGTAAAGTGATTAGTTCAGGGTCACCAAAGTCACATTAGTCGTTGGTAGTTGAGTCATCACTTGAAACCAGGTTTCTGGTTCCCAGATCAAAGCCCCTTCTTTATGATATTATCTCTAAAAAATGTACCACCTTGTTTCAGATAATAGTGGAACTGAAAATACTTATCTACCAGAAGACAGATGCAGTCTCTACTTGACTAAAAACAAGAAGAATCATAAATCTTACAGAATAGCCTGCTCTTCAGGGATTTCTAGTCTGATAGATTTGAGCAGGCCAGAGAAGTTCAGATATGTTGCAGAAATCTACGGATAAGCACTGAAAATATTATTACTTGGAGTGGAGGCCACATGACAGAGAATCTGCTTGCTTATCCACCCAGCACTATTCATTTAAATTTATGAGCCAACCATTCCCCTGTGAACATAGCTGGAGATGGTGTAAGGGAAGGCAAAAATGGAGAGTGGCAGACAAAGAGAGTGGTAAAAGAAAAAAGGAAAACTAAGAACATTGAAACAATAAAAAAGATACATAATGAACTGATACCTACTTCTGCCTGTCCTGTGAGCCATGAAACACCAAAGAAATACTTCTAAGGAAAGGGAGTCTGATTCACTGGCAGGTAACCTGTGAACCAGAACGTACCAAGACAGCTCTTTCATCTTATGGTACTACAGAGCTGGAAGGTACCTAATTTCAACTTTCCTTCTGCTTTTCTTCCTATGGGCAATACCTAATGTTAATGTGTTAAATAAGCAATATACCCTTACAGGATACAACTAGAGGGAAAAAAGGCATTCCAATTTTATCAGTTACTCTGTACTGAGAAATACAGTAATTTCACATGTAAGACTAGGAAGGTCAAAAGAGGCACTGGTTGGTAAGAATTCTTTCCCTTTGTTCTCAAAATGAGATTGTCACCACAAGCACTGATCTACACAGCCATGAAAAGGGGGCTAAGGTCAGCCATGTCAAAGGCAAAGCATTTACAAAATGTTTAGGCCTGAAAGGAACTCTGTGGCTTTTGAACTCTATCAAAGGTGAATACCACACGCTCATCTCACTGATGCCAAGGAAGGACTGCATCATGGATAGATTCCCTTGCTGCAGTAACTGTCTAGTGCCAATAACAGAGAGAACATGCTGCTTCCAAAATAAATTAGGAAACACAGTACATTCTTTAGGACAGAAAAATTCAAGTTATTTGCCTTAATTATTTAAGAACCATGAGTCTGTTAAGCTACTCAACAACACCAAATAAAGTCATGCAACAGAGTGCTAAATGGGAAATTCTAAGCTTCCTTTGGTGGAGTTCTGATAATCATGTGGCAGGTGTGACCTGTAGTTTTCCCACTGCTCAGATGTTTTTCAGACCTTTCAGAGCAGAGTTGTTCCTAATCTCACTCATTTTGCTTGGATCCTATTGTAGGGAAAGCTGCACCTAGCCTAAGAATTGCATGTTTGGGGCATACTGAAGATTTATTATACAGATACTTAAATTCAGTGGCATTTTCTAGCATTCCTCCATGAAAGAAAAACAATTACTTTGACAACATGTGCCGCCTCTCAGCCTTCAGAAAAATATTCTGTGTATTTTCTTTACAGGTTGTTTATTTCCACAGAGATGCTTTGGTGTCGTCTTTTTTTTTTTTTCCTTAAAAAACAAGGGGAGATTTCTACAGGCCTTCTGAACAACACTAGAATAATCCACAGACAGTTTGCATATGTCAAATCCTCTCCTACAGATACAAATTAGGGTCCAAAAATAGATTTCTGTTCAAGAAAGGAGGCACTTCTTACAAAGAAGAAGTAATCAAGAATTAAAACTTCGTGTATGAACATACCTTAGTAATAATACAAAAATTTCAAATTCACATTATTTGTGAAAACTCTAAGGAGATCAGTTATAGAAAGTGGTACCATATTCTCACCTTATATGGGGGCAATTGAAAGTAATTACAGACTTGGTACTCTCAATGACATTTCTGGTTGACTCAGTTTTTCCTCTTAGAAGAGGAAATGATTCTTGCCCCCTTTTATCCTAGGGCAAGACTTTACTCATAAAACCACAAAATTTAGAGATAGAAGAGCCACTGAAGCCTCTAAATATAGACAAAATTTTACAAAACCTTTCCCTAAATTATCTTTAAAAATAATTTGCTATTTTCAAGATGTTTTATAAAAAGTACATGATATTCCAAGGGATTATCTACAAATGCAAAAAAAAGACTGTTTATACATAGAAGAAGTATTACAAGAAAATAAAAATATTCTTTCAATACAGCTTAGTGCTGACCTAGAGGGCCAGCCACAGTTTTACTTATTTTTTAAAGATTTATTTATTTATTTGAGAGGCAGAGTTATAGACAGACAGGGAGAGCTAGAGAGAGGTGTTCCACCCACTGGTTCACTCCCTAAATGGCCACAACAGCGAGAGCTGAGCCAGGCAGAAGTCAGAAGGCAAGAGCTTCTTCTGGGTCTCCCATATGGGCACCTGGGCCCAAGCATTTGGGCCCATCCTCCATTGCTTTCCCAGGCCATTCACAGGGAGCTGGATTGGAAGTGAAGCAGCCATGACTCGGACCAGGCCCAGATGGGATGCCAGTGCCACAAGTAGAGGCTTAACCTACAATGTCACAGAGCTGGGCCTCACATTTTTTAGAAAGGGCAATAATACATGTATTAGATTTGTAAAAAAACAAATGAGTCTATCTTCATGGGCCAGCATTGTGGCACAGAGGGTAAAGTTGCTGCCTGCAACACCAGCATCCCATATGGGTACTAGTTCAAATCTAGCCTGCTCCACTTGTAAGCCAGCTCCCTGCTAATGTGCCTGGGAAAGCAGTGGAACACGGCCCAAGAGCTTGTACCCCTGCACCCACATGGGAAACCCAGATGGAGTTTCAGGTTCCTGGAGTCAGCTTGGCCCAGCCCTGGCCATTGAGGCCATATGGAGAGTGAACCCACAGATAGAAGATCTCTCTCTCTCTCTTTCTCTGTAACTCTGCCTTTCAAATAAAATAAACAAATCTTGTTAAAAAATGAGTCTATCATCAAAGGCTTCAGGGTGTAAGTTCAAAATGCTAAAACACTAAAAAAAGAAACTTTAAAAGGAATATGTAAGGCTTCATTTTATACCCCAAAGCACCAGCTATATAGTTTCTGATAAACAAAGAACACTCCTTGGCTTTTCAGAGCAGTTTGCAACTGTGGAGTTATAACACATCATTGTATGCCACCAATAAATTTTGAGCTGTTCTATAGTACTATGTTTTAACAGTATTTTAAGAGGCAAGTTCATACTAGTTTATTTTCAAAAATTAATGTTAAGACAATTCATACTGATCCTCCCTCACTTTTATTCAACATGCTTTCTTGAGTGGAAGAAAAAAGCTAAACGAGGTTGCAGCTTGTTCCCAAAGAGTCCCCTTATACACATTAATGACTTAATTGATTCATTGACTTAACAAATGCTTCTTAGGTTTCTAGAATGTTCTAGGCACTATCCTTAGTACTATAAATGCAAAGATGATGGGGGGCAGACAGGGGAAATACAAAGGAATGAATGTTAATAAAAGTAAATGTGAAGTAATGAGGAAATACTGGAAAGAAAATAACTATCTCTGGATGAGTGGAGGAAGACTCCACACAATTAGTTTAGTTGAGCTAGGTGTTATAGGATTACTGGTAGGTTACTCAGAGAGAGGCTTTATAGTTTGTTCACTGGGAAGTGAGATGTTGGAGTTATGCTTTTTATTGTTGTGACTTTTTTTTAAGTAGATGAGCAGCATGACTAGATTTGTTTTCCTAAAAGTTAATATTGATATTCAAATGGAGGATGTCTGGAAGAGGAGAAAAACCAGAAACTGGAATTCCAATTAGGAGGTTATGGTGAGGGTCAAGGAAAGAGAGAGTGAAAGCCTGAATCAAACAGTGCCTATAAGAATGGAAAAACTAAAACTGATTTAAGTGATATTTAAGCAACAGGCTAATCAATGACCAATTGGATTCAGGTGCTGAAAGAGGTAAATTACTCAAAAAATACTCCAAGTTTTCTACATTGGGTGATTTAGTAGGCACTGATATTAGTAATCAAGGGGGAAATTTACAAAGAAGAATGAATTACATGGAGAGAAGAAGTGAATTTTGTTTGGACACATTAGTCCAGAGATATCAGTTGGGTGTTGAAGTAGAGCTGTTTCAGTAGACAAACATGCAATCAGCATTGAAGAAGGAAGTCTGGGTTACCAGTATAGATTGAGAGCCACTGATATATGAGAATGCATGTATTTCATTTTTTTCCAAAATAAACATATATTTTAATTTCATCTCCTATGAGTTTTTGAAGTATCCTCATATAGTTCATAGCTAAAAGTGCAGGATTGTATGAGATCACCTATGTAAGATGAAAAGAGAAAGAACTCCAGGCCAGAACTCCACGGAACAGGAACTCTTGGGGAGTAAGCAGAAGAAGAATGGGGAAAATGAGCAAAGGAATGCAGTAGGCAGGCAAAAATGAAAGGGAAACATGTTTTGGAAAGAGTTTTAAGAATGAGAGTTTTTGAACATATTATGTGCTAAAGAAAATTAGAACTAGCATGGAAAAAAGAGGACATGACTTAGCAAATGGAGTTATTATGTAATCTTAGAGCAATCTTAATAGAGTGGTAGAAGCAGAAGCCAGGAATCCATTAAGCTAGAAGACATAAAGGATATCCTCCGAAGATCAGGAAAGGGGATTTAAAACATAAATTACTAGAACACTACCCCTCTCCCATAGAAGTAATTATTCCTTCCGTCCTAGGTCTCATAGATGATTTCACATATTTCTGGGGGAAGGGGATATAGGAGAGGAAAAACCCATCCTCTCACTATGATCTTCTGTGCTAGTTATTAAATTAACATCCACTGGACTCACCTTTGTGTTCTGTTTGTGATGCCTTGTAGCCTTGGGCCGCAGGGAAGCAAATCTGCAAAGTACCTTTCTGGCCAATTCAGGGGCCGCCGGTCCCCTGCTAGGCGCTGCGGTTAGGGGGCGCTACAGGGAGACTACCAGGCTGGAGGAAGCAGAAGCATCACTCCTTCCTGTTTGCTTTCCAGTCCCAGTAGCCTGGCACGTGTAGCTGCTCCTCGCGGAGGCCAAGGTTTGAATTCCAGTCTGCGGCTTTTTGTTTCATGGTCACTAGATCCACTCTTACTGTGTTCCTCAAGAAACACCAGGGTCCTATCTCCATAAGGACCCTCCTCCTTGCTTCCTTTCTGATAATCCCAGTCTCTCTTTTGTTCCCCTAGGCCAGAAACTGTTTCTTGAGGTAGGAAATAGTAATAGAGAAGGAACAGGGCTGGAGGGGAAAACCAGCGTCGTTGTACTCTGGATGTATTAGGTAAGACTTGACATTAATAATAGTGTTTGCCATGCTCCAGGCACTTTTTTTTTAACTTTTTAAAACATAAATTTTTTTCAATTCTCATTAATGTGATATTACTAGATAGAGAATATAGATTCAATGTAATTCATTGATATAATTCTGGAATGTTACGTGAGTTTTTGCTTGAGAGGCAAGGCAGGGCAGCAGTTAAGAACACTGACTTAAGTTAAACAGTCTTTTTTTTTTTTTTTTTTTTTTTTCCATTCAGGTCTTGTTTCAAAGCCTCTACCATCTGTTACCTCTTGGCTGATAAATCATTTAAGCTTTCTGATTCTTACATTCATCGCCACTGAAATCAGTGGACAGTGAGAGAGAGAGACAGAGAGAAAGGTCTTCCTTTTGCTGTTGGTTCACCCTCCAACGGCCACTGCGGCCGGCGCGCTGTGGCTGGTGCACCTCGATGATCTGAAGGCAGGAGCCAGGTGCTTCTCCTGGTCTCCCATGGGGTGCAGGGCCCAAGCACTTGGGCCATCCTCCACTGCACTCCCTGGCCATAGCAGAGAGCTGGCCTGGAAGAGGGGCAACCGGGACAGAATCCGGTGCCCCGACCGGGACTAGAACCCGGTGTGCCGGGGCCGCAAGGCGGAGGATTATCCTAGTGAGCCGCGGCGCCAGCCAGTATACTTCTTTTGTAAAAGAGAGATCTAGGGTTCCTAGATATGAAGCAGCAGGAAGAACAGCTACTTCCAGCATCAGGAGCTTTATCAGTTTATTGAAACCAGTCAAAAATCTACACCTTTATGTTCTCATGTGAAAGAAATGTTTCAGCCCCTTGCCAGAGTTAAAAAAAATGGTACCCACAAGCCGATCCTGTTATTTTTAGACATTTGATGTTCTTGTAGTACTGAGGAATCTGGTCAGGAGTCTTCTGCTCATTGGTGGATTCATTTGGGAAGAATGGAATATTGCTGAATCTCATCAAATTATGTATGCTGAAAGCATCTGTCCAGGAGAGTACCAAGTTAATCTACTAAACTTCCTCATAGATGCAGTAAGGGAAAAAACGTTTTAAGGATTATTTCTTAAGGTGCTGGGATATACGCCACATAGGTCAAAGAAAAAATTAGGATGAGTACATCAGAATTATCTTGAATATAAGAAACTATATTCACAGATGCATGAGTGATGATTTTTCCATTACAGGTTTCATTTGCATAGAACACTGTGGTACAGAGAACAATTTTCCCCCAAAAGAGACTGCACTTCTTAGCATTTCTAGCCAGTGAAAATGGATGGAGAAAATTAAGAGCAAGACCATCTTTCTGACAAAATGAGACAATTGTTTAAACTCCCTATGCTTACTTTCTAAATATTATTCTGCTGTGCTAGCTTATCTCTTGGCCTTAAAATACAATTTTGCAAGTACCATTTATATCCTTTGTCAGTTGCTTATTACAAAACAGGTGAAAATTAAACGTGGGGTCCCTAGGTCCAGAAACTTCAAGGTGAATTTCACAGTCCAATTGTAAGGCAATAGTTCATCTCCTTAGGTTAACATCCATTTGGCAGGTCTTCCACCCATTCCACACCTAAACAGCCACACTTACATGCAGATTTCTCCCTAAGATTGAGACATCTGTAAATAATGCAGATGATTCTAGGTCCTGAAGGAAGCAGGGTAGAAATTAGGCTCCTTTGGCAATTGCAGTAACTTTTTCAAGTGACACAGATTATCATTTAAGTGTCTGCTTCATCAAATATAATGTGGTATATAAGGAAAGAAGTGGGAGTAAAAAGGTGGTAGAGACAAGCATTTGAACTGATTTTAAAATATATCTCGTTTGAATGACTAATGCAATGTTCCAAGGTTGAATATTGCCATTTCTTAAATGCTTTGCTCTAAAAACATATTTACAACCTGTACTCAGAATGAAAAGTTGAATATGAGCAGTGTATGAGACAGCAACAAATCTTTCTTTCAAAATTTTTGTGCAGGCTTTTAAGAGCCAACCCTAAAGTTAAATGCTAGCTCTTGCATTTTCTAGGTGGAATAATAAGTAGGTTTTCATGTTCTTTGAAAAAGAAAAGAAAGAAAAAATTCTGTGGTTTTTAGTCATCAAAGAGAAATCCTGTGGTGAGATATTTAACTATAATGGTTTGGGCACGGGCTTGTGCTTTTCCAGGGTCTATAATGGTTGATTGAATAGTGTTTCTTTGTTTTCTAAAGAAAACACAATCATAGTAAACAATATTTTTTTCCTTGAAGGAAATATCTATTCTTTTTCTTCACTGCTTATGGTTGTCAAAATGCTCCGATGTATATTTCACATATATGCGAAGCCTCCTGATATCCCGATGTGATAGATAAAGGAGAAATCATTGCATTTTACACATGAACTGAGATTCAGAGACTATGACTCGCCCAAGGTCATGTACTATAGCTATTCAGTATTATTTGAATACAAGAAAAATAAACACAACTCAATTGACTTAAGGAATAAACAAGTTGTTCATTGATTCATGTTAACTAAGTCTGCAAGAGTGAGAATGGAGGGGAAAGAGATGAACTGCCTTCACCCTTGATTGAATGATCCAGAGGCTGGATGATATCATCATGTCTCTTTCAGGTCAATCAGTGCTGCTTTCCTCTGTACAGCCCATGTTTTGAGACAGGTTTGATCCTGGTTGTGGAAAGAATGACAGCCAGAGGCTTCAATCTTACATCCCATCTTCTCAACAGTTACAGTTTTTCATTTTCCCACTTGATGCTCATAGCCTCGCTTTGACCATAGATAAGTGAATATTATATTCTTAGTCTCTTTTCTGCTGCTGTGACAGAAGCCAACAAACCTGGCAATTTATAAAGAAAAAAAATTTGTTTCTCTCAGTCTGGAGATTTGCAAGTCTAATATCAAAGTGATGGCATCCATTGAGGGTTTTTTTTTTTTGCAGCAGCAGCATAAGAGGCAAGAGGGTATCACATGGCAAGATCCAGGGAACCTGTGGGCTTAGGTCTCTCTTCCTCTTCTTATAAAGTCACTAATTCCTTCATGGGGCTCCACCCTCATAATCACTCCTAAACCTCAATCCTCTTAAAGACCCCACTTCCAAATACCAACATATGAATTTGAGGATTCATGTTTCCAGCACATAAAATTTGCAGAACACGTTCAAACCACAGGGATGCTGATTGGCCAGGCCTATGTCACATGTCTACTTTCGGGAGCTGGAGGTGTAAATGTTATTCACCCTACTTTAAGCCCCTTACACTACATTATGCCACCTCCAAATATCACTTTGCAAGTACAAAGAACCTTTAAAAAGTTCATGGAAAATGGAATTGAAAGATAAGTTTATTTTGATACATAATTTTAAAAAATACATACATAGGTGTTTCATAATATGCATTTTCCATGAACTTTTTGAAGAACCCTCATGTACATGAATTTCAAATTTTTCCACAAACTTTTTGAAGTACCCCCATATTGTACAGTTTGGATCAGTACACTTTATAATTTTAAAATGATCACAAAATCTGTTACTACAACAATGGGAAATCTCTACCCTGGATGTAAAAAGTAATAAATACAATCACTGGCATGTGTAAAAAAAATAACAGGAATGATTAAATGACCCAGTGTTTCACAGAAATCTCCAAGATAGTGTTTGAGGTATCTCTTATTAGCAAGATCTTTCACTGTTGCCTCCCCAACTATGTCAACCCCTCACCTCGTTCTAGCTCTGAATAAGCCAATGCAAAGAACTGCTTATCCTATGCTGTGAAAGGAATAAAACATGATCATTATTTTGGTCCTGCCACCAAGTAATTTGAAATTTAGGGGGGTTAGAAGATGAGAGTGAGAATAGATCACCTTATAAATAACTGCATTATAAGTTTGCATAAGTGTTCCCAAGTACTATAGAAAGTGATAAGGGGCTGGTGCTGTGGCATAGTGCGTAAAGCCACTACCTGCAGTGCCGGCAACCCATATGGGTGCTGGTTCGAGTCCCGGCTGCTCCATTTCTGATCCAGCTCTCTGCTATGGCCTGAGAAAGCAGTAGAAGATGGCCCAAGTCCTTGGGCCCCTGCATCCGTGTGGGAGACCTGGAAGAAGCTCCTGGCCCCTGGCTTCAGATCAGCGCAGCTCAAGCCATTGTAGCCAATTGGGGAGTGCCCCAATGAATGGAAGACCTCTCTCCCTCTCTCTGCCTCTCCTTCTCTCTCTGTGTAACTCTGACTTTCAAATAAATAAATAAATAAATCCTTTTTTTAAAAAAGAAAGTGATTAGAGAAGATCCAGTTTGGGAGGAGGAGACAAGGAAGACCTCATAGAGGAGATGGCAATATTTGAGGTAGGTCTTAAAAGAGAAGGGAAATTTTTGATATAGCTCAAAGTGGAAGTGGAGGAACTATTTCAAGTAGAGGAATGTAGATTAAAAGTACATAAGATGATCAGGAAATAGTTCCTAGTCTAGTTGGCAAGAATATGTGAAATGTGTATGAGTGTAGTTGGAAATAAGCCTGGAAATGTTTGGAAGGAGACCTACTGTGGATTCCCATCAGTGAGGGACTACTGAGTCTCTATATTAATTATATAGGCAAGAGGGAGAACCCTTGGATATTTTTGTGCAGGGGGAGTAATATAACTGTATCTTTCGCTTAGAAAGCTTAACCTAGAAATGATTACAGGATGGAATTTCTTGACTTTCATCCCATTTAGGTTGAAATGCTTATTTTCACTTTTAGTTTGAGAAAATACAGCTCCAAAGCAAAGACTACAGAATGGCCAACCTCCTAGGCTTAGGTCAGAGTCCCTTTCACACATTGATTCTTTCATTTCCATGTCTTAGCAAATTTGTGAATTACCTGCTGATTTTCTAGCATGATTGCCACAGAGGTCAGGTCTTTACAGTTCCCCATGAGGTTGCTCTCTAACCCTAAGATTTAGAAGAAGCTCACTTCTAGATTATTGCAAAACCTCCATTTAAACCCTTGGCAAGGATTAAGCCACAGATGAACACTCAGCTCCTCTCAAGCACTCCCACATCAGCCCAATCCACAGGTTTATGTGCTTTTTAAAATGCATAGCATATATTGTTTGATTCTTTCCAGTTGTAAATAACTGGAAGACAATGATCATGTCAAACAATCAGCTCGATAACTGAATACCTACTTGTACAAGATACCATTAGATGGTATGGAAAATATAAAAATGAAAGCAAACAAGATAATCTCATGGGTTCCTGCTCTTAAAGAGGCTTTACTTTATTGAACCCTCATAACACATTAGTGTGTGTTCTTAATGTTGATTGAAGATCAGTGTCAACTTCCATAGACTCTAACTTTTCTACCACTTCAAAATTTCTGTCTTCCTACATCTATTTTCTCACCTTTCTCTCCAGCTTCAGGGGAAAATATTTTCCCTTAAAATTTTGTACTAACACTTCTGATCTTGACTACAACTCTTTCAATTCACCTCAGACTCTTGACCTGGAAATTATTCCTTAATTTTTCAAGCATTTTCCAAGCATTTTCAGTTGCCTACTTTAACCTCTCCCAAAAACCTCCCCCACTTCTCTTAACCCAAACCCAAATTCCTGCAGGTCTCAACTAGTCTGAAAAGACCTTCCATTGAACTTGCTACTGTTTCTACCTATCATTCTACTTTATTCTCTTATTGACTAACATGTTGTCAGCAATGTGATCCGTAGCCACTGCTTGTATCTTCGTTGTTTTCTATGGAAGATACACTTTCAGAATGGCTTCTTGATCCCAAATGTACAGGCTTTATCTCAGACCTCATTTCTCCCTAAGATCTTTTGAGCATTTAACAATGTTAACCAGACTATCTTGTGAAACATCCCTTACATGAACTTCTATGACAACTTTCCCCACTTCTCTGAACACCCCGCTTCTTTGCTTTTTCCTTTTCCTATCATGTGCTAATAATGCACATTCCCTAAGATTCAGCCTTCACCTTATTCTTGGTTTATACTATCTCTTGAGAATGCATCTGTTCTCAATGCTTTAACTATCTGCAGTATCTCATCCAAAGGAACCAACAAGATAAATTAGATCATCTTATTGCATCTAGTGAGAAATCTTTTAATAATTTCCTATTAAAAGAAGAATAGGCTGGCGCCACTGCTCACTAGGCTAATCCTCCGCCTAGCGGCGCCAGCACACCGGGTTCTAGTCCCGGTTGGGGCGCCGGATTCTGTCCCGGTTGCCCCTCTTCCAGGCCAGCTCTCTGCTGTGGCCAGGGAGTGCAGTGGAGGATGGCCCAAGACTTGGGCCCCTGCACCCCATGGGAGAACAGGAGAAGCACCTGGCTCCTGCCTTCGGATCAGCGCGGTGCATCGGCTGCAGCGCACCGGCCATTGTAGGGTGAACCAACGGCAAAAGGAAGACCTTTCTCTCTGTCTCTCTCTCTCACTGTCCACTCTGCCTGTCAAAAAATAAAATAAAAAAAGAAGAAGAAACTCTTAAGCTGTTCAGGTGGTTTTCAAGATTCTCCACTATGATTTGGACATTGCTTGGATGGTGAATGCTTCCCAAAGCTGTGTGAAAAGTTAGGTCCTCAAATTCTTAGAAAAATGACACTAAAAGGGTTGGAACTTAATCCAATTATAGTGTTTGCAGGTGGGGGCCTTTGGGAGGTTACTGAATTAGAATTGGATTAGGTTGTTAGATGTAACTGCCATGATTAAATCTTGGAGGCTTTATAGAGACCACATGGACATAGGCACGCACATTCCTTTCTGCCACGTGATGTTCTGCACTGCCTCAATACTGCCAGCAAAAATGACCGCATCAGAGGCCAAACCAACAGGGCCACCTGCTCTTGGGCTTGAACCTCAAAAATTGTGGGCTAAATACACTTTTTCTCTTTATTAAGTTAGTTGCCTCAGGTACTTTGTTACAGTGACAAAAAGCTGACTAATACACACTAATACATTGGCTTCTGCCTGACACTCTAACTTCATACTATACCACCGTGTCTCTTGCTCAGTACCAGTCACTTTGGCCTTCTTTCTATTGCCCCAGCACACTAAGATTTTTGCATATACAATCCTTTTTGTTCCCTCTTCCTAGAATGATCTTCTTTCCTCTTTGCTTGATTGGTGCTTTCACATCTAGCAATTCTCAGGTGAAACAGCACTCCCTCCCATGCTTGCTTTGACCACCTAATCTATAGTAGGCATACTTTCATAGAGCTTACCATAAATTATAATTATAAACATTTTCCCTCTTGTCTGTAAGTATCTTGGGGGTAAGTGCCATGTCTGTCTTTTTCCCACTCTAGCCTCAATGTTTAACAAAGTGCCTGACAAAATACATGCTCATTAGTTGTTTGATAAATGAAAAATTATTTTTAAGATTTATTTATTTATTTGAAAGTCAAAGTTACACAGAGATAGGAGAGGCAGAGAGAGAGAGAGAGAGGAAGAGATATCTTCCATTCACTGGTTCACTCCCCCAATTGGCCGCAATGGCTGGGGATGCTGTACAGAGGCCCAAGAGCTTGGGCCATCTTCTACTGCTTTCCCAGGCCATGGCAGAGAGCTGGATCAGAAGTGGAGCAGCCAGGATTCAAACCAGCATGCTTGAACCGGCATGCATATGGAATGCTGGCAATCAGTGCAGGCGGTGACTTTACCTATCTCACAGCACCAGCCCCCCAAATTGGTTCTTAATATTTGGATTTGCCTTTCTTAACTTGCTGTCCTAAAATTATCTTTTTATTAGTGTTCAGTTTTGTTTCTTTTATCCTTGGCTTTCTCTTTTTTGTTTTCTTTTACCTTCTTTTAACAATTTTTAACATGTTGCTATATTTGCTTCCTATGTAAACACACACACAAAAACACACACAACACAATCATACTGTTTTTTAAAAGCAAGGATGGGAAGTATGGGTATATTAGTATCATATAATGTGGGATTCATGACAACGGTCATAAAATGAGGAAATAAGGGTATATTATTATGTAAGGGATATCTTAGTTTAAAAAACTTCTCTCTTCTCCTATTGATAACTTTATACGTCAATGTTATAGTAACTTCAACCAGGCTTGAAATCCACAAGTCATCTTTAACTCCTCCTCTACTCCTTCCCCCTGAAAAAGCACACTTTAATCTTTCTGCTGAGATATCATTTGAACATATCCTTTTCTTTATAACCCATAGTTTCCACCTTGGTTCAGACTGCTATCACCTATAGTCTAATCCTTTGAGTGATCTCCAACTTTTTGTGATCCTGTGCTTCACTCAGTTTTTAAAGAAATGAACATTCATACTCAATATATGTATTCATATATTAGTTATATAATCAAATAGTAATTCCCTACCTAGTCCCTGTTATTTAGAAATCCAGATAAACTTTGTTATTCTGCCAACATCTCTGGAATTTGACATGACACTTCTGTACCTCATAAGACTTCTCTCTCTGAAAATCTGTTTTATCTTCCCATTCTATTGGATTCTGTTTAAAATACCACCTTCTTTGTTGAACTTTTTCTGAGCACCCTTCACATATGAAGAGTCTTCAAAGAAAATACATAAGAAAAACTATGCATGGATTTCAGAATTTTTTGCACCAAAATAAAAGTTTTTAATTCCATTTTCCAGAAACCTTTTGAAGTACCTTTGTACTTTTCCAATACCACCACCCCAACTTGAAGTGTATCTGTCTATTTGTATAGACAATTCAAGTTGAACACTGAATTATAAATATATGATTGTTTATTTCTCTCTCTGGACCAGATGTTTCCAAGTTGTGTGTACAACTACAGTAAAAATCTTTGTGCAGTCACCCCCCCATAAATTCATGTTATCATTATTAACTGTGTCTTAGATTACTATGTTATTATTTATTGTATTATCTAATTATATATTTTACTAAAATAATAGGTATATTATAAAATAAGAGAAATGAAACCCAAAAAGGATGAGTTAAAACATAAAAATGAGTAGAAGTTCTACTACGTTCTTTCTCCCTCCTAATAATGATTTGAACACATCCCTAAGTTGTATGAACTCTTTGGGGATCCATGGTCTACACTTCTAGTGTAGCCTTCAACCTACTGTGGTGTCTTTCTCTGACTTACCTGAACTGTACTTTGTTGGCATTTTTGGCACTTCTTATACAAATATCTAAATTAAAATTAACAAAAAAAGCCTGTAATCATTACTTTCCTCCAATAGTATTTGCTGAAGGCCTGTAATTTAACAAACTGTTTGGTGCCCTTGAGTTATGGAGTTGAATAAGACAGACAGGGACCCTGCTCTTCTGAAGCTTACATACCAGAGTGGGAAGAGAGAGAAATAAATAAAATAATTGTATCACATTATTGTAAGCAGCTGAAAGGTCGTTAGTGTATTATAGTGGGAAAATAACAGGTTTTGAATTACACCTGGATACAGATCCAGCGTTGACCACATATGAAGTATATGATTTAGGTAAAGAACTTAATCCTGTTGATTTTGTTTCCTCATCTGTAAACTAAGATGATTAATCCTCCTCTCATAGGGTGCTTGTAGAGAATTAAGAGGGTAATGTATAAAGCTTCTAGCATTATTATCTGAACAGTGATATTTTGGAGATATATTTTACAAAATATTCATAGCTAAAATAGCATATATATTATAATATGGCTCTGTTTAGAGACATTTACAATGACACTAGAAATAGGATATAAGAATTCTATTTTCAGTTCACCTTAATTGGGTAGATTTGAGGGCAGATTTGAATGTGAGAAGAATATAGTTTGGAAAATGCTAAGGAAAGTGTATTTGGAACTAATTATCTGCTTAAGATAAGAAAAATAATTGCTGCTGACAGTTTACTTACCTCACAACTTCCCCAGAAGCAGAAAGATTGGCAGTTCACCTTTACTGAATATAAAGCACCCTTGAGGCAGCCTTGAACTCCATAGATTAGAATGGAATGGGTAGAAGCAAGCATAAAAGAACAACAAAGTAACCCCAAATTGTTCTTTGTGTTCACTTCTCTAGTTTCCTGTATAAAATGGCTCATTCTACAGAGTTAAGATAGTAACCATTTACTTCTTGAGAGTTTTCCATTGAAAAGATGACATAGCAAAGTCCAACAAAGCTGCTTTTCCCACCCTGACCACAGAGATAAAGCCAAATACCAACAGCCAGGACATTAAAAGGCTATAGCATCTAAGCTCAATTAAGTAAGTAGTAGCGATTGAGGCAAAGGAGCTACAAGTTTCAGCGTGACTTCTGAGTGCATACTAGAGCTTGATGAAGGGTAGTAACAGTGGTGAATATGCAGTTAAGTGACAAAAACACATTAAAGAGGTGTTGCTATTTGTTTAAAATCTTGCTCGTAGCTAATAGTTCATTTACAGTTACATAATTTTTATGAAAACACTATTTTCTAATAGTAATTGAAATAGAACTGATATGCTCATCTAATTACATTAACAATTAAAGTCTTTTGGATGTTTTATGAAGTACTTAGATAATAAATCCACTTTTTTTCTCTCTCATTCTACTTCCTAATTGTTCTTCCTAAAATCTGAGACTCAGTGAAAAATCACAGTTGCAATGCTGACCTAACTATGATTTTCTGAATACTGTCTTTTCCTGATGATTTGTATATTTTAAATTATGGCTTCTCATCACTCATCTGTAAGGAAATAATTGATGAAAGATTCACACCTTCCAAAGAGCTCTTTAAACTTTTAATATTCATAAGCCTTAACCTTTATGGCTAATGTCATGTCACCTAGGTAACTGTGCATTAAACTTCATAAATATTGGACCAGTACTTTGAAGCTCAGTCTCTTTAAGTCTATCATGAGTGATCAAAACCAGAAAATAGAAATGAATAACTGAAAACTGCCATTTGATACTCTAAGGATGATGAGTTACCTGGTAACTCATATAATGTTGAAAGAAAATTACCAATACAGTCAGCAATTCATTCTCACTGCTAGAGTAACAAAGTTCACCCAAAGCATGAAACAACAAATGGAAGGTCTACCTTTATTTTTATTCATGAATGCAAGAGGATCACCTTAAGTTCAAACATAGCAAAAGAAAACTTTAGTTATGGTGCAGAGTTGAAAGAGAGTGCATCTCATGCACAATCACTTTATTTGAAGCCTGGATTGATGTATTTTAACCACGTTTCAACAACATATTTGAAATGAATCATGGTTTTATGTGATAAGAAATGATAATACAGAAAAGTAATTAGTTAGCTGGGTATTAAAAGAATGAAAATCAACCATTAGCAATTTTATTTCAAGTATCACTATGGAAGTGAATTTTGACTCTTGTACTTACTAATGTTAAACTTTATTAGTCATTTGGATATGTCACTAAGCAAACATTCCTACTTAAATGTTTGATGTTAACTAATTAAATTTAGTAATGTGAACATTTCCCTTCTTACTGCTATACTCCAGCCTCTCTTTTTAACTCTCCTTTATAGTCACAATAACCTCCTGACTTATGCCCAATACAGATTAATAGCTCCATTACAATATTAATAACAAACATTATTAAGTGAGTACAAGTGATGTGCCTGGTATATAGTGTGTGATTTTCATTTAAGCCTCATAATTCTATCAGTTCAATACTTGTTTTAGTCTATTTTGTATTACTATAATAGAATACCACGACTTATTATGAAAAGAAATGTATTCCTTTTAAGTTCTTGAGGCTGGGCAATCTAGGGTTGATGGACCTGCATTTGGCCACATCATCTCATGGCAGATGGTGGAAGGTAAAGAGAAAATGCATATAAGAGCAAAAGGAAGGGCCCAGACTCATTCTTTTATAGGAGATCCACTCCCATGATAACTTATCTACTCAAAAGATAATGGCACCAATCCATTCTCAAGGGCAGAGTCCACATGACCTAATCATTTCTTAAAGTTTATACCTCCCAAGACTGCTGCACTATAGATTCATTTGCCAACATGTATTTTTTAGGGGACACATTCAGTATTATTATCATCTCTTTTTTAAAGATGAGGACACTGGCGCCAAAGTAAAGTTAGGCAATTTGTTCAAGATCAGATAAGGAAAACAGTAGACCTCTATCTATATCTTTGCCTGCTCTGTCTTTAAAACGCATCCTGAGTTATCTGCTTCTGTCTATAAACCCTACAAATTCAACATATATCAGGCACACCAACTTTTTGAAAAAATTAATAAAGAGAACAAATTTCATAGGTACAGTTCTAAAAAGATAACTACATGTCCCTCCCTCCCTCTTTGCCTCCCACACTCCCCCTCCTTCTTTCCATTTTTCCTATGATATTTGCAAAAAACATAACTTCAGCCCAATCTATAATCATGGGGTTAATGCAACTAACCATAATATCCATCAAGTAAAAAGTAGAAAGACCACAGTTCTACAGAAGTATAAACAAAAGCTAAAAACAAAACAACCAAATCATGAGATGTGTGTTTTAGTCCTGTATATGTGTTTTGTTTTTTTTTTTGTATTCTATATTAACTCAAACATATCAGAGAAAACATAAGATGTTTGTATTTTGGGGACAATCTTATTTCACTAAACATAATAAAACCAAGATTTTTGTTTTTATTTTTTAAAGATTATTTATTTATTTAAAAGTCAGAGTAAGAGAGAGAGAATCCTCCATCCACTGCTTCACTCCCCAGATGGCCACAATGGCCAGGGCTGGGCCAGGCCAAATCCAGGAACCAGGAGCTTCTTGCAAGTCTCCCACGTGGGTGACAGGGACCCAAACACTTGGGCCATTTTATACTGCTTTTCCCAGGCCATTAGCAGGGAGCTGGATCGGAAGTAGAGCAGCCTGGAAACGAACTGGCACTCATGTGGTTTGTCGGCATTGCATGCAGTGGCTTTACCCTGTACTCCTCAATGATGGCCTCTAACCAACTTTTAATCCATATAAATCGCTGGGACTGGCATTGTGGAGCAATAGGTTAAGCCACTGCCTGCAAAACCAGCACCCTATATGAGCACTGGTTTGAGTCCCAGCTGTTCCACTTCTAGTCCAGCTCCCTGCTAATGCATCTGGGGAAGCAGGGGAAAATGGCCCATGCTTGGGTGCATGCACCCACATGGAAGATCCAATGGAATTCCAGGCTCCTGGCTTGCAGCCGTTTGGGGAATGCACCAACAGATGAAAGTCTCAGTATCTGTCTGTCTGTCTCTCTCCCCCCCCCCCCCATAACTCTGCCTTGGAAACAAATATCCTTAAAAAAAATCATGCCTTATCACATCCTGCTTAAAACCTTATTTAATGGATTCCCAGTACAATTAGAATATAAAACAAAATCCTTACCATTGTCTATAAAGATATCATAAACACATCTAACTCATTCCAACATTATAGCCTTTGAACCCAGTTTTGGAAGATTTTACTCCAGATATTCACCTGAATAATCCCATCATTTAATTCAGTACTTTACTAAAATTTTACTTTTGTTTCCTCTGACCATTTTGTCTAAAGTGGTTTCCTTGCCCCCTGCCAGCCCAATTTCATTTTCTCTATGGCACTTATCACCATCTGGAATTTTCTGGAAAATTCATTTCTTATGTTATTATCATCAATCTCTCCTGCCCCCTGCTAAAAAGTAAGCACCATGAGAGCAGAGACCTTGTCAATATTAATCACTATGATGGTTCTGATGACTAGAATAGTGCCTGAAATAAATAAATCACTGAAATAAATAATCACTGATCAAATCCAGTTTTATATGACTTCAGAGCACTGGCTCTTAACCATTGTACCAAACCACATCCTAAAGGATAGATATGTTCCTCTTTCTTCAAAAATCATCAGTATCACCACAAATAAAGTTCTAGTTGTTCAGTGTTGTTTTCAAGAACCTTCACATGTAGCCTGTATTTGCATCTGACCTCCTCCTGCATCCTACCTGATGCATTATGATCAAAACACAACAGAGGATCTGAATACTCCCTACACTTCCCTATACCCCACATTCAGTCCTGTCAGCACTTAAGGAAGAGTACTTCAAAAAGTTCATGGAAATAGAGTAGAAAGATAAGTTTATTTTTCTGCAAACAAATTTTGAAATCCATGAATATATGAGGGGTCATCAAAAAGTTCATGAAATGCATATTATGAGAAAACTGCATGAGTTTCAAAAATGTTTTCACCAAAATAAGCCTATTTTAAAATTTCACTTTACAAGAACTTTTTGAAGTGACCTTCCATATACTGTCCACATTATATTTTTTGTTGCTTTTTATTTATTTATTTATTTAAATTTTTTAAAGACTTATTTGTTTGAAAGACAGAGTTTCTGAGAGAGGTAGAGATAGAGAGAGAGAGAAGTCTTCCATTTGTTGGTTCACTCTCCAAATGGCTGCAATGGCCAGATCTGAGCCAATCTGAAACCAGGAGCCAGGAACTTCTTCTGGGACTTCCATGTGGGTGCAGGGGCCCAAACACTTGGGCTATATTCTGCTGCTTTCTTAGGCACATTAGCAGGGAGCTGCATGGGAAGTGGAGCAGCTGGGACTTGAACTGGCACCCATATGGGATGTCAGCGCTGCAGGATGGGGCTTTAACCTGCTACACCACAGTGCTGGCCCCACTTTTTATTTATTTTGTATTTATTTGTTTGAGAGAGACAGACACGGAGTTCCCATCTGCTGGTTCACTCCCTAAACACCTGAAGTTGCTAGAACTGGGCTGGGAATAAACCCAGGAGCCTGCACTCAATCCATATTTCCCACATAGGTGTCAGGAGCCCATCATTTGAGCAATCCCTGCTACCTCCCAGGATGTGCTTTGGCAGGAATCTGGAGTCAGGAGCTGGATCCAGGAATCAAACCCAGGTACTCTGATGTAAGATGCAGGCATCTTAATCACTAGGCTAAACCCCCAAGTCTGCCTGCTGTTTTTTACTTGCTTTAATTTATTTCTCTTGCCATATGTAATTTTCCCTCATCTAGATTTTGAGGCCTCTGTTTCTTCAAGTTTGTTCCTTGCCCTTTCTCTGACTGCTCCTTTACATCTAACATGTTGCTCACATATAATCACTCCATTCTTTATAACCAAGGAGTGAAGAATAACTAACTAAATAAATAGAAGACTTCCACTAGGTTTAGCCTGAGAAGTTAAAAATAACAGCATGAAAGCAGTCCAATCCATTTTCCCCTTTCTCTGTTTCTAATGGAACAGTGGTCACTTGGGGAGGAAGGATATGGTCGTAGTCCTGAGCTGCAGGCAAGGGGCAGGAACTCAGGATTAGAGTCCTTTGGGTCATGATTTCTGGCAGAATATTTGCAAGGAGATTTAAGAGCTAAGACAGGATCCAGCAGATAGGGCAAGGTCTTCCTCACCCTCTATATCCCTGCATCCTTGAACACAGACATGAACAGCTTTGGGATGAGTAAATTCACAAGTTGATTTTCCTTTGGATTACTCTTGCAAGTTCCTGGGAAAGGCTTAAAAGATAGCTACCTTGCAAGAGGACCATTTGCCAGGCAGATAACAAAAAATGATTGTTTCTGAATTTTATTCATATCGCTGGAAGAAAAGATAACTATCAAAATATTAGCGGACTGGTAAATATTTGGTGATTAATGAAGCAGTTATAGTGCTCACATTTCATTGTTTTTTAAATGGAGAATTGAGTTTGGACAGGCATCAGTCTCTTCTTTGCCCAACATGGCTCATGGCATACGGTAGATGAATCAGACCAAACAAATGTCTCCTATTTTTTTCCAGAGTCAACATTTCTGAGAGGCAGAACTCTGCCCTAGACCCTGTCTGAAACACAGAGGGCTACTTGAGCTTTTCTGTAAACATGGAGAAGAGGATGGGAAGGCTGAGGAGGCGAGAAGCAGAAGACAAAGTCTCTTAGTGAGTCAAACATTTAGTGAGCCTCTTGAGGAAAAGCAACAGGTGTGATTGTTTTTGGTTAGCTGAGCTTTGTGTGTAGTTGTTGTAGAAAGACCTCCTCAGCCATAAGTGAAAAAACAAAATAGAACAACTAGAACAATCTCAGCAAACAGAAACCAGGAATTGGAGAAGTAATTCAGCCTCTGAAGACTGCCTAAAACAACCACAAATTGATCAAACTCTAGTGAGGTGACCCTTTGGCAAGTAGGAAGAATACAAAACAAACCAAACATCACTGACACGTCTCAGTATGAGCAATAGAATCGCCAGGGAAACTTTTCTTGATCCACATGGTAAAGCAGAAGAAGCCAAAGAATGATGAATAACGAACAATGAAGCATGTCAGTTCTGTGGTAGCTGAGAGAGGAATTTTACCTTGAAACTCAAGAATAGATTCTTGACAACTTAGTATAATTATACCATTAGCTAGCAACCATGGAGAATATTTTTTGATTGGAGAAGGTCTTTAATATAACAGCAAAACCATCAGAGAAGGAGCTGTTAATGGTACAGTAAATAACAGCAGCATTTTAAAAGGCTTGCCTTTTAGGTTTTAAAAATAAAATTGCCCTTACTAATGCAATCCTGCCATAAAAGTAGGCTGTGATCTATTCCTTTTTTCAGAGAATGGATGAATTGATATTTCTTTTTAAAAATTGTGACATATTTTACTTCAACTCCAGGTATATGATGGTTTAACATAATGGACTCCGAAAAGCTACAACTGTCAACAACTAAATATACAATCCAATATCCCACTCCTTGAAATATCTTTGTCATGTGACAAATACAGCCTTATTTACCTACAATATCTTTCTCTGCATGGTAGAAAAGTTACTTTTGTGTATAACTTAGAAATCCCTCTTTAAAGCAAATACATTGAATTTGTAACTGATCAGAAAATAGTAAGTCCAATGAACTATGAGTCAGGAATGATATAAACCACTTGAACAAACTTGACAATGAAAGAAGAGACACATGCAAACACCATCTTGGAGATGCTGTGGAACAATGGATACTATTTGTATGCTATAAGTCAGTGATACTAATAAGCAGATTGAAATCCATCAAGCCCAAAAGTTTTCTTGGGACATGTGAAATAATATATTTAAAGATACGAGAGCTATACATTTAATCCATTTGATTATTGAAATTTATGAGTTTTAATAAGGAAACCACTTTCTGTCAGACCAAGGAAGTCTAAGTTAAGGGTGTAAGGTTTAGGGTAGTATTATCAAATCCTAGTAAGTAGACCATATACATCAAATAAGAGTATTTCATAAAAGTAGACCACTTCTAGATTTTACCACCCAGACATTCCAAAGCATATTTGGAATCTATCTAACAACTTACTAGGTTCTTAATATTAACCAGTGAGAAACACTGGTTTAAGTATTTATCTTGCATTATTTCTTTGGTGTTCTAACAAATCTTTCTAACCTCTCTGTGTGAAAGTTTACTAATATGCTAAATTTATGCATTGCTATAGCCACAAATGTTATAAACATGCAAGATTGTTAGGGGTTAAAAAAAAAGCCTCACTTTCTGGAAAGTGACTTTGAGTTCTAGGCAAATCCCAGTCTCCATTGCCCACATCTATTTATGTAAAGGACAATTTGAGGCCTTTCAGATACTTTATTCAAAAAAGGTAATTGAGACATAAAGTAGTGAAAAGTAGTAATACAATTTTAAACTACATAGTGTTTACCTGAACCATGAACATGTGGGAAAATTAAAAAATAAAAAGAGCAAAAAAACCATTTTTTTGATGATGATGACTATTATCAAAGTGGAAAAGTACCTTTAATATTTACTTAGTAGAACATGAGAAACTCTAAATGGTGCTTATTTATACCACACACGAAAAAGCCAGTTAATAGTTTTTGCTGAGCATGTATAAAAATTGCTCTGTCTTCTGATTTAGACATTGTAGTCTATTGCAGAAGGTTCACAGGGAAGTGGTTTACAATAAGCTCCAAAACTTTCTATGTCTTTCTGGTGAACTTAATTATCACAGTGTCTTAAACCCCATATGGGCAATTTCTATTAATTATAATGCTGCCTACTGCTGAGAGCAAAACTGATCTACTGTACACTCCAGAGTGGGTAATCCTTGCCAGCAGGTCACTTATGCCTCCCAAGGTTTCCTTTTAACACAATTAATGATGATGATGGTGGTGGTGATATAATAATCCTTAATGCATACTCAACACATTCTATTGGGATACTGAAAAATTAAATAGGGCTCACAGAATGTCATTTCCCTGACAGTGAAAACATAGGGTAGCGTGTATTCCAAAGGCCCAATTAAAGTTTGATGGTAATTTGAGCTTTTTGTTGTTGTTGTTGTTTAGAAACTAGATCCTAAAGACATCTTTGACTTAAAGAGTCTCAAAAAACCTTTGATGAACAACCTTAAGAAAAGTGTAGAGCAGACTCATAGAATGGCGAACGCCCAAAACAGCACTCCTGCCTCAGAGTCAACACTTGGGACATTCGGATCTGGCTAAAAGGCCCATGAGAGCCTCACAGGCATGGAAAGCCACGACACAGTGGCAAAAACAATCTAAATGAAAGATCCTGGTGAACAAGACCCCAGCAGAAGGATCAGGCCATCAAGGAGGGAGGTGCCTTTCTCTGAAGGGAGGAAGGAACCTCCACTGTGATATGTATGGCCTTGACTAAACAAGTTCAGAGTTGGTGAACTCAAGGGGCTTCCATAACCTAGACAGCTCATGGCAAGAGCCTCTGGTGATTGCTGACACCATAAATAAGAGTGCCAATTGTTAAATCAACAACGAGAGTCACTGGGTACAGGCTTCCCATGTAGGATCTCTGTCCTTAATGTGTTTTACTATGAAACTTAAAAACAACACTACTAGTCAAACAATACCCTATACCTTGTGCGGTTGTGTGAGTGTGGCCTGTTGAAATCCTTGCTTAGTGTATACTAAGGTGATCTTCTGTATATGAAGGTGATTGAAAATGAAACTCGATGAAGGGTGGGATGGGAGAGGGAGTGGGAGAGGGGAGGGCCGTGGGAGGGAGGGAGGTTGGTGGGGGGAAAGCCACAACAATACAAAAGTTGCACTTTGTAAATTCACATTTATTAAATAATAAAAAGTAAAAAAAAAACAGATTCCAAAATTCCAAAATTGTTGTACCAAAATAAACTTACCATTTAATTCCAATAAAAAAAAGAAAAGTGTAGATTGATTACAGTTATATCTTCCTCTAGTATAGAAGATTTTGCTATCTCCCATACTCCTATCAAAATAATTCCCAAAGGATATACAAGCAGGTGGCTCTGCTTAATACCAGGGAAAATAGCTTCATCATACCCTAGTTAGTTTTGTCAAATGCATCTCCTTTCTATACTAAGTAAATAAAAGGAATATAACAAAAATTTAAAAAAGCAGCTCCACCAACTACCATATTTGCTAATGTATCATTGTGCTCTTAGAAACTTTAACAGTGAAGATGGTAGCCCTCATTTCATGAATATGGTGAGGTCAGACATGTTCTCCAAAGTACTAATCATAGCTGGGTCCCAGGGTGAACTAAATTTCTCTTTAATAAATAAATATAAAACTTCAGTCTGTCTGGTATTCTCTGTACCCTCATTTTCTTTCTGTATGTTCCTCTATGTTTTAATAGGTCCACTTAAATCATCATTTTTAAAAGATTTGCATATTTATTTGAAAATCAGAGAGTGACAGAAAGAGAGAGAGAGGTCTTCCATCTACTGGTTCACTCCTGCAAGTGGCCCACAACAGCCAGGCTAAAGCCAGGAGCCAGGCAGTTCATCTGAATCTCCCATATGGGTTTCAGGGGCCCAAGTACTTGGGCCATCTTCCATTGCTTTCCCAGGCCATTACCAGGGAGCCGGATCAAAAGTGGAGCTGCTAGGACACTAACCGGTGGCCATATGGGATGCTGGCATCCCATGTGGCGGCTTTATCCATTATAGCCACAACACCAGTCCCTAAACCATCATTTTTTAAATTGTGATGTGGTAATGAAGCTGTAGTTACTCTTTCATCCATCCTTATTTCTTTGGAAGAGGAAAACAGAGGGGTCATAAAATCTTAACTTTATGGTACATTCTGTGAGTCTCATTATGGCTCAGCCATTGACAAACAAGTTATGCATGCTAAAAGGAAGATAGAGGCTTAGAGGAAGTGTCTCCCATTTGAATGGAGATATTTCTATTATACTAGCACCCAAGTATAAAGCTTTCTTATGAAGTACAATTTATTATATTTTAATTGTGTGAACTCCTAGTTATTTTCTGAGGATCAAAAGGACTGACCATAATGTAGGATCATTGCAGGAGGAGGAATTCACCAAAACCAGAATAAAGGGATAGGGAACATCCAGCCAGCAGGTCGTGTAAGGCCTGCAAAATGATTCGGTCTGGCCCTGTCAAGGCAGCTACAGGCAGGACTTGAAATTCCATGAATCTTTAGCAGGCTAGTTTTTAAGCTCATAATTTTGCATGACCTATGATGTTATAAATATCCAAATGGCCCTTGCCAGGAAAAATGTTCCCCACCCTTGTTTAGACCATCATTCCAAAAAACAGGTATTTCAAACTATCATTGTATTCATATGTTCAGGGTTCCATAACAGTGTATTATAGACTTGGTGTCTTAAACAACAGAAAATTATTTTTTCACTGCTCTGGAACCTGGGAAGTCCAAGATCAAGGCACTAGGAATGTGGATTTCATGTGAAGGCTTTTTCTCTTGACTTGTTATAGGTCACTGCCATATCTCTGTGTGCTCTTATGGGATTGAGAAGAAGGCAAGTTCTCTGGTGTCTCTTCTTATTAGGACATTGCCTTAGTCCATTTGAGCTGCTATTAGACTGGATAAGTTATAAAGGACAGAAAACTGCTCACCATTCTGGAGGCTGGGACATAAAAAAATCAAACCCCAGCAGATTTGGTGTCAGATGAGGGCCCATTCCTCATACTTGGCACCTTTATGTGACCTCACATGGAAGAAAGGGCGAGGTAACTCTGTGGGGCCTCTTTTACAAAGGTACTGATCCCATTCATGAGGGTAGAGCACTCATTACCTAATTGTCTCCCAAAGGTCCACTTTCTAATACAATTACCTTGGTGATTAGGTTTCAATGTACAAATTTGGGGAGAAACAAACATTTGGACAGTAGCAGGCATTAATCCCATCATGAGGGCCCGCCCTCATGGCCTTAGTTTACCAAAATTACCTGCCCAAGACTCCATCTTGAAATATTATCACTTTCAAGAGTAGAGCTTCAACTACCAATTTTAGAACACAAACATTTAGTCTGTAGCAATCTTGTTGTTTGCTACCACAAAATCTTGTCATCTTCTCTGAGAACCACAGAACTAAAGACCATAGATTGCAGTACATTAAATGCAATACAATGTAAAAGTTGATCAATACAAGCATCCAATCTGAATAATTCCTCCCTATTATGAAAAAAAAAGTACTAACCCACTCCCACCCTCTGCCTGTAGTCTTGATGTTTGCCTGGACTGGCTATTTAAATGCTACGATTCTTTAATCTACATTGTCTGTTTATGTACTCACACTACAATCACTTCCATAATGAAACATATATTGTTGACTGAGAAAATATTTTTTTCAAAATTGGCTTCAGTGTACAAAAACCTTCCTTCATAGAAGTATGATGTGTTATTCAGGAGATGTTCACTGGTTATGAATTATTCTATTCAAGAGGAAGTGTGACTCCCTCAAATTAACCAAAGATTCAGCTTCAGTAGTACATTGTGGAAACAGAAATCCAAGACACAATTTTTGACCCTGTGCATCATCATGGTGCATCTATTTTCTCACTTTCAGAAGCAAATATCTCTAAGGAACACTGGCATATAATTTTTTCAGAAAACCATTTACAAAATTTCAATTAGACAAAGCAAATACAATTTTAAGATAGAACCATTGGATATCTGATTTTTTAAAATTCTGACTGTAATTTAACACATGATTTGTGATTCTGGTCATCTAAATATATACATCTTTTTCTTGAAGAAATCGCTGAACCACTGCTGCCTGGAATGACATGCATGGTTTTAGCTTAGAAGTCTTTTTACATTCTTGAATGATCAATTCAATAATCTATGTCTTCAATGATATCTCAAAAATTCTGTAATACAACAGAATGTATTTTTTCTCTTTTCTGATATTTCTTTCTTCATTTTTCTTTTAATTTTAATTTTTTAACAAGTTCAATATGATTTGTAGATACAAGTCTAAGAACATAATGATGTTCCCTTCCTCCCACTTTTCTTCCCTCCCTCCCACCCTCCTTCCTTCTACCTTTCTTTTTTTAGTTTTTGAGATAACATTTTAAATTTACATTACAGTAAAAAGGATTACTACTTGACTAAATAAGAAGTTTAATAAGTAAAAGCAAAAAAGACCTTAGTTCAGTGGAAATATAGACAGTGACAATGGCTATAAACTATAATTGAATGGAAAAATAACCTTTTCAACCATGTTTAATTTTTTTGTCAATTAGTCATTCATAATTTATTTCAATGAAATAGCACCAATGACAATGGAATATATAAATATTTCCTGTGTGGTTACAAGATAATAATTAAGTTCATTTAAACTTTAAGCCATTTCCTCTCAGGAATAATTTTATGCACATTGCAATGCAAATAATTATACATTACATATTTTTGTACACTTTTTGTTACCACAGATGGGGGAAAACATATGGTACTTGTCTTTTTGGAACTGGTTTACTTCATTAAGTATAATGGTTTCCAGTTGCATCCATTTTGTTGTAAAAGACAGAATTTCATTCATTTTTATAGCTGAGTGGCATTCCATAGTGTATATATACCATACGGCTAAGTAACATTCTGTAGTGTATATATACCACATTTTCTTTATCCAGTCATTGGTTGGTGAGCATCTGGGTTGATTCTATATCTTAGCTATTGAGCTGCAATAAACATGGGGGTACAGATAACCCTTTTATACGCTAATTTCATTTTTAAATTAAATTACCAGGAGTGGGATGGCTGGGTCCTATAGTAGATCTAGTTTCAGCTGAGGAATCTTCATATTGTCTTCTACAATAATTGCACTAGTTTACATTCCCACCAACAGTGGATTAGGGAAGCCCTTTTCCCACATCCTCATCAGCATTTATGTTTTTTTTTTTTTTTAATTTCTGCATGAGAGCCATTCTAAGTGGGGTGAGGTAAAACCTCATTGTGTTCCTCATTTGCATTTCTCTGATGGCTAGTGATCCTGAGCATTTTTTCATGTGTCTGTTGGCCATTTGAATATTCTCTCTTTAAAGATGCCTGTTCAATTCCTTTGCCCATTTCTTAACTGAATTGTTTGTTTAGTTGGTGAGTTTCTTTTCTTTTTTTGTAATTTATTATTTATTTACTTGACAGGTAGAGTTATAGACAGTGAGAGAGAGAGAGAGAGAGAGAGAGAAAGGTCTTCCTTCCGTTGGTTCACTCCCCTAATGGCCGCCATGGCCAGCGCTGTGCCAATCCGAAGCCAGGAGCCAGGTGCTTCCTCCTGGTTTCCCATGCAGGTGCAGGGGCCCAAGCACATGGGCCATCCTCCACTGCCATCCCAGGCCACAGCAGAGAGCTGGACTGGAAGAGGAGCAACCGGGATTAGAACCCAGCGCCCATATGGGATGCTGGCTACCGCAGGTGGAGGATTAACCAAGTGAGCCACGGCGCTGGCCCCGAGTTTCTTGAGCTCTTTATAGATCCTGGTTATTAAATCTTTTATCAGTTACATAGTTTGCAAATATTTTCTCCCATTCTGTGGGTTGCCTATTCACTTTGCTGAGTGCTTCTTTTGCAGTAAAGAAGCTTCTTAGCTTGATGTAATCCTTTTTGTCTATTTTTGCTTTGATTGCCTGTGCTTCTTGAATCCTTTCCAAAAGTCTTTGCCTATGCCAATGTTGCAGAGTTTCCTCTACGTTCTGCCCTAATAGTCTGATGGTATTAGGTCATAGATTTAGATCCTTGCTCCATATAGAGTTGATTTTTCTATAAGGTGTAAGGTAAGGATCTTATGTCATACTCCTGCATGCAGAGATCCAGTCTGCACAGCAACATTTGTTGAAGAGATGGTCCTTTCTCCAGTGATTGATTTTAGGTCCTTTGTCAAAGATTAGTTGCTTGTAGATGTGTGAATTGATTTCTGGAGTTTCTATTCTGTTCCATTGGTCTATATGTCTGTTTTTGTGTCAGTACCAGGCTGTTTTGATTCTAATTTCCCTGTAGTATGTTTTTAAATCTAATATCATGATGCTTCCAGCTTTGGTTTTGTTGTTTAAGATTGCTTTAGCTATTAAGGGTCTCATATTTCCATATAAATTTTAGCATTGATCATTAATTTTTGTAGATCTGAGAAGAATGCCATTGGTCCTTGATTGGGATCACATTGAATAAGGGTATTATGGACATTTTGATGGTATTAATTCTTCCAATCCATGAACATGGAAGACTTTTAAATTTTTTGTGTCTTTTCTTTCTTTATAGTGTTTTTAAATTTTCATTATAGAGATCATTCATTATCTCATGGAAATTTATTCCAAGGCATGTAAATTTTTTGTAGTTCTTATGAATGGTATTGCTCTTACAAGTTCTTTCTCAGTCATGGCATTGTCTGTGTATACAAAAGCTGTTGATTTTTGTGTGTTAACTTTATATTCTGCCACTTTATCAAACTCTTTCATGAGTTCCAATAGTTTCTCAGTGGAGTCTTTTGGATAGTTTGACTTCCTCCTTTCCAATTTGTAAGCTTTTGATTTCTATTTCTTGCCTAATGGCTCTGGTTAAAACTTCCAGGACAATATTGAATAGCTGTGGTGAGAGTCAGCATCCTTGTCTGGTTCAAGGTCTTAGGGGGAATTCTTCCTGCTTTTCCCCCATTCAATAATATGCTGACCATGGTTTTGTCATGAATTGCCTTGATTGTGTTGAGGAATGTTCCTTCTATACCCAATTTGCTTAAGGTTTTTGTCATGAAAAGATATCGCATTTTATCAGTTGCTTTCTCTGCATCTATTGAGGCAATCATATGGTTTTTAATCTTCAACGTGTTAATATGATTTATCAGTTTATTGCTTTGCATATGTTGAAACATCCTTGCATACCAGGTATAAAACCCATTTGGTCTGGGTGAATGATCTTTCTAATGTTTTGTTGGATACAATTAGCTAGTATTTTGTTGAGGATTTTTGCATCTATGTTCATCAGGGATGTTGGTCTATGGTTCTCTTTCTCTGTTGTATCTTTTTCTGCTTTAGGAATTAAGGTGATGAAGGCTTTATAGAAGTAGTTTGGGAGGATATGCTCCCTTTCAATTGTTTTGAATAGCTTGAAAAGAATTGGAATTAGTTTTTCTTTAATTTTATCTTATTTGGAAAGTTATGAATATAGATTTTAATACTAGAGATGCTTTTAAGAAATAATAAAAAGGCATTTTGAAAAAGGGTATCAGACCAATACTGTTCAGAAATGTAGACAAAAAATCCAAAATATTTTAAAATTTTGACTTCCATTACCTAGCTGTCCTGGGAAGAGAGCTGGCCAAGTGAAGGCAAGTGGAATTTCTAACAGGAAATTTACAGTTCTACCTACAATGTTGCTGACCCTACTTGCCATCCCCTCAGCAGCAGGAGTTACTTTGGAAACTGGGCTGAGTGAAGGGCTTTTCAGCTTACAGCCAACAAGGTCTGTAGCTCTGACCTTGGGAGTCCTTCTATTCCAGGGCAGCAGCTGTATTTCCAGTGACCCAACTCTTGGCTGGCAGAGCTACCAGGGCGCTTCATAAGCTGACTTCTGCTGAAGCTCTGACTTTTCCATATTGAAAACTGGTGCAGTGGACTGGCCTGTTGAGTCTCCTTGATGGTAGATCACAGTGTAAAGCAACCATTAATTGGCCTATCACCTGTCTTTACATTGCTTCTGCTGTCTAGCTTCCTCGTCCTCCTGATTTTTGTTAAAGCCGACCAGAGGAAACCTTTAAGAGAATGCAAGTCAAGGGGGTACTCTGTCCCTAATCCTGGTGGCCTAAACTAGAAATCTATAGTCACAGGCATGTTCTGATAATGGCATTTCTGTGAGTTAAACAATGCCCATGAGGAAAGATATGTCCTTGCTTTAATATCAAAATGATGACCACCTTATCTATAAAATTCTAAGTCATTAGCAAAACTCTCTTCTTTCATTTGGTTTGAAGAGATGGGTTTTGCTTGTTTACTGTGCTCATGGCAAAGTAAACCTAGCTGTGAAATCATAATTTAAGCTCTCATTTTGGCTATGCTATTATTACAGAAAAATGTTAGCCATCCATTTTATAAGATCTGAAGATCAAATTGTACATCCTGGAGAGTCCTTCAGAATAGAATTAGTTTCCCATCTTGAAGAGATTAGAGAAATGAGGGAACAAGTCAGGCTTCCCAGACTGCTTATTAACAATGATACAAATGTAAACTTAGCAAATAGTTTTAACTGTTAAATAACAACTATGAAAAACATTTACAAAAAGGTCCAGTGCCTTCTATAAATTTCAAGAGTACATGTATTTGGAAACATCACTTAAATATCTAACACAACTGTAACTTTTTTGACCAGAAACCTCAAGTACAAACAGGTCAACAAATTTAAAACATCTGGTACAGATATATAGGTCACATGAACCAAAAAATGGTATATTTGATTAACTTAGCAGTTTAAATTTATGAATGATTTTTTTTAATTTTTTTAACTTTTATTTAATGAGTATAAATTTCCAAAGTACAGCTTATGGATTACAATGGCTTCCCCCCATAACATCCCTCCCACCCGCAACCCTCCCCTTTCCCACTCCCTCTCCCCTTCCATTCACATCAAGATTCATTTTCGATTCTCTTTATATACAGAAGATCAGTTTAGCATACATTAAGTAAAAGATTTCAACAGTTAGCTCCCACACAGAAACATAAAGTGAAAAATACTGTTTGAGTACTAGTTATAGCATTAAATCTCAATGTATAGCACACTAAGGACAAAGATCCTACATGAGGAGTAAGTGCACAGGGACTCCTGTTGTTGACTTAACAAATTGACACTCTTGTTTATGGCATCAGTAATCACCCTAGGCTCTTGTCATGAGCTGACAAGGCTATGGAAGCCCCCTGAGTTCACTGACCCTGATCATATTTAGACAAGGCCATGGTCAAAGTGGAAGTTCTCTCCTCCCTTCAGAGAAAGGTACCTCCTTCTTTGATGACCCGCTCCCTCCACTGGGATCTCACTCGCGGAGATCTTTCATTTAGGTTTCTTTTTTTTTCCCCCAGAGTGTCTTGGCTTTCCATGCCTGAAATACTCTCATGGGAATTTCAGCCAGATCCGCATGCCTTAAGGGCTGATTCTGAGGCCAGAGTGCTGTTTAGGACATTTGCCATTCTATGGGTCTGCTGTGTATCTCGCTTCACATGTTGGATCGTTCTCTCCCTTTTTTATTCTATCAGCTAGTATTTGCAGACACTATTCTTGTTTATGTGATCCCTTTGGTTCTTAGTCCTATCATTCTGATCAATTGTGAACAGAAATTGATCACTGGGACTAGTGAGATGGCATTGGTACATGCCACCTTGATGGGATTGAATTGGAATCCCCTGGTATATTTCTAACTCTACCGTTTGAGGTAAGTCAGCTTGAGCATGTCCCGAATTGCACATCTCTTCCCTCTCTTATTCCCACTCATATTTAACAGTGATCACGTTTAAGTTAAGTTTCAGCACTTAAGAAGAACTGTGTATTGATTACAGTATTCAACCAAAAGTATTAAGTAGAACAAACAAAAAAATACTAAGAGGGATAACATATTAAGTTGCTCATCAACAGTCAGGGCGAGGGCTGATCAAGTCACCATTTCTTATATTGTTCATTTCACTTTAACAGGTTTCCTTTTTGGTGCTCAGTTAGTTGTCACCTATCAAGGAGAACATATAATATTTGTCCCTTTGGGACTGGCTTAATTCACTCAGCATGATGTTTTCCACATTCCTCCATCTTGTTGCAAATGACCGGGTTTCGTTGTTTTTGACTGCTGTATAGTATTCTATAGAGTACATGTCCCATAATTTCTTTATCCAGTCTACTCTTGATGGGCGATATATTATCTATAAACTAATTAAATAGAGCTCTTAAATTTTCCCATGTAGCTATACAATATGTATACTCATATAACTTAACATACAAGATAGAACAACAAAGCAGTTTCAATAGTAGCTTCTTAAAAATCTTTTTTTTTTAATTACGATCAATTAGAATTACTTTCTGCTCTTAGTAATCTGAATTAACCATAATTCTTCTAAGTTGGAATCTGTAGTACATTATTGGCTTTATCTGCTTGCAGAACTGTCCCAAAGTATTGAATACAATAGAAGTCGGGGGAAAAAGAAGTCCTTTGGAACCTCAAAGGACACATTTAAACACAGAACCAACAATGCTTTAACTTCATGAGCAGTAAATCTGGTTTTTAGTATTTGGAGAATACAAAAATGTGGATAACTAAAGACTTTAGTCAAGTTTAAGATTATAAGCTCATTAATATGGAAGGTCTTTATTTCAAAATCTTAAGCATTTACCACTGGTTCCTCTTACCTCTCATACAATATTATAAATGCACATATATTCAATACTTCTAACTTTCAAGAATTTCTTCAAAGGAACACTGGTGCTACTTTCAGATAAGCAGATTTTGAATTAATTCATGCCTACTAATTCTGATATTTGAGTTGAAGTTGGTTCTGTATGACTTCATGCTTATGACAATCATAATCAGTTTCCATGGACAAAGTTTGGGCTATTTAGAGATCTAAAATCAGTGTGAGCAAATTATTTAAATGAGTGCTGCACAAGAAAGCGGTTAATCAGGTCATACAAATGGCTGGAGTGTCCCAAATCTGAGTTCTCACTTATTTTCTCCATTAGCAGTCTCACCAAAGGTAGCTCACATGTTATTTTGTAAACTTATAAAGTATAGCATTGGCTTTATCTGCTTACAGAACTGTCCCAAAGTATTGAATACAATAGAATCAGGGGAAAAAGAAGTCCTTTGGAACCTAAAAGGACACATTTAAACACAATGATCTGGCATTTAAACGTTTTTGTTATTTTTGATTGAAAATTTTACAAAAGGAGTGTCCAGTAAAGTTGAACATGCAGTGGAGAATGGAAAAATATTGGTAAGAATGTGAACTGTTTGACTTTATTTATTCTTATTACATGTCATTTTTGTTCAACAAAATTTGGACACTTTTGAATCCTATCATTTATTTTTAGCTGTATTTACAAAATGGAAAACTTATGAAAATGTTTACCTTTCCTAAATATATAAGGAAGGAAATTTAAACACAGCCCCATAAGCAAACATGCTATTTATGTATAATTTTTTATTTTCATACTTTGTAATTGTATTTTGTAAAAACATTTGCCTTTATTGAACAAAAATTCACAATTTTGAGTGGGTGTTAATTTCTGACTTTAAATCATTATAACTTTAAAAATATTTTCTTATAATATCTATTATTACCAAAAAACTTTACAAAATACCTTTTGGAGTTGTAAACCCAATAGCTTGTAGTAGTTGTGTTTATGATACTTATTTGATGAATTAACCAACAAGCTTTCCTCTTCTATTTTCCAAGGAAGATTCTACTACTTTGTAGGGAAAATGGTTATAGCTCACATTTTCTACTGTTACACAAACTTCTAAATCTATGTGTGGTTATGTCTACATCTTAGGCAAGAAATATAGGTCTTGCCATAGTTTCTACAAAGAAAGCCAAGAGCCACCAAGGCAGTTGGCAAATTGTTTGTCAGGAAACTTGTGGGAATGTAATGGGGATGTGAAAGGATATTTTCAAGATCAAGCTGGGCAAATCACTCAGAAAGTGTTGGGAAGCAAACTGAATTTCCATACTGGCTAGGATCAGAGAGCCTGTTCCTGGGTAGTAAATCTTTCCAAAGCCTCACCATTAGACTCCCCTTTGTTTCTCTTTTGTAAAAATATGACATCAGTAAAGCTAGTAATTCACTCAGAAGATCCAGGTATAAATGTAACATTATCAATGTATTTGACATTACTACACAAAATTGAAATGAGTCAGAATTCAATATAGGGTGTTTACATGGCACAGGTATGCATGAGCAATCATGTCACCACAGCATTCTACAGTTAGCTTTTTGATACCTAAGGCAGACTTAAGATTTTAAATGGGCCTCTTCCCTGGAAAATCCTTCTCAAGGTCTTCCATCTTGACCGAACAGCATTATTTCCACCTCTGTAACATGGCTCTTTGGATGTTAGATGACACACACTACTCACCTAGGCTATTGATATTTGGAGTCAAGGCAAATGGGGCCTTAATTATTTGTTTCATTCTACCAATTTTAAAGAAATGAGAAGCATTGCAGAATGTTCTTGCCTGTTTTCTTTTTTGTGGTTTTCCTGTTTCTCCTTTCCATTTCTTGACCCCTGCCTTTGTTTATTCAGCAGATGAGAAACACAAACTGAATGAAGAGCATAATAAGAGAAAGATCTTTTTGCCCCAATTTCAACCTCCAGGTTCAGAGCTGCTTCCCTGTGATTGGCCACCTTAACAGTAACTTATGCATTAGCTTCTTTGTGAATATCCAAATTGTATCTCAACAAAATGCTGTCACCTCCTCTAAGATAAACTGTACTGTGAAGTTATCAGCTACTAGTAATCCAAAATAGATTCTTACATGCTCAAAAATAAATTGTGCCAAATATCTTGTGTTTACTTTCTAATATTTGCATAATGCTATGGTGTCTTTTCTCTCATGGAGCAATCTTAACATTGTTCTCCACTGTCTCCAGATCACTAAAGGTAGGTCAAATTTTGTATGGCGTAATCCTCCTTTTATTGAATTTTTCAGTCAACTCGACTGTTCCAAGAGGTGCTCAGATTAAATATTTTTCTGGGTGTGTCTGTGAGGGTTTTCTGATCATGGATTTGGTAAAGCAGATTGCTCTCCCCAATATGGGTGAGCATCACCAAATCCACTGAAGGCCTGTGTAGAGAAAAAAAAAAAAGGAAGAATTGCCTATTTTGCTTCCTGCATACCAGCTTGAGCTGGGACATCAGTCATCTGTATGTGGGTGGGGATTTACACCAACAGTTCCCCTGGTTTTCAAGTCCTCAGACTCAGATGGGAATTACATCACCAACTTTCTTGAAAACCGGTAGTTTCCAGCTTGAAAACACTGGATTGTGGGATTTCTCAGTCTGCATAATCACATGAGCCAATTCCTCATAATAAATCTCTTCCAACACATAGGACCCTTTGGTTCTATTTCTCTGGAGAACTTGGATACACTCTTTCCCCAGCTCCTGGCAACCAACCTATAGCACAAAGTTTGATGTGCCCACCTACCAAGCAAACTTTTAGTACAGAATTATAAAAATGATATGTAGTTAGCTGAGAATATGAGGCTATTGCAAAAGTTTATGGGAAATGGAATTAAAATTATGTTTGTTTTGCTGCAAAAATATTGAAATCCATGCATAGTTTTTTAATAATATGCATTTTCTATGACCTGTCTGAATATCCCTTGTATGCATGGATTTAAACATTTTTGCATCAAAATTACCTTTTAATTCCATTTTCCATGAACTTTCTGAGTTACTTGCATATGTGTAAAATATTAAAATTAATTAAAATAAAGGCCAAATGCCTTATGAACTGCTACTCTCCCCTGCATATCTGGACAGTCTCACAGCCAATGTCATAGAGATCCCAAACGGAGATCAACAGTCTCTTTTTGACCAGGACTAAGGTATTTGCCAGGATGTGAGTCTTTCATGGTTAAAACTGAGAAAGTCCCCAGCAAAACAATATAGCTGGTCACCTGAAGACCAAGTGAATGAAGTGAGTCATGCTACTCAAGAAAATCAGTCTTTAATCTGCTTTCTGCTGGAATGTACTTTTATTGATAAACCTGAAATCACTGTTGTTTCCTCTCATTATAACATTGATTCAACCTGGTGCTACCATTTTCTTCACAAAGCCAACCTTTTATGTTCTCGAGTTTTCTTGTTATTGTGATTGCTATTTTGACAGAGATGATACCTGTTTATTTTGAAATTGTCATCATAAAGATTACCTGAACTATTTTATAAATAAATTACAAGGTTGAACATTTGGCAGAGAGGTAATGATGCCACTTGGGATGCCCACATCACATATCAGAAAGCCTGTGTTTGAGTGCTGGCTCCACTTCCGCTTCCAGCTTCCTGCTAATGCAACCCTGGGAGGCAACAGGTGATCTCTCAAATACTTGGGTCCCTGCCACCCACATGGGAGACCTAGATTGAGTTCTAGGCTCCCAGCCTCAGCCTAGCCCAGTTTTGGCTATTGTAGGCGTTTGAGGAGTAAACCCATGGATCTCTTTCTCTCTCTCTACCACCTTCCCATTACTCTGCCTTTCAAATAAAGAAATAAAAATTAAAGGAAAAATCATGATATGTATCCCATGATATGTATCCCATGGTAATTTTTTTAAAAAATGATTTATTTGTTTGAAAGGGAAAGTTACAGAGAGAGGGGGAGAAACAGAGACAGATATTCTATCTGCAGGTTCACTCCCCAAATGGTTGCAATGGCCAGGGCTGGATCAGGCCAAAGTCAGAAGCCTACAACTTGATCTGAGTCTCCCACATGGGTGGCTGAGGCCCAAGCATTTGGGCCAACTTCTGCTTCTTTCCCAGGTGTATAGCACCTTGGGACTCATGCACTTATATAGGATACTTGTATCGCAGGTGGTGTCTTAACCCACTATGCTGCAATGCTGGTCCCTAATTTCTAGCATCATGATATCACTATTACATTCCCCACCCCCTTCTTTACCTCACCAATGGAAATACCTGATATTTTGCTAATACCACTTGGAACATGTATTAAATTTCTCTTACCACCACATAAATAGTATTGTTTCCTTTTTCTTGACAAGAAAATAGAGGTTTAGTAGAATCATATGTCTGGCATATGTTGAGAACAGTGGGATAAGCCTATGGTATATAATGGCCTTAGATTTTCATATTAAAATGACTCTCCACTTTCTAGCCTATCTCTTACATATGTATAATGTCCATGAACACAGAATAAATGTGACCTAAAACTTGTAGATCAAAAGATATACCGCAAAACATTTTCTCAGCACTGTCTTGTGTGTAGCTTAGATAGCTTCATGGTTGACTTTTCTAAATTACTCTCATGAGACCATAAAGTCCAACTCTCTGACAGACTGCCATTGAGTTGCTACCCTTTATTCTTAGCTTGGATATGCTGTTTGTGTTTTAAATTTTCATGATAAACATTACTCAGAAAGTAGATTACTCATGATATTTTAAAGAAAGCCATATTTGAGAGAATGAAAGATGAATGGGGAAAAGGCAGTCCCAATTTTTTAACTTAAAGTACCCATGTTCAAAGATAGAATTTCAGGAAACCATGCCAAAATTCTTTTCTTCAAAATTTAGATTAAAGTCCTCTTTAGTTTTTCCTATTTACCATATCAAAAAAAAAAGATACATGCCAGCAACTCATAATTCATCCTAGTGGGATAAATTTTGAGGATATTATATTCTAGAAAAGCCTAAAGTCTGGTGGTTTTAGAATGCTATAATAAAGAAGGCTTTTCAAAGGAATTTTCCAAATAAAATGTCTTCACTTTGAAAGATATCCTTGCTTTAGATGAATTGACACAATGAAGAGAAAACAAGAGCCTAATGTTAATTCCAAAAGATTGTCTGAATACATATAAGCTTTGATACAAATTAATGGCATCAAATCAAGATACAAACTCAAGCAGAATACCTGCAAAGTCAAAATATACAGAGAGTCAGCAGTTAAAAATGTGAAGAAAAACAGAACAAAGATCACTGAAAGACAGCCTTATAGTTCAGCTTTAAATGCCTTCAGGGAAGATTTTATTTGAATTCAGTTCATCCTAGAAAATTCCAAAAATGGGAGTTCACTGAACCCTAACTTAAAAAGAGAACTGACAGCCAGTCAGGTGCATTTCACTGCAGTTCGTTAGAGCTGATGCTACCTTCACGGATTTATGGTACTACCGGGAATATGTCTAGCTATGTATACAGGTTCACTCCAACACTGGAGAAAAGAGAATAAACAATCACAGACAATGATTCTATAAATATAGCATATAAATTGCTAGCAACTTTAAACTCTAAATTTTATTTAATATATATCTGACTCAGGTTTATTTAACAAAACTTCCAACTTTTGTTGGATTCATTCATGTCCCTAAAAATTCTCATAATATGCCTCTACATATAAATTGTTGATTTTAGATATTCAAACTATATACAGCTCAAACTGGTGCTCTATGAACCTGTGACCCTAAAAGTACAACAATTCATAATTTGCCATCATCTATAAACTGATTATAACCAGCGTAGACAGTGTTTGGTAAACTGAACAAGGTAAATAGTTATTTAAACCTCTACCTCCACACCACTGCTATGCTTTCTGTCGGTTTAGGATAGAATGATATCACAATCCTTTGTGAAACAATATCATGAAATAATTAAAGCCATTGAGCTCTAACATCCCCAGAAAAATTGCCTTATTGAAACAGATTGATGAGCAATAATGTGTCATGAGCCTAGATAGCCCCATTCTACATTTAATTTAAGATACCCCAAAATATTATCGAGCTGAAAAAGATATTGCAATAAAATAAATATATAATTTCCATTTTATTATTATAGTAATCTATCATATTAAAATCATAATGCAGTGGGTTTTTTTTTTACAAAGCCATGATTCCTGCTATAGTTCAAAAACCATCACTAAGACAACAAAATACCCTTCACGTTTCAAATATATTTTCAGCAATCCATCAGGAAAACCAGTTTTTAGGTTTAACCTATATGTTTGAGGTAAAAGAGAACAAAGTGATGTTATTAAAGTTGTAAAATCATAAGACAAATTTTAAAATTTTAGCACAATGTTGAGAACTCTTAGTTCTCTCTAAAATTATTTTTGTCTCAACTGTTAATAATGCATACCAAACTATTTACAGGTGAAATATTATGAAATTGCTTTAAAATATTCCAGCCAAAAAATGAGTAGGATAGATGAGTAAAAATTGGAAAAGTGTTAATAACTACGAAAATTGGGTGATAGTTACATTAGGTTGATCATATTGTTTCTATTTTTGTATGTATTTGAAAATATGGATAGGTTAGTCCAGTCTTGTTGCTATAACAAAATAGAATACACTGGATAGCTCATAAAGAACAGAAACTTATTTCTCACAGTTATGGAGGCTGGAAAGTCCAAAATCAAGACTTCAGCAGATTTGGTTCTGCTAATTGCTCCTTCTCTGCTTTCAAGATGGTACCCTGGTGCCTCCTCATATGCCAGAATGGAAGATGGAAGGGCAGAAGGGACAAACGCTGTGTGAAGCCTCTTTTATAAGGGAATTAATCCTATCCAAGAGAGCAGAGCCCTCATCATCTAATCACATCCTAAAGTCCTCACCTTTCAATAATGTCATGTTGGTGATTAAGTTTCAACTTGCAAATTTTGGAGTGGCAAATATATTCAAACCTTAAAATTCTGTAATACAAATTTTAATTGTTTTTATAACAATTTATCAAGGCATCCTAGGAATAACTGTAGTAAGTGTGGTTCCGTGATGTGTTTATTTTATGTAAAAACACAGTGTCTTATTCTTTTGTGAATCCAAACATGAAAATAAATTGATCTGTAAATGATATTCTGCCAGAAACAACTGCTGAAAAGTAATGTAAAATCAGCAAGATATTTGTGAGATCCACTCTTGAAGTGATATAACTGATGGCTTTGTTTCTCAAAAGTGGTGGGAAAATCTAAGGAACAAATTTAAGCCATGGTTCCCTGACAAGAATCAATCAACTATTTATTTGAGAAGCATACTAAGGACTGTGAAACACAATGAAATAGATGAGACATTGCCCCAACTGCCAAGAAGTTTGCAGATCAGCAGGAGATAGCAAAAGTATGTATCAAACAGCAAATAACTAAAAGCTAAACTGCAGGGCCCTAGTTGTAATAATAAAGGAATTTATCAAAGAGTTGTGTGACATCCTCACTTAGGAGATTGGGACAGAAATTGTCTTTTTAAAAAATGAATAAAATTTGAGCAAACAGGAAGAAGTATCCTGTTGCATGCAGAGTTCAGCACAAGCAAAAAATATGTGGGAAAAAACAGCATCCCATGAAGGGACAGGAGGAGAGAGGGCAGGAACACTGCTGTAGCCAGCCACATGGTGCAGCCAGCTGCCAGCTGTGAGCCACCATCATACCAAGATAAGGGAGAAAAAAATTGCTGCATGGCCTGCGGCTCAGTGTTCTAGCTGAGAGGGAATTCCACAATCACCCAATGACTTTTTCTGCAGCTTGGGGAGTTGATTGGGCATCTGAGAAATTGCCAGGCTTGGAGCAGGGAAGCTGACCAGCTTTTTCCCCTCCCCCAGGCCTGCAGAGCACCATACTTGGCAGTGAAGAGCTGGGCAGTGCTCCTCTGTTCTGCTCCTACCAGTGTCAGAATCAACATCAGGAGGAGACGCCATCTTCTTAAAGAGTAATGAAAGGGACTGCAGCAGCCAGCGTTGCTGGTGATGTTGACTGAGGGAGAACCTTCCAGACCGTATGGTCTTTGAGTGTGTACTGGAATGCCAGTGTGGGGCAGGGTGCCCACCTAAACCCATGAAATGAGAGCATACTGCCTGCTTCCCACTGTCCAACCCCGCCCCCCCAAAGGGCTCCTAGCGAATACTAGGGAAGAAGTGCCGTCTTAAAAGACAAGGACAAGCCACCACAGCTCTTGCACATATGACTAGGCGATTTTATCTGAGGGATAAATCCGTGGTCCCCATGATTTTGAGCCTGGCCTGGAGGGTTGGCAGGGGGCAGGGCACCCATGTAAGCTTATGAGATGCCCTCTGCCCTCTATATCACTGTCGCCAGTACTAAGACAGCCTAGGTGGAACACAAAAAAGCAGCTGTCTAAGGTAATGCCTCGGTAGTCTCTGTGGATGGCGCAGCCTAGTGGGGCTGAGTGGATCCCCTGCTCCGAGTGACTATGGGAACTCTGCACGCTAGGACTGTGGGAGTTCTGTGACTGTATGATAGTGCATGGAGTATAGCTGGGTTTCTGGGCAATCACTGTGTCTGGAACAGAGTCCCAGATTTCAATGAATGCCTGGGGCGGGTCATTGCAGAGGGTTCAGCGCTCACACTGAGGAACTGCAAAGATCCTTTGTGTGGTTCTTTCAAGTGCATGAGTAGTGTGTGTAGCCACTGTGGGCTCACCGTGGGAATTGATCACCTTGGCAGAGAGGAGGTGAGGCAGTGAGCATGCCCACAATGTGATCATACCCTCCTCCCTGTTGACAATAAAGGAATCTACCACATCCAACATGTGTGTCACTCTGGACTCTTGTACCATACCCAAGCACTGACTGGAGCTTCCTGGCCCCACCCAGTACATGTCTCTGAATAGCCACTGAAGGAGAAGACACCCTGCTACACCACAGAGGCATATTTCAAAAATAAAAGTTCTCAGAGGAAAAAAAACAACAAATAGTTCCAGAAATGCCAAAAAATAAATGCAGAAACATGAAAAACATGAACAAGGAAGACAATATGACTCCTCCAGAGGAATACAGCAGCACTTCAATATTAGAATGTGAAGAAAAAGAGATTGATGAAATGCCTGAAAAGGAATGGAATTCAAAAGAATGATCATATAAGTACTCAGGTTACTCAGAAGCAATGAGAAGAAAATACACAAGGTAAAGAAATCCATACATGACACAGATAAAAAATTTTCCCGTGATACATAGATATTGTAGAAAAATCAAACTGAACTATTAGAAATGAAGAATTCAATTTTTAAAAAAAGCCTTAACAACACACTTGGTGAGGCAGAATATCAGAGCTAGAGTACAAACCATTGGAAATATCTTAGATCAAAAAAGAAGAAATTAGAAAAATTACATATGGGACATAGGTGTTCCTGAAGGTGTGTAAAGAGGGAATGGATTAGCAGGACTATTCAGTGCAATAATAACAGTAAATTTCCCTAATTTAGAGAAAGAAAGGGACATTCAAGCACAGGAAGCACATAGAACTCCTAATAGATATGACCAGAAAAGATCTTCACCATGACACACTGTAGTCAAACTTTCAACAGTAAAACATAAAGCAAAGATTTTGAAATATACATTACAGAAGTGCCAGATTACTTGCAGAGGATCTTCAGACTGACAGCTGATTTCTCATCAGAAACTGTATAGTCTAGGAATATGAAGAAACTAGTGCATGTCTTAAAAGAAAAGTTTTCAACCCAAAATACTGTGTCCTGAAAAGTTCTCATTTATGAATGAAGATGAAATAAAGACCTTCCATAACAGAAATTTAAAGAATTTGTCACCACTCATCCAGCTTTACAAATGATATTTAAGGGTGTGCTACACAAAGAAACACAGAAAGATACCAATCACTATGAAAGAATGTGAAGGCAGAAAATCTCCTAGTAAAAGTACAAAGGAAATCCAAAGCAAACAACAGGAATATTTATGGAAAAATGGCAGGGCCAGTTGTTACCCATCACTAGTGACTTTGAATGTAAAAGGCCTAAATTCTCCAATTAAAAGATATAGACTGGCTGAACGGATTAAAGAAAACATGTCCCATCTACTTGCTGCCTACAAGAAACACACCTCACCAACAAAGATACATGCAGACTGAAAGTGAAAGGATGGAAAAAGATACTCTGTGCTAATGGAAAGCAAAAAAGAGCATGAGTAGGTAGCCATCCTGTTATACAAAATATACTTTAACACAAAAACTGTTAAAAGTGACAAAGAAGGGCCTAAGTAATGATTAAGGAATCAATTCAACAGAAAAATGTGACTATAGTAAATGCATATGTACCAATGACGGTGCGGCTGGCTATTTAAAAGCAATGATAATGGATCTAAAGGGAGACATATACTCCAACACAATAATAACGGGAGACTTCAACACCCCACTTTCATCAATGGACAGATCAACAAGACAAAAAATCAATAAAGAAACAACACAGCTAATCTAAACTGTGAACCAAAAGGACCTAACTGATATATACAGAATATTTTATCCCACAGCTGAAGAATACACATTATTTTCATCTGTGCATAGAAGTTTTTCTACTATAACTCATATACTAGGCCATAAAATAAGTCTCAACAAATACAAAAAAAAAAATACCTGAAGTAATGCCATGTATCTTTTCTGACCACGTGGAATTAAGCTGGAAATTAACAACTCAAGAATCTCTAGAAAACAGGCAAACTCATGGAGACTGAACAACATGCTCCTGAATGAACAGTGGGTCATAGAACAAACCAAAAAAGAAATAAAAAATTTCTGAAAACTAGTGAAGATGATGATAGAACATATCAAAACTTATGACATATAGCAAAAGCAATGTTGGGAGGGAAGTTTTTCTCAATTGGTGATTGCAAGAAATTGGAAAGACATCAAATAAATGAGTTATCAATGCATCTCAAGGACCTAGAAAGAAAACAACAAACTAAATCCCAAATTAGTAGGCAAAAATAAATAATTAAAATTAGAGAAGAAATAAAATTGAAACAAAAAATAATTCAAAAAATCAGTGAAATGAAGAGCTTTTTTTTTGAATATAAAATTGATGCACCATTGGCCCAACTAACCATAAAAAAGAGAGGGAAAACCCAAATTAATTAAAGCAGAGATTAAAAATGAGATGTAACAATGGATATCACAGAAATAAAAAGAATAATCAGGAATTACTGCAAACAGCTATTTGCCAACAAATTGGATATATAGAAGAAATGGATAGGAGGCCAGAGCTGAGGCTTGGCAGGTGAAGCCACTGCCTGCAGTTCCACATCCCAGGTGGGCACTGGCTTGGGGCCCAGCTGCTCCACTTCTGATCCAGCTCCCTGCTGAGGCCTGGGAAAACAATAGAAGCTGCCCCAAGTACTTGGGCTCTTGCACCCACGTGTGAGACCCAGAAGAAGTCCCTGGTTCCTGGCTTCAGATTGGCCCAGCTCTGGCCATTGCAGCCATCTGACTAGCATATGAGTGAACGGAAGACCTCTCTCTCTCTCTCTCTCTCTCTCTCCCCCTGCTTCTGCCTCTGCCTCTGCCTCTCTGTAACTCTGCCTTTCAAATACCTAAATAACATCAAAAATTTCACAAAAAAGAGAAATGGATAGATTCCTGGACACATACAATCTATAGAAAATCTAAATATATTGGGTTGGCACTGTGGTGCAGCAGGTTAAAGCCCTGACCTGAAGCACCAGCCTCCCATATGGGCACCGGCTCTAGTCCCCACTGCTCCTCTTCTGATCCAGCTCTCTGCTATGGCCTGGGATAGCAGTAGAAGATGGTCCAAGTCCTTGGGCCCCTGCACCCACATGGGAGACCAGGAAGAAGCTCCTGTCTCCTCTTCAGATCAGCGCAGCTCTGGCTGTTGGCAGCCATCTGGGGAGTGAACCATCAGATGGAACACCTCTCTCTCTGTCTCTAACTCTCTCTGTAAATCTCTAGTTCAAATAAATAAAATAAATCTTTTAAAAAAAAAGAAAACCTAAATATAGTAATAACCAAGATGGAGATTGAATCAGTAATAAAAACCCTCCCAACAAAGAAAAGTCAAGTACGAGTTAGCACCACAGCTGAATTCTACCAGACTTTTAAAGAAGAGCTAATTCCAATTCTTCTCAAACTATTCAGAACAATTTAAAGGGAGGGAATCCTCCCAAGCCCCTTCCATGAAGGCAGCATCACCTTAATTCCTAAACAAGAAGAAGATGCAACGAAGAGAACTAACTATAGACCACAACCTCAACGAACATAGATGCAAAAATCTTTAACAAAATACTAGCTAATCAAATCCAACAAAACATCAGAAAAATCATTCACCAGGACTAAGTGGGATTTATCCCTGATATGTAGGGATGGTTCAACTTACACAAATCAATAAATGTAATACATTACATTAAAAATTGAAGAATAAAATTATATGATTACCAAAATTGATGCAGAGAAAGCATTTGATAAAATATGACATCATTTCTTGATAAAAACCTTGAGCAAATTGGATTTAGAATGAACATTCCTTAACAAAATCAAGCCAATATATGACAAACCCACAGCCAGCATCCTATTGGATAGGGAAAAGTTGGAAGCATTCCCACTAAGATCTGGAACCAGACAAGCATGCCCACTCTCACCATTTCTATTTAATATAGTACTGGAAGTTTTAGCTAAAGCCATTAGGCAAGCAAAAGAAATCAAATGGATACAATTGGAAGGGAGGGAATTAAATTATCCCTGTTTGCAGATGACATGATCCTATATTTCAGAACCAAAAGACACCACAAAGAGACTATTGGAACTCAATAGATTTTGGTAAAGTTGCAGGATATAAAGTCAACACACAAAAAATTAATAGGCTCTGTAATACACAGACAATGCCATGGCTGAGAAAGAATTTGTAAGATCAGCACCATTCACAATAGTTACAAATGAATTTAAATACCTTGAAATAAATTTAACCAAGCAGGTGAAATATCTCAGCAATGAAAATTACAAAGCATTAAAGAAAAAAAATTAAAAAATGGAAGAATTGACCATGTTTGTGGGTTGGAATAATTAATATCATCTAAACATCCATACTACCCAAAGCAAGTTACAGATTCAATGTGATCCCAATAGAAATACCAATGACATTCTTCTCAGATCTAGAAAAGAAGATGCTAAAATTCATATGGAATTACAAGAGACCCCAAATAGCTAAAGCAATCTTAAAGAACAAAAAGTAAGAGGCATCACTTTATCAACATTCAAAACATACTACAGGGCAGTTAGAATCAAAACAGCCTGGTACTGCCACAAAAATAGACATGTAAATCAGTGGAACAGAATAGACTCCCCAAATCTCAATGCATACATCTGAAACCAACTAATCTTTTACAAAGGAGCTATGATCAGTCCCTGGAAAAAGGACTGGCTCTTCAACAAATGGTGCTGATAAAATTGGATCTCCACATACAAAAGTATGAAACAAGACCCCTAACTTAGACGTTTTACAAAAATCAACTCAATATGGATCAAGGATCTAAATTACAACATGATACCATCAAATTACTACAGGAGAACATTGGGGAAACTTTGGAAGACATTGGCATAGGCAGAGCCTTCTTGGAATGGACCCCAGAACCACAGGCAATCAAAGCAAATGGGATTACATCAAGCTAAGAAGCTTCTACCCTGCAAAAGAAACACTCAACAAAGCGAACAAGCAACTGAAAGAATGGGAGAAAATATTTGCAAACTATGCAAAACTTATAAGGGATTAATATCCAGAATCTATAGAGAGGTCAAGATACTCACCGAAAAAAAAGCAAACTATCCATGGGAAAAGGAAATGGGCAAAGGACTTGAACAGGTATTTTTCAAATGATGAAATGCAAATGGCCAACAGACACATGAAAAAATGCTCAGGATCATTAGCCATCAGAGAAATACAAGTAAAAACCACAATGAGGTTTCAGCTTACCCCAGTTAGTATGGCTCTCATACTGAAATCAAAAAACCATAAGTGCTATCAAGGATGTGGTAAAAAGGTAGCCTAATGCACTATTTGTGGGAATGCAAACTATTGCAGCCATTGTGGAAGACAGTATGGAAAGTCCTCAGAAATGTGAAAGTAGATCTAACAAATGACCCAGGCATCCCACTCCTGGGAATTTACCAAGTGGCATAAATGAGTCATCTCACCGCATCTCACCCATCTCACCTCATCTCATTACAGCTCAATTCACAGTAGCTAAGATATGGAATCAATGCAAATGTCCATCAACCAAAGACTGTATAAAGAAAATGTGGTATATATACACCCTGGAACACTATTCAGTCATAAAATAGAATGAATCCTATCTTTTGCAACAAAATGGATACAACTTGAAACCATTATATTTAAAGAAATAAGCCAGTCCCAAAAAAACAAATACCATAGGTTTTTCATGATCTGTGGTACCTAATAGAGTACATAAAAACATTATGCATATGAGCAAAATTAACATTTGTGATTTGATTATTTATAGCCATTGTCTCTACTGTTGAGGAATGGTGTTTTTGTGCTTACTATTTGTTGAACTCATTATTTAGCAGAGTGTTACACTATGATTATAAAATAAACTGAAAGTATGTCATTGAAAAAATTAAAATAAAGAATAAGAAAAGAAGGAGAGAGGGTGGAAGCATTGGTGGGAGGGAGGTTAGGGTAGGAATTATCATTATGCTCCTGAATTTGTATATATGAAATACATGAAATTTATTGATTTATGGAGTCTGGAACAAAGGGCAAAAGTTAAGTAATAATAATAACAGTAACAACAATACAAGCAAATACATATTCTATGCCAGTCACTATTCTTAGTTTTCATTCTTTTGTTTTCATATTTGTTTATTTGAAAGGCATAGCAATAGAGAGAGATCTTATATCTGCTGGTATACTCCTCAAGTGACCGCAACAGACAGAGCTGGACAAGGTTGATAACAGGAGCCGGGAACTCCATTGTGGTCTACCACATAGACGGCAGGATCCCTAATACTTGAGTCATCTCCCACTGCCTTCCCAAGCAAATTAACAGGAAGCTGGATTGGAAGTAGAGTAGCTGGGCCTGAAACAAGCACTCCGATACAGGATGCTGGTCAAGAGGCTGCTTTAACCTACTGCATCACCATGCGAGCTTCTTAGTGTTTTATATATATTTAACCCATTGAGTTACATACAATGGTGCCTCAAAAAGTTCATGGAAAGTGGAATTAAAAGATAAGTCTATTTTGATGCAAAAATTTGCAGATCCACATACGGATATTTCATAATATGCATTTTCCACAAACATTTTGAAGATTCCTCATATTTGTGGTAACGACCCAATTTTTCAAATGAGGAAACTATGACATAGAAAGTTTAAGTAATTTTTGACCAAGGTCACAAAGTTAATACTGGTAGAGCCAGGCTTTGAACCCACATATCCAGGATGCCTGTGCTGACTTTCATGCCATACTGCATAAGACTTGATAAGTAGTTTGGAAGCAGGTGATGAAAGTGAGACAGAGGATTTTCCACTTGATATTAACCCTATTGATTTCTCATAGGCAAACTACATGGGGAAATATTTGTGTCTACACCACATATTCATATATAACAAAACTTACTTCTCTCCAATCTTTACTTCAGATGACCACTACTTTATGAATTGTCCAAAATTTTTCACCCAGAAGTTGAGGGCTAACTTTTTCTCTTTCAAGTTGAAGACGCAGAAAACTGTAGCACTAAATTTGAAAAACTTGGCTGTAAACAGATAACTTTGTTGTTGGATCAGAGAACTTAAAATCCAAAGACTGTTGTTTCACTGCTGGACTTCACATTCTAATGCATATTTCTCTCACAACTATAATTGCCACTCTATAAGCTGGAAATGGCAATGCATTTAACTGGAACTTAACTGTCTCATATCTAATGACACAATGTGGTAACTGTTACACAATAATTCACATCCTATTGTATCTTATTGTTCTTCAAGCAGATAAGTAGTATGAGTATTTTAACTAATTTTATCCATTATTGTTTAACACATTATATAAACCACAGTGTTTCTTTAACACAGTAAATCCTCAGCATAATAAAGTAACAGAATCTAAGATCATCATTATTAATGGTATCCTCTCATACTTTTGCTGTTACCACTGGTCTTGACACCTGACTAATTGCAACCCACCATCCTCACAGAGGCCAAACCATTGGAGCTGCTCAAACCTCCAAAACTGAGCTTAGTAAATCTTTTCTTCTATGAGTCAATTGCTCCATGTATTTCATTATATTGGTGAAATGCTGACTAAAAGGGTTACTCTAGTTTCTGGTACAGTTTCTAAAATGTTGGAGAAATATGTGTGTGCCTGTCTCTTTATAAGTCTTTGTTAATCTGCATGCTGTTTGATGGGATAAAACTGAGTATGTACAGGTGGTAAAAACATAATGACAGGCAGAACTCTCTGCCCAGCCTGCTGGGAGACATTCAATCTTAGTATATGAATTCTTTCCCCTTGAAGAGAAGAAGTGAGCTTTGCTCTAAACTTTGTTACTCAGTGAAAGTAAAAGTAAAAGCACTTCCTTGTAACTCTTTAAGTTGCACTAATGCTGCTAACACACTGTGTTGGGGAAGTAAGGTACTGAATTACCTGAAAATCTAATTAGCTCTTAATTAAAACTAATTGTACAGCCAGAATTTTTATATTGTAATGTATTGACCTGTGACACAGTTTTTAGGAAATACAATTGTTTTTAAATGCTGTTTATTATTATAGCAGAAGGCCCATTAAATAACATATAATATTATAGCATTAAAGCAAAATGAATCACAATTATTATTAAGGTATCCTTTGCTAAAGGCATATTTTTACTTGAAAGCAGAGAAAAGAGAAGCTGATATTTGAGTGAAATGCCTTCTCCTCAGACCTTACTAAGGGAGTAGGCATTATTTCTCAACATATGTTCTAGACTAAAAAAATCTTGAGAATGTTCTACAGGTAAAAGTTCCCTTTCATAAAACTTTAAGGGAACACTCTTCCCTGTCTTAGATTAAGGGAGAGTCCAAGATTAAAAACATTTATTTTTAAAAAATCCAACACTATTTTGAAGGCATTTCCTTTTCCTTTATATAGAAATTGCTTGGGGGACTGATAATAAATAGAAAATATATTTTACAATTACATCTAATCTGCAAAATATGATTTTTCATTATAACCTATTATTAATTCTCTAAGAGACCCTCAAAAAGTATCACGAATAACTCTCCTGGCAAAAAAATCATAGTAGTCAGGACTACATTTTAAATTAGAATTAATAATTTCTTTTATTTGCTCACTGTATTAAAGGGAAAATGACAAGAATAGCATATTTATAAAGAAAATCAAGCTGTGGTAGTACATTTTATTATTCAGAGTTTTATTATAGAGCAAATACATTTGAGATTAAAAACTTAAATTATAAGAACATCCCTTTCTAAGTGTATAACAGAAGATTCAAACAGAAAAGCTGGTTACTTCAGATTTATGTGTCTAAATGGAAATTTTACATTTAATAATATTAAAGTTTTGTAATAAGGCCTTAAGTTTAGAGGGGTGTCTACTTGAAGGCTATACAGATTGTCAACTTCTATACATATCCTTGGAAAAATTTCATTCCAGGTAAAATGAGCAAAGTAGTGAAAAACAAAACCAAGCAAGCAAACAAAAAAAGCTAGGAAACTTAGAATCAGAGTTTCTGATTCCATAGATCTGGAATGGGATAAAGAATTTATATTTCCAACAAGTTCCCAGGAGATGTTTGTGTCACTGGCCTAGGGATCATAATTTGAGACCCACTACACTAAATAATGTCTTCTTGATTTTTCATAATCAGAGAACTATCAGGACCTGCATAAATTGGGTACCTGAGGACACCATCTCTTATCTCTTGAACTTAGCAGTACAGCTTGTTAGCCTATATATGACTACCAAGGAACCTGACCACACTTTGAGAACCCCAGATCTAGCAAATCATTCTACTGCTTCCCTCACTCACTAAGTTCCAGCCACAGTGATTTTTTTTTTCCTATTCTGAAAATCAACTAATGATCCTACCTCAGGATCTTTGTAATTCCTATGATTTGCACTTGGACATCTGCTCTCCTAGATATTCACATGGCTAGCTCACCTCTTTCAATTTTCACCTCCTCCCTATTATTATGTATATTTATAAAGAAAACCAAGAATAGATATTGCATTTTGTTTCTGGAAAATTTCATTATAGAGCAAACATATTTGAGATTAGAAACAAATAATAAATCACTTTTAATAAAGAACTCCCATACTCTTTAGTCATTATCCAGCTTATCATTTTCTTTTACTTTATTCATTTTAATTATCCACTCTGAAAACATATCATTTATTCCTGAATATATTTGCTTATCTTCCCCCACCCCATAGCCTGTAAGTTCCATGAATTTGCAGATTTCTGTTAATAACTCTATCCCAAATACATAAAAGAATGGTAGCATTAAAGTAGGCACTCAATACATATTTATCAAGTGAATAATCTAGAATGGAGGAACAATTTGCACCGGACCCAATATTTCTACTCCATTCACAGCAAAAGGCTCTCCAATTATCATGCCTACCATACTAGTACAGACTCATTTTTCCTTCTGGAAATAATATTATCTAATCCCTCATAATCCTAGTTGTGTGAAGACTCTAAAAGTCAATTCAGGAAAAGAATGTTCCATGAGGTCAGTGTTTTGTACTATTTATCTAAATATAAGTAAACCAACTTCTCAGAGTGACCTAAAACAAAAAGTATGCAGGATCACACTAGTTGCTTGTTAAGCAAAGAACAGAATGTTACAGTGAGCGGAATAAATTCCATCCAATGACAAAGCTAGTTCACTATGTAAACTGTTCTTCAACAGCAATGCTGCCAGCAGATTTGGTTGTTGGGAACTATTCAGTTTAAACTCACAATAATGGAAGGGAAGAGTTAGTCTCAGTGGGTGAGCCTGGGGAACAGGTCTCATGATCAAACACAGTGACTGAACACTCTGGCATCCTTTTAGAGATACACAAAGCAAATAGGAGGTTTTGGAAAGTAATACATCAAAAAACCTTTGAGTTCACTTAACCCATGTTTCCCAAATATTGACTCATCCATGTAAGCAAAACACACGGTAGGAAAAGCAAATTGGTGATTCACAGCTTTGATTTGTTGGCTTGTTTTGTTTATAGTGAGTGACAAACTCCTGGTGGGAGACAAATATTATACACATGTTCATTAAGACTGAACAAGGGGGTTGAACATTTAGTGCAGTGGTTAAGGTACCACTTGAGATGATTTCATCCATATGAGAATACCCTGGGTTCATGTTCCAGCTCTGTTTATGATTCCTGATTCCTGCTAATGCATACACCGGAGCTAACAGGTGATGGCTCACATACTGGTGTCCCACCCATGTGGGACCAATATTGAGTTCTGGGTTCCTGGCTTGTGCCTGACCCAACCTTAGCTGTTTGCAGGCAATTGGGATGTGAACCAGTGGATGGAAGATCTCTCGTGTCTGTCTGTCTCTGTCTCATTCTCTCAACCTTTCAAATAAAAATTAAATTAAAATGTAAAAAAAAAGATAAGGTTATGGACCTTCAGTGAATAAACAAGAGGTGGTTCATTTATAAAGAACTTACCATTATCCAGGTTTCTAGGATAATCTTTTAGCTCTTCAACCCAAAAAATTGTCCAGTGACTTAATAAGATTGAATTCCTTCATACCTAGTTTGCAGCTCTTTAATCAAAGGCATCAGAGACACGGAGTTGTTTTTAAAATCTCTTAATTTGGCACAGCTTTAGGAAGTATATTCATGGAGCAGTGAAGAAGGAAGCCAACACTACACTAGGCAGCCGAATAGCTATGTCACATCTGAGGCCAATGGGTGACAGATGTTGCTGTCAGACCATCCAAACAATCAGATCATTTGGCTATTCTTTATTTTTTTCCCAGAGGGTGGCTTCTAATGAACCCACAAATGACGAACTTGAATGATTTTTCTCTTTAGAGAGGAACATGGTGTTTCTATAAAGAAAGCCAAAAGAATTAATCTTTTGTCATTTCTGCTTATTTCTCGAGAGGCTTTTAGCCTTTGCTGGTCTACAACTTGGTGTGACAATAATTCAGGATACATTTACTTTTTTTTCCAAGGGAAAGTCAGCCTTCAAAACAGTGACATCCTGGACATTTTCCAGAAAGAGAGATTGCCATACTCATACCTGTGGCACTAACAGACGTTAATTTCGCTCTGGTGCCTGTCTGCCAACTTAAGTCTCCAACTAAACAGGGAGAGGGAGCTCTCAAGCCTTTATATATGTAGCCAGGACATTTGCTTTTAAATGAGGAGTCAAGAAATGCTAAATCATACCTTTTATCAGTGAGAGATAGCTAAACCCTCAGACAATTGTAAAGATTACTTTCAGTATTGTTGGCACTTGAAGCTTGAGTTCTGGAAGTTATGCAAATTCTGCTTGAAGCTAAAGAGACTTTCTTATCTTAGGCTTACCAGTGTGGTTATATTGATGTATCTGAGGCTTTGTCTCAGGCAGAGTCACATATTCTACAGGCTATGCAGATGGCTCGGTCATTCCTTCAAGTATCGGAGGGGACTATGTCCTGCTATGCCATGCCAATTTTAAATATTAATTCAGATTTAACCCTCCGTTCCAAACTATTGTTTTCCAACAATGCACATAGGGCTATTTCCATACTTAATCAACATTAGATCTCTGATGATGAATAGCATCATCATGTAAATCACCAGGTTCTCCTAGTTTATGAGAAGAAAGGTTAATAGGATGCCAGTTTCTTTAATCCAAACATGGTAAGTATTTGAATATAAAGATAGGAAGATTTAGGGATCCAGTGATGTGTATTAGGATTCATTGACATTATTCAACAAAGGAGTAGTGACAATTACCCTGTACGAGGAAGGTTCCTCCACTGTTCTGGGTTTATAAAGTAGATTCCTACAATTTAGGAGCCATTGTGAGGGAAGATAATAGTGAGGCAAAGTAAGATATCAAAACTGTAATAAAAGGGACAAGTTAAGACCTTAAAACCCAGGGCATTTAAACTCAAAATTTGTATAAGATTTCTGCCTCAAAATACATCTAGCATGAAGAGTTTGGCTGGTCCACGTAGAAATTATTATTAGAGCAAATACAATGGAAATGGAAGAGGAAACTTAGGAGAGAGAGAAATACATGTGTTTGTCTGAAATGTACATATAATCAAGAGAGTTATTAGCATCCAGTGAAGCTAGAGTGATAATGAATTAAAGCCCAATCATGGAGAGTCTTGAATGCCAGACAAAAAAGATACAGCAGACAATAGGGAGATGTGAAAGGTTTTTTTTAGGAGAACAGTAGCATTATTGACTTAATGAGTTTTACGATGTCTCTGATAGTGATGTGAAGAGGGATCAGAGTTGAATAAAATACTAAAGAAGTTAAACTAAGTTGTTTGTTGCAAGGAAAAATGTATGGGAAAAAAATTGAAATGTAATCCCACAGCAATTAAAATAGAGCCTGAATACTTACATGCAACATGTCACTGTCACCTCTTCCTATTCAGCATCCTTTATGTAGATGAGTTATGAAGACCTACAGCAAAAACATAATGCTTTACCAGGTTATTCTGCAGAATACAAAAGTGATCCATCACCTGCATGAAAAGCACAATTTTATTTCATACATTTTACTGCTTGGATCATTAATAATAGAGGGCATTTAAAGAACTAAAATCAAGCATCTTTACGAGACTATGTAAAGGATGCATGCAGCATCTTCCAAACATAAAAAATAATTTTCTTTTTCAGACTTCAAAGCCAGCATTCTTCTGTGACCTAGGTCATGAATAAAAACAGAAAAATAGTCCCAAGTCCTGCTGTCCCACTTTATTTGAAGGAGAAATTTTAGTTAAACTCTAAAGCTTCCTCTTGAGTTAAAAAAGAAAAAAAACTGAAATGAAAAAGAAAAAAGAAAGGCAGGGAATGTATTTCCATTGTTGTACAGCAAAGCAGCTACACAATGCCTAAGAAAAAAAAGAATGACTTTAATATAAAAGTCTTGGTTTCTGGCAAGCTTTGGATTATTCATACTGTTTGGTTCTGAGGGTCATAGAGTGAACCATATGTCAGGAGCTTCATGCTGAATGCTAGTTCTTCAATCCTAAATAAAATTCTATGAAATAATTACTTTGAAGTCATCTTTGCAGCTTTTCCCTTTTGCCATTCTGCTGATGTCTCTTTTCATGTTCTTTTCTTTTCATGATTTTTTGTCATTGTTCCTAACCAATTAAGTAAATATGAAGTATATGATGAGTTTAGTCAACAGAATGTCTTTTCAGAATGAAATTCTTAGAAGTGATCATTTAAAAGGCAACATGGTATATAAAAATAAAAAGTAAAAAGAAAATAAGCATCTTTTAAATTTGTGACATCTTAGTATGTTTATTTAGCAGCAGCTACTTTAAGAATCAAGCCTTATCATTGTCTTTTGCTTTCCTGTTATGGTTCTTGACTCATTAAATTCCGGCTTCCTGATTTTGTCATACTAGGAATTCTGTTGCACTCACTCATTAGATCTATTTTTGGCATCTGTATCCTGTTCTCAATCTTTACGGGCATATTATCAAATTCATCCAACTGACTCAGTTGTCGGTTGATTTCTCAGATCTTTTGGGCAACCCAGGAGGGGACTTAACCAATCTAATAACAATGGAGAACAAGCAAGTCACACTTTTATTTTCTGCCTAGAGGTTGGCGTTGCCATGTTATTGTGTCCATATTTTCTCCTGTGAATGCTTAGCTGTATTTTCAATGTTCTTTAGAGCTTTTCCCCAAATTTTTCAATCCTCAGGGGATAATGTTCTTTATAAAGAAAAAGAGGTCAGATATTCATAAAGGAGCAAGGGCTACTGACTACCCAGTGGGCTGTACTGAGTGTTTCCATATGACTCTGCCTGTATCTCCAAATGCCAAAACAAGAATTATCTTATGCAAGAAAAAGAGCACAGTTGCACTTGTTATTTGTATTCACATAAATTTGTTCAACAAACACTTGTTGACCAACTATAGTATGATATAGATGTGTCTACATGTTGTATAGAGGATACAGTAATGAATTGGAATTGGCCCCTGCCCACCAAAAGCTTATAACTTCTCTGTGCATGGAAGGGGTGGTGGTATAAGCTAAGAAAACAAACAACTATAATATGAGGTAGAACATGCTAAGGCCAATAAAGCAAATGTTCTAGACAGAGGTAGGTCATAAATGATGCCTAGTGTAAGGAAAGACTCAGAAGTATTAGTGGATCTATGAAATTTAGTAGAAACATCTCAACAAGCATAGATAAGAGAAGAAATTACCAAGATAGTATCAGCATGCACAAAGGCATAGAGCCAAGAAAACACATTGTAAGTTTGGATAAAAGCAAGAGAGCTGGTTTGATGGACCATGTTATATAGATCCTTTGGTAGAAACTCTAAAAGTGGGTTGAAGCTACACCACAGAGGACTTCAGCTAGCTTGAGTTCAGAGTTGACTGCGCAATGCAGAGGTAAATAGAGGCCTGTGAGAAAACCTGTGAGAAGGAGAATGCACTGTACTTATGCATTTATTTTCACTTTTCCATATTTCCAAAGGAATCTAAGGCAACCAACAATAATAAATACAATGTAATTGTGTAAAAATGTTAGAAGACTTAGATGAAGGGGCAAAATAATAAAACAGTCAAATGACACCAGGAGTTGGTAGTATACAAAAATATGTAAACAAGATCCTGCACAATTATTAATAGTAGGGCACATAGTCAGCTCTGGGATTCTCATCAACCACACCAAGGCTGAGATGTAATCTATGGATTACACAGTCAAAACTATACTGTACTCTATAAAGGTCAGTCTGGCAATGACACAAAGGAGAGATTGGCGTATGGACAATATATAGCAGTTTGAAAAGTTATTATAATAGCAAGGACCTCATCAAAGGTAATGACAAATGACTGTTTGATTGCAGTTTGTTTGTCTTAAAAGAAGTTTAGTCAAGAGGATAAACTATTGCTCTCATATCTCTATGGCCCCAAACACATTGCAAATGACAAACCGCGAAGATGCACAAAACTCATTTGGTGCTATATTTCTGCCTGCTAGTAGTGGTTTCCTTAGGGTGTGTATGTCGCACAATTAATTTCTTTCAAGAGATTCTTTCTAGAGTGTCCCCAGGCAGTTGGCAGGTTAAAGTCTTCTGTGTCCTCTGTGTGCAACAATGACATTTTTAACTGTTACACTGTGTGATACCTTTCAGAGTGGACTACCCTTTTGCAGTCTTAACACTAGTAAGCCATTCAAGAATAAATGTTCAGTTAATAACTGGTTCCTTTCAAAATAAATAAAGACTATGCTTTGTTCCCCTTTTGTGTGTTCACTTTCAATATGATGATGTGTGATGCTAGCAGCAGGGAAAAGAGATAGCTTGCAAAGGCAACTGCAGCTCCAGAATCAAAAAAAGGGAGTCAAAGTAGTAATGATACAGATTCATTTCATTTCAGGATGCCTGGCCCAGGCAGCAAGATCCATTTGAATAACAGCAGTTGTATCCTGTGGTGAGAGTAAGTTACTCCCTGCTGAGTCTAAATTATTCAGAAGCAGGGATAAGTAGAGAGAGGGAGTAATTATCTCTACCAATGGGGCATGTTAACCTTTCCAACCAAGGTATCATTCTTAGCACACACACACACACACACACACACACAGATACATACATACACACATGCTTCAAAGTGAACTCCACATATTCAACTACATTTTCATCATAACCTGCTACAAAAAGAATCCTCTCTTATCTCACCTTTACCTTCCCCCTGAATCACTCCATGTTTCCATTATTCTTGTTTCCTTTCTTCTTACCATTTGCCCTTCTGACTAATTATACTGCAAAGGGAATAACTATCAAAAAGCTTGTAATATCCCTTCAGTTTTTTATTTCTGGTTAGTCGTGGCTCAGCTTCTCTTATTTTATTTTTTTAATTATGTAACATGAGAAAGAGAGAATGAGACAGAGAACAAGAGCAAACAAGAGTCAGAGAAGCTTTTATGTAAGTTACCAAGCATAACACTGTAACAGTGGTTCTCAAACTCTAACATTCATCAAAATCACCTGGGGAGCTTGTTATATCCCAGACTGGTGGACCATCCTCAAAATTTCGGATTCAGGGGACTGGTGATGTGGTATGGTGCGTAAAGCTGCCACTGAGACACCAGCATCCCACATGGGCACCTGTTCATGTTCCAACGGTCTAAGTATTTGGGCCCCTGCCACTCATGTGGGAGACCTGAATGAAGCCCTTGGCTCCTGGCTTCAGCCTGGCCCAGCACTGGCCTTTGTGGTCATCTAGGGAGTGAACCAGCAGATGGAAGATCACTTTCTCTCTCTCTCTCTCTCTCTCTCTCTCTCTCTCTCTCTTTTTCTTTCTCTCTGTGTGTGTGTGTGTGTAAAACTCTGATTTTCAAAATAAATAAATAAATCTTTATAAAAATTTCTGGATGTCAGCATTGTGGCATATGGTTTAAACTGCCACCTACAATGCTGGCATCCCACATGGACACCAGTTCAAGTCCTGGCTGCTCCATTTCCAATCCAGTTCACTGTTAATGCACCTGGGAAAGCAGCAGAAGATGGCCCAAGTGCTTGGGCCCTTGCATATGTGGGAACCCTGGAAGAAGTTCCTGCCTCCTGGCTTCAGCCTGGCACAACCCCAGCTGGTGTCGCCATTTGGGGAGTGAACCAGAGGATGGAAGATTCTCTCTGTCTCTCTCTCTTTCTCTCTCTCTGTAACTGTGACTTTCAAATTAATTAATAAATATCTATTTTTTAAAGTTCTGATTCAGTAGATCTGAGTAGGATCTGAAAATGTGCATTTCAAGCTGGTGCTGGTGGACTTGGGAATCACAATTGGTAAATCACTGCATTAATCCTCAATTCCATATCCTTCTCTTTCCTTTAATAGGTAACTTCTACACTGAATTTATTTTATTTTTAAACTTTTATTTATTTATTTTCATTTTGTCTGAATGGCAGAGAGACAGACACAAAGAGATATTCCATTTGCTCATTCACTCCCCTAATCTCCACAATAGCCAGGACTGGATCAGGCCAAAACCAGAAGACTGGAACTCTTTCTGGGTCTCCCACATGGGCGGCAAGGGCCCAAATACTTGACTCACTACCTGCTGCCTCCCAGAGTATACATAAGCAGAAAGATGAGCAGCTGGGACTAGAACTAAGCACTCTGATATGGGATGCAAGTGTCCCAAGCAGCAACTTTAGCTGCTGCACCAAATGCTAATCCCATACTCTGATTTTAAAGCTCATTATCAGCAACACACATTTGTCCTAATGATTAAGACACCTATTTGAATGCCCATTCTTACATGAGACTGCCTGAGTTTGATTTTCATCTCCAGTTCCCAACTCCATATTCCTGCTAATGTAGACCCTGGAGGGCAGTGGTGAAGGCTCAAATAATTGGTTTCGACATCCACATAGAAGACCTGGACCAAATTTCTGGTTCATGGCTTTGGCCCAGAACAGTCCCAGCGATTGTGGGCTTTTAGGGACTAAACCAACAGATAGGAGCTCTCTCTGTATCTTATTCTACCTTTGAAATGAATTAAATTAAACAATAATTATTTCCTTGCATTTTCCAAAAAAAACCCTAATTTTGTTACATGTGTATATATCACTTTATTATAATAAATCAATTGTGATATATTCAGTTAGCAGTGAAAAGAAATGCACTATAGATACACATAATAACATGATGAATCTTAGAAACAACTCCAGGTGAAAAACAAGTTAGTAAAGACTATATGCCATATATTCTCATTTTTAATGTTTTAACTAGCAGTTCTGGTTAATGATTTTTCCCCAAAAGCCTTATGTTTTTCATAAGTAATATATTGAATGTGCATCACAACTTCCTTCCAAGGATCTCTAGGCTTGCCACATTTTCATATTTCATCTAAAGTTGTGAGGTTGGTAAGAAAAGACATTTCTTTATATCTTTTACAAATAATAAGTATGAGGTACAGAAAGAAATTATCTAAGGAGAAATGTTCATAAATGAAGGTTGAAATTCCAGGTTGATGGAAACCTTTATTGAGGGCTATTGACTTTAAGCCCATAAGCCATGGAATAACATAATATAGGAAAAGAATGTTCTGGACAGCAATTAGGGGAGGTAGTATGTATATATCACTAGTTGTGAGTCTACCGTGGATAAGTCAACTCATTCTCTGGATCTGTTCCCTCTTCAACAAGATAAGAAGGTTGATGGTTTGAAACCACTCAAAGGAGCTCAAGGCATTCTTAGTGATGCTTCTAGAAGTGCATCAGGCAATGAGGAGGACGTGTGGTTGAAAAGAGCAAGTGACACCTAACATTTGAGGATCAGTCAGGGCTTTTCTCCGAATCTTCCACCGGACCCAGTGAACATTTATTTGATTTACATATACTAGACTCCTGCGAAAGACTTCATTTGAAAACCACCCAACTAAGAGATTTGTAAGGACACTTCCAGTACTAATGGCTTTTGCTATTCCAAATCTTTGCCACCTTTCTCAAAGCAACCTATATCCCAACACTACCACTGAAATTCTATTATCTCAGTCTTGACTTTTTCTTTAGAGAGAACTAAAACATCAACTTCCTCAATTTCCCATCTCAGTACTCCAACACCTATTTACTACCCAACCCACCCTCACCTTATTTAATGCAGTCCCTGCAACAAAGGCCTCACTTCCTAGTTTGAGCTTCTAGACAAATCCTTCCATCCATGTTTTTTTTTTTTAATCACATTCCCAACAAAACTTAAGAGCTGGCCAAACAGGTTCTCTCTCTCTCTCTCTCTCTCTCTCTCTCTCTCTCTCTCTCTCTCCTATCCTCCTCTACCATCCCAAAGCTCCTGTCTTTTTATTCCCCTCATTTTTAAGATATTTCTCAAAGTCTACACAAAGGCTCAAGAATTCCTCCTGGGGCAGGCATTGTGGCACAGTGGGTTAAACCACCACTTGCATTGCCAGCTTCCAGTACTGGACCACCAGTTTGAGGCCTGGATGTTCTACTTACAATACAGCTCCCTGCTAATGTGCCTGGGAGAGTAGAGGAAGATGGCCCAAGTACTTGGGTTCCTGCCACCCATGTGGAAGATCAGGATAGAGTTCCTGGATCTTGGCTTCAACCTACCTACCCATTTGTGGAGTGAACCAGTAGATGCAAGATTCTCTCTCTCTCTGTCTTTCCCTCCCTCCCTCCACCCTCCCCCCCTCCCTCCTTCCCCCAACACTGTTGCTCTGCCTTACAAATAAATAAATATATATTAAAAAATAAAATACATAGAAATTTGAACCTGAAATTACCTCTTTTAGATTTTTGTGGAATTCTTAAGTTATGCAAATTAAAAAAAAACTGAATGGAAAACCTTTGTAGCAGAAGGAAAGCTCTGGCATTCTTAAAGAACTGAAGTGACCAGAACTGTAGCTGACAGCCTGCTGAGGAGGCAGGACCCTAGTAGAAACTCCAGGCTTTCACTAAAGTGGCACCCTGGAGAGCTATTCCCTAACACTAGAGGTAGTCTGAACCTTACAAAAGTTATAACACAATATCACTGCAGCACAGGCAGCAATTTGATTAAGGTTATCTACCTTTACCTTATCTGCCTACCAGTGTTATAATGTGATTTCCTCTGGAAACATATGGCAGGATCTGGGCCTCCATAATTTTTCACTTACATTATCTGGCTGTTAATCAAAAATTACTGGATATGCCAAAAAACCAGGAAGATGAGAAAAAACAATGGAAACATATTCATGAATGCTCCATTTTTGGACTTATAAGACATGGACGTGAAAATAATGATGTTGTTAAGAATGTAGTTGACAAGATGGAGGCTTTGATCAAAGACAAAGAATTCATATAGAGACTAAAATTATAACTAAAAACCTGAAAGTGCAGTAAATAGATTTGATAGTATATTAGATTCAGCATAGGTAGAATTAGTGAAATAAAAGAACCATATGAAATGTGCTGTTTGAGACACAGAGAGCAAAAAGGATGAAACACAGTGAAATGATGGTAACAGATGTATGGAATAAAGTGAAAATGTGTAGTACACTTGCAACTAGAATCCTGGAAGGAAGGGAAAGAACAGATCAGAAACAATATTTGAAGAAATGATGGGGGAAAGCATTGTGGCTCAGTGGATTAAGCCACCGCCTGTGACACCAGCATCCCATAAGGGAACTGGTTCAAGTCCTGCTGCTTCACTTCTGATCCAGTTCTGTGGTAATACTCCTGGGAAGGCTGTGGAATATGATCCAAGTGCCTGGGGCCTTGCAGCCATGTGGGAGACCCAGATAGAGTTCCAGGCTCCTGGTTTAGGCCTGACCCAGCCTTGGCCATTGCGGCCATTGGGTAGTAGACCAGTGAATGGAGGATCTCTCTCTCTCCCTCTCTCTCTCTCTCTTTCTCTCTCATGCCCTCTCTCTCTGTAACTCTGCTTTTCAAACAAATAATCTTTAAAATGAAATGGTAGAGAATTTTCCAAACCAACTGAAAATGTCAAGGCATAGATTTAAGGGGATCTACAAATACCAAGCAAATGAATTAGAAGGGTCACACTTATACACAAGTGCAAAGAGAAAAAAACATCAAATCATGTGGAAAATAAAAATCTCCAAGTGAAAAACCATCATACTAAACTAACAAGTGACTTATTATAAATAATGAAAGCTATAATAAAATAAAATGACATTGAAGGGTTAAAATAATGGCCAAATGTCTAATCATTGTCCACTGACTCTCACTAAAGACATACAACAAAGAGGCATCTTCAGATAAAATTCAAATAATCCCAAAAGAATATGGAATATTTTATTTCAAAAATTTTAATGTAAAAAACCCAAAGAGTAAAAAGTATAAATGGGTGGATAAGTATAAATTAATACTAATTGCACAGAACAATGGTGATAATGTTTTAAAAAATAATTTTGCATACTGACAGGGAACTGAAAAAGACTACTCAGCAATAAGAAGGAATTGTGCCTGGCATATTTGATACAAACTGTCATTGAAGAGTCTATGAAGTACATTGAAGAGGAAGGGAACGTTGAGTTAGGCCACTTGAGATCCTTCCAGGATCCCAGATGTCAAGGCAGTGCATAATATTCTGCCTTAGTTTTAGGCTTTACACTACAATTGACCCCTTTTTGTGTGCACCTCAGTGTAAACTTTAGTCATGACTGTTACTTCTGGAAAGTAAGATGTGTGCTCCTGAAGGAAGGAAGTACTCACTTGACCAAGAAGGAGAGGGCCACATACCCTATATGATAACACCCTGTATCAACGCCACGATTCCTTTGTTCCAAACCTTCAACTATCATTGATTAATTTAATTAGCAAATATTTATTAGCATAATAATTCAGTACCCAAAATGGGCTAGGTATTCTGGGCAGGAAAGACACAACGATGAACCAGACAATACACCTGTGCTTTTTATTCTGTCTTACTCACAAGAATCAGCCTCAGTTCTCCGTCTGCTCTGGTTCATCTGGGCTCCTTGCCAGCTGGATTTTGTTTGGATTTTAACAGTAGGAAGCATTGGTAGGAGTCTAGCAAGAGAGAGGAGTTGGTCATTTCTTTCCCTGCTTTTTCTTACTGCCAGTGCCACCTCTCTGGCAGCAGATAAGTCTCTCCAAGACTACATCTCCTTCTGGACAATCCCTTCTTGCAGCTCCAACTCTTGCTGGGCTTTAGTAGCTTTCTTCCTCCCTCTCACCCTTTCAACTCTAGTTTCACTATGCCTTGTTTATTCCCTTCAACCTGTCCACACTTCTATAAGTGCTCCTTCTTTAAAGTTTTTATATTTGACTCCTTCTTTAAAGTGTTTATATTTGAATTACCTACAATGATCTGTTTCCTAATGATACCCTGAACTGATAAAGTCCCAGAAAATATAGACTTCACATTCTACAAAAAATTGAACACTATGTATATGAAGGGTCTTCAAAAAGTCCATGAAATGCACATTATGAAAAAACTATTCATGGATTTCAATTTCTTTGCACCAAAATGAAATTATCTTTTAATTCCATTTTCCATAAACTTTTTGAAGTAGCCTCATATTATGGCAGCATATTAGGAGAGGGGAAGAGAGACAACATCAAACACATAAGGTATAACAAAATGTCATAATAACACGTGCTATGAAGAAAAAGCAAATCAAGATAAGAGTGATTGAGTTGAAGGTAGAATGTCTTAACAGACTATAGAACAAAAACACATCAAAGTAAAATTTTAACACAGACCTACATGAAATAATGAGACTGCTCACATGGCTAACCAGAGCTTTTGAAGCAGAGGAAATGGCAAGTGCCAAAGGCCCTGAGGTGGGAAATTACTTGGCAGAGGAACAGCTAGAAGGTCACTGTACCTACTTGCTCATATTGCCCTCATTTACATTTTCCTCCTAAAAACATTCATTGATTGTCTATTATGTTTCAAGCACTATTCTGGAGAATGTATATGACAACCATAGTCCCTGCCTTCATGGAGTAAGCAGAAACATAAGGAAATCTTTTTTTTCCAAATTAAGTTAGAAAAAAGGAGAAAGGATAGAAGATACACAGCAGTGATGGTTTCCACATGAGGTAGAAGGATGGTCAGATATTGTCATGAACCTTATTCTTAGATTCATATATCAAATTCAAGATCCATTCATTCATTAATTTGCACAGTCAACACCGTCACAGGCTACTAGAATGTTTAAAGACAGTTACAGAAAAGAAGATATGGATAAATATTTAATGATATTTTAAAATAAAATTTATTCTTTATGATAGCAAAGTGTTCTATATTGGTAATTGACTTTGGAAAAAATAAATTGAAGTATATATCTTAGAGACATAAAATTTCTATTTTGTGCAATACAAACATAATAAAATAAATAGAAAAAGATTAAAATCATATATTTTAAAAAGATTTATTGATTTATTTGAAAGGCAGAGCAATAGTAAGGAGAGACGGAAAGATCTTCTGTCTACTGGTTCACTCCCTAAATGGCCACAACAGCTGAGGCTGGGCCAGGCTGAAGCAGGAGCACAGGACTCCATCCTGGTCTCCCGCAGGGGTGGCAGGAGCAAAACCAATTGAACCATCTTCTGCTGCCTTCTCAGACACATTGGCAGGAAGCCAGATAGGAAGCAGAATAGCTAGGACTGGAACTGGCACTCTGACATGGAATGCCAGCCTTGCAAGTAGCAGCTTACCCTGCCCCACCACAACAACGGCCCTGATATACACATTGTATGTATTTATGTCTATTGAATAAGAGAAAATAAGAAGTCAGGTATTGGAAGGACCCTTCATATTGAGAGAGACAATTAGCAGAATGGGCTATGGAAGCCTCTATATCCTGATGTCACTAAGGAAATAACAACTATGTGTCTTGAATAAAAAAGACACTGATGCACACGACGAAAACAGATTCACAAGGTACTGCATTCAGGCAAACAACATTTCTTATGTACCAAGTATGTACAGATCACTCTGCAGCCTACAGTGAATATGAAAGATAAATGAGTGGGCTATGGTCTGAGTTCTTAATGTACTTTCACTGTCATTGTAGAGTCAGGAAAATACACAAAAAGAGTTGACAAATGTAAGAAAAGATACCAGTTCTAAAAAAAGGCACAATTTTAGTTGTCTAGTTCTAAATAAATTTTTAGTCAGATGGCACCCATGTTTTCAGGACAGTCCATTGTTACTGTATTTTAGAAAATATCCATGTATCATGATGGACGTTAGAGACAGTGTGCTTTCCTCAGCCATTCCAGGTCAAATTCACAAGAGGTTATCTTTCTCTCTACTTCGAATGAATTCCATTAATGTGCACAATACACAAGTCACCAACACACACTTTAAGGAATTTGTAATGTATCAGTATTATTGCATTAATTCCACAGACTTTTTTCTCCACACATTGTTTAGCAGCTTATTAAATACATTGAAATTATATAATGTCCCATGGGGTCCAAATTCTATCTGATGAATATCTATAGTAATAAATGAACAGTACTCAATATTCTTCATGAAGAGTTACTAATTAGTTCACCCAATTGAGTATCATGGACTGATGCAAATAAGGTTGTTAAGCAATGTTTGTTGGGAGAAGGACTTTCACAGCGCACAAACAGCTCCTCATGAGCATGTGATTATATTCACCCACAGCCTGGCATCTACTCTTTTATAGCCATGTGTTTTGTTTTTCATTATATGCAGTTATTTCCTTTAACAATTCACCCTATTATTATATTTTATTTAATTTAGATACCCAAATAAGTGGAAGTGATCACAAGATACACAGAGGGAAAAGGTGAGAGACAGAGTAACAAGGAAAAGCTAGCCAAGGATGAAATTTAAAATACATCGTGGAGTGTGAATGACTTATACATAAATAATCGGAGGCTGGGTATATCTTCCAAAATTCCCTTTATTCCTGGCCTACACAGCAGCTCTGAGTTCTGAATCCTCAGCAACTTCGCACCGCCAGCCACAGTGATCCAAAGCAATTGTTACAGCCCTTCACTTGCATCAGAAGACACTGCTAAGTATCTGAAAAATCTGAACCTAGTTTGATCATTACCTCTGAGGGATTGATTACTTATCACATCTTTGATGTGATTATTTTAAGATACAATATTTCTAAGGCTTGAATCCTTCACTGCTGCATTTCAAAGTTGTGTTAAAATGCATTCTTATCTCCATGTGTCAACCCACCAGTTCCAACCTATGATTTACATAATATAAAATAGCAAGGTATACAAATGACAGGACTCCTAGATAATGTCTCTACAAAAGAGAAATACTAGAAGGAACTGTCACATTTTTTATTATATGCCAAATAAATTGTTGTTCAAATGTGCTTTGCCAAAATCAGTGCTATCCAAGAACACTTATGAATATGTTATACTAAGCATTTCCATGAAGCACCTTTAGTATACATAGCAGTTTTCCAGATGATATAGGAAATGCAAAACATAAAAGTAAAAGAATTCTTTCTCTATACATGCTTATTATTTAGAATGAGACCTAAGATAGACACTTACACTTTATGTAAAATAAAAGGATAAACATAAGTCTGATCATATTTTCTAAATTGTATGTAAAATGCCAACAAATGCTAATAAAGGCAGAAAGTAACTGAGATAAAGATACCTAGGGAAAACTTCTTGAAGTGGATGACTGTTAAACTGGTTTTTTCCCTGTAGGAAAAAATCTGTCCCAAAATTTTTTGAAAAAGTAAACTTTTAGCTGGGTGTGATTTGGAATGAAAACAACTGAATCGGTTCCTTTTTAAGAAATAAAGAGAGGCAGAAAAGATCCATCACCTCAACAAGGGAAAGAAAAACTGTACTTCATCTTTAGACACTCTCCTCTTTTCCAGAATATGATTCATATCTTCCACCATGGAATTGTCTGGTTTACCTTGCATTGTTCTACTGAATGACAGAATAAGGCGATAAAGCATTTTTTCTGAGAATGCAAAACAGTGCAAGTTAGATTATACACTGAAGTTAGTTGGATACAAATGTGATTGCTCACGGCACCCTTCTCAGGAATAAAAAACTGATGTTCCCTTGTATTTCTTGTAGGAAACAGCAATTTTGAACAAATAAGTCTTAGCCAGCCCTAGTCAAAAAACATGGGGTTCCATTCTGAAAAAAAAAAGTTTCTTGCCCAGCTCTTCTGGGGTCTATTAACCAAGAAGATTCATCTCTGGCCTCAGCACACTGCTCTAGTCGAAAGGTCTTTGAAAAATGACTCTACATGATATTCTTGTCTTTTCACAGAGGAAAAAAGTCACATAGCTCATACAACCAACCGTCTAATAATTACAGCTGACCTGTTAGTCACTGTAAGCTATGATTATGTCCAAAGGAATAGTTACCTTCCTGACAGTGACAGTCTGCATTTATTTGAAATCAAAGACATAAAAATGCTGTTTTTGGTATTACAGCATGATTTTTCTTTGCTCCATTTTTATCCAGAGTGAGACTTTCCAAATTTAGAGAAAAGATTAGACTCTGAGCCAAAATATTGTTTTTGAATTGCCAGAAGCTGCCTGTTAATTTTCCCCATGTTCTTATAAATTCAATTAAATGCTGAAGCTTAGATCAAATTAAAATGACTTGCTTCGTTATCAAACATCCAGCCATCCAGCTGTTCACAATATTAACGTTAATACACTCCATGTACAGTAGTATTTTCTAATGTTCTCTGTAGGTTCCCTCACGTCTGTAGCCAATTAATTACTTGTTATGTATGTGCTTATGGCAGCCTAGCTTCCTGTTTCCACTACTTCTTCCGCTCCCACACAGCCCTCCAACACTTAAATCCTGACATTCATGAATCATAACTAAATGCAATATCCTTTCTTTTCTCCGGAAATAGGTCTCATACTAGAAGGGAGAGAAGTCTAACATCTCTACAAAACTGAAATAGAAAATTCTGCTCCATTATCAAACATTATGATCATCATCTATCTACCAATATATGTCTCCCATGACAGATTTTTGGCATTAGGACAAAAAGTGAAGTGCCAGATGTGAACAAGGGAAGATGACAGGATATGCAGCTTCCTGTGGCTAAAGATTTAAAGGAAGTAAGTTTGACTACATTGGGATTTGTTTTTATTTTCAGAATTATTAAAAGTGAGTGCTTTGGCTGATATCAGAAGTTGTAAGTCTGCCTTTTAGAAAGGCCTGTTCCCATTCAGTCAGTAACCAGTGATCATTATTAATGTATAGTAAAATGCTATTGCTAAGACAGACCCAGGCAAGTGAAAAAGTTAATCCAAATGAAATGAAATTATTGCCAACAAACAAGCAAATAAGATTCAATAATAAGTAAAATTCAGTGTATGGAAAAAAGTGTTTCTTCAAAACTAACTAAAATTTCAACTGTTTTGCTTCTTCATGATAACCTCAACATGAACTGCAGTATTTCTAGAGCTTTTGGGATCACCTGAGTCCTGAACCTGTCTCAGAATGTTAGGCTCTCTCTAGAAACTGTTTCAGGCTATTCTTATCCTAAATACTAGTCTTACCCTAGCAACTACACACCTAGATATATTTTTCCAACCTCAATTACTCCATTGTTAGCTATATAAATATGAAGAGTCTTCAACAATTTCATAGAAAGCCCAACTATGGAAAAACTGCCTGGATTTAAAAACCTTTTTGTACTCAAATAAACATCTTCTAATTCTATTTTCCATGAACTTTTGAAGTAACCTCAAAAGTTCTGCCCATTCCAAACGACTTTTATATATTCACATTCAGCAAAAAAAAAAAAACACCTTACCGAGGGTAAAAAACAAGGAATATGGTATTCCAAACAAGAGAAACAGCATGAGCAGAGGGATGAAGCATAAAATACCATGCTACACACAGAGAACGATAATCATTGCCTGAAAAAAGCAGTGTAAGTTGAAGTTCATCAAGGGAAGGGGTGTCTTCGCGGCTTCAGTTATGTTTCACATGATCAAAAGTGCAGATTACGTGAATATTTTATGGTGACGGTGAGGCAATGAGTCCATGTTGGGCATATAATTTTTTTTAATGTTTGTTTATTTTCATCTACTGGAAAGACAGACCAACAGAGAGAAAGAGACAGACAATCTATGATCCGCTGGGTCACCCCCCAGTGCTCACAACAGCCAAGGCTGTGTCAGGCTTTCTGAAACCAGGAGGCTGGAAATCCATTTGAGTCTCATATGGATTGGCAGCATCCATCATCTGCTGCTTTCCTAGGTGTATTAGCTGGATCAGAAGCAGAGTAGCTGGAATTCAAATCAGCACTTTGATATGTGATGTGGGGGTCCTAAGCAGCAGCATATTCCTCTACAACACAACGCCTACCCCCACGTGAGTATTAAAGATTTCTAATACATGATTTATGTGAATGTAAAATTTATCCATATCTAATTGCCTTTTATTTATGAATTCTTGTAATGTCCCACTTTCAACACATAATATCAGTGTTATTAAACTCAGAAGTTCAAAATTAAATAATTGCATCATCTTAATTAATGACCTAGAGTTTCTAGTATGGTGTTTCTCAAAGTATAAACTATAGGCACCTACTTCTCTTGGTGTTTATTAAAATGTCAATTCCTGGAATTCAAGTCAGATTTGATACATCAGAGCAGAGCCTAGGGATCTGCATTTTGACCAACATCCCCAGATGATTTCGATGCACAGTGAAGTCTTGCCATTCCACTATTACGGCATCTGTCTGTGGTTAGTGACACGAGACACAATGCTGCACATTGGCTCACATCTGACCGAATGCGGTGTCAGTGTTTGCAAACCATATTCCTCAGAGCCTTGCTCACTAGGAATGTCTACAAAAAGATTTTGGTGGTCAAATGCATCTGTGACACCAAATTATGTATTCCTCTTAGAAAGTCCCAAGAATATATTAACATATTAAAGGTTCTGAGAAGCCATACATTAAAAAAAAAAAAAAAAAAAAAAAAAAAAAAACAACTTGTATTGGGCCAGCGCTGTGGCGCAGTGGGTTAATGTCCTGGCCTGAAGTGCTGGCATCCCTTATGGGTGCCGGTTCTAGTCCTGGCTGCTCCACTTCCAATCCAGCTCTCTGCTGTGGCTTGGGAAAGCAGTAGAAGATGGCCCAAGTCCTTGGGCCCCTGCACCTGCGTGGGAGACCTGGAAGAAGCTCCTGGCTCCTGGTTTCGGATTGTTGCAGCTCTGGCCATTGCAACCAATTGGGGAGTGAACCATAGGATGGAAGACCTCTCTCTCTCTCTTCCTCTCCTCTCTCTGTGTAACTCTGACTTTCAAATAAATAAATAAATCTTAAAAAAAAACTTTTTTAACCCAGCATTTTCTAAACTTGTTTGTGTTTTCATAAACTTAGTAACATTATATAGAATCAGTATATGAGTATATTTTGAAAATAATGCTCTAATGTTTCACTGTTAAATATAGTATTGTTATTTATTTATCAGGTTATTGAACTTTTTTCTAATTCTACTTTATTAAGATTTTTTCATAAATCATGGAATGGATACATGGAATGGGACAGCTGTAGTAAAGAGTAAATGAACTGATGAAAATTCAAATACATTCAAATTCCATGTGGGCTTTTCAATTAAAATTCTCAATTTATTAATGTTGTTATTTATGATCTAAGTATCTTTACAACAAGATATCCACCATCAAACCTTAGCTGACAAATTGTAAGTCATAAAGCAGATTAAAATACAACTCACTTTTCCTGTTAGATTGCTTAAAAATTTGATGACTAGTGAAGTAAATTTGGAGTCAATAGTGGATCAAATGTAGTGTTTGAAACAACCTTTAGCAGTAATAATTTGGTTTCTGTTCTCAGTGATTTCCTCATTAATGTGGCATCTCCCTTGTTACACATACTATCATTCTCCATTATCTGACAGTGGACTCACTGCAGTGTGCATTTATTTGAGCTTCTGAGTACAACCTCACTTCACCCCAGACTACTGAGCAGCCCCTGACCTTGAGACACTTGGAAATTCACTAAGAACATCTGAGTGTATCTGCTCCAATTTTACCCAAGCAGCTTCCATATATTTACAAATTACAGCCAAGAGAACAAAAATATAATGTTTCCAGAAGGTACAGTTTACTGTATTTTGAATCAACTCACTTGACCCTACTGTTACCAGTCTTCCCTGTTTCTCCATCCTAACTTCCCTATTATGCTGGGAACCCCTGACTTCTCTATCAATCAGGGGTGGGGAAGCTTTGTTCTTCCCAGAGCCATTTGGATGTTTATAACATCATTCACAGGCCAAACAAAATGATCAACTTAAAAATTAGCCTGCTAGAGATGTATTGAATCTCAAGTCCAGCCAGCAGTTGCCTTGGCAGGACTAGACCCAATGATTTCCCTGGCCTTATCAGCTCACAGACTGGATGTTCTCCACTCCTGCATACAGCTTTAAATAAAATCAAGCCCATTTAGGATTTGGAATCTTTTTTTTTTTTTAAGCTGGGAATGAGTGCGATACAGCCGTAACAATGTAAGGTAGAAATCATTTGCTTTAAAGACTGTATCAAATATTACAGAATGTCCCATTGTGAAAAGCAGTTTAGCACAGAATTAGCAATCAAGGCTTTCTGCCAACCTCCTTAGCAGCTGTTAAAACTTGTTTGGAACCTTAGCATGAGAAAGGCTGCAGCAACTGTAAACTACAGTGGTTCATTTGAAATACATTTACGGTCATGAAAAGCACAGCAAAACATCTGCAAAGGAAAGAAAGCTAGGGGTGGGGGTAGAAAAGCATGTTGGTAAAGCTTCCCAGCATTAACTCAGGGCCTGTCGAAGAAGGTCAAAAAAGAAAGTGGGGGGAGGGTGCTTCCCCAACAGCTGCCAGAGACAGAACCAGAGCTGCCAGGAGTTAAAGGAATCAAACAAAGGGTGGAAGGGCTCAAGGGGTTTCTTTCTGGTAGGCTCAGAGTGAGGAAGAAAAATGAGTATAGACAGGCACTAGCATGCTAAGTAGAGAAATATATGAACACATGGATGACTTGAGCCATATATGAGCTGCACAGTCTATATCCGAATAAGAAGATACATTCCATACTATGCAAAGTACACATCTGAGTGATGCCCAAAAGGTAGCTTCTGAGCAGCCACTTCAGATGGAAGAAAACTTCATTGTAACATGTGCTAGTAAATCAGAAGCTTTATCAGAAGGGCTCAAAATATACATCTTGAAATGAAAATATTAGGGGAAATTTAAGAGGAGTGCATGAAGAATTCAATTAATACCATGAATGATTGACATGCATTTGAGTCAAGTTCACAATAAGTTAAAAAATGTATATTTTTAAATTTAAGAAGACACCTACATATAAAATACAAAAAAATGTATAGGGATGAAATGGCCAGCTTGTGATTTAATTATTGTTTTTAGCTCTTGTTTATACTCCTGTGGAACTGTGGTCTTCCTAGTTTTGACTTGTTGAATATTATGGTTAGTGCTGCATAATGCCTGTGATTATAGAGCAGACTGAAATTATGTTTTTGCAAAATTCAAGGAAAAAATGGAAAGAAGGAGGGCTATTGAAGAAGGGAGAGAGGGAGGGAGAGAATTTTGATTATCATCTTAGAATTGTACCTATGAGACACATGGAATCTGTTATTTTTATATTAATAAAAATTTAAAAAGAAAAGAAAAAAGGCATAAAAAAGAAGGCACCACTATTATCAATGGGATATTTTGCCTCAATTTATTCTACCCAAGTGATGTATCCTCTCTTGCTCCTCTTTCTTGTAATCTTCCAAGTCATTCATAGACCAAATACATGTTGAATGGAAATTTCCTGAGATTTATGTAGAAAACTTTCTCTCTTTTTTTTTTTTTTTTTGACAGGCAGAGTGGACAGTGAGAGAGAGAGAGACAGAGAGAAAGGTCTTCCTTTGCCGTTGGTTCACCCTCCAATGGCAGCCGCGCTGCGGCCGGCGCACCACGCTGATCTGATGGCAGGAGCCAGGTACTTACCCTGGTCTCCCATGGGGTGCAGGGCCCAAGCAGTTGGGCCATCCTCCACTGCACTCCCTGGCCACAGCAGAGAGCTGGCCTGGAAGAGGGGCAACCGGGACAGAATTCGGCGCCCCAACCGGGACTAGAACCCGGTGTGCCGGGGCCGCAAGGCGGAGGATTAGCCTAGTGAGCCGCGGTGCCGGCCTAGAAAACTTTCGTAATAAAATATAAATCTATGTTGGTTATATTTCTATCATTAAGTGTTTCGTATTAACTTTAGACATACTGTAGAAATGATACAGAGAATGTTCAATGCATTTATTCTCTGAGGAATCATAAATCTAATATTGCACGGATAGCTGCCACCATCCTCTAACATATTACACACCAGTGTCAGTGACTTCTATGTATTTTAAAGATTGTTTTGTTGTTTAAGAAAAGCCAAATAACGTCATTCCAGAGCTTATTTAAGACTGTGATCCCTTATGTTAACCAAACATAGAAATATTTTAGGTTCCATTATAGTACATACTACTTTCTACATCTAAATGTTGAATAAATCTGGTTTGCTAAGTAGATAAATATGTTGGTGACAGAGCCAAGATGGTGGCTTAGTAAGTAGCTCCAGCAGCCACCACCGCACAGAGGCACCAATGTAAACAATTATACACAGACCATGTCACCTTCACAAGAGCTATGACAGACAGGTGAGAGACCACAGTACATAGTCTTGCTATAATCATGAGAAATGTTACATAGAAGGAAAGAGTTGCCCATATCACCCCCTCCCCCAAGTTTAAGGAATGCATACCTGTACACTGGTATGCCTTGGAGCCCAAAGCCAGGTGTACTGTGCTGAGCCCTGGCACCTGATGAAGTACACAGCCTTGACCAACCAGTTAGTGCTCACAGACTGAGCCTCCAGACTTCCCTGGTATCAAGTAGACATCTGCACACTGGTTTGTCACTTCCAGCCTCCAGTGGGCCAGGGATCACACTTGGGACTTTAGGGGCCCAGAGATTGTGGGACTCAGGTGTAACAAGACTTGGGCCAAGCTGGGTGGTCAGGGGGCTGCTTTTTCACCCACCTCTAATCTTGAGCAGACAACAAGGGTTCAAGGGACTCTATCTTGGAAATCAGTTCTGATAAAGCCCAGTGCTGGGCAGATCCTCCCTGGGTCTGTACATGTTGATGGAGTCTCTGAACTTGCCCCAGTATCAGGCATGGAGCTGTTCCCTGGTGAGACAGACTTGGTTTGGTGAGTAGCACCAACAGCTTCTTACAAGCCCAGTGTGCACCCCCAAGATTGCACAGAGCCTAGTGACTGTGAGACCCAGATGTGACCCACCTAGGGACTGCCTGAATAGCTAAGGAGCTCTGTCTTTCTTTGTCTCTCCTATAACCTTGGAATTGTAGCAAGGAATCATAGGATTTAATCATTGGATTCAATGCCAGGCTGATGAAACCAAAAACTGAGCAGATTGTTTTGGTCCCTGTGTCCAGGCCAGTATCTGCACACAGAGCTTCTGGACCTGCTTCAGTACCTAGTGGGGTTCTGTGGTCCTGGTTGAGCAGTCTTAAACAGCTGCCAGCATCACAAATGGATGGTAGGTGCAGCACTGGGCAGTGAGCCCAATTCAGCAGCAGAAGAGACTATTTAGAATTTCTAGAAAGACAGCCACAAAAGGAAGCCAGATTACTAAAACTAATCCCTCAATACACAGATGATGTAGTACTCCACCAAACATCAGAAATTTCCAGGGACCATGACCTCACCTAAAGAGCAAAATAAGGTGCCAGTAACTAACTATCTAGGAGTTGAAATTTTCACATGCTCTGATGAAGATTTTAAGATGGCTGTTTCAAGGAAACTCAATGAAATTCAAGACAATGGAAAAAATAATTCAATATTCTAACAGAGAAATTTAATACAGAGATGAGAGTTATTAAAACCAAACAGAAATCTTTCAACTGAAAAATACACTAAGTGAAATTAAAAATGCGATGGAAGAGGTCAATAGCAGAATATATCAAACAAAAGAATGAATGAAGGGCAGGCACTGTAGCACAGCAGTTAAACCTCCACTTGAGACTACTGCATTCCATGCTGGAATGCTGCTTTCAGTCCCAGCTCCTCTGCTTCCAATCCAACTTCCTACTAATGCATTCCAGGAAGCAGTAAATGATGGCTCAAGTGCTTAGGCCTAGCCATCCATGTGGAAGACCCAAATGGAGTTACAGGATCCTGGCTTCAGCTTGCCCTAGCAGCAGATATTGCAGGCATTTTGGGGAAAGAACCAGAAAATGGAAGATCTCTCTCTCTCTCTCTCTCTCTCTCTTTGCCTTTCAAGTAGATGAAAATAAATACACATTTCACATTTTTAAAAAAGAATAAAAATTAGTGAGCTCAAAGACAGACTATTTAAAAATACACAGTTGAAGGAGAAAAGAAAAAAGAGAACAAAGAATCAGGAAGAATGAAGAAAGCCCATGAGAAATATGTGAGGTCATGAAAAGAAGAAATACTCAAGTTGTTGGAATTCAAGATGGATTTGAGAATGCCAAATGAGCAGAAAGCATATTCAAAGATATAATGACAGAAAACTTCCCAACCCTAGATAAAGATACAAGTATCCAGGTACAGGAAGACGAAGGATCACTACTCAGATTCAAATCAACCAAGTCTGCCAACATATATTATTATTAACCTCTTCAAGGTTAAAGTTAAAGAAAGGATACTCAAAACTGCAAGAGAAAAGAAGAAAAAAAAAAAAAACACATAAAGGGCTCCCAGTTTGCTGACTGTAGACTTCTCAACAGAAACATTACAAGCCAGGAGGATGTAGACTTTTACAGTACTGAAGGAAAATAATTGCCAGTGAAGAAACTGTATCAAGCAAGGCTATCCTTCAGATATGAAGGAGAAATAAAGACATTACCAGACAAACAAAAGATGAGAGAATTTATCACCGCTAGACCTGTCTTATAAGGAATTGTAAAGGAAGTTTTTCGAACTGAAAGAGATGCTAACAAGTAAAAAGAAAATATCACGAGGTTGAAAACTCACAGGTAAGAGGAATTACACAAATTCAGAATGCTCTAATACTGTAAACATGACATGTAAATAATTTATATCTTTACTGTGAAGACTGGAAAAATATACTTAACTAGACTAAAATGTTAAGAGATAGGCAATATGAAAAGAGGTCAAGTGTACCATAAAAATTTCCAAAATGTCAGGAGAAATGGAGCACAAATGTAGTGTTTTATTACTATCGAATTTTTTATTAATATAAAGAGAACAGGGTTCATATATTTCATAGATACAATTCTTGAAGATAACTGTACTTCACTCCCTTTTTTTCTCCCTCCCTCAATTCCCCCTCCTTCCTTCTTTTAATTTTTTCAAAAACATAATTTCAATCCATCCTATAATCATAGGCTTAATGTACCCCTAACATAATATTCAACAAGTAAAAAGTTGTAAAAATCGGCCAGTGCCGTGGCCCACTAGGCTAATCCTCCGCCTGCAGCACTGGCACCCCAGGTTCTAGCCCTGGTCAGGGCGCCAGATTCTGTCCCGGTTGCTCCTCTTCCAGGCCAGCTCTCTGCTGTGGCCCGGGAGTGCAGTGGAGGATGGCCCAAGTGCTTGGGCCCTGCACCCGCATGGGAGACCAGGAGGAGGCACCTGGCTCCTGACTTCGGATCGGTGCTTCGTGCTGGCCGTAGCAGTCATTTGGGGGGTGAACCAACGGAAGGAAGACCTTTCTCTCTGTCTCTCTCTCTCACTGTCTAACTCTGCCTGTTAAACAAAATTTTAAAAAAAGTTGTAAAAATCACAGTTCCACAGGAGTATAAACAAGGGCTAAAAATAATCAAAGAACAAGATGTCTGTTTAAAGTGATTTATTATGATTTCTTATCTGTGTTTTGTGTTTGCCTCTTATCCTATTTTGATAATCAATGCTATTATCATTTCAAGACTGCTTGTAAAACAAAAAATAATTTTGATAAGTCTCAGGTAACCACAAAGCAAAATCTATACATAGCCTTACCAAAAATAATAAACAAGGAATCAAAGTACAGCACTAGAGAAAATCAATAATTGCAAATGAAGATTAAAAATTAGGAACAAAAAATAAATGAATTAGAATAAGAAATAAAGAACAAGTATCATAATGGCAGTTACTAAAACCTTACCTGCCAATGATTATGTTAAGTATCAATGGACTAAGTTTTCTAATTAAAAGATATAGAGTGAGCCGGCGCCGCGGCTCACTAGGCTAATCCTCCGCCTTGCAGTGCTGGCACACCGGGTTCTAGTCCCAGTCCGGGCGCCGGATTCTGTCCCGGTTGCCCCTCTTCCAGGCCAGCTCTCTGCTGTGGCCAGGGAGTGCAGTGGAGGATGGCCCAAGTACTTGGGCCCTGCACCCCATGGGAGACCAGAAGTACCTGGCTCCTGCCATCAGATCAGCGCCGTGCGTCCGCTGCGGTGGCCATTGGAGAGTGAACCAACAGCAAAAAGAAGACCTTTCTCTCTGTCTCTCTCTCTCACTGTCCATTCTGTCTGTCAAAAAAAAAAAAAAAAGATATAGAGTGACCAAATGGACTGAAAAGCAGGACCTAACTATATGCTGTTTTCATAAAACTCTCTTTACCTCAAATTACATATAGAAAGTGAAAGTGAAAGGATGGAATGAGATAATCCATGCAAATGGAGCCCAAAAGAAAGCAGGAAAGCCAAACTTCCATCTAATGAAATAGGTTATCAAAATGTGCATACTTCCCAAAGCAAGTTACAGATTTAGTACTATCAAAATCCCAATGATATTTTTCATAGAAATAGAAAAGACACTACTAAAATTTTTATGGAATCAAAAAAGACCCTGAAGAGCCAAAGGCATCTTGAGCAAAAAAACTAAGCAGGAAGCATTATACTACTCGATTCAAAACTATATTACAAACTCACAGTAATTAAAACAGAATGGTATTGGCGTAAGAACACATCCACATACCAATGGAACAGAATTGAGACCTTAGAAGCAAATACACACATCTACAGCTACCTGACATTTGACAAAGTTATTAAGAACATGCATTGAATAAAGGATAGACTTTTAATAAATAGTTCTGGGAAATTGATATACACGTGGAGAAGCATGAAACTAGATTTCTATTTCTCATCATTTACAAAAATCAGCTCAAAGTTAGTTAAATACCTAACAGTTAGGCCTGAAACATTGAGACAATTAGAAGAAAATATAGGGAAAATACTTCAGGATATTGGAGTGGGCAAAGATTTTCTGGGTTAGATACCTTTTAAAAGCACATAAAATAAACCAAAAAATAGACAAATGAGATTTCATCTAACTAAAGAATGTTTGCACAGCAAAAGAAACAACCAATACCATGAACAGACATCCTACAAAATGGAGAAAATATTTGCAAGCTGTATGTTTGATAAGGGGTTAATATATCCAGAATATATAATGAACTTAATAGCAAAAATCTATGCAATCCAATTTTAAAATGAGTAAAAGATCTAAACTGGTATTTCTCAAATTAAGACATAGAAAAGGCCAAAACATACATGAAAAATATTCAACACCACTATTCATCACAGAAATGCAAATCAAGACTACTACGAGATATCATGTCACTTCAGTAAGATTAACTATTACCAAAAAGACAAAAGATACCAAATGTTGGTGTAGAGCAAAAGGGACCATTGTACACTGTTGGTAGGAATGTGAGTTAATATAGCCATTGTGGAAATCAGTATGGTGGTCCCTCAGAAAATTAAAAATAGAACTACCATACGATTGAGCAGTTCCCCTTCTAGGTATATATCCAAGGGAAATGAAATCCATTTGTCAAAGTGAAATTTGCATTCCCATGTTTTTTGCAGCACTATTCACAATAGTCAGGAAATGGAAACAACCTAGGTGTCCATCAACTGATGAATGGATAAAGAAAATATGGTACATAACATACAGTGGAATATTACTCAGTCATAAAAAGAATGACATCTTGACATTTGTAACAACATGGTTGGAATTGGAGGTCATATGTTAAGTGAAATAAGCCAAGCACAGAAAGATAAATATCCTATGATCTCATTGATATGTGGAGTCTAAAAAAATAAAATGAACTCACTGAAGTTAAAAATATAATGGTAGCTGGGCCAGCGCTATGGCGTGGCAGGTTGGGCTGCCTGCCTGCAGCTCTACCATCCATTATGGGTACCAGTTCAAATCCCAGCTGCCCAATTTCCAGTCAAGCTCCCTGCTAATGTGCCTGAGAAAGTAGTGAAGGACAGCCCAACTGCTTGGGCCCCTGAACCCATGTGGGAGACTCAGAAGAAGCTCCTGGCTCCTGGCTCCGGTCTGGCCCAGCCCCAGCTCTTGTGGCCATTTGGGGAGTGAACCAGTAGATAGAAGACCTCTCTCTTTCTCTCTCTCTCTCTCTCTCTCTCTCTGCCTTTCAAGTAAATAAAATAAATCTTGAAAATAAATATATAAAATGGTGGTTACCAGAGACTGAGGAAGGAAATGGGGAGAGAGGGTTGAGGGAAGCTGGATTGATGGACACTAGGTTAGAGCAACATGAGAGTAGGAAGTTCTGGGTTCTACTGTACAGTGTGGTGAAGATAGATAATGTTAATTTACTTTACTGTACATTTCTCTATGGATGTTTCCACTTTAAAGAAATGTTAAATGCTTGAAAGTGTAAATATATTTACCATGATTTAACTCATTACACAAAGTATACGTATAAGAAGACATCACATAGGACCCTACAAATCTGTATAATCTTTACATGTATGTCATATTTTTAAAACAAAAGTTTAGCCGGCGCTGCGGCTCAATAGGCTAATCCTCCACCTAGCGGCGCCGGCACACCGGGTTCTAGTCCTGGTCGGGGCGCCGGATTCTGTCCCGGTTGCCCCTCTTCCAGGCCAGCTTTCTGCTGTGGCCCGGGAAGGCAGTGGAGGATGGCCCAAGTGCTTGGGCCCTGCACCCCATGGGAGACCAGGAGAAACACCTGGCTCCTGCCTTCGGATCAGCACGGTGCGCCAGCTGCAGCGCGCCACCCGTGGCGGCCATTGGAGGGTGAACCAACGGCAAAAGGAAGACCTTTCTCTCTCTGTCTCTCTCTCTCACTATCCACTCTGCCTGTCAAAAAAAAAAAAGTTTAAAAATAAACCTGTTGAACAATAATTATATAGGGTGGTGATGATATGTTAACAATGGGATATTTATACAAGAAGATATTAGAACAAAGTAAAAATTTTTATGTTAGACCACTCTGTTGTCTTATTTTTAGAGACTATTTCTTAGAGATGTCCATCCTGTATCCATACAATAATTTTCCTTAATATTAGCTCCCCTACTCTCCAACTTCCTCTATAGCCAGACCAACCTACCACCATCACCTAAACTTCTAGTAGGAAATACTTTCTCTGTACCTTCACAATGAACTTCCCTCATTTTAAACATTCTCACAAGTGCCTCCCCAGCAATCCCCAAATCTTTGAATTCATTTCTGCTTCTGCTCAATTTTCATGTACTTTGTCAATACTTCTCACTATTGCCAGCCCATATTTAACTTTCCACAACTCTGAATTTCTCTAGCACTTATCAGTAGTTACCTCACAAAACCATAATCTAGTTCATATAAAGAAATTATATTCTCTGGGAAATATATAAAAGGTAAGACTTATCCTTACAATTAGATCTCAAATTCCTTGAAGAAAGAGCTCAAACAGTGTTATTTAACCTCTCATGATATCTACTACAGGGGCAGTGTTGTGGTACAGCAGGTTAAGTGTCTGCCTGCCATGCTAGCATCACCTATAAGTGCCATTTTGAGTCCTGCTCGCTCTACTCTGATCCAGCTCCTTGCAGATATACCTGAGAGAGCAGTGGAAGATGGCCTGGGTGTGTGTGTCCCTGCCATCCAAGTGGGAGACCTGGTATGGAGTTTCTGGCTCCTGGCTGCAGCCTATTGCAGTCTGTTTTTGCAGCCATTTGGCAAGTGAACCAGCAGATGAAAGCACTCTCTCTCTCTCTCTCTCTCTCTCTCTCTCTCTCTCCTTCTCTCCCCCCCCCACTCAGACACACACACACACACATACACTGCATTTCAAATAATGAAAAAGAAATCTTTAAAAAAACAAGCAAAATATATGTACTACAGCAGGGCTATCATTTAGTAGAAAGACTTTCTGGGCATCTTTGTGTTCTAAGCATTATATAATACATAATAATTATAGAATAAATGAGTAAGCACTATTGTCTATGCATAGAGCAGACTGTGAATAAATGTTTCTTGTGCAAATTAGTAAATACAGTAATGTATTATGTGACTCCTTCTTGCATTTGGATATCTTTCCCTTGGGCTCTAGAACTTCTGTGAAAGGGCCTCCTTTCCAAGCATTCTGTTTGCCATACATCTTCTAATACAAACAGAAGTTTAAACGTATGAGTGACAAACTAAATAATACTAAACTCTTATCTTCAGAGCCATGTGAACAGAAGGGACATTGGACTAAGTTAAGGTTCTGGGTTTTATCACTATTTATTGTGTGATATTGAACAGGTTGTTTGGTGACTTTTTTTTTTTATCACAAGTCACCCTTTCAACACTTGCATCTCAAAATATAGTCCATTGACCAGCAGCATAGCTTGTTAGAAATGTAGAATCTCAGGTCTCACCCTAGACCTCTGAATTAGAGTCTACATTTTAACAGGACCTTCTAGCTCATCTGTATACACATTAAAGTTTGAGAAGCACTAACCTGGAATATGATATTTTTAAAGAGTGACTGTATCTTATTCACAGTTGTATCCCTTAACATCTCATTTTGAGTCAAATATAAACTAAGTATGCAATAATGTGCCTGAAGAATGAATGAAAATGTAAAAAGAAATGGCTAAGATTGATTCTCAGGTACTTTCCAAATCTAACATTCCATAATTGTAGGCCAGGGCTAAGCTGGTTTTTTCCTCAATGTAGGCAAAGTAGGACTAGAGATTAAATCTTATGTGGTGGCTATGTTTCTGGCCTATTTTCATTTCTTCAGTGATAAGCTATATGCCAACCTATAGCAGAATATTGTTGATCAAATTTGATGAAAAACACTGGAGAATAAAGGAGGTCTGTGCTCGTGTGTGTTCAACATTTGTATACACTCACTGAGATCCTGGATCTTGGCATTAAAATATTCAGTAAGTTTTTGGAAGTGGAAAAAAAGTTTCCCGGCCAGCTGTTTTTATAGCTCCTGTCTAGTAGCTGGCTTTAAATAATAACAAAAGAAAGAGAATGTATACCATTATTTACAGATACTGTCAAACCTTGTGCACTGAATTTCTTGCCCCACTTCCACGACTTGTCTCTAGCTTTCAGAGAGCTTAAATAATCTTATACCCACTCCAGCTTCCAACTATCCCAACTCACTTGCCTTTCACTTTGCCCTAAATATAAATTGCATAAGTCCATATCTTCTCTAACAAGACTCAATTATTTCAGTAACATTTTAAGTCAGACAAAAAATGTAGAAATATTCTTATTGCAATAACACCTGCTAATATCATTCTGCTGGTCTGAGGTACAGGTTTTGTTATCCAGTTACCAATAATGCTGAACAGAAAAATCTATATCTGGGAACACTGAGCATCACATTTGCAAGAATCAAAAACACATACAGGTTTCCACTCATTCTGTAAAACCCTGATAAATTATACATTTTAATCCCTATTTGCATTTATTGGATAAATTGATCCCCTATACAAATGAATGTAAATGTGCTACTCACATACTTTCTATGACTAATTTCAGCATACCTGGTATTGTTTGAACATAATTCAACTACCAATTTAACTCAGGTCCTTAAACCCCGAAGTCATAAGTTAATGCTATTAAGAGGATGGAAACTTAATCAAATTATGATGTTTTGGGGCTGAGTCTAGTAGAAGGTCCATAGATCATTGGGAGCATGCCTCAGAAGGTAGTTTTTGTGAAAGGGTTGGTTATACAAACCAAGGAAGGCCCAGCTTCTCTCTATGCTTCCTGGCTTTCTATGTGATTCTTCCTCTCTCTGCATCATTGCCATCTGCTGCTTTCATTAGAGTTCAAGCAATGGAACTGCCAGATCTTGGATTGAATATCCAAAACTGTAAATCAAAATAAACCTCTTTTTTGATAGATAGCTTGTCTTGGGTATTTCATTATAGCGATGAAATCTAATGCAATGCCTTTCTGAAAATCTCCAATGCATTCTCAGCCTCCAACTTTCTGAAAAGTCTAATTGCTTATAATTTCTAAATGATTGAATATCCCATCTATGTGGATCCATAGGAACACCCAGTATCATAAGCAGTGATGGCTGTTGAAGTAGAAAAAACAATAGAAATGGGGAAAAATTTTGTTTTAAGTTTCAGATATTCTCTATACCAAAACACTGCTGTTACCTCAGAACATAAGGCTAAAAGTCAGGATATGGCAAGAAGATAATATTTTCAAAGAATGATGCTTTATGTTTTTCTTTGTGTCTTCCAACAACAATGAAATTAAAAAATTAATTATCTTGTCTCCTATTACTATCTTAAGTAGTCTTAACATTTACAATACAAGCCTCTCGTCTGTTTATGTCTAATTTATTATACATATTCTCATAACTGACCTTTATAAGAGAATGATGAATTGATCTCTAATATCAGCATGCTGATAAATCTATCATCTATGAAAAAATTATGTTTGCCTATTACTACTAACATTTAAGCAGAATCTATGCTAAAATGTATAAGAGCAGTAGAAGATGGCCCAAGTCCTTGGGCCCCTGTACCCACATGGGAGACCCGGAAGAAGCTCCTGGTTCCTGGCTCCTGGCTTCGGATAGGCGCAGCTCCGGCCGTTGCGGCCATCTGGGGAGTGAACCAGCGGATGGAAGATCTCTCTGTCTCTACCTCTCTCTCTAACTCTTTCAAATAAATAAAATAAATCTTTAAGTAAAAGGAAAGAAACTCATTAAAAACGAAAACAATTTAACAATTAACACTCTTTTGTATGATGTCAGTGATCACCCGAGGCCATGAGCTGCCTAGGTAAGGAAGACTTTTGAAACCACGAACTCAATCAGTATTTAGACAAGGCCATGAGTAAAGTGGAAGTTCTCTCCTCCCTTCAGAGAAAAGTATCTAGGTGCTTCTAAATTGTTTTCCTTCTTCCCCTTTAATTTATCCTGTGGGAAAGCAAATACATAACTTCTGTTATCTGATGAGACTCTAATATTTATATGGGTGCTGATGTTCAATGAAATCACTGCCCCGACACTGAGATGACAACCAGTCACAATGTCAGCGTTGTGTAAGGGTGTCATAAGAAGAGTACAATGCCAGGACAGGCTCTATCGTAGGCCAGTGATGCACTCTTGTGAAAGACAATAATGAGTCAATACAATGCTGTCAGACAATGATTTTCTAGAAGCACTTTTGGAATATTTTACTGCTAGATCTGATTAACTTATATGCAAGACAAAATGAGCTGACAGCTATGATATCTGCTATCCCATAGGGAGGAATGCCCCTCTTACCTGAGACTTTCCATGCCTTTAAACTCTTGATCTTGGTTTAGTGCCACTCTAAAACCCAGATGTCATTTATACTCCTAGGTGCAAGAAGCTAGGAAGCCCTAGGCCAGCCAGAAGGTGATGTGTTGAAAATCAAGCTGCTTTGTTAATGTCCCCATGCTAACCTGTAAAAGTGAACTTTAAAAAGTTCATGGAAAATAAAAATATCTTTTAATTCTATTTTCTCAGGAACTTATCATGCCGTTTTCTGTGTATAGAATTTGAACATGTGGCTACATGTTCCTACAACTAGATGTCAGGCTTCTGCCTCAGTACCTAAGGCTCTGCCTTGATGTCTATACCATTCTGCCAAGTCTAGGATTATGACTGACCACCGAGTCTGCACAGAACATCAAATCCATCCTGAACCACTTGCTGATGCCGGCTGAATATCCACCCACTGATGCCAGCGACAGCTATCCATGTCTACCTTGGCTGTCAGAACTAATGGCTGACATCTTTGGATCTCATCTTAGAGTCTTGAGTTGCATATTCCTGTCCTACCCTTCTAATAATCAGTCAGATATGGGTTCCATCAAACCTTGGCCCTCTGACGCATTCTGAATTTCACTTAAGATTTGAGATAATAATTTGTTAAAAGTGATTAACCTCAAATCAGCGTAAAAACATAAACAGCCCATGGAAATATTTTCAGTCATATATTATTTTGCTTCAGAGATTAATTGGGATGCATGTGACATCGTCCATTACTTATATTGTACATTTTGAAAGTTTTACATTTCTGTTTCACTGTAAGTGATTAAGTTGCTTCTCAGTTTCCTCATTTCTTCTCCTTCCTTCTAGCAATGGCTGTAGGATCAAGCTATTATTTAGCTGTTTACTAGGTTCTTCATTTCGAAAATTGTTTCAAGCTTAAAGTTTTATGAAATGGCTCTGATTTTATGCAGCATTTCACACTGATATTGGAGAACTCATTTGATTCCAGCTTTCAGATCCATCAGCTAAACCTGCATTTACTAAATAGGAAATCCCCTATTACAGACTAAATTGGCAGCCAAACTTCATATGTTAAAGTCCTAACCCTCAATAACTCAGCGTGAATATTTGGAAATAGAACCTTTAAAGAAGAAATCAAGTTTAAATGATGTCATATGCATGGACTGTGATCCAATAGGATCGGTGTCCTTATGAGAAGAGGAAGAGACACCAGGATGCCCATACACACAGAAAAGGCCACGTGAGTAGAGCGAGAAGGTGGCTTTGTGCAAGCCAAAGAGAGGAGCCTCTGGAGAAACCAAGCCTGCTGACACTCTGATCTTGGACTTCCAGCCTCCAGAATGTGAGAGAATAAGATTATGTGATTTATGCTGCCTAGTCTGTGGGACTTTTTTACAGCAGCCCCAGCAACCTCATACAACTCTTTAAGGTCACAAAACCTTCACGTCAAGAACACAGAGGAAAGAGTATGATCTTTGATATTTTGGTAATATTTAGTTTTTGTGTTTGATGATTTCCTGGAAAGTAAAACCACAATTCTCTCCAATTTGTATTAAGAATGTTATACTCTAACGAGAATTTTCAAGCACTAGTTACAGCTGGATGAGTTGATTAACAGTCAGGAAGTCTGATTACAACCCATTTAGCCAGTTTAGTAGTGAGAAGACCTTGCACATGTCATTTAACATCCTTGAACCTTGGTTGTTATTTGGTTTTTGTTTTTATCTGTGAAAAGTGGATAACAAGCCCAGTCCTGATCAATACAAAAATTTTTTTCTGAGTATCAACCATGATGGAGTGGGAAAAGAATTTTGAGGTTGTAAGTTTCTGTACAAATAGAACTACTTCCTTTAGTAAAGAACATGGATTTATGAACATTTATAAAGGTGTATTTTTGCCACTCCCCCTACCACGTTCATCAAGTTTTGAAGAATAACTATGAGGTAACGAATTGTAAACACAATCTTGCAATATACAAAGGAACTTCAAAAATTCATGTAAAATGAAATTAAAAGACTTTCATTTTGGTGCAAAAAACCCTTTGAAAGCCATGCATTTTTTTTTCATAACATGCATTTCGATGAACTTTTTGAAGATCTCTCATACTTTAGAGATAAATTTACTAGCTTTGTCCCAGAAAGTCTGGTCTTGGAAGAATCACTATGTTCCTAAATTTGTATTTATGAAATGCATTAAGCTTGTATACCTTAAATAAAGGGTTTCTAAGAAAAAAAAAAAGGTCTGGTCTCAGCTCAGCCATTTATTGATGAATGGAACTCTTTAAGCCTTAGTTTCCTATTCTATAAAATGGAGAGGAGAAACTAATAAAATTTCTTTGTAGTTTATTTGCCATATTGATAGAGATAATAATGAATGTAAAGGAGGTAACACAACATCAGCACAATGTATAACTTATGGGGTAAGCACTCCGTATGTTGATGTAAATGTTGATGACCACTGTCATTGATAACATTATTCTTATTACTAAGAACTTAAACATTATTCAGGAGGCTATAAGTCTGTAAGTGCTTTCACACTTTCCAAACCACAATTGCGCTATATCTTAACATCTTCAACTCTCACAGATAAGCCTTGCAGAAGAACTGAATTAATGCAAAACATAGAAACTGATCATAAAAAGGAAGCTGGTTCAAAAGGGGGAGGGGGGAATGTGTGGTTTTCATTTTCTGAAAGAGAAGCCAAAGTCAAAGTTTATAGTGTCAAGCCAAATCAAATGACACAACCCAGCTTTACGTTGCCTTAGTGGGGCCAGGTGGTCAGGAATTAAATGTAGTGAAACTGATCAAGTCAGTATTTGAGCTTTGAGGCTCAAACAGCATTTAAATAAGGAAACAGCAGGATTTCGGCCTAGAGATGAGGAAAAGGAGAACAGATGGAGTGGTTCATAAAGAAACATGGCTGGGGTAGGACACAAAATTTACCTGTCAGGCTGCTCCCTGTTCTGGACTTAAATATTCTTGTGAGTAGGAGTGATTTAAGGACTAGCAGGAATATGCAGCACTGCTGAATGAGGCAGTGTTCTCCCAGTCTTGGTGCCTACAGGGTCTTGATCTCCAGGGAGTCATAAGAGTTCTAAAAGCCCCCTTTACCTGTTTTACACGTGTTTGAGTCTGAAAAATTAACTTGTAGATATCGAGCCAATGTATTGATCAAGCATAGCAGTAGGAACTGGCTTGAGGTTCTAGAGCATCTACATTTTTAGAAAAGATTTAGGGGCTGGCTCTGTAGTTAACCCATCTGCCTGTAGTGTCAGCATCTCATATGGGTGCCAGTTCGGGTCCTGGCTGCTGTACTTCTGATCCAGCTCCCTCATAATAGCCTGGGAAAGCCAAGTCCTTGAACCCCTGCACCTATGTGGGAGACCCAGAAAAGCTCCTGGCTCCCGGTTTCAGCCTGGCCCAGCCCCAACTGTTGAGGCCATTTGGGTAGTAAACTAGTAGGTGGGAGATTTTGATCTTTCTCTCTTTTTCTCTGAACCTCTGCCTTTCAAATAAATAAACAAATGTTTAACAAAAGAAGATATTTATTTATTTGAAAGACAGAGTTATACACCGGCGCCACGGCTCAGTAGGATAATCCTCCGCTTTGCGGTGCCGGCACACTGGGTTCTAGTCCCGGTCGGGGTGCCGGACTCTGTCCCGGTTGCCCCTCTTCCAGGCCAGCTCTCTGCTGTGGCCCGGGAGTGCAGTGGAGGATGGCCCAAGTGCTGGGGCCCTGTACCCGCATGGGAGACCAGGAGAAGCACCTGGCTCCTGCCTTCAGAACAGCACGCTGGCTGCGGCAGCCTTTGGAGGGTGAACCAACAGCAAAGGAAGACCTTTGTCTCTCTCTCTCTCTCTCTCACTGTCCACTCTGCCTGTCAAAAATAAAAAAAAAAAAGACAGAGTTATAGAGAGAGGGAGAGGAAGAGAGAGACAGAGAGATCTTCTATCTGCTGATTCACACCACAAATGGCCCCAACAGCTGGGGCTGGACCAGACTGAAGCCTGCAACTCCATACATGTCTTCCACATGGGTGGCAGGGTTCCAAAAACTTGGGCCATCTTCTGATGCTTTCCCAGGGGCATTAGCAGAGAGCTGGATCTGAAGTGGAGCATCTGGGACCCAAACCAGAGCTCATATGGGATGTTGGCACATCAAAGTCGGCAACTTTACCCACTGTGCTGGCTCCTAGAGACTATCTGAATTTTGATCTTGCTAACTGTGTCTATAATGAATTCAGTTATATTTAATTTTAGTTTGAATTTGTACATTTTAAGGTATACAACATGATGTTTTGATATAATTATGATATTTGTATACATAGTAAAGTGATTACTGCAGCCAAACAAGTAAAACTATCCATCATGTCAAATACTTATTTTTCTTTTTACAGATATTCTTTTCTGTTTATATTAGGGTTTGCTAGGGGAGAAGATATGCTGGAAAGGAAAAGAGAATCCTTGATGAGAATAGTGAATGATACATATGGCGTTTATCATGTGCTGATCTAAATGTGTTGTACATGATTAGCTCACTTCATTCTCCCAGCAACCCCATGAGGTGGGCAGCACTATCATTAGGTTCCAGGTGGTAATCTGAGGCACAGCAAGGCTAAGTGGTAAGTGGTAAATTCAAAATTCTAAACTAAGCAGTGGGCATCCCATTTCCCGAGCACCAGTGGTTTTTTTTTAACTTTTATTTAATAAATATAAATTTCAAAAGTAAAACTTTTGGATTATAGCAGCTTACCCCCCATAACCTTCCTCCCATCTGCAAGTCCTTCTCCCATCCCATTCTTCACCAAGATTCATTTTCAATTATCTTTATACACAGAAGATCAACATAGTATATACTAAGTAAAGATTTCAACAGTCTGCACCCACACAGTTACACAAAGTATAAAGTACTGTTTGAGTACTAGTTTTACCATTAATTTGCAAAGTACAACACATTAAGGACAGAGATCCTACATGGGGAGTAAGTACACAGTGACTCCTATTGTTGATTTAACAATTGACACTCTTATTTATGATGTCAGTAATAACTCGAGGCTCTTGTCATGAGCTGCCAAGGCAATGGAAGCCTCTTGAGTTCACAAACTCCAACCTTAGACAAGGCCATAATCAAAGTGGAAGTTCTCTCCTCCCTTCAGAGAAAGGTACCTCCTTCTTTGATGGCCCATTCTTTCTGCTGGGATCTCAATCACAGAGATCTTTCATTTAGGTCATTTTTTTAGCCACAGTGTCTTGGATTTCCATGCCTGAAATACTTTCATGGGCTTTTTAGCTGGATATGAATGCCTTAAGTGCTGATTTTGAGGCCAGACTGCTGTTTAGGACATCTGCCATTCTATGAGTCTGCTGTGTATCCCACTTCCCATACTGGATCGTTCTCTCCTTTTTAATTCTATCAGTTAGTATTAGCAGACACTAGTCTTGTTTATGTGATCCCTTTGACACTTAATCCTATCATTATGATCAATTATGAACTGAAACTGATCACTTTGACTAGTGAGATGGCATTGGTACATGGGACTGATTTGGAATCCCCCGGCTATCATTAGGAGTAAGTCTGAGTGAGAATGTGCCAAACTCTACATCTCCTCCTTCTCTTATTCCCACTCTTATATTTAGCAGGGATCACTTTTCAGTTAAGTTTCAACACTTAAGAATAATTGTGTATTAATTACAGAGTTCAGCCAATAGTATTAAGTAGAACAAAAAAAATACTAAAAGGAATAAAGCAGTAAGTTGTTCCTTGACAGGGCAAGGACTGATCAAGACGTTGTTTCTCATAGTGTCCATTTCACTTCAACAGGTTTCCTTTTAGGTGCTCAGTTAGTTGTCACTGATCAGGGAGATCATATGGTATTTGTCCCTTTGGGACTGGCTTATTTCACTCAGCATGATGTTTTCCAGCTTCCTCCATTTTGTTGCAAATGACCAGATTTCATTTTATTTTCCTGCTGTATAGTATTGTATAGAGTACATATCCCATAATTTCTTTATCCAGTCTTCTGTTGATGGGCATTTAGGTTGATTCCATGTCTTAGCTATTGTGAATTGAGCTGAAATAAACATGGAGGTGCAGACAGCTCTTTTATTTGCCACTTTAATTTCCTTTGGGTAAATTCCAAGGAGTAGGATGGCTGGGCTGTATAGTAGGGTTATATTCAGGTTTCTGAGGAATCTCCAAACTGTCTTCCATAGTGGCTTTACCAGTTCCTAGAACCAATGTTAAACACCTAGTAAAGCCTCAATAGGTATTTACCCAAGGAATGCATAAAAGAATATTCAATGGTATAAAAAAAGTTTTAAATTGTATATGTGAGTCTTGATCTTCTTAAATTGCAAGTAGACTGGCTATAAAGAAGTGTTTTCTACAGTTCTTTTCGATGGCTTGCCCCACACTCAATGCTTTGGATAACTGGTACTGATGTTGGGAATAAGAATTAGAGTTGCTGACTGATATTTTTCATTGACCAAATCTACAATAGCACTCTTTATGTTATTCCCCAAATTTATCCCACCTTCAGCCTTTCTTTTTTTTTTAAACTTTTATTTAATGAATATAAATTTCCAAAGTACGACTTATGGATTACAATGGCTTCCCCCCCATACCGTCCCTCCCACCCACAACCCTCCCCTTTCCCACTCCCTCTCCCCTTCCATTCACATCAAGATTTATTTTCGATTATCTTAATATACAGAAGATCAGCTTAGTATACATTAAGTATGGATTTCAACAGTTTGCTCCCACACAGAAACATAAAGTGAAAAATAATAGATGATTTTTTTTAAATGATGATGAAATCAGAGCAGACCTATTGTCATGTTTAATCCCAGTGAGAGTCAAGTTGGGAATTGATAATTTCTTTTTTTTTTTTTTACAGAGGATCAGTTTGGTATGCATTAAGTAAGGATTTCAACAGTTTGCACCCCCATAGAAACACAAAGTGAAATATATTGTTTGAGTACTCGTTATAGCATTAAATCTCAATGTACAGCACATTAAGGATAGAGATCCTACATGAGGAGTAAGTGCACAGTGACTCCTGTTGTTGACTTTACCAATTGACACTCCTGTCTATGGCATCAGTAATCTCCCTATGCTCCAGTCATGAGTTTCCAAGGCTATGGAAGCCCTCTGAGTTCTCCGACTCTTATCTTGTTTAGACAAGGTCATAGTCAAAGTGGAGGTTCTCTCCTCCCTTCAGAGAAAGGTACCTCCTTCTTTGATGACCTGTTCTTTCCACTGGGATCTCACTCACAGAGATCTTTTGCCAGAGTGTCTTGGCTTTCCATGCCTGAAATACTCTCATGGGCTTTTCAGCCAGATCCGAATGCCTTTAGCGCTGATTCTGAGGCCAGAGTGCTATTTAGGACATCTGCCATTCTATGAGTCTGCTGAGTATCTCACTTCCCATGTTGGATCACTCTCCCCTTTATTTACTCCATCGGTTAGCGTTAGCAGGTACTAGACTTGTCTATGTGCTCCCTTTGACTCCCAGTCCCTCCACCATGACCAACTGTGAACTGAAATTGATCACCTGGAACAGTGAGATGGCATTGGTACATGCCACCTCGATGGGATTGAATTGGAATCCCCTGGTATGCTTCCAACTCCACCACTTGGGGCAAGTCAGCCTGAGCATGTCCCAAATTATACATCTCTTCCCTCTCCCATTCCCACTCCCATGTTCAACAGGGATCACATTTCAGTTAATTTTCAACACTTAAGAATAACTGTGCATCAATTACAGCCTTTCTGACTTCAATTAATCCTATTAACATTATCTTCAAAATATTTTCAAAATCTCCACTTTTCACCATTCCCACTGCCACTACCTTGGCCCCAACTACTGCCAGCAACCTCATAAATTATCAAGGAGGTCTTAAAAAACATCATAGAAAATGTATATTATGAAAAAGCTATGCATGGATTTCAGTTTTTTGAACCAACATAAACTTATCTTTTAATTCAATTTTCCACAAACTTTTTGAAGTCCCCTCATACTCAAAAAACTGGTTTCCCTTTTCTGTGCAGGCCTCTTTTCAGAAGCTGGAGTTATCCCACTAATAACTGAAATCAAATCTTGTCCTTCTCCTGCTCACTTCAATGGCTCCCAACTCATTCAGATTTAAACACAAATACCTTTGCAGAATCTGTTTTCCCCTCCAGCCTCTTGTCTCCTGATCACATCCTTTATGTTTCTGTCCCACCCACATTCATTGCACTCCAGCCATAGTGGCACTGTTCCTGCCTCTCTTGAAGAGTACTCTCCACGTAAGGCCTGTTTCCCAGCCTGCAGTATTTATTCCTCCATATCTCATCGCCTTCAAGTCTTTGCTTATGTGTCACTTCTGTGAACTACATCCCAATCACTCTGTTTAAAATCACACCTTCTGGGGCCAGTGTTGTGGCGTAGCAGGTTAAGCTGCCTCCTGTGACATGGGTATCCCATTCTGATCCATCTCCCTGCTACTAGCCTTGGAAGACAGCAGTGGATGGCCCAAGTGCTTGGGACCCTGTACCCATGTGGAAGACCCAGATGAAGCTCCTGGCATCGGCCTGCCCAATTGCTGGACTCTGCAGCCATCTAGAGAGTGAACCAGGAGATGGAAGATCTCTCTTTCTCTCTCTTTCTCCCTCTCTATCTATAACTCTGCCTTTCAAATAAATAAATGAATCTTTAAAAAATTCAAAAAATATAAAATTACACCTTCTGTCCACACTCCAGTTTCCTTTGGCCTGCCTTATTTATTTTTCTGAAGACTTTAGCTGTTGAACATTCAATTTCCTAATGTGTAATGTTTACTGAATGGTTTCCTCCTCTAGAAAGCTGGCTCCACAAAGACAGGTCTTGTCTTATTTTGTGCACTGATGTACCTCAAGAACCTAGAAGAGTACCTGGCACAGAGTTAACACTCAGTTAATAAATGCTTGTTGAACTAAGCAGGAGAGTCTCATGAGGAATAGTGATAAACAGGCCTCAGGTTAAAGAAAATATATGTGGTTGTACTTCAAGCAATATTTCAAGATAATTCAGGTAAATGAAATGCTGTTCAGCTAGGTAAATACTACCACTACCAACAGCCCCGGAATTTGCTCAAAGTTGACATAGGTATATTCAAACTGTACTGGTATATTCTATTTTCATCAAACAAGCCTTATAGGAGGCACGAAGCAAACTCACCATTTAGAATAAAATATAAACCAACACACAAAATTGTCAAAATAAAATAGTACTTCTGAAAGTCTGCCCTGCAAAAGAGCATGTGAAAAGGGACTGTTCCAAATGTCCACAATAGAGCTGATACATTTATAGAAACCACTATATTTGCTATACTTGTAAAAACATGTCTTTATTGGAGATTATTGGAGGTTTTTGCATTTGATTTTTCATTGTTAAAGAAACTAAATCACAGCTAAGTGGCACAATACATTCCATAAATGTATTTTCATTTGCAATCAATTAGAAATACCATTTATTATTGAAGAAATAGTATATTTGCACTGTAGAAAATCAGAAAATACAAGTGAGTTTGTGTTTTATTAAGTATTAAACTTAAAATATAAGTCTTCACATTGCTACCACCAGATTATGTTAACTCTGCAATGAATATACTTCTCAGCTTTTCTTTACTTATGTATATATGCAGTATGTGAGCTTATGTGTTTTTGACCAAAAATACATCACATTGTTTAGCACTTGCTTTTATTAAGTCAGTGATCTGCACTTTTCCAGTTCATAAGGTTCCATTTCATCCAATATGCAAACCATAATGATCTGTCACTTCAGTTGAACCAAACATGTCATTTATAGCTAGCTTGCCAAAAGCAGCATCCAATCCAGAACAATGTAAAGCATTTTTGAAGTAGTAACAACTTTCTTTAGTCATATTATTATATTTTATAAAAATAATCCAGCCAGGACAGGCATTTCGCCTAGCAGATTAAGGTACCTATGTTACACATTAGAGTACCTGGGTTTGGGACTGCTATTGTGGTATAGCAGGTAAAGCCAACATGCGATACAGACATCCCATATGGGTGCCAGTTCATGTCCTGGCTGCTCTACTTCTGATCCACTCCCTGATTATGGTCTGGTAAAGCAGCAAAAGATGGCCTCAGTGCTTAGGCCCCTACCACCCATGTGGGAGACTCAGATGAATCTCCTGGCTTGGACCTGACCCAACCCCGGGTGTTGCAGTCATCTAGGGAGTGAACTAGCAGATGAAGATTGATCTCTCTCTCTCCCTCTCTGCCTCTCTCTCTCTCTCTCTTTGCTTCTCTCTCTCTCTCTCTCTCTCCCTGTCACTCTGTAAATATTTCAAATAAATTTTAAAATATGAAAATAAAATATTACCTGGGTTGATTCTCAGCTCTGACTCCTGACTACAGCTTCCTGCTAAGGCAGACCCTGAGAGGCAGTCATGATGGCTAACTTGTTATTAGAATGATCATCCTCCATTCCAAACTGATTTTTCAAAACCTCTTTTTCTATTTTTACCACATGATAAATAGCTTATATTCTGCTGTATTTATCAAGTTTTCTTAGTCAAAAAAGGTGAAATTTGCTTTTGTTATGCATAGTTATAATAAAGGGTTATGTGATATAATGATAAAGATCCTAGAATTCATGGAAAATATAAGTAGCTTGAATCCACAACACATGTTATTCATTATCCTTTTTTTTTTTTTTTTTTGACAGGCAGAGTGGACAGTGAGAGAGAGAGACAGAGAGAAAGGTCTTCCTTTTGCCGTTGGTTCACCCTCCAATGGCCGCCGCAGCCGGCGCGCTGCGGCCGGCGCACCACGCTGATCCGATGGCAGGAGCCAGGAGCCAGGCTGTGCTTTTCCTGGTCTCCCATGGGGTGCAGGGCCCAAGTACCTGGGCCATCCTCCACTGCACTCCCTGGCCACAGCAGAGGGCTGGCCTGGAAGAGGGGCAGCCGGGACAGAATCTGGCGCCCCGACCGGGACTAGAACCTGGTGTGCTGGCGCCGCCAGGCGGAGGATTAGCCTAGTGAGCCGCGGCGCCGGCCCAATTATCCTTTAAATTTTAACTTATACTGTCCTTAAAAACAAGTAATGCAAGATTTACTATGATGATTTTCTGATTGAATCTTCTTTGTAGACATAAAATGCAAGTATACAACATTAATAAAACAAATAAATCCATTCATCCAGACAGGCTCTAGTCTGTCTATATGTTTGAGATTTTGCCATTATGTGAAGAAAACTGAAGTCTTCCATGTTTCACTCTGTATAATGTTTCTTTAAACTTTTGGAAATATGGTGTTGGCATCTTTGTTAACACCAGAGAGTTACCCCTAAAGATAAAATTAACATTTGCTCAGTTTAAAGTGCTATTTACTGGAAAGCAGTATGGCAGTTTCTTATAAAGCTAAAAATGTAACCATGATAAAACCCAGCAATTGCACTCCTGGTCTTTATCCCATAAAATTAAAAACATGTCCAAACAAGAAAACCTACCCTCAAGTGTTCTTAGCTTTATTCATAATAACCAAAAAGTAGAAACAATTCAAATGTTCAACAGTACACAACTGGATGAACAGATACTGCTCCATCCATATCATGGAAAACTACTCAGCAATGTAAAGGATGAAACTACTGTTACTCAAAACAACCTAGATGTATCTCCAGATACTTATGCTGAGTGAATAAAGCTAATCCTTGATGTGACAAAATTACAGTAACAGTAAACAGATTAGTGGTTGACAGGATTTAGGGACAGAGTATGGGTGGAAGGGTAAGAATGATTATAAATACAAGGAATCCATATGGCATTTTGTATCTTGTCTGTGCTAGTAGATATAGAAATCTACTTAATGTGGTACAATTTTTTAAAATGTTATTTGTTTCCATTTTTTAAGAGGTAGAGAGACTGAGACAGAGACAGACAGTCAGAGATCTTCCATCTCTGGTTCACTTACCTCAATGGCCAATGTTGGACCAGAGCAAAGCCATGAGCCCAGAACTCAATCCACGTCTCCCACACAGGTGGCAGGGATCCAAGTACTTGAGCTATCATCTGCTGTCTTTCAGAGTACACAATAGCAGGAAGCTGGAATTAGAAGCAGAGCCAGGATTCAAACCCAGCACTCTGATATGGGATGCAGGAATCCCAAGTAGTGCCTTAACTCCTGTGCCAAACACTCACTCTAGGATACAGTTTTATAGAAATAAATACACACACAGGTCCAGTGCTGTGGCACAGCGGGTAAAGCTGCTGCCTGCAGTGCCAGCATCCTACATGGGCACTGGTTCAAGTTCCAACTGCTCCACTTCTGATCTAGCTCCCTGCTATGGCCTGGGAAAGCAAAATATTATCCAAATACTTGGGTCCCTGCACCCACGTGGGAAACCCGGAAGAAGCTCCTGGCTCCTGGCTTCGGATTGGCACAGCTCCAGCTGTGGAGGCCAACTGGAAAGTGAGCCAGCAGATGGAAGAACTGTCTCTCTCTCTCTCTCTCTCTCTCTGCCTCTCCTTCTCTGTGTAACTCTAACTTTCAAATAAATAAATAAATAAATAAAATACACACATAAATGTATATAAGTAAAACTTGGAAATCTGAAGATCAATGGATTGTTTTATGTCAATATTGAGATTATTATATTGTACTATAGTTTTACAAGATGTTGTCATTAGAGGAACTGAGTAAAATGTACATGATATCTCTCTGTATTTGTTTCTTACAACTGCCTGTGAATGTATAATTATCTCAAAAAATTCAGAATTCAATATTCACAGTAAAATTTTTCATAACTGAACATCAGCATTGTGGTCTCCTGACCTTGACATTTTTAGTATTTTGCATATTTTTATTTTTGCAATTTTTTGTATTAAGCATTCTTTTTTTAAGATTTATTTATTTGAAAGGCAGAGTTACAGAGAGAGAGAGAGAGAGAAAGAGAAAGAAAGAGATCTTTCATCCACTGGTTCACTCCCCAAATGGCCACAACAGCCACAGCTGGGCTGGTCTGAAGTCAGGAGCCAGAACTTCTTCCGGGTCCCCCACATGGGTTCAGGAGCCCAAGGACTTGTGCCTGCCATCCTTTTCTGCTTTCCCGGGCACATTAGCAGGGAGCTGGATCAGAAGTGGAGCAGCTGAGACTTGAACTGGACCCATATGGGATGCTGGTGCCACAGGCAGTGGCTTTACCTGCTACTCCACAGTGCCAGTACCCTGACTTTGCTTTGAAAAAGCTTTATGGAGATATTCTAGAAAGCCAAGTTGTATTCTTTATAAAATGTATTCATTCCAACAGAAAGAACTTTTGTTGAAATGACAATAATAAAACCAGATTTTTTTATTTTTATTTTCTTTTTAAAGGTTTATTTATTGGTTTGAAAGTCAGTTACAGAGAAGGAAGGAGAGACACAGAGAGAGAGAAATCTTCCATCCACTGTTTCATTCCCCAGATAGCCACAGTGACCAGAGCTGGACCAGGCCCAAGTCAGGAGCCAGGAGCTTCTTCTAGTTCTATAATATGAATAGCAGGGGTCGAGGTGCTTCGACTATCTCTCACTGCTTTTCCCAACCATTAGAAGGGAGCTGGATCAGAGATGGAGGAGCTGGGACACAAACCTCACCCATATGGGATGCCGTTTTGCAGACGGCAGCCTTACCTGCTGTGCCACAACACTGGCCCCTTATTTTTTATATTCTTTAGGAATATCAGGAAAAAGAATGTTATATAACTGTACATTCCTTGAGACAGAATTGTCAACTTACTTTAAATTTTTTTTTTAATTTATTTATTTGAGGGAGAGAGAGAGAGAGAGAGAGCAAGCGAGCTCCCATCTGCCAGCTCACTCCTCAGATGACTGGGGCTGGGCCAGACCAAAGCCGGGGCAGAAACTTAATGTAGATCTCCCACATGGGTGGCCATGATCTGACTATTTGAGCCATCACAACTGCCTCCCAGAATCTGCATTGGCATGCAGCTGGAGTCAAGATCTGGAGCTAGGAATCAAACCTAGGTACTCGAATGTGGGGCATGGATGTGTTAATCTCTCAAATAAATGCCCACCTCAAATTACTCTTTTAATGTGGATATTGCTTGGATAGTCAGAGATAGACACATTTACAGCCTATGGAACAAGGAGAAACCAGGACAGAAGTAATTGGTTCTAATTATTTTTGAACGGGGGAGAAATAAAGCCCCCTCCCTTGAATGATTCTGCATGAGTGAGGACGTGAGGAAAGAATATTCTGAGAAAAGAAAGGTCAGGTAGATGTGTCAGAAGGATGATTGAGCAGAAACCCTCTACTCTGAGTGTTTCTATCATGGTAGGAGGATGAAGAAAAAAAACATTTTAAAGAAGAAAAAATTAGGGAAAGCTATGTTGAGATGACTGGTTAAAGCACTCATTTTAAGGTTCATTCCTGTGCATTTCTGCAAGGATGTAGGAATGAGCAAAGAAATTTCTGAAAGCATGACTCAGGAAAGTTGACAAACTTGCCTAAACTTCAGTGTTTGAAGATTGAGTTGAAGCCCCCTCTCCATTGCAGTATCTGCATAGATGGGTGGTAAAAAGAAAACTTACTGAAAGTTCAAACTAAGGATCATGGAATATGCTCAAAAATGATTGGGTGAGGAAGAACCAGAACAGTAGGTGAACAGAATTCATGGTGATTTCTGTGAAGATTAGGCAATAAAGACAGAACTTTCTGTTGAAAGTGTCCGGGAAACCCTCCTAAAATGATTGATTGGGACTCATCTCTGAGTGTGTTTTGCTTTAGTGAGAATATGCAGACAGAACATTTTGGAAGATGTAAAGGACAAGCAAGGGATGCCAAAGGGTGATTGGTTGAATTAAAATGCACTAAATTCCCTCTGCCAAGGGTTTCTTTGAGGGTCTATGTTGGCGGGAGAGGGTACAGGGACAGAATGTTCCAGCAGAAATAAAGGTCAGCAGCTGGGAATCAGCACGATTGGATGAGGAAGAATGGAATAAACGCTACCCTACTGTATCACAAACACCTAGGAAATGGAGTTGTGTTCAGTTTTCCTTCAGCCAATAATGTTCCAAATGTCTCCCAAATATTTCCTTTTGCCAGAGTGATCCATCCTCATCCCCTGACCTCACTGGTACCCCTAAAGAAAGGGAGCTTATTTAAATTACTCCTCATCCATTAGTTGTAAGCAGAATCCCTGAACTTTAATATTCTGACTGTACCCCATTCCAATCCTATACAACCCAAGAGGAGGCACATCACTCAATTTCTCTTTAATTAATCACATTCTGATCCCATTTCCCTGGCCTTTACTTCTTCCAGAAGGTTGCTTCTCATTTCCTCATGTCAGACAAACACAGCTTGGTCCAATTATCCTTCAACCAATCATGTATGCTTCCAGATCTTTACCTTGCCCAGAGTTTCTATTCTCATTTCCTTTGCCCTCACCCTCACAGAGACCCCTAGGGGAGCCGTATTTTTCCTTAAACTTTATCAGAAATGCCCAAAGGAGTGGGTTTAGCTCAGATCTCTTTCAGCCAACATTCAACCATGTACAAACTTTTCCCAGACATTTACCTTTCCCAGAATGTGTTGTCCTCTTCTCATAACCCACATAGAAGTCTTTTGTGAAGCTATCTAGGTCATCTTTAGCCAATAATATTCTGAGCCAACTCAGTGACCATTAATTTCTTCCAAATAGTTGTATCTTTATCCCCACACATACTTTCAAAAGAACCCCACAGGAGAGAACTTAGTTGATGTCTCCTTCAATGCATAACATTCTGTCTCTACCTCCTGACCTTTACATTTTCAGAAAATTTATATCCTCACACACTTACTCTATCAGAAATATACAAGGTTGAGAGCTTAGTTCAGGTCTCCTTCAACTAATCATACTTTGATCTGCTCCTAGACCTTTACTTTTCTGGGAAATATCTGCAACCCTCCCCATGAACTCATCTTTACAGAGACCACCAGAGAAGGTAATATGACCATACATCTTGACCTTGAATGCTTCCAAAAAGTTTTCACATCCTCACTACATCAGCAGCTGTCAGAGGAGAATCCATAGTTGTCTTTCAACTAGCCATGTTCTGATGCCCCTCTCACATTTTCACTATTCCCAAAATGTTTTTTCCTCATCCTCCCCACTCTATGAGTTTCTGTGAGGGTGAGTAGATGAGGATTCAATATTCTGGTAAAGGTACAAGCCTGAGATGTCATCTGAGCTTGATTGCTAGAATGGGAACTGAATTAAGATCCCTCTTTTGGCTATGTCTACCAGAGTAATTATACGTAGACTGCATTTCAGGAAGAAGTAAAAGTCAGGGGATAGGATAAGAACATGATGGGTTGAAGTACTACTGAATTAAGTTGTCTCTTGGTGTTTCTTAGAGAATATATGGAGAGTAGGGGTAAGTACAGAAAAAGTGAAGATAAAAGGTTGAGTTCAGTACATGACTGAATAAGGAAGAACTGAATAAACCTCCTCCAATGAGGGTACATGAAAATATCGAGGAGACAGGTCAAAAGATAATAGCTTGAAGAAGATCTGAACTAAGATTCCTGCCTTAGAGTGTCTCAGATATAGTGATTGTATGTGTAAGGACAGAACTTAATGGAAGAACTAAAGGAAGTTTCAGAATGTGACGGTAGAAGAAATATCAAACTGCATCCCTTCTCATGGGTTTTATATTAAGCTTTGTATATCTAGGGGAGGTGGAAGAAAGTACAGAACTTTCTGGAAGAAATGAAGTTCAGTGGCAGGCGTGGGAGTTCTGCAGGTTAAACCCATGCCCATGATGCCAATATCCCTTATGAGTGCCAGTTTGAGTCCCAGTTGCTCCACTTCTGATTCAGCTCCCTGAAAATGTACCTGAGAAAGCCACAGAAGATGATCCAAGTTCTTGGGCCCCTGCCACCTTTGTGGGGGGACCTAGATGGAGTTCCAGGCTCCTGGATTAAGCATAGGCCAGCTCCAGCTGTTGCAGCCATTTGAGGACTGAATCAGTGCATGGAAGATCTCTCTCTCTTTCTAAAAAAGGAACTGACGTTCAAAGAATGGGTTCATAACATTAAAATATGTGGAATAACTGCATAATTGCATAACTCTGATTGCTACTGATATGATTGGGGAATAAAGATAGAACACTTTGGCAAATAATGGTCTTGGAGGGGCCAGCTCTGTGGCGCAGTGGGTTAATGCCCTGGCCTGAAGCACCGGCATCCCATATGGGTGCCAGTTCTAGTCCCAGCTGCTCCACTTCCTGGGAAAGCAGTGGAAGATGGCCCAAGTCCTTGGGCCCCTGAACCTGTGTGGGAGACTGGAGGAGGTTCCTGGCTCTGGCTTCGGATCAGCACAGCTCCAGCTGATGAGGCCATTTGGGGAGTGAACCAGCAGACGGACAACCTTTCTCTCTGTTTCTCCTTCTCACTGTCTGTAACTCTAACTCTCAAATAAATAAATAAATAAATAAAATCTTAAAAAAAAATAATGGGCTTGGAGCATGTTACAATATAATTGGTTGAAGGAATCTGAACCAAGCTCTTACTCTCTGGAATTTGTGTTATAGTGAGGATATGAAGACAGAACTTTCTAAAACAAACAAAAGTCAGCTCAGATTGGCTCAGAAAGTAGTATTACAAGGAAGACCTAAATAAGCCCACACCCTTGGGGGTTTCTGTGAAGACAGTTAAAAATTCTAGGTAAAGTAAAGGTCTTGAAATAAATTTAAACAAATTGAAGTAGAACTAAACTAAGCTCCCTTCCCTAAATGTTTCTAATGTAGTGAGCATATGAGCACAGAACTTTATAGAGGGAGGTAGATCAGGATACGGTTGGTTTCAGGATAACTGAGCTAAATTCTTTCCCCTGGGGCGGTTCTGTTAGGGTTTCTCTGTGACTATGGGAATGGGAGTTTGAGGACAGAACTTCTGTAAAGAAGTAAAGTTGAGATTGGACTGATTACCTGATTGGATAATGAAGAACCAAATCTGTTCCTTTGGGGGTTTCTGTGAGGGTTAGAAGGTAAGAGCAGATCTTTTTGGAGAAGAACTATGTGTGGAAGGCAGAGCTAATCAGAAGCTGTTACATCTTGGGGATAGACATTACATATGATAACGAGCTTATAAACAGTAAGTTATAAATAGATCAGTGGACTGACTGTTTTTATTATGTGGATGTTCCTTGTTATATCAAGGTTGGCACTCTTCATTTACTTCTGAGTTTGAGCTGCATTATGGGACCAGTTTCCATGTACTTTCTTACTTTCCTTCTGCTTTTCTATTTTTAAATATGGTTCAGGTACATCTAATTTCCAGGCTAAATTATGTAAAGTTCAGACACTTCTTAAACTAGACAAAGTATTTTTCGAGGCCATGTCCAAGAAACTATTCTTGAAAGGATGGATTCAGGGAAAAGGGTAAAATGGAAATGAAACTAGAATTAGAGGAAGGCTTGAGTTTGAGTTTGCATGAAGAACCTCAAAAAACAAAGCTCAGGGGAAAGATTAGTTCAGCTCTAAATAAACAACAATATAATTTTTTTTAATTAATTAATTTATTTGAAAGGCAGAGTTACAGAGAGAGAAAGAGGAAGAGAGATCTTCCATCTGCTGGTTCACCCCCCAGATGGCTACAACAGCCAGGACTGGACCAGGCTGAAAACAGAAGCCAAGAGCTTCTTCTGTGTCTCCCACATGGGTACAGGGGCACAACCACTTGAACCATCTTCTGTTGCTTTTCCCAGGTCATTAGCAAGGAGGTGGGAAGTGGAGCAGTCGGGACTCAATCCAGTGCCCATATGGGATGCTGGCATCATAGGCACAGCTTTACCTGATATGCCACAATGCCAGCCCTAAATAACAGAATTAATTCCACTATTTTCTTTATCCTAGGCAAGATACCATGGAGTCTGATTCATACAAGTATACATATATGACAAGGAGGTGTGTCACCACTAAGATCTAATTCTTCGATTGGATCCTGGAAGAATTAGTGAGCTGAACCATACAAAGACAGGCTTATATGAAGGAGAAGAGGGAAAGGTAAATCCATCAAAATTAATGTGAATGATACTGGACTCTGAATGAGTTAGTCTTGAGATATAAACCAAATAAGTCAACATCTCTCCGAAGGAGTACAGGAAAAAATTCACTCCCAAAATTATATCCAACAATGTTTGTTTCCCAACTAGTCATTTGTGCTTTCTGACGTATATTAGTGAAAACTTACCTGAGGCATAAGGAGGATAAATGCCACAACAAAACTGAATCCCAGTGGTATTGATTCCTGGAGAAATTAGTCATGGGGTATGATCAACATAAGCAAATTCTTGTCAGAGAGAGGGGGCAAAAATTGCTGTCACCAATTTAATTTGTTATATATATATTATATATAACAAATATATATAAATATATTATATATATTTATATTTTATATATTTATATATATATATAAATATAAAACCAGTTCAAATAAGTAATAACATCCATGATGGAGAAGGGGCAAATTCACCCCAACATTAAAACCAAAGACATTCAGTTCCAGATTACATATTTGTATTGCCTGATCTATGTGTGTGTTTGAAGGAGTATAGGGAGAAAAATCACCTCATTGAAAAGCTTGTATGGACATGAACAGCACTGGCTTTTGTCCCGAAGTACAATTTTGGTGAAGAAAAATGTGTAGGAGTGTGAGAGATTCTCGTAGTTTGGCGAAAATACTGGCATAGGAGAGACACAGCTACCATAGACACATGCCCATGCAAGAAACTCCAAAATACTGGCGGAGCCAAGGTGGCAGAATAGTGAGGGCGCACACCGATAGTCCGGAAAAAGATAGTTTAATAAAAGTGGAGTTACAGTAGCCTCAGGAAAAAGATCAGGAAAAAATTGCAGAGGAAACTCTTCCGGATCTAGTGGATGTGACACGGAGGACCTACAGGGAGAGCAAGGTCGCCCATGGCATGGAAGCCGAGCCACGGGAGCCGAGCCACAGAGTCTGCACACCAGCGCTGGAAGGGGAGGTGAGACAAAGACCTCGGTAACCCGAGACATTGGCGGGGAAAGGCAGAAAGAGCCTACAGAGAATGAGGCCTGAAACCCCACTGGGGAAAGTTCATCAGGCTGACTGGAGGAGAGAAAAAATTGAATAAATAAGGGGAACCGGCACGGACATTAGCCTCTCTCTCCACTCACCTTACAAAGCCGAGCAAGACAAAGGGCAGGCGCCATTTTACATATGTGAAGCAGTGCACGTCATTTTGCATATGTAAAGTGGTGCCCTCATTAGCCAAGCAGAAAAACCTGACTCTGGTGGGGAGAAATAACAGGAGGTTAGCACCTAATGAAAGTGTGGAGCTAACGAACTGAGATTGTGAAAATCTGAGGCGGGGCGAGAGAACTCACTGAGTACACAAACTCCATAACCTGGGCAACCTGGTGAGAGACTGAGGAGAAATTTGAGACTACACTGAGGGCTGCATAAACTCTTTGTGTGGTCCCAGTGGTAAGCAGACGAATACCAACAGGGGCCAGATTTCATACATCAACTACTCTCAATTCCACTCAGCTATGTGGAATTACTTCCCAACTGAGTCAAAAAAAAAAAAAAAAAAAAAAAGAGAGAGAGAGAGAGAGAGAGCGAGCAATCGAGAGAACAATCTGGGTGAGTCACCTTTGGCACACCCTTAACCCTGAAGAACCAAACAGAGCTCTCTGGCCACACCCATCACAGCCTCTAAGGATCCATCAAAAGCAGACAGTCCACTTAATCTAGAGTCGCAGTATAACGAGAAAAAACACCACACCGAAGAAACCAAAGAATATCTCCAATATGCCAAACAACAAACGCAAAAACCAAAGTAACAAGAACAAGGAAGACACTATGATGCCCCCAAATGAAACAGACACCCAAATTCAAGATTATGAGGATGATGAGATAGAAGAAATGCAAGAAGCAGATCTCAAAAAATTGATAAGAACATTAAGAAGTTCTCAAAAACAAATTCTTGAACTACAGAAATCCTTAATGGACAAGATAGAAAATGAAATATTAAGGAGGAATCAAAATGAAATGAAACAACTAGTAGAACATGAAACTGTGATAGTGACGAGAAATCATAATGAAGTGAAGAATTCAATAGATCAAATGACAAACACATTAGAGAGCCTTAAAAACAGAATGGGTGAAGCAAAAGAGAGAATATCGGACTTAGAAGACAGAGCACAGGAAAATATACAGTCAAACCAAAGAAAAGAAGATGAAATTAGAAATTTAAAAAATATTGTCGGGAGTCTTCAGGATACTATTAAAAAACCCAACATTCGGATTCTAGGAGTTCCTGAAGGCATGGAGAGGGAAAAAGGATTAGAAGGCCTTTTTAGTGAGATACTAGCAGAAAACTTCCAAGGCTTGGAGAAGGACAGAGACATCCTAGTACAGGAAGCTCATAGAACCCCTAATAAACATGACCAAAGGAGATCCTCACCACGACACGTTGTAATTAAACTCACCGCAGTGAAATAGAAAGAAAAGATCCTAAAATGTGCAAGAGAGAAACGTCAGATTACTCTCAGAGGATCTCCAAGCAGACTCACAGCTGACTTCTCATCAGAAACCCTACAAGCTAGGAGGGAATGGCGAGATATAGCCCAGGTACTAAGAGAGAAAAACTGCCAGCCCAGAATATTATATCCTGCAAAGCTCTCATTTGTGAATGAAGGTGAAATAAAGAACTTTCACAACTAACAGAAATTGAAAGAATTTGTCGCCACTCGTCCAGCCCTGCAAAAGATGCTTAAAGATGTGTTACACACAGAAACACAGAAACACGGTCATCAATATGAAAGAAGGTAAATGAAGGAAACCTCACAGCAAAAGATCACAGGAAGTTCAAAACATACATTAGAAAATATCTTTGGCAAATACCAGGGCAAAGTTACTACTTATCAATAGTCACATTGAATGTTAATGGCCTGAACCGTCCAGTTAAAAGACACCGATTGGCTGATTGGGTTAAGGAACAAAACCCATCTATTTGCTGCTTACAAGAAACACATCTTTCCAACAAAGATGCATACACACTGAAAGTGAAAGACTGGAAAAAGATATACCATGCCAACAGAAATGAAAAAAGAGCGGGCGTAGCCATCTTAATATCGGACAACATATACTTTACCACTAAAACTGTAAGGAGAAACAAAGAGGGGCACTATATAATGATTAAGGGATCAATTCAACAGGAAGATATAACAATTATCAATGTATATGCACCTAATTACAGGGCACCGGTTTATTTAAAAGATTTATTAAGGGACTTAAAGGGAGACTTAGACCCCAATACAATAGTACTGGGGGACTTCAATACTCCACTCTCAGAAATAGACAGATCAACAGGACAGAAGATCAACAAGGATACAGTAGATTTAAACGACACTATAGCCCAAATGGATCTAACAGTTATATACAGAACTTTTCATCCTACACATAAAGCATTTACATTCTTCTCAGCAGTACATGGAACCTTCTCTAGGATTGACCACATACTAGGCCATAAAGCAAGTCTCAGCAAATTCAAAAGAATTAGAATCATACTATGCAGCTTCTCAGACCATAAAGGAATGAAGTTGGAAATTAGCAACTCAGGAATCCCTAGAGCATACGCAAACACATGGAGATGGAACAACATGCTCCTGAATGAACAATGGGTCATAGAAGAAATTAAAAGAGAAATCAAAAATTTTCTGGAAGTAAATGAGGATAACAGCACAACATACCAAAACATATGGGACGCAGCAAAAGCAGTGTTAAGAGGAAAGTTTATATCAATAGGTGCCTACATCAAGAAATTGGAAAGGCACCAAATAAATGAGCTTTCACTGCACCTCAAGGATCTAGAAAATCTGCAGCAAACCAGACCCAAATCTAGTAGGAGAAGAGAAATAATTAAAATCAGTGAAGAAATCAACAGGATTGAATCCCAAAAAAACATTACAAAAAATCAGCCAAACGAGGAGCTGGTTTTTTGAAAAAATAAACAAAATTGACACCCCATTGGCCCAACTAACTAAAAAAAGAAAAGACCCAAATCAATAAAATCAGAGATGAAAAAGGAAATGTAACAACAGACACCACAGAAATAAAAAGAATCATCAGAAATTACTACAAGGACTTATTTTGCCATATCCCTGCCAGCAAACAGGGAAACCTATCAGAAATGGATAGATTCCTGGACACATGCAACCTACCTAAATTGAACCAGGAAGACACAGAAAACCTAAACAGACCCATAACTGAGACAGAAATTGAAACAGAAATAAAGGCCCTCGCAACAAAGAAAAGCCCTGGAACAGATGGATTCACTGCTGAATTCTACCAGACATTTAAAGAAGAACTAACTCCAATTCTTCTCAAATTATTCAGAACAATCAGCCGGCGCTGTGGCTCACTAGGCTAATCCTCCGCCTTGCGGCGCCGGCACACCAGGTTCTAGTCCCAGTCAAAGCCGGATTCTGTCCCGGTTGCCCCTCTTCCAGGCCAGCTCTCTGCTGTGGCCAGGGAGTGCAATGGAGGATGGCCCAAGTGCTTGGGCACTGCACCCCATGGGAGACCAGGAGAAGTACCTGGCTCCTGCCATTGGATCAGCGCGGTACACCTGCCGCGGCGGCCATTGGAGGGTGAACCAATGGCAAAGGAAGACCTTTCTCTCTGTCTCTCTCTCTCACTGTCCACTCTGCCTGTCAAAAAAAAAAAACTATTCAGAACAATTTAAAAAGAGGGAATCCTCCCAAATTCTTTCTATGAAGCCAGCATCACCTTAATTCCTAAGCCGGAAAAAGATGCAGCATTGAAAGAGAATTACAGACCAATATCCTTGACGAACATAGATGCAAAAATCCTCAATAAAATTCTGGCCAATAGAATGTAACAACACATCAGGAAGATCATCCACCCAGACCAAGTGGGATTTATCCCTGGTATGCAGCAATGGTTCAATGTGTGCAAGACAATCAATGTGATACACCACATTAACAGACTGCAGAAGAAAAACCATATGATTATCTCAATAGACGCCGAGAAAGCATTTGATAAAATACAACACCCGTTCATGATGAAAACTCTAAGCAAATTGGGTATGGAAGGAACATTCCTCAATACAATCAAAGCAATCTATGAAAAACCCACAGCCAACATCCTATTGAATGGGGAAAAGTTGGAAGCATTTCCATTGAGACCTGGTACCAGACAGGGATGCCCACTCTCACCAGTGCTATTCAATATAGTTCTGGAAGTTCTAGCCAGAGCTATTAGGCAAGAAAAAGAAATTAAAGGGATACAAATTGGGAAGGAAGAACTCAAACTATCCCTCTTTGCAGATGACATGATTCTTTATTTAGGGGACCCAAAGAACTATACTAAGAGACTATTGGAATTCATAGAAGAGTTTGGCAAAGTAGCAGGATATAAAATCAATGCACAAAAATCAACAGCCTTTGTATACACAGACAATGCCATGGCTGAGAAAGAACTTCTAAGATCAATCCCATTCACAATAGCTACAAAAACAATCAAATACCTTGGAATAAACTTAACCAAGGACGTTCAAGATCTCTACGATGAAAATTACAAAACCTTAAAGAAAGAAATAGAAGAGGATACCAAGAAATGGAAAAATCTTCCATGCTCATGGATTGGAAGAATCAATATCATCAAAATGTCCATTCTCCCAAAAGCAATTTATAGATTCAATGCAATACCAATCAAGATACTAAAGACCTTCTTCTCAGATCTGGAAAAAATGATGCTGAAATTCATATGGAGACACAGCAGACCTCGAATGGCTAAAGCAATACTGTATGACAAAAACAAAGCCAGAGGCATCACAATACCAGATTTCAGGACATACTACAGGGCAGTTGTTATCAAAGCAACATGGGACAGGTACAGAAACAGATGGATAGACCAATGGAACAGAATAGAAACACCAGAAATCAATCCAAACATCTACAGCAAACTCATATTTGATCAAGAATCCAAAACTAATCCCTGGAGTAAGGACAGTCTATTCAATAAATGGTGCTGGGAAAATCGAATTTCCATGTGTAGAATCATGAAGCAAGACCCCTACCTTTCACCTTACACAAAAATTCACTCAACATGGATTAAAGACTTAAATCTACGACCCGACACCATCAAATTATTAGAGAACATTGGAGAAACCCTGCAAGATATAGGTACCAGCAAAGACTTTTTGGAAAATACCCCAGAGGCACAGGCAGTCGAAGCCAAATTGAGAAGTTTCTGTACTTCAAAAGAAACAGTCCGGAGAGTGAAGAGGCAACCGACAGAATGGGAAAATATATTTGCAAACTATGCAACATATAAAGGGTTGATAACCAGAATCTACAAAGAAATCAAGAAACTCCACAAGATCAAAACAAACAATCCACTTAAGAGATGGGCCAAGGACCTCAATAGACATTTTTCAAAAGAGGAAATCCAAATGGCCAACAGACACATGAAAAAATGTTCAAGATCACTAGCAATCAGGGAAATGCAAATCAAAACCACAATGAGGTTTCACCTCACCCAAGATAGAATGGCTCACATTCAGAAATCTACCAACAACAGATGCTGGAGAGGATGTGGGGAAAAAGGGACACTAACCCACTGTTGGTGGGAATGCAAACTGGTAAAGCCACTATGGAAATCAGTCTGGAGATTCCTCAGAAACCTGAATATAACCCCACCATTCTACCCAGCCATCCCACTCCTTGGAATTTACCCAAAGGAAATTAAAGTGGCAAACAAAAAAGCTGTCTGCACATTAATGTTTATTGCAGCTCAATTCACAATAGCTAAGACCTGGAAACAACCCAAATGCCCATCAACAGTAGACTGGATAAAGAAATTATGGGACATGTACTCTATAGAATACTATACAGCAGTCAAAAACAACGAAACCCGGTCATTTGCAACAAGATGGAGGAATTTGGAAAACATCATGCTGAGTGAATTAAGCCAGTCTTAAAGGGACAAATATCATATGTTCACCCTGATTGGCGACAAGTAACTGAGCATCAAAGGGGAAACTTGTTGAAGTGAAATGGACACTATGAGAAACAGTGACTTGATCAGCTCTTGTCCTGACTGTTGATGTACAATGTAATACTTTATCCCTTTTATTATTTTTTTTTTGTTCTAGTACTATTGGTTGAACTCTGTAATTAACACACAATTATTCTTAGGTGTTTAAATTTTAACTGAAAAGTGGTCCCTGTTAGGAATTTGGAAAACATTATGCTGAGTGAAATAAGCCAGTCCCAAAGGGACAAATATCATATGTTCTCCCTGATCGGTGACAACTAACTGAGCACCAAAAAGGAAACCTGTTAAAGTGAAATGAACACTATGAGATACGGTGACTTGATCAGCCCTTGCCCTGACTGTTGATGAACAACTTAATACGTTATCCCTCTTAGTAGTTTTTTGTTTGTTCTACTTAATACTTTTGGTTGAATACTGTAATCAATACACAGTTATTCTTAAGTGCTGAAACTTAACTGAAAAGTGATCGCTGTTAAATATAAGAGTGGGAATAAAAGAGGGAAGAGATGTGCAATTCGGGACATGCTCAAACTGACTTACCCCAAACGGTATAGTTAGAAACATACCAGGGGATTCCAATTCAATCCCATCATGGTGGCATGTACCAATGCCATCTCACTAGTCCCAGTGATCAATTTCTGTTCACAATTGATCACAATGATAGGACTAAGAACCAAAGGGATCACATAAACAAGAATAGTGTCTGCAAATACTAGCTGACAGAATAAAAAAGGGAGAGGATGATCCAACATGGGAAGTGAGATACACAGCAGACCCATAGAATGGCAGATGTCCTAAACAGCACTCTGGCCTCAGAATCAGCCCTTAAGGCATGCGGATCTGGCTGAAAAGCCCATGAGAGTATTTCAGGCATGGAAAGCCAAGACACTCTGGCAAAAAAAAAAAAAAAAACCCAACTAAATGAATGATCTCTGTGAGTGAGTGAGTGAGATCCCAGTGGAAAGAACAGGTCATCAAAGAAGGAGGTACCTTTCTCTGAAGGGAGGAGAGAACCTCCACTTTGACTATGACCCTGTTGGAATAAGATCGAAGTCGGCGAACTCAAAAGGCTTCCATAGCCTTGGAAACTCATGACTAGAGCCTAGGGAGATTACTGACGCCATAAACAAGAGTGTCAATTTGTTAAGTCAACAACAGGAGTCACTGTGCACTTACTCCTCATTTAGGATCTCTGTCCTTAATGTGCTGTACATTGTGATTTAATGCTATAACTAGTACTCAAACAGTATTTTTCACTTTGTGTTTCTATGTGGGTGCAAACTGTTGAAAGCTTTACTTAATACATGCTAAACTGATCTTCTGTATAAAAAGAGAATTGAAAATGAATCTTGATGTGAATGGAAGGGGAGAGGGAGCGGGAAAGCGGAGGGTTGCAGGTGGGAGGGAAATTATGGGGGGGGAGCCATTGTAATCCATAAGCTGTATTTTGGAAATTTATATTCATTAAATAAAAGCTAAAAATAATTCAATCATAAAAAAAAAGAAAGAAAGAAACTCCAGAATAGCCCCTGCCAAACCAGTCATTCTAGGTCATAGTAGGAAAGAAAGTGGAGGACTAAAATGTACAGGAAAATCCACATATGGTGCTTAGCAAACAAGAAATGTGTCAGCAGATAGAAAGTTTCAGGTAAGAGCATGCAGATCCATTATCTTAGTGGAAAGGAAAATGGACAACTGTATAGTCAAGTAATCTGGATCATGGACAAGCAACCAGATTTCACTGGAAAGGAAAGAGGGCAGCTAAGAAAGGACAAGGAATTCCAGGTAGTCAGCAATCATTGATCATCTCTTGTGTTGGTAGAAATATGTGCAGAAAGAGGCTGGTTAACCACGATCTACACACAGTCAGCTATATAGAGGCAGAGATCTTAAAGACTACACTGCTGAACTCGAGCTTTTGAGAGAAGGATCAGTGACCTCCAGAATGCCAGAATTTCAAGTGAAAGCATCAACAGAAGGATCAGACACTGAACTGAAAGCGGAAGGCTGTTCAGATGGACAAGATGTCCAGATATAAATTGAATTTATTCCAACAATCCTAATGAGGAGAGTAGGATGGAGGACATTAAGAATTGTGTTTCATTGCACTGAATAGCATGCTCTGGTAAGATGGCAGTTGGCAATGCACTGACGAAGGGAAGTTAGGGTGTGCTAAGTCATCCCATTTGCTAAGCTTTTCTCAGGAGGCTGGAGTTTGGAACATTACTAATGCAAACTAACACGAAGCATTCTCAATTCAGAGAATTTTTTCCTACTAGGATGCATTTTGTAATTTCCTAAAAATGACATTTGTAAGCATATTTTGAGTGTAAACACTATTATTTTCTAAGATGCCTTGTTAAGATCAGGGTGAAAATCTGGCCCTGAAATTTAACTGAGAGTGGATTCTGGTTGAACACACATCTTAGTTGAGCATTTCATTATATATCAAGTTAATGCTTATCCAACTCTTTAGAAAGCAATCTCTGCTTGTGTCTACATACCTATGCTAGAAAAATATCTCAAGAACAGCAGATTCCTGGATAGCAGTGATTGTATGTTTAGCTTAAATTTATATTTTAAAGTATTTCTTAAAGTGCTACTTTATCTTAACCCCATTCTTAGACAATTTTTCAACTGCACTTAACTCTTTGTGAAGAGCATTTAAGCTTATCTTCTGACTGACTAAAAAAAAGATAGTGCTACTCAAAGTCAATTTGTTAAAGATTCAGAGATATAGAGCTTGAAGAAAATTGAGACGCCACACTCAACCTTTGAAGGAAGAAACCCAAAGTTTTAAGTGGTTTGCTCAAAGATGTAGTAAAGTAAATTAACAGCAGTGACTAACCCAAATTTCAATTCTAGGTCAGTTCTCTTTCTATTATCCATGAGAATTGAAGTTTAAATTGCAACTAAAATGTTGTAAGCCTAAACATTTTTGGTCTCCTATAGGCACTGGTGTTTACTGGCAATATTTGGCTGAGTCTTTCGGAATGTTCTGATTTTTTTAAGAGTTCTCTGTTGCTTACTTTCTTGGAAGTGTGCTTTGAGATTCAATAACATGATGTCCAGTATTTGCTTGTAATGATGAGGGATATTGGACATGGGCATAAATAAAAAAGATTGGTCATGTGTTGATAACTGTTGAAGCTGCATGATGAGTACAGGGAGGTTCATTATCTTATCATACCTACTTCATTATATGGCTAGAACATCCCATTATCAAAATATTAAAACTAAAATTATTACTTATAAAAAAACAAGCCTGATAGGTAATAATAGCATCTAGTCTATAAAATAGTAATGAAACTATGGGCAAGTGGTGCATCTAGTAAATTTTACTTTCTTCTCCTTTACCTGTCTTCTATTTTAATATATGTGAACACACTTGAACTTATTTTTGGTGACTTAATATGAAATCGAAGAAATAGTGACAAAAATAAAAGGTACTTTTCTGAGCTGAGTTAAAGAAAGAGGAAATTGCAGATTTTATGTGAAAATGCCTGTTTTCACCAGGTGCCACTCAATCCATGAGTATGAAATTTACTGTAATTTTTTTTCACAGTTTTGATTACTAAGGAAGAAGCCACATTTATAAAGTAAAAAAAAAATGGAAATGATGATACTTACAGTGAACAAAAGCAGATAAATGTGTTTTATAATTATTTTTCCTGAAGAATATTGAATAATCATGGAGTTGTTATTTATTATTTCCTAAGTAGTTAGGCTGTTCTAGCCTTGCCCTCTCTGTTCCTACTGTAAAATGATATGTATTCCAGCTGGGTGTTGATGTCTCAGTGCTACAAAATGAAGACACCCAATGGGAAATTACGTATGTTTCTTTCCTTTTTAAAATGATTTTTTGGGTAAAATATAACAGGTGTGGAAACCTGAATAAAACAAATGTGTAGCTTGAGCAATTATTATAAGGCAAACATCATTGTAAATAACCATCAAGATTAAAAAATTAGAATTTTGCCAGTCACCCCAGAGAGTCATCCTCATCACAAATCTCTCCATTTCTTCAAAAGTAATCTCTATCCTGACCTTCATTGTAATCAATTCTTTATTTTCTTTATAAATTTATTACCCAAATGTTCACTCATACACTAGTAATTATGTCTCCCCTGATGACTTGTGAGTTTCTTTTCATCTAAAGTCTGCCCTCTGTCCTTTCTGTCTTCCAATTTATTTGCTGAAGATACTGTGTCCTTTATCCTTTAGAGTTTTCTATGGTCTTGATTTTGTTCTCCTGAGTTTTCCACAGTCTTGATATTGCACTGTCCTGCTGTAAATTAATTGCTGGCTCTATAAATTTGATCATATTTTAGTTGTTTTTTTTTTCTTTTGCCTTCCTAGACGGTGATGTGTTCCTCTATCTGGAGGTATAAAATGTTAGGTTGCCTCTCGTTTGTTTAATAACCACTTCTAATGATCAATGCCATCAGGCCTTAGGTTGAGGCTATATCCCCACATAGTTGTGTTTACAGAAGTGTCTTCCTTAAAGTGGGAAAGGACTCCTGGAATAATATTCTCTGAATTCTTGCAGGTTTTAAAGTATTCTGTGGACTTTTTATTTGAACATCAGACTGGATATAAAATCTTTGGAATACATTTTCTTTCCTTGGCTGCATTACATATGCTACTTTTCCTCCTAACGTCAAGCTTTGTTATCTTTCAAAGTCTAATGATGATCTGATTTTCCCTCCTTTATGAATTATTCTGATCCTTTCAACTGGCAGCTCCCCTCCCCCTTAAAGTCCAGTACTTCGGTTAAGCTGGGTCAATTTCCTTAGGCACGTGGTTGTGCTTTTTCAACATGTAGTTTTAAATTCTACTTAAGGAAAATTTTCTTGCATTGTACTTTTCAGAAATCATTTTATTTCCTTCCCATGATTTTCTTCTTTAGGGACTGAGAGGCTGTAGAAATTAAAAAAAAAAAAAGATTTCAGAACAGTTGCTGGGGGCATCATTACAGAGATGAATGAAGAATTGCCAAGCAGTATTGAAGGCCCAATTGAGATTAAATGGCATAAATTTGTAGTGGAGCCAATTGGCACTATTTTCCAACTATCTGTAGAAAAACTCAGCACAAGCAAACAAAACAGATGTTTGGATTTATCCAGTTCTGTATACTGGCAGGGTAGATAGAGAGTAAGGTCAAAGGGATAAAGGATTCTAGGTGCCAGTTGACATGCAGTTAAAATAGTTATCAAAGTACTAATTATACAAATAAGATAAAAAATAAACCCCAGAATTTCCAGGATAGCGCCAATTATATACTATTTTATTTTATATTGTAGAAATTGAAATGTATGAATGAGGGTTATTAAATTTTTATTCTTTTGTAATACATAAATTAACCAGAAAAAATATTGTTGATAGACCAATTGTCTGGATTTTTGAGGGAGATGATGCCTCTGCATCATGTTTTTTGATCATGGCATAAAGAATACACAGGGATTCAATTGTACAATAATAATGTCAATAAAAATAGTGCCTGAGTAAAAGACCCTTAATTTGACTTTTTTTTTTAGCAGTCAAGTAAAGCAGTGTTGATAGGCTTCTGATTCTTACTATTATTATTTTTGTTAAATTTTAGGCTATGTACCACCAACAAAGAAAGTAAGCACAGTTAGTATTTGTCCATAGATTCCTCTCTTTCTTTTTTTTTTTTTTTTAAACAGGCAGAGTTAGACAGTGAGAGAGAGAGAGAGACAGAGAAAAGGGTCTTCCTTTTCTGATGGTTCACCCCCCAAATGGTCACTACGGCACGCTGCGCTGATCCGAAGCCAGGAGCCAGGTGCTTCCTCCTGGTCTCCCATGCGGGTGCAGGGCCCAAGCACTTGGGCCATCCTCCACTGCCTTCCCAGGCCACAGCAGAGAGCTGGACTGGAAGAGGAGTAACCAGGACAGAATCTGGCACCCCAACTGGGACTAGAACCTGGGGTGCTGGCACCGCAGGTGGGGGATTAGCTAAGTGAGCCGTGGCACTGGCCAGATTCCCCTCTTTCTGAAATGGGAACTAATCAATGTTTATGAGTACTCTGCATTTATACCCAATGTAAAATAATACTTGACAATTCTGTAGTGACAAAAAATGTCATTTTCTTCGACCCTCTTCCCTCAAAAGTGGTAAAAATTCACCTTGGTCAAATCCCTTCCTATTTTCCTTGGAGTTCCACAGTGTTCCCTGCTTTTTAACAGTGAAACTTTCACAGTGTACACCATTTAATGATTGACTGGTTGGCTTTCTTCAACACTTTTTCACATCTTCTTATTAATAAGGGGCAATACATAGAATTAAAGTTTGTTTCCACATGGTAGTGGCCAGAACCCCAGTCAATCCAGATATGCCTAAAATCCCATTCATAAATCTGAAGAAATTCTGCAGTCAACTTTAAAATCTTGTAAAAAGATTGTTATTACCATTAACCTTTCTTTGCTTTTCCTGTCACCACTGTGCTCAACTTTCTTTCTTGGAATTTATTTGCCATGGTCTAGTCAATAGCCTTTTTATCATTGTTATGACACCTTTGCTTGCACCAATGTGATGAAATTTACTTGGAATGTACTAGGATCCGCTAAGCAGTATGTTAATATGAACCTTTGAATGCCTTATCAAGCTTTAACTCCTTACAACAATCTCCTTCTATAGGATCTCAGTCATTTCCTGTCCCTAACTATCTTTAAAATCTCTTCCACTGGCTTGTCTCCAGATGGATTCAGATGTTAATTCCTTTACCAAGAACATCAGTGCTGGCTGCCTTTGCTGGGCCAATGTGATATGACAGATACTGAATCTCTCTTAATGATAACACTACAGATGTCTGTACTGAGATTACTAATTGCAGGGATTGAATGATATCCTCCCACAATTCATGTCCACCTGGATCCTCAGAACATAATATTATTTGAAATAGGGTCTTTGAAGTAATAACTAAAGACTGAAATGAAGTCATACTGTGATTGTGGTAGACCATAAATCCAACAAAAGGGACTTTATAATAGAAAAGAAAGAATTCAGAGAGACATACAGAGGAGGAGGTCATGTGAATACAAACACAGATAGGAGTTATGCTGCCATAAGCCAAGGAATGGCAAGAGACACCAGAAACTGGAAAAGCTGCTAAACATTTGACAATTTGTGATGGTAGCCTTAGGAAACTAATACTCTGATACTGTACCTTGGATACTATATCATATTAATACCCAAACTGTTGGTAGCAATGCTGCTGACTCTTTGAATTTTAACATCTCAAGGAGATTTACTCTTTTCACTGTGGCCTCCTTGTTAAGGAAAGGATTCTAAAATAAGTTTGTTGGGCTAGGCCTAGAATACAATCTAATCTATACCATGTTATGTTTGGAATCTATTTCCCCTCTATCTCAAAATACTGGTTTATTTTCAGAGTTGAATTTGTTCATCTTGATTATTCCTCTATAATTCTTCTCCAGAAGAATCTTTAGACCCTAGTGAAATGTTAATGGATCTCTTGCTTTCTATTCCCAGAAATCTCCTGAAAATGCTCCAAATGTGCCTGAAATTCTTGCTATATTCTTCCCACCTCTAATATGCATGGATACCACATTTGTTGCTTTCTTTTGTTAACCAGAAAGGCAAAGAGACAGAGTGAAAGAGAGACATGGAGACAGAGGGCTACCAATCATTGATTCACTCCCTAACTGCCTATAAAGGCCACGGCTGGGCCAAGCTGAAGCCAGGAGACAGGAATTCAATCCAGATCTCAAATACGCGTGGCAGGGACCCAACTACTTTTGAGGCATTACTTGCTGCCTCTTAGGGCCTGTACTGGAATAGAGAGCTAGAGCCAGGACTTCAGCCTAGGAACTCCAACATAGGATGCAATCACCTTAACTGGCATCTTAACAGATAAGCCAGATGTCTACCCCTTTTTCTTCTTTTAAGAGACTACTTCTACCCACTAATGAGCCTTCTTGAAAAGATGAAGTAGTTGACACTCACTCAAATAAGTCTTGCATGGTACCAAGGAATGAGAAGAAGGGAAAGGTGAAGCCATCTGGTTCAGCCTAACGCAGAATATAGGTTGCCTCTGGTAGTTGCTACTATCCTTGTCTGGTATTCCAGGGAGTCCAGCAAAGAGCCGCTATTCAGTGCATACTTAGGCCATGAAAATCTTTCTATTAATTTATGCCACATTGTGGCATGGGAATAATTTATAAGGTTTCTTATGGTCCCATCTTTGACAACATACTACAGCCATTTCCTCTCCCAGGTCATGAGATGTCACCATCCATACTGTAAAACTTCAGGGTGAAGTATCCCTGTCTTTTTTGTTTTTATGCTCTACATACTACTTTCTTTTCTTCCCTCTACAAGGTAAGGACAATATCAAGACAGGAAGCAACTCCCCATTCCTTCCACTCACTTACTTCCCTATGAATTCATCTAATTCAACACACTTCTCCCTACACCTACCCCCACCATCCACCCCTCCACTCCATTCCATTGCTTAGCTGAGGAGCATATGGGAGTGTGGTTAATAGAACCGCTTTAAATATTTGTTAGAGAGCCTTACAGTGGGTGTCTTACATCTACTTGTTGCTTTATTTAGAATGACAGGCACTTCACACTTACTATTTTAGCTTTAAGATTTTAGCAAAAATTGTGATGAAAAAATTCCTACCATCAAGTGCAATCTTTGCACTAAGCAGAGCAGAAGTTCAGCCACTCCCTTGAATGCCTGCCTGTTGCCTTAGGAACATTCTGAGACCAAGGTTGAGGAAGACCTTCTCCAATAGAAACACAGATCTACTGTGGTCTTAGATGGATACTGCTGTACGACATTCCTGAGAAAAGTGCTTCGACAGAATATAGGGTAATGAGGAAATTTTAAAAGAAGAGTGATGTCTTAGTTATTGTGTAATATGACAAACTAAGCCTATATGTGTATGCATCTTCACGTTTTTTAAAAAAATATTTATTTAGTTATTTAAAAGGCAGAGTTACAGAGAGGTCGAAGCAGAGAGAGATGGGCCTTCCATCCACTGATTCACTCTCCAGATGGCCACAACAGCCAGAACTGCACCGATCCGAAGCCAGGAGCCAGGAGCTTCTTCTGGGTCTCCCACAGACATGAGCCATCTTCTACTGCTTTCCCAGACCACAATAGAGAACTGGATTGAAAGTGGAGCAGCCGGGACTCAAACCAGTACCCATATGGGATGCCCGTGCTGCAGGCAGTGGCTTTACCCACTACACCACACCACCAACCCCTTTTCAACATCAAATTACACAACAGAAGTCATAGCTCCTGTGGATCAGGGACAAAAACATCTTGGGGTCTTGCAGGGATACATAAAAAAAAAAGATAGAAGATTTGTGCCATATAAGATAAGACTATTTTGAAAGTGGTCTATTACTCCTGTGGGCTACCCTGTTCATTAGAAGGAATAGAGTGACCTATATGAAAGAGTCAAGAAAACAGATGCAATCCAATTTCATAACCCTGGGGCAGTAGGTTAAAATAATCAGCTCCAATGAATACATTGGAAACTATGCATTCTGCCTTTGGGTGAGATAAGCAGTGCTGCTATGAATGCTTTCTGTTATAAAATGAACAATGACCTCTGTTAGAATATGTAGCTAATACAAAATTCATATCTGGATTTAATACTAAAAGAAGAACCTTATTCTATTCCTACTTTGTAATAACATTCTATAGAATAGAAGGTTTATATGTTTACACTTGTAAAACTAGGATATATTCAGCAGCCAGTTTGCTTTTTCCCCCAAAGAAACCTTTTATTTAATGAATACAAATTTCATATGTATAACTTTAGGAATATAGTTATTCTTCCCACCATATCTGCCCTCCCACCCCCACTGCCACCCAACCTCCTCCTTCCACTCCAATTCCCATTCCCATTCTCCATTAAGATTCATTTTCAATTAACTTTGTACACAGAAGACCAACTCTATACTAAGTAAAGATTTCAACAATTTGCACACATACACACTCACACAAAACTGTTTGAAAGCAAGCTTTACAGTTAACTCTCATAATACAATCCATTAAGGACTGAGGTCCTGCATGGGAAATTAGTTCACAGTGACTCCTGCTGTTAATTTAACAATTAACACTCTTATGTATGACATCAGTGACCACCTGAGGCTCTTGACATGAGCTGCCTAGGCTACAGAAGCCTTTTGAATCCACAAATTCTGTCAGTATTTATACAAGGCCATAAGCAAACTGGAAGTTCTCTCCTCCCTTTAGAGAAAAGTACATCCTTCTTTGATGGCCACTTCTTTCCACTGGGGTCTCACTCACAGAGATCCTTCATGTAGAACATGTTTTGCTACAATGTCTTGGCTTTCCATGCTTGAAATGCTCTAACGGGCTCTTCAGCCAGACCAGGATGCCGTAAGTGCTGATTCTGAGGTCAGAGTGCTGTTGAGGGTGTTTGTCATTCCATGAGTCTGTTGTGTGGACTGCTTCCCATGTTGGAACATTCCCTCCTTTTAAATTCTATTATTATTACCAGACACTTGATCCTATTTATATGACCACTTTAACACTTAATCCTATCCACATATTCACTTCAACACTTAATATAATCACTTTAACAATTAATGGGATTTGTGGTACCATGGCAAGTTTTTTTTTTTTTTTTTTTTTGACAGGCAGAGTGGACAGTGAGAGAGAGAGAGAGAGAAAGGTCTTCCTTTTTGCCGTTGATTCACCCTCCAATGGCCACCGTGGCTGGTGCGTTGCGGATGGCACATCGCGCTGATCCGAAGCCAGGAGCCAGGTGCTTCTCCTGGTCTCCCATGCAGGTGCAGGACCCAAGGACTTGGGCCATCCTCCACTGCACTCCTGGGCCATAGCAGAGAGCTGGCCTGGAAGAGGGGCAACCGGGACAGAATCTAGTGCCCCGACCGGGACTAGAACCCAGTGTGCCGGCGCCGCAAGGCGGAGGATTAGCCTATTAAGGCACAGCGTCGGTCACCATGGCAAGTTTTTAAACTGTACCCTTAGAAGTAAGTCTGAGGGGCTGGTGCTGTGGCGTAGTGGGTTCAGCTGCTGCCTGCAGTGCTGGCATCCCCATATGGGTGCCAGTTTGAGTCCTGGCTACTCCTCTTCCAATCCAGCTCTCTGCTATGGCCTGGGAAAGCAGTAAAAGATGGCCCAAGTCCTTGGGCCCTTGTACCCATGTGCAAGACCTGGAAGAAGCTCCTGGCTCCTGGCTTCAGATCAGCGCAGCTCCAGCTGTTGAGGCCAATTAGGGAGTGAACCAGAGGATGGAAGGTCTCTCTCTCGCTCTCTATCTCTCTCTCTCTCTGCCTCTCCTTCTCTCCTGTGTAAGTCTGACTTTCAAATAAATAAATATTTTTTTTAAAAAAGAAGTCTGTAGGAATCTATGCAGAACTATACATCTTTACAGTTATAAACTTCTTCCTTTCTCTTATTCCCACTCTTATTTTTAATGAGATCTATCCTCAATTGATTTTATACACCTATGACTGACTCTGTGTTAAGTAAAGAGTTCAACAAATATTATGAAGAAAAAAAGCTTAATCATCATAATAGAACAAACTGCTTACATTAAAGTTTAGGTTTAAAAAAAAAACACTCCAGGCTCACATATATCCAGGTCACTACAGTGGAAGATGGTATATGTCAAAGTTCTATTTTAAAATAAAGTGAATTTCCTTTGAGTTTCTTCCTTACATATGTACTTCCTTAGTCTCACGAGTCAGATTTATGATGCTATTTTCAAAAATTTAAGATAATATAACACTGGCTTCCTACCAAACAATCCAAACCACTTTATATTTGTAGTTCTGTGTTCTTCGTGCTGATTAAAATTATGTTCATCCCAACGTGTTTGAATATTTCCAGATTTGGTACTACCACCCTTAGAGGCATGGTGACAATGGGATTTAGTAATGATCTTATTCTCCAAGAGTTTCGTGATAATGATTCTCTGACACAGCATTTCTCCTAGATTATTCCCAGAATGTCCTTGAGTTGTTCAGCTTTATGATGTGCTACTCCTTGGGTGTTCACTCCACATCTTATGCAAATAGAGAAACACCTATATCCTCGCCTTCAATTTGCTCTTCAACTTTACCTTCTACATTCAAGTTTGGCTAGTCTCCAAAATGAAAGTCACTTAAGGGCTGATGCTGTGGTATAGTGGGTAAAGCCTCCACCTGCAGTGCCAGCATCCCATATGGACACCGGTTCTAGTCCCAGCTGCTCTACTTCCAATCCAGTTCTCTGCTATGTCCTGGGAAAGCAGTGGAATCTGGCCCAAGTCCTTGGGCCCCTGCACCTGTGTGGGAGACCTGAAAGAAGCTCCAGGCTACTGGCTTTGGATTGGCGCAGCTCTGGCCATTATGGCCATTTGGGAAGTGAACCAGCAGATGGAAGACCTCTCTCTCTGCCTCTGCCTCTCTGTAGCTCTGCCTTTCAAATAAATAAATAAATCTTAAAAAGAAGAGTCAATTATATTCATATATTGGGCTTTCCTGGAATGATTGTTAAGGAGAATAAGTTGGCATTGAGTGTTACTCTCACATTTACTCCTATCTTCTTATAAGTTCTTATGAAATGTGCAGATGGAATGCTAGTAAATAGCAATTCATAGCCAGCTGGTAATAAATAGCAGTTCACATACCATGTGTTTATAAAATGGCTAGAGATAGTCTAAACCAATGCCACCACTCCCTCCACACTTGTAAAACCAGATTGTATTCAGTAGTCCATTCAGTTTTTAGTTTCTATAATCTCTTATAGAAATTCCAGCCCAGCAGTTAAAATACCAACTGACAGTTAAACTCCATTCTCTTCACTCACCCTTCTTCCTGAACTAGAGCCTGATTGTTTTCAGGAAGCAGGCAGAGATCCTTGATCTTAGGGTTGGTAGACCCCTAATCTGCCTCAGGAGATAAAGCAATTGTTCTAGTTGTACTAATTTTGTTTTCTTCCACAAGTGATTTGTCCAGAGTTGGGCCTATATCTGAGCAAGATCTGACCCATAAATTATACAGGGAGTATTGTAAGATGTTTCTCGGAAGGAACAGAATATAAAAGGAGAGCTTACTAATACTTTTCCTTCCCTCTTCTTACAGCCTTAGACTAAAGCAGAGAAGCCTAAAGCTCTGAGCTCAGATCCATCTTACAGCCAGCCACAGGATAACATTAATAAGGATAAGAAGCCAATGTAACAGAAATGAAACCACAATGTTTGGGTCTTTGGTGGAACTGTTGAGTAATTATGCCAACACCAGCAACCGCTTACCTGCAGGCTAGCAGACCTCAAATTTTGTGGTCTCAAAACTCTTTACAATCATACTCAGTATTGAAGAATGTTAATTTTTAGCTATGGTTATGTCAGATGTTAACTTTAGAGGAAACTGGATAAAAGGTATATAAGAACTATTTTAACTTTGTAATTCTTCTGTAAATCTAAAATCATTTCAAAATAAAAAGTTTTAAAAACTTTTGAAGATCCAAAAAAACCCTTTGGCTTATATGCAATACATCTATTGATGTTTCCTATGCTCTAAATTAAAATGGAGAGATTTAAAAATTTCTATTAATTCATGTAAACATAAAAATAATATCTATTACATGTCAACATGAATATATTTTCATCAAAATTATATTTTCCAAAAAAGATAAATTTAGTGAAAAGTATAGAAATGTTTTACATTTCTGCAAATTTCTTCCATGTCTGACATGCTATAATACAATGGGATTCTCATCCCTGTCTGCATTCAATCTCTTGTGATATTTTTTTTTGTTCTGGTTCAATTATATGAACAAAATTCAACTTTACACAGATATTTATTCTGAAAAATAATTTTAATGGAATTTCTAGATAACAGTAGAAATTTCTTTTTGTTATCACACTGAAATTTAACAAATGGAAGTTTTTTTTTAAAAAAAGATCAGTTGCAATAAGAATCTGAAATCATATCAATGGATTTTTCATATTGTTATATTAAGATCTATTTGTCTATTTTACATTTTGAATGGATCTTGTACCCACTCATAATTTTGTACCATGATGCATTCATTTATTATTTAGAAAAAAACTCATTCACTGAGTTATTAAAGGCTTCCAAATGATGACATTTTTTGTGATACAATATAAAAAAATCACATTTGTTAATACTACCATTGATCTCATCAGAAAAGTCTTTATGACAAGCTCATGGTGGCAGATATAAGTTTTCAAGAACTCTAATTTTCACTTGAAAGCTTGAATGTTATTATTGGCAACAAATATTTTATATTGTTTTTCCTAACATGACAGGCTTACTTGGTTCATTTTCAAGAAAATATCTGCAAAATACCCAAGTCTTTATCACCACAGTTTGCCTTTAATTCATTCTATCAAATATAAATGATGTTTCATGAGAAAAACAGATGGTTCAGCTTGCTATTCAGTTGTGAAAACTCTTTTCTTGAGACAACCATCAAACTTTAGTGTTCTGCTAAAGTACTTTATGCAAAACTTCCAATTTTATCCTACCAACTATTAAAAATATATGTACTCAAGAGTTGATATTTAGTAAAATTCACAGTTTTTACTTCCTTTTCAAGAGTATTTTAAAGTAGAACTGGGAAAGAAAGGAATTGAAAGGTTTGAGAATAGCCAAAACCATCTTGAAAAAGAACAAAAGTTGCAGGACTCAAAATTTCTGATTTCAAAGTTTACCACAAATCAACAATAATCAAGACATTGTGGTACTGACATATAAATCACTGGTCGAATTGAGAATCTAGAAATAAGCCCATATGTTTATTGTAAACTGAGTTTCAACAAGGGAGCCAAGATCATTCAATGGAAAAAGGTAGTGCTTTCTACAATTGGTACTGGGTGCTGGGACAACTGGATATCTACATACAAAGAATGAAGTTGGAACCCTACCTCATACCATACACAAAAATTAATTCAAAATAGTTTGAACAACCTAAATATAAGATCTAAAATCATAACACTCTTAGAAAGAAAATAAGAGTAAATATTTAGGACTTTGGATTTAGTAGTGGATTCTTAGATATAATGCTCGAAAACAGGAGCAAGAAAAGAAAACATGGATAAGTTAGACTTCATCAAAATTAAACAACTTCCCTGCATCAGAAGACATTACTCCCAAAGTGATAGTATTACCTAGAAAAGAAAATATTTGCAAATCATATAAGACTCATATCCAGAAATTATAAAGAACTTTTCCAACTAAACAACAGAAAGATCAATAACACAATTTAAAATGAGCAAAAGACTTAAATACATATTTCAGCAAAGAAGATATATAAATGGGCCGGCGCCACGGCTCACTAGGCTAATCCTCTGCCTTGCGGCGCCGGCACACCGGGTTCTAGTCCCGGTCGGGGCGCCGGATTCTGTCCCGGTTGCCCCTCTTCCAGGCCAGCTCTCTGCTGTGGCCAGGGAGTGCAGTGGAGGATGGCCCAAGTACTTGGGCCCTGCACCCCATGGGAGACCAGAAATACCTGGCTCCTGCCATCGGATCAGCGCGGTGCGCCAGCCGCAGCGCGCCGGCACCAACGGCAAAGGAAGACCTTTCTCTCTGTCTCTCTCACTATCCACTCTGCCTGTAAAAAAAAAAAAAAAAAAAAAAAAAAAAAAAAAAAGACGATATATAAATGGACAACAAGCACACGGAAAGGTCTTCAACATCATTTAGCATTAGGGAAATGTAAATAAAAACAAAAATGAATTACAAATGCATAACCACTAGGATGATTATCATTAAAAAATCAAAAGAGAATAAGTGATAGTGAAAATATGGAGAAATTTGAATCCTCAGACATTGCTGGTAGGAATAGAAAAATGGTTCAGACACTGGAAAATTTGGAGATTGCTGAAAAAGTTAAAGAAAACTATGATTTGATCAGTAATTCCACACTCATATCTATATACCCAAAAGATTGAGAATAGGTACCCAAACAAGTAAATATGCACATATGCTCATTGCAGTACTATTTACAGTAATAATACTATATAAATAAATAAATAATACTATTTACAGTGGTAATAACCCAAATATCCATCAATGTATGTAAATTTTAACAAACTGTGGTATGATTATACAATAAAAATTATTTTATCATAGAAAGTAATGAAGTACTAATGCATCCACATGGATGAGCCTTGAAAACATTATGCTCAGTGAAAGAAACCAGTCACAAAAGACCACATAATATATGATTCATTTATACGAAATGTCCAGAATATGTAGACCTATAGAAACAGTAGATCAGTGGTTGCTTAGAGCTGGGGAGATTTTGGGAATAGAAGTAATAAATACAAGGTACAGAGTTTTCTTCCTTTTTTTTCTTTTGTTTTTGAGGTGATGACTGCACATATCTATCAAGATACTAAAAATACTAACATGTATATTTGAAAATGATGAAATGTATGTGAACTATATCTCAATAAAGCTTTTATAAAATAAAAAGATCTAATTCCTTAGCAAAAAATAAAATGGGGTTCTTACAGAATCTCTATTTCTTTAATGTGTCTCAAGCAAAACAGATTTTTTTTCTTCACCATACTTGGCATTCATTTCTCTGATCATTCTTTTCAGTCCATTTATGCTTATCATGTTAATAAAGAGTGCAGAAAAGCTAGAATATAGGTCTGGGAAAACTGCTCATGAAAAGAACATCTGACAATCAGCATTACCAAAACTATATAGACTTGGGATGAAGTCGGCAATACTGAATAACTACAATATAATGGGAGAAGTACTAGACTGGTTTTGTAGCCAATAAGATAGAAGCTAGATAAGTAGATTGAGAAAAACATATTCAGGGCCTCTATTTCATCCATGACTCAGGATCCCAGGAGCTAGTTAGCAAAGTTTGTATGGGAAAAATTCTAGGAGTTTGCATGAACTAAGTTAGTTTAAGCAGTGAGGTACAGTGGGGCTAGAGGGTGGTAATTTTTTTTAAGATTTATTTATTTAGGGGCCAACATTGTGGCATAGTGGGTGAAGCCGCCGCCTGCAGTGCCGACATCCCATGTGGGCACCGGTTCTACTCCCAGCTGCTCCATTTCTGATCCAGCTCTCTGCTATGGCCTGGGAAAGCAGTGGAAGATGGCCTGAGTTCTTGGACCCCTGCACCCATGTGAGAGACCCCGAAGAAGCTCCTGGATTCTGGCTTCGGATCGGCACAGCTCAGGCCATTGTGTCCAACTGGGGAGTGAACCAGCCGATGGAAGACCTCTCTCTCTCTACCTCTACTTCTCTCTCTGTGTAACTCTGATTTTCAAATAAATAAATAGATCTTCCATAATAATAGATAGATCTTCCATCTACTGGTTTACTCCCCACATGGCTGCAACATCAGGAACTGGGCCAATCCAAACCCAGGAGCCAGAAGCCAGGAGCCAGGAGCTTCATCTGGTCTTCCATGTGGGCTTAGGGGCCCATGCACTTGGGCTATCCTCCATTGCTTTCACAGGTGCATTAGCAGGGAGCTGGATTGGAAGTGGAGAAGCCAAGACTCGAACTAGCATCCATATGGGATTCCAGAACCGTAGGTGGGAGTTTCACCTGCTATGCCATAGCACCAATCCTGGCGGTTGTTTTATAAAGACTAAGAGAAGGGCCAGCCTTGTGGCAGAATGGGTTAAGCTACAACTTGGAATCCAGAATTCCATATCACAGTCCCATTTGGAGTCATAGCAAATTCAACTCCTTGCTAATGTGCTTTAGAAGGCAGTGGAAGATGGTCCAAGTTATTGGACCTCTGCCACCCACATGGGAGACGTGGTTGGAGTTCTAATCTCCTGGATTTGGCCTGGCCCAGCTCCTGTCATGGAGACCATCTGGGGCATGAACCAACAGATGGAAGATCCTCTCTGTCTACCTTTCAAATAAATAAATATTTTTTTTAGAAAACTAAGATTAACAACCAAAATAACTGAGGACAAGTATCACTAGGTGATCTAATTGCAGAAAATGATTTTCTCTCTTTCAGTAGAACTTATACCTGCAGATCTTACATCAAAGCATCTTAAAAATGCTGCTTATCATTTGAAAATAAAAGTATAGGAGGGGCTGGCGCTGTGGGGCAGTGGGTTAACGCCCTGGCCTGAAGTGCCTGCATCCCATATGGGCGCCGTTTCCAGACCTGGTTGCTCCAAATCCCATCCAGCTCTCTGCTATAGCCTGGGAAAGCAGTAGAAGATGGCCCGAGTCCTTGGGCCCCTGCACCTGCATGGGAGACCTGGAAGAATTTCCTGGCTCCTGGCTTTGGATCGGCACAGTTCCTGCCGTTGCGGCCAATTGGGGAGTGAACCATTGGATGGAAGACCTCTCTCTCTCTCTCTCTCTCTCTCTCTCTCTGCCTCTCCTCTGTGTAACTCTGACTTTCAAGTAAATAAATAAATCTTCAAAAAAAAAAAAAAGCATAGGAGTCTGAGTTTGAGTCTGTGCATGATTTAGACAAGAATAAACACATCTAATGCACTGGTTGAATAAGCCCAATTAAAGTCCATGTGTCTGAGCACTTAAGTGCCTCTTAGAATCACTTTTTTTGACAGAAGAAGGACCTAGAAAACAGTCTTAGTCCCATTAGGGGTGGGGTAATGTTGGACAAAGCATTGTGGCTATTATATGTGTTTGTCTCCTGATCCCAGCCTCAACTTGACTCATGTTTAAGTCCTAAACTCTTAAGTCCTTGGAGGTATAGGCATGCATTCCCCTATCAACAGGGGAAACAAATAAGAGCAAGGAAAAGTAGCAAGGAGTCAGAAGGAGGCGTTGTTGAGCTCAGTGGGACTTGACTTGCTCAGGAACACACATGAGGGGGCCCTTGAAACCTTCCAGAAATACCTGCTGGAAGGACTTTTGAAGAAACCTGTAGTTATATGTCATGCAATGGGGGCATAACAAGCAATTTGAGGTTCTGCTATTTTATGTGATCTTGGCAGGCTAGTGAGACCTCAGGAAATGAGAAACATGGGGAAAGTTCCCAATCCTTCCCAAGCAGCTGAAGTGACCTTTGACCCTTGCCTTGAAGGAGTACAGAGTGTTTACTATACTGAGATAGGGTCCAAAGAGCATTTCAGATTAGAGCAGGAGGAATTGTACAAAGACACAGATACTCACTATGTCAATTTATGAGACTCAGTTTGTGTGGACCAATTGTTTTTCATTTTATGCAGCTACATTTGCACATACTGAGTGGGGATCTTGCCATTTGACTATAGTCACCCCCAAGAGAAGCTCAACTATTTCTTATAACTATTAAAATCATCAAAATTCAAAGGAACTACAGATACCATCTACTTCCCATCCCCCTCAAAATGCAAGGGATCAAAGGGATCATAGCAAATCCATTAGCAGTCTCCAAGGCTCAATAAACACCTTGGGTATATACAATATCTACTTTGTTTTTTTTTTTTTTTTTATTTTTTATTTTTTTTTTTTTTAACTTTTATTTAATGAATATACGTTTCCAAAGTATGAATAATGGATTACTATGGCTTCCCCCCCATACCGTCCCTCCCACCCACAACCCTCCCATTTCCCACTCCCTCTCCCCTTCCATTCACATCAAGATTCATTTTCGATTATCTTAATATACAGAAGATCAGCTTAGTATACATTAAGTAAGAATTTCAACAGTTTGCTCCCACACAGAAACATAAAGTGAAAAATAATAGATGATTTTTTTTAATGATGATGAAATCAGATCAGACCTATTGTCATGTTTAATCCCAGTGAGAGTCAAGTTGGGAGTTGATAGTTTCTTTTCTTTTCTTTTCTTTTTTTTTTTTTTTTTTTTTTTTTTACAGAGGATCAGTTTAGTATGCATTAAGTAAAGATTTCAACAGTTTGCACCCCCATAGAAACACAAAGTGAAATATATTATTTGAGTACTCGTTATAGCATTAAATCTCAATGCACAGCACATTAAGGACAGAGATCCTACATGAGGAGTAAGTGCACAGTGACTCCTGTTGTTGACTTTACCAATTGACACTCCTGTCTATGGCATCAGTAATCTCCCTATGCTCCAGTCATGAGTTTCCAAGGCTATGGAAGCCCCTTGAGTTCTCCGACTCTTATCTTGTTTAGACAAGGTCATAGTCAAAGTGGAGGTTCTCTCCTCCCTTCAGAGAAAGGTACCTCCTTCTTTGAAGACCTGTTCTTTCCACTGAGATCTCACTCACAGAGATCTTTTTGCCAGAGTGTCTTGGCTTTCCATGCCTGAAATACTCTCATGGGCTTTTCAGCCAGATCTGAATGCCTTTAGGGCTGATTCTGAGGCCAGAGTGCTATTTAGGGCATCTGCCATTCTATGAGTCTGCTGAGTATCTCACTTCCCATGTTGGATCACTCTCCCCTTTATTTATTCTATCGGTTAGTGTTAGCAGGTACTAGACTTGCTTATGTGCTCCCTTTGACTCTTAGTCCTTTCATTATGATCAATTGCGAACTGAAATCGATCACTTGGACTAGTGAGATGGCATTGGTACATGCCACCTTGATGGGATTAAATTGGAGTCCCCTGGTATGTTTCTAACTCTACCATTTGGGGCAAGTCAGCTTGAGCATGTCCCAAATTATATATCTCTTCCCTCTCTTATTCCCACTCTTATGTTTAACAGGGATCACATTTCAGTTAAATTTCAACACTTAAGAATAACTGTGTATTAATTACAGAATTAAATCAGTCATATTAAGTAGAACAGACAAAAAAACTACTAAGAGGGATAATGTATTAAGTTGTTCATTAACAGTCAGGGCTATGCTGATCAAGTCACCGTTTCCCATAGTGTCCCTTTCACTTCAACAAGTTTCCTTTTTGGTGTTCAGTCAGTTGTCACCGATCAGGGAGAACATATGGTATTTGTCCCTTTGGGACTGGCTTATTTCACTCAGCATGATGTGTTCCAGATTCCTCCATTTTGTTGCAAATGACTGGATTTCGTTGTTTCTTACTGCAGTATAGTATTCTAAAGAGTACATATCCCATAATTTCTTTATCCAGTCTACCGTTGATGGGCATTTAGGTTGGTTCCAGGTCTTAGCTATTGTGAATTGTGCTGCAATAAACATTAGGCTGCAGACCGCTTTTTTGTTTGCCAATTTAAATTCCTTTGGGTAAATTCCAAGGAGTGGGATGGCTGGGTCGAACGGTAGGGTTATCTTCAGGTTTCTGAGGAATCTCCAGACTGACTTCCATAGTGGCTTGACCAGTTTGCATTCCCACCAGCAGTGGGTTAGTGTCCCTTTTTCCCCACATCCTCGCCAGCATCTGTTGTTGGTAGATTTCTGAATGTGAGCCATTCTAACCGGGGTGAGGTGGAACCTCATTGTGGTTTTGATTTGCATTTCTCTGATTGCTAATGACCTTGAACATTTTTTCATGTGCCTGTTGGCCATTTGGATTTCCTCTTTGGAAAAATGTCTATTGAGGTCCTTGGCCCATCTCTTAATTGGGTTGTTGGTTTTGTTTTTGTGGAGTTTCTTGATCTCTTTGTAGATTCTGGTTATTAACCCTTTATCTGTTGCATAGTTTGCAAATATTTTTTCCCATTCTGTCGGTTGTCTCTTCACTCTCCTGACTGTTTCTTTTGCAGTACAGAAACTTCTCAATTTGATGCAATCCCAATAGTTAATTTTGGCTTTGACTGCCTGTGCCTCCCGGGTCTTTTCCAGAAACTCTTTGCCTGTGCCAATATCTTGAAGGGTTTCTCCAATGTTCTCTAGTAACTTGATGGTGTCAGGTCGTAGATTTAGGTCTTTAATCCATGTTGAGTGGATTTTTGTGTAAGGTGTAAGGTAGGGGTCTTGCTTCATGATTCTGCACGTGGAAATCCAATTTTCCCAGCACCATTTATTGAATAGACTGTCCTTGCTCAAGGAATTAGTTTTAGATCCTTGATCAAATATAAGTTGGCTGTAGATGTTTGGGTTGATTTCTGGTATTTCAATTCTGTTCCATTGGTCTATCCTTCTGTTTCTGTACCAGTACCATGCTGTTTTGATTACAACTGCCCTGTAGTATGTCCTGAAATCTGGTATTGTGATGCCTCCGGCTTTGTTTTTGTTGTACAAGATTGCTTTAGCTATTCGAGGTCTCTTGTGCCTCCATATAAATTTCAGCACCAATTTTTCCAGATCTGAGAAGAAGGTCTTCGGTATCTTGATTGGTATTGCATTGAATCTATAAATTGCTTTTGGGAGAATGGACATTTTGATGATATTGATTCTTCCAATCCATGAGCATGGTAGATTTTTCCATTTCTTGGTATCCTCTTCTATTTCTTTCTTTAAGGTTTTGTAATTTTCATCATAGAGATCTTTAACGTCCTTGGTTAAGTTTATTCCAAGGTATTTGATTGTTTTTGTAGCTATTGTGAATGGGATTGATCTTAGAATTTCTTCCTCAGCCATGGCATTGTCTGTGTATACAAAGGCTGTTGATTTTTGTGCATTGATTTTATACCCTGCTACTTTGCCAAACTCTTCTATGAGTTCCAATAGTCTCTTGGTAGAGTTCTTTGGGTCCCCTAAATAAAGAATCATGTCATCTGCAAAGAGGGATAGTTTGAGTTCTTCCTTCCCAATTTGTATCCCTTTAATTTCTTTTTCTTGCCTAATAGCTCTGGCTAGAACCTCCAGAACTATATTGAATAGCAGTGGTGAGAGTGGACATCCCTGTCTGGTTCCAGATCTCAGTGGAAATGCTTCCAACTTTTCCCCATTCAATAGGATGTTGGCTGTGGGTTTTTCATAGATTGCTTTGATTGTATTGAGGAATGTTCCTTCCAAACCCAGTTTGCTTAGAGTTTTCATCATGAACGGGTGTTGTATTTTATCAAATGCTTTCTCGGCATCTATTGAGAGAATCATATGGTTTTTCTTCTGCAGTCTGTTAATGTGGTGTATCACATTGATTGTCTTGCGCACATTAAACCATCCCTGCATACCAGGGATAAATCCCACTTGGTCTGGGTGGATGATCTTTCTGATGTGTTGTTGCATTCTATTGGCGAGAATTTTATTGAGGATTTTTGCATCAATGTTCATCAGGGATATTGGTCTGTAATTCTCTTTCAGTGCTGCATCTTTTCCCGGCTTAGGAATTAAGGTGATGCTGGCTTCATAGAAAGAATTTGGGAGGATTCCCTCTTCTTCAATTGTTCTGAATAGTTTGAGAAGAATTGGAGTTAGTTCTTCTTTAAATGTCTGGTAGAATTCAGCAGTGAATCCATCTGGTCCTGGGCTTTTCTTTGTTGGGAGGGCCTTTATTACTGTTTCAATTTCTGTCTCAGTTATGGGTCTGTTTAGGTTTTCGATGTCTTCCTGGTTCAATTTAGGTAGGTTGCATGTGTCCAGGAATCTATCCATTTCTGATAGGTTTCCCTGTTTGCTGGCATACAAGTCCTTGTAGTAATTTCTGATGATTCTTTTTATTTCTGTGGTGTCTGTTGTTACATTTCCTTTTTCATCTCTGATTTTATTGATTTGGGTCTTTTCTCTTCTTTTTTTAGTTAGTTGGGCCAATGGGGTGTCAATTTTGTTTATTTTTTCAAAAAACCAGCTCCTCGTTTGGCTGATTTTTTGTAATGTTTTTCTTGATTCAATCCTGTTGATTTCTTCTCTGATTTTAATTATTTCTCTTCTCCTACTAGATTTGGGTCTGGTTTGCTGTAGGTTTTCTAGATCCTTGAGGTGAATAGAAAGCTCATCTATTTGGTGCCTTTCCAATTTCTTGATGTAGGCACCTATTGATATAAACTTTCCTCTTAACACTGCTTTTGCTGCGTCCCATAAGTTTTGGTATGTTGTGCTGTTATCCTCATTTACTTCCAGAAAGTTTTTGATTTCTCTTTTGATTTCTTCTATGACCCATTGTTCATTCAGGAGCATGTTGTTCAATCTCCATGTGTTTGCGTATGCTCTAGGGATTCCTGAGTTGTTCATTTCCAACTTCATTCCTTTGTGGTCTGAGAAGCTGCATGGTATGATTCTAATTCTTTTGAATTTGCTGAGACTTGCTTTATGGCCTAGTATGTGGTCAATCCTAGAGAAGGTTCCATGTACTGCTGAGAAGAATGTATAATCTTTAGCTGTAGGATTGAAAGTTCTGTATATATCTGTTAGATCCATTTGGGCTATAGTGTCGTTTAAATCTACTGTATCCTTGTTGATCTTCTGTCCTATTGATCTGTCTATTTCTGAGAGTGGAGTATTGAAGTCCCCCAGTACTATTGTATTGGGGTCTAAGTCTCCCTTTAAGTCCGTTAACAAATCTTTTAGATAAACCGGTGCCCTGTAGTTAGGTGCATATACATTGATAATTGTTATATCTTCCTGTTGAATTGATCCCTTAATCATTATGTAGTGTCCCTCTTTGTCTCTCTTAATGGTTTTTGTGGTAAAGTTTATGGTGTCTGATATTAAGATGGCTACGCCTGCTCTTTTTTCATTTCTGTTGGCATGGTATATCTTTTTCCAGCCTTTCACTTTCAGTCTGTATGGATCTTTGTTGGAAAGATGTGTTTCTTGTAAGCAGCAAATAGATGGGTTTTGTTTTTTAACCCAATCAGCCAAACGGTGTCTTTTAACTGGACAGTTCAGGCCATTCACGTTCAATGTGACTAATGATAAGTGGTAACTTTGCCCTGCCATTTGCCAAAGATAAGTTCTAATATATGCTTTGAATTCCCTGTGATCTTTTGCTGTGAGCTTTCCTTCCTTGGTTTCCTTCCTTTACCTTCTTTCATATTGATGACCGTGTTTCTTTGTTTCTGTGTGTAACACATCTTTAAGCATCTTTTGCAGGGCTGGACGCGTGGCAACAAATTCTTTCAATTTCTGTTTGTTATGAAAAGTCTTTATTTCACCTTCATTCACAAATGATAGCTTTGCAGGATATAATATTCTGGGCTGGCAGTTGTTCTCTCTTAGTACCTGGGCTATATCTTGCCATTCCCTCCTAGCTTGTAGAGTTTCTGATGAGAAGTCAGCTGTGAGTCTGATTGGAGATCCTCTGAGAGTAATCTGACGTTTCTCTCTTGCACATTTTAGGATCTTTTCTTTATGTTTCACTGTGGAGAGTTTAATTACAATGTGCCGTGGTGAGGGTCTCTTTTGGTCATGTTTATTAGGGGTTCTGTGAGCTTCCTGTACTAGGATTTCTCTGTCCTTCTCCAAACCTGGGAAATTTTCTGCTAATATCTCACTAAAAAGGCCTTCTAATCCTTTCTCCCTCTCCATGCCTTCAGGAACTCCTAGAACCCGAATGTTGGGTTTTTTAATAGTATCCTGAAGATTCCCGACAATATGTTTTAGATTCCTAATTTCCTCTTCTTTTCTTTGGTCTGACTGTATCCTTTGCTGTTCTCTGTCTTCTAAGTCCGATATTCTCTCTTCTGCTTCTCCCATTCTGTTTGTAAGGCTCTCTATTGCGTTTTTCATTTGATCTATTGAATTCTTCACTTCAGTCACTATCCCAGTTTCCTGTTGTACTAGTTGTTTCGTTTCATTTTGATTCCTCCTTAATATTTCATTTTCACGAGAGAGATTTTCTATCTTGTCCATTAAGGATTTCTGTAGTTCAAGAATTTGTTTTTGAGAACTTCTTAATGTTCTTATCAATTTTTTGAGATCTGCTTCTTGCATTTCTTCTATGTCATCATCCTCATAATCTTGAATTGGGGTGTCTTTTTCATTTGAGGGCTTCATGGTGACTTCCTTGTTTTTATTACCTTGGTTTTTGCGTTTGTTATTTGTCATATTGGAGATATTTGGTTTCTTCACTGTGGTGCTTTTTCTTGTTATACTATGACTCTAGATTAAGTGGACTATCTGTTTTTGATGGAGCCTTAGGGCTTGAGATGGGTGTGGCCTGAGAGCTCTGTTTGGTGTGCCAAAGGTGACACTCCCAGGTTAGGCGTGGTAAACCTCTCTCTCTCTCTCTCTCTCTCTCTTTTTTTTTTTTGATTCAACAGGGAAGTTATTCTGCACAGCTGAACAAAGTTGGAGGTAGTTAGCAGGCAAATGATATACCCACAGGAGCCAGAGATCAGAAGCTCTTTCCCAAGGACCACACAGGGAATCTGTTCGGCCCTTAGAGTGGGCTCAAATTCTCCTTCAGTCTCCCACTGGGTTGCCAAAGTTACGGAATTGTAGCGTCTCTGGAGAGTGCTCACGTGAATTCCGTGAGTTCTCTCCCCCACCGTCTCTTTTTTCACAGTCTCAGTTCAGTAGCACCATAAATTTACTAAGTCCTAATCTCCTGTTAATTCGCCCCACCCAGAGTCAGGTTTTACTGCTAGGCTCAGGGCCGGTGCAGACCTGAGGTCGCTCTGCTTATGACGTATGTCCAAGGTGCCGCCTGCTCTTTGTCTTGCTCGCCCTTGAGAGGTGAGCGGAGAGAGAGAAACCCGTGTCCATACCAGTCACCTTTTTTTTTTTTTTCCCTCTCTCTCTCTTCCAGTTAGCTTGGTGAAGTCCCCCCCGCCCCGGGGGTCGTTCCCTCTAGTCTCCTCTCTCCGCTTGCCTGCCGGTGTCTCGGGTTATTGAGGTTCGGCTCACCTCGCGTTCCAGCGCTGGTGTGTTGAGTCTGCCGCTGATGTCCCGAACTGTGGGCTCCCACGCTCTCCACGCAGGTCTGCTCCCCTTCCAGCGCCGATGTGTGGACTCGGAGCCCTGGACTTCCCAAGTCTCCCCGCTGTTGCACTCCCCTTCGAGCACTTGCGCACAGCTCAGTCCCGCGGCTCGGCTTCCGCGGCTCCGTCCCGCGGCTCGGTCCTGTGGTTCGGCTTTCGCGCGCGGTGGGCGACCTTGTTCTCCCAGTAGGTCCTCCGATTCACGCCCACTGGATCCAGAAGAGTTTTGTCTGCAATATTTTCCTGGTTCTTTTTTCTGAGGCTACCGTAACTCCCCTTTTATTAAACTAAATTTTCCCGGACTATCGGTGCGCGCCCTCACTATTCCGCCATCTTGGCTCCGCCCCCCTACAATATCTACTTTGTTACGTAAATTTGGAGGAGCCAAAAATCCCTGTAAGACTTAGAAGGCTGAAGAGATGCCGAAAATCTGGTCAACAGGTCATAAGTGTTTCTTTCAATAAACCAACTATCTAGTAATTTGATAACACAATGAATGCAGAAAGTTACCTGGACAATTTCTTGCACTTCAGACAGCATTTACACTTAGAACAGCTCATTTGCATGGAGAGAGACTTAAGAAAATGATGATATGGATATTAATGTTTAATTGTTAGTGGATCACATAGTTTAGCATCTAAATGTCATGATAGAGCTTGAGAACTGAACATTGGCAATTCCAGTTTAAACTGCTTTTGTGTCACTTTACCGTGTTTGTTTCTTTCACACTGTCTATAAGGGGCTGAATGAATTCATCAGGAACTGAAAAAAATAGAATTCATTTTCTATAGAAAGACATGACCTGGTGTTAGTGTTCTTAGATAAACAGACCAAGCACTGAATACAGACCAAATGTGATTTCCTTGGAAACTTGTGCCAAAAAAAAAACAAAAGCAACTCTAAAATGCAGTAAACATATTAAAAGGAAAAGGAAAATGTTCCCATGGCTTTTCTCTTCCCAACGCAATGTCAATGTGGCGATATTTCAAAGGTTATAAATGAAAACCTTGGTAACAGATACAAAAACTTTAAGAATACCTTATGAGAGTATGGGTATTATACTTAGCCTTTCCATTGTGATATTATCAAAACTACATTGTTATCAAAATTAAACACCAAGAAAAGTTCTGTGTCAAAGGTAAAATAGTCACTAATATTTCGTTTATAGTGGTTTTAAGTTTAAGCTACTCTTAGGTTCATGAAATAATATTACTCAGGCAGTCTTTCATTACCATCAGACATTACAAACAACAAAATTACTTCAAATCTATGTTTTGGGGCCAGCATCGTTGTGTAGCAGGTAAAGTCATGATCTGCAATGCCAGCATCCCATATGGGTGCCAGTTAATATCCCAGCTGCTCCACTTCCAATCCAACTGTTGTTTGGGCCACTGCCAGCCATGTGGGAGACCAGGATGAAGCTCCTGGCTCCTGGCTTTTGCCTGGTCATTGTGGCCATCTGGGGAGCGAACCAGCAGATAGAAGATCTCTCTCTCTCTCTCTCTCTGTAACTTTGACTTTCAAAATAAGTAAATAAATCTTTTTTAAAAAAATCTGTGCTTTAAGTACCTTGCAGTAAAATTCTAAATTAGCATCAGCTACACAAAGAGTTATTGAAGATATAAAGTCTGAGGCATTTTCCTTAAAGAATTTGTGGTCTAGATAAGGAGACAAATATATACACATGAAGTGTACATATATACATGTATGGCAGTACCTGCTCTGGTATGAATATGTCCGCCAAAAGGTCATGTGTTGCAACCTATTTCTCAGTTCAGCAGTATTAGGAGGTGGGGCCTAACGGGAGGTGTTTAGATTGTCAGGCCTCCACCTTCACGAATGGATTAACGCTGTTTTCACAGAAGCAAGTCTACTTCAGAATGGGTTGTTTAAAAAGTGAGTCTAGCTTCTTTTTTTTTTTTTTTTTTTTTTTTTTTTTATTTTGACAGGCAGAGTGGACAGTGAGAGAGAGAGACAGAGAGAAAGGTCTTCCTTTGCCGTTGGTTCACCCTCCAATGGCCGCCGCGGCCGGCGCGCTGCGGCCGGCGCAGCGCGCTGATCCGATGGCAGGAGCCAGGAGCCAGGTGCTTTTCCTGGTCTCCCATGGGGTGCAGGGCCCAAGCACCTGGGCCATCCTCCACTGCACTCCCGGGCCACAGCAGAGGGCTGGCCTGGAAGAGGGGCAACCGGGACAGAATCCGGCGCCCCGACCGGGACTAGAACCCGGTGTGCCGGCGCCGCTAGGCGGAGGATTAGCCTAGTGAGCCGCGGCGCCGGCCTGTGAGTCTAGCTTCTTCAGTTTTCTCTTGCTCCTTCCCTCTTGCCTTCTGTCATGTGAAACAACAAGCAGATGCTAGTTCCATGCCTTTGGACTTCCTAGTCTCAGGAATCATGAGCCAAATAAACTTCTTTTCTCTATAAATTACTCAATATGTGGTATTTTGCTTTAACAACAGAAAACAGACTAAGATAGTACCTCTGGGTCACATGAGTGTAACAGACAATAACAGTTATACAAATTCAGAGCAGGGTCTGACATGCCTCTATGTAAACTGCTTTGTAAGGCTAGAATTTCTAAAGTGTTTACGCTGGAACAGTTTAGCTACAATAGAGCTAAGATAATTTTTTATGCTTTATTGAAATACCTAACCAGTTATATTTCCAATTACCATATTAAAAACAATACAATTGGAGCAAAGTTTAAAGAAATTAAAATACCTAAATATATGACCATAAATTCTTCACAACTGCACTTTTTTTGGTTTCTCTAACCTATTACCCTATGTGGTTTTCAAAAGTAAGAAAAATTAGCTTTTACTTATTTGACTTCAAAAGTTCACAGTGACTCCTTGACTTCCAGGTTTTTCCTATGCTAAAAATTGTTACTACACAGGCAAAAATATATTTTCCTGGAAAAACTAGTTTTCTCATGTACCATTTAGCAATTCACTCTTTCAGTAAACAGCATTTCTCTTTGCCAGTAAAAAAAAGCTAGCTATTATTTTAATAACTGTGCCTTCTTTGTGATAAGATACACAAGAGATAATAGTCATATGCAAGTTTACCTCTGTTTTCTGTAATCATTATGATCTCTTAATTATCAGGAAGTCATGTTTCCTTTATTTCATTCATTCAACAAGCACTGTATGGGCACTTACTGTGTATCTGGAATTATACCAGAAATCAAAGATACAAAATGAAAAAGGGGAAAAAAATCTCTGTGATCATGTATAAGAAGAATCATTGTAGTATAATGGGATAAACACAATAAAGGTGTTCAAAGGTCACATCATGGCTTCTAAGACCCTTGTTTACCTTTGTAATCTTATCTTGATTGCTATCTTTCCACCTCACTTTCCTTCTCTTTACCTTGAATTCTCTAGGATCCTTTCAGGGTAGTGCCTTTACACTTGTTACTTCTTGCAGTCTCCTTCCTTGCATCCAACAGCTGGCTAAGTCCTAGTCACAGTTAGGTAGTCCATGTAAATAGCCCATCCACAGAAAAACCTTCCCTAACTCAGGTTAGGTCTCCTTACTGTCACATATTCTTTACTTTTCAATTTTGGCCCTTATAGTAATTGTAATGAAACGTAATTAATTATCTGTGTCATTGTTTATTGTCTGTCTCCTCTACTAGACTATAAACTCAGTGAAGACAGGACTATATCAGTGTTGTTCACTAGTATAGCCCCTGTGGCCCGTAGATTGCCTAGCACATAGAAACTGTGGAAAGGAGAGAGGAAGAAAAGGAGGTGGGCAGGGAGTGGAGAGGGAGGGACAGATGGAGGTTGGAGGAAGAAAAGAAAGAAAGGAGGAAGGGAGGAAGGAAGGACTGCAAGTGTGTGAAAATGATTATGGAGGTCAGGAGAAGACTTCCTAGAGGTGCTGCTTTTAAAGATTTCTGGCTCCATCAGAGTTATTTATTCTTTTCCACCTTTTTGACTGAAAACTAACGTCTCCAGTTGCAAGACCCAAGAAGATGTGCTAACACTGAGGACATTCTGACAATGACCATACCACTGGCATAAAACTGTAAATTGAGTTCAACACAATATAACTCTAGTGGTTTTCATATGATACCTTCTGATTGCACAATTCCATACTCATCCCAAACTCTAGATTTTTCTCTCCTTTCTTATTTAGTAAAATTTCTTCTATTACGTCTGCATGTGTCTGCACCTCTATCTTGGTTATATAGAAAGCAGAAAATAAACAGCAAAATTACATCCCTTAGGTCATTTATAAATGCACTGCTTCATTCAATCTGCCTTCCATTTCCACAGGTAATTATGAGTTGCTTGAATAAAGTGATTGCCATCAATCTTAGGGAGATTAATACAAGCGAAACTAACAGTTCCCTTCTCTTCTAGTTAATGCCTGCAGTCAGAGGCTTCCACATTTATGTATGAAATAGACAAGACAAAATCAGTCAGTCATCTTAGGAGGTTCAACAACAACCTAGTCTCTTTCAAACGTCAAACAGCAACTCCTCTTTCCATACTTCAAAAGATTAATATAGCATTTGAAATTATCTTTTCATTCCACTCTTATTGTAATGCTCCAATTTTAAGTTACTATGGTAACCATTTTTGATTTGAGTGAAAGCTTCATTATTGTCATTTTAATTGTTTGGTTTTGTTTTCCACTTTTAGCTTCATTTGAGTTTAAAAAATGGAGAGTGGATTTATCTGTAACTATTTCCTGATTATTATGGAACACAAAGACAATTCAGACAATGATTCTGCATGATTGTTTCTGGAAATATCTGTTTATATACCAATCATTGATGTCTACTTTAAAAACATCAGACATTATATTAAAGCAGACTGTTGTTCTATATAATTAAATGTGAGCATGGTAGTAACAAATCCTCAACCCTCCAGTGAAAAGTGTGCAACATTCAGCTACTTTTGTAAAATCTCAATGTTAAAGTTTATTTTGACTTTATATTGAGAAACAGAATGATGATGGTCATGATATTTGCATCATTACACAGTTTGTGTGTTAAAAGGGAGAATTTCATAATGGATTAATCATTTTGTCATAATACTCATCAAAACAACCAATTAATGTAATTTAAGTTGTCCATGTTTGATTCACTTATAAAAGGAATAAAATTCTTACAAATACAAGGATAATTAAATAGTAAAGTTATTATGCAATCTAGAAGATACTTATCTTAGCCAAATTCACAAAGGCAGTCTACATACTTCAAGAATTTTCATTTAGTGTTACATAAACTGTTACCTTACTTTATAGCTGAAATTTTGAAGGAGAATCAATAAATTATGACCAGGCTACAATTGAGCAATACATTTAGAAGATAATCAAAGCTTATATTAATTGGAGACCTATAAAATATAAATGAATGTTTCCTACCCCTTCAATTCTATTTGTATTAAATTTATATTTATTCTGCCTAAAATTATCTAAGGTTTGCATTTGACATAATTCCTAAGTCATTAATGTTTAAAATATCATATAATTTTTGAGGAAATATGTAAATATTATATAAATATTAATCTAAAAACTAAACATATTTGCAAGAGCTATCCCAATAAATAATTCTGTTAAATCAAAGTATGTGTTTTTTTCTAACAAGCTATAATGTCCATCAATGACAATGATCGTATCTCAATATATTCATTTAATAATTAGAGACATTTCATATTTGTAAATTCAAAGTTAACTATACAATACATATTCTAAGATAACAGGCCAAAGACTATTTTTTTCTAAATTGACATTGAAACAAATTATTAGTATGCTACAATACGTGTCTAACTCTTTTATAGTCATTAATTATTCAAGATTAATTCTGTGAAAATCCAGAGAAGGCTTATAATGATGAGTTCTTAAGATATACAACTATTCTAGGAGATAAGAAATGTTCATGAATTTATCATGTATTGAAATATACTATAAAGATCTTGACTGCTATAAATGTCTCCTACTTTTTAAATATAATTACTAAATATTGGTGGAGAATGTATGTTAACATTTGCCCATTAAAATCTGATTACAGTTTTCTGAACTATTAATATTTATTAACCTTGTGCAAGGTTATACACAAATTATTCAAATGACTTTTAGTTGTGGAAATACCTTATATATATTGCTCATTTCACATGCATTACTTCATCTGATCCTGCCAACTATCCTGTGAGATAGGTAGAACAGTTAGTGAGTCCATTATAAAGGAAAAGACATATGCATGCTTCTCATGGTATTTACCACAGTTGATTTTTTTTTTTCAATGAACATGTCCGTTTATTAACAGTCGGGCACAAACTTTTACAGGGCAGGCAAAGGGGAGAAGCTAGCTCAGGGTAGCAACACTAATTCTATTGGATAAAGCAGATACTGGTGCCTCTAGGCTTCTCCAGTCAGGCCTACTAGGCTAGGTAGCCTTCCAGGTGGTCTGGGCCACACCCAGGAGCTGTTTACCTGGTTGACAATTACAAGGCCCTCAACAGGAAGTGGGGGTGGGGAAAATGTGCCTGGGGCTCCTGCTGCCTGCCAGCAGTCAGGTCATGTGTGGCTCTCAGTGTGCCAGAGCCCCCAGCCACCAGGACCTTTCCCAGGAGGCATGGTGTGCCATGCCCTCTTAACCTCCCGCATGGGCTAGGCAGGCAGTCTCCCAGCCAGGCACAAGATCACCCACACAAAACACTGTGACTGTTCAAGATATCAATGAGTCCTTGGTTGTTATTCTATTTGGCTATATCTGAAGAGGTCAATGAATTATCTTTAAATATGAATCCTTGATTCATCTCTACCTTTATTTCTGTTCCTTGCCATAGGAGCAAAATGTCTTAGATAGGAGCTTATTTTTCAGCCTGGGTTCCAAAGTGAGAGGACATTAGAGGTCTGATCAGAACCACAGCAGCCATAGCCAACCTGCAACTTACATGTAACAAGATTGAGGATTAAATGACTGTTGATGTAAGTGATCCACTGAAATTTTAGAGTTATTCGTTCAAAACTTACTAAGGCATCATTTATGTTTTCTATTTATTCACAAACTTGCTACTAACTTTGATCACTTCTTCCACTATACAAATTATGAAACTTCTTTAAAGTTTTTGAAATAGTCTTTATTATTTCAAGGGTATAAGATGCATTCCCCATACCATAAGAAATACTCCTATGTCCCAATATAAGCACTGACTTCACATTAAAAAATGGTTGACAACTACAGATGAAGAGACTTTTGCAACAACCTCAATGAAAAAATACAAATGTGGATACAGGGTACATAGAAACTGAAAGGTAGAAGCAGGAAGAACTGAACATAAATATTAAATACCAGCAACACATTCTTCACACAATCTTTTATATGATGTTAATCAAGGAACGTGGTAATTAAAAATGTATTCTCAATATGGGCTTTTAAGAAAAGCGAGATTGCCAACTGTTATGTTGTCTTTCATAATGGGGATTTCTCTGTATTCTAAGGATTCCCAATGCTTGGTGGTTGTGAGAATGTAGTTAGACAGGGGAGGGAGCTATCAGAACAGCCTCAGCCAGACTGCAGGTGGACAGCTCACGCCTGAAAGGGCAGATGCTGATTGACAACCCCAGCTGATCTGCGTGGGATACTGATTGATAGCTCCAGGTGATCTGCAGTTTGACAGCCACGGTAGACAATCATGGGACATTCCAGCTGACCTGCTCAACTGCTTCTTTCCGTGCACTATCCAAACTGCCTTCCCTTTCACCACAGTTGATTCTTAACGCTTGTTTAACTGCCTTCCTTGCTAGATTATATTCTTCCTGATTATCTAATTTGTTCAATATATCCTCAAACATCCAGTACTGTAGCTGGTATATAGTTGACAGTTAAGCAAGGAATGCAGACCCTAAGAGGCAGCAGGTGATAGCTTAAGTAATTGGGTCCTTGCCACCCAATGGGAGGCCTGGCTAAAGTTCCTCACCCCTGCCCTGGACCTTGCAGGCATTTAAGGAGTGACTCAGTGGATAAGAGTGCTCTCGCTCCCTCATCTTCTCTCTCTAAGAAGAGGAAAACACACCAGGGTTATGGATGCACAGAGAAAAGGGTGTGTGAAGACAGAACAAGAAGACCATCTGCAAGTCAGAGAGATCTCAGGAGAAACTAAACCTGCTCACACCTTGATCTTGGACAGCCAGCCTCCAGAACTGTGAGAAAATACATTACTGTTGTTTAAGCCACTCTTTGTGGGATTTTTTTTTATTGCAACATGAACAGACTAAGGTAATTACATTATTTATGTTCAACTAAATCATCAAATTGACCAACTTGCTTTCAGCCAAACAAAAAATGAGTTTAGTTTTCTGGAATGTTTGCTTACTTATTTGCTTTGGGTCTGTACTTCCTAGTAAGAGAAGGGTAGATACTCTATACTGTGGTGTAGCAGAGCAGGGTACCACTATAGCAAGTGTGGGAACAAAGTGACCTGTGATAGTTATTTTATGTGCCCACTTAATTGGGCCATGGAGTGCCTATATTTTAAGTAAACATTATTCTGGGTGTGACAATGAGTGTGTTTCTGGATGAAATTAATATCATATTAATGCTAACATCTCTTCCAGCTGAGATACTGTTCTTCTCCTGTGTTTGATCTCAGACTAGAACTATACCATTGGTTCTTCTGGTTCTCAGGCCTTCAGATTCAGACTGAAACTTATACTTATTTCTTTTAAGTAAAGGATTTGTTGCATCCCTCCTAAAACCAAAAAGGAGCAACAACACCTAGTAGGCCCTTTGGATTTTGTAGTCAACATATTCCTCATTTGGGTGGGTTACTCCAGCCCACTTACCAAGTGATCAGAAAGGCTTCTAGTCTTGATGGGGCCTAGAATAAGAGAAGGATCTCCCAACAGGCCCAGGCTGCTGTACAAGATGCTGCCCCGCATGAGCCATATGACCCATCAGATCCAGTGATGCTTGAAGTCTCAGTGGTAGATCAGGATGCTGATTGGAGTATTCAGCAGGCCCCCATGGGTGAATTGTTGCACAGGCCCTTAGCATTTAAGTTCAAGGCCTTGCCATTCTCTGAAGATAACCACTGTCTTTTTTGGAAACAGCTCTTGGCCAGGGTTAAGCATTTAGCCTCTACCAAGTCTCAGCTTGCAATGTTGGCATCCCATATCAGACTGCCAGTTCTAGTCCCAGATGCTCCACTTCTGATCCAGCTCCCTGCTAATGTACCTGGGAAAGTAGCAGAGGATGGCCCAAGTGCTTGTGCCCTGAGACCCATGTGGGAGACCCAGATGGAAATTCCTGGCCTTTGCAGCCATTTGGGGAGTTAACCAGCAGACAGAAGATCTGTATGTGTGTGTGTGTGTGTGTGTATACATGTGTGTGTTCCTCTCTTTCTCTGTCATTTTGCATTTCAAATAAAAACACATTTTTAAAAAATCAAGTGGATAGGATGATACATTCTATGGATACCACTCAACCTCTTTCCTTAACCACACCCATAATCACCCAATGGACTGATGAAAAAAGTGATCATGGTGTCAAGGATGAAGATTATTCATGGGCTCAGCAACATGGACATCCACTAACCAAGGCCAACTTGGACATGACCACTGCTGAGTACCGATCTGCCAGCATCAGAGACCAATACCAAGCCACTGAGATGACCACTTCTAACATGAAAAAGTCAGCATTTGTTATTATTGGAATAAACATTTATTCTGGATTCCAATTTGCCTTTCCTACATGCAATACTTCTGCCAAAATTAGCATCAATAAATTTATGGAATGCCTTATCCACTGTTAACACTTCTCCACACAGTATTGATTCTTATCAAGGGACTCGATTCATAGCAAAAGCAGTCTTCAGTCTTAGAATTAGCTCATGGAATTCACCGGCCATGTTCCCCACTATCCTGAAGCAATAGTTTGATGAAAAAGTAAAATGGCCTTTTAAAGTTTCAGTTACGTCAGTACTGAGGCAGAATTCTCCAAAAGACTGTATATGTGCTGAATCAGCATATAATATATAAGGCCATTTCAAAAAGTCCATGGAAAATGAAATTGATATTTATTCTAGTGCATAAAAATTTGAAATCCTTGCATATGAGGAGTCATTACAAAGTTCATGGAAATACATATTATGAAAATACTGGGGTTGGCACTGTGGCATAGCGAGTAAAGCCACCACCCTCAGTGCTGGCATCCCGTATGGGCACTGGTTCAGTCCCAGCTGCTGCACTTCCGATCCAGCTCTCTGCTATGGCCTGGGAAAGCAGTAGAAGATGGCCCAAGTCCTTGGGCCCCTGCACCCGCATGGGAGCCCGGGAACAAGCTCCTGGCTTCTGTCTTCAGACTGGCGCAGCTCTGGTTGTTGCAACCATTTGGTGAGTGAAACAGCAGATGGAAGACTTCTCTTTCTGCCTCTGTCTCTCTGAAACTCTGACTTTCAAGTAAATAAATGAATCTTTAAAAAAAAGAAAATAGTATGCATGAATTTCAAAATTTTGTACCAAAATCCTGTCTTTTAATTTCACTTCCATGAACTTTTTGAAGTGCCCTTGTATAATGCTGTTTATTCTATAGTTAGGGATTCATGAGTTCTGGAATCAAGGGGTGGAAATGGGAGCAGCACCAGTCACTCACTAGCAAAACTTTCATGTCCTCTTCCCATGACCTTATGCTCTGCTGACCTAAAGGTCTTATTAGTTCCAAAAAGAGTAATGTTTCCACTGGGAGACACAAGAGTGATGCCACTGAAATGGAAATTAAGACTGTCACCCAACAACTTTGAGCTCCTCAGTCTTGTGAATCAACAGGCAAAGAAGGAAGTTACTATGATAGCTGGAACGATGATCCTGACAACCAGTGGAAAAATATACTACTAGTCCACACTGGGTATAGGAAAGAGTATGTCTGGAATACAGCAGATCCTTAAGACATCCCTTAGTATTTCCTGTGATTAAGGGCAATAGAAAACAGCAACAATTCCAGGAAGGATTATGAATGGCTCAGGATCTTCTGAAATGAAAGTTGGTCACTCCGCCAGGTTAAAGAATAACAACCAGCTAAAAGCAAAGGAATATGGAATAGGTCATGGGAGAACTAGTTATAAATTACTGTGATCACATGATCCATTATAGAAAAAAAAAGACTGCAATCATCTGGAGTATTCCTTTTGATGAATATGTCTCCGTGTGTATATATAAGTAAAATATTTTTGTTTTCTTTCCCTTTTATTCCTTTATTATGTGACTGACGTTATATTATGGTACTTAAATATTGTTAATTGTACATTATAGTACTTAAGTTATGGGATATCAAAGAGAAGAGTAAACATCACTTAAGTACTTTACTTCTTCTTCTGGAGAATGGGTTGGTGCACTTTTTGTTGTAGGTGGGATAGTTGTACTATATTAAGTGGAATTATGACCTTGTTATTGTCTGTATGTAGAGATTAAGTATGGTTTAATGAGATGCATATGGGAGCCAACTTGATGGCAGTTCTTGTGTCAACTTGATTGGGTCATTGGGGTGCCCAGATATGTGGCTAAACATAATTCTGGGTGTGTTTGTGAGGGTGTTTCTGATATTAACATTTGAATTAAACATTTGAATTAATAAACTGAGCATAGCAGATTGCCCTCTCCAATGTGGATGGGAATATCCAATCTATGAGAGACCTAAATAGAACAAAAGGGTAAACAAGAGAGATTTCACTGTCTCGGCTTGAGTGTCTTAGAGCTAGGACATTAGACATCTACCTTCAAACTCATACTCACACTGGAATTTACAACATTGGCTTTCTTGGTTCTCAGATCTTAGATTGTCTTGGATCTCCAGCTTGCTAATTCTAAGACTGAAGACTGCTTTACCTCCATAGCCATATAAACCAGTTCTTTAGTATAAGTATTTATGAGAGGTCTTTAAAATGTTCATGGTAAGTGTGCATTATCTTTTTATTCCATTTCCCATGTACTTTTTGAAATACTTAGATTATGGAATTAAAAGATGAGTTTAGTGCAAAAAATTTTTGAAATCCATGCAAATGGATAGAAAATACATGCATTTTCCATGAATTCTGTATTCTCATATGCTATATATATTGCATAATATATTTTGTGATACATTTATTGCATTATTGCATATATACTATAATATGCACTTTTGTATATATCTCCTATTGGGGCCGGCGCTGTGGCGTAGTGGGTAAAGCCGCCGCCTTCGGTGCCAGCATCCCATATGGATGCCGGTTCAATATCAGCTGCTCTACTTCCGATCCAGCTCTCTGCTATGGCCTGGGAAGGCAGTAAAAGATGGCTCAAGTCCTTGGGCCCCTGCACCCACGTGGAAGACCCAGAAGAAAGCTCCTGGCTCCTCGCTTTGGATTGGCACTGCTCCAGCCATTGCGGCCGTCTGTGGAGTGAACCAACGGCTGGAAGACCTCTCTCTCTCTCTCTCTGCCTCTCCTCTCTCTGTGTAACTGTGACTTTCAAGTAAATTAAATAAATATTTTAAATATATATCTCCTATTAATCTATTTTTTGGAGAACACAGATGAATATGGGACCAAAATCTCTGTCCAAAGCAAGACAGAATAGCAAAGCAATGAATTATCAGAACTGACTGGCACTGAAGTGGAGGATGGAGGAGTAGTTGTTGACAAGAATCAAATCTGAGTCTCACATAAGAGGCACAAGATTATGCGAGTGGCAATGGGAACATGAAATTTGTTAAGACTAAAGCAGCTGCACTCATAGGGGACATTTTATAAAGAATCCATTTCTGAGCCTGTGGCATAGTAGAGACCAGTAATTGTGAAAAATATATCATACTACTATGAGATATTAATAATAGGGGATACTGGCTATGATTTATTAATTGTGACCAATATATCAAACTAATTAATACAAGGTGTTAATAATACAGGAAGCTTGGGGCCAGCACTGTAGCGCAGTGGGTTAACACCCTGGCCTGAAGTGCCAGCACCCCATATGGGCGCCGGTTCTGGTCCTGGCTCCTCCTCTTCCCATCCAGCTCTCTGCTATGGCTTGGGAAAGCAGTAGAAGATGGCCCAAGTCCTTGGGCCCCTGCACCTGTGTGGGAGACCCAGAGGAGGACTCCTGGCTCCTGGCTTTGTATCGGTGCAGCTCCGGCCATTGCAGCCAATTGGGGAGTGAACCATAGGATGGAAGACCTCTCTCTCTCTCTTCCTCTCCTCTCTCTGTGTAACTCTGACTTTCAAATAAATAAATAAATAAATCTTTAAAAAAATAACAAAGGAAGTTGAGTGTGGGTTGTCTGGGAACTCTGTACGATTTCACAATTTTTGTTTTATAAATTTTTAATTAATATTAAGAGAACAGATTTCATCCATTCCATAGATACAATTCTAAGAACATAACCCTACAGTTATTCTGATATAAAATGTTTCTTAAAAGTCAGTATAGATTAAAACATGAGAATTTCTTCTACTAGGAAGTAGGGAAGAGAAGGAGAGTTTGAATTATGGTGATAACAATAAATATGAATTATCTATCTGTCATTACTAGCTATCCATTGAAATGTAATGAAAAACTAAGATTGTTGTTCATTACTTCACATTCTGCCCCAAGCTGCCACGGGCAATATTTCAAATAATTTTACTAACACATTCACTTAATCAATATGCCCCTATATCTTAGCCTTGTCTCCAATCATACTATATTGTTACACCATTGTTCCTAACTTTTTTTAATTTATTGTTTTATTCCTTGGTGATAAAGGCAAAATTACAGAGATTCAGAGCCATGCTTTATAACCAATCTACCTGATTTCAAATCCAAGTCCCACTTCGTATTAGCTATGTGAATTTGGGCAAGCTACACAAACTCTGTGGCAGTTTCTGAGGAAGGCTTGTTGTGAGAATTAAATGAGTTATTATCTATAAATCACTTAGATTCATACTAGGCACAAGGTAAGGTTCTGTAACTGTTCACCCCTATAATTGTTAATTCTGCCATTAAACTTTGAAAGAGTTTATCAAAGGCAGACGGCCCTTCCTGAACAACATTCTGTTTACTGCCATACACTATTTTTTTTTTTTCAGGGATGTGAGAGCTCTTCAAAACCTTCACTGAAATGCATATTATGATAAAACTATGCATGCATTTCAGAGTTCTTTCACCAAAATACATTTGCTTGTTTTTATTTTTTATTTATATAAAGGGAACAAATCTCATGTAATTCATATATACCGTTTTCAGAATATAGTGATACTTCCTACCCTATCCACTCTCCTTCCCTCACTCCAAACCTTCCTTATTCTTCTTTTCTCATTTTTCTTTGAATTTTTGCAATGACACATACTTTCAATTTATCTTATAATCTCAAGCTTAACCCCCCACTAAATAAAGAATTCAAGAAGTAGTAGTAGAAAAATAGCTGTTCCTTAGGAGTATAGACAATGGCTATAAAATAATCAAATCTCAAAATGTCAATTTCATTCATATATATTACATACTTTTGTGCTCTGCATATTTAATTGCCACAAATCAGGGAAAATATATGATAGTTGTTTTTGGGACTGGTTTATTTCACCAAGCATAATTGTCTCTAATAGCATCCATTTTGTTGCAAAAGACAGCATTTTATTCTTTTTTTCCACAGACTTTTTGAAGTACCCTAGTATAGCATAGTACTAATATTATTTTGTTTTTTTCTTTTCATAATAATATAATCAACATTATAATTATATCAACATCCTAATTATAAAATATATTAAATACATCTATGTAATTATAATACATAGTAATATAATTATAAATACATACATATAGAATCATTGAATGTTTTACAATGCTGTACAGGATAAATAAAAATGATTAATAGCTCATACACTCAAAATAATCACCTTAATTTTTTTAAATTTCTATATATGTTATACAAATTTTAAATAATAAAACTGATATACATCATTTTTTCACCTCACAGTGTAATAGGAATTTTTTCATGTCAGAAAATACCAGTTCTTAATGTAGTTTTAATTATGGTTTAAAATTCTGAGTAAATATAATGCAATTTACTTGGGCATTCTTATTTTTAGACCTATAGATTGTGTTCTTCTCTTCCTCCTCCTCCTCTTCCTTCTAACATAATTAACACTTAAATATATATCCTCTTACCAAATTATAAATGAATATATGAATAAATGAAAAGATAGATACATAGACATGTATCTTTAACACTAATGTTTGTCATCATCTCTGAGTATTACCTTAATAAAAATTCTTAGAAGTAAAATTACTAGATCAAAAATCTTAATGTCATACTGACAGGTCTTCCCTTATCCACAGGGGATACATTCCAATAACCCATTTGGATGCCTAAAACTGAAGAGAGTACCGAACCCTGCATATAAGTGCTGTGATACTGCAAAAACCAATCTGGTAACCAAGATAATTACTAAGTCACTAATGAGCAGGTAGTTTATATCTTGTGAATAGGCAGGGAAAATTGATGATTCATTCAGGCAGAAGGGCATGGCATTTCATCATGACACCTAGAATGGTATATAATTTTAAACTTATGAATTGTTTATTTCTAAAATTTTCCATTTAAATTTTTTGGACTGCATTTGACCACTGGTAACTGAAACAGAAAGCAAAACCGCAAAGAAGAGGTAACTATGGTATTGCCATTTCCCTTCAGGTAGGTTGTACCGATGAAATATTTACTCACAGAGTATGAGGGCCCTTTTCTCATTTTCCTGCTGTACTAGTAATATTGCTCAATTCTTTACCTATGCAATTTCACCTCCTCACCTATGCAAATTGGATGGATGAAAATAATGTGTCATAATGTTAATTTTACTTTTTATAACTAGCAATATTCAAATAAGTGTATTGACCATTTCACTTTTATTTGTTACATATTAACCCATACACACACACACACACACACACACTCAAGTTTACATAAGGCAAAACCATAACTATATCCTACAAAGCTGTAGTTTCAGGTTAATTTTTTTCTTCTCTTTCAATTTTTGCTTGACATACTCCTATATCAATTTCACACCCATAACCTGTGTTGACAAAGCAGCATGTATCTTTCCAGAATTTGCTACATGTTAACAAAATCAAGTATAATCAGAGACAGAAAGAGAGAAACAAAATGGTGATATATATGCCGTATCATCCACAAAGCGGGGGAGGGGAGAGAGCGAGCAAGAGAGAGAAAATAAATGGTTAAGAACACAGAAAATCTGGAGCAAAGTCATATATATTCAAATGTCATTTCTGCCGCTTACTAACTGTGTGAACCTGGACAAGTGACTTTACTTCCTTACACCTCAATTTCCTCATTTGTAAAATGGGCATCATAATACCTATCTTAGAAGAGTGAATTTCTTAGAAGAATAAGAAATTGTATATATTATATAAATGTTAACTATTAGTACATATGGAAGATGAGGAGTTCATCATTTATTTTACAAAACTAGATCTTAATATACACATATTTTTGGAAAGAGGATCTTGTTTTAAGTAAGGCCACCAACGGCAACACCAGCATTCCATATGGGCACTGGTTCAAGTCACAGCTGTTCTACTTCCAGTACAGCTCCCTGCTAATGTGCCTGGAAAAGCAGTGGAAGATGATCCAAGTTCTTGGGCCCCTGTACCCACGTGGGAGGCCCGGATGAAGCTCCTGGCTCCTGGATTTGACTTGGCACAGCCCTGGCCATTTTGGCCATCTGGGGAATGAACCAGAAAATGGAAGCTCGCTCGCTCGCTCGCTCTCTCTCTCTGCCTCTGCCCCTCCTCTGTAACTCTGCCTTCCAAATAAATAAATAAATATTTTTAAAAAGATACATAAATTTTATTTCATTAAATCTTAACATGCCTTTGTATATAAGTTTCATTATTATTTTATGCAGAAAAAAGAAAGAAAAGGTGTCACCAGTTAAATATGGCACAAAGCTTTTTTATCACTCAAAATCTCTATTTTATTCTTATTGAATGAATTTTGACAGATTTTCATATAGAATTTTACAGTATATTATTACTGTGCATATGTTTAGAGAATTGTAAGTGAACTAAATTGCTTTGAGTATCCAGAAAAACAAGCTTCTAACATCAAAGCCAACTTTTCTTCATGCTTTCAACTCAGATTCATCTTCCCCATGTTTTTCCACACAATATTATTTTCTTTTCCACCAAGAACACTGATGGTGAAGCATTTCTCCATTATCATCACCAGAATTTTAACTGAAACCACTGACACCCATTCTGCACTTTTTGATGCTGCAATCTTCTTGATAATGTCAAAAAAAGTCAATAAAAGATTTTCAAAAAAGAATCAGGTCTGATATTCTTTTCTCTAGTGATTTTGTTGAGTGGTACACTAAGAGGTTTGTAGCTGTTCAGTCATGCTTCCAGGAGCAAGAACCACATCTACACATGTGCAACAGGGAAAACTATAACATGACTATTGTCTCAGTAACTGTAGAATGCCATTGATGCTCCAATATTAGAAATGAAAAACAGCAAAATAATAATTGGTTTTTGAATGAATAGAATGTGATAATTCTTTACTTAATTCTCTTTTTAAAAATTTCCCTGTCATTGAGCTCTGGATCTTCACATTTTTTTAACTTTTATTTAATGAATATAAATTTCCAAAGTACAGAATATGGATTACAATGGTTTCCCCCCATAACGTCCCTCCAACCCGCAACCCTCCCCTTATCCACTCCCTCTCCCCTTCCATTCACATCAAGATTCATTTTCGATTCTCTTTATATACAGAAGATCAGTTTAGCATACATTAAGTAAAGATTTCAACAGTTTGCTCTCACACAGAAACATAAAGTGAAAAATACTGTTTGAGTACTAGTTATAGCATTAAATCTCAATGTACAGCACACTAAGGACAAAGATCCTACATGAGGAGTAAGTGCACAGTGACTCCTGTTGTTGACTTAACAAATTGACACTCTTGTTTATGCTTGTTTATGGCATCAGTAATCACCCTAGGCTCTTGTCATGAGCTGACAAGGCTATGGAAGCCCCCTGAGTTCACTGACTCTGATCATATTTAGACAAGGCCATGGTCAAAGTGGAAGTTCTCTCCTCCCTTCAGAGAAAGGTACCTCCTTCTTTGATGACCCGTTCTTTCCACTGGGATCTCACTCGTGGAGATCTTTCATTTAGGTTTTTTTTTTTCCCCCCCCAGAGTGTCTTGGCTTTCCATACCTGAAATACTCTCATGGGCATTTCAGCCAGATCCGCATGCCTTAAGGGATGATTATGAGGCCAGAGTGTTGTTAGGACATTTGCCATTCTATGGGTCTGTTGTGTATCTCACTTCCCATGTTGGACCATTCTCTCCCTTTTTGATTCTATCAGCTAGTATTTGCAGACACTATTCTTGTTTATGTGATCCCTTTGGTTCTTAGTCCTATCATTACGATCAATTGTGAACAGAAATTGATCACTGGGACTAGTGAGATGGCATTGGTACATGCCACCTTGATGGGATTGAATTGGAATCCCCTAGTATGTTTCTAACTCCACCGTTTGAGGTAAGTCAGCTTGAGCGTGTCCCAAATTGCACATCTTTTCCCTCTCTTATTCCCACTCTTACATTTAACAGCGATCACTTTTCAGTTAAGTTTCAGCACTTAAGAGTAACTGTGTATTGATTACAGTATTCAACCAAAAGTATTAAGTAGAACAAACAAAAAAAATACTAAGAGGGATAACCTATTAAGCTGCTCATCAACAGTCAGGGTGAGGGCTGATCAAGTCACCGTTTCTCATAGTGTTCATTTCACTTTAACAGGTTTCCTTTTTGGTGCTCAGTTAGTTGTCACCTATCAAGGAGAACAAGTGGTATTTGTCCCTTTGGGATTGGCTTATTTCACTCAACATGATGTTTTCCAAATTCCTAACAGGGATCACTTTTCAGTTAAAATTTAAACACCTAAGAACAATTGTGTGTTAATTACAGAGCTCAACCAATGGTACTAGAACAAAAAAAGATACTAAAATGGATAAGATGCGGATCTTCACATTTTTTAAAACATTTTTTGTGACTTGATTCTCCATATCCTTTGTTCTGGGGAATGTTCTTTCATCAATTTATGAAAGTTCTTCTGCATAAAGGATTAACTTTTTGTTACCTTTAGTATCAGAATTTTTTTAAAGATTTATTTATTTATTTGAAAGGCAGAGTTACACAGAGGCAGAGGCAGAGAGAGAGAGAAAGGTCATGCATCTGCTGGTTCACTCCCCAGATGGCCACAATGGCTGGAGCTGTGCCGGTCCAAAGCCAGGAGCCAGGAGCTTCTTCCTGGTCTCCCACGTAGGTGCAGGAGCCCAAAGACTTGGGCCAACTTTCACTACTTTCCCAGGCCATAGCAGAGAGCTGTATTGGAAGTGAAGCAGCCGGGATCTGAACCGGTGCCCATATACTTGCTGGCACTGCAGGCAACGTCTTTACTCGCTAGGCCACAGCTCCGGCCCTCAGAATTTTTCCAAATCTATAATTTATCTTGATTTATTGCATATTTTACCACATCAAATATTTTAATTTTATGTAATAAGAATGTTTATATTTTATTTTTATAATTTCTGATTTTCTTGCCTTGCCAATGTCTCCCCTATCCCTAGACTATAAATATAGTCTCAATATTTTTCTTCCAGGATTTTAATTTTTACTTGTTTACACTTAGTATTTAATCCATCTGTTTATTTGGTGTTTTTTTTAATATAATGTGAGATAAGTGTCTAACTTTATTTTCTCCCATATGGATAACCAGAACCATATATTAAATATTTCATCCTTTTCACATTGGATTTGAAATACTCTGTTATATATTGGCATCTCATTATGTGCTGGGGTCTATTATGTGGTACATTTTATCCTTCAATTTATCTAGAATTTATTCTTATACAACTGCTCATCCAGTTGTTCAGAATAGTTTACTGAATAATTGTGCATTCTCCACCTATTTTAAAGCTGTATGTATCTGTTCCATTCATCTTTAATTATTGGCACCAGCATCTCTGCTATAGTTCTATAGTATGTTTTTATACCTGGTAAACAAGTTATCTACCTCCATCCTATTACTCGTTTTGACCAAAATTTAATTGCATGTCTTCTTATGTTTATTCATTCAGATGAGCTATAAAATGCTCTGGCCATGGCACATCTTTTTCTTCTAACACAGAAAATACTATACTATACTATAAATGTGTATGTCAAGCTGATTGTATTATTAAATTAGGATCTTTAGTTTCCTTTCCCATTTAAAAGACCAAAAAAAAGAAAATACATTATTTTTAATGTCTACATGTCGTATTGTCATATTTTAATGCATCCAAATATAATGTATAGATAATGTTTTTCTATACTATAAATGTGTGTGTCAAGTTCACTGTATTATTAAGTTAGTATCTTTAGTTTTTTTTTCCCATTTAATTAGTCAAAGATTAGGAAACTTGTACTGAAAGTCTCCCCGATGGTGGTGATTTTGCCAACTTTCTCTTGTATGATAATCTGACAGCTTTTGTGTTATTTTTAATGATTTTATCTGATTTCTAAACATTGCTTAATCAATACAAAACAGTCTTTTTATGTAGTTTTATGCTTTTTACTTTTAATTCTTTGCCTGATGTTGAAATTGTGAGCCTTTCCTGTCTCTCATTTTAAAAAATTACTTAATTAATTTGAGAGGCATCAAAACAGTGAAAAACAGCTCCCATCTATTGGCTTACTCCCCAAAACCTGCAAGACAGGGGCAAACTCAATCCCAGTCCCCCATGTAGGTGGCATGCACCCAACTACTTGAACTCTTACTTGCTGCCTCCCAATGTGTGCATTAACAGGAAGCTGGAATTAGGAGTGGAGCCAGAACTCAAACCCAGCCACTTCCAGGTGGGATGTGGGCACCTCAACCAGTGGCTTAACTGCTAAGCCAAATGCCTAACCCCTTTCCTTTCATCCTTGCTGACTTGGTGAAACTTTCTTCATTTTTAAATTTTTTCTAACCTACTCTTAGAATATAGGCCTTGTATTAGGAAGGTTTAATCCATTCACAATTTTAATGATGGGCGATATTGTTTCTTTTAATTTTGGCATGCTATTTGATGCTTTCCAGTATTTAATATGTTCAGATCTGATATGATGTTGCTTTTAAAATTTGTTTCTTTAGTACTGTAGTTTTCCTCATACTCACTTTTTGTCTTTCTCTTTGTAATCTAGTGATATGGACATTGTATATTGATAGTTTTATCATGTAGTATTCTATTAAACCAGTCCCCCTTCCCAAAAAAGCTGTAGTTTTTTTTATATTTTTGTAGTGTTTACAAATTGCTGAACTTGGTAGTCTAAATACTTCTACTGAGGCCTATTTCAAATAATCAACATGATGTAACAATTCAGAAGTAGGAAGAGATATGTACAATTACCTCTCAAGAGTTTTATGGGAGCCAGCACTGTGGTGTCTCGGGTAAAGACACTGCCTGAGGTGCTGGCATCCCATATGGGCGCCGGTTCAAGTCCCTGCTGCTCCACTTCCAATCCAGCTCTCTGCTCCGGCCTGGGAAGGCAGTGGAGGATGGCTGAAGTGCTTGGACCCCTTCCCCCATGTGGGAGACTTGGAGGAGACTCCTGGCTCCTGACTTCAGATCTGCCCAGCTCCAGCTGTTGCAGCCATCTGGGGAGTGAACCAGCAGATAGAGGACCTCTCTCTCTCTCTCTCTCTCTCAACCTCTCTCAACCTTTCTTTCTGCCTCTGCATTATCTGTAACCCTGCCTTTCAAATAAATAAATCAATAAATCTTTGAAAGAACAAAAAATAGCTGGTATGATTTGACTCCAGAACACCATGGGATATATTGTACTAATAGTTATGTTTACATTTGAAGATTTGATCTCTGTATCTCCACAAATATAAAAAATGTAAGCATCAATTGATCTAGTCCATAAAAAATGAGACAATATGTTTTTCTCCCTGCAAGCCCTCCTTTTAAAATTTTTATTTCTTTATTTTCATTTATTTGAAAGAGATTTTTTTCATCTAGTGGTTGACTTCCCAAATGCCATCAACATCCAGGGCTGGGCCAGGCCAAAGCCAAAAGCTTGGAACTCCATCCTGGTCTGCCACATAGGTATCTGATGCCTAATTAGTTGAGCCATCATTATCTGACTCCCAATGTACACATTATCAGGAAGCTGGATCAGAAGCAGAGTAACTGAGACTCAAACCAATCCCTCTGATATGGGATGTGGGTATCAACAGCAGACATTTTAATCACTATATTTCATGCCCACCCCATTCCTCATGTTTTATTGAAGTGATCTGATTTTGAAAATTGAGTTTAAGTCCTTTTATTATGCAATTAATCCTTTAGTAATTACTGTGGAATTACTGTTACATTTTATAACCATATCAATAATGATTATTTATAAAGTAACTATGGTTTTCTGATCAAGGTACTCAGAGCCAAATTTTATGATCTTGGAGAATTGTTCAAATTATATTTAGGTCCCTTATTTTTCTAGATGTTTTAAAATTTTTTCTTGGATTAAGCTGGACAATCAGGATGGTAGATCTATGGCCTATACAATCTTAGACCTTTGTAAATAACCTTCAACAAGTGAAATGTGCATTAACACCAGAATAATTAGTAAAGGACAACACAAGAAACGAGGATTTCACTGCAGAGTTTGCTGTAGACTGCAATGATTATTCAGTGTATCATTCAGTATTCCTGGTAGAAATCCCAATGTGTTGAATTTTCTTTTAGAGTACAGCCAATACTTGGTAAACTTTCTTGAAAATCATGAATATAATTACATTTATTTTCTCCTTTTATTTTCAGGAATCCTAGAGCTAAATTTGAAACTCAACTGCAGGCATTATGAAAACTCCTGTGCCCTGATTTTCCCTGATCGTGATTTTCTGTTCACAATTTTATTTTGCCTTGCCTGATGATTCCTATGTATCTTTCATTATTATTCTATTGAATGTATTCCTTGAAAGGCTAATTCTCATTCCTAGTAGACAAAGAAAGTAAAATATGGTTAGAAACTCTAAAGAAATTCTATAATTTTATTTTGTATTGCCTAGTTATTAAAATTAAACTTAATGCTATCTATATTTCTTCGTGGTCTCTATGTAAGTCAAAGGCTATAAAACAATTTCTTTGGTTTATGAATATTTGTGTATTTGTCCATTATATTTGTGTATTTGTTCATTAACTGAGTTCTTCTGTAGATCTGTGGTCAGTAAGACAAAAAACTGGGTTTTCCATTCCTTACAACATGTATTTTCTTTCCTGCTTCAACTCTGATAAGTCAGACTAATTGACAAAGAAGAGCAAATCTGGAGGCATCATACTCATTGATTTCAAACTACATTATAAAGCTATAATAATCAAAACCACAGAGTACTGGAATAAAAATAGATACATAGCCAGTGGAACAGAATAGGAAGCCCAAAAATGAACCAACATGAATATGGTCAATTAACCTTTGACACAGATTGCAAGAATATACAATGGAGAAAGGAAAGTCTTTTCAATAAATGATTCTGGAAAACTGAATATTCACATGCAAAAGAATCAAATTGCATACTTGGCTTACACCATACACAAAAGTGAACTCAAAATAAGTTAAAGACTTAAATGTAACACCTAAAATAATAAAAGAAAGCATAGAGGAAAAGCTCCATTGACTTTGACAATGATTTTATGAATATGACACAAAAAGTACAGGCAATAAAAGCAAAACTGAACAAATTGGACTATGCAAACTAAAAAACTTCTACACAACAAGGAAGCAATCAATAAAATGAAAAGCAAGTTTATGAAGTAGGAGATAATATTTGCAAACCACATATCTAATAAGGAGTTAATATCCAAAATATATAAGGAACCCACACAACTCAGTAGCAAAAAAAAAAAAAACAAAAACAAAAACAAAAACAAAAACCAAAAAAAACAAACCTAAAAACTCCATTTAAAAATGGACAAAGGGCTTGAACAGGAATTTTTCTAAAGACATGCAAATGGCCAATAGGTATATGAAAAGGTGCCCTAAACTTTACTAATCATCAGAAATACAAATTAAAACCACAGGGAGATATCATCACATACATTAGGGTGGCTAATCTCTTGCCAAAAGTCAAGACATGACAAATGTTGCAGGGGTGTGGGGAAAAGGTAACAATTGTACACCACTGGTAAAAATGTAAATTGGTACATCCATTGCAGAAAATAATATGGAAGAGCCTCAAAAAATTGAAAATAGAACTACCATACCATCAAGTGATCCCACTTCTGGGTAGGCATATATCCAGAGGATATTAAATCAATATGTCAAAGAGACACCTGCACTCTCATGTTCATTGCAGCATTATTCACAATGGCCAAGACACACAAGCAACCTAAGTTGCTGTCAACAGATGAATAGATAAGGAAAATGTGGAATGGAATACCATCCAGCCTTAAAGAAGAAGGGAATCCTGCCATAAGTAACAACATGGATGAACCTAGAGGACATTATGGTAAGTGAAATAAACTGAGCACAAAGAAAAATAGCATCTCACTTTTATGTGGAATCCAGAAAAGTCAAACACCTAGAAATGTAGAGTGGAACTGTGGTTGCAGGAGCTGGGGGCTAGCAGGAACTAGGAAGGTGCAAATAAAAAAAGTTACAAGAAACAACTTCTAGAAATCTTAGCTTGGGTATGATGGATGTGTAAATGTATTTGACTGTGATAATCATTATAGAATGTATATCAAATCAGATTATACACCTTGAATATATACTATGTCAATTAAATATTTTAAAGGGTAAAATAAAATTAGAATTTAGATTAATTTTGGTTTTGTCCTGCTACTGTAGTATTTTGCCTCATAAATTCCACTGAATTTAATAAAAATCTTATAGTTTACATTGAGAATACCTTATTTTAGTGATTTGAGAATGATGCAGTATATTAGGAAGATCCTTGGAATAAAAGAATTAGGAGTTCTAGTAAGAGTTCAACTATGTAATATAGGATGAAGCACTTTACTTGTTAGAGTCATAAAATGAGGGCATAAAATTGTATACATTTTGTAGTCTTATCCAGTTCTAATATCTTATTGTTTAAATTATTTAGGGGCCGGCACCGTAGCGTAGCAGGTTAAAACAGCATCCCATCTGGGCACTGGTTCGAGTTCCAGCTGTTCCACTTCCAATCCTGCTCCCTGCTAATGCACCTGGGAAAGCAGCAGAGGATGGCCCAAGTGCTTGAGCCCACTGTACCCACATGGTAGACCCAGAGAAATCTCCTGGTTCCTGGCTTTGGCTTGGCCCAGCCTCAGTTGTTGCAGACATTTGGGGAGTGGACTAGTGGAGACCTTTCTCTCTCTGTCTCCACCTCTCTCTCTAATATTGCCTTTCAAATAAATAAAAATAAATATTAAAAAACTAACTGGTAAATGCTTACTGACAAAATATTTCATTATACCTTTATTATATCTATAGTACTCCTTCAGCCATGCTTTAGATTTATATGACTGAGTGTGCATGTTAATATAATTAAAATAAGAAACAATAAAATAATAAACATTTCATTCATCATGCATAATTCTTGTTCTGATGACATTTTTTTAAATCCATGGTATTACTACAAGTACTTTTTTCCTGTTGCCATAATGACAAAATAACAAATAACATTAATAGTACATGCCTGGAATATTAACTATGTTATGCTAACGAGAAGTTTAATAGCCTAAAAAGCTATTGCAAATAACACACGATAGTGTTTTCTCAGGAGTTCATTCAGTTTTGTTACTGAGTTCATGTCTGAAATGCCTTAGGATCCTAATGATGTGATTCCTATGTATAAGAGTATCATTCCTGGGAATCCTTTATAGAGGTATATAAGAGATTATAGAGTTAGAAGGGTCCTTAGTGATTAATTGCACTCTATATGGAAAACAGAGGCATCCTTTCACTAAGTGTACACAGTATTCACATAACAAGAAGAACGTCTCACCATTTATAAAATATGACTTGATTTGAAAACAAAGGTTTCCATTAATACTGTCATTACTATCGTATTCTGGTGCCTATTATAAGAAAGAAATTACATTATTTGTATAATTGGTAATGGAACGATAAATCTATTTCTAGTTTACTGCACATTTAGGTAACTAGCATCCGAGATGATTACCAATGATACCACCTTGTGGTAGTCACGCCCCCCTCCCAGTTTGTACTGAGGTTGGTCTGCATGACCAACACTACATGACAGAAGTAATAGCATGTAAAATTCAAAGTTAGGTAACAAAAGTCTATGACTTTTGTCATAACCCATTCCTCCTCAGAACACTCATTCTGGGTCAGCTGAAGTCATGCTATGTGCAGCCTCATGGAGAGACCCAGGTGGCAAGAAACTGAAGCCTCCTGCCAACAGCCATCTGAGTAAGCCATCTTGGAAGAGAATTCTATAGTCTCAGTCAAGTCTTGGGAAATTGCAACCCTTGCCAGCAACTTCACTGCAATTTAATGAGAGACCCTGAACAGCCATCACCTGAATTGCTTCCCAATTCTTGACCCTCAGAAACCATATTTGATAATAAATGTGTTTGTTGCTTTGATCTAATTTAGAATAATTTGGTGCATAGCAATAGTTAAATAATATAGAATGTTATATCTTAATATTAGACTACAAACAATATTTTTCAGTGTTCCTTCCATCTTTCACAACTTATCTGCATATAGAATAACATTAAGCCTCTTAAAAATGTAATTACTTTTAAATAATTTTGCAAATAAAACTACCATGACACTCAATTGATATAGATTGTTCACATAATAAATAACATATGAGGGAGAAGGATTATAGGAAACTGTTATTGATTAAAATAGATCTAAAGGACCAGTATTGTGGTGCAGTGGATCTAGCAGCTACTTGTGACACCAGCTTCCCATATCAGAGTGCTGGTTCCATTCTCAGCTCCTCTGCTTTGGATGTAGCTTCCTGCCAATGCACCAGGGAAAGCAGATGATGATCCAAGTACTTGAGCCTATCTTCCAAGTGGAAGAACAGGATGGTGTTCTTGAATACAGGCTTTGGCCTGGCCCAGACCTGTTCAATTTGGGCATTTGGGGAGTGAACCACAGCATATGGAAGATTCTCTCTCTCTCTCTCTCTCTCTCTGTCTCTGTATGTGTATGTGTATGTGTGTCTATCCCTGTCTGTCGCTCTCCCACTCTCTCTCTACTGCTCTGCCTTTCAAATAAATAAATAAATCTTTAAAGAATAGATTCAAGAGCCACATCAACAAGTTCTTTATGTGACCTTGATTTGATTCTGATTCAACCGAACTGTAAATTAAACAACAAATCTACTTGATAATAATAATGAATTATTCTTACTTTTGTTGAGGTGATAATATTGTGGTAATAATTTTTAAAGCTTTATCTGTTGAAGATTTATAATGAAAGCTATATAGCTGAAATGACATCATAGCTTAGATTTTTTTAAAGATTTATTTATTTATTTGAAAGTCAAAGTTACACAGAGAGAGGGCGAGGCAGAGAGAGAGAGAGAGGTCTTCCATCCACTTGTTCACTCCCCAATTGGCTGCAACGGCCAGAGCTGCACCAATCCGAAACCAGGAGCCAGGAGCTTCTTCTGGGTCTCCCACTCGAGTGCAGGGGCCCGAGTACTTGGGCCATCTTCTACTGATTTCCCAGGCCATAACAGAGAGCTGGATTGGAAGTGGAGCAGCTGGGAAATGAACCAGTGCCCACAAGGGATGCTGGCACTGCAGGAGGTGGCTTTACCCACTATGCCACAACTCTGGCCCCTAGATTTGTTTTTACAAAGTCTATTATTAACAGAATGAAATGTTGATGATGAGGGGATGGATGAAAGAAGCATGACAGTATGGTGATAATCATTGGAAATTTCCATAATAAAAGGTATTTTAAATCTTGAATATGTCTTATTTTAAAATTCAAAATAATTGCACTGGGGGTTTTAATGTTTAGTGCTGAAAACCATGAGAGATTTGAAAATTTTCTCCAAATACAAATCTTCTTTTAAGATATTTCAAGAAAAGCAGGCATTATGGCACAAAGGGTTAAGCTGTTGTTTGAGAGGCTTGGTTCCAGTCCTGGCTACTCCATGCTTTCAAATCAGCTTAGGGGAGGCAGCAGTACTAGTACTAGTACCAATTACTTGGCTTCCAGCCACACTTGTGGGTGGATTATGGATTATGGATTATGGCTCAAGTATCTGGATTCCCGCAACCTACTCAGGAGATCTGGATGGAGTTTCTGTCTCTTGGTTTTAGCCTGGCATAGCCCCAGTTGCTGGAGTCATTTACAGAGTGAAGCAGCAGACAGAAGATCCATCTCTTACTCTCTCTTTCTCCCTCACTCTCTGTCACTTTGCCTTTCAAATAAATAAATCCTAAATAAAAAATTATTTCAAGGATAAAATTTCACATTGGTCATCCAAAGTCCAAGAAACTTTTTTCACAAACAAAATACTTGTAATCATTTATTTAAAAATAAGTTAAAAGTAAGTTATAAATTGTAAAAGAACAAAAAAGACATAAGGAGAAATGGCATAGGAAGGTCACAAATCAAGGAATCTCTACTGTATCAAACTCTTGCAATTGTAGATGAAATAAATCAAGATAAAATAAAAAGGTGCAACTCAGCTTGAAAGCAAGAAAAACAGCTCTTTGGACCAGAACTTAAATAGAAATGCAAAGTGATGTCCTGGAGCCACTGACCTGCTGCTTCTGCTTCTTAGAAGCAAAGTAAAGATGGTCAGGAGTTTATCTCTGGTTACCATAATAGGAACTAAAAATCCCAGAGAAATAAGACAGACATGGGCAAGTTTAATTGCTTAATGCCAAGATATGGGGTGAATTTATCCTGCTGTACAAAGTAAATTGTAAAAACTAAACAATAGTATGCATATGTAGCTCAAAAGAAAGAACAAGATGAGAAGCCAATGTGGCAGATATTTTCTTTATTTAGAAGACATTTTTTTGTCAAGTAATTTTAGAGAATTGTCTGACACAGATTTGGAATATGTTTAGAATCCTAAAAGCGAAAGGTATGAAGAGGAAGGGGAGGGGAAAGAAATCACCTTGATAAAATAAAAAACAAGCAGTATTAAAATATGAGCACTAAAAGTGAGAACAAGCAGTACTAAAATATGAACAGGGGCCAGTGCTGTGGCACAGATGGTAAAGCTACCACCTGCAGTGCTAGCATCTCATATGGGTGCAAGTTCGAGACTCGGCTACTCCACTTCCGATCCAGCTCTCTGCTATGGCCTGGGAAAGCAGTAGAAGATGGCCCAAGTCCTTGGGCTCCTGCACCCGGGGGCGGAGGAAGATCTAGAGGAAGCTCTAGGCTCTTGGCTCCTGGCTTCAGATCAGCTCAGCTCCGGCCATTGTGGCCATCTGCGGAGTGAAGCAGCAGATGGAAGACTCACTTCTCTCTCTCTCTCTCTCTCTCTCTCTCTCTCTCTGCCTCTACTTCTCTGTAACTCTACCTTTCAAATAAATAAATCTAAATAAAAAATTAATAGTTTAAAAATTAAAAAATAAAAATAAAATATGAACAGGCAGATATGTACAAGAACCAACCAGAAATTCTGGAAATAAAATATCTTTTATTTATAAAAAAAAATAAGTGGATAGGACAAACAGGACACAGTTGGATAATTAGTAAATTGGAAAATGATAATGAAAAATTCATCTGGAATGAGATTCAAAGACACAAAGGGTTGAAAAATATGAGCATGATATTGAGATTAGACAGAGAGATCACAAAATACCCTTAATGAGAATTCCAGAGGGAAAAAGGTGGGGCGGGGGGAGAAATGGTATAGAACCTATATTTGTACGGTTTATGAGTAAAGTTTTTCTAAAATGTAAATATATATATCTTTAGGTCAAAACATATTCTAAGCACTGAGTAAGATAAATAAATCTATACCTCGATACCTAGTAATAAAAAAGTATATCAAGTGGCGGGTGTTGTGGTGTAGCCGGTTCCAGTCCCAGCATCTCCACTTTCCATCCAGTTCTCTGCTAATGTACCTGGGAAAACAGTGGAGGATGGCTCAAGTTTTTGGGCCCCTGCATCCACATTGGAGATCTGGAGAAAGCTATTAGTTCCTGGCTTCGGCCTGGCCCAGTCCTGGCCATTGCGGCCGTTTGGAGAGTAAACCAGCAAATGGAGGACATCTCCCTATCTCTCTCTGTCTCTCTTTCTCTCTCTCTCTCTCTCTCTCTCTCTCTAACTCTGTCTTTCAAATGAATAAAATCTTTTTAAAAACATACCAAATGTAAAGATAAAATTATGAAAGTTACCAGGAAAAAGAAAGATTACATTAGGAGAAGCAAAACTTAGACTGAGCAGTGGTTTACTTGGCAATAATAAATATCAGGAAACATTAAAGTAATATTTTCATTACATTAATAGTATAACATGTTACTACCAATTAAACTGGCATTCAAAGAGCAGGCACTTAGCTTAACAGTCAAGATGCTCTAAACCACCATCAGAGTGCCAGGACTCACTACTAGGTAACCAGCTCCTGACTGAAGCGTTCTAATGCACACCCTGTGACGTAGCAGGGATAGCTTAAGTAGTAGGGTTCCTGCCACCCACATGAGAGACCTGAATGGAGTTCCTGGCTCCCACCTTTGGTCAGGCCCAGCTGTAGCCATTGCAGACATTTGAGAAGTTAACCAGCTGAGAGTTAGGATAGGATGTGGTTTGGAGTATATATTAAGTTTGAAGTTGAAACAGAAATACCTCACAAAAAATGGGTCTTGAATAGCTATAATTTTCATAGAAGGAAGAAGTAGAAGAGAGGAACCAACTGGCACAAGAAGAAAGAAGATTTTATGCATTGTCTTGCTTTCTTTGTAGGGAATGGGGGAGGAACAGGAGTCTTCTCTAATAATTTATGACCATGGGTCTACCTTTAAATAATGAGTTTACAGCTTAAATTTACCTTATCTGTGTGATCCAGAAATATTCCCCAAAGCTCACCACAAGCAGAATCATCATAGACTGGTGATAGATAACTCTGGGGCTACTGACAAAACTAAGTGGAAAATCATTCTGGTGACAAAAGAACTCAAACAAGAAGTTAAAATATAGATAACAGATAATTCACAAGGACGGAAAGGAGAAAAGGAAAAAGAAAGAAAAAAAGAAAGAACAACCACAGGTGATAGAAAAAAAAAGCATCAACAATAAATACAAAAACATATAATGATGTAATTTTAAACTGACTAAACTTTCCAATTATAAAACAGAAGTATTTAGATTGTAAGCAAAAAGGAAATTGAGCTAAATACAGTTTTTTTGAGACACATTTAAAATTTTAGAAAATACAGATGTTGCAAACAAAAAGCTGACAGGTCAACTTTGTGGCACAGTGAATTAAATCACTGCTTGGGATGCCAGCATCCTGTGTCAGAGAACTGGTATGAGTCCTAGTTGCTCTGCTTCTGATCCAGTTTTCTGCTAATGCACCTGGGAAATCAGCAGAAGATGGTCCAAGTTCTTGGGCCCCTGCTACCTGTGTGGTAGACAAGTGTGGAGTTCCTGGCTCCTGACTTTGTCCTGGCCCAGACCTGGCTGTTGTAGCCATTTGAGGAGTAAACCAGTGGATAAAAGGTTGATCTCTCCCTCTCTCCCATCCTCCCACCCCATGTGTCTGTGTCTCCCTCTTCTGTCATTATGCCTTTCAAATAACTAAATAAAGAATTTTTGAAAAGACAAAATGATAAAAAAAAGATTGTTTTAGACAAATCATAACAAGGATGAAAAAGAGATATTTTTAGAAAAATGCTAACAAAAAACCAACACAAACAAAAACATCATGGTGGCTATATAAGTAGCAAATAAAATATACATTGAAAGAAAAATGGTAAAAGCTGAAGGAAAAGAAGGTACTACATTTTCATAAAAGTCACAGTTTATTCCAGGGAGATATAACAACTCTAAACTTCCAAAGAATTTAAAAAGGAAATAGGTTCCATTCACAATGAGAAATTTTAACAAATTCCTCTCTAAGTGGTTGATAAATTTTGTAAACTAAAAATTAGTAAGGAAATATATTCTTTTTTTTTGACAGGCAGAGTTAGACAGTGAGAAGGAGAGAGAGAGAAAGGTCTTCCTTCTGTTGGTTCACCCCCAAAATGGCCACTACGGCTGGCGCACTGCGCCAATCTGAAGCCAGGAGCCAGGTACCTCCTCCTGGTCTCCCACGCGGGTGCAGGGCCCAAGCACTTGGGCCATCCTCAACTGCCTTCCCGGACCACAGCAGAGAGCTGGACTGGAAGAGGAGCAACCAGGACAGAATCCGGCGCCCCGACCGGGACTAGAACCCGGAGTGCCAGCGCCACAGGCGGAGGATTAGCCTAGTGAGCCACGGTGCTGGCCCCGGAAATATATTCTTGAATATTAAGTTGTTTGATCAAACGGACACATATAAAACTGCAAATAACAGCAAAAACATCTTTCTAGAGTGTTATAAATATTGGCAATCAGTTTTCAACAAGAAATATAGGAATTTCTTTTAATGTATATTAAGTTTTTAGTACTATATTTGGATAAACTACTGAATTGTGATTTTTCTTTAATCTTTAACTGTACCTTAAAGTTGTAGGTGAAAAAAAATTTTGAATTTCTTCCTTGATAAGAACTTTGCTAATGTCAACAGATGAATGGATAAAGAAAGTGCATTAAATACACACAATGGAATACTATTCATCCTTTAAAAAAAAAAGGAACCCTGTCACTTGCAACAATGTGGGTGAACCCAGAGGACATCATGTTAAGTAAAATAAACCAGGCACAGAAAAACAAACATAGCATGATGTGACATATAGAATCTAAATAAATGAATTCCCAGAAGTAGAGAATACAATGATGGCTACCAGGGACTTGGGTATGGGGTAAGAAATGGAAAGATGTTAATCAAAGGACATGCAGTTTCAGTTAGATCAGTATGACTATAGCTAATAATAAGTTTAAAAGTACAAAGAGAGCATATTTCAAATGTTCTCACCAAAGAAGAAGGAGAGGAGGAGGAGGAGGAGGGTAAGTGGAGGGGGAAGAGGAGAAAGAGAAGGAAAAGAAGAAGGAGTATGTGACGTGATTGGTCTGTGATATAGCTTTATTTGGTCATTCCATAATGTATACATAACCAAAGCATCCAATTGTACCTCATCAATATATACAATAAAAAATTAATAAAAGTTAAAGAATTGTGCCAAGCCCAAATTATTTTTTTTTTCCAGGCAGAGTGGACAGTGAGAGAGACAGAGAGAAAAGTCTTCCTTTGCTGTTGGTTCACCTTCCAATGGCTGCCACAGCTGGCGCGCTGCGGCCGGCGCACCGTGCTGATCTGATGGCAGGAGCCAGGTACTTATCCTGGTCTCCCATGGGGTGTAGGGCCCAAGTACTTGGGCCATCCTCCACTGCACTCCCGGGCCACAGCAGAGAGCTGGCCTGGAAGAGGGGCAACTGGGACAGAATCCGGCGCCCCAACCGGGACTAGAACCCAGTGTGCCGGCACTGCAAGGCAGAGGAGTAGCCTAGTGAGCCGCGGTGCTGGCTCCAAGCCCAAATTATTATAAATTCTAAATTATAAATGACATTTTAATAGAAAATATGCTCTAAAAGTTGCATAAACTGGTTTTAAGTTTTATTTGCTTTCTTTTCTTCCTTCCTGCCAGCCTACAAAAACAAGGAAAATCATGGGGCAGCCATTTGGTCTAGTGGTTAACACACACCTTAGGACTCCCACATCCCATATTAGAGTACCTAATTTATCAAGTTATGGCTCTGCTCCCAATTCCAACTTCCTGATAATGCACAGCCTTGGGAGGCAGCAGGAGACAGTTCAAATAGTTGGATCTCTGCTACCCATGTGGGAGACCCAGATGGAATTCTCAGCTCCTACCTTGCAGGCCTTTGGGGAGTAAATCAGTAGTTGGGAGCCTTCTCTGACTCACAATAAAATAAAATAAAATAAAATAAAATAAAATAAAATACATTGCGAAATGCTAATGAGGAAAATCAGTGCTAGCACCTAAATTAACACCAAGAGTTGAATTTTAGAAGTAGTAAACATGCAAGCAGAATTGAGGTTTAGTGTGGTTCACTTAAAAGAAGCGTGACTAATTTATGTACAGTAAGCCTTTTCACTCTAGCTAGAGTTCTGGAACACATGGCAATGCATTGTAATTTACTGATGTATCCAGGTACACAAACCATGTGATTTGCTGTGTGTCTAACTCCCCTTGACACAATCCTCTACAAACCCATTCCTGATGAGAGCAGAATGGTGACCTTTACACTTTTGTTTTATACAACTTTGGTGCTGTTCCTCAGCATTGCTGTTTTTACCCTCTCCCTCATTTTGACATGCATTCAAATTAACGGTGTGATGTTTCCATTATTAAGAATTATATATAAACTGATTTTTTATAGTACAGATATTCTTAGTGAATTATGCATGGTACTGCCAAGAAAGTTATAATTCTGTCATTCCAAATACATTGTTCAACAGGAGACCTGGACTGATTTAAAAGTATGCTGTGATTGTAAACCACTTTGGGATCCTTTGGGATGAAGCACAGTGTATAATAATGTTATATCATATGAGAACAGGTAGGAACAAGAATGACAGAATATATGAGGTGTTAATCATTTGATATTATTTCTAAATTATTCAAAGTGATTCCCAAGACAAATGTTATCTTCATTTTGACATCAAATCCATGTAGACTTGACAAGTAGAAAGCATACTGCTGCTTTCTATTTCCCCTGCCTTTTTTCTTCAGGTTATAAGTCAATAATAAGTTGGCTTACTTTTTACAAAAGACAGAGCTACATGAATAGATATAATCCATCACATAAAAGTTAGAATGTACCCCAGGGAAACTGACTTTCCCCAGATACCTTTAAAATCCCCACAGTGGTCAACACTCTTTTCTACCCTCTCCATCTTTTTTGCATGGACAGAAATTGCTTTCTTTCTTGAATTCAACAGAGATTTGGTTTTTTCTAAGGCAGCCCTCTGGGATATTCTGAAAGCTTTCCCAAGATTGTATCATTTATTTGTCTGCCACAAAGAAATGCAAGCAAAAAGCCACGCTATAACTAACAGCTAGGCATTACATGGCAAGCCTCTCTCCTCTTATGCTCAGGTCAGGGCCTGGCTGTTTCACTCTCAACCACAAAATAAGTCATTGTTACTCTGTTAGTAGAGGAAAGCAAACTGAGGAAAAGCAAAGCAAACCTTTTAGAGAAGAGAAAAGATCAGTGAAACTCAACAGTCAGCCTTCGTCAGTTGGAGGGCAGGCTTTTATCTTCCCTTTCAAGAATATATATGGAACTGCTCATCGTTTCCTTCAATAGTCAATGAAAATTTTCTTTATGTTGCTAATGAGAATTCTGAAGACACTGCCAAATGAATCTTTGACATCATCTTTATGATGAAGGGAAACATGTTTAAATGAAAGTTGAGAAGATGCAGAAAAAATCATCAAAACAAAATTTAACATTTCAGCTTAGGAGACATATCAGATGTGCATTAAAAGTTGTATTTTTTAAACTCCTCTGTACCATGAAAACGACTAACTTCTCTGAAAAGGTTTATTTCAAAGGCGCTGTGAGGCTTCAAAGAACATAGTACCCCGCATAACATAGGCATTCAATCTACAGGATGACTCAAAGAATTAAGAACACAACTTTGGGGGGCTGACGCTGCAGCTCAAGGGGCTAAGCCTCCTGCAGCGCCAGCATCCCATGTGGACACTAGTTTGTGTACCAGCTGCCCCTCTTCTCATCCAGCTCTCTGTTGGTGGCATGGGAAAGCAGTGGAGGATGGCCCAGGTGCTTGGGCCCCTGCACCTGCCTGGGGGACCCAGAGGAAGCTCCTGGCTCCTAGCTTCAGATCTTCCCAGCTCTGCCCATTGTGGCCATTTGGGAAGTGGACCAGCAGATGGAAGACCTTTCTGTCTCTCCCTCTCTCTGTAATTCTCTCTCTCAAATAAATAAAATCTTAAAAAAACCACACAACTTTGGTGTTTTAAAATTCACTAATGATATTTTGTCTCAAACACATGTATAAATATCTTTTTTAAAGATTATTTCTTATGCTCTTCCTCCATAAGGTTTTGCGTATTGTACAGACAAATCTCTACATGTGCATTTCCAGCTATTTAAGGGAAGGGGAAACTTTGTTTTGCTTTCTTTTCTTGTCACTTATGCTCTTTCACACCACTCTATGGCTAATTCTATCGTTCTGTATTCTACTTGCCAATTTCCTTAGAAAGGAACAGAGTTCTTATAAGATGTGAACTTTTAGATTCAGCCATTCCAAAACATCTTCATTGTATGTATCAATAAATGTAAAGAAATTTGAACTGATATTTTGTTTCATGCAACCCAAAACTGTTCATAAAATTGATAATGACATCTAAAACAGTAGTATTGGAAAGCGACATAGCCCAAAAGTGAAACTGGTTGATTTTGGTTGGAATGTGGGCATTGAAGGTGCCCTTGCCTGTAGTTGGAATATTGGCAAGTTGTGTTTTGCAGAAGCTTATTAAACTGTTCCTGTTTTATCTGTAACTTTTGTACCCACCAAGGTTTAGGTACATGATATAAATACTTCAGGATATGGAATTTTGTGGACTCCCACTATGGACCTTGAATAAGTACTTAGATAGAGGATGAAAGCTGTGGTCTAAGCTGCTATGTCTGGAAGGAAATAGAGACACTTTCCTGTTTATGGCCAGGAATAAAAATGGCTCACAGGTAATCATGAATCTTACCATTTGGAAGTGCTCTGTACTTCACTCCAAGCTAAACTAATTGTGAGCAAACTTTAGGGAAAAAGATATATAATAGGAGATAAAACTGAAGCTCATCCCCTAGCTCCTTACCTGGGATCCTAACCTGTGCATTCCCTTTGTAAAGATTACCTGCCTTTTAACAAACAGTCCTTTGGAATTTTGCCTTGGGCAAGGAATAGATTGACTACATATATACCAATCTCTAATTTACTATCCCTTATACTGCCCCCCCAAACAGCAAGATAAATGTCATTTAAGCTCTGGGTCAATGACTAAGGCTTCTGGGTCTGCTGCTTAAAGACAGAGTATTTGAGGCATAGATCCAAGACCTATGACTCAAAGAGATATGGCTCTTTGGTTATCAGCCCATAAAGCTGACCAGATGCAATTGGCAAAAACTTGATTAACGATTGTATTGATAATCTATCTGAAAATGAGCTAAAAGAGTAGAAAACAGTGTCAAGAGATAAAGACATTCTCATGGCACTAGTGGAATCCCTGAAATTTCCCAGTTAAATGAATAAACGTATTCCTTTTTAGTCTGTTTGATGTAGGTTTCTATCACTTGCAACTAAAAGTCCTAACACAAGGCTGAAGGGAATGGGGAGGAAATTAAGCTGTACTTAGAATGTGTCTCATATCAGAAACCATACAAGATGCTTTCCTGTATTCTTATTTCATGTTCACAATAACCCTATGAGGTACAGAGTATCTTCCCTCATTTTGTTTAAAGGAAAGTGAGGTTCAGAGACATAAATGTACAGTAACTGCCTGTGGTCACATTGTTATTAAGCAGTGGATTCAGGATTCAGTTCAAGTTTGATGCCAAAACTCATACTATTCCACTCCTCCACAATAAAATGGATATTAATAATGATTGCCTCATAAGATTATTGTAAATGCCCATGAATATTGTCTGGCACAGAGAAAATGCTAAATAGTTCAACAATATGCAAAAAGATAAAATAAATAGGCAAACAGTAGATGAAGGTGTTCCTCCTCAACATGAGAATTTAATACAATCTGTGGATGACAGGCTCTTTGATCCTGACAAATCCTACGATGTCTCATGGCCTCCACTGTTTAAAATTTGCAATCATAAGATGGTTATATTCACTTCCCAGCTTTAAAAAGATAAATTATAATTACTGTAAACTTTGCAGTTAAAGTAGATTTAATAGCCATTTTATAATTAAGCCTAAAAATTAAAATATGTTTATTAGAAAAACATTGTTTGGATATTATAATTCTCTCAGGGTCCCAAACTGGGATTTTTTAAAGCATTTACATTACAAACTAAGCATCATTAAATGCATGGCTTCTTTAATGAGATTTCTCTCTTAGTATATAATACCATATACGTGACTTGAAGTTACTGATATAGCAACTAGAATCTGTTCTAAAACATAAACTTTGCTTAACACAGAGTTTCAACCTATAAAGTAAATTATTCATAATGAGTTAATTATCATCTTAGTATATCGTCAATACTATTTTAAAAATAACATTAAAAATTAAATACTCAGGAATTTAATGATAATTTACATACACTATTTTCAAAAATAAGTAACATTCCCTTGATCAATGCAAAATTACAAAATCCTCCAAATGAAATAAACCTTGACATTCTCATATGGATAAAGAATTTCCCTATGAAAAAGCTCATGGTCACATCCAATTGTTTTCAGGCTTTTTACAGTTTATTGTAATAAATTACCTCACATTGTGCCTTTCGATGAAAAGAGGCAAAATTGTATCTGTAATTTGGTGTTGGTTTTTGATTTACAGCACATAGGAAAAAAATTACTGAAATATACAGAGAAACTATCCAGAACTAAAGCTTTTAATTTTGCAAGTATATGTACTGCTTGGTCGAACACACTACAGATCATAGTTAAGCCTAGTTCTTATAGTATTTGTTACTTAACTCTAGAAATGTGTTTATGATTTTTAAGATTTATTTATTTTATTTGAAATGCAGAGTTACAGAGAGAGGGTGAGACAGAGAAAGAGAAAGAGAGAGAAAGGGAGAGACAGGGAGAGAGAGAGAGAGAGAGAGAGAGAGAGAGAGAATATCTTCCATTTGTTGGTTCACTCCTCATATGGCCACAATGGCTGGGGCTGGGCCAGGCTGAAGTCAGGAACCAGGAGCTTCATCCAGGTCTCCCATGTGGGTGCAGGGGCCCAAGAACTTGGATCATCATCTGCTGCTTTCCCAGGCACACCAGCAGGGAGCTGGATAGGAAGTGGAGCAGCCAAGACTGGAACCGGCTGGGATGAGAGCATTGCAGGCTTAACTCACTATGCCACAATGTTGGCCTCTAACCAAAACTTTTTATAAATTCAAAGCATCAATGTATATAGACTCTTTTTAGCATTTTCACATTAACATTTTGTACTTTATCAGAGCATTGACACAGTATTCTATACTACTTCTTCAAAGAAAACATATTCACTATGATTCTAACCAAACACTTTCTGAACATCAAAAGAAAAGTTTCTTTCTAATGTTCCCATCTTTTAAAATACTCAGAGAATTTACTGGAAAGGAAGAAAAGAAAACTAGATCAAAGTTTTAACATTTTTTTAAAGCTGCATGCTTCTACTTCTTGACAGATAGAGACAAAAAATAAAATCTGCATCCTGTGATCAACAGAACCGTGGAGGTTTGAGTTTTACTATTTTTCTCCTGTTTGCCTTTAAAAAGTAAATAGAGCTTGCCAATGACTTCATTACATATAGCTCTTCAAAGCAAGCACTACAGAATTCTACTTTCCTGATACACAGTAATGGTACACTCTTGGTAAGCAAAAGATGGCACTGAATTTTATATATATATATATATATATATATATATATATATATATTTCCTTTAGAGAAACTCAGTGGCAATCTTTTGTATTTTCTTGAATCAGATCCAATGCTATATCTTGAGTTAAATTCTGACACTCTCCCTAGGCACATAGGTAAAGAAAGGTTTCTTGGGGCCAGCTTGTAGTTTGGTAGGTTAAACTACAGCTTGTGGCACTGGCAATCCATATGGATACCAGTTCAAGTCCTGGCTGCTCCACTCCTGATCCAGCTCCCTGCTAATGTACCTGGGAAAGCAGTGGAAAATGGCCCAAGTCCTTGAGCCCCTAAACCCATATGGAAGACCCATATGAAGCTCCTGGCTCCTGGCTTTAGCTTGGCCCAGCCCCTTTGTTATAGCCATTTAGGGAATGAGCCAATGGATAGAAGATTGATCTCTCTCTCTTTCTCTCTGTAACTCTGCCTTTCAAATAAATAAATAAATCTTTTTTAAAAAAATTTCTGCTCTTTGCTTTTTCCTTACCCCCAAATATGTACTCCTCTGATTCTTAATCCTCTTACCTTCCTATATCTTAGAGGTCCTGAACTCTGATCTTCCTGCCTTTGAAGCCTTCCATTACTCCATCTCCTTGATGCATCAAAGAGCCTTTAACAACCTGTAGTGTGGGAGTCAAGGACAGCATGCTGAATCAATCCGAGCCAAAATGAGATGTGGCTTTTCAACCAGCAAACAGGAGAAATGTCAAAACAGAAGCCCAAAAGGAGTAATGAAGATAGAGGTGCAACTCAGAAAATATAAGAAAGATGGTACCTCCCTTGAAGGAATATATATATATTGAGGCATTTCCAAACATTCCCGAGCACAGCTCAAGTTCAAGCTGTACTCTTTGTTATATACTTAATGTCTCTTCAGGATAGTGGTTTTTTTCCTTTAAAATCCCAATGATCAGAGATCAGTCAAAGTAAATTGGAAGACAGAGAGTAACCTGGTAGCTAGTGCTCTGTTTTATAATTGGCCATGTGATTGAAGACCTGTCTTGAGTGGCCAGGAAAGGATAATGTTTTCAGGTCTGGCTGAGAGGGATCTGTAAGTTTCCATTATATAACAAAACATCTAGTATCTGCCAATCATTACACAGGAAATCAGTAAGAAGGGAGGATGTTCAGCCTCTTCAGAACACCTGTGTGATAATAATATTCAATTCCTGACCAGAGTCCACTTTCTGCATAGAAAGCCCTTTCCAAATGAAGTTTTACTCCTTTCATCTTCCTGATTTTAGTCCTTCTTTCTAGAGTTCAAGAAATACTTTCTAGAAGGGTAAATTTTTCTGAACTATATAATGGGCTGAGAACGCAAATAACTGCTGGATCGTGACTATAAATAGAAAAGGTGGTAAAGAAAGAACATCTTAAAATCAGATAGCAAAAATATGTGATCACAGCTGAGAATACAGATATAGAAATAGGTGAGATTGCAAAAAAAAAAAAAATCTTCCTGGCATCCCTGTAATCTACTTACACATTTTAGTGTTTGACCTTGAAGAAACTTCTGGCAAGTTGGATGGTATAATTTCCTAGAATATCATAGTGGATAAATCCATTAGCCTGGTGACCCTCACTTGGCATTTTCAAGGAAATTTACAGCTGGTAGTGATAAGGTTGTGAACACTAAAAGCTGCCTTGCTGATGAAAACCCTGTTTGTAAAAAAAATCCTGGAAGATTTCACATAGAAGTTCCACCAAACACGCTCATTTCCATTCTGTCAAAATATATATGCTTTCTTTAAATATGCATTAAGGTCCAAGGATATTGTGGGCATTACAAGCTCTACTCCATCTTTGAAATTTTTTTTTCAATCAAAATGTTTTGAGAACCTACTATGTGCAAGGAGTTATATAGGTTTATGGAGGACACAAAGATCAATAAGTCCTTCCTGGGACCAGTGCTGTGGTGTAGTGGGTAAAGCTGCCATCTGCAGTGCTGGCATCCATATGGGCACCAGTTCAAGTCCTGGCTGCTCCACTTCTGATCCAGCTCTCTGCTATGTTCTGGGAAAGCAGTAGAAGATTTCCCAAGTCCTTGGGCCCTTGCATCCACATGGGAGACCTGGAAGAAGCACCAAGCTCCTGACTACAGATGGGCCCAGCTCCAGTCATTACAGCCATTTGGAGAGCAATCTTTCTCTTTCTCTCTCTCTCCCTCTCTCTCTCTGCCTCTGCCTTTGAAATAAATAAAATCTTAAAAAAAAGAAGGTCTCTCCTCTCTTAAAACAGAGATAAGATGAATGATAACTAAATCAGAACAAGTAAGTGCTAAATAGAGGTACATATATCCTTTTGGGAGAACTCAAGGAAACAAGGGATTGATTCTGATCAACAAGGATTAGGGGAGGATTAATTGGGGTGACAATTGACTCATAGTAACCAAATTAACTGACAACCTTTGTGGAATCCAACAAGATCCACATTACTTAGCTGAATCTAATGCACCATGGGAAACCTGCCTAGAGATTATCCATGAGACAATGAGAGAATGTTGATAATGAGACTAAAGAGCTTTCAACCATGTCATCACAAAGCATTCCACCTAAAGTGCTATCAGCAAATAATATCTTTCCCCATTGGAATTGCTACATGCTACAAAGGTATAAAATATTTAATTCAAGAAGAACAATGTCTGGATTCTTAGTTGTAGAAAAATAACATTTTGAACACTGCCTTAAGGAACAGGTAGATATAAATATTCTATCATTGGAAAGATGAACTATACAATAACACAGGGAGTTTTTGCTTAGCTCAACATGACTGAGACGCACTTTTCTGAGACTACCAATTAGTTTGCTCTTATTCCATAATTACCTAGTAGGCTTTTGTGTGCTAATGTTACCATCATCCTTCTCAAAAAAAGAAAATATTTTAAGGATAGCCATAATCCATGAGCTCCCTGAGTGCTGGAATTATACACTGGTTAACCTAGATTGACATGTCAGGGTTTGATGACCACATAGGTAAATTGACAAAATTATAAATTCATAAAATTGTCAAATAACAATTCTAACTACCAGCAAAGCAGAATGATTTTTGTCATCTATCTCTTATACATCTGACTGGACTTACAAATTTATCTTCTATATTTTCCAAAATAAAAGAAACTCAGTAGTAAATCATGGAAGAATACATATAAAGTAAACTGATATATATCCTTGCCTATGTTTTCAGTTTGACCACTGGTATTTGATTTATAATCAAGTGGAGGGTTAGATGATCAAAAACCTATTTTAAATTGTTTTAAATTGTAAATACACCACATCATAGATATTTTAATAATAAATATGATGCAAGGATGTAGAATATTTTTCAAGTATGTCAAAACAAGAGCAAAAGTGAATTTCAGGGAAAATATAATAAAAGAATTATGTCTTGACTCAATTAAAACATTTTAATATCTATGTGGTTCAAATATTTACAAATACTTCTTGGTTAGCAAAATTTAAATACTTGAGAACTATTTATTAAACACACTTGCAGTGGTAGGCATTGACTATATAGCAGTGCCCCAAACAGGCATAATTCTTGTTCTTGTGAAGCCAGTGTCAACTTATTAATTAAGTACAGTAGACACAGTGCCTAGCATCTACAATGTTAAGGCCTAATTAAAATGTTTTAATTTCTTTTTTACTTTTTAAATTGTTTTTATTTATATAAGGTGAATAAATTTCATATTGGAGGAAAATTACTATAATCCTGGCTGAATTATATTAGTCTTTACACCAGTGTAATCATAAAATATAATTAACATTTTTTTCTTGAAAAAGGAGACCAATAAAGGCAAAAATGGCTAGAACTCAAGAAAGTGCTATTGTGGGCCTGTGTGGTATTCACATTCAACTAGAAAAGACTGACCACTATTGCCTGAATGTAATCCCCGAATTGATACACTGAAACTTAACTACCAATGTGATAGTGTTAAAAAGTGGGTCCTTTAGGAGGTAATTAAGTTATGAAGGTAGAGGAGTCATGTATAGTATTAGTGATTTACAAAATGGCTAAGAGAACTAGCCTTACTCCCTTTTGCCTTTCCACCTTCTGCCATGTGAGACCACAGTGCAGTGCAGAATGCAGCAACAAGAAACCATCTTCAAAATAGAGTAGGACCTCATTAGACACCAAACCTCCGGTGCTTTCATCATGTTCTTCTCAGCCTCCAGAACTGTGAGGAAATACATCCTTCTTCCCTATTAATTGCCCAATCTCAGGCATTTTGTTGTAGCATCATCAACAGACTAAGACACTGACAAGTAATTAGATAAAATGTAAAACAGTATAAAAACATTAAAATGAGGGTAAATGCAAGAGATTATGGGAACCCTTCTGGAGGAGTCTTGGAGAGCTTCTCACAATCTTAGCAAACATATGAAGAACAATAGTAGGGGAGGAAATGCACTGGAACAAGAATAGGTACAGATCTGAAAGAAAAAGAGAGCATGATCAGTGGGAGAAAAGCCAAGACTCCCATATGCTTAAAACAGTGGTTCTCAATTCAGGGCTGTTTTGACTTCCAGATGATATTTTTGGTGGTCACAACAGTAGAGGACAGCTATTGGTATCTAATAGGTAGAGGCCAGGGATGCTGCTAAACATCATACAATGCACAGGACACTGGCCCACGGCAAAGTTATCCAACCTAAAATGACAGTATTGCCCAAGTTGAGAAACTTTGTGTTAGAGAAACAATTGTAGATTTGAAATTTGTCAGTCTTCATCAATTTAACAGCCAGATGGTGTAACTTGCTTCATCAATTCACATATACTTGATTATTACTTCCTTTGATTTTTAATAGATTTATTTATTTATTTGAACGTCAGAGTGATGGAGAGACAGGGAGAGTTCTTCCATTTGCTGGTTCACTCCCCAAATGGCCGCAACGGTTTGGGGTAGGCCAGACCAAAGTCAGGAGCTTCTTCTGGGTCTCCCACATGGGTACAGGGATCCAAGCACTTGGGCCATCTTCCCAGGCACAGTAACAGGGAGCTGGATGGGAAGTGGAACAGCAGGAACTCAAACTGGTACCTCTTCGGAATACGGCACTGCAGGTGGAGGCTTTCACTGCGATGCCACAGCGCCAGCCCCAAATGTTTATATTTATTTATTAACTATGATATTTCTTCATTGCTATACTTTTGTAGCCTTTGGGAATCTTTCAACCAGGCATTTATATTTTGCTTAGTGTCTTGAGTGAACTATTATGTATTACAGACACAAAATTTGCATGTTACAAATATTTTCCCCACTTTGTTGTTTTGTTTTCTTTTTTTTTCTTTGTTTTTTTTTTTTCCCAAAGACACTTTTTATTTAAGGAACACAAACTTCCTGCATTTCCTAAGTACAACTTTAGGAATATAGTGATTCCTCCCACCATACCCACACTCGACCCACACTCCCATCCCTCCACCTCCTCCCTTTCCTATTCCCAGTCTCATTCTCCACGAAGATCCATTTTCAATTTCTTTCAGAAGACCAACTGTATACTAATAAAAGAGTTCAAAAGTTTGCAACAACAAAAAAAATCTGTTCCTCAATAGTCAAGAGAAGGGCTGTTCAAAGTCATTGCATCTCAAAGTTAATTTAACCTTTTTTTAATAAATTAATTAACTTTAAAGAAGCACCCAAGAATGATAAATCTGGGGCCGGTGCTGTGGCACAGTAGGTTAATAGCCCATCTGTGGCACCAGCATCCCATATGAGCACCAGTTCTAGTCCCAGCTGCTCCTCTTCCCATCTAGATCTCTGCTATGGCCTGGGAAAGCAGTAGAAGATGGCCCATGTGCTTGGGCCCCTGCAACTTCACTGGAGACCTGGAAGAAACTCTTGGCTTCCGGCTTTGGATTGGCAAAGCTCCAGCTGTTGTGGCCATATGGGGAGTGAGCCAGTGGATGGAAGACCTCTCTCTCTGCCTCTCCTTCTCTCTGTAACTCTACCTCTCAAGTAATAAATAATTTTTTAAAAAAGAATGATACATCTTTTACAAGCACGTAGATATGAGACATAAGAATATTCTTGAATATCCTCCACTTAATACATTAAAAGAAAGTAAGTCCTTGAGAACAAGTTTTATAATTAATTAAGGAAGCACTTAAGAAAACAAGCAGTTTTCTCAGAATCAGCCCTTAAGGCACTGAGAGCTGGCTGAAGAGCCCATGAGAGTATTTTAGGCATGGCAAAGCCAAGACACTCTGGCAAAAAAAAAAAAAAAAAAAAAATCTCTGCAACTGAGATCCCAGTGGAAAGAACAGGGCCATCAAAGAAGGAGGTACCTTTCTCTGAAGAGAGGAGAGAACTTCCACTTTGACTATGACCTTGTCTAAATAAAATCAGAGCCGACGAATTCAAAAGGCTTCCATAGCCTTGGCAACTCATGACTAGAGCCTAGGGAGATTACTGACACCATAAACAAGAGTGTCAAATTGTTAAGTCAACAACAGGAGTCACTGCGTACTTACTCCTCATGTGGGATCTGTCCTTCATGTGTTGTCCAATGTGAATTAATGCTATAACTAGTACTGAAACAGTATAACAGTATTTTACACTTTGTGTTTCTGTGTGGGTGCAAACTGATGAAATCTTTACTTAATATATACTAAATCTATCTTCTGTATATAAAGATAATTGAAAATGAATTTTGATGTGAATGGAATGGGAGAGGGAGTGGGAGATGGGAGGGGTGGGAGTAGGAGGGAAGTTATGGGGGGGGGGAAAGCCATTGTAATTCCTAAATTATACTTTGGAAATTTATATTTACTAAATAAAAGTTAAAAAATTTCAAAAAAAAAAAAAGAAAACAAGCAGTGGAATTGGACACTTAGGCATAACTCAAACTTATGAGACATAAGAATACCCTCTACATAATATGCTAAAATGAAATAAACCTTTGAAAACAAGTTTTACTCTTAACTCCCATAATAAAACTCTTTGAGAACAGATGTCCCGTATGGGAAGTTAGTGCACAGTGACTCCTGTTGTTAATTTAACAATTAACACTCTTATATGTGATGTCAATGATCACCCAAAGCTTTTAACATGAACTGCACAGGCTATGGAAGACTTTTGAATTCACAAACTCAATCAGTATTTAGACAAGGCCATAAGCAAAGTTGAAGTTTTCTCCTCCCTTCAGAAAAAAACACCTCCCTCTTTGATGACCAGTTCTTTCCACTGGGGTTTCACTCGCAAATGTCCTTTGTGTAGGAGAATTTTTGCCAGTGTCTTGGCTTTCCAAGTCTGAATTGCTCTCATGGGCTTTTCAGCCAGACCAAGAATGCCTTAAGGGATGATTCTGAGGTCAACGTGCTACTTAAAGCTATTGTCATTCTGTAAGTCTGCTGTATCGACTGCTTCCATGTTTTTAATTCAACCCATTATTACTATCAGACAGTTAATCCAATTTATATGATCACTGGAACACTTAATCCTATCTATACGATCACTTAAACACTTAATCCTATCCATATGATCACATTAAAACTTCAAATGATATTTTTACCACCCAGCCTGAGAGGATTTGGGGTCCCATGGCATGTTTTTAAACTGTACTCTTAGAAGTCAGTAAGTCAGTAGGAATGTATGCAAAACTCCACCACTTTACAGTTACAAACTTCATACACTTCATAATTACTTTAGGAACATGATGATTCTTTCAACTGTGCCCATCCTCCCACCCACACTCTCACCCCTCTTTCTCCTCCCTTATTCCCACTCTAATTTTTTACTAAGTTCTATTTTCAATTAATTTTATACACATATGATTAACTGTATGTTAAGTAAAAAGTTCAGCAAATTGTATAAAACAAAACAAACAAACCAAAAAAATCTGTTCCTCAACAGTCAAGAAAAAGACTGTTCAAATTGCTTCTCAAAGTGTCAATTTCACTGCTACAGATTGCATTTAAGTTGCTCTATTCATTATTACAGGTCAGGGAGAACATATGGTATTTGTCCATTTGGAAATGGCTTATTTCACTAAGCGTGATATTTTCCAGATTCATCCATTTTGTTGCAAATGACTGAATTTCATTTTTCTTTACTGCTGTGTAGTATTCCATAGTGTACATATTCCATTAATTCTTTACACAGTATTTAGTTGATGGGCACTTGGATTGACTCCATGTCTTAGCTATTGTGAACTGAGGTGCAATAAGCATGGAGGTACAGATAACTCTTTCATATACTGATTTCAGTTCCCTTGGGTAAATCACCAAGGGTCATATGGTAGTTCTATAATCATGTTTCTGAGGTGTCTCCATACTGTCTTCCATAGTGCCTTTAACAGTTTACATTCCCACCAAGAGTGGATTAGGTTACCTTTTCCCCAACATCCTCCCCTAGCATTTATTGTTTGTTGATTTCTGTATGTAAGCTATTCTAACTGGGGTGAGGTGAAACCTCACTGTGGTTTTGATTTGCATTTCCCTGATAGATAGTGATTCTGAGCATTATGTCATGTGTGTGTTGGCCATTTGAATTTTCTCTTTTGAAAAATATCTCTTTAAGTCCTTTGTCCATTTCTTAACTGGGTTGTTTGTTTTGTTGTTGTGGAGTTTCTTGGTCTCTTTATATATTCTGGATATTAATTATTTATCAGTTGTATAGTTTGCAAATAATTTCTCCCACTCTCAGTTGCCTCTTAACTTTGCTGAGAGTTTCTTTTGCAGTACAGAAGCTTCTCAATTTCATGTAATCCCATTTGTTAATTTTGGCTTTGATTGCCTGTGTCTCTGGGGTATTTTCCAAGAACTCTTTGCCAGTGCCAATGTCTTGCAGGGTTTTCCCAATGTTCTGTAATAATATGATGGTATCAGGTCATAGGTTTATGTCTTTGGTCCATCCTGAGTGGATTTTTGTGTAAGGTGTAAAGTACAAGTCTTGCTTCATACTTCTGCATGTGGAAATCCAGTTTACCCAGTACCATTTGTTGAAGAGACTGTCCTTGCTCCAGGGATCAGTTTTAGCTCCTTGGTCAAATATAATAAGTTGGTTGTAGATGCATGGATTGATTTGTGTGTTTCTATTCTGTTCCATTGGTCTATCCATCTGTTTTTGTACCAGTACCAGGATGTTTGGATTATAACTGCCTTGTAGTATGTCTTGAAATCAGGTATTGTGATGCCTCCAGCTTTATTTTTGTTGTATGAGATTGCTTTAACAATGGTGAGAGTGGCTATTCTTGTCTGATTCCAGATCTCAGTGGGAAACTTCCAACTTTTTCCCCATTCAATAGGATGCTGGCCATCTGTTTGTAATAAATTGCCTTGATTGTGTTGAGAAATGTTCCTTCTATACCCAATTTGCTTAGAGTTTTCATCATGAAATGGTGTTGTATTTTGTCAAATGCTTTCTTTGCATCTACTGAGATAATCACATGGTTTTTGTTCTTCTGTTTGTTAAGGTAATGTATCACATTGATTGATTTGTGAATGTTGAACCATCCCTGCATACAAGGGGTAAATCCCACTTGGTCCAGGTGAATGATCTTTCTGATGTGTTGTTAGATACACTGGCTAAAATTCTGTTGAGGATTTTTGTGTCTATGTCCACCAGAGAAACTGGTCTGTGGTTCTCTTTCTCTTTTGCATCTTTTTCAGGGTTGAGAGTAAGGTGATACTGGCTTCATGGAAAGAATTTGGGAGGATTTTCTCCCTTTCAATTGTTTTGAATAGCTTGAAAAGAATTGGAGTTAGTTCTTCTTTAAATGTCTCTTAGAATTGAGCAGTGAAGCCATCTAGTCCTGGGCTTTTCTTAGTTGGCAGGGTCTTTCTTACTGAATCACTTTCTGTCTTGGTTATTGATCTGTATAGGTTTTCTATGTCTTCATGGCTCATTTTAGGTAGGTTGTATGTATCTAGGAATCTATCCCTCTCAGAAGAAGGTTTCCCAGTTTGTTGGCATATACGTCTTTATAGTAATTCCTGGTGATTCTTTTTATTTATGTGGTGTCTGTTGTTACATATCCTTTTCATCACTAATTTGATTGATTTGGTTCTTCTCTCTACTTTTTTTGGTTACTTGGGCCAATGGTGTGTCACTTTTGTTTATTTTTTCTTTTTTTTTTAGAAATTAGTTTTTAATTTTTTTTCCATTTTTTATTTGTTTTTAATTTTATTTAATGAATATAAATTTCCAAAGTACAGCTTATGGATTACAATGGCTTCCCCCCATAACGTCCCTCCAACCCGCAACCCTCCCCTTTCCCACTCCCTCTCCCCTTCCATTCACATCAAGATTCATTTTCAATTCTCTTTATATACAGAAGATCAGTTTAGCATCCATTAAGTAAAGATTTCAACAGTTTGCTCCCACACAGAAACATAAAGTGAAAAATACTGTTTGAGTACTAGTTATAGCATTAAATCTCAATGTACAGCACACTAAGGACAAAGATCCTACATGAGGAGTAAGTGCACAGGGACTCCTGTTGTTGACTTAACAAATTGACACTCTTGTTTATGGCATCAGTAATCACCCTAGGCTCTTGTCATGAATTGCCAAGGCTATGGAAGCCCCCTGAGTTCACTGACTCTGATCCTATTTAGACAAGGCCATGGTCAAAGTGGAAGTTCTCTCCTCCCTTCAGAGAAAGGTACCTCCTTCTTTGATGACCTGTTCTTTCCACTGGGATCTCACTCATGGAGATCTTTCATTTAGGTTTTTTTTTTTTTTTTCCCAGAGTGTCTTGGCTTTCCATGCCTGAAATACTCTCATGGGCATTTCATCCGATCCGCATGCCTTAAGGGTTGAGTCTGAGGCCAGAGTGCTGTTTAGGACATCTGCCATTCTATGGGTCTGCTGTGTATCTCACTTCCCATGTTGGATCATCCTCTCCTTTTTTATTCTGTCAGCTAGTATTTGCAGACACTATTCTTGTTTATGTGATTACTTTGGTACTTAGTCCTTTCATTATGATCAATTGTGAACAGAAATTGATCACTGGGACTAGTGAGATGGCATTGGTACATGCCACCTTGATGGGATTGAATTGGAATCCCCTAGTATGTTTCTAACTCTACCGTTTGAGGTAAGTCAGCTTGAGCATGTCCCAAATTGCACATCTTTTCCCTCTCTTATTCCCACTCTTATATTTAACAGCGATCACTTTTCAGTTAAGTTTCAGCACTTAAGAAGAATTGTGTATTGATTACAGTATTCAACCAAAAGTATTAAGTAGAACAAACAAAAAAAAATACTAAGAGGGATAACATGTTAAGTTGCTCATCAACAGTCAGGGTGAGGGCTGATCAAGTCACCGTTTCTCATAGTGCTCATTTCACTTTAACAGGTTTCCTTTTTGGTGCTCAGTTAGTTGTCACCTATCAAGGAGAACAAGTGGTATTTGTCCTTTGGGGTTGGCTTATTTCACTCAGCATAATGTTTTCCAAATTCCTAACAGGGATCACTTTTCAGTTAAAATTTAAACACCTAAGAATAATTGTGTGTTAATTACAGAGTTCAACCAATGGTACTTGAACAAAAAAAATACTAAAATGGATAAAGTATTACATTGTACATCAACCGTCAGGACAAGAGCTGATCAAGGTCACTGTTTCTCATAGTGTCCATTTCACTTCAACAAGTTTTCCCTTTGGTGCTCAGTTAGTTGTCGGTGATCAGGGAGTACATATGATATTTGTCCCTTTGGGACTGGCTTAATTCACTCAGCATGATGTTTTCCAAATTCCTCCATCTTGTTGCAAATGACCGGGTTTCGTTGTTTTTGACTGCTGTATAGTATTCGATAGAGTACATGTCCCATAATTTCTTTATCCAGTCTACTGTGTTTTTTTAACTTTTATTTAATGAATATAAATTTCCAAAGTACAATTTATGGATTACAATGGCTTCCCCCCATAATGTCCCTCCCACCCGCAACCCTCCCCTTTCCCACTCCCTCTCCCCTTCCATTCACATCAAGATTCATTTTCGATTGTCTTTATATACAGAAGATCAGTTTAGCATACATTAAGTAAAGATTTCAACAGTTTGCTCCCACACAGAAACATAAAGTGAAAAATAATAGATGATTTTTTTTAAATGATGATGAAATCAGATCAGACCTATTGTCATGTTTAATCCCAGTGAGAGTCAAGTTGGGAATTGATAATTTCTTTTTTTTTTTTTTTACAGAATATCAGTTTAGTATACATTAAGTAAAGATTTCAACAGTTTGCACCCCCATAGAAACACAAAGTGAAATATACTGTTTGAGTACTCGTTATAGCATTAAATCTCAATGTACAGCACATTAAGGACAGAGATCCTACATTAGGAGTAAGAGCACAGTGACCTCTGTTGTTGACCTTACAAATTGACACTCCTGTTTATGGCATCAGTAATCTCCCAATGCTCCAGTCATGAGTTTCCAAGGCTATGGAAGCCTTTTGAGTTCTCTGACTCTTATCTTGTTTAGACAAGGTCATAGTCAAAGTGGAGGTTCTCTCCTCCCTTTAGAGAAAGGTACCTCCTTCTTTGAAAACCTGTGCTTTCCACTGGGATCTCACTCACAGAGATCTTTCATTTAGGTCTTTTTTTTTCCCAGAGTGTCTTGGCTTTCCATGCCTGAAATACTCTCATGGGCTTTTCAGCCAGATCCGAATGCCTTTAGCGCTGATTCTGAGGCCAGAGTGCTGTTTAGGATATCTGCCATTCTATGAGTCTGCTGAGTATCTCGCTTCCCATGTTGGATCACTCTTCCCTTTATTTATTCTATCGGTTTGTATTAGCAGGTACTAGACTTGTTTATGTGCTCCCTTTGACTCTTAGTCCTTTCATTATGATCAATTGTGAACTGAAATTGATCACTTGGACTAGTGAGATGGCATTGGTACATGCCACCTTGAAGGGACTGAATTGGAGTCCCCTGGTATGTTTCTAACTCTGCCATTTGGGGCAAGTCAGCTTGAGCATGTCCCAAATTGTACATCTCTTCCCTCTCTTATTCCCACTGTTATGTTTAACAGGGATCACATTTCAGTTAAATTTCAACACTTAAGAATAACTGTGGATTAATTACAGAATTAAACCAGTCATATTAAGTAGAACAGACAAAAAAAATACTAGGAGGGATAATGTATTAAGTTGTTCATTAACAGTCAGGGCTATGCTGATCAAGTCACCGTTTCTCATAGTGTCCATTTCACTTCAGGAGGTTTCCTTTTTGGTGTTCAGTCAGTTGTCACAGATCAGGGAGAACACATGGTATTTGTCTCTTTGGGACTGGCTTATTTCACTCAGTATGATGTGTTCCAGATTCCTCCATCTTGTTGCAAATGACTGGATTTCGTTGTTTCTTACAGCAGTATAGTATTCTAAAGAGTACATATCCCATAATTTCTTTATCCAGTCTACTGTTGATGGGCATTTAGGTTGGTTCCAGGTCTTAGCTATTGTGAATTGTGCTGCAATAAACATTAATGTGCAGACAGCTTGTTTGTTTGCCAATTTCATTTCCTTTGGGTAAATTCCAGGGAGTGGGATGGTTGGGTCGAATGGTAGGGCTATATTCAGGTTTCTGAGGAATCTCCAGACTGACTTCCATAGTGGCTTGACCAGTTTGCATTCCCACCAACAGTGGGTTAGTGTCCCTTTTTCCCCACATCCTCGCCAGCATCTGTTGTTGGTAGATTTCTGAATGTGAGCCATTCTAACCGGGGTGAGGTGAAACCTCATTGTGATTTTGATTTGCATTTCCCTGATTGCTAATGACCTTGAACATTTTTTCATGTGTCTGTTGGCCATTTGGATTTCCTCTTTTGAAAAATGTCTATTGAGGTCCTTGGCCCATCTCTTAAGTGGGTTGCTTGTTTTGTTGTGGAGTTTCTTGATCTCTTTGTAGATTCTGGTTATTAACCCTTTATCTGTTGCATAGTTTGCAAATATTTTTTCCCATTCTGTCAGTTGTCTCTTCACTCTCCTGACTGTTTCTTTTGCAGTACAGAAACTTCTCAATTTGATGCAATCCCAATAGTTGATTTTGGCTTTGACTGCCTGTGCCTCCCGGGTCTTTTCCAGAAACTCTTTGCCTGTGCTAATATCTTGAAGGGTTTCTCCAATGTTCTCTAATAACTTGATGGTGTCAGGTCTTAGATTTAGGTCTTTAATCCATGTTGAGTGGATTTTTGTGTAAGGTGTAAGGTAGGGGTCTTGCTTCATGCTTCTGCACGTGGAAATCCAGTTTTCCCAGCACCATTTATTGAATAGACTGTCCATACTCCAGGGATTGGTTTTAGATCCTTGATCAAATATGAGTTGGTTGTAGATGTTTGGATTGATTTCTGGTGTTTCTATTCTGTTCCATTGGTCTATCCATCTGTTCCTGTACCAGGACCATGATGTTTTGATTACAACTGCCCTGTAGTATGTCCTGAAATCTGGTATTGTGATGCCTCCAGCTTTGTTTTTGTTGTACAAGATTGCTTTAGCTATTCGAGGTCTCCTGTGTCTCCATATGAATTTCAGCATCATTTTTTCCAGATCTGAGAAGAAGGTCTTCGGTATCTTGATTGGTATTGCATTGAATGTATAAGTTGCTTTTGGGAGAATGGACATTTTGATGATATTGATTCTTCCAATCCATGAGCATGGAAACTTTTTCCATTTTTTGGTATCCTCTTCTATTTCTTTCTTTAAGGTTTTGTAATTTTCATTGTAGAGATCCTGAAGTCCTTGGTTAAGTTTATTCCAAGGTATTTGATTGTTTTTGTAGCTATTGTGAATGGGATTGATCTTAGAAGTTCTTCCTCAGCCATGGCATTGTCTGTGTATACAAAGGCTGTTGATTTTTGTGCATTGATTTTATACCCTGCTACTTTGCCAAAATCTTCTATGAGTTCCAATAATCTCTTAGTAGAGTTCTTTGGGTCCCCTAAATAAAGAATCATATCATCTGCAAAGAGGGATAGTTTGAGTTTTTCCTTCCCAATTTGTATCCCTTTAATTTCTTTTTCTTGCCTAACAGCTCTGGCTAGAACTTCCAGAACTATATTGAATAGCAGTGGTGAGAGTGGACATCCCTCTCTGGTACCAGGTCTCAATGGAAATGCTTCCAACTTTTCCCCATTCAATAGGATGTTGGCTGTGGGTTTTTCATAGATTGCTTTGATTGTATTGAGGAATGTTCCTTCCATACCCAGTTTGCTTAGAGTTTTCATCATGAACGGGTGTTGTATTTTATCAAATGCTTTCTCGGCGTCTATTGAGATAATCATATGGTTTTTCTTCTGCAGTCTGTTAATGTGGTGTATCACATTGATTGTTTTGTGCACATTCAACCATCCCTGCATACCAGGGATAAATCCCACTTGGTCTGGATGGATGATCTTTCTGATGTGTTGTTGCATTCTATTGGCCAGAATTTTATTGAGGATTTTTGCATCTATGTTCATCAGGGATATTGGTCTGTAGTTCTCTTTCAAAGCTGCATCTTTTTCTGGCTTAGGAATTAAGGTGATGCTGGCTTCATAGAACGAATTTGGGAGGACTCCCTCTTTTTCGATCGAGCTGAATAGTCTGAGAAGAATTGGAGTCAGTTCTTCTTTAAATGTCTGGTAGAATTCAGCAGTGAATCCATCTGGTCCTGGGCTTTTCTTTGTTTGGAGTGCCTTTATTACTGTTTCAATTTCTGTCTCAGTTATGGGTCTGTTTAGGTTTTCTATGTCTTCCTGGTTCAATTTAGGTAGGTTGCAAAACCAGCTCTTCATTTTGCTGTTTGTATTTTTTGTTTCAATTTTATTTATTTCTTCCCCAACTTTAATTATTTCTTTTCTACTACTAGTTTTGGGTTTGGTTTGCTATTGTTTTTCTCAATCCTTGAAATGTACTGATAGCTCATTTACTTGGTGCCTTTCCAATTTCTTGATGTAGGCACCAATTGCTATAAATTTTGCTTTTAAGACTGCTTTTGCTGTATCCCACAAAGTTCTGATATGCTGTATTGTCATCTTCATTTGTTCCTAGAAATTTTTTGATTTCTCTTTTGATTTTTTCAATGACCCACTGTTCATGCAGGAGCATGTTGCTCAGTCTCCATGTGTTTGCTATGTTCTAGAAATTCCTGAGTTGCTGATTTCCAGCTTCATTCCATTGTGGTCCAAGAAGATATATGGTAGAATATCAATATTTTTTAATTTGCTGAGACTTGCTTTATGGCCTAGCATGTGGTGAATCCTTAGAAAGTTCCATGCACTGGTGAAAAGAATGTATTCTGTGGCTGTAGGATGGCAAGTTCTGTAGATATGTTAGGTCAATTTGGCCTATAGTGTCCATTCAATCTGTTGTTTCCTTACTGATTTTTGTCAATTGATGAAAGTGGGGTATTGAAGTCGCCCATTACTAGTGTATTTGACTCTATATCTCTATTTAGGTTCCTTAATATGTCTTTCAAATACCCAGATGCTCTCTAAGTGCATGTATGTTTATAATAGCTACATCTTCCTGTTGAATTGATCCTGTATTCATTGCATCATTCCCTTCTTTGTCTCTTTTAACAGTTTTTGTGCTAAAGTCTATTTTGTATGATATTAGAATGGCTACAGTAGCTCATTTTTGGATTCTATTAGTATGGAATATCTTTCACTTTCAGTCTGTGTGCATCTTTGTTGGTGTGATGTGTTTCTTGTAGGCAGCAAATAGATGGGTTTTGTTTTTTAATCCATAAAGCCAGTCTATGTCTTTTAACTGGAGAGTTGAGGCCATTTATATTCAAGGTGACTACTGATAAGCAAAGACTTTGCCCTTACATTTTTCCATAAATATTCCTATTTTTAAATTCTGGATTTCCTTTGTACTTTTACTGGGAGATTTTTCTGCCTTCCTTTTGTACTGATGATGATGTTTCTTTGCTTCTGTGTGCAGTAATCTTTACGCACCTTTCGTAAGGACAAAAGGTGGTGGACAGGTGGTGGCTAATTCTTTTAATTCTGTTTGTTATAGAAGGTCTTTATTTCACCTTCATTCATAAATGAGAGCTTTGCAGGGTACAGTATTCTAGGTTGACAGGTTTTTTTTCTCTTAAGACTTGGAATATATTTTGCCATTCTCTCCTAGTCTGCTGGGTTTCTGATGAGATATCAGCTGTGAGTCTAATTGGAGGTCCTCTGAAAGTAATCTGGTGTTTCTCTTGCACACATTTTGGAATCTTTTCTTTATGTTTCACTATGGAGAGTTTGATTACAATATGTTCTGATGAAGATCTTTCTGGTCACGTCTATTAGTTCTATGTGCTTCCTGCACATGAATGTCCCTTTCTTTCTCCAAATTATGGACGTTTACTCTTCTTATTTCACTAAGAAGGGCTTCTAATCTTTTCTCTCTTTACATGCTTTCAGGAACTCCTAGGACCGTATGTTGGGTCATTTGATAATTTCCTGTAGATTTTCAACAGTGTTTTTGAGTTTTCTAATTTCTTCTTCTTGTTTGTGGTCAGACTGTATAATTTCTTGTGATTTCCCTTCTAAGTCAGATATTCTTTATTTTGCTTCACAAATTCTGTTGTTAAAGCTTTCTACTGCATTTTTTGTTCTACTGAATTCTTCATTTCCAATATTTCATTTTGATTTCTCTTTAAGATCTCAATTTCATGGGATAAGTTTTCTTTCATGTCATATATGGATTTCATTAGTTTATGCCTTTGCTTCTGATTACTTCTTTTTTTAACTTTATTTAATGAATATAAATTTCCAAAGTACAGAATATGGATTACAATGGCTTCCCCCCATAACATCACTCCCACCCGCAACCCTCCCCTCTCCCACTCCCTCTCCCCTTCCATTCACATCAAGATTCATTTTCAATTCTCTTTATATACAGAAGATCAGTTTAGCATCCATTAAGTAAAGATTTCAACAGTTTGCTCCCACACAGAAACATAAAGTGAAAAATACTGTTTGAGTACTAGTTATAGCATTAAATCTCAATGTACAGCACATTAAGGACAGAGATCCTACATGAGGAGTAAGTGCACAGGGACTCCTGTTGTTGACTTAACAAATTGACACTCTTGTGTATGGCATCAGTAATCACCCTAGGCTCTTGTCATGAGCTGACAAGGCTATGGAAGCCCCCTGAGTTCACTGACTCTGATCCTATTTAGACAAGGCCATGGTCAAAGTGGAAGTTCTCTCCTCCCTTCAGAGAAAGGTACCTCCTTCTTTGATGACCCATTCTTTCCACTGAGATCTCACCCGTGGAGATCTTTCATTTAGGTTTTTTTTTTTTTTTCCCCAGAGTGTCTTGGCTTTCCATGCCTGAAATACTCTCATGGGGATTTCATCCGGATCCGCATGCCTTAAAGGATGATTCTGAGGCCAGAGTGCTGTTAGGACATTTGCCATTCTATGGGTCTGCTGTGTATCTCACTTCCCATGTTGGACCATTCTCTCCCTTTTTGATTCTATCAGCTAGTATTTGCAGACACTATTCTTGTTTATGTGATCCCTTTGGTTCTTAGTCCTATCATTACGATCAATTGTGAAGAGAAATTGATCACTGGGACTAGTGAGATGGCATTGGTACATGCCACCTCGATGGGATTGAATTGGAATCCCCTGGTATATTTCTAACTCTACAGTTTGAGGTAAGTCAGCTTGAGCATGTCCCGAATTGCACATCTCTTCCCTCTCTTATTCCCACTCTTACATTTAACAGCGATCACTTTTCAGTTAAGTTTCAGCACTTAAGAAGAATTGTGTATTGATTACAGTATTCAACCAAAAGTATTAAGTAGAACAAACAAAAAAAATACTAAGAGGGATAACATATTAAGCTGCTCATCAACAGTCAGGGTGAGGGCTGATCAAGTCACCATTTCTCATAGTGTTCATTTGCATCAAATTGAGAAGTTTCTGTACTGCAAAAGAAACAGTCAGGAAAGTGAAGAGACAACCGACAGAATGGGAAAATATATTTGCAAACTATGCAACTGATAAAGGGTTGATAACCAGAATCTACAAAGAAATCAAGAAACTCCACAAGATCAAAACAAACAATCCACTTAAGAGATGGGCCAAGGACCTCAATAGACATTTTTCAAAAGAGGAAATCCAAATGGCCAACAGACACATGAAAAAATGTTCAAGATCACTAGCAATCAGGGAAATGCAAATCAAAACCACAATGAGGTTCCACCTCACCCCGGTTAGAATGGCTCACATTTAGAAATCTACCAACAATAGATGCTGGAAAGGATGTGGGGAAAAAGGGACACTAACCCACTGTTGGTGGGAATGCAAACTGGTCAAGCCACTATGGAAGTCAGTCTGGAGATTCCTCAGAAACCTGAAGATAATCCTACCATTCAACCCAGCCATCCCACTCCCTGGAATTTACCCAAAGGAAATGAAATTGGCAAACAAACAAGCTGTCTGCACATTAATGTTTATTGCAGCTCAATTCACAATAGCTAAGACCTGGAACCAACCCAAATGCCCATCAACAGTAGACTGGATAAAGAAATTATGGGACATGTACTCTATAGAATACTATACAGCAGTCAAAAACAACGAAACCCAGTCATTTGCAACAAGATGGAGGAATTTGGAAAACATCATGCTGAGTGAATTAAGCCAGTCCCAAAGGGACAAATATCATATGTTCTCCCTGATTGGTGACAACTAACTGAGCACCAAAGGGGAAACTTGTTGAAGTGAAATGGACACTATGAAAACAGTGACTTGATCAGCTCTTGTCCTGACTGTTGATGTACAATGTAATACTTTATCCCTTTTATTATTTTTTTTTTGTTCTAGTACCATTGGTTGAACTCTGTAATTAACACACAATTATTCTTAGGTGTTTAAATTTTAACTGAAAAGTGATCCCTGTTAGGAATTTGGAAAACATTATGTTGAGTGAAATAAGCCAATCCCAAAGGGACAAATACCACTTGTTCTCCTTGATAGGTGACAACTAACTGAGCACCAAAAAGGAAACCTTTTAAAGTGAAATGAACACTATGAGAAACGCTTCTGATTACTTCTAAGTAATCCTATGATCAACTTTTCAAATTCCATTTCTGGTATTTCTTCAGTCTCTTCATCTTCACAATCTAGTATTGAAGTGTCATTTTCTTTTGGGGGTGTCATGTTGTCTTCCTCATTCTTATTTCTTGACATGATGTGTTTGTTATATGGCATTTGTGGAGATACTCATTGGTTTATTCTTTGTTTTTTCACTGTGCAGCTTTTATCTTTGGACTATACCTCTGTGGATTAGTGGAGTGTCTACTTTTTCAGTGAATACCAAGAAATGTGTGGTGGGTGTGGCCAGGGATCTCTGTTCAGTGCTCCAAGGTAAAGGGAGTATCCAAAGTGACACCCAGATTGGGCATGGAAAACCTCCTCTTTTTTTTTTATCAGAGGCTAAGTTTGTTCTGCTCTGTTGGTGTAAACTCAGCTCACCTCCTCTCTTCAAAGGAGACCAGTGCCTGGGAGCTAGCCCCATTGTGTATAATATCCATCCACACTGCCACAAGAACCACAAAAATGATCTATACAGTCCTCAGTGTAAGCACAGATTCTGCAGCAATCAGGGCGCCCTGAGTGTATGGAGCCTCCCACAGTGACTGTCCAAAGTCCCAGCCAGCCACACCCTAGCCCTCTCATGCAGCCTCAGCATTTTCACAGTCCCAAGCACCCAGCCCCCTGTCATTTCTCCCCACCAGATTCAGGTGTCTCCTCTCAGCTGGTTGCTGGGTGTGGATACAAGCTGCACGGCAGTTACATATGTCCAAAACAGTGCCCGCTCTCTATCAGCTTGTTACAGGATGCCATTGCAGGGTGATCAGAGAGAGATAAATGTGCCCTCTTCCCTTTTTTTCTCCTCTAGTTTGGTAGGTATACTATCCTCTACAGGTCTCCAAGCCAGATTCCCTCCAGGCTCTTCGTGAAGCTTTATTGCCAGTGGCTTGGGCTGCTGCAGTCTGGTCTCACCTCACTCTCCAAAGCTGGTGCAGAGGCTCTCGGCTGCTGGGGTCCTGAGTTGTGGGCGTCCACGCCCTCCATGTGGGTCCACCATGTCCCTCTAATTTGCATGGAACTTCCTCTGCCGTCTTTTCCCTAACTCTTCCCTGAGACTGCACTTTCTCCACTTTTTTTGACTATCTTTTTTTTTTTTTTTTTTTTGACAGGCAGAGTGGACAGTGAAAGAGAGACAGAGAGAAAGGTCTTCCTTTTTCCATTGATTCACCCTCCCCATTGGCCGCTACGGCCGGCGCGCTGCGGCCAGTGCACCACGCTGATCCAAAGCCAGGAGCCAGGTGCTTTTCCTGGTCTCCCATGCGGATGCAGGGTCAAGGACTTGGGCCATCCTCCACTGCACTCCCGGGCCACAGCAGAGAGTTGGACGGGAAGAGGAGCGACCTGGACAGAATCCGGCGCTCTGACCAGGACTAGAACCTGGTGTGCTGGCGCTGTAGGTGGAGGACTAGCCTATTGAGCCGCAGTGCTGGCCATCAACTATCTTCTCCTAGACTAAAGCAGTAAGCTCCCCTCCCTACTCCACCATCTTAATCCAGTCTAATTCCTTGTTTTATTTTTCTTTCTGTGTGGTTTTTAATTTTTATGTAGTCAATTCTGTTGTTTCTATCCTTCACATTTTGCCTGTGTGTTATAAAAGCTACTTTGATTCAAATTGCAAAAATTGATATTTTGATGCAATATAATTAACAGTATAGTGGAGGTACATGCCACATAATTGGAATGTCTGACCCATACTGACAAAAAAGTGATATTTTTTGCACCTGAGCAAACATGAGGCACAAAAAATAGGTCAATTAAAATGGGCAGAAAGGGAAGGATTCATTAATTTGTATTGCCCTGTGTAGGCTAAGTGCCTAGAAAGATGTCTAGCACTTAATAGGCTCTAAATAAATATTTATTTAACATTGAATAACTAAGTGCGATTTAACTGCTTAGGTAAATACAGTTGATGCAATAGTTAAAAGTATTTATACTTGCAAATGTTATTTATGTTGTTGGATAATGATTAGGAGAGATCATACACTTTTGCAATACTCCAAAACTTATTCTGAGTTTAGAGCTCCCAGGGAGCAAAGTTGTAGGAATATTTGTCAAGATCAGGGCTGGTCTAAATGACTTTGGAGACATCTATGTATCACTAAGTCCTATTCTCCACCCAAAGGGAATTCTGTTTTATTCTGAAAAGGAGGAATACCTCCTTTCACCAAGTGAAACTTTCTCTGGCCCCCAACCCACTTCTTAGAGATTTGATGTATCCTTCTATTATTTAAATGCATTTAGTATAAGCATGAATTTGTTCTACAATGCCCTGGGCAAGTCAATCACTTCTTTTTTGCCTTTTGCTTTTCAAATTATGTAAGACTTGGTTCTGAACCCTCTTATACCTAGTTAATATAGCATTCACCATCCATAATTATTGGAGCTTTCTCTTTCATCAGATCATGGAAGAATCTCAGAGCTTACTATGTCCCAGAAAAAAATGAGGAGGAGGGCTAATCCTTAATAATTCGCACTCACCATCATTGTTGGCACTTCTGTTACCCAGTGAGGTTGCTGAATTCTGGTTCTCTGCCAATTGCTGCTTGATAGTGCATGTGGTAGGAAGCAGGATGGCAGAACTGCTTTTCAATACTGTTTTTTCCCTGTATCTAATGACTCCAGGGTTTACCCCATAGGATCCTTTATGATCCTCTCAAGACAAAGTTTTGAATCTTCTTGCTCAATCTCCCATCAACAGTGGTACCACCACCTCCCTGGCAAGGGTCACAGGGAACTTCTTTCTCTCCAGCAACAACTGCTCACCAATTTGACAGCAAGTAATAGCCTCTATCCACCTTTGCCTTCTAGGAAACTCCACACTTTACCAACAAAAACTTGGACAGGTGTTAATTGTTCATTTAGTAGTGGTTTTAGTTTGTGCGCTTTTCTTCTAGGAATGTTCCTGTTAAAGAATGCAAGGGAGAAAGAAAGAAAGGAGGCTGGAGGAGGGAATGAAAGGAGGAGGGAGGCAGGGAAAAGGGAGGAAAGGAAAGGATGGCAGGAAGAAAAACTGGAAAAGAGAGGAACAGTGGTTAATTTTATCCACTCTTCCACCTCCCTCCCCATGAGAGAAACTGATTCCTAGAAATGTGCTGGCTTTGAGTCAGGCAAGATGAGTTTAGGACTCCAAGTGTTGTATTCAATTTGAGGAAGATCTTAAGAAGACTTTGGGATAATGAGCATCTTTAAAAATCCTATGTAACATATTTAAAATATAATCAAAGAAAAGGCTCAGAAGATAGTAAAATATTTCCAGCTACCTACCAAGCCCTTTGGACATACAGCTCACTAATTCTGGCAGAACATCACAACAATTTCTCTTTCTTCCCTCTTATTGGAAATGACCCAAATGCTTTTTGATTGCTGAAAAGGATAAGATCATGTGACCTGCTAGGAGATTTTCAATCAGTGAAAAAAAAGCAGCCAGCACCAATGTCTAGAGTTTATCAAACACTGAAGCAGCAACTTAAGATTTGCTTAGAGTGAATTTCCACTTAACATGACAACATCAAGTTACTGTATTACTGGAAAACCATTACAAGTGAGGATGAAGCAAAGCCTGAACTACTTTAGGGAGAGTATACTTAAGAATCCTTTAGCAATAATGGAAAAAGTAATTTTATGACATCTTTACAAAACCTTTCTTTTCTTACACTGCTCAAAGTTCCAGTCAACTTTATCATGAACTGCAATATTTCTCCAAAAATGTTCTGACACTAATTTTGCATCAAATGTATTGACATAATTTTTCACCTCCAGAGAATCACTGCTATGATTGCACTGCCATTTAGATTACCTCCTTTTGATCCATTTCACCAAAAGTTAGGATTGGAATAGTTGTGGGAAGTATTCTGCCACATAAATGGAGAAGCCACAGTTTCAGGGAAAGGAGTCAAGTATTTTACCTTGTTTATGTTAGTTGGTCCATTAGAATTGTGTAAAATAAATTATTACAGATTATATGATGTATAGATAATAAGTCCTCATGTCTTTGAAGGGACCAAAAATATCACGAAACACACACACACAGTCTCTGTGGGAAAAGTAGTTGTAGGTATCCATATCCAATCAGATTTTTCCTCTCTCCAGAAGTGAGGAACAAGACAAGACTTAAAATAAAACAAAACATCACCACAGAGGTGAGGGTGTTTTGCCTAGTGGTTAAAGATCCCGCATCCCATACTGGAGTACCTAGGTTTTATTGCAGGTTCCTCCTGCTCCTGATTTCATCTTGGTGTAAATGCAGACCCTTAAAGTCAGCAGTGAAGGCTGTAGCAGTCGGGTTCCTGTCATCCACAAGGGCAACCTGGATTGTGTTTACAGCTTTGATCCAGCACAATCCCAGCCACTGTGGGCATTCAAGAGAGTGAACCAGTAGATGGGATCTTTCTTTCTCTCTCTCTCTCTCTCTCTCTCTTATTTATTTGAAAGGAAGACACACACACACACACACACACAGAGAGAAACTTCCATCTATTAATTTACTCCCCCAAATGCCCACAACAACCAGGCCTGGCGCAGACCAAAGCCAGGAGCCTAAACACAATTTTGGTCTCCCACATGGGTGACAGAGATCCAAGTACTTGAGCAATCACCTGGTGCTCTCCAGGGTGGACATTAGCAGGAAGCCAGAATCAAGAGCATAGCTAGGACTCAAACCCAGGCACTCTGATATGAGACATCTCTCTGTTTCTTAAATGAGTAAACAAAAAATAAAAACAAAACAGTCATTACCTTCTCAAGACATAGTCTTTTAAATAAACATTAATTTGAAAAGCATAGAGCTATAGAGACAGAGAGATGATGCATCGGCTGTTTCACTCCCCAAATGCCCACATCAGTCATGGCTGGGCTAGGTTGAAGCCTGGATTTCCAGAACTCAGTTCCCATCTATCATGTGGATGGCACAGATCCAAGTACATGAGTTATCACCTTCTGCCCCCAAGAGTGTGCATTAGTAGGAAGCTGAATCAGAAGTGGGTGCAACACCTGAACACTTGCACTCCAATATGGGATGTAGGCATTCCAAGCTGCATCTTAACCAGTGTTCCAAATGCCTGCCACAAAACATAGTCTTAGAGACATTTATTGACTTATAAATGAGCAACCTTGCATCGTTTGTCACTAAATAGTTGAAAGTTTCAATAAGTAAGGTGAATTTTAGTAAGTTAACTCATCACTCTGGATCACTGTCTCCTCAACTATAACATGGTATGATAAAAACTCCCCCAGCTACTATTCCAGAAGACCTTCTTATAGATGGCTGAAATAAGATGGCATGAGTAACAGTCACCAAATATAAAGCTATGTTTTCATCTATCCCATATTAATTTAGCTAGGAAGTATACCAGGTGTTCAACACATAACAGTGAATTCAACAGAGCCACTGTTGTCTTGGGTCTTCTAACATAGTGCTTAGCAAGCAACAGACCTTCTTTTAGGGTCTAATATTATTATTGCCACTGTGTAAAGTGAAGAGGTTATGAAGATGAAAGATAGTTAGTTGTCTTACCCTCAAAAACAAGCAGAGTCTGAGCGAGAAGCATGAACATAAACCAACAACTGCAAAATAGCACAATAGAGTCATGATAGAAAAGAGTACAAAAGAGGAATGGCTTAAATGCATTTCTGTTCATTTTTAATGTACAAAGGTACTTCAAAAAGTCCATGAAAATGGAATTAGAAGATAAGTTTGTTTTGGTGCAAAAAAAATGGAAAACTACACAGTTTTTTTCACCACACACATTTTCCATGAACTTTTTGAAGATCCCTTATATTCTGCCAACAATCAAGAGACACTGCCACCATGTATCGAGCACTTACTTGGATATCCTCTTTCGACTTAATCAGTCATGGTCCTCTTGTGTGTAATTAGCTGAGAAAAAAAAATGGCATACCTTAGACTTAATTATCTGTGATTAAAACCCTGAAAGTTTTAATAAAGTAGGTTCAGCACTGACATTCCAGGGTGAAGCAGACGAGACATCAGTGGCAAGTTTTTTAAAAAAGGCATTCACTCCTAAGTAAAATTTGTTCTTTCTCACTATTTGCTAACAAACACTGTTCCTAGCAGATTCATACCTTTTACATTCCAGCCTTCAATATCAAAATATCTGTTGAGTTAGGCTTTTAGTGTAGCAATTAAGATGCCTCCTAGGACTTCCAGATCCCATTTCAGAGTGCCTTGTTTTTCATCCTGGCTCCACACCGAACTCCAACTCCCTGCTGTTGTGCTCCCTCTGAGGCAGCAGGTGATGACTCAAGTGGTTGGGTCCCTGCCACCCACATGGAGGCCTGGGTTTAGTTCCAGACTCCCAGCTTCAGCCTGGACCAGTCTCAGTTGTTGTGAGCATATAGGGAGTGAACCAGCAGATGAAAGATCTCAGTGTATCTTTCACTCTCTGTTTCTCTTTGTCTTTTGAATAAATTAAACAAAAATTTTAGCCTGTTTATTGTTAGAGAAATATCTTAGAGTAGAACTGGTCTTATTAGCAATGTAATTTAATTTTACTTGAAATATTTTAAGATTCTACCTAGAAACACTTAAGGAAACTCCTCACCTAAGCACTAAACTGATCTAAAATATTGTCCCTGAGTGTTTTTTTTAACAAAGTATCAAGTTTTCCCAAGATAACATCCCACGGGGTGAGAAATTTATTTTAAAGGGTATTTTTTTCTTTAACATCCTGCTATAATTCTAGGACAGCAGTCTTTCTCTTGGGAGGAAAAAAAAAAGGCATTCAAGTATTTGCCATCTGTATAGCCCCATTGCAAATGATAGCAACAAGATGGTTCAGAGGCTGAATGACAAATATTATGAATTTTGAACAAATCTAAACCTGTCATTCTTTTCAGCTCCAATGTTCAAGAAATCATTTAAAACCATGTCATTGTACACATTGAGAGGTGATTTGATTTCAGGGATTACAATTACCTTGGAAACACAGAACAATTTGCCTTGCAGAAGCTATTTAGATTTGAAGCCCTCTTCATTGCAGCCCTGAAACTTCATCTTACATCACCTCCCGACATAAGCTGACTGTATTATACTTGATGCTGCACTGAAAAACTGCAGTGCTGCTATCAGTGTAGGCTTGTTATACCGACAAGTCATGCAGACAGCATCAGTAACACTGGCTGGGGCACGTACACGAACTTTTAAAAAGAGAGGATAAATTCTAGAGGGAACAGGGTTTCAAGAACAAATGATTTAGCAACAAGAAGGAATCAGTTAGCCAGCAAAACAGAAGGACTGAATAGACATTTAGTTCTTTAGGGACTCATTCAGCTATGTATCAAGGTCAAAGAAAAGCATGAGATCAATTAGAGTAGATATTTACAGGCACTTAATATTTGATGATGCTGATATTTAAAGAGAAAGGACAAGGAATCCATCTTTTCTCTGCACCATTAATTTATAAATATTCTACATTTAAAAATAAAGTTTTTCACAGACATGATGTCCTTTCATCATCTTTCTTTTTTGAAATGTATTTCTTTGATTTGTTTTCAATAATTGAACTATATTAGAACATATCATTTAAAATGCCTCTTCATTTAACCCTGAAGTAATTAAATCAGCAATAGGCAATGTATTATGAATAACTTTATCAATCAATGTCAGCATTTCAAATCTTTGAAATTGTGCAGTAATATCCAAGATAATGATTTCAGAAATACAGGGAAAGCATCATGAGTTTTAATGTGTATTATGACATTTATTAAATGTTAAGGAGAAAAAAATCTGAACAGAAAAGAGAGAATGAGCTATTAAAGGCATGCATGTGAATTTCATGAAGTGGTTCAAGATTAGCATTTTATTCAGAACAAGCTAATTTTATGATTATTTTATAATCCCCAGACCAACAGACCAGTCTTCACTTCAGAGATATTCACGTAACATTTTTCTAATTTAAGGTTTTTCTTTGCTTAAGATTTACCTATCTGGAAAATAATATTTGTAACAATTACAAATTTCATCTGTTTTTACCTCACTTGCCTATAATAGCTTCAAAAGATTTCTTGCCTTGAACAGTTGTTTAATTCTTCCAAGACTTTTGTTATCAAGGTTTAAGTGGTACCCTGGGATGTGTGTAGATAATTGTATCACTGAACTCAAAATCTGCATTCAGTGGCACTAATTTTAATTCAAGTTTTGAAAGAAGCTAAATAACAATTATCGTACAAAAAGTTCATCAGATATGAATTTATGAAAAATCTACTTGTTTCAGGGGTCATTTCATTAAAAAAAAAACCAGTAGATTCATTCTAAAAAACAAATGTAAAAATTTCCTTCCAATTTCTCAAATATGTTTATAAAATTTTTTATGTGTAATTCTCTCAACTTTTAAATACGTGCTTTAGAATGTTGTCTATCCTGTCTTTTATATAGTTATATGTTGTAACAATGATACATATAATAACACAAGTGTTATTATTATAAATTCTCAGATGTCAAGAATATTTTCAGTCTTTATGGTATTTTGTTGATCTCTTGCACAATAAAATGAAACTGAGGTTTATATTATTTCATAAAATCATCCTTTTTCTTCTATTTCTGTACCCAATGTGAATCATTAGTTCAAAAACTGGTTCTGCTAATATTGTGCGAGAAATGAAAGAAGTACAGTGTACAGTCTTTGCTCTCAAAGACACACACTGTCTAGGAAGTCAAGACACTTATACTATTTGGGAGAGGAATATTAAGTCAGTACCAATATGTATAATACAGCATGAGTTACAACAGAAAGTTTTTAAAATGAGATTCTTGCTCACTAAAATATATACAGATGGTTTCTTAGGGATGACAGAACTTGAGCTGAGTCATAAGGAATATTACATTAATACAAGGAAAGAGAGTATTCACAAGGAAGAGATAAAAACAAAAGCATGAACATGACCAAGAGACAATGAATGGAGACAAGTTTAGATAGGAGGAAAGGCCCTGATAGGCAACAGGAAATAAATTGGGATCTGATTTGGGAGAAATTTTAAAATTGGAAGTTTGAGTTGATATTTCTTGGCTTGGACTAGAGTGACAGTAGCAATGGGGCAGAAAGATATATAGAAAGAGGACTACAGGGGCCGGTGCCACGGCTCAATAGGCGAATCCTCCACCTGCGGCGCCAGCAAACCAGGTTCTAGTCCAGGTCGGGGCGCCGGATTCTGTCCTGGTTGCCCCTCTTCCAGGCCAGCTCTCTGCTGTGGCTCAGGAGTGCAGTGGAGGATGGCCCAAGTGCTGGGGCCCTGCACCTGCATGGGAGACCAGGAGAAGCACCTGGCTCCTGGCTTCGGATCAGCACGGTACACCGGCCGTAGTGGGCTGGCGGCGGCGGCCATTGGAGGGTGAACCAACGGCAAAAGGAAGACCTTTCTCTCTGTCTCTCTCTTTCACTGTCCACTCTGCCTGTCAAAAAAAAAAAAAAAAAGAAAAAAAGAAAAGAAAAGAAAAGAGAGGACTACAGGAGGAAGCATCAATAGGACTTTTATCCATTCATCCTAGCAAACATTCGTCGTGTTTTATTTAATTGGTAGAATATTATGAGTAGTGAAGATTCTATGATGGATTGAAGGTTTTGAGATTTCAAAACAAAATATCGGAAATTTTACTATGGTTTCTCATCTTTTCACAAATAAGCCTCTAGCCCGAAAAAGGTCCTTGAGCCACATAAGGATGGCAAAACAGATGAATGACATTTGTGTAATTAGTTCCTGAACTAACCTTCAATTGCACTGCGCTTTTTCTTGCTTTTGAATCCCCCAGTTCCTAAATCTCTTCTTTTTCTCTAGCTCCTTTTCTGCTTCACCTTTCCAGCTTCCCAGACTTCTTTCCAGATGATCCCTCTTAGAAGTTCATATTTCCTTATAGGCAAAGCCTAAGACAACGTTCCTTTTCAGGTTTGGGGGGGAAAAACTGGCTTGGCAAGAACCTAGGAAGTTTGGGAGGGAAAAAAAAATTGGTGATGTGGGAAGGATATCAACTTGACTATTATTTTATTGATTTTATGATAATGGGATTCACTATAATACACATCATTGGAAACTAAGGCAGGAACCAAGGTTGGAATGCAGATTTGAGAAGTCTTCACCAATAATAATTTTTAAAGCTTTATTTAATGAATACATTTTTGTAGGTACAACTTTAGGAATACAGCAGTTCTTTCCCCATACCCATCCTTCCACCCCAACCCCCGTCCCACCTCCTACTCCCTCTCCCATCCCATCCCTCATTTTCACCAATGATAATTTAAGTTCTCCCTAAAGAGCAGTGCTCCTTTCTTCTTACTCCAGAATGGATATGAGTAATGAGAAAAGAGGTCTATGATAATATTCAAGTGTTAAATCTTATTTCATCAAATCCTTGCAGTAACTCTAGGCAAGTGAGGCATATTATACTTAATTTCTCAGGTGGTTTGTTTCTCAAGTGATAAAAAACTTGATGTATACTAACATTTATAAATATATTTATCCAAGACTGAGTTCATCTAAGGTCCTATACATATATACTAATTTGTATCTTCTTAACTGGTCTAATTATTCCTAAAATTGGCTGATTCTGCTTTCTTTCCTATCAGTATGCGTAGTCTTGCTCACACAAATAACTGTGATTAGAAAAATTGCATATGTTAAAAAGAAGGCCAGCTTGAGGAAATCTGGTCTATAGCATGCAGATCCTCTACTCAGCTAAAAATAAAGCAAATATGTAATGGAGAGCATTAAAAAGAAAATGGCTTGTTATTCTTTGAGGGATATGTTTTGAAACCATTGGTAACTGTTCCTGGAAAACAATAGAATCTGGAAAGAAATATGCCTTTTTATTCTTGATATACAAATTATCCACTAAACATACCACACTGTATTCAAATTCTTTTTTAAGAAATCATTCTGTTAAATAACATCAAACAAAGTCATATATATATATATATATATATATATATATATAGCAGAGGATAACAGAAAAGGCAGCAACCATAAAGTATGGGTGGGAAGTCAGAAACATGGAGGAGTGTATTCACTCTTTTGGCTCACTGGATCAGAGAATGGAAAGGAATTGGGGCAGAAATTAGTTTTAGTCATCTTCATTTTAAAGAGGAAACAGGAGCTCACAGAGATTGTGAATAAATTAAGTTCATACAGCTAATAAAGGGGGGAGCTCAACCTGGAATCACGTTCATTGCTCCACACTACTTATACCAGTCACCACATCTTGACTAAATGAAAGAATTCAAAGCAAGTATTGAGTTCCTCCTACATTATTTACCAATGTGGCATATGCTAAGTGGAAGGTAAAATTAAAAAAAAAAAAGTTTGCAAATTTTAAGACATTGACACCACTGCCATGAGCTTAAAGATTTATGTAAGATTGGCATACAGTAGTTACAAGCAACAAGTAGTATCAGAATTAACATATAATCACGTGTTCAATTGTGGTGGTGTTGACTAGTGAAAAGTGGTAGGTCAGAGAATTTGGACAGGGCAAGGATAGGGAAGAATCTACTATCAGGCACAATATTAGTAGACAAAATTTTGAAGAGCCATTTTTGGACAAGGCCATGTGTTGCCACCAATACACCAGGAATAAAAAATTATTTATATTCGCCTTCCTCTTAGAATGTATACAAAAAATTTGATGAAAGTTAAAGTTTGCTAAAGAATTTTAAACCCCGTGGCCAACATTAAGCCACTGTCTGTGACGCCCGCATCCCATATGGGTGCCGGTTTGAATCACTGCTGCTCCACCTCTGATCCAGCTCCCTGCTAATGCAACTTGGCCAGTGATTTCAGGTAACCAAAAGAGAAAAAGAACTTGGAAGGTAACATTAGTGTTTGATTTTACTCATTCAAAACAAAATAATTCGGGCCAGCACCATGGCACAGTAGGTTAATCCTCTTCCTGCGGCACCAGCATCCCATATGGGCACTGGTTCCAGTCCCGGCTGCCCCTCTTCCAGTTCGGCTCTCTGCTATGGCCTGGGAAAGCAGTGGATGATGGCCAAAGTGCTTGGGCCCCTGCACCCATGTGGAAGACCAGGAAGAAGCTCCTGGTTCCTGGCTTCAGATCAGCTCAGCTCCAGCCATTGTGGCCATCTGGGGAGTGAACCAATGGAGGGAAGAACTTTCTCTCTCTCTCTCTCTCCCTCTCACTGTCTGTAACTCTACCTCTCAAATAAATAAATAAAATCTTTTAAAAAATTGTATATAACCTACTTTGAGGAGAAAGTACATCATGTGATGTGTATTTTTAAAATGCATTTTTTTAGTATTATCTTTTTTTAACTTTTATTTAATGAATATAAATTTCCAAAGTACAGAATATTGATTACAATGGCTTCCCCCCCATAACGTCCCTCCAACCCGCAACCCTCCCCTTATCCACTCCCTCTCCCCTTCCATTCATATCAAGATTCATTTTCGATTCTCTTTATATACAGAAGATCAGTTTAGCATACATTAAGTAAAGATTTCAACAGTTTGCTCCCACACAGAAACATAAAGTGAAAAATACTGTTTGATCAATTTTTAGCATCAGTATATCCTTTTTGTATGTTTTTTCATTGCTTTGTCCTCCCAGGGCCTACAACTATACTGGCACATAGTAGGAACTCATTAAATATTTGTTCAATTTTGCAGTTTTCTCCCTCTAAATGTATTAACATATAATTTTGATTGCTACTTAGGCCGAAAGGGCTACACAAAGAGATTAACAGCAATTTAAAAACACACTTTGAAAGTCATTGCATAAACAATGCTAAAATTAGATGTAGTGTGGAAAAAGGTCATTTCTCCTCTTCCTGTGGAAAAATTAGAGATTAAAACTTGTAAGCCCTTCCAGAGCCTCAGTGTGAGTAACAATAATCAAAGAATGAGAAACAGAAAATTAAAAAAAAAAAAAGCAAGGCATTATAACTGAGGATAAGAGGGTCAAACAGGAGGAGGGGTACTTCAGAAAGTTCATAGAAAGTCAAATTAAAATCTAAGTTTATTTTGGTGCAGAAAAGATTGATGTCTATGCATTGCTTTTTCATAATACACATTTTTCATGAAGTTTTGTTTTATTGAACAGAAGAGCAAGATTTATTGAAAAGCAAAAACATAGTACAAATTCAGAAGTAAGGCTCCTGGCTTCGGCCTGGTCAAACACCTGGCTGTTGCAAGCATTTGGAGAGTGAACCAGTAAATGGAAATCTCTGTCTCTCTCCGTGGCTCTGCCTTTCAAATAAATAAAGAAAAAAGGAGTATACCCTTTTCAGCATCTTAAATTATAATTAGTATTTAGATTGTAGCTATCCATAATGCATTTAGTCCAAAAAGGCAATTTTTCTACCTACAACTAATACACTGTAGGCAATACATACCTGCCAGTAAACCTTATTAGGATATTTTTAGAATATGATTACTTGTTTTATTTATTTGAAATGCAGGGAGAAAGAGAAAAAGAGATCTCCCATGGAGTGGTTCATTCCCCAAATGCCTACAAGTGCCAGGGCTGGGCCAAGCAGAAGCCAGGAGAAAGGAACTCAGTTGAGGTCTTCCACATGAGTGGTAGAGACCCAAGTACTGGAGCCACTACTGCTGTCTCCCAGGATATGCATTGGCAGGAAGCTGTCATCGAGAGCAGAGTCAGGACTTGAATCCAGGAACTGATATGGGACACAAACATCCCGAGTGGCAGCTTAACCACTATATGAAATACCCACCTCCTTATTATAATATTTTGAAGCAAAACCTTCATCACACTAATAACATGCCCCAAATCAGTTATTAAAACAACTACTAGGTGTAACTTTCCAGATTTGCATATACATAGAATATTACTTTCAATGTGAATACTTATATCCAGATTGCTTCCTTGAAAGACATGAACAATTCAAAACTTGAAATATACTGCAGCACTGTTAGCACATTTAAAGTCTCTCTTATAGATGAAAACTGTATCTCATTTGTTGCAACAATGTGCATATTCTTTATGATCCAGGTTGAAGATATTTCCATGTGTTTGCTGGCCATCTTCATTTCCTCTTTTTTTTTTCTTATTTATTTATTTGAAAGGCAGAGATACAGAGAGAGGAAGAGAGACAGAGAACTTCCATCCAGGGGTTCACTCCACAAATGGCTGCAATGGCTGGAGTTTGGCTGATCCTAAGCCAGGAGCCAGGAGCTAGGAGCTTCTTCTGTGTCTCCCATGTGGGTGCAGGGGTCCAAGCACTAAGGTCATCCTCTGTTACTTTCCCAGACACGTCAGCAGGGAGCTGGATCAGAAGAGGAGCAGCTGGGGCTCAAATTGGTGCCCATATGGGATGCTGGCACTGCAGATGGCAGCTTTACCAGCTATGCCACAGTGTCAGCCCCCATTTCCTCTGCTTTATGCTTATTCAAACCCTTGCCCTTTTTTTGATTGTGTATTTTTATCTTGTTGTACAAATACTCTTTGTATATAATGGATATTAATTTTGTTTGTGAAATATGTTACAAATATTTTTCCATTGGTTTTTAAATGTATGACTCCTTTTGCATTAAACAGCAATATTTTATATATTCAAATATCTATAATTAATTATCTAATTTCCATGATTTGTCTGTGGATTAAGAAGGTTTCTGTAACCCCAGATAATAATACATTACCTTAAGTTTTCCTTTAAAGTTCCTCTTCTTTTATTTTCTATAATATAAATATTGACTTTAATCTTTAACTTAATTCATTTAGATTTATATAAGGTACGAGGTAGAGATTCAACTTTGCTTCTAAATATATAGCCAAATTTACCAGCACTGTTAGATTACTTTTTCATCCTAGAACTGAAATTCCATCTTGCATATACACAAGACCTCTATTCTCTTATATTGAACAGTATGAATATTCTTGGGACATTATAATTTTTTATTTTTATAATTAAAAAATTATGGAGCAGTTTGCTTATTTTGTCTACCTCTTAAAATTTAGAATCAGCCTATGAAACTCTATTAAAAATTTCTGTTTAATTTGAATTGGAACTGCATAGAATTTATAGATTAATTTGCAGAGAACCGCCATCTTTATGAAATTGAGCCTCTGCATCTAGGAACATGTCGTATATCTTCATTTATTCCAGTTGACTTTTCTGTAGAGAAACTGTAGTGGCATGGATTACAGCCATTTGTGAAGACAATTTGGTCATAACTATCACAGTAAAAATACATACACCCTGTGATCCAACAATTCCTTATCAACCGTGAAGACAATCTATTCTCAAACATGACCTACAGTATTCTCTGTAGTAACCAAAAAATTGAAAATAACTTAAATTTCCATCAGTGGAGAAATGATTAAAGAACATACTGTCATTCATACTTTGAATACCACGCATTAATGAAATAGAATGCTATGATGGTCCGGCACTGTGGCATAGCAGGTAAAGCCACTGCCTGCAGTACCAGCATCCCATATGGGGGGAGGTTTGAGTCCCGGCTGCTCCATTTCCAATCCAGCTCTCTGCTATGGCCTGCAAAAGCAGTAGAAGATGGCTCAAATCCTTGGCCCCTACACCCTCATGGGAGACCTGGAAGAAGATCCTGGCTCCTGGCTTAGGATCAGTGCAGCTCCAGCGGCCAATTGGGGAGTGAATCAGCAGATGGAAGACCTCTCTCTCTGCTTCTCCTTCTCTCTCTGTGTCACCCTGACTTTCAAATAAATAAATAAATCTTTTTAAAAAATGAAATGAATGTATGTGTTTTGAAATGAAGCAATAACCAGGACATATCATTAAGTAAAAAAAGCACATTATGAAACATATATGTAAAACACATAGATACACACAAAATCATGTATTTCTATATGTACATATATTAAAATACAAAATAAAATATGTAATTTTAATAACATTAAAATATAACATATTTAATATGCATTTACTTTGTATTTAGAATATATCTATTAAAATATAATACATTTAATGATATATATTAAAATAAAATATATTTCCCTGCCAAGGGTTGAAGTAGGATATAATGGTAGAGTAATTTTTATATTATGTTGTTTGACTATTTTTTCCAATATGAATTTATTCATGCATTATTCATGTAATTAAAAACAAAGACAATTTAGTAAAAATGTTTAAAAGCTCAAGTGATCTGAAAAACATTATTAGGCACACATAATGGAACTTCAAGATCCAAACTGTTCCCACGTATTATCCAACAAAATGATGCAAGATATTCAAATCCAAAATCCATATTTTAATTCAATTTATTCACTATTCAAATGCAATGCAAAAGAAGCCAACCTCACAAATGTATGCAAAGATAACTGCCTGGAAATAACTATATTAAGGAGCAGAAAGTTGTAATGGGAAATTATGGCTAAACTCTAAGAGAAAGGAAGGAACTTTTTCTCCTGGCTAATTTCAGATTCCATCTTTAGTCAATTAGTGTTCTTATACAGGCAATTTTATTAGCAGATGAACTATTTCTTTCACCCTATACATATGTGTAGCATAATGGTTAAGAACCCGGAGTCATGGGTTTGGCTCCTACCTCTGTCACTCAGCAGTTTTATAACCTTGAACATACCTTCTATTTAACCTCATTGTTCTTTATTTTTCTGATCTGTAAAATGCAGATACCTCACAGGACTTTACAGATGGGGGTTAAATTAATTAATAATTGTAAATTGTTTAAAGCAGTTCCTGGTACAAAGTAAATATACTCAGTGTTAGCTATTATCAATATTATTAGTCTTAGCTAAATTCAACAAATATACACTAACTAGCCACCATGTATCAGACACTCTACTAGCTATTGGCGAAACAGAGATGATTCAGAACCAATCCCTGCCACTGAAAAATCTTTCCCAATGTAGAAGAAACAGATATATATGCCACCAATGTCAATATGAGTAGAATGTGGTAAATTTCTTGAAAAATAACAAATTTGAACATGCAAAGGATAGTCACTCAACTCAGCACAGGGAAGGGAAAGGTAGAATAGTGCAGTATAGTTGATATAGAAAACTCCCATAGCAACTTTTTCCACATTCCCTTTTCTTCTTAAGGAAGAAAAAGTCCTTGGTAGATTATTTACTCTTCTAAAAGTTACCAACAAATTTTATGTTACCACAAGTTTTTCTGGTTATGACTCAAGCTTGGTAACCAAAAATCAGCATTATGAGACAGGACAGAGTTGCTTCTCGGGACAAGCTGGAAAATAATTTCAAATCGTTTGTAAACCTGAAAGGAACTTAACTTTATTCCAGAGGATGCCAGCTTTTCATAACATAGTTTCCATATTCAGTGAGCATTTTATGGTAAGTTTCCAAAGATTGTGTTTCACAACAAATATCTAAAGCCCTCACCAAGCACTTGAGGTTGTACAAACTCAAGATAAATGTGAGTAAGCAGTGTATCTCTGCTTTACATAAGACATGATGATGATTTGTATTAACCGGTATATTTTATCTAGTAACTATTAGGTAACTCTCCCACCATAGCTCCCAATCTTGGAAGACTGAATATTGAAAAGAGATAGAAAATCTGAAACTGAATTTAAAAACCAACATATAAGATCACAATGGGTTAAAGAAATAAGGAATGCTTTCAAACTAATTTAAGTACTATCCACTCCAAGACAAACAAAAATGAGACTTCCTGCCCATGAGAGCTCAGAGTCTAGTCATAAAAACAAAGTGCACACACATTAAAATAGAACACTATCAAGTCTTATACAATACGAACTTAAAATATACAATTGAGCAAGTGGGATTTTAGTAAGATTTTTAATGAGGAATACACATCCTTTATGAAAAACTTGAAATGGTTCTTCATTGCCTACAGAATAAATCTGTTTTTCTCACCTTATCCCACAATATATCCCAATGATAATCTCCTGGTCCAGCTAGAGTGGCTTAAATCATTTGCCTCAAGTATCTCATCTGGAACCTTTCTGTATAAATCCTAACCACAGATAGCCACATTTATCCCATCTTTTCCATGAAGGCTTTGTAACTACAGCACCCTCTATCCTCTCCCTCCACTGAATATTCCTACCACTTACCAAGAATGTGTAGTCAATATCCTTTGACAACCCCCCACCCTTGCACCACAAGAAGCTGGTCATGAATGAAGAAAATAACAAAAGCTATCAGAACAAAAACATACAGTCACCTTGTATGGTCAGAATGACTCACAGGTCATCAACACTTGACTGCATCTCAATTGAACTAGCTTACGTAGCTAAGGAAAGCAAGTGTTGATCAACATAGGTGATAACAAATCTCAAAAGCTAGAGTTGCCTTTCTCCAGACAGCACCTTCCTGGGGAGAGGGAGGCTAAGCTTAGGTATTTCTATCCCTCAGAGCAAAGCAGCCTTCATGTAGAAAGCATGCAGCAGCTTTTAGCAATAAACTTCACATATTTCTGATCGCACTGGTGCCAGGATTTCCTACCCACTGAATGAGAAACTCCAGTGGGAAGGCCCTTACAATCTGCATTTTTAAAGTCAGCTTTATTTCTGTCTAATTTACATGCTCTAAAAATAATCCCTTTTAAGTATAGGGTTCTATGAATTTTGTCAAATTCATATGGATGCATAAGTTCAATCACAGTCAAGACAATATATGACTTAACTTTTTATATGTTTGTCAACAGGGAAAAATACACTGTTCATAAAGACATGCCCATAACAATTACTTATTATTAAACAATAATACTGTTGTGTCCACTTGGCAAGAATGAATTCATATTTAATATACTGACAGAGTCTTGAAAATAAAAGTAAGAAGATTGTCCTCTCAGACATAAATTATATCAACACATGTATTAGATCAGAATCACAAAAAGTTATCTTAATGGGACAGAATATTTCACAAACCTGCAAGTTTTCTTCACTATAGCCTGATTGCAAATACTGTATTAGATTAGTGTCTCAGGCAGAAGGGAGGTTGGTTTGCTCTGATATTTTCTAGATAGATGCTACTCAAAGTGTGATCTTGGATTGGTGTCTTCATGGGAATAATTTGGTGCGGGCCCATGATGGGATAAGTACTGAAACTGAGAGTAAGCAATTAGAAATTTTGTTGCAATTTGACAAATTTTATATTGGTTGAATCAGATGCTAAAAATTATAAGCTTGTATTTTATATGTCTTTTTTTATCTTTCTCCCAATATATTTTTACATGATGGATTGGACTTGGGGGAAGGAGATGCAAGGAGCTGATTCCTCGTCAGAGATCCAGAAGCACTATTCTAATACATTCCTTTACCACTTCCAGCTTGTACCTATTAAATCTTGACCAGTGATCCCTTGATGGTTTATTGCTTTAAATTGAAGGTTAGCAAACTTTCTCTGTAAAGGATCAGATACTAAATATTTTAGGATATGCAGGTCTTACGGTCTCTTTACAACTACTCTGCTCTAGATCAAAATGTTCTAACATTTTGTAAGCAAAAAGTAGCCATAGACAACATGCAAATGAATGAGCCTGACTGTATTCCAATAACACTTTATTTACAATAACATTAAGCAAGCTATATTTGTTTCATAGGTTGTAGTTCTCCATTTTCTACCTTATATTATCATTTAATTTTGTCTTATTAGATTGCTAATTCTCTGAGGAGCAGATTCTAAGGGTTATTGTGGTTTTTTTTTTTCATTTAAAATAATGACTGCAAATTCCAATGAACACTTTTGGAGTGGATGAAAAAACACTGAATATTAATCTGGAAGGAAGAAAGACATTATTCCAGATAATGAAAACAGAAGAAACAAAGGCATAGAGTTATGAATGTAACTGTCTACATTCATTCAGGCTGCTAGTAAAATATCCCATGTACTGGGTGGTTTATGAACAACAGAAATTTATGTTTCACAGTTCTGAATGTTGGGAAGTGCAAGATCAAGTCACTAGCCAGTTCAGTGTGTGGTGAAGACCCACTTTCTGGTTGAGAGGTATTACCTTCTTGCTGTGTCCTTACACGGTAAAAAGGGTGGGTAATTTTTCTTTTTTAAAAAGACTTATTTAATGAATATAAATTTCCGAAGTACAGCTTATGGATTACAATGGCTTCCCCCCCCATAACTTCCCTCCCACCCGCAACCCTCCCCTTTCCCTCTCCCTCCCCCCTTCCATTCACATCAAGATTCATTTTCAATTCTCTTTATATACAGAAGATCAGTTTAGCATATATTAAGTACAGATTTCAACAATTTGCACCCACATAGAAACACAAAGTGAAAAATACTGTTTGAGTACTAGTTATAGCATTAAATCACAATGTACAGCACATTAAGGACAGAGATCCTACATGAGGAGTAAGTGCACAGTGACTCCTGTTGTTGGCTTAAGCAGCCTCTTTTATACGGGCACCAATTCCATTCATTAGGACTCTGACCTCATGACATAAACAATTTCCGAAGGACTCACTTCCTGATACCATCACATTGATTGGGTGAGGAGATGAGTAAGGATTTCAACATGTGCACTGGAGTCACATTCAGGTCACAGTAACAAATGAAGCAAAATCAAGCAAAGCCAAGAAAACTGAGGATAATTTTATAGTGTCCAGAAGTTACATAAAATGTTGTTGTAGACAGGTTCCTGGTCAGTTTTTTTTATATATATATTTTCACTGAATATAGAAAAGAGGAAGTGAGTTGGCATTTTATCAGAAGGGATTTAAATGACATAAAGACAGTAAACTCTTGGGGCTGGTGCTGTGGTACAGCGGGTTAAAGCCCTGGCCTAAAGCGCCAGCATCCCATATGGGCGCTGGTTCTAGTCCTGGCTGCTCCTCTTCAGATCCCACTCTCTGCTATGACCTGGGATAGCAGTAGAAGATGGTCCAAGTCCTTGGGCCCCTGCACCCACATGGGAGACCCAGAAGAAGCTCCTGGCTCCTGGCTTCAGATTGGCGCAGCTCTGGCTGTTGCAGCCATCTGGGGAGTAAACCAGTGGATGGAAGACCTCTCTGTCTCTAACTCTCTCTGTAACTCTGTCCCTCAAATAAATGAAATAAATCATTAAAAAAAAAGAATCAGTAAACTCTAGACTGTGTTACCAAAGGAACTTGCTCAGAAGGAGAATTTCTCAAAATAAGAACACTACAAATTGGCCTAAACTATTTAAAGAGATTATGGTGGATGTCCAAAATATGCCTTATCCTCAGTGTTGCTTTTGTTTTTGGGCTTATGATTTCACCAGAAGACATTATTCACCCCAGCCTCTAATAAAAAAGTTCCAAAAAAGGACGCATAATATTTTGTTTAAAAATAATCCAATCTTCAAATTATATTTGTGTCCAGTAAAAATATACTGTCTAAAATAAAAATGTTAAGAAAATTAGTCACTGTAATGAGTGACTAAAATTTAATCCAAATTTGATAACTTCAGCCTCAGGTCATATAAATTTCCATGTGGACATTAATACTTAAAAAGTTAGAGGAAGGAGAATAGGTTTATAAATATTGCAGAGGCAGAATATGAAGAATGTTAAATAAATAAGTGAATTGCCAGTCTTCATTACAGCAGCAAAATTGTCATGTAAACCTGCACTCATATATTATTAGTCAATATTTAATAGCAACTATGTACCAAGAATTGTGATGCATAGAATGAATCAAATAAAACTCTTGCCTTCAAGGAGCTTATATCAAGGTACTATGTAAAACATGATGAATGAAATAGCACAATAGATTAGCCAAATATTATTGTCTTTCAACAGACTTTAGTGATATTTTCCGAATGCTATCAAATGTGACTTACAAAAATTCCTCTAGTAAATATATTTACACATTTTATTGTTACTGTATCCCCCCAGAGTAGAAAAATTATTATCTTTAGCAATGAAAAACCAGTTGCTATAAAGCAACAGAAAGCCAGTGAAGTTAATATGGTTGCCTAAAAAGCATATTTAGTGGAAAAAATGAAACTGAAATAAAATTTTAAAAAGTTTCAGACCTAACAAACTCATCCCAACATCATCCATTCTATAGTTAACGTGGAACTAGTTTACAGTTATTTTCAAAAATTTAAGATTTTTTTCATAAAGATTTATTTATTTATTTGAAAGGCAGAGTTACAGAGACAGAGAGAGAAAGTGAGAGGTTGTCCATCCTCTGGTTCACTCCCAAGATGGCCACAAAGGCTAGAGTTCAGCCAATCCGAAGCCAGGAGCCAGGAGCTTCTTCCGGGTCTCCCACGCAGGTGCAGGGGCCCAAGGATTTGGGTCATCTGCTACTGCTTTCCCAGGCCATGGCAGACAGCTGGATCAGAAGAGGAGCAGCCAGGACTAGAATCGGCACTCATATGGGATGTCAGCACTGCAGGCAGCGACTTGACCGGCTACACCAGAGGGCCAGCCCCAAATTTAAGATTTTTAAAAGTCACACAAGTTGGGGCCAGTGCTGTGGTACAGTAGGTTAATCCTCTGCCTGCAGCACCTGCATCCTATATGGGCGACGGTTCTAATCCCAAGACTCCTCTTCCAATCCAGCTCTCTGCTATGGTCTGGGAAAGCAGTAGAAGAGGCCCAAGTCCTTGGGCCCCTGCACCCATGTGGGAGACCCGGAAGAAGCTCCTGACTCTTGGCTACAGAACAGCGCAGCTCCAGCCTTTGCGGCCTCTTGGGAGCGACCCGGCGGATGGAAGACCTTTCTGTCTCTCCCTCTCTCTGTAACTCTACTTCTCAGATAAATAAAATCTTTTTTGTAAAAAAAAAAAAAAGCCACACAAGTCATAGAAAAATTCTTGGTAGCTGAAATATTTACAAATGTAAAGTGAGTCGTGTTGTGAAAGAACTCGCTGCAGCTTCCTTAATTAAATCAATTTCATATAGATTTATACATTAAAGCTAAACTGTAAAGTATATATAAGGTCACTCCTTTTGAGTATTTAATGGCTTTATTAACCATGAAATTCACCATTAAAAATAACACTTAAAGGCCAATTTTATAGGACAATTATGATTCTTTAAAACTGCATGTAGTGTTATTTTCAGCTTTCACAAATAGGAGCAGTTTTGTCTAGTATTTATTATGTCATTAAGCCAGTGTAGCATACATTTGCACCAGCAAGATCTCGAGATCTAACTCAGAGTGGCTAAGATTTTCTGTCTGATCCAGTTCTTGATCATCCATGATGCCCAGAAGCCAGGCACAATATATATTTTGGTCATTCTCACTCAAGAGCTGGTCTAGTGCTCAAAACTTCTCACCAAAGCCTGAGAGCCATGACAGATTCAACAACAGTCTATCTGCCTTCATACTTTTGATATTTACAGACTCAATAATCTTGTTCAGACTAAAAACTTTTACTCTGGTTTATGATCTTGATGGTTTTTTTTCTTTTCTTTTTTGAAGATTTATTTATATATTTGAAAGGCAGAGTTACACAGAGAGAGGCAGAGAGAGAAAGGTCTTCCATCCAGTGGTTCACTCTCCAAATGACCACAATGTCCAGAGCTGTGCCGATCCAAAGCCAGGAGCCAGGAGCTTCTTCCAGTCTCCCACGCGGGTGCAGGGGCCCAAGGACTTGGGCCGTCTTCCACTGCTTTCCCAGGCCATAGCAGAGAGCTGGATGGGAAGTGGAGCAGCAGAGACTCTAACTGGTGCCCATATAGGATGCCAGCACTTCAGGCCAGGGTGTTAAGCCACTGCACCACAGCGCCAGCCCCCTATGATCTTGGCATTTGTTTTACATTTCCCAGTATACCAATCCCATCTCCTAGGCCTTATTCATTACTGGGTTACATAACTCTGCCTCATCTTGTCTGATACCTTGATTCTAGTAAATCAGTTCACTTCCCCAACTTAAACTGAAGTCTCTGGGTTACATATGACCCAATTTCTTAATGATAAAGTTTATATTCATTTAACATGTATTTATCTGAGCAAAGCACTCTCTGGTTTCTTTGGTGATACAAAGATGAATGAGACCAAATCCTTGTCCTCAGGGAGCTTATAGTCTAGTGAGAGATAAAAGCCATAAATCAACAATTGGAATAGAATGTGTTATAAAAGTATTACGTAAAGAGAACCATGCAAACATAAGGGGGCTGTTAAGAAAGGCTATTTGGAGATGACAGTACCTAAATGGAATCTTGAAAGCCAGATAGGAGTTAGCAAGGCAGGCAAAATGAATGTGTAAGAAGACAGGAAGTGCATTTCAAGAAGAGGGAAGGGAGGCCAGCACTGTTGCATAGCAGGTAAAACTGCCGCCTGCAGTGCCGGCATCCCAGATGGGCGCCATTTCGAGACCTGGCTGCTCCACTTCCAATCCAGCTCTCTGCTATGGCCTGGGAAAGCAGTAGAAGATGGCCCAAGTCCATGGGCCCTTGCACGCATGTGGGAGACCTGGAAGAAGCTCCTGGCTCCTGGCTTCGAATCACCAAAACTCCAGCCATTATGGTCATCTGGGAAGTGAACCAGTGGATGGAAGACCTCTCTCTCTCCCTCTCTCTCTCTCTCTCTCTCTGCCTCTGCCTCTGCCTCTCTGTAACACTGCCTTTCAAATAAATAAATAAATCTTTGGGGGAAAAAAGAAGAGGGAGTGATATGTATAAATAAGAGACAGCATGGAAGATTAGAGAAACTACAAGTAGTTTAGTACGGCTGAAGTATGTTTGTGACCAAGCGGTTAAATGTGACACTGGTTGAGCCACAATATAAAAAGCCTCCTTGTACCATATTCTATCTAGCAACCCCTAGAATTATCCCTCAGATAAAATCCCCTACTTGACAGCACATTCGCCAAGCTACGGCAGCCTGTACTTGCCTTATCAAGATGGAGTCTTCTCCCTGCTTGTCCCGGGGAGTCCTCGTTGAGGGGGATGGCAAGCAGGCAATGTGCTCTCCCTTCAGGGAGTCAGGTGAGCACCCTGCCCCTGGCCAGCATTCCGGGCCAGACTCAGAGTCAGTGTGGTCCGTAACATTCTCCCTGAGGCAATATTAGCAGTGAGGTGAGTCGCCTCAGACTCCTTTCACCTCTCTCTAAGATGGCGTCTCCTTGTGACTGCCTGACTGTTCAGTGCTCTGCGGGAGTGGGGGAGGGGAAAGAAGCAAGGCGGCATCCCTGCTCCAAACCCAGCAGTTGCTCAAGACCCCAGTCAGCTCCCCAGGCGGAAGTAAGAATCAGTGAGTGACTGCGGAAGTTCCTCTCAGCTAAAACTCTGAGCCACTGGGCACACAGCAATTTCTTCCTACCTTGACGTGGTAAGATAGCGGCTAACAGCCGACAGCTGGCTGTGCTGCGAGGCTGATTGTAGTGATGTTTCTGTCTTCTCTCTTGGCCCACAGAGTCTCCGTTGTTTTTTTCACTTCTTCATCGAAAATTTCCCTCAGTCAGACTCCTGGAAATATGGTTTTTTCCTTTGTTCTTTCCATATCCTAGAGCAGCTGAAGTTAGTGTGGCTACACTCTGTTCAACCATCTTAGAAGACTCCTGTTTTTTTTTTTTTTTTTTTTTTTTTTTTTTTTTTTTTTTGCTTTTTTTTAACTTTTATTTAATGAATATAAATTTCCAAAGTACGATTTATGGATTACAATGGCTTCCCCCACATACCATCCCTCCCACCCACTACCCTCCCCTTTCCCACTCCCTCTCCCCTTCCATTCACATCAAGATTCATTTTCGATTATCTTAATATACAGAAGATCAGCTTAGTATACCTTAAGTAAGTATTTCAACAGTTTGCTCCCACACAGAAACATAAAGTGAAAAATAATAGATGATTTTTTTTTAAATGATGATGAAATCAGATCAAACCTATTGTCATGTTTAATCCCAGTGAGAGTCAAGTTGGGAATTGAAAATTTCTTTCTTTTTTTTTTCTTTTTTTTTTTACAGAAGATCAGTTTAGTGTACATTAAGTAAAGATTTCAGTCGTTTGCACCCCCATAGAAACACAAAGTGAAATATACTGTTTGAGTACTCGTTATAGCATTAAGCCTCAGTGTACAGCACGTTAAGGACCGAGATCCTACATGAGGAGTAAATGCACAGTGACTCCTGTTGTTGACTTTACCAATTGACACTCCTGTTTATGGCATCAGTAATCTCCCTATGCACCAGTTATGAGTTTCCAAGGCTATGGAAGCCCCTTGAGTTCTCCGACTCTTATCTTGTTTAGACACGGTCATAGTCAAAGTGGAGGTTCTCTCCTCCCTTCAGAGAAAGGCACCTCCCTCTTTGAAGACCTGTTCTTTCCACTGGGATCTCACTCACAGAGATCTTTTTGCCAGAGTGTCTTGGCTTTCCATGCCTGAAATACTCTCATGGGCTTTTCAGCCAGATCCGAATGCCTTTAGGGCTGATTCTGAGGCCAGAGTGCTGTTTAGGACATCTGCCATTCTATGAGTCTGCTGAGTATCTCACTTCCCATGTTGGATCACTCTCCCCTTTATTTATTCTATCGGTTGGTGTTAGCAGATACTAGACTTGTTTATGTGCTCCCTTTGACTCTTAGTCCTTTCATTATGATCAATTGTGAACTGAAATTGATCACTTGGAGTAGTGAGATGGCATTGGCAACATGCCACCTTGATGGGATTGAATTGGAATCCCCTGGTATGTTTCCAACTCTACCAATTGGGGCAAGTCAGCCCGAGCATGTCCCAAATTATACATCTCTTCCCTCTCTTATTCCCACTCTTATGTTTAACAGGGATCACATTTCAGTTAATTTTCAACACTTAAGAATAACTGTGTGATAATTACAGAATTAAACCAGTCATATTAAGTAGAACAGACAAAAAAAAATACTATGAGGGATAATGTATTAAGTTGTCCATTAGCAGTCAGAGCTATGCTGATCAAGTCACCATTTCTCATAGTGTCCATTTCACTTCAGGAGGTTTCCTTTTTGGTGTTGAGTCAGTTGTCACCGATCAGGGAGAACATATGGTATTTGTCCCTTTGGGACTGGCTTACTTCACTCAGCATGATGTGTTCCAGATTCCTCCATTTTGTTGCAAATGACTGGATTTCGTTGTTTCTTACTGCGGTATAGTACTCTAAAGAATACATATCCCATAATTTCTTTATCCAGTCTACCGTTGATGGGCATTTAGGTTGGTTCCAGGTCTTGGCTATTGTGAATTGTGCTGCAATAAACATTAGGGTGCAGACCGCTTTTTTCTTTATCAATTTAAACTCCTTTGGGTAAATTCCAAGGAGTGGGATGGCTGGGTCGAATGGTAGGGTTATATTCAGGTTTCTGAGGAATCTCCAGACTGATTTCCATAGTGGCTTGACCAGTTTGCATTCCCACCAACAGTGGGTTAGTGTCCCTTTTTCCCCACATCCTCGCCAGCATCTGTTGTTGGTAGATTTCTGTATGTGAGCCATTCTAACCGGTGTGAGGTGAAACCTCATTGTGGTTTTGATTTGCATTTCCCTGATTGCTAGTGACCTTGAACATTTTTTCATGTGCCTGTTGGCCATTTGGATTTCCTCTTTTGAAAAATGTCTATTGAAGTCCTTGGCCCATCTCTTAAGTGGGTTGTTGGTTTTGTTTTTGTGGAGTTTCTTGATCTCTTTGTAGATTCTGGTTATTAACCCTTTATCTGTTGCATAGTTTGCAAATATTTTTTCCCATTCTGTCGGTTGTCTCTTCACTCTCCTGACTGTTTCTTTTGCAGTACAGAAACTTCTCAATTTGATGCAATCCCAATAGTTGATTTTGGCTTTGACTGTCTGTGCCTCCCGGGTCTTTTCCAGAAATTTTTGCCTGTGCCAATATCTTGAAGGGTTTCTCCAATGTTCTCTAATAACTTAATGGTGTCAGGACGAAGATTTAGGTCTTTAATCCACGTTGAGTGGATTTTTGTGTAAGGTGTAAGGTAGGGGTCTTGCTTCATGATTCTGCACGTGGAAATCCAGTTTTCCCAGCACCATTTATTGAATAGACTGTCCTTGCTCCAGGAATTAGTTTTAGATCCTTGATCAAATATAAGTTGGCTGTAGATGTTTGGGTTGATTTCTGGTGTTTCAATTCTGTTCCATTGGTCTATCCATCTGTTTCTGTACCAGTACCATGCTGTTTTGATTACAACTGCCCTGTAGTATGTCCTGAAGTCTGGTATTGTGATGCCTCCGGCTTTGTTTTTGTTGTACAAGATTGCTTTAGCTATTCGAGGTCTCTTGTGCCTCCATATGAATTTCAGCATCATTTTTTCTAGATCTGCGAAGAATGTCTTTGGTATCTTGATTGGGATTGCATTGAATCTATAAATTGCTTTTGGGAGAATGGACATTTTGATGATGTTGATTCTTCCAATCCATGAGCATGGAAGATTTTTCCATTTTTTGGTATCCTCTTCTATTTCTTTCTTTAAGGTTTTGTAATTTTCATCGTAGAGATCTTTAACGTCCTTGGTTAAGTTTATTCCAAGGTATTTGATTGTTTTTGTAGCTATTGTGAATGGGATTGACCTTAGCAGCTCTTTCTCAGTCATGGCATTGCTTGTGTATACAAAGGCTGTTGATTTTTGTGCATTGATTTTATATCCTGCCACTTTGCCAAACTCCTCTATGAGTTCCAATAGTCTCTTAGTAGAGTTCTTTGGATCCTCTAAGTACAGAATCATATCGTCTGCAAAGAGGGATAGTTTGACTTCTTCCTTCTTGATTTGTATTCCTTTGATTTCTTTTTCTTGTCTGATGGCTCTGGCTAAAACTTCCAGAACTATGTTAAATAGCAGTGGTGAGAGTGGGCATCCCTGCCTGGTGCCAGATTTCAGTGGAAATGCTTCCAACTTTTCCCCATTCAATAGGATGCTGGCTGTGGGTTTTTTATAAATTGCTTTGATTATATTGAGGAATGTTCCTTCTATACCCAATTTGCTTAGAGTTTTCATCATGAAAGGGTGTTGAATTTTATCAAATGCTTTCTCTGCATCAATTGAGATAATCATATGGTTTTTCTTCTGCAGTCTGTTAATGTGGTGAATCACATTGATTGATTTGCGAATGTTGAACCATCCCTGCATACCAGGGATGAATCCCACTTGGTCTGGGTGGATGATTTTCCTGATGTGTTGTTGTATTCTATTGGCCAGAATTTTATTGAGGATTTTTGCGTCTATGTTCATCAGGGATATTGGTCTGTAATTTTCTTTCAGTGCTGCATCTTTCTCTGGCTTAGGGATTAAGGTGATGCTGGCTTCATAGAAAGAATTTGGGAGGATTCCCTCTTCTTCGATTGTTCTGAATAGTTTGAGAAGAAATGGGATTAGTTCTTCTTTAAATGTCTGGTAGAATTCAGCAGTGAATCCATCTGGTCCTGGGCTTTTCTTTGTTGGGAGGGCCTTTATTACTGTTTCAATTTCTGTTTCAGTTATGGGTCTATTTAGGTTTTCGATGTCTTCATGGTTCAATTTAGGTAGGTTGCATGTGTCCAGGAATCTATCCATTTCTGATAGGTTTTCCTGTTTGCTGGCGTACAGGTCCTTGTAGTAATTTCTGATGATTCTTTTTATTTCTGTGGTGTCTGTTGTTACGTTTCCTTTTTCATCTCTGATTTTATTGATTTGGGTCTTTTCTCTTCTTTTTTTAGTTAGTTGGGCCAATGGGGTGTCAATTTTGTTTATTTTTTCAAAAAACCAGCTTCTCGCTTGGCTGATTTTTTGTAATGTTTTTTTGGATTCAATCCTGTTAATTTCTTCTCTGGTTTTAATTATTTCTCTTCTCCTACTAGATTTGGGTTTGGTTTGCTGCAGTTTTTCTAGGTCCTTGAGGTGCGCTGAAAGCTCATTTATTTGGTACCTTTCCAATTTCTTGGTATAGGCACCTATTGCTATAAATTTGCCTCTCAATACTGCTTTTGCTGTATCCCATAAGTTTTGATATGTTGTGTTGTTGTCTTCATTTACTTCCAGAAAGTTTTTGATTTCTCTTTTGATTTCTTGAATGACCCAGTGTTCATTCAGGAGCATGTTGTTCAGTCTCCATGTGTTTGCATACTTTCTGGGGTTTCCTGAGTTGCTAATTTCCAGCTTCATCCCGCTGTGGTCTGAGAAGCTGCATGGTATGATTCTAATTCTTTTAAATTTGCTGAGACTTGCTTTATGGCCTAGTATGTGGTCAATCCTAGAGAAGGTTCCATGCGCTGCTGAGAAGAATGTGAAGTCTTTTGATGTAGGGTTGAAAGTTCTGTATATATCTGTTAGATCCATTTGGGCTATAGTGTCATTTAAATCTGCTGTTTCCTTGTTGATCTTCTGTCCGGATGATCTGTCTATTTCTGAGAGTGGAGTATTGAAGTCCCCCAGTACTATTGTATTGGAATCTAAATCTCCCTTTAAGTCCCTTAACATATCTTTTAAATAGACCGGTGCCCTGTAATTAGGTGCATATACATTTATAATAGTTACATCTTCCTGTTGAATTGAACCCTTAATCATTATATAGTGTCCCTCTTTGTCTCTCTTAACAGTTTTTGTATTAAAGTTTATTTTGTCTGATATTAAGATGGCTACACCTGCTTTTTTTTGGTTTCTGTTGGCATGGAATATCTTTTTCCAACCTTTCACTTTCAGTCTGCATGCCTCTTTGTTAGAGAGATGTGTTTCTTGTAGGCAACAAATAGTTGGGTTGTGTTCTGTGAGCCAGTCAGCTAAACGGTGTCTTTTAACTGAAGAATTCAGACCATTAATGTTCAATGTGACTATTGATACGTAGTGACTTTGCCCTGCCATTTTCCCGGAAATATTTTCTAGTATATGCTTTGAGCTTCCCATGCTCTTTTACTGGTAGGTGTTCTTCCTTTCCCTTCTTTCATATTGATGGCCGTGTTTCTGTGTTTCTGAGTGTAGCACATCTTTAAGTATCTTTTGCAGGGCCGGACGAGTGGCCACAAAGTCTTTCAATTTCTGTTTGCTATGAAAGGTCTTTATTTCACCTTCATTCACAAATGAGAGCTTGGCAGGATATAATATTCTGGGCTGGCAATTTTTCTCTCTTAGCACCTGTGCTATGTCTCGCCATTCCCTCCTAGCTTGTAGGGTTTCTGATGAGAAGTCAGCTGTGAGTCTGATTGGAGATCCTCTGAGAGTAATCTGACGTTTCTCTCTTGCACATTTTAGGATCTTTTCTTTATGTTTCACTGTGGTAAGTTTAATTACAACGTGTCGTGGTGAGGATCTCTTTTGGTCATGTTTATTGGGGGTTCTATGAGCTTCCTGTACTAGGATATCTCTGTCCTTCTCCAAACCTGGAAAGTTCTCTGCTAGTATCTCACTAAAAAGGCCTTCCAATCCTTTCTCTCTCTCCATGCCTTCAGGAACTCCTAGAACTCGAATGTTGGTTTTTTTGATAGTATCCTGTAGATTCCCAACAATATTTTTTAGGTTTCTAATTTCCTCTTCTTTTCTTTGGTTTGACTGTATGTTTTCCTGTGCTCTATCTTCTAAGTCCGATATTCTCTCTTCTGCTTCACCCATTCTGTTTTTAAGGCTTTCTAATGTGTTTGTCATTTGATCTATTGAGCTCTTCATTTCATTTTGATTTCTCTTCACTATAACACTTTCCTGTTCTACTAGTTTCTGAGTTTCATTTTGACTCTTCCTTAAAATTTCGTTTTCACGAGAGAGATTTTCAATCTTGTCCATTAAGGATTTCTGTAGTTCAAGGATTTGCTTTTGAAAACTTCTAAATGTTCTTATCATAAATTTTTTGAAATCCGTATCTTGCATTTCTTCTATCTCATCATCTTCATACTCTTGGCTTGGGGTGTTTTGCTTATTTGGAGGCATCATAGTGTCATCGTTGATCTTGCTCCCTCTATTTCTGTGTTTGTTACTCGGCATAGTTAATTCTTCTTGCGTCACTGTGAGTTTTTTTTTTTTTTTTTATTTATACTGTGTCCGTGTTAAGTGGACTGCCTGCTGTTGGAGGAGCCTTGGAGGCTTGAGATGGGTGCGGCCTGAGAGCTCTGCCTGGTTCTTCCAGGTTAAGGGTGTGCAAAGGTGACACCCTCAGGTTATGCGTGGTAAATCTCTCTCTTTTTATTTATTTATTTATTTTATTTATTCAGGGGGTAAGTAACACTGCAGGGCAGGGCTGTGCAGAATTGATGGTATTTAGCTTCCAGTCTTTGGCTCCTCTGGACTCCCACTGGGTTGCCTAGGCTACTGAATTGTAGTGACTCAGTTCCTTAGCTCTCCCCCATTGATATGTAAATCCAGAGAGCAGGCCTGCTCTTTGTCTCTTGGGAATTCTAGCCTTGCCGCCTTGTAACCTTTGCAAGGTTAGGGGGAAGAGAAACCCCGAAGCTTTTTTTTTTCCTTCTTTCCGGTAGTGAGTTTGCTGCACTTTCCGGCCCCCCTCTAGATTCTGACCCCTGTTTCCCCACCAATGTCTCGGGTTATTGAGCTCACCTCCCCTTCCAGCGCCGATGTGTGGAGCGTCCCAAGTCTCCCCGCTGTTGTCTGTGTGGCATGCACTCCCCTTGGAGCACTGGGGCTTCTGCCTCCTGTTTTTTCATAATACACATTTTCTATGAGCTTTTTGAAGACCATTTATCTGTAATGAGGAGCAGACAAGATGACAGCAATAGCAATGGAAAAGAAAGAAGTAAAAGAGCAAGAGATAATGTAGTATTAGATTATATATTATATATATATATAAAGCTTGACAAATCAATGAACAAAAAAGCTAACTCTAAAATGTCTGAGTTTTTAACAAAAGAATTTTTTTCTAGTTGAAAGGTTGATGTAGACGATGACAATTTTAATGATGCTGAGTGTGTGGCTATTATAAGTCCTAATGGAGGTAGGTAGCCAGCAGACCCTTGAAGATGTTGTTCTGTGGCTCAGGATAAAAGTGGTGGTCCAGAGTGATTGGAGGGTTATCTGCACAGGAGTAATAGATTATAGGAATGGCTATAGTAAGTAAAAAAAAATCTGGAAATGTTTTCAAAGAAAAAATGAAATTCCAGATAAAGCTTCCAGTAGGTTTAACATTTTTGCATCATGACATGTGCAGTGTCGAGAGAAAAGTCACTATCTGACCCTTCCTTTCTAAAATGTTTCAGCTAATTCTCTTCAAAGTGTGTCCTCTTTACCCTCGTTGCACATGATCATCCTCACAACTGCCCTTTGAGTCTGATAGGTCAAGTATTATTCCCTTTAGAACTCCCTGAAAACCCTGGCGCCTCTGCCCTGTATTCCCATCAGCCCTTTGCCTGCTGTCACCCATGCCCCAGTATGACACTCACGTTATAGGTGTAGAGAGCAGGGTCCTCAGTGTTCAAGCATTAGCCAGAGGCCACACGACAAAGAAGCACAAGAAGTTTCAGACCACTCAATATCCAGGGCTCCTTGCCTACATTTTATCGTGAACTTTCCAGGAATCCGTCCATTTCACAAAGCAGAGAAAAAAATAAAACCTTGCAATATTGGATTTATATATGCAAATACAGTTAGATAATTATTGAAATGTATTATTTTTATACATATTTTAAAATGTGAAAAATGTCAACATCTTACAATTAGTAGTTATTGTCACTTCTTACAAACATATATTACTCTAAAATTGAAATAATTTCCCATATGAAAGCCTGTTTTTCTTTGTCTCACATAAACAAGAATGTTCATTTTAAAAATATGATAAAGCCACTGGATTCTGTCCCGGTTGCCCCTCTTCCAGGCCAGCCCTCTGCTGTGGCCAGGGAGTGCAGTGGAGGATGGCCCAAGTGCTTGGGCCCTGCACCCCATGGGAGACCAGGAGAAGCACCTGGCTCCTGCCTTTGGATCAGCGTGGTGCGCCGGCTGCAGCGCGCCGGCCGCGGCGGCCATTGGAGGGTGAACCAACGGCAAAGGAAGACCTTTCTCTCTGTCTCTCTCTCTCACTGTCCACTCTGCCTGTCAAAAAAAAATAAAAAAAAAATATGATAAAGCCCCTAGCATTAAAAAACTTTAAAATTTCTAGTACTGTGACATAGCATACTCTAAAAATAGCCAGGAAGTTTTCACAGAAACACAGAAGGAAAAAAACTGCAAAAGAGGGCCGGCGCCGTGGCTCACCTGGCTAATCCTCCACCTGCGGCACCGACATCCCATGTGGGCGATGGGTTCTGGTCCCGGTTGCTCCTCTTCCAGTCCAGCTCTCTGCTGTGGCCCCGGGAGGTCAGTGGAGGATGGCCCAGGTGCCTGGGCCCCTGCACCCGCATGGGAAACCAGGAGGAAGTACCTGGCTCCTGGCTTTGAATCCGCACAGCGCCAGCCGTAGCAGCCATTTGGGGAGTGAAGCAACGGAAGGAAGACCTTTCTCTCTGTCTCTCTCTCTCTCACTTTCTAACTCTACCTGTCAAAAAAAAAAAAAAAAAAAAACTGCAGAAGAGAAAGGTTAGCTCTGAACATAAGGAGGTAAGATTTTGCATATTGTATCAGGGGCATGGAGAAAAGAGGGGAGCATGTATAGGCAATACTAACATATCTTCTAATAATTTGGAAATCATTTTACCCTCTAAAAGTTAAACTGAAATTTTGGTTAAGCTAAAATCAAGTTCATAGAGAATGAAAGATATTAAAGAAACAAAATATCTCCCAGACTGGAAAAAAGCTAATAGAATATGCAAGGTGTCTTCAAAAAGTTCGTGAAAAATACATATTATGTAAAAACTATTCGTGGATTTAAAAATATATATATTTTTTTAATTTGAAAGGCAGAGAGACAGAGAGAGATTTCCTGCTTCATTCCCCATATATCCACAACAGCTGAAGCTGGACCAAGTCAAAGCCAGAAGCCTGGAACTCAGTCTGGGTCTCCCACATGGATGGTAGGGACTCAAGAACTCTGTTGCCTCCCAGCAGGGTGCACGTTATCAGGAAACTGGAGTTGGGAGATAAGCCAGGACTCAAACCCAAGCACTTCAATGTGGGTTGCAGGCATCCAACACAGATATCAAATTTTTTTCCACCAAAATAAATTTATTTTTTAATTCCATTTCCATGTACCTTCTAAAGTACACTGATGAATACATGGCACTGTATGAAGTATGTGAGTACACACATTTCCCACTTTTTCTCCTTTTCTCCCTAAAATGCAGATTAGTGGAACAAACAGATTTGGGAGTTAGATCTGGGTTTACTGCTCAGTGGCACTACTTCTCAGTTTCTTATTGTCACTGTGCCTGAGCTTCTTCATCTAAGATGGAGATAATAATAAATATGTCATAAGACTATTGTGAAAATTAAATGAGATAATGTGTTTTGAAGTACTGAAATGTTGCTTTCCTACCTGATTTTTTATGCCTTTATCTGTTCGATTTAAAATAAACATACACACACATACTTTCCTCCCCATTACTGTAAGCTTCATGATAGTAGAAATGACAGCTGATTTTGCTTTAGTAGTAATTCTTTAGTGTATAGCTTTTAGGAGGACTTCTGGAAAAAAAACCAGATTAGTTGAGAAAGTGAGAGTCTATCTAATTGAATTTCCCAGTGAGCTTAAGGATCTCTGTTAGTTAATTTTAATAGTACCATTTACATTAAAGACTTCTATATATTAAACACCTTATCAGGTGTCACTTTTGTAGTCTCTATGACATTTGATTAATCAATATAAAGTAACCTTTTAAAATATTGGTTTTGTCTGAAACTCCAAATAGGCAATTGTATGTGTTTGGCAGGGCTGCTCTAACAAAGTACCAAAAACTGAGCGGTTTAAGCAACAGAAAGTTATTGTCTCACAGTCTGGAAGCTATAAGTCTTAGATCACGTTATTTTCAGGGTTAGCTTTTCCTGAGGGCTGAGAAGGAAGAAGCTGATCCAGGCCTTTCTCCCTTGCTTGGAGACAATCATTTCTTCGCTGTGTCTCTTTGCATCATCTTTTCTATGTGTCGTTGTCCAAATGTCCAAAATTCCCTTTTTTATAAGTATGCCAGTGATACGGGATTGGGACCTATCCTAATGACCTCATCTCAAATAATTTCAACTACAATGACCCTATTTCCAAATAGGGTCACATTTTGAGGTACTGGGGATTAGTATATCAACACATGAATTATTAGGAGACACAATTCAACCCATAACAGAAACGTCTGAGTGATTATATTTAGGGCCTCTGGGCACAGCCTATCCCTTGGACTGATTTCTTATGATTGCATAGAGAGGAAAACACTTGGCATGTGCTGCATTGACATTTTTGGATGTTTTTACTCTCCTTAAATAACCTCAATATGCACTTGCCATGTGGTAGAGTGAGTCACTGAGTTTATGAGGATGTCTAGCTATGTATTTTAATTGACTCTTGAGAACTTTTATGTATTTGGAAGAGAGGACAGAAAGAATGGTCATCAGTCAAGGATAAAATTTTAGTGAATTTTGAAATAAACAGTATATGAGGCTATATCAAAGAATAGATTTAGAGGGCCAGCATTGTGGCACAGTGAGTTCAGCTGCCATTTGTTTTTGTTTTTTTTTCAGCTGCCATTTGTAATACCAGCATCCTATATTGCAGGCATGGTTCAAATTCCAGCTGTTCTGCCTCTGATTCAGCTCCATGTTAATGCGCCTGTGAAGGTAGAGGATAAAAGCCTGAGTGCTTGGGTCCCTGCTGCCCATGTGGGAGACCTTGATGGAGTTCCAGGGCTCCTTCACTTTTCACTCTACCTGTCAAATAAATAAACTTTTTAAAAAATGAGATGTGGGGGCCAGTGTTGTGGTGCCAGTTCATGTCCTGGCTATCCTGCTTCCGAATCTAATTCCCTGCTAATGGCCTGGGAAAGCAGCAGAAGATGACCCATGTCCTTGGGGCTCTGCACCCTTGTGACACTCCTGGCTCCTGGCTTTGATCTGGTCCAGCACTGACCATTGAGGCCATTCTGGGGAGAGAAGCAGTAGATGGAAGATCTCTCTCTCTCTCTCTCTCTCTCTCTCTCCCTCTCTCTCTCTGTAACTCATGTGATTCCTGAGAAACACAAAGGAATATGACACCATGATCATAAATTTGTGGATAGGTAAATTTCTGGGGAATATCCAAGGACCTTCCAGATGTAGGACAAGATTAATCCTCAGCCATGATTATATATTTCTACCAATATGAATCAAAGTGAAGTTGTTCCAGTTGTTTCAGGCATCTTCACAATGAATGGGATGCAGGTGAATTGATCCTAATATTTATATTTAAAATGGTTAAATTAGATATGGCAAAGAAATTTCTTTCACTGAAATTAAAAGAAACGGTTAGATTGAACCTGTGTGTGTGTCTTGTTGCCTATCAGATCATCCAGATCAAAATAAGGAAAGAGTTTCCTTGCTTGATTTGGGAGAATAAAGGTAAATTTACAAATGGCCTTGTGAATGATAGTTTTGTTTTGTTTTGTTTTTAATAATCATGCTTCATTGCACATCAGTGTAAAGGGAGCATGTATGTGTATGATAGTCTGGAAATTGTCATCATTATGCTTAACTTCTAAAAATCTTGAGTGCTTTGTAAAGTTGTTATCTTTGGCTCAAAGGTAAAGCAATGTTACATACAAATGAATTTTGGACCAGGAAGGAGAAAATCTAAATTCCAGTTTCTGCCATGCTTTATTGGCCTTGGAAGAGTCACAGAAGAACTCTTACTCTGCCTTAGAAAACTAAGGGATTAGATCAGATAATATGCAAGGTCCCATTCAATTTAGAGGGTTTATAATCCTGTTACATATATTTACTGAAAATTTATTATGATACTTCCACTCAAAAGCAAGGTAAGGCAATACAAAAGAGGACTTTTCTTTGGGTTTGGTTTAAGATGTGGGAATAGAGGCTATTCATCTGAAGAACATCTTCCATTAGCTTTTTAATCTGATTATTTCCATACTATACTTAATAAGGTACACACACATCAAATGTTATATGCTTTTAAATATTTTTGTCCTTTATTCCTAAATACTAAACTCTCTTTGTTGTATCAACACTACTGCAATACAACAAGAAACCATGTAATTTTATTTTACATAAACCTTGGCAAGAACTACTTTGATACTTTTGTCTTGGCCAACTACCAGGAGCATTTGTATTGAATATATAACAACCACTCTTTTTATTTTAAAACTGTACATAGATCCTATAAATTTATTTTTCTACCTACCTAATTATCCTTGATGATATTATAATTCTTTTAAATAATTAAATGGGCTATGACTAATTTTAATACTGATAACAAAATTTTAATGTGATCCTGCAATTTTAATATTGGCAATGTGATACTTGGAATGTAAGTATTTCATTTTGTCACACATATATTGAATAATAAAATGTTAAGTATAATACAACATTTATAAATCTAGCTCTTTAAAGAAGATGGGGCATATATTGATTAGTTTATGGTCAGAGCTTAATTTTTGAGATACAATATTTAAAACTGGAGATGAAAATTTTATAGTTTGATTCATTAAGAAATTTGTTCTATTACTTTATCTCCTGTTTTATCTTAATCAGATAACCAAAATTTCTTCATTATTGCTAAATATGATGCCTGATGACCTCTTAGAAATGAAATTTTATTTTAATTTCTTAATTTGTTTATCATATATTACCTATTTATTTTAGTGACACTCAAAAATGTTAAAGATAATATCTTAATTGAAAAAGTATCATTTATTACAGCATTTTCTCGAATTCGTGTTTAACTGGAATTATATGAACTCCATCCATTTTCACTTATATAATTTTAAACTAAATGCAGTCTATGCAACTGTCCTTATCATAGCGAGCAATAATGACCAAAAAAACCCCATTTTTTATGTTTTGGCACAATTTTCCTATGCCCTCTATCCCTCTCCCTCTGTGTAGAGAAATAACACAATGTGTGTACTGTTTTTCTTTTAGAAGCAAGTTGTCACCTGAGTTTTTTTTTTACACCTAATTTCTACTATATCTCAAGACTTCAAATCATAAAACCAATGTTTAAGACATGTTTTGAAATAGGGAAGTCACAACACATGTTCTTATCTGTTTTTCTCATCAATAAAATGGTATTAATTGTCATATTGTCTACTTCAAACAGTTTCTGTGAAATTTAAGTCAGTTATTACACGTACGAGCCTTAGAAATATGTAGGATGTCGTGTAAATATATGAACTGATGCTATTCTGATTGTTACTGCTGTTTATATTATTATTCAGGTATTACAATGCCTGATATGGAAAATGAATGTAATTTTGCTAAAAATGATTCCATCTAGTTTTTCCCACATGGAAGAGTAGAATATTTCAGCATATAGTAACATATAAAGAACTTATACTTCCTCTATAATACATCATATTAACTATATGCTTTTGGGAACATGAGATAAACTAAAAGAGAAAAATATCACAATAGGAACAGGCTTAAAGGAGAACCAAGTCAGCCTCTCAGCCCCTGGAGTCAATGGAGAAAGAGGGGAAACAATAGCTTAGGACAGAATAAAAAGATAACCCAGCTGTGGGATTGATAGTATGCATAGGCACATAGTCCTTAAGAAGGCCAACTAGTGAAGGTATCACAACAAGAATCTAGGGCACAAGTGATGTTTCAAGTTAGGAAAATGGCCCTCTTGTGGCTTAAATCCTCCACTGGTATATAGTAGGATACTGCCAAAATTCTTTTCCTTGCCCATGCTTTACAACAGATTTGGGGATCATCTCCAGCAAGTCTTCATTAATCATTCAGACTGTATTTGAACCATTCTTCTGTGTTTCCATACATTGTGCTGGTCCACAATTCAGCCATTCATTCAACACTGTACCAGGAAATGGGGATAAAATAGCAAAAAAACACAAAATCTCTTCCTTCATGGAGCTTATGTTGTAATGAGCAGAGATGCCTGCAATAAAAAATAAACAAGTATGTCATGTGATGAGTACTATTAGTGCGAACAATGCAGGATAATGCAGTTGATCATTGGAGGGATTGATGTTTTCATACATTATACTTTCATTTAATCTTCTTTATAAAGTTAGCTTTACCTTGGCTAATAAATGTTCTTCTAATATGTTATTTTATGTTTACATATGTGTTCCCATATAGGAAAGTATGTACCAAACTAACATAGCCATTCCCTTATTGTTGCTGAGCATTTATCTTTTTCCTCTGTAATAAACAATATTGGGAATAACATACTTATAGTGATTTTTTGGGACACATCTTTGATTATTTCCATAAGATAAGTTCCCAGAAATGGAAGAGGTATGAATCAGCTATGCTTGACCCTACCAAGCAAGTCTGAGTAATTGCCAATGCTTTGAACACTGGCATGGGTATTGAAAGTTACATTATGTAGGAGTCGGTGCCAGAGCTTGGTTATTCCCTTTGTTCCTTAACCTATCCATCCACTGTTCTCTTTCTTTGCCAGATTACTCAAAAACAGAAAAAAGAAAGCATCAGTACATTTAGTGGTTGGAGCCAGGCAGGTTATGACACTACCAAATGAAACTCCCAAGAACTGAAGAGACCTTTACCTGAACCCCAAGTGCTTTTAAATCCCAAGATTTCTATTGCAAGTATGGATAGTATCAACCTTAAATCTGATTTTAAGTCTCCAACTTTGCTTCAGCTCCACTTTTTTCTCTCCATGTAGAGGAAACTGACTCCGTTCCTTGACGTTTACCTCCCAGAATCCGTAACTTCCTTTTCACCTCATTTCCTCTAGACTTCAACTTTCCCCAACGATAGTTTCCTGGTAAACTTCCCAGCTATGGTCCTAGGTCTCCAATTTTACCATTCCTTCCTAACTTATCTACCAGTAACAAGTGACTAACCTGTGTAATGTTCCAGCAATGTGAATATGGACCTGACTTTGGTGTTGGAACCTGGAATAGAATAACACATCAGTCATTCTCCTTTCTCTTTAGTCACTTCCACTGCCTCTTTATTGGCCAAAAATGTGCAGAAGTGATGTAGGGGTTCAGAGTATCTCAACACAGCAACGATGTATTTGGCCCCCAAATCTCAGAGAAATGCTTGGGAAATGGTATGCAGATAAAGTAATATGATAACGTTTTATTGGCCATTTAAAAAAAAACAAAACTTGATGATTAAGTAGTATTAATCTAATGATAAAAATAAGGGCAGAGAAAAAATGTATGCTTTCCATTTGTCAATTACTTAACTTTTTCTTATAAGCACAAATAATTACAAATTGTCTCTAGATAAACTATTCTATTTTCCTTTCTAACCTAAAACTGTTGGGGAACTAACAGCCATGCTAGCATAGAAGAGTTCTGACAAGAAAATAAAAAGACCAGTCAAGTAAAAATATTTAATTATTAATTTGATTTTAAACATGTGGACTCCCATTGCATAGACTAGTTCATTTTAATCAACTTGACATTAAGAGCAAGAACTTACAAAGTTGGATCAAACATTCAACATTTTCCTGGTGTAGGAACATTATTACCCTGGAGGAAATATGACTGCTTTAGAAAAACATATTCAATATTTTTGATCTTTCACTAAGTGTTGCTACCTTTGTATTTTTTATTTGGATTAATGGATAAAGAAAGCTATCCACCTCCACTTGCTTTTCTCTATGGTGATAATGAGCAAATCAGAAGCCACAGAACCACCTACAGATGTGACTTTCCTGCTGTTTGTGTTTCTTCTCCCTTTGCAGCTGCTTTCGTCAAAGGATGTTCTTCAAACAGCTAGACCATGCTGTGTGCCAAAGCTCACATTTTCACTCTCAATCTTATTCCCAGGTTGAGAACAAAAGTTACTGGCTCATGAGTTATCTTGTGAGCATCTTTTATTGTTTCCCTACCTTTGTAGGCATACAAAAGAAATAAACAACTCTAAGAGGGATGTAAGATTTACCCTACCTGGAAAACAATATACTACACAGCATGAACACAGCCCAGAGCTATAACAGAGACTCTTAGACATGAAAAGTAGTGTCTTCCCACCTATAAATCATAGGTCACACCATTCAATCTCCTCCATTCCTTCAATGATGAGCTTCACAGGGTACTGCACGTCATATAATCTATATACTAGTAGTTCTTTCCCTTTCAACTGAAAATGGAGCTGGCAAAGCCATCTAAATCTGATATTGAGAAAACTAGACATAGAAAATATACTGAGAGAATCAACTTGCTGTATTTACATTGATTGGGAAGCATTTTAGAGCCTGCCTCAAAATACTTGTCAAATATTCATTCCTATCTAGATAAAATGTGGGAGGTTCATGTTGAAGACAAGACAGACCGACTTGGAGATAACCAAGACTGATTCATGAGGAAATCCAAACAGCAAGCCACAAGTGCAGATAGATAAACAGATAATGCCGGAAAGAGTCATCGGGGGATAACAGAGAAGATCCCTGAAGGTAGGGAAAGTACAACATTAGAAATTCTACCTTTTTCTAAGTATTGCAGACTTGAAAAATATTGGCTTACGTGAGATTTGTTTTTACTTTCAGGTTATCAAAAATCTAGTAACTTTTACACAGGAGTTGCTATAGCAGTTCTCAGTGACATCAGAGAACTAGTATTCCTTATTGTCTTCATTTGTCATCTCTAGGATATGTGATTCTCCTCCTTAAAGTTACATAATGGTCACTGAAACTCGAACCATTATTTCTTCTTTCACAGAAGAAGTAAAGGTGAAATGGATAAGGGCATAGCAAACTCCTGAAAAGAGACTTCCCAGAAGTACTGACTGCTTCTTCAATGTCTGATTTTAGTATTCCTGTCTGTAAAGGAGACCATAACATATACCAGTTTTTATCTTGACACATTACCATCACCAACTGTATAGAAATTCTGCTAAAAGGATAAAAGGGAAAATAGATATTAAGGAGGCAACTAACATATCTACGACAGTCAAATGCAGTCGTTTGTAGGGGACCTTTCACTCAGTGATTCAAGAACCCAGGTTCCTTCTATCTTTTAAGTTATTTTCAATACATAGTTTTAGTGGTCACCACAGAGGAGGAAAGATGGGATCAAGAAGACATATCTGCTTCTTAACCACATTGGTAGTGAGTCATACCTCACTTTTGCTCACACCTACATGCAAAAAGAAACTGTTATGGCATAGCTAGTCATACCCCTCCTATAATAAGGAAGTGGATCAAGATTTGGTGGCTAGCTAGTCACATCTTCTACAGTAGTTGGTATCAAGTGGATTGAACAAAAGAAATGGGAACTTATCCATAGATACAGGTTCAAAGTCCAGGACACAACTCCACCAAAGGACTCAAAGAGTGGTTTCACACCTTGACCGCACATCAGAATTGTTAGCAACCTCAGAGCTTTCAACACATATTAAGGCACAGGACTAAGCCAAGGCAGTGGGAATAGACATCATTACTTGTTAAAGGCTTCTCTAGTGGTTCATGTTTAGCCAGATCTGAGAACCATGTTCCCAGAAGGATACAACTGCTTCATAACAAGAGGAACTGAATGCTGGAAAAAGATGAAAGATAGAGACTTAATCTCACATACAAATTTATGGCACTATGCAGCAAAATAAACTTAATACTTAATTCTAAGAACCTGAACCTTAGGCTATTTAGATGAGTTTATCCAAATATTTGAGGTGAGGCTAACATAAATAGGGGTTATATAATCCCCTAAGGAAGTTTAGAGGTTCTACAAGTAGGAAGTCACTCAGTCAAAAAGGTCAGCCTCCTAGGATCTTTGGAATAAATGATACATTAATGACAAACTTTATCAATTTCATTTATTAGTATATCCCCCGTGCCTGAAGCAGATCTGCATACATAACTAGGGTGTAGCAAATATTTTTTAAAAATATTTATTTTAGTTACTTGAAAGGCAGAGTTACAGAGAAAAGGAAAGACAGAGTGAGAGAGAAAGCTCTTCCATCCACTGGTTCACTCTCTAAGAGGCTGCAATGACCAGGCTGAGCCAGGCTGAAGCCAGGAGCCTGAAACTCTATCCATGTCTCCCACATGAGTATCAGGGGCCCAAGTGCTTAGGTCATCTTCTGCTGCTAGGTAATTGGATGAGAAGTGGAGCAGCCAGGACTCGAGCCAGTGCCCGTATGGGATGCTGGCATCACAGGGATCAGCTTACCCCACTATGCCACATAAGCTCCATTTTTAATCTAATCTAACAGATATTTAGAGTGACTATGGCTGTGTGCCCTGTATGTACACTGCCAGTCTGTGTACTCAAAATGGTGGTTTTATTTTTCTTTGAAAATTGGGAGGTATAAAAATTATGAGAGTGATAATTGCTCTCAGAAAGAGAGATTGGGGGGGAAGGAGTGGGAGAGAGAGAGCAGAGTCAAGGTTTACCACATTAAGTAACAGAAATCAGTCAAGTAGTTGCCTTCTGAGAGTTGGATTGATGGTAAAGGAGCATAACAGAGCTTTAGATATGTTAATGTTCTATATCTTAATATTTGCAGTGTGTGTGTGCATTTGCCACCACTCACCAAAGTATAAACTTAAAATGGGTGCATTTTATTTTATTATATGTAAAGTATACTCTATAGTTTTTCAGTGCTGCATGACAAATTATCACACGTGAGATCATCAAACAACACTCATGTACTAGCTCACAGTTCTGTAGGTCCTAAGTCTAGTTATACCATGGTTGAGCCTTCTGAGCAGGGTCTCCCCAAGCTAAAATCAAGACATCAGGCAAGCTGTGTTCTTATCTGAACTTCTTCGAAGTTCACATGGTTGTGGGATAATTCAGTTCTTTGTGACTATAGAACTACAGTCCCTGTTTCCTTGCCTGCTATGAATCAGGGATGCTCTAATCTATAGCACACATATTTCTTGTTGCATGGACCCCTCCAGCTTTAATCCAACAATGGAGAATTTATCTTGCATGGAATCCCTGTTATGATTCAAATTTCTGTCTACAGCAAGAGCCTGATCCATTTTAAGGGTTCACATGATTAGTTAACTACAATGACAAAATCCTTTTTGCCATAAAATGTGTTCTAATCATGGAAGTGATGGCTCAAACATTCATAGGTTCCTTCCACACTCAAGGGGAGATTATTAAAGGGCAAAAATTACTGAGGTCATCTTAGAATTCTGCCTACCACATCCCTCAATAACATTCATTATAAAAGGAAATTAACACATAGGTATTTAAAGAGAATTTAATGTTTGTCTTTAGTCGTTTACTCCTATGGCCACATCTTGGAGCTTATCATAATCCAGAATTGCTCCACTTTTGAAATCTGAAATTGAGACATCCTATTCTCTAACCACAGCCTCTTATCTTTCAAGTTCTCTTACCCTGTTACTTCCAATTTGTTTTATCTGTGACCTTGCAGGTCCTCCAGTCCCTTGACTCTTTGGTTTTATATTTACTGTCATCCTATCTTCACTTCCTTTTCCATTCAACTTGGACCCCATGATACATTGTTTTACTCTCTTGTCTCTCCTCAAAATAACTCCTAACACCTTGTGTCATCATTTGTCTGTCTCCCCTACTAGCCTGTAAATTCTAAGGCACAGACTTATACTGCTGTGAGATAGTGCCTGGGATATAGCACTAGATCTTAGCCAAAAGATCTAGAAGTGATGTGTCTGGGATACAGAAAAGCCTAAATAAATATTGACTTAAAGGCCAAATGAATGACTGAGATACTAACTATATATATGAAAGGAATGGGGAGGGGGAGGAAAGGCTAGTGGGAAGAAGCACTTACAGTTGATTTAATGCAGGTGTTGGAAACTGAGCTAGGCTTTGAGGATTGAATAGGAATTGAATAACTTGGATGAGGATTATTACAAGCACAGACTGGCACTAATTTTGGGTAAGAATGTGCATTATGTATGAGGTGGGGACATAAGGAAATAAATCTCTTTGGTTGAACTATAATAGTGGGAGGGGCTGGGAGACTAGAACACATCATTCCTGATTAGAAACAGAAAGGCATGAATTGGAAACACATTCTTGGTAGGAGATGACATGAATGTTAGCAAGGGTGGTAAAATGAAAAGAAGTCATGCAAAGGGCAGAGTCTTGGCACGTGGTTAAGATGCCTCTTAGGACACCTGCATCCAATATCTGAGTCCCTGAGTTCAAGTCCCAGATCCTCTGGTCCTAATTCCAGCTTGTTGTTAATGCATACCCTGAGAAACACAGGTGATGGTTCAACTTGCTGAGTCCTTACAACCCACATGGGAGAACAGATGGAGTTCCGGGCTCCTGGGTTTAGCCTGGCTCAGCCCACCTGTTGTGAATATTTGGGGGTGTGAATCAGCGGATGGAAGCTCCCTCTCCCTCTGTCCCCCTCTCCCCCTCTCCCCATTTCCCTCTCTCTCCTTCTCTCCCTCTCCCCACCTCAGCATAAATAAATTTTAAAATAATAAATAATGAAGAAAATCTATAAGTCTAATGAGGAGAAGCTAAAATCCAAAAAGTAGGCAAAGGAATCAATGATTAGGAACCAAGGAGTTCTATCATGTGTTGAAGAGTGAGATTTTTAAAATATTTATTTGAAGGGGGGAGGGAGAGAGAGAGTGAGAGTGAGAGTGAGAGAGAGAGAGAGAGAGATCACATCTGTTGGTTCACTCCCTCACTACCCAATGCCCACAATAATCAGGTCTGGACCAGGTCAAAGCTAGGAGCCAGGAACTCCATCCCAGTCTCCCACAAAGGTGACAGGGGCTCAAGCACCTGGGGCATCTTCCACTGCCTATCCAGGCACTTCTGCAGGAAGCTGATTCAGAAGCAGAGAAGCTGGGACTCAAATCGGTACCCCAGTATGGGATGCCTTTACAAGCTGCAGCTTAGCCTGCTGTGTCACAGCACTGGCCCCTAGAGAGTGGGAGTTTTTAATAGAATTCTGCAGACTGTTTTTTCTCAACCAGGACGGTTTTCACTAGACCTTGCAATTCTTACTCTCTCATTTTAAAACATTTACCTAGCATCTGATAGAAAAAGTTGGAGAACAGACTGGAGAGAAGGAAGGTCTAGTGATAGAGAGCCTCTGAAACATGGAAAGGAAGTTTAGATTTAATGTGTAAATAAACCAAGTAGCTGCTTTTTTCTTGGTCAAAGGGGTGGCAAAATGGAAGCCACCTTTTAGGAACATTTGTCAAGCTGTGAAAAGTAGGATGAATTCATCATAATAGACTTTTTGTCACTAATTTTATATTAGTGGTGGGATCCCATTAGCATTTATATAACCAGGGAAGAACAAATTTCCTAAATATCCATTTGTTGAAATAAACCATAAAAATTCAGTCTTTTCCCCTGTGATTGTACCAAATACAATGTGTACATCCTTTTACATGTGGAAGTGTATTTATTTATTTATTTATTTGACAGGTAGAGTTATAGACAGTGAGAGAGAGACAGAGAGAAAGGTCTTCCTTCCGTTGGTTCACTCCCTAAATGGCTGCCGCGGCCGGCGCTGTGCCAATCCGAAGGCAGGAGCCAGGTGCTTCTCCTGGTCTCCCATGTGGGTGCAGGGCCCAAGCACTTGGGCCATCCTCCACTGCACTCCTGGGCCACAGCATAGAGCTGGCCTGGAAGAGGAGCAACCGGGACTAGAACTCGGTGCCCTTATGGGATGCTGGTGCCGCAGGCGGCGGAGGATTAACCAAGTGAGCCATGGCGCTGGCCCCTGTGAAAGTGTATTTTAAATTCAGCAGTTAGTTATACATTAAAATGAGAAACATATATAATATCTTCATATTATTTTAATTCAGTTTTAAGAATAATGCTATATATTTTTTAATTCAATGAGTTGACCTCAAGTACAACAAATGTGGAGATCTGTCATTTATTCAAAGTGTTTTCATCTATTTTGAGAGAAGAACTCAAACTACCAGAGAGAAACTTTCACAGAATGACGTAATCACATTCAGTAGCATGGGAAAAGAGCAATGGTAAAGACTAAAACTTATCTAATGGAACAGGGTGATATTTAAGCATACAGGTATTACAATGGAAATGTGTTTCTTTTGATGGATTTTGTAATTCATAATAGTGAGCTTTTCCTATTTCCTAACATAAAAGTTATAAATTTAAAAGAGAATGCATTCACTTGAATTCTGAATTTGGGTATTGAAGTGGGTTGCACGCATATTTGTATTATAAACTGACAATGGAATATATATTTTACAATATAATAACATCCAAATTTTAATATTCTAATTCTGGACATTGTTAAATGGTCTCAATACAGCTTTTTCTAAAGCAGAGTTGAATATATCCAAGTTCAACAACATCACAAGACTTGTGAGATATTAAATGCAGATATTGTCTGACTCCTGTATAGAAATGGAGCAACTACATGATCAGTAGGGCCAGGTGACAGAGAGGCTGAGCTACTACTGCCAAGTATTAATAGTACCATCATTATAGTTGACACATGTGCTTCTTTTTCATTCTACTGGGTTCACATTCTAGTTGTCACAAGAGCTGGCATAGGAGGTGGGATTTAGCAGCACTCCCTTAACTATCTTTTACTTCTGACACCAGTGACTGATCACTGCTGAATTGCTTTCAGTTGTCAAGTAATTCTGTGTGTGTGTGTGTGTGTGTATGTGTGTGTGTGTATAAACATGTGTGCATGCACAAATGGGGAAAAGATACATTTCTGGATTTATGCTCCAGTGTAAACGTAGGTCTCACTCATTTTGGCGGTGCAAAACAAATACTATATAATATTTATCGTATATGTTCGCGGATTTTCAAAATTAACATAAGGGAAAATTGTCTCTGTAATTGTCACTCAGCTACCTTCTAATTTATGCTTAGTAAACACAATACAAAAAAGTAGTATATTATTTTCTGGTAGATACCAGGGAGCATGTGTTTTGAGCCTGTTCATGGCATAGTAGTTGTCTGTTTAAAGAAAATAATTAACTTTTACGTGTATATATTAATGAGGGATTAACTTGCTTTCATTATTTTTATTAGAAGTGATGATAAAACAAAAGCACACTTGAATATTCACAATTTAAAAAACTGCAAATTCATCATAAAGCATTTTTAAATCTTCAGAAGTATTTTTCACACAAAATGCATAATGATGGTATCATTCCAAATGCTTTAGGTTAACTTACAGTGATACTTTTATTTAATAAATTACACTGAAGCTTTCAGAAACTATCTTAAAGAAATTAATCCTCATAAGTAACTTGTCCTTTTTGTATATTCCTACACTTTATTAAATATAATTAGACCACATTCAAATATGAATATGATAGTAAGACTTAGGCCAAGTGATATGTCTTTCTCACTAGCACATTTTTCAAATGAAATAGGGCCTACTGATTTTCTGGTCAGAATGACAGATAATAACTTTATACAAGTTTGTTTGAAATTGGATCCTTAATTTTCATTCATTTAATTACAAAGCAGCATTATAAAAATCTCTACCAAAATAGTTCACATAGCAGTTTCCAATGAGAACACTTTTATGTGGAAAGCACATTGTGTAAGCTTGGTCAGTCGCCAGAAGTGGTAGGATTTTGCTGAGCAAGTCCTGGCATTATTAGAGGATGCTGGCATAAACAGAAATGCAGATCAGTAAATGAAATGTAGGATAGAGAGAAACCAATAAAGATGGTGTATTAAAAAGTTGAATGTAACTTATTAGAATACATGTTTAATAGTTCAGTGTAAGTAAAGACCTGAGGAAATGACCTTTCATTTCAGCATAAAAAATGTAATAATAATTTATTCCAAGCATGCTCTTTTACAATAGTATAGGATCATTTAGACTTGCTCATGAAAATGGTTTTATTGATAAGTTGGCACTAATGATAAATTAATTCTTCATTATATGAACATGTAGATTGGTAGAGAATTTACAAATGAAAAGGAGATTTCTAAGAAGAGCTATGTCCTCTAGGATAATAAAGCAATAGGGAACCTATATTAAGAAAAACAATCCAGCTTGTTATACTGATAGTTATAATATCTATTACAAAACTCAGGCTTTGTTACAGAACTAACATGGCTGTCAATTTTTCTTTTAAAAGATAAAATGAATCCTACTAACAGTTTAGTTCCTCAATTAAAGTACTGATATTATGTCATTTGCACAAAGAATTTATTGGTTGAGATATTTGTAATCACATACTTGGCATGAAGCATACTTTATCCCTTATATAACCGAACACATCATAGGACACTATACTAGTCATATCACTAATGGAAAGAGAGATAGTTGGGATCCCAGATCTTCAAATCTTTAGATTCTATCATGATTCTTGCTCCTAGATGAGATTTCTGAGGAATGTGTATAACACATAGGAGACACTGGAAAAATGTACACTGTATTCTAGCTAGAGCTATGGCCTCAAATTTCTATATAGTTTCAGGTTAAAATGGATTGGATTATATATGAATGAAGATGGCTTTTTAGCTACCCAACCCCCATTCTAACCTAGGGAGCAGAATAAAAGTTTGGAGTGGGTGTTTGCACAGTGGCTCAGTTGCCACCTGGCCTGCCTGCATCTCATGTTGGAGTGCCCGGTTTGAGTTCCAGCTACTCCTTTTCCAATCTGGTTTCCTGCTAATGCCCACCCTGGGGTCTCAAGTAGTTAACAACCTGCCACCCGTGTGGGAGACTGGGTTTGAGTTCTAGGCTCCTGGATTTGGCTTGACCCAGCCCTGACTTTTGTGGGCATTTGAGAAGTTAACCAGCAGATGGAAGATTTCTTTCTCTGCCTTTCAGATAAAATGAAAATAAATTTTTAAAATTTAAATAGGGTGGCATAGTGCTTTTTCTAGGGACTATTCCCTGGTCTTGACCTTTCCCCTCCCTCTACTCTCAGGTGTTTCACTCTGATAGGGAGACAATGGGCACAAGAAAAATCTTCCTTGAAAAATCTAGAGTGGAACTTGCCTAAAATGTTTCCCGTGACCCAGACTCTAACCTTATGTTAACTTGGCTTTACAAAAGAAAAGGCGTATTGTGGGATAAAGGGTGGTGGGGGGTCTCAAGATGTAGAAAGCTAATGTTACCACACTTTTCACATCAGACCACACTTGAGACTTGAACTTTCATTTCTTTATCTTTGTCAACAAAAACTCTACTTCTTGAGAATGGTTATTCTTTGTTAGAGACATGTCTTCTAGAAGATAGAGTTGTTCGGGGAATATGTGACCCTTCCTAACAGCTAGGATGTTCCACTAACAATAATTAGGACTAAAAGTGAAAAATAATTAGATACCTCATATTGGAATTATTCTTAATTCAGAAACAAAAATGCTTTCTAACACTTCATTGACTTGGTGTATATAAAGTAGCAGAAACTGAGATGTTTTTAGTTATATGTCTACTTCCATCACCTAGTTGTTTAATTTTATAATGAACAATTTATTTTCTCTAAATAGTAATATATGCAGTGTAGTATATATTTGGTAAAATATCAATTTTTTAATTGGTATTTAAAGAACTAATCCTGATCTAGTTTCTAGTGAGCAGGTTTTTTATTTTTATTTTTATTTTATTTGACAGAGTTAGACAGTGAGAGAGAGAGACAGAGAGAAAGGTCTTCCTTCCATTGGTTCACTCCCCAAATAGCCGCTACGGCCAGAGCTACCCTGATTCGAAGCCAGGAGCCAGGTGCTTCTTCCTGGTCTCCCATGCGGGTGCAGGGGCCCAGGGGCCCAGGCCATCCTCTACTGCCTTCCCGGGCCACAGCAGAGAGCGGGACTGGAAGAGAAGCTACCGGGACTTGAACCCGGCGGCCATATGGGATGCTGGCACTGCAGGCGGAGGATTAACCAAGTGAGCCATGGCACCGGCCCTCTAATGAGCAGTTATTCATTCATTCACTATATAAACACACATTCACTGAGCATTGACCACCTACTATGTGTATGTCTTCAAAACTGACTCTGTCAGAAACAATCTAGTACTCAAGATGAACACATTATCCCAACAATGTATAAGTAGGAAATATGATAAATACTATAAAAGGTAAAGAAAGGTTATGGAATACTTATTAGAATGAAGAACTACTATTCCCAAGTAGAAGGAATTTCTATATAGAAGAGATAGGATTTAAAATGAGACTTGGACCGGGCGCTGTGGCTCACTTGGTTAATCCTCCACCTGCGGCACCTATATCCCATATGGGCACCAGATTCTGTCCCGGTTGCCCCTCTTCCAGTCCAGCTCTCTGCTGTGGCCCGGGAAGGCAGTGGAGGATGGCCCAAGTGCTTGGGCCCTGCACCCGCGTGGGAGACCAGGAGGAAGCACCTGGCTCCTGGCTTTGGATCTGTGCAGCGCGCTGGCCATAGCAGCCATTTGGGGATGAACCAATGGAAGGAAGACTTTTCTCTGTCTCTCTCTCACTGTCTAACTCTGCCTGTCAAATTAAAAATAAAATAAAATAAAATGAGGCTTAAAATGTATATAGGATTTCATAATAGTTGAATTTCACAAATATAGTCTAATCTAGTAATTGTCAATATATGGTTTGAGGACAAGCAACATCAGTATCACCTGAGAACTTGTTAGAAATATAAATTATCAGGCCTCACCCCAGATTTAATGAATAATGAACTCTGGATTGAAGCACAGCAATCTGATTTATCAATCCTCCCCATGATTCAGATACATGCTAAAGTTTGGGGAATATTTTTACAAGGGCCATTTGGATGTTTATAACATCATTCTCAGGCCATACAAAATTATCAACTAAAAAATCAACGTGCTATAGATTTATTGAATTTTGAGTTTCACCTGCGATTACCTGGGCAGGGCCAGACCAAATGATTTCCAGGGTCTTATATGGCCCACAGGCCAGACATTCCCCACCCCAATCAATATACCTATATTCATTGATTGACTTATATGCAAGGCAACAAGTTGATACTTGGGAATAAGAAATGACATTGATCCAGTTCCTATTATTGAAAACATTTCAACAGAGTTAGAGTAGTGATATTACCACATTATAAAAGAAATCTAGCACCACAAAGTCATAGTTAGGGCCCATGGGACTTATGTCAGGTTCCAAAGTCCAACATGGCATTATGAAAATAGAGATTAGAAACCTCCTACCTGAGAGTTCTAGGATATGCAAAGGAGGATTTTACTAATTTATATCTCTTCCCCCTTGAGAGCATGGACAAAATTATCCCTTTGGTCCAGATGGTAATCAGTTTTGAGAAATCAGAAAATATGCAGCATTAGGGAGCCAGAAATAAGGGGAAAACAGTGCTAAGGAAACAGAATAAAAGCCAATTCATAAGCCAGGATTCAGGGAAAAATAAAGAAACAAACATAAAAGGCCACTTCATTTATCCTGCTTTGAGTTTGTTGAACTTCTTGGATGTATGAATATATAGATTTCATCAAATGTGCAAAATGGCTGTTATTCATTTTTCATCCCCATTCAGTTCCCTAGGGCTCTAATTATAAGTATGTTAGAATGCTTGATATGGACACTTCTTGATGTGATCACTTAGGCTCCTTTCACTGTATTAGTCTACTTTTCATTCTATGCTTCAATTTGCATAGACTTTATTGCTATGTCTTCAAGTTCAATGATCTTTTCTTCTGCAATGTCTAAGGGTGTTAACACATCGAATAAAACTGTCATTTCAGATATTGTACTTTCCATCAATGTAAGTTCCATTTAATCTTTTGTATAATTTTTATTTTTCTTACAACTGTGTTCATGGTTTTGGTTAGTTGTTTTTTTAAAATCTCCTTAAGCAAATTGAACATGCAAGGGGACTTCAAAAAGTTCATAGAAAAGTCTTATTATCTTCGAATTTCATTTTCCATGAATTTTTTGAAAGACGCTAATATTTATGCATAATTTTTGCTCATATATATTTTCCACAAATTTAAAAATCCATCATATACATGGATTTCAAATTTTTTTGCTCCCAAATACTTACCCTTTAGTACCATTTTCCGTGAGCTCTTTAAGTACCCTTTTATAGAGCTTTTTTAATGTCTATGTTTGCAAATTCCATCATCTCTCATTTTATGGCCTGTTTTCCTTCTGCTTGTCGTTAAAATTATCCTGCTTTTTCATGCCATAATTATTTACTGGGTGTTGAATATTGTGAATGTTGTGTTGTGAACTGTATTCCTGTAATGAGCATAGGGCTTTATTCTGGCATGTAGTTAACTAAAGATCATGCTTTTGAGGCTTGTATTTAAGCCTTCTAAGTCCCAGCTCAAGGTATGATATTCTGAGATCTCTAGTGAACGCCCAAGTTATTCAACAATGTCTCTCCCTTCTGGCCAGTTAGAATCAAAATGATTCGCAGATCTGTGTGGACTCTACTAACTGCTTGGTTTACAACTTCCTGAACTGCAACTCACTCAGTGAAATCTCTCTCCTTGTGTCACTGTCACGAAAGTGTCCTCACCAGAAAGTGAAGGTGGTTGTAAATCTCTCCTCATTTATTTCCCTTCGCTCAAGGATGACAATCATGTGTAGCCTGATGTCTCCTGTCTGAAGAGGCTTTTTTCATATACTTGGTGTGTCTTTATAGTTCTTAATGGCAAGAAGTCAAGTCTCAAAGGGCTTATTCTGTATGAGGGGAAGCACAAGTCCCCAAAATGCCCACTGCAAAAACGCATAAGAAAAATAGAGCCATAGACATAAAGGCTGGGAAAGTTGTGCTGATATGGATTTGGTTAACATCTTTTGGAGGAAATAATTGTTTTCTACTGAACTCCGGTTTGTTTTAAAGTTGTCTCGACCCCAAGTGACTGGGCATTCCATATGCAGTGACATTAACAAATAACTACTGTTGACGTTAAGTGCTTCTGAAGGAACACCTAATTTATTCTCCTTATCAACAAGTCAGATAAAATGCAGCATTTGCATTATCTGGTAGATTTTTCTGCTTTATTTTTATGAGAGAGGCCATTTTATTTTGAAAGTAATGCATGCTTCTTATTAAACAATTCAAACAGTACAAAAATATGTAAAACAGTAAAAATAAATCTCTCTACTCATTGACTGTTAGCACTTTGACTCTCTTTCTCTCCCTCTCCCTCCCCCTCCCCCCTCCCCCTCTCCCTCACTCTCTCTCTCTCTCTCCCTCTCCCTCTGCCTCTGCCTCTGTCTCTGCCTCTTTCCCTCTCTACCTATCACAAAAGTAAATTTTGTTACCATTTTCCTGTCCCACTGAAGAACCAATAACGTAAGTCTCCAGTTATTGCCAGGGAGAAATATTTATAAGTAGTAGTTTGGACAGGACCCAGGAAAGTTCATTGAAGAGCAGTGAGAGGGTGGGAGTTTGAAGCAGTGGTTAAAATGTCATTTGGGATGGGACTGGTGCTGTGGTATAGTGGGTAAAAGTCACTGCCTGCAGTGCCAGCATCCCACATGGGTGCCAGTTCGAGACCCAGCTGCTCTACTTCCAATCCAGCTCTCTGCTATAGCCTGGGAAAAGAGTAGAAGATGGCCCAAGTCCTTGGGCCCCTGAACCCACGTGGGAGACCTGGAAGAAACTCTTGGCTCCTGGCTTCGGATCGGCCCAGCTCTGACCATTGCAGCCATCTAGGGAGTGAACCAGGGGATGGAAGACCTTGGAAGACCTCTCTCTCTTTCTCTTTCTCTTTCTCTCTCTCTCTCTCTCTCTCTCTCTCTCTCTCTCTCTCTCTCTCTCTGCCTCTGCCTCTCTGTAACTGTGTTCCAAATAAATTAATCTTTTAAAAAAGATGTCATTTAGGATGCACACATCCCATATAAGAGTGTCTGGGTTGGTGTCCCTGCTCCGCTTCTGATTCTAGCATCCGGCAAAAAAGAGTCAGCAAGTGATGGCTCAAGTACTTGGGTCCCTGCAACCCACATGGGATACCTGGATGGAGATCTGGACATCTGGCTTTGGCCTGGCCCCACCATGGTGTTGTAGGCATTTGGGGAGTGTACTGACAGAAGGAAGATCTGTCACTGTTCTCTCTGCCTCACTTTCTCACTGTCTCTCTACCTTTCAAATAAAAAGGGAAATAAATAAATAAATAATTTTTCAAAGGGCAATAGAGACCTTAGGGAGATCTTAAAATTTTATCTCACAGACAAAAAATGACATTACTCGTCAACATAAAATATATTCTCTAAATTAGTGATGTTTACTGGTATTCATTCAGCTTTCATTTGGCTCCCTTCCAGTGGTCACCAATAAAAGTACCTGGTGTTTATCAATGCTGACTCCCTCCTATAATCGGTATCCTCCCAGGTCTGGTCTTTCTGTCTCTAGTTTATGACCACTTCCAAGGACTTATCCTTTAGCACCTCCACCCTCCCTCTCACTCGCACCTACCCCACACCCTCCTTTCCTACCCAAGTGATCATTGGACTAGATCTCTTCTGGACTAGAAGTGGAGTGGGTAGACAGAGTCCTTTTTCCTTCTATTTTCTGTAAAAGCTTTATATTGTCATGAACTCAATGCTGTGTTTTTCAGAGGACCTTCCTTTTCGTTTTTCCACAGACATTAATGAAAGTGAAAACCAAATGAAACAAAACAGTAAAGAGCATATATTAACTCTTTGCCTTTTTTTTTTCTTGACAGGCAGAGGGGACAGTGAGAGAGAGAGAGAGACAGAGAGAAAGGTCTTCCTTTTGCCCTTGGTTCACCCCCCAGTGGCTGCCTCGGCCGGCGCGCTGCGGTGGGCACACCATGCTGATCCGAAGCCAGGAACCAGGTGCTTCTCCTGGTCACCCATGCGGGTACAGGGCCCAAGGACTTAGGCCATCCTCCACTGCACTCCCGGGCCACAGCAGAGAGCTGGCCTGGAAGAGGGACAACCGGGACAAAATATGGCACCCCAACCGGGACTAGAACCCGGTGTGCTGGCGCCGCAGGCGGGGGATTAGCCTATTGAGCTGCAGCGCCAGCCTCTTTGCTTTTTAATTCTTACTATAACTATGTGAATTTTCCTCCAAACCATGTGGATTATTAAGATGTGTCGTGGCCAGCACTGTGGCATAGTGAGTAAAGCTGCCACCTGCCGTGCCAGCATCCCATATTGGTGCCAGTTCAAGTCCCAGCTGCTCCTCTTCCGATCCAGCTCTCTGCTATAGCCTGGGAAAGCAGCAGCAGAAGATGGCCCAAGTCCTTGAGCCCCTGCATTCAGGTGGGAGACCAAGAGGAAGCTCCCGGCTCTTGGCTTCTGATTGGCTCAGCTCCCACCACACTATTTGGGAAGTGAATCAGGGTTGGAAGACCTCTCTCAATCTCTTTCTCTCTCTCTGCTTCTATCTGCCTCTCTGTAACTCTGACTTTCAAATAAATAAATAATATTTTTTTTTAAAAAATGTCGGGAAATTTAAAAGATGAAAGTAAATAGGAAAAAGCACAAATATGAAGTGCAAGGTCATACTGTGCATTCTTATAAGCCACTGCATATAGAAATTCTTTGTAACATTACCATATTATTATACTGGATAAATTACCATAATATACTTAGATAATCTATTGATGCAATTTTTTAAAAAATATATATCTGCTCAAACTTACTTATTTATATAGGGAAATGTTATTTCTGTAGGGAAATGTCCTGAAAGTAGAAATGCTGGATCAAAAAGTTTGTAATAATTAAATTCAAAAGATAACATAAAATTTCCCTCCAGAAAGACTGTGGCAATCTACACTTTGATAAACAACATATGAGATTGTCAACAGTGGATATTAACATTTCTATCAATATTTTCCATTCTAATAGGTTAAATATCTATTTTTTTAAAATTCTATTTTTATGATTAACTGATAAGATATTTTCATATGTGTGGGTACTGCCTGCATTTCTTCTTCCCTGAGTTGTCTGTCTATATTGTTTGTGCATATTTGACTTTGTTGTTTCATTTCTTAATATGTAGCAGTGCTATATGTGTGCCAATATTAACCCTTTGGACATTATACATTGTCTATGTGTTGCAAATATTTTTTTTTCAATTTGACATTTGTACTGTAGCATAATTTACAGAGTCTTTGGCTATGTAAAGATTAATTCATTCCACAAACACTTATTGATAAGCTATTATGTGCCAGTCAATAGTCTGAGTTTCTGAGTTGTAGGGACATAGTGGTGTATAAGACATACAAAATTGCTGCACTCAAGAGCTTATATTCTAATGGACATCAGGAAAATGGATAACAAGAGATATACACATTGTATTTGTATGAAAATTAAAAGAAACAGGATGACAAAGAGTAAGTGGAAGAGAAGGGTTATATAAGTTCTTACTGAGGAGATAGCATTGGAGGCAAGACCCAACAGATGAAGATGAGACAGGAAGAGGAAGCATGTATATAGAGGAGGGGAATAATGGATGTAAGGAAAAGTTAGGGTATGGAAAAAGTAATCCCCATGACCATTGGCAGGAAAGGGTTTGATGTGTTCAGGACAAAGTGAAAAGCATGGTTATTGGAGCCTAGTGAATAACAAATATGAGTGAGGTTGATGTGATATGAGATTGATGAAGATGATAGGTGCCATATGATGCAAGATCTTATTTTATTCTGAGAACAACAGACAGCCACTGATATCTAGGTATGGAGTCATATCATTTGATTTATGCTCTTAAAGTTCAGTTTTTCTTCTATGAAGAGAATACATTATAAAGAAGAAAGCATACAGATAGGAAGATTTAGACAACAATTTTTAAAGATTTATTTTATTTGTTTGAAAGGCAGAGTTACAGAGAGAGAGAGAGAAGGGAGAGAGGGGGAGAGAGAGAGAGGTAGAGGCAGAAAGAGAGAGAGAGGGGTGTTTCATTGGTTCACTCACCAAATGGCCGCAACAACTGGGGCTGGGCCAGGCCAAAGCCAAGTGTCAGGAACTTCTTCCAGGTCTTCCACATGGGTGCAGGGGCCTAAGCACATGGGCCATCATCCAGTGCTTTCCCAGGCACATTAGCAGGGAGCTGGATTGGATGTGGAGCAGCCAGGACTCAAACTGATACCCTAATGGGATGCCAGGGTCTCAGGCAGCGGCTTTATCTGCTATGCCACAATGCAGGCCCATAGGCAACTGTTCTTTTTTCTTTAATTCCAGAGTCCCAAGCAGAGGAACTGACTGTCAGATAACCTTGTGCTTCCATCAGATTGACTCGGCAATTATAAAAAGGAATTTTCTCAGCTTTTCCTCACAAATATTGAAATACTTGCTCTCGGCCAACAGCAGGAATCCATGCCAGTACTGATAATGGCTTAGACTGTGGCAGTACCCATAGAGTGGAAATGAAGTGGGAAGAGAAATGTTTAGGCAATCCAATCTGCTATTCTAACCTTTCCTGCTACATGTAATATATCTTCATCAACCTTTCTCTTATCCTTTTTAGTGTTAAAGAATGAAGTGTCCATTTTTTTTCTAAGACCAACCTCTCAGGACACAGCAAAAATTACCTATTCAAGAAGCCTCTCTTGAACCTTTTAACTATGTTAGGAGGTACTTGCCTGTGCCACCAGAGTAGTGTGTGTGAACCTCTACCAAAGCAATTAACACATTATGTTTTACATGTATTCATTTGTCTTTCTTTCTATGAGGCCATAGTTTCCACAGGGTAAGTGATTATGTCTTATTCATCTACAGAACACAGGTTGGGCTCAGTGTCTTGCATGTAGTAGGCACTTACTTATTTACTTCTAAATTGAAGCAATGGGGGCCAATGCTGTGGCATATTGGGTAAAGCCAGTGTCTGCAATGCTAGCATCCCATTAGGTGCCAGTTCAAGTTCCAACTGCTCCAATTCTGATCCAGCTCCCTACTAATGGCCTTGGAAAGCAGCAGAAGATGGCCCAGGTGTTTGGGCCCTTGCACTCACATGGGAGACCTGGGGGGAGGCTTCAGCCCGACACAATCCCAGCTGTCACAGCTATTTGGGGAGTTGACTAGTGAATGGACGATTTCTCTCTATCTCTCCATCCCTCTCTCTCTCTCTCTCTCTCTCTCTCATTTTATGACTCTTTCATTTTAAAAAAAAAAGATGAATCTTTAAAAATTTTGAAGGAACAACTATCAAATTTTACCTAAGGAATCTATGGAGATACTAATTCATTTTAGCCTATTGATGTTATATATAAATACCTTATCCTGAAAAAACTCTGTATTCCTGAAATAAGACCTATGTAGTTTGATAGAGTATTTCCATGTAGTATCAAATTTCATCTTACTAATATTTTATACAATGATTTTTCATCTATATGTATAAGTCGATTTGGTATATTTTGTTCACAATTTAGACCAGTTCAATGGAGACAAAATATATTGCATAGGTGTACAGTTAGAGGTCTTAATTTCAAGCAGTAGAAAATGACTGTCTTTAATATAAACAAAACTGCAGTGTACATCATGCCATTGGAGAAATTTGTTGAGCACACTGTTGGAATTGATACTGTGGAATACTAGGAATTGTAGTCAATATATACTGTCAGAAGAAGAAAGTCTTCCTTGTTCTTCCTTCTTTGTTTTAGGTTGCACATCTATAATATGCAAATATGATGGACTTAGCCCAGATCACATACCAATATCTTAGTGTTGCAGTGGAGGTAGTATCTGGCCTTTAATTTCCTGTAGTGGAAAGCAAGTCCTGCCTTCTTATACTCACACTGTGGGGAATTTCTCAAACATAAAAAGGAGGTTCAGATGCTGTACAGCTACAAAACATACTCAAAAAACCTCCAGCAAAAAAGGAAGACAAAAAGTAAAATTGACTCCAGATGACTGTCATCATTTTGATAGGCTTGACTAAGAGACATTGCACTGGAATCTTGCTATAAACCTTCAAAGACCAAGAGAGTTTCTTGGGAAAAAATTACTTAATACTCATGTTTTAGTGTTTTAATTTATTTTTATTTATTTGGAAGGTAGAAAGAGCAAGCAAGAGAAAAACAAATGGACAGAGCTCCCATATACTAGTTCACTCCCCAAATGCACCCAAGATCCAGGAACCAGGAACTTGGAACTTAATCCAGGTCTCTTGTATGGATAGCAGGGAAACAAGTATTTGAGCCATCACCTGCTGTCTTCAAGAATATATATAATCAGGAAGCCAGAGACAGGAGTGGAGCCAGGACTCAAACCCAGGGACTTTGACATGTGGTACAGACATTCCAACAATCATCTTAATCACTGTGCCAAATTTCACTCCAATGTTTTCCCTTTAAATGGTTAGTGCTCTTCACAAGTTGTATCTATATTTTTTCTTGTTATTACTAGGAATTCTGTGACTGTACATTAGGTTGCGGGGTATAGCTACATATCTTAGTAATCACTGTGTCTGATGTCAGAGGCTCAGAGCTCCTGAAAAACAGGGGGTGGGTCATTGCAAAGGGATCTGTGTTCACACTGAGGACCACACAGATTCTTTCTGTGGCTCATGTACCAGAGTGGTTTGTACCTACTGCAGGCTAAACCTGGTCATTGATCACATTGGAAGAGAGGAAGTGAGGTTGTGATTACACCAATATGTATGATCATACCCTGTCCCCTGCTGACAATAGAGATCTATCAACTTGGGTGTCACTCTAGATTCTCACCCTGCCCTTGAGCACTGATAGAGTTCCCTGGCCACACCCAGGACAAACCTCTGGATATTCATAAAAGAGCAGACACTCCACTAAGCCACAGAGGCATAGTTCAAAGATAATATCCGTCAGAGGATAAAACAAAAAATATTTACACAGATGACTAAAAATAAATGAAGAAATTCAAAAAACAAGAATAAGGAAGACAACATGACTCCCCCAAAGCTACACAACAACACTTCTACTTTAGAAAACGAAGCCAAAGAAATTGGTGAAGTGCCTGAAAAGGAATTCAAAAGAATGATCATAGGATTACTCAGAAGCAATGAGAATCAAATCCATGAATTAAAGAAACCCATACATGACATGATGAAAAATTGCCCCATGAGTTGAGATTTTGTTTGTTTGTTTTTTAAATATTTATTTATTTATTTGAAAGTCAGAGTTACACAGGGAGAGGAGAGGCAGAGAGAGAGAGAGAGGTCTTCCATCCGATGGTTCACTCCCCAACTGGCTGCAATGGCCAGAGCTATGTTGATCCAAAGCCAGGAGCCAGGAGCTTCTTCCAGGTCTCCCATGCAGGTGCAGGGGCCCAAGAACTTGGGCCATCTTCTACTGCTTTCCCAGGCCATAGAAGAGAGCTGGATTGGAAGTGGAGCAGTTGGATCTCAACCGGCGCCCATATGGGATGCTGGTGATTCAGGCCAGGGCATTAACACACTGTGCCACAGCACCAGCCTCTGAGTTGAGATTTTGAAGAGAAATCATATTGATATATTAGAAATGAAGAATTTAATATGTCAAATAAATAATACATGGAAAACCTTAACAACAGACTCAGTGAGGCAGAAGAAAGAATATCTGAGCTAGAAGACAAGTGTTCAGAAATTTTTCAGTAACACCAAAAAAAGGCGGGGGGGGGGTGGCGACACGGCTCAATAGGCTAATCCTCCACCTGCGATGCCGGCACACCGGGTTCTAGTCCTGGTCGGAGCGCCGGATTCTGTCCCGGTTGCTCCTCTTCCAGGCCAGCTCTCTGCTCTGGCCCGGGAAGGCAGTGGAGGATGGCCCAAGTCCTTGGGCCCTGTACCCACATGGGAGACCAGGAGAAGAACCTGGCTCCTGGCTTCGGATCAGCATGGTGCGCCGGCCACAGCACGCCGGCCACAGCACGCTGGCCACAGCATGCCAGCCGCATTGGCCATTGGAAGGTGAAGCAACAGTAAAGGAGACCTTTCTCTCTGTCTCTCTCTCTCACTGTCCACTCTGCCTGTCAATAAATAAATAAATAAATAAAAGGCGGGGGGGGAGCAAATTAGAAAAAAGTTTTTTTAAATGTTTGAGATTCATGGGATACTATTAAATGACCCAACACATGGGTCTTAGAAGTTCCTGAAGGTGTACAAACAAAATGGTTTAGAATGCTGATTCAGTGAAATAATCATAGAAAACTTCCACAGTTTCGAGAAAGAAAGAGACATCCAAGTACAGGAAGCACATAGAACTCTTAATAGATATGACCAGAAAAGATCTTCACCATGACACATCATGGTCAAATTTTCAACAGTAAAACCTAAAGATTTTAAAATGTGCACAAGAGAAACTTCAGATTACTTTCAGAGGCTCTTCAATTAGACCCACAGCTGACTTCTTACCAGAAACCCTATAGACTACGAGAGAATGGTGAGGCATAGTCCAAGTCTTAAGAGAAAAAAACAAAAACTGTCAACCAAGAATACTATACTCTGCAAAGCTCTTATTTATGAATTATGGTGAAATAAGACCTTCCATAACAGACAAAAATTGAAGGAATTTGTCACTACTTGTCCAGACTTATAAATGATGCTTAAGGGTGTGTTACACACAGAAACACAGAAAAATAGTCATCATTATGAAAGAAAGTGAAGGCACAAAATCTCCTAGTAAAAGTACAAAGGAAATCCAAAGCAAACAATAGGAATGTTTATAGAAAAATGGTAACATGGAATGTAAATGGCCTAAATTATCGATTAAAAGATATAGGCTGGTTTAATGAATTAAAAAATAAGACCCATCTATTTGCTGCCTACAAGAAAAACACCTAACCAATAAAGATAAACACAGACTGGAACTTAAATGATGGAAAAAGAGATTCCATGCTAATGAAAAGGAAAAATGAGCAGGTGTAGCCATCTTATCAGACAAAATAAACTTTAACACAAAAAGTGTTAAAAGAGACAAAGAAGCATATTTTGTGATGATTAAAGGATAAATTCAACAGGAAGATGTGACTATAATAACTGTATATGCACCCAATGCCAGGGTGCCTGGTTATTTAAAAAAAAATGTTAATGGATCTAAAGGAAGACTATTACTATTGTATTGTAGTAAACAATACAATAGTAATGGGAACTTAAACACCCCACTTTCATCAATAGACAGATCAACTAGACAGAAAATCAATGAAGGAACACCAAAGCTAATATACACTATGGACCAAATGAACCTAGCTTATATCTAGGGAATCTTTTACCCCACAGTTGCAGAATACACATTCTTTTTATCAGTGCATGGAACTTTCTCTATGATAGTATGTATGTTGGGCCATAAAGCAAGTCTCTGCAAATTCAAAAAAATTGAAATGATACCATATATATTTCTGACTACAATGGAATAAAGCTGGAAATCAACAACTTAAAAATATCTAGAAAATATTCAAACACATGGGGACTGAGCAACACACTCCTGAATGAACAGTGGGTCATAGAAGAAATCAAAAGAGAAATTAAAAAATTCTTGGAAAAGAATGAAGGTAACAGAAAAACTTATTAAAATTTATGGGATACAGAAAAGGCAGTGTTAAGAGGGAAGTTTATAGCAATTAGTGCCTTCATGAAGAATTTGGAAAACCTTTAAATAAATGAGCTATCAGTGCATCTCAAGACCTAGAATACAATGACCAAACCCAAAAGTAGTAGGATGAAAGAATTAAAATTAGAGATGAAACAAACAAAATTAAAAACAAAAAACAAAATATCAGTGAAATGAAGAGCTTTTTTTGAAAAAATAAACAAAATTGATATACCATTGACCCAACTAACCAAAAAAAAAAAAGAGGGGAAATACCCAAATTAATGAAATCATGGATGAAAAAAGGAGATGTAACAACAAATACCACAGAAATAAAAAGAATCATCAAGAGTTACTACAAATAGATATGTGCCAATAAATTGGAAAATATAGAAGAAATGGATAGATTCCTGGACACATACAATCTACCAAAATTGAGTTGTGAAAACATAGAAAACCTAAACGGACCAATAACCAAGACAGAGATTGAATCACTTAATATAGATCCTCCTGACAAAGAAAAGCCAGATGGCTTCACAACTGAATTCTACCATAAATTTAAAGAACTAATTCCAATTCTTCTAAAGCTACTCAAAACAATTGAAAGGAAGGGAATCCTCCCAAACTCCTTTTATGAGGCCAGCATCACTTTAATTCTAACACCAAAAAATAAGCAAGCAAGAAAGAGAACTATAGACCAATATCACTGATGAATATAGATGCAAAAATCCTCTACAAAATACTAGCTAATCAGATACAACAACACATCAGATAGATCATTCACCTGGACCAAGTACAATTTATGCCTGGTATGCAGGAATGGCCTAACATTTGCAAATCAAAAAATGTTACATATCACATTAAGAAACTGAGAAATAAAAATCATATGATTATCTCAATAGATGCAGAGAAAGCATTTGATAAAATACAACATCCTTTCATGATGAAAACTTTAAGTTAATTGTGTGTAGAAGGAACATTCCTCAACACAAGCAAGGCAATTTATAACAAACCCACATCCAGCATCATTTTTAATGTGGAAAAGCTGGAAGCATTTCCACTAACTCAGGAACCATACAAGGAAGCCCACTTTCACCACTGCTATTCAATATAGGACTAGAAATCCTAGCTATTAGGCAAGAAAAAGAAATCAAAGGAATACAAATTGGAAAACAGGAAGTCAAATTATTCCTGTTTGCAGATGACATGAATCTATATATAGGGGAACCAAAAGGCTCCACCAAGAGGCTATTGGAACTCATAATAGAGTTTGGTAAAGTTGTAGGATGTAAAATTAACACACAAAAATCAGTAGCCTTTGGGTACACAGAAAACGCCATAGATGAGAAAGAACTTGTAAGATCAGTCCAAATCACCATGTTCCTAAAGTTGTATTTATGAAATGCAAAAAGTTTGTGTTCCTTAAATACAAGATTTCTTGGAGGAAAAATCTGTTCCTTTCACAATAACTACAAAAAAATTAAATACTTTGGAATACGTTTAACCAAGGAGGTGAAATAGCTCTATGATGAAAATTATAAAGCATTAAAGAAAGAAATAGAGGAAGACACAAAAAAATGGGAAAATCTTCCATGTTTGTGGATTGGAAGAATTAATGTCATCAAAATGTCCATACAATCTCAATTTACAGATTCAATGCAATCCCAATCAATCTAACAATGACATTCTTCTCAGATCTATAAAAAATGATACTAACATTCATAGGGAGACACAAGAGACCTCCACTATCCAAAAAAATCTTAAACAACAAAAATAAAGGTAGAGGCATCACAATACTGGATTTCAAGGCATACTACAGAACAGATAGAATCAAAACAGCCTGGTACTAGCAAAGAAATAGACCTTTAGACCAATGGAACAGAAGAGAAATTCCAGAAATCAATCCACACATCTAAATCCAACTATTCGTTGCTGAAGGAGCTAAAATCATTTCCTGGAGAAAGGAAAGTCTCTTCAACAAATGGTGCTGAGAAAACAGGATCTTTGTGTGCAGAAGTTGAAACTAGACTCCTACCTTTCACCTCATAAAATATCAACTCAAAATGGATCAAACACATAAATCTATGACCTGATACCATCAAATTACTAAAGAAGAGCATTGTGGGCTGGTGCCGTGGCTCAATAGGCTAATCCTCCGCATGCAGCACCAGCACACCGGGTTCTAGTCCCGGTCAGGGTGCCGGATTCTGTCCCGGTTGCTCCTCTTCCAGTCCAGCTCTCTGCTGTGGCCCGGGAGTACAGTGGAGGATGGCCCAAGTGCTTGGGCCCTGCACCCGCATGGGTGACCAAGAGAAGCACCTGGCTCCTGGCTTCTGATCAACGTGGTGCGCTGGCCGCAGCATGCCACCAGAGCGGCCACTGAGGGGTGAACCAACGGAAAAGGAAGACCTTTCTCTCTGTCTCTGTCTCTCACTGTCCACTCTGTCTGTCAAAAAAAAGAGCATTGTGGAAACTCTGCAAGACATTGGCATAAGAAAGGCTTCTTTGAAAAGACCCCAGAAGCGCAAGCAATCAAAGCAAGAATAGACAAATGGGGTTACATCCAGCTAAGAAGCTTGTGCACTAATAAAGGAAACACTCAGCAAAGTGAAGAGGCAACTTTCAGAATGGGAGAAAATAATTGCAAACTATGCAATAATAAAGGATTAATATCCAGAATCTATAAAGAGCTCAAAAAAAAAAAAAAACAATTCAGTTAAGAAATGGGCAAAAGACTTGAACAAGCATTTTTCAAAACAGGAGATACAAATTGCCAATAGACATATGAAAAAATTCTGATGATCACTAGCTATCGAGAAAATGCAAATCAAAACCACAATGATGTTTCACCTCACCCCAGTGGCTCTCACATAGAAATCAATAAACAATAAGTGATGGCGAGGCTGCAAGAAAAAAGGTACTGTAATCCAGAGTTGGTAATCATGCAAACTAGTACAGCCATTGTGGAAGACAGTATGGAGGTATTTCAGAAAGCTGAACATACATATGCCATATCACCCAGCAATCCCACTCCTGGGAATTTACTCAAAGGAAATGAAATCAGCATGTGAAAGAGTTATCTGTATGCCCATGTTCAGTTGCAGCTCAATTCCTAATATCTAAGATATGGAATCAACCCAGAAGTCCATCAACTAATGACTGGATAAAGAAATTGTGATATATATATATATATATATATAGAGAGAGAGAGAGAGAGAGAGAGAGAGAGAATCGAATACTAATACTACTCAACCATAAAAAATGTAATCCAAATTGGTTGCAACTGGAAACTATTATACTTAGTGAAATAAGCCAGGTCCAAAAATACAAATACCATATGTTTTTGCTTATCTGTGGTTAACTAATAGAGTACCAAAAAAATGTAATATATATGTGTGAAATGACATTTTGAGATTGGATGATTGTTTTACAGCCCTTGTCTCTACTTTTGAGGAACAGTGTTTCTTTTTTTTTTTCTTCTTACTAGTTGTTAAATTCTAATATTATGAATCTAAAATAAACTGATAGTAGATCCTTGTAAAAATTAAAAGAAAGAATAAGAAAGATAAGAAAGGAAGAAGGATGGAGTATGGGAGCATGGATAGAGGAAGAGTAAGGTGGAAAGTATTATGCTTCTAAATCTATGTATATGAAATACATGAAATTTCTTCACCTAAAATAAATTTTAAAATAAAAAAGGACAAAAAAAACCATGTATAATAAAAAATAACATTATTTTCTAAATGTACAAAAATAAAGTAAAAGAATAAAATATAAACTGGCAACTATTTAGTTACATAAATATCTAAAGGATATCTATTATCATTTCCTGACATGACTTTTACCAACTTTTTTTCTATGCATTATGTGTTTATATATATACACTATGCATATAGTTTTGTCTTTATAAAAATAGCATCATCCTAAAAATATTACTCTGATTTCTTTTCACTTAACAACATAATAAGGTCACCTTCCTATATTATTTTGTAGGGATACCACATTTTAAAGGGCTTTATGATGTTCTATTGTATGGATTATCATAATTTACTTAGTCAATAGTGTCCTGATGGACATTTAGATTCCAATTTCTTGTTATTACATTTTATAATACAATGAATATACTTGTACTCAACTATCCATATTTTTAATATACTTCATAGTGGAGGCTAATGATAGTATGCTAAGCTTTCATAATTCTATCCATTTCTCTTTTTACTTTTGACATTATCATTATATGCTTAATGAATTTTGATGTTACATTTTAGTGCATAAATTCATGGCTAAAATATCTTCACTGTCATTATGTTTTCAAATTGATATCAATTTTTGTCTCATTAAGTGTTTTTGTTAAATTGTCTTTTATCTGACACTAATATTGACATCATTTTTCATTTTGCATGCATTTGTGATATATATGTATTCATTCACCCATTTATTTTTTGCATTTCTAGATGGCTGAGTTTTAGGAATATCTCCTATAAATAAATCATGGTTGAGTGGGTCACACATCCCCTTGATGCTGAGACTGATTCAAACCATTGCCTCCCTGTGAGTTGGAAGTGAAGGTCAGGTCAGTATACCAGCAATGTTCTAAAAAGAAATCTGAATGGAGAAGACTTACCACTTCTTGATATTTACATGTGCCAAAATTGAAGACTTTTAAAATCAGTTGGCCAAATAATTGAGGGAAATGACAATAACATAGATTGAATTTGGGCCGGTTTGATGCTATAATAGCTCATTTCCTACCACATACATGAAGCCACAGATGCCTCATGAAAGATTGTTGCATATTACATAGAGGTAATATTTTCTGGAACACTTCTCTTATCCCAAATCTCAGCATGCTTCCTCAATCTTGGCAGCCTCTGGTTGCAGCCACATTGCTTAACTCGTACTTTTTAACCTCTCCTCCCTGTTTATTTGATTAGGTTTTTTATACGGATTCTTTGATTCTCCATAACATTTTTTATCTCACAGCTCCATGCCATAAGTCAGACTTACCCTTACCCCATGCCAAGCTTTGCTTGAAGTACATTCCTTGACTCTATGATTTAGCTAAAGATAATATTTTTTAAAGATTTTATTTATTAATTTGAGAGGTAGAGTTACAGAAGGTGAGAGGGAGAGACAGAGAGAAAGGTCTTCCATTCACCGGTTCACACCCCAGATGGCTGCAATGGCTGGAGCTGAGATGATGTGAAGCCAGGAGTCAGGAGATTCTTCATGGTCTCCCAGTTGGATACAGGGGTCCAAGCAGTAGGGCTATCTTCTACTACTTTCCCAGGCCATAGCAGAGAGCTGCACTGGAAGTAGAGAAGCTGGGACTTGAACCAGCACCCATATGGGATGTTGGCACCACAGGCAGAGGATTAACCTGTGCCACAGCGCTGGTCCCTATCTAAGATAATCTGTAAAAAAAATTCTGAAATTTATCTAAGTTTGCAGAATAGTTGAAGAAGAAAACAACTATTTTGTCTCCCTTTTCAAAAATATTTTATTTGAAAGAGTGACAGAGAGGGAAAGAGGGAGAAAGAGATCTTCCACCCACTTTTTCACTTTTCTTTTCTTTTTTTTTTTTTAAAGATTTATTTTTATTTATTTGAAAGACAGAGTTACAGAGAGAGGTAAAGAGAGAGAGAGGACTTCCATCCACTGGTTCACTCCCCAGATGGCCGCAATGGCTGGAGCTGCGCCAACCTGAAGCCAGGAGCCAGGAGCCAGGAGCTTCTTCTGGGTCTCCCATGTGGGTGCAGGGGCCCAAGGACTTGGGCCATCTTCTACTGCTTTCCCAGGTCATAGCAGAGAGCTGGATTGGAAAAAGGAGCAGCCTGGACTAGAACCAGTGCCCATATAGGATGCCAGTGCTTCAGGCCAGGGCTTAACCCACTGCACCACAGCGCAGCCCCTGTTTCATGTTTCAAATGTCTGCAATAGCCAAGACTGATCCAGGATGAAACCAGGAGCCTGGAACTCCATCCAGGTCTCCCACATAGGTGGCAAGGGTCCAAGCACTCAGGCCAGCATCTGCTGCCTTCCCAGGTGCATTAGCAGGGAACTGGAACAAAAGCAGAGCTGCCAGGACTTGAACACTCTGACATGTGATGTTGTCATCACAGGTGGCAGCTTAACCCATTTCACAATACTGCTGGCACCCATATTGTCTCTCTCTGATCTATGCTTTACCAATACTGACTATACCACTAGATAAGAACACAAAAATGCCCATTCCATCAACTTGGGACCTAGAAGATGAGAAATCTCATGTTCATGCATAACCCAGTATATTCCCTGAAGTTCTCCATCTTCTGTATGTTATTTTATAATGTGTGAGCTTATCTAGCTCCTTCACAGGGCTAAAAGAATCTGTGTCATATCCCCTTTTCTATTACTTACATGACATAGTACAGTGGGTTTTATTTTAGAAACTCAAGAATTGTGCAATGTTGGGGCGGGCATTGTACACAGTGGTTTAAGCTGCCACCTGCGATGTGGCATCCCATATGGGCACCAGTTCCATATACTTCCAATCCACCTCCCTGCTAATGCACCTGGGAAAACAGTGGAAAGTGGCCCAAGTACATGGGCCACTGCTACTCATACAGGAGACTCAGAAGTTCCTGGCTCCTGGCATCAGCCTCGCCCAGCCCCCAGCCATTGTGGTCATGTGGGGAGTGAAACAATGGATGGAAGATTCTCTCTTTCTGTCCCCACCCCCATAACTTTCCCTTTCAAATAGATAAATAAATCTTTAAAAAAAAGAATTGTGGAAAGTTAAGAAGAAATAATAAGAGGAAGAGAACCAACAATTTGATGACTGTTCAAGAATTGTTTCAAAATAAAATTAACATGTGATAAATTGAATGAGGATTTGTCCAGGTTGGTTGGTGTTGGTAATAATACAAAAAATAATTACACAGCTTTTCAATGACTTACAATCGGATTATACCCAATAAACCCATCATCAGCTGAAAATATCCTAAATCAAAAACACATGTAATACACCAAAACCTACCAAACATCAGTCATAACTCAGCCTGACCTAATTAAATGTGCTGAGACATGCTCAGGGCTCCTGGTTACCTAGTGAGAGACATTGCTGGGGAATCTGAGATTACACTGAGGACTGCAAGATCCTTTATGTGGTTCTTGTGGCAGAGCAGATGAATAATATACTCACTGGGGCTAACACCCAGGCAGTGATCTCCTTTGAGGAAAAGAGTTCATCTGAGCCAACAGACAAAGGCAAACATCCCCTCTGATTAAAAAAAAAAAAAAAAAAAGAGGAGATTTACCACGTCAAACCTCGGTGTGTCACCTCAGACACTCCCTTAACCCTGGGGAACTGAACAGAGCTCCCTGTCCACACCCACAACATGCCTCTGGGTATTCACTGAAAGCAGACATTCCACCAACCTCAAGAGGCATAGTACAAAGATAAAAGCTGCCACAATGAAAAAACAAAGAAGAAACCAATGACTTTCTCCATAAATGCAGAATAAGAAATGCACCAAATCAAGAAATAAAAATAAGGAAGACAAGGTGACACCCCGAAAAGAATACAACACTTCAATACTAGATTGTGAAGATGATGAGATTGAATAAATGTCAGAAATTAAATTCAAAAAATTGATCATAGTATTATTTAGAAGTAATCAGAAGCAAATGCACAAACTAATGAAATCTGTACATGAACTTGAGAGAAAATTTCTCCCACAAAATTGAAATTGAGATATTAAAAGAAATCAAAGTGAAACCTTGGAAATGAATAATTCAATAGAACAAATAAAAAATGCAGTGGAAAGCCTTAACAGAAGAATCAGTGAAGCATAAGAAAGAATATCTGACTTAGAAGACAAAACACAGGAAATTACACAGTCAGAAGAAACTCAAGAAGAAGAAATTAGAAAACAAAAAAACCACTATTGGTAATCCATAGGATACTATTAAATGGCCCAAAATATGGGTTCTAGAAGTTCCTGAGAGCATGGAAAGAAAGGATTAGAAGGTCTTTTTAGTGAAATAATAACAGAAAATGTCTCCAATTTGGAGAAAGAAAGGGACATCCAAGTACAGGAAGCATACAGAACTCCCAATAGACATGACCAAAAAAGATCTTCACCATGACACATTGTAATCAAACTCTACACAGTAAAACATAAATAAAAGATTCTGAAATGTGCACAAAAGAAACACCAGGTTACTTTCAGAGGATGTCCAAGTCAACTCACAATGGACTGCTCATAAGAAACCCTACAGGCTAGGAGAGAATGGTGAGATATATTTAAAGTTTAAGAGAAAAAAAAACTGTCAACCCAGAATACTATACCCTACAAAACTCTCATTTATGAACAGAGGTGAAATAAAGACCTTCCGTAATAAACAAATCGAAAGAATTTGTCACCACCCGTCCAGCCCTGCAAAAGATGCTTAAGGATGTGCTACACATAGAAACAAAAAAACATGGTTATCAGTAAAAAAGAAGGTGAAGGCATAAAATCGCTCAGTAAACGTACAAAGGAAATCCAAAGTAAAAAATAGGAATATTTATGGGAAAATGGCAGGGAAAAGTTATTACTTTTGAATGCAAAATGACTCAGCTCTCCAGTTAAAAGACACAGACTGGCTGAATAGATTAAAAAACAAAACCCATCTATTTGCTGCCTACAGGAAACACATCTCACCAACAAAGATGCACACAGAGTGAAAGTGAAGGAATGGAAATTTAACCAAGGATGTCAAAGATCTATAGTTAAGTATTACAATGCATCAAAGAAAGAAATGGAAGATCCAAAATATTGAAAACAATCTTCCATGTTCATGGATTAGAAGAATCAAAATCATCAAAATGTCCATTCTTCCGGGAGACCAGGATAAGCACCTGGCTCCTGGCTCCTGCCTTTGGATAGGCGCAGTGCGCCGGCCACAGCACACCGGCCGTGGAGGCCATTGGAGAGTGAGAGTGAACCAACGGCAAAGGAAGACCTTTCTCTCTCTCTCTCTCTCTCTCATTGTCCACTCTGCCTGTAAAAAAAAAAAAGTCCATTCTTCCAAAAGCAATTTACAGATTCAATGTGATGCCAACCAAAATACAAAAGACATTCTTCTCAGACCTAGAAAAAATGATACTCAAGTTCATATGGAAACACAGGAGACCTCCTGTAGCTAAAGCAATCTTATACAACAAAAATAAAGCTGGAGGCATCACAATACCTGATTTCAAGACATACTACAAGGCAGTTATAATCCAAACAGCCTGGTACTGATACAAAAACAGATGGATAGACCAATGGAACAGAATAAAACACCAGAAATCAAGCCAAGGATCTACAACCAACTTATATTTGATCAAGGAGCTAAAACCAATCCCTGGAGCAAGGACAGTCTCTTCAACAAATGGTACTGGGTAAACTGGATTTCCACATGCAGAAGTATGAAGCAAGACCCCTACCTCACTTTACACAAAAATCCATTCAAAATGGATTAAAGTCCTAAATCTATGACCTGATACCATCATATTATTACAGAACATTGGGGAAACCCTGTAAGACATTGGCACAGGCAAAGAGTGCTTGGAAAAGACCCCAGAGGCACAGGCAATCAATGCCAAAATTAATAAATGGGATTACATGAAATTGAGAGGCTTCTGTACTGCAAAAGAAACACTCAGCAAAGTTAAGAGGCAACTGACAGAGTAGGAGAAATCATTTACAAACTATGCAACTGATAAAGGATTAATCATCAGAATATATAAAGAGATCAAGAAACTCCACAACAACAAAACAAACAACCAAGTTAAGAGATGGGCCAAGAACTTAAACATTTTTCAAAAGAGGAAGTCCAAATGGCCAACAGACACATGAAAAAATGTTCAGGATTACTAGCCTTCAGGGAAATGCAAATCATAACCACAATGAGGTTTCACTTCACCCCAGTTGGAATGGATTTCAAACAGTAATTAACAAACAACAATTGCTGGGGAGGATGTGGGGGAAAAGGTACCCTAATCCACTCTTGCTTAGAATGTAAACTGGTAAAAGCACTATGGAAGACAATATGGACATACCTCAGAAATCTGAATATAGACCTACCATATGACTCAGCCATCTCACTCCTGGGAATTTATCCAAAGGAAATGAAATCAGCAAATAAAGAGTTATCTGCACCCTCATGTTTATTGCAGTTCAATTCACAATAGCTAAGACATGGAATCAACCTAAATTTCCATCAACTGAAGACTGGATAAAGAAACTATGGGATATGCACACTATGGAATACTAGACAGCAGTTAAAAATGAAATCCTGTCATGTGCAACAAAATGGATCTGGAATACATCCTACTTAGTGAAATAAGCCAGTCACAAAGGGACAAATACCATATGTTCTCCCTGATCTGTGAGAACTAATAGAGCACCTAAAAGAAAATCTGTAGAAGTGAAATTGACACTCTGAGAAGTACTGACTTGAACAGCCACTTTCTTGACTGTCAAGGAACAGGTTTTTTTTTTTTTTCTTCATACTATTTGTTAAACTCTTTACTTAACATAGAGTTAATCATATGTGTATAAAATGAATTGAAATTGATCTCAGTGAAAAATAAGAGTGGGAATAAGAGAGGGAGGAGGAAATTTGTAACAATAAAGCTGTATAGTTCTGCATACATTCCTACGGGCTTACTTCTAAGGGTACAGTTTAAAAGCTTGCATTGGGACCCCAAATCCCATTAAGCTGGGTGGTAAAAATGCCATCTTAATTTTTAAAGTGATCATACCAAGTGTTAATTTGATCATATAAATAGGTTTAAGTTTTAAAAGGATCATATAAATAAGATCAAGTGTCTGGCAATAATAATAGAATTAAAAAGCAGAGAATGTTCCAACATGGGAAGCAGTCCACACAGTAGGCTCACAGAATGACAATGGCTTTAAATAGCACTCTGACCTCAAAATAAGTCCTTAAGGCATTCCATTCTGGCTGAAAAGCCCATGAGAGCATTTCAGGCATGGAAAGGCAAGATACTGTGCAATAATGTGCTACGTGAAGGATCATTGTTTATGGAAAGAAGTGGCCATCAGAGAAGGATGTACTTTCCTCTGAAGGGAAGAGAGAACTTCTACTTTGCTTATGGACTTATCTAAATACTAAATGGAGATTGTGGATTCAAAAGGTTTCCATTGCCTTGGCAGCTCATGTCAAGAGCCTCAGGTGATCACTGATGTCATACATAACAGTGTTAGTTGTAAGATTAACAACAGGAGTCACTGCGCACTTACTTCCCATGCAGGACCTCTGTCCTCAATGAGTTGTATTATGAGAATTAACTGTAAAACCTGTTCTCAAAAATAGTTTTTGTGTGTGCATGTATGTGTGTAAATTGTTGAATTCTTTAGTTATTAGAGAGTTGGCCTTCTGTGTATAAAGTTAATTGAAAATGAATCTTAATGGAGAATGGGACTAGGAATGAGAGAGGAAGGAGGAGGTGGGGTGGCAGTGGGGATGGGAAGGCAGGTATGATGGGAAGAATCACTATATTCCTAAAGTTGTACTTATGAAATTTGTACTCCTTAAATAAAAGGTTTATTTGTGAAAATAAATAAATAAATGCACTGGGAACACTTATTAGCCTACGCTTGGACAAGTATTTTATGATAGTGTTGAATATCTCATGCAATACACTGAACACTATCCTGAAAGGCAAAAACAGTGCAGTATGGGTATATTTTCACATCACTATAAAACTGTCATGGGTACATGAGGAATGCACCAGCAGATGGAAGATCTCTGTCAATCTCTCTGCCTTTTAAATAAATAAAGAGAATTTTTTTCAAAGTCCAATTATCAGAAGTCTAACCATTACATATGAGGACTGTACTTATTTGTAATATGCATGTAACCTTCATGTGGGACAAGGCAGGTAGCCGGATTAGGACCACAAACTGCAAGCCACGCCTCCCCCAACCTGTGTAATCCTATTCACCTATCAAATAACCCATTTCCCGGATGTATTACATTTACCTGGGACCTGGGTGGCAGGGCTGGGGGACACCTCTCCCCTTGTAACCTCATAAGATGCCAGCTACTGGAAGGGGCTCTTTCTCTCCTCAAAGAGGAGGACTATACAGGGTGGCTGAGGCACTATCTCTCTACTTCCTTCCCCCATACTTTTCCCTTCCTGGGCTACTCAATTCCTGAACAATACCCACGTGTGTGTGTTTTCCTCACCTTTTAAATAAACTTTATCATTTTGTGTACCATATTTGTGTCTGTACTTAGAATTCCTCTCTAGGTAAGAGGCAAAGACCTGGAATAGGAACTTGGACCCCAGCCTCACCCACAACAGCCTTAGTTTTTTATATTCTATCAATGAGTTTAGGAGAGAATGTAGTATTGTCTTAAAGAGTCATAATAATAATAAAATGAAGTCACTTTCTTAGAATCCAACAACTGAATCTTTGGATCCATTCCTCCTTAATATTTCTTCCTTCTGGTTCAAGAGTGTGGGGCAGGTTCAAGGAGGAGCTCACATGACTTCTGAATGGCTGGCTAATGATGGTTTTCCTTTTCCATATGGCTTAATCATCTGTGCCTCTGCTGTCCAGACCTGCGTATTTGTCACAGCTGGTGTTTTCTTAATATTTCTGATCTCAGCCCAAATGTTGTAGTCTTAGTTGCTTCCATTCCATTCCAACTGTCATATCTTCCTTTATTTGTGTATCAGTGTATTACTAAGCCACAAATGGCACTGCCTTGTGCTTTCAAGTTCTTAGAATAACTCCAGTGCTAGAGCTCTTTATTTGATCTGTTACCTATCAGAGCGTGGCACCACTGCTCTGACCCTGGGCTTCCAGCACAGCACAGATGCACTGCTCAACCATCTCTTCCCCTCATACACAATAAATAGACCTTTATTTGATTTTCTGATCAAACCAGTTTACTTTAACAATATCCCACCTTGAAGTTAGTTCCTTCCCATATTCAATTAAGTTCTTGTTCAAAGGAGAAGTCTTACCGTCTCAAAACTTAGCGATAGTTCTTAGTGCTAGGGGCATATATTGGTTTCAACTTGTCCAATTATTATAGTTCACATTGAGGTCCTCAGGCCTTTGTATAAATAAATCCCAGATGGGTCTGCCCAGTTGGGCATCTAGACATGCCCAGGCATGTTTGAATCCACAATGGGAATTACTACAACATAGCCTTTCACTCTAAGACTTGGATTTAAATAACTTTTATAATTTAAAAAAATGACTAATAAACCTGTGAGAACAAAATGAGAGCAAATACGTGGAAGTTCTTTGCAAGGGGGCAGGCATTGTGGCATAGCAGGTTAAGCCACCATTTGTGACTCCTGTATTCTAGACTGGAGTGCTGGAATGAGTCGCACATATGCTGCTTCCCTTCAAGTTTCCTGTTAATGCATCCTAGGTGGCAGTGTGACCTGGAAACAATGATGAAGGCGAAATCGGTTCTTGTCTCATGTAGAAGAATTTCCAAGCAGAAAGGACAGGGAGCAACACAAGATTTATTTAAAGTCGGAAACCTCCTGCTACAGTGTCAGGACGGGCGCTCCAAGAGAGGAAAATAGAGAAACTTGTCAAAGTGCAGTCTTTGAGCACAATTCAGGGGAGCAGAATAACAGCTAACAGTCTATCAGAGTTGATCTTCTGTATATAAAGATAATTAAAAATGCATCCTAATGAAGAATGGGATGGGAGAGGGAGTAGGAGGTAGGACAGGAGTGGGGGTGGGAGGGCGGGTATGGGGGGAAGAACCACTACATTCCAAAAGCTGTACTATGAAATTTATATTTATTAAATAAAAGCCTTCAAAAAAAATCAGAGGGAGGGAATAAAACCCAACAGAAGGCAACTGTAATCTTGTCTAACCTGTTCAGGATAAAATAAATTAAAAAAAAATCAGAAGGTGGGATCACTACTTGCTTGCTATTCTCACGATAATACTAGAAACTCTGAGGGGGTGAGATCAGCACTTTTGTCTTGCTAAAGGCAGCTTCTGGGGAGAAACAAGTGTTCTGTCAACTCTTAAAGGGACTCTCCCCCTTTTCTCACTCCAACAGGAACCTGACCTAACTGCCTGTTAGCCCATCTAACTCCTCACAGCAGCAGATCATAGCTCAAATTCTGGGGAACTCTGTTACCCACATGGGAGATCTGGATGGAGGTCCTAGCTCCTGGTTTTGGCCTAGCCTAACCCCTGGCTATTGTGGGCTTTTGGGTTAAGAACCAGCGGATGGAAGATATATTTCACTCTCTTCTCTCCCTCTCTCTCTCCTCTTTTTCTCTCTCTTTTGCTCACTCTTGCTTTCACCCTGCCTTTCAAGTAGGTGAAAATAATTTTTAAGTACTTAACAAATGCAGTGTATTATACTGAGCTCTTTCTTGTTTGTTTAGTAGAAATATATGTCAATGGGAAAAATTAAAGCATCAAAAATGGGGAGAGTTTAAAAAGGACAGGAATGATTGAGGGAAAAGCCAAGTTGATAAACACAGGGAAAGCAATTAACAATCTATGAGCTAAATAGAATTTTTGTGAACATGCTTGAATGCAAAATGCATACATACTTGCCAACTGAATAGAGACAAATTTGGAAGATGGTCCTAGAGTACCTAAAAACTACTAGTAATACTTTGTCTACATACATTATTTGACAGAAACCTAAGTGAACCTACACAGCATGGAGAATTACAAAGCTTGACTCCAGAGAACACCTACTTGAGCCACACCACTTAAAAGTTCTATGTGAATTTTGGCAAATTACTCAATCTCAGCTTCCCATCTGTAATAAACTAGAGGTATAATAGTAACATTTCCCGATGGATTTCTTGCATGTACAAAATGAGTGAATCCATCTAAGGTACTTGCCATCAGGTCAGGCACATAGCAAGTGCTCAATAAGCATGCATTTTACAATTCATCTAATCATGCCACTATATTTCAAGAACCAAACTGAATAGGGCTTTAGTTTACCCAAATTTTCCTTAAATCAGAAATTTAGGAATTGTATTTTTCATTGATGTATAATTTAGTGAATGTTATCTGCAATTGAATTCAAAGTTATTTTATTTTTTAGTTTTAAGCAAAAGTTAGGAAGAAGTCTGGCTTAAACAACTCACATTGTATAAAACTAGCTCATTTGCCCTTTTGCTCATAATATGGGTAAAGGGACACACTATCATAGGACGAGATCAAGAAATACCAGTTGATTTTAAAATGATTACAAATCTCATTTACTCAATAGGACTGCTATAAATGGAGATTACTCTCACAATTGCTATAGAAAACACAATTAATATTCATGTGCAGATACAGTTTCATTTATAAATATCTGATAGTTTATAATGTACTTTCTTTTAAACTACTGCCATAAATGGAAATCACTTTTGCTGCCACTATAGGGAGCTACATTTAATAATCATATGTAGATATAGTTGAAGTTCTGAATATTAGAGTGTATCAAGTAATTTGTCCTAAAGTACAGCCTTATAAAAGGAAATTACTTTCATAACCATTTGAGAGCTTAATTACCAATCAAACATAGACACAGTTTTAGTTACAAATATAAGAGTTTATTGTGTATTACTTGAAAATAATTGCACTCTAAAAACATTTACTTTCAACAAATCTTGAAAACCAAATGCTTAACATAAACCACAAAATGTTCACCATAACAATACTTTCAAAATGCTGTTTACTAAACCATGAATTTGGAGCAATAATTTAAAAAAAATATTTGGATACCAGCAATGCTTATGTTCTCTCACAGAAAGGCCTGGGAGTGAGTCAATAACATTCCCATTGGTCTAAAAGCAGGACTGTCTGCCAGAGTCCTGACTCATAAGCAGCCTGTTGGCCATATTTAGCAAAGGAGTCTGCAGTTCATTAGCAGTGCTCTGACAATAAATAGCCTATCGTTGCTGCCAATGAAAACCACTACAGTAGAGAGAATTTCTAGGCCTATACCATGATTCATATTAACCAAGCTAGACTATGCACATGTGAAAATCCTTAATATGAAGCTCAGTTTTCATGACATATTCCCTCATGAAAGTTAGGCAATATTTAATAGCTGATGCTCACTGCAGTCAACTCAAGCAGTTTAAGGCAGATCATCCAGTTTCTGAGTTATCCATGTCCCGCATTTTCTCCTGCTGCTTCCTTTGGCTGACAGCCTTTTGACCATTTCACTGTTCATTAGCACCTGCAAAGGATAACTGAAAGCAGATGAACTCAAACCATTCAATTATGCTTCTCATTAGCAGCTCTACTGAAGGACTCTGTCCAGGAGATGGTTACAACTATTAGGTAAAATTAGGTTTCTGGATTATCAGTGGATTTCAATTATTCACGTTGTTTCTGTCCCTCATGACTCTTCATAATCCAGAGTTGTTTGTATATATATTATTTGCCTTGCCATATGGAAAAACAAATGGATCTTTAATGGGAAAATTTAAGGTACTGTCTTTCAGTTCTTGTTTTTCTGTTGATAATTTTCTCACTCGTTCCTTTTTTGTATACCTAACTAAAAAACACACAAGGCTCTGTAAGAATCTACACTAATTATATGCTTAATTATTATTATAATTAGTAAAACACTGAAACTAATCCTATGGACATGTGAATATTTAGCCACATTTCTCACATTTGGAAAGTTTTATGCAAGTGTTTTAAATACCTAATTTGGCAACTCATTACTTATCTCAATCAGAAATATTGTAGCCAGGGAATGCCAAAAATAACATGCTGTTATAGGTTTATCCAATGATGCATCAACAAGGTTGTGTCTCTAGGGAAGACATGAGATCTGTATCTTTCTAAATCATGAAATACTTTAGATTATTGTAATCTTTGTCACTCTATGAATTTGAACATTTGTATTATGAAAGTATTATATGTTTATTTCTGAAAATAGGGACAATCATAAAAATTGCCTGTAATCCCACTAGTGATAAGCAGTTTCCATTTGTAGCATATACGTGCAATATTTTCCTGTTCATAAATTAACCCATCACCCTCCAATTGGGGTCAGATGTAATACTGTTCTTGTAACTTTTTTTACTCAACATATCAGATTTTTCTGTGCTAGGAAATATATTTCCACAACATTCTTTGAATTAGCTGCATAATATTCCATTGTGTTAGTGAGCCATAATTTATTTTCATTTTTCAAAAATATTTATCTATTTATTTGAGAAGCAGAGTTACAAACACAGAGAGACAGAGATAGAGAGAACTTCCATCCACTGATTCACTCCCCAAATGGTAGCAACAGCTTGGGCTGGGCCAGGCCAAAGCCAAGAGCCGGGAGCTTTTTCCAGGTCTCCCAAGCAGGTTCAGGGGCCCAAGCTCTTGGGCCATCTTCTACTGCTTTCCCAAGCCATTAGCAGGGAGCTGAATCAGAAGTGGAGCAGCTGGGACTTGAACCAGCGCCCATATGGGATGCTGGTACTGTAGGCAGAGGCTTAACCTACTATGCCACAGCACCAGCCCCTATATTCATATTTTGATTTAATGACTTAAATTGTTTCCAGTATTACCTTTTTATAATAAAGGCTATAGGAAACACTCTGGAATGCAAATCTCTGTGAACATTCTTAATATTACCATAAGCAAAATGAGCAGAAATGGAATTCTGGATCAAAGAATATGGATATATCTTCAAATATGTTTTCTTACCTAGTAAGTGCCCTAATTTTAACCATACTGAGATTGTATAAATTTTTTTGACAAGAGTGAAAGTAGCAGTATACTCCACTGGATTGAATACTCAGGAAGCATCGCAACTTCTGAGGGGTGTGCACATGTCATCTTTAATTTAATATGGTATGGCTGATGGTCACAGTGATCTTTTTTTTGCTAGTGGTTACCACATTATGCACAAATGGATATTTAATTTTTACAGTTTACTGATATCTATCAATTTAAGGAAACCTCTAATACAGCTAGCCACCAAAATTATTTAATTTCTCCTGGCAAATTATTACATTAAAACACTAACTGAATTCATTTTAATACACACAAATAGTTTACAGTAATAGGATCTATTATTTCTTTGACATACTGGTACAAGAGGCTATTTCAAAAAGTTTGTGGAAAATGGAATTAAAACAATAAGTTTATTTTGCTGCAAAAAATTGAAATCCATGCATACAACTATACTGATCATTCTTTGTTCTGCATTATATTAAATTCTCAAAAATAAAAAAAATCATCCCTAATTACAACTTTGTTTACTTAACCTCTCTCAATCTCCACCAAAGGCAGAAACATACTTAAACCCTCAACATATTTTTTAACATCCCCAGTCTTCTAACCTACTATGATTTTCCACCTCATTAAATGACATCTCCATCCTTCCTCTTCTGTTGTTTTTTTTTCTTGTAAATTACCTAACAATGAATTGTATCCCCATTCCCTCCCTACCTACCTCCCTTCCTTCCTTATTGTTTTATTTGAAAGGCAAAGCCGGGGCTGACACTGTGGCGTAGTGGATAAAGCTGCTGTCTGTGGGGCTGGCATCCCATATGGGTGCCTCTTCAAGTTCCTGCTTCTCCATTTCTGATCCAACTCCTGGCTGTTGTGCCTAGGAAAGCAATGGAAGATGGCCCAAGTGCTTGAGTCCCTGCATCCACGTGGGAGACCCAAAAGAAGCTCCTGGCTCCTGGCTTCAGCCCAGCTCCGGCCATTGCAGCCATTTGGGGAGTGAACCAGCAGATGGAAGATCGATCCCTCTCTCTCTCTGTCTCTCCCCCCCTCCACCATAACTCTGCCCTTCAAATAAATAAATACATCTTTAAAAAAAAAGAAAGGCAGAGCCACAGAGAGGGAGAAACAAAGAGAGAACCTCCATCCACCAGATCACCACCTAAATGGCCACAATGGCTGGGCTATGCCACAGCAGGCCAAAGCCAGGAGCCTGGAGCCTCTCCCAGGCCCCCGGGGCCTAAGCACCCGGGCCACCCTCCACTGCCCTCCCAGGTGTACCAGCAGGGAGTTGGAGCCAAAGCGGAGAAGTCAGACCCCAAACTGGTATGCAGGTGTGGCAGGTGAAGGACCCACCCCCAATGCCACAATGCCGGCCCCTCCATTCTTTTAAGCCAAAAGTACCGGTATCATCCTCCACTTACTCTCCTTCTTTCACACCCTAAATATACCCCATCAAGAAAGTGACCATAGTTAATGATAGTACATTGTATACTTAAAAAAAAATTGCCAAGCAGCTCAGCAGAGAGATTCCAATACAATGTTCAGCAGGTGCTGCCTCTAAAGACAGCGATCATCACACTATGGCAGGAATTTGGCACTCAATAGTTCAGAGGCCCCCAGGAAGACTGTGATAAAAGATGTGGAGTCTCATTTTTACAGATTGGATCTGTCACAAATTTACCACATCAAGAATTCCAGATGAAGTGTTTCAATCTTCACCTGTAGAGCATGAAAAATATAGCAGGAATCCACAGGACCGTCACAAGTTGCCTATTGTTACCAGGATAAAAAGTACAAAATGGCATCCCTATTGAGAAAAATATACAATAACGATGCTTGGGTTAGAAAATGCACATACACCTCAGGTTCACAAGAATATTCCTTCAGTGAATACAAAACTGAAGGTGGTTAAACAATGAATAAGCATCAAGCCCCTGAAGTTGCCACAAGGCCTTCCAAAAGAGAATGTGTCCAACATGTGCCTCAAGAGCTCTTGTGAATTAGTAGTGCAGTGGCATCTGAACCCCGTGGAGCAGAAAAAAAGTTAGGTCCCAATGCCAGAGCAGCTTCAGATTAAAAATGCAAACCAATTCCACTTAATGATGGTGACAAAGTTTGTCCATTAAAATACATTAAGTATAATTTTCACTGACTAAAATAACAGTTTTTCCAAGAAAGTAGAACTTATGTTAAGTGTTCTTTAAAAATAGTCATGAGTAAACAGAGAATGAGCCAACTTTTAGAGGTGGCAGATAAATTGTTGGCACAAATTGTGGTGATGGTTTCACATGTGTACATGCATCTCCAACTCACCAAATTATAGACCTTAAATAGTTACAGATGTTTGTATGTCAGTCATACCTTGGTAAAATGATTTTTAAAATATATCTTCAAAATATATCCAATCTGACCAGCTCCTAAAATCTCCACTGCTACCACCCAGGTTCAAGGCGCCATCATCTATTCTTTGAATTATTGTAGTAGTCTTTTAACTGGCCTCCCTGCTTCAGCCTTTGTACTCGTACAGTTGATTCCTCACACAAAACCCAAAGAGATGTCTGTGAAAATATAAGTTAGATCAAGTCATTCATCACCTCAAAACCTTCCAATGTCATCCCATCTCACTTTGAATCAAAGCCAAAATTCTTACAATGGACAACAGGACCCCACAGAGTGTAAAACCCCATATCCCTCACCTTTCAGCATTCTCTTTGAACTGTTTCTCTTCTTCCACTTTCTCTCTCCATGTCAGCTACACTGATCTACAACCTTTTTTGCTAATAAGCAGCAGTCATAGAGAATCGGTACTTTAAGATAGATTCTGCATAAAAGTAGCAATCCGTAAACAATGCACTGCAATGAACTTAGTGTGTTTTGTATCCTTCATTAATCCTTTCTGGAACATCTTATACTCATTTCTTAAGTCTCACTCACCTAATTCATTCAGGCAACAAATATTTATTGAGATATGATTATATTGTATATGCTAGGTATACAATCAATCAATAAACAAAACAGACTTTTTACCCTATTAGAATTTCCATTTTATGGGGGAAGGGAAAGACCACATAATAAGTCAATTGTGAAGTATGTTAGAAAATAGCAATGCTGTGTAAATACAGAGCATAGATACTGGGTTGGGTGTGTGTGCTTCTATGTATGTGTGAATGGGGGCTGTGTGTGTGTGTATGTGTAGATTCATTATTGATCCTTGCTAAAATGTCATACTTGGATTTGACTTATTTCTTGGGCTATATTTTGTGTAGCTTAGAGATTCTATCCACATGTGACATCCTGATTTCTGACATGATTTGTGGGGAGCAACTCGGACTAGACTGTTACTGGAATTAAGACTTATTCTATGCATCTGCTCTCCCACAATATGGCTCTGAGAAGGGAGTAACAACTTCTACGCAGCTGCCTCTCGCCAACTTGAGTGATGACCTGCAGGAGCTGATCCTGCTCCTGATTGGAAGAGAGCAGCGTACTCGGCGTGTGGGTAGCAGAGTTGGGATTGGTGGAAGAGGACTATAAAGGAGGAGAGAGACAACATGCACCAGGAACATCTATCTGAAGGAACACCTGTGCAGCCCCCGAGAGAGCCGGCTGGCGGTGTGTCGCTCCCCCGCGGAAGTGGGGAAAGTGGCAGGGGGAACCGCCCTTCCACGGAGGTGGAAGGGACGGTAGCCAATCCGGGAAGAACCAGCAGCAAACCCGGGGAGGGCCGAGCAGACGAAAGAACAGCGCAGGGTCCTGTGTCGTTCCTCCGCGAAGAGGGGGAGCGACAATGATTCCTCCATTACATGGTTATTGTGTGGGGTCATCTTCCTGAATTTTCCAGCATAATTTGTTCTCTGTTCCTTGAATTTACTCTTCTTCATTCCATTGCTTTAACTGCTAACATTTATTTCACTGCCCTCTGGGCCAGTGGTAGAAATCATGGCTAATACCTTGAGAATTTGCTGGTGATCTTCTACCACACCTTTTTGATTCCTCAGGCCTACCAGTGGCTATCCGTGACACCCACATGCATTCCTTAGGTCCAAAAGTTTGAAACTTCCAAACTAAGAAATTACTTACTGACCTGCAAGGAATTGAGCATGGTGAGGAGTCAACTGGTTATTTTCTTAGAAATATGTCCAATACTTAACAGAACCAGGGTTATTTAGCTTTATATCACTCCATGGTTGATCCTGAAGATATCAAAAATCCAAGAGGATTCTAGGCACCTTTACTGAATTATAAGACTTTGGTTTACTATGGAACAATGCTTTCGGTTATCGCTAAGTGTGTCAGGCATAAAAGAATTTCTTAATCTATTGAACAGTCTGACAGTTCAGATAAAAGGAATTCAATTGACTTACCTATTTGGAGATTCTGCTTAGAGATAAGCTGTGGAAAAATTTACTCCACTAGGAATTTTTCACTTTTAGTCTTCTCAAAACTCTGAGTTTCTCCTAGTCCAGCCATGCTCACAGAGGTTTTAAGTGGATTAATTAGTGCTTATAAAGCACCTTTATAAATGAAAAGTAGCTAAGTAATAAGATAATCATTTAAACTCTAGATGTTTTGCCTTTTTTAATTCATATTACAGTTCTAATTTCATACTTTTACCATAATGTCACCAGATTTTAGGTGAGTTCCCAAAATAGACAGTATTAGGACTAAAACTGTTGTATGACCCAATATGCAAAATAACTCTGGGAAAGGAATGCTGAAATTGACTTGATTGTAGCAATGGCCTATTCTCTTAAAAGAATTCTTGTTTATTCAATGTCATCACAAACAGTGTTTCAGGGATTTGGAAATGAGAGCATTTCATATTTGGTATAGTGCAAAAAAGCTATTTATGTAACAGTCATCACAGATTAGCTGTAATGCCATGAGAAAGTTTGTTTCAAAACTCGGACTTGGAGTTTGAATTTAGCAATAGGTCAGATTAATTTTTGTGAAAATCTTAGTATTGTAAGTCCTTTTCCTTTTCATTACATTTTCACAAATAAAGCTTAACAGGATGTTTGGAGATATTTCTCTTTCAAGAATGATTAAAAACATTCATTTGGATTTATAACAAAGTATTATGAGAAAATCAAATCAAAATATCAAACCTATAGGCAAAGCAGAAGTATTGTTGCATTCTAATGATTTTCTACTCTGTTTCACCTTCCCAAAGTGTCTTGCAAAAAAATAAATAAATAAAATGAAAGCTAATAACATGAGCTGAAGCTACCAAGTTTGAAACAGGCAGGTTTCTCAGGTTACTGAAAGGTGGCTGAGAATATGTGGGTGTATCATTGTTTCTAACTTGGAATAAATTTAAACTTTGATAGCTACTCTCTAATTAGTGCACAGACTTTATAAGAAAGGAAGATTTGTTAATTTGCAGCATCTGCCTGAATGGAACGGAATGGAATATACTATTCTCCATATGGCCTTCTCAGCTAGTTCTTTTTTAAAAAGATTTATTTATTTATTTATTTATTTGAAATTCAGAGTTACAGAGCCAGAGAAGGGGAGAGAGAGAGAGAGAGAGAGAGAGAGAGAGAATCTTCCATCTACTAGTTCACTCCCCCAAATAGCTGCAACAGCAGAGGCTAGGCCAGGCCAAAGCCAGGAGCCAAGAGCTTCTTCCAGGTCTCTCACATGGGGGAAGGGATCCAAGTACTTAAACCACCTTCCGCTGCTTTCCCAGGCACGTTACCAGGGAGTTGGATCTGAAGCGGAGCAGCTGGGACTTGAATTGACACCCATATGGGATGTTGGCACTGCAGATGGGCACTGTACCACAGCAGGCCCCGCCGGCCAGCTCTATGCATTACAATGTAAGGACACCAAACATCTACCTCCCCAGCTATATTAATTTATTAATGTTCCAGATCTTTTCTCTTTGGAAATAATACCTTGCTTGTTTTTTCTTTTTAAGCAATTCTGTAGTACAGTCTCTGAAAATTAATGAAGAAAATTTGTATATTACATCACACATGAGGGTACTTCCTAAGTTTGGAATAGATGGAATTGAAACAAAGTTTAAAAAAAAGTTTATTTTGGTGTAAAATTTTTGAAATCCTGTGCAAAGGGTTTTTTTATATATAATACACAATGTCAATGAACTTTTTGAAAATCCCCCCATATACATTAAATTCTGATGTTTTAAAACTATTGCTACATGAAAAACATGAGTTGAAAATTTATACTGTAAAGTCTGTTATGAATATATGTCTTCAATAAAAATATTTCAGGTGCATTTAGTCCATTAAAGGAGCAACAAGGAACAGAAAAGCAGAGCTCGTATACTGGATAAACTATTTTAATGGTAACATTCAATCATCTATGATATTCAATAGGTAAACCTAATGGCTAGATTCCAAAAATAAAGGGTTTGTCTCTATGAAAACAATAGCATTCTCATATCCTCTGGTACTTACCTATTAAATTCAGTAACCAAAGGGTAAGCATGTGCCACTTTAGCTATGGATTATAAAGTATTTAAGAGGTGGAAAGCTAATACAGATGAAGAGTTAAAATTGTGTATGTGCGGGTGTAAAAAGTTAAGCTTAAGCTTACAGGTTTAAACCTTCCTGGTACAGCTGTGAAAATAAGACAGAGTGAAGTAGCACCTTGACAGTAGGGACTCCATTTTGGAGAACTTGAGACTCCATTCTGAGAAAGCACCCCCCCACCGTGAGACTCTGGTCTGAAACTATGATCTCAAATAGTCGGACAATAGCAGTGCACTACATCACCCTTGGCAACGCACAAAACCCCCCTAGCATGATTGCTCAAGCTTAAAAGTAGAAAGGTTGCACCTGGGTTACCTGGGCTAATAATAAAGATGTGATTTGTCTGTGTCTTACATTAATGTCAAGTCCTAATTGCTAATTGTAATATTGTAACTGGTATTATCAAGATTATGATAAATATTAATTTCACTTAGGTTTTAGGTTATGTTGACCCCAGTAACCATATACTCTCTTTTGATTTTATGTACTCTCTTTTGATTTTAGCAACTGTGTATAGCAACCGTGCATAGCAACCATGTATTCCCCCTTCCCGGTTTTGCGGTTTTTGCCTTTATAAACCCTAACCTTTGGTTATTCGGGGCTGCTCTGTTCATGTATGATCAAACAGCCCCAGCATGCTGGATAATCAATAAATCTTTAACCCTTTGCTGGTTGCATGAGAGAAAAGTCTCTTGGAGTCGTTCCTCGGGCGGTGGGCTTTTTCAGACTCTAACACAGAGAATAAATGACCAACTTTCAGTGTATATTAAAGGTTAATAGGGAGGTGGTACAGTCCTATGTATTGCTGTTGGGTTTCAGTTTCATAAATTTATTAAGAACCAGAGAGGAATAAATATTAGAACTAGTCAAGATGAGGGGAAACTTACAAAAGATGCTTGGGAAACTGAGCAAATGTTATCATTGGGCACCAGATGAACAATGACAGATACAATTCAATATCTCTGTGTACAAGTCAATGCACACTAGGAAAAATTAAATTGCTGTATACTCTGGAAGATTCTGAATTAGTACATCTTGAGGGGGAAAACACTTTAAATGCAGTTCTGTGAGATTGCTCAGTGCAAAAACTGAATAATGTCTTAAAAGTGAAACATGAAATAACGGAAATTTATTCAAAAGATATAATGACACCTCATATACCTTGTACATACACCTAAGCTTTGCAAATACAACATGAACAAAAATAAATATATTAGTCACTTGACCTTGTTTAGAGAAAACAAGTGTCTTTTAACTTTATTTTGATGTCATGAAACAAAATAAAAGACACACTTAGTATTTCACTGTCCCTTGCTGTCATAAAATAAAAAATGAAAAGCAAATATATGGAACCAGAGCTGTCTAACATAAATATATAAGGAAGAGAGTATCTACAGGACAGTGGCTATGAGCATGGGATTCAGTTGATAGCAGATACACCTAAGTTCCAATTTCACTTTGTCCAAAAAAAGGCAATCTCTACCTCTTGAGATTAACCTATTTTCTGGCATGTAGTAAATGCCCAATGAGTGAATGTTTCAAAAACTGTAAATTTTCGGCCGACACTGCGGCTCACTTGGCTAATCCTCCGCCTGCAGCGCCAGCACACCAGGTTCCAGTCCCAGTCCCGGTTGGGGCACCAGATTCTGTCCTGGTTGCTCCTCTTCCAGTCCAACTCTCTGCTGTGGCCCGGGAAGGCAGTGGAGGATGGCCCAAGTGCTTGGGCCCTGCACCCACATGGGAGACCAGGAGGATGCATCTGGCTCCTGGCTTCGGATCGGCGCAGCGCACTGGCCATAGCAGCCATTTAGGGGGTAAACCAATGGAAAAGGAAGACCTTTCTCTCTGGCTCTCTCTCTCTCTCTCACTGTCTAACTCTGCATGTCAAAAAAAAAAAAACCTGTAAATTTCCTTTCATAGATATTCTGATAGTTTTTGTAGAATTTTATAGGTCGAATTGAATAGTGTCTAAGTTTATTTAATAAATGTTTGCACCAAAATACAACAACAAACATTCCAAAAATGTCACACATCACAACCATATAGCTTGGTGAATTTTCACAGAATAAAAATATCTGTGCAAACATCATGCAACTCAAGAGAATATTACCCAAACTCAAAAAGTCTGCCTCAATTCTTCTTCCCATCCATTATCCCTCCTTCTTTCCAAAAGTAATTACAATATTATCACAAATTGGTTTTGTGGTTTTGAACTTTGTATAAATATAATCAGAGTATATAGTCTTATGTTTGTAAGCTTTTATTCAACATTATGTTTGAGAGATTCATCCATGTTGTTGCCTATGGTAATCATTTGTTCATTTTCATAGCTATGAAGCATTTAATTGTTGAATATATCTCAGTGTATTATTTCCTTCTCCTACTGATAGACTTTATTTTTACAGCTATGGTATAATGCTGCTGTAAAATTTTGTGCACACATTTCTTCGGGCATATATGTACACATTTATCGGGTTTGGAATTCTGGGTCACAATTAAGCATATATTTAGATTTAATTGAAAAGATATGCAGTTTTCCAAAGTGGTTATACAAATTTACATTTTTTTTTTGGACAGGCAGAGTTAGACAGTGAGAGAGAGAGAGAGAAAGGTCTTCCTTTTCTGTTGGTTCACCCCCCAAATGGCTGCAACAGTCAGCGTGCTGCGCCGATCTGAAGCCAGGAGCCAGGTGCTTCCTCCTGGTCTCCCATGGGGTGCAGGGCCCAAGCACTTGGGCCATCCTCCACTGTCGCTCCCCGTCTTCGTGGAGGAACGACACAGGTTCAGTGTTGCTCCTCCACGAAGAGGGGGAGCGACACTCCACTGCACTCCCGGGCCACAGCAGAGAGCTGGCCTGGAAGAGGGGCAACCGGGACAGAATCTGGAGCCCCGACCGGGACTAGAACCCAGTGTGCTGGCACCGCAAGGCGGAGGATTAGCCTAGTGAGCCACGGCACCGGCCAGCAATGACTTTTTATATACAACATGAAAGGCATGACCCAGGAAAGAAAGAATTGATAATATCAACTTCATTCAAAAGAAAGACTCCTGTTCTGTTAAAGACACTATCAAGAGAATGACATTAAGCCACATAATGAAAGAATACGTTTGTAAAAATCATAAATTAAAAAGAACACTTAAAATTCAATAATAACAAGATGAACAACCCAATTAAAAACTTAGCCAAAAATCTGAATAGATGCATCATTAGATGAGAAGTAAACATACAAAAAGATGCTCAACATCATATGTAATTCAGGACTTACAAAAAACAACAATGAGCGACCAGCTTTGTGATGCAGCAGGTTAAGCCGGTGCTCACAACACTGGCATTCCATATGAGTGTTGGTTTGAGTCCTGGTTGCTCCACTTCCAGTCCAGCTCCCTGCTAATGTATGTGGGAAAGCAGCAGTAGACGGTCCAAGTACTTGGACCCCTACCACCCATGTGGGAGACTAGGATGGAGTTCCAGGATTTTGGCTGTTGCAGACATTTGGGGACCAAACGAGATGATAGAAGATCTCTTTCTCTCATTCTCTGTAACTCTGCCTTTCAAATAAATAAATCTTTAAACAAACAAACCAAAATGAGATACCACTGCATACCTATTAAAATGGCTAAAATCCAAAACATTAATAATATCAAATGCTAATGAAGATATGGAGCACAGGAACTCTCATTCATTGAAGGTGGGAATGCAAAATGGTACAGCCACTTTGGGATACAGCTGGTAGCTTCTTAGAAAACTAAACATACTCTCACTATACGATATGGCAATCATGATCCTTGGTATTTACCTGAAGAAGTTGAAAACTTATGTTCATGTAAAAACATGCACACAAATATATATAGCAACTATATTCATAATTGATAAAATTTACAAGCAAACATGATGCCTTTCAATAGGTGAATGGATAAAAAGATAATTGTGATTCATTTAGACAATGGAATATTATTTGACACTAAAAACAAGTAAGCTGTCAAGCAATGAAAACACATGGAAAAACTTTAGAAGCATGTGACTAAGTGACAGAAGACAATCTGAAAAGGCTACATACTGTATGATTCCAATAAAATGACATTTTGTAAGAGATGAAACTATAGAGACAGTAAAAAGATCAGTGATTGCCAGCAGGTAGCAGAGGAGGAATGAATAGGCTGAACACAGGATTTTTAGGGCAGTGAAACTATTCTGCATGATGTTTTAATGGTGGTTACATGTCATTATACATTTGTCCAAACTCATAGAATGTACAACACCAAGAGTGAACCTAGAGTCAACTATGGGCTTTGAGTGATAATGATGTATGTATGTAGGTTCATTGATTGTAATTAAATGTACCATTCTGGGGAGATATGTGAATATGAGGAGGATAAGATATAAGAAAACTCCCTGCATGTTCTGCTCAATTTTGCCACGTTCTGCTCAATTTTGCTGTGCACCTAAACTACTCTTTTTTTTTTTAACAGATAGAGTTAGACAATGAGAGAGAGACACAGACAAAGGTCTTCCTTCCATTGGTTCACCCCCCAAAATGGCCGCTACAGCCTTAGCTATGCCAATCTGAAGCCAGGAGCCAGGTGCTTCCTCCTGGTCTCCCATGCGTGTGCATCCTCCACTGCCTTCCCAGGCCACAGCAGAGAGCTGGACTGGAAGAGGAGCAACCGGGACTAGAACCCGGCACCCATATGGGATGCTGGTGCCTCAGGCAGAGGATTAACCAAGTGACCCACAGCGCTGGCTCCCCTAAACCAACAATAGATGCTGGAGAGGATGTGGGGAAAAAGGGACACTAACCCACTGTTGGTGGGAATGCAAATTGGTTAAGCCACTATGTAAGTCAGTCTGGAGATTCCTCAGAAACCTGAATATAACCCTACCATTCAACCCAGCCATCCCACTCCTTGGAATTTACCCAAAGGAAATGAAATTGGCAAACAAACAAGCTGTCTGCACATTAATGTTTATTGCAGCTCTATTCACAATAGCTAAGACCTGGAACCAACCCAAATGCCCATCAACAGTAGACTGGATAAAGAAATTATGGGACATGTACTCTATAGAATACTATACAGCAGTCAAAAACAATGAAACCCGGTCATTTGCAACAAGATGGAGGAATTTGGAAAACATCATGCTGAGTGAATTAAGCCAGTCCCAAAGGGACAAATATCATATGTTCTCCCTGATCGGCGACAACTAACTGAGCACCAAAGGGGAAACCTGTTGATGTGAAATGGACACTATGAGTAACAGTGACTTGATCAGCTCTTGTCCTGACGGTTGATGTACAATGTAATACTTTATCCATTTTAGTATTTTTTTTGTTCTAGTACCATTGGTTGAACTCTGTAATTAACACAGAATTATTCTTAGGTGTTTAAATTTTAACTGAAAAGTGATCCCTGTTAGGAATTTGGAAAACATTATGCTGAGTGAAATAAGCCAATCCCAAAGGGACAAATACCACTTGTTCTCCCTGTTAGGTGACAACTAACTGAGCACCAAAAAGGAAACCTGTTAAAGTGAAATGAACACTATGAGAAATGGTGACTTGATCAGCCCTCACCCTGACTGTTGATGAGCAACTTAACATGTTATCCCTCTTAGTATTTTTTTTTGTTTGTTCTACTTAATACTTTTGGTTGAATACTGTAATCAATACACAATTCTTCTTAAGTGCTGAAACTTAACTGAAAAGTGATCGCTGTTAAGTATAAGAGTGGGAATAAGAGAGGGAAGAGATGTGCAATTCAGTACATGCTCAAGCTGACTTACCTCAAACGGTAGAATTAGAAACATACCAGGGGATTCCAATTCAATCCCATCAAGGTGGCATGTACCAATGCCATCTCACTAGTCCCAGTGATCAATTTCTGTTCACAATTGATCATAATGAAAGGACTAAGTACCAAAGTAATCACATAAACAAGAATAGTGTCTGCAAATACTAGCTGACAGAATAAAAAAGGGAGAGAACGATCCAACATGGGAAGTGAGATACACAGCAGACCCATAGAATGGCAGATGTCCTAAACAGCACTCTGGTCTCAGAATCAGCCCTTAAGGCATGCGGATCTGGCTGAAAAGCCCATGAGAGTATTTCAGGCATGGAAAGCCAAGATACTCTGGGAAAAAAAAAAAAAACTAAATGAAAGATCTCCATGAGTGAGATCCCAGTGGAAAGAACAGGTCATCAAAGAAGGAGATACCTTTCTCTGAAGGGAGGAGAGAACTTCCACTTTGACCATGGCCTTGTCTAAAAATTATCAGAGTCAGTAAACTCAAGAGGCTTCCATAGCCTTGGCAACTCATGACAAGAGCCTAGGCTGATTACTGAGGCCATACACAAGAGTGTCAATTTGTTAAGTCAACAACAGGAGTCACTGTGCACTTACTCCTCATGTAGGATCTTTGTCCTTAGTGTGCTGTACATTGAGATTTAATGCTATAACTAGTACTCAAACAGTATTTTTCAATTTATGTTTCTGTGTGGGAGCAAACTGTTGAAATCTTTACTTAATGTATGCTAAACTGATCTTCTGTATATAAAGAGAATCGAAAATGAATCTTGATGTGAATGGAAGGGGAGAGGGAGTGGGAAAGGGGAGGGTTGCGGGTGGGAGGGACGTTATGGGGGGGAAGCCATTGTAATCTATAAGCTGTACTTTGGAAATTTATATTCATTAAATAAAAGTTAAAAAAAATTTAAAGCAAAAGCCAGTGGTTCGTGAGGAACAGGGATATACTAAGGATGTGGCCATTGTGAGCGTTTATCATAAATATTAGAGGGCCAGGAATTGCAGGTGTTTTAAAAAGATGGATTGATTAATTAATTTATTTATTTGAATGGCAAAGAGAGAGGGAGGGAGGGAGGGAGGAGGAGTAGAGAGAGAGAGAGAGAGAGAGAGAGAGAATGAGAATCTTCCATCCACTGGGTATCTCTCCAAAAGAGCCATAACAGCCAGGACTGGGCCAGGCTGAAGCCAGGAGCCTGGAATTTCGTCTGGGTCTCCCATAAGAATGACAGGGGTCCAAACACCTCAGCCATCATTTGCTGCTTTCCAGGCACATTAGCAGGAAATCTGATCTGAAGCACAGAGTAACCATGACTCCAATCAGGATATAGGATCCTGGAGTCCCAAGCAGTTGCTTAACCTACAGCACCACAACACCCACACTCCAGGAATTTTTAAAATCACTGGAAGCTCGGGACCTGTGCTGTGGCAAGAGGGTTTAACCTTCGCCTGCGATGCCAGCATCCTCTAAGGGCACGAGTTTGAGACTCGGCTCCACTACTTCTGATCCAGCTTCTAGCTAATCACCTGGGAAAGCAGGGGAGGATGGCCCAAATGTTTGGGCTCCTGCCACCCACGTGGGAGACCAAGAAGAAGCTCCTGACTCCTGGCTTCAGCCCAGCTCCAGTAGTTGCAGCCATTTGGGGAGTGAATCAGAGGATGGAAGACTTCTCTCTCTCTCTCTCCCCCCACCCCGCCTCTGGCTCTCTGTAACTCTGATTTTCAAATAAATAAATAAACTTTTTTTTTTTAAAAAAAGAGTATTTGTTTTCTATTTATTTGTAAAGCAGAGTTACAGAGAGAAGGAGAGAGAGAGAGAGAAAGAGAATCTTCCAACTGCTGGTTCACTCCACAAATGGCCGCAACGGCCGGAGCTGGGCCAATCCGAAGCCAGGAGCCAGGAGCTTCTTCCAGGTCTCCCACACACGTGGAAGGATCCAAGAGCTTGGGCCATCTTCTACTGCTTTCACAGGCCATAGCAGAGAGCTGGATCGGAAGTGGAGCACCCGGACTCAAACCTGCACCTATATGAGATGCCGGCACTGCAGGCGGTGGATTTACCCACTTTGCCACAGTGTCAGCCCAGTAGAAAATGAATCTTTAAAAATAAATAAATAAATTGGGGCCGGCGACGTGGCTCACTTGGTTAATCCTCCGCCTGCGGCACTGGCATCCCATATGGGCACTGGGTTCTAGTCCCGGTTGCTCCTCTTCCAATCCAGCTCTCTGCTGTGGCCCAGGAGGGCAGTGTAGGATGGCCCAGGTGCTTTTGCACCTGCACCCGCATGGGAGACCAGGAGGAAGCACCTGGCTCCTGGCTTCAGATCTGCACAGCATGCTGACCGTAGCGGCCACTTGAGGGGTGAACCAACGGAAGGAAGACTTTTCTCTCTCTCTCTCTCTCTCTCTCTCTCTCTCACTGTCTAACTCTAGCTGTCAAACAAAAATTTAAATAAATAAATAAAAAGCATTGGAAACTTTTATTCCAAACTGTCAACTTCTCAGTTAAAATGATATTTTTATTGTCTTCATCATCAAATAAAAAGAAGCAAAATGAAAAAAATTTTCTGATTTTCTGTTTATTTCCTGCCAAATGAAGTAGGGCTGCTTTTTAGGTAAGTATTGACTTGGTGAGAAATGAGAGGTTCCTAAAGGATACCTTTGACATAAAATCTCACCTAACCATGTTTACTCCTTCTTCTTCTCCTAGTTTGAAGTGAATCCTGCCTGCTTCTCTTATTTATCACATCTGGTATTCAATCCAATTACTGGCTGACACATAGAAAGTGTTCATTAATTGTTGAATAAAGTGGCTGCTGATTCTGATTTTTTTAAAAATACAAGATAAATATTTCTCGCCATCTAAAAAAAAAGTTGAATACTCTGTTTTTACTTTGTGAACTTGTCAAAGCCCAATTCTAAAGAATATCTCATAACTTCATTTTAAACCCGCTTTTCTTTTGTTTAAATTGCTTCTTACAAAGGTAAATAACATGACTTGGAAACAAACAGAATCTTTCAGACTGGGTTGACAGTCCTGTTGATTTTGAATTCACTGATGTAGCAGTCAAGGCATGTTCATTTTCAAATGGGCTGATTTCCATATTTGAGTTTATAAAGTGTATATGTAAACAAAATTTATTCATGCCTTTTATTTATTTTTTCTCCTAGTAGAAATGTCAGATGGCACTATAGAATCTTTAAACATAATGAAACATAAATTAGAGGCCATTTCTATGAGTTCAACTTTATCTCTTTTTTTTTTCCTTTCTGTTGTAACATTTTAAGTTACCATTGCTTTTTGCTGCACCTTCCCACTGCCATGCGAAATGGTAACAGTGTAGATCTTCTGTCATTATGACTACTACCTCACCACCTGGTCTGGCCCCAAATCACTATAATGTGTTCATAAACATGCACCCATTTCACTCCTAGTTTTCTGATTGGTGAGCTTTAGACTCTATACTGATAAGTAATTAACCCACTTTAGAGTTAAAATACTTGGAGATTGTGCAAAGTATCCTAGAAAATGAAGGTTAGAAGCAATAATTGATGTAAATCAAAAAAAATCACACATTTATATGAAAACCATCTGTGACAAGATGGTACAGAAAGAGAAAAGTTAGAAAGAATCCTTGTTCTTCTGGATGTAAAATGAATATAATCAGAGAGAAGGAAAAATTTCCCTTTGGAGTCTTGTTTTTTTTACATTTTATTTTAGAATAGTTATAAATGCATAAAAGAAAAACTGTGATGTAGTAATACAAAGGGTTCCCATATACTCCTTAGCCAGTTTCTCCTATTAACATCTCATATTATCTTTGCAACAATTAATGGATCACACTCAGATTCCCCTAATTTTTTAAATCCAAATTCCTGGGGGCAGGCACTGTGGCTTAGCAGGTAAAGCCACTGCCTGCTGTGCCGGCATCCCATCTGGGTACCAGTTCAAGACCTTACTGCTCCACTACAGATCCAGCTCAATGCTATGGCCTGGGAAAGCAGTAGGAGATGGCCCAAGTGCTTAGGCCCCTGCACCCACATGGAAGACCTGGAAGAAGCTCCTGGCTCCTGGCTTCAGATCGGCCCTGCTTTGGGTGTTGTGGACATCTGGGGAGTGAAGCAGCAGATGGAAAATCTCTCTCTCTTTCTCTCTCTGCCTCTGCCTTTCTGTAACTCTTCCTCTCAAATAAAAAAAATACGTAAATCTTAAAAAAAAATTCCAAATTCCTTTTCTCTCTCCCGCTCCTCCCAATCTCTAATAATTCTGTGTTCAGACTGAGTTGTGTGTCTGTGTGTTTAATTTTAGCTCCTACATACAAAGGAAACCATGGGTATTTGTCTTTCTGTGCCTGGCTTACTTCACTCCACATGATGTCCTTCAGTTCCATCTATTTTGCTGCAAATGACAGGATTTCATTCTTTTTATAGCTTAGTAGTACTCTATTATGTATATTTTTCAAATTTTCTGTATCTATTCATCTAATGATGGATACCTTGGTTGATTTCGTATCTTGACTATTATGAACAGTGCTGCCATAAATATGGTGGAACTGGTATCTCTTGGACACAATGATTTCATGTCTTTTGGGTATGTACCTAGTGTATTACTATCTATTCCCACAGGGTTTGAAATTTACACTCCTCCCCCAACCCCACTATTGAGTACTATGTCAGAAATATGTGAATTAAACAGGTGGATACAAATTCATTTGGTGCCTAGGTCTCTAGGCCTTGAAGTAGTGATTTAGGAAATACTACCCTGGTGTCTGAGTTAAGTCCAAGGAGTGCTTTACAAATTCAGTAATGAACATGGCCTTCAAAAAAATAATTTTGCAAGGTAATCTTTTATTTTTGAAACGTTCCTTTGGAATGTCAATAAAGCTCCAGCGACTACAGTCAACAACTTGCTAATCCATATTTTTATTCATAAGAACCTAGTTATGCCACAAATATCTGTGTTTCTCCCATTACATCAATATATGCCTAGGTATTATAAGGGTCTTCCACTGTTTAAGAATAGCAACCAGGGCAAGCATTGTGGCACAGTGGGTTAAGCTGCCACTTGAGATGCTGGCATCCCATATCAGAGTGCCAGTTGGAGGCCTGGCTGCTCCATTTCCAGTCCAGCTCTCTGCTAATGCACCTGGGAAAGCAGTGGAAAATGGCCCAAGTACTGGGGCCTCTGCCACCCATGTGGGAAACCAGGTTGGAGTTCTGGAATCCTAGCTTTTGACTGGACCAGTCCTGGCCATTGTGGCCATTAGGGACTGAACCGCAGATGAAAGATCTGTGTGTGCATACGTGTGTGTGTCTCCCTGTCTGTCTGTAACTCTATATTTCAGAAAAATAAATCTTTTTTTTTTTTTTTTTACAGGCAGAGTGGACAGAGAGAAAGGTCTTCCTTTGCCGTTGGTTCACCCTCCAATGGCCGCCACGGCCGGCGCACCACGTTGATCCGATGGCAGGAGCCAGGTATTTATCCTGGTCTCCCGTGGGGTGCAGGGCCCAAGGACCTGGGCCATCCTCCACTGCACTCCCTGGCCACAGCAGAGAGCTGGCCTGGAAGAGGGGCAACCGGGACAGAATCTGGCACCCCAACCGGGACTAGAACCCGGTGTGCCGGCGCCACAAGGCGGAGGATTAGCCTAGTGAGCTGCGGCGCCGGCTAAGAAAAATAAATCTTAAAAAGAAAGAGTAACAGCAGTTCATACAGTGGAAGTACCTTTAAAAATTTATTTATTTGGAAGGAAGTGTGCACACGCATGAGAGAGAGAGAGAGAGAGAGAGAGAGAGAGAGAGAGAGAGAATCTTCTATGGTTCACTCCCCAAATGGCCACAATGGTGGGGCTGGGCCATGCTGAAGCTAGGAGCCAGGAGCTCCATTATGATCTCCCACATGGGTGGCAGGGTACCAAGGACTTGGGCCATCTTGTGCTGCTTTTCCAGGCACACTAGCAGGAAGCTGGATTGGAAGCAGAGTAGCCAGGACTCTGGACTGCCAGTCCAATATGAGATGCCAACATTGCAGGCTGCAGCTAAACCTACTAAACCAGCCCTGATAGCAACTTTTCCAAAGTTGCCCCTTTGGATCCATTTAATTAAGAACATAGTAGCAATGATGCAAATGCTATCAAAGTGAAACAAATGCTTACTATTCTGTCTTTGTGAAAATATGGACTCCTGGTTGATATAATCAAGTACAGAAGTTGGAGCTCATCCTACCCTTTCCAATCATTGGTACTAGAGTGTGGACATCATCAATTTCACTGTTAGCAGGTACATTACTGTAAAAATCGCCAACCCACTCTGTCCAGGGGTCACCTAACTAAAGATAGAACATTTGGGAATGGTGTTGTGATGCAGCAATTTGAGTCATGACAGATGACACTGACATCCCATATCAGAGTGTGGGTGAGGGTTGGAGTAATAGCTACTCTGCTTTTTTTTTTTAAAGATTTCATTTATTTATTTGAGAGGTAGAGTTACAGACAGTGAGAGGGAGAGAAATAGGGAAGGTCTTCTGTCCACTGGTTCACTCCCCAAATGGCCACAACGGCCGGAGCTGTGCCGATCCGAAACCAGGAGCCAGGAACTTCTTCTGGGTCTCCCACATGGGTGCAGGGGCTCAAGGAATTGGGCCATCATCTACCATAGCAGAGAGCTGGATTGGAAGAGGAGCAGCCGGGTCTTGAACTGGCGCCCATATGGGATGCTGGCACCACAGGTGGAGGATTAACCTACTGTGCCAGAGAGCCACCCCCAGCTACTCTGCTTCTGATCCAGCTTGCTGCTAATGTGTTTAGGAAGGCAGTGGACGATGGCCCAAGTAGTTGGGCCCTTGCCACCAATGTAGTAGACCCAGATGGGATTCCTAGCTCCTGACTTCAGCCTGAGTCAGACCTGGCTATTGTAGCCATTTAGGGAGTGAACAAGGAGATGAAAGATCTCTCTCTCTCTCTCTTTCTCTCTTTCTCTTTCTCTCTTTCTCTCTCCTTCTATTGCTGCTTCTCTGCCTTTAAAATAAATAAATCTTTAAAAAATGAAAAGAGAACATGTACATGGAAAAGAATGGGAAACATTTTGATGGTCTTCTCCATTCACAAGACTTTTTGTGAGTACTGTTTAGTCTGACTTGAAAGGAAGACTTTGTGAATGTATTTTGATGGAGATATCAAGTAAAACCCAAAATTGTATCATTACTTAGCAATGCCTGGAGCGTGCATCTTCTTGCCACCATTATCACAATAAACTCATAAAGGTGTAAAACTATGCAGAGCTATGTCAGACACATTAAAATAACATCTGTTAAATGTCTCTATGGCACATTTCTTTCCGTATTCTTTCCATTCATCATTTCCTCCTTACCTAGGTTTGAACAAGGCTGATACAGGAAACAAAGAAACAAACAAAAAACCTTATTATGGGTTCTGTCATTAAGCTGTTTTGTTATTTTTTAAACTTTTTTTTCTATCCATGTTTTAAGAAATATTAAAGAACATTATAGACATAGTACTGCATAAAGAAAAAATATTGTTATCTTGATATCAATCTACTTTGAAATTTTCTAAAAATAACTTTATATAAATGTCAATTTAAAGCATTTTTTAAAGATTAATCTATTTTATTTGAAAGTCAGAATTACACAGAGAAAGAGAGGCAGAGAGAGGTCTTCCATCCACCGGTTCACTCCACAATTGGCCACAATGAGCGGAGCTGCGCCAATCCAAAGCCAGGAGCCAGGAGCTTCTTTCTGGTCTCCCACGCGGGTGCAGGGGCCCATGGACTTGAGCCATCTTCCATTGCTTTCCCGGGCCATAGTGGAGAGCTGGATCAGAAGTGGAGCAGCCGGGACTCAAACTGGTGCCCACATGGGATGCTGGTACTGCAGGTAGTGGCCTCACCCACCATGCCACAGCACTGGCCCCCATCAACTTTAAGAATTGAGAACAGATTATTACTACTTCCAAAAGAAATGTTTACAGTTGGTAAAACACACTCAACTTTACTTTGCTTCTCAGAGATATCAGAGCTTGGATGATTACCTGTCATCTCCTCCTCTAAGTCCTAACTTGGTGAACCATCTGGTCACTCAAGACAGAAACCTGAGACTCATCCTCGGGATGTCTCTCTTTTTAAATTCACACACACAGTCTACACTGATTTTGAATCTCTTTTGATGTAATTTCAGTCTCCTCTAGGGACCTGTCATTAGTAATTCCAATCTTTCTATCAATTCCCATTTCTGCTCCCTTAGTTTTGGTTCTTAATCACCCATCTTATTTGGCCTACCTGCTGTTAGCCTCTCCTCTCCCAAACTGTCCTAAATATTCTATGAAAATGATCTTTCTACAATGCAAATATTAAGTCATTTAAAATTTCAGAAGGGACTCCTCCCTTACTGCCTTTACAAAAAAAGCCCACGTTCCTTAATATTGTGAGAAACTAGTGTTCACTTACCTCAGGATGCTTCCTCTTCATGACTCCATCCAATTCGGTCTTGCTTACAGTTTCTTCACTACATGCCTTTGCATATGTCACTGTTCCTATGTCTGTGGTGCTTCTCTTAAACTCCAAATCCCAGCTTTGCTTTTTTTTTAATTTAGAACTATCTGGGGCCGGTGTTGTGGCATAGTGGGTTAAGCCACCACCTGCAGTGACGGCATCCCATACGGGCACCGGTTCTAATCCTAGCTGCTCCTTTTTCTGTCCAGCTCTCTGCTGTGGCCTGGAAAAGCAGTAGAAGATGGTCCAAGTCCTTGGGCCCCTGCACCCATGTGGGAGACCCGGAAGAAGCTCCTGGCTCCTGGCTTCAGATCGGCGCAGCCCTGGGTATTGTGGTCATCTGGGGAGTGAACCAGCAGATGGAAGACCTCTCTCTCTCTCTCTCTCTATGCCTCTCCTTCTCTCTCTGTGTAACTCTGACTTTCAAATAAATTAATTAATTAAAAAAATGCTGAGTTGTTCCTCTGACCAGTGAGTAAAATGTTAAAAAAAAAAAAAAAGAATTATCTTTTGTGGGGAGCAACTCGGACTAGACTAAGTTAGTGGAATTAAGACTTATTCTATGCATCTGCTCTCCCACAATATGGTGCTGAGAAGGGAGAAACAGCTTCTACACAGCTGCCTCCAGTTCAACCAATAAACTGTAGGACTTACTCCTGATTGGAGGAGAGCAGCGTACTCGGCATGTGGGTAGCAGAGTTGGGATTGGTGGAAGAGGACTATAAAGGAGGAGAGAGACAACATGCATCAGGGTACATCTATCTGAAGGAACACCTGTGCAGCCCCCGAGAGAGCTGGCCGGCGGTGTGCCGCTCCCCCGCGGAAGTGGGGAAAGTGGCTAGGGGGAACCGCCCTTCCACGGAGGTGGAAGGGTCGGTAGCCAACCCGGGAAGAACCAGCAGCAAACCCGGGGAGGGCCGAGCAGACAAAAGAACAGCACAGGGTCCTGTGTCGTTCCTCTGCGAAGAGGGGGAGCAACATAATGGTGCCGTGACTCGGATATGAAGCCTAGGCAGGGTTTAGTGTCGTTCCTCCACGAAGACGGCAGCGACATAATGGTGCCGTGACTCGGATAGGGAACCTAGGAGGGAAGAAGCGGGAAGAAGTGGGAAAATACCAGAGAGAGAGACTAGCAAAGAGCCTAGGGGAAAGCCGGACAGAAAAGGTGCCGGAAGAAGCTATTGAAAGCCTAGGCATAGACTCGGATACGGACTGTGGGAAAGAAGTTAGGATTTAAAGTGAAAGCAAGAAGAAACTTAGACTTAGATACGGACTGCAGGTTGAAAGTGAAAGTGAAACCTAGAAGAAACTTAGACTCGGATACCGACTGTGGGGAGAGGCCAGGAGAAATGAGAGGGGAATATTGTTGGAAGAAGAGTTAGGAAACATACCGGGTAGAGAAAAATATGTTAGGGAGGATGAAGCCGCGAGTGCAGGCTGAAGCGGAGACATAAGCTATCTTGGAATTCTTCAAGTCAGCTCGGGGAGCAAAAGGCGAAAATCTGGAACCAGAGGCAGAGACGTGGGCCGCCAGGTTGGAATTCGCCAGGTTAGCCCGGGGAACTTGGACTGAATGCCGGTGGCGGAAACGTGAGCTAGGCTGTGTGATTCACGGAAGCTGCCGCGTGCAGAGAGAGCACGGGGTGAGAATAGATAGGGAACGTGGGGCTAGCGCGAAGGCCGTGGTGCAGGCGCGAAGGCCGTGGAGACCGCGGAGCGCGCGAAGCCAAGCCGCGCAGAGCCGGGAACCCACCGCAGGGCGGGCGCCGGGAAGCCGCGCAGATGAGAGAAGCGCGGGCTGAAGCGGCGCAGAGCTGGAAAGCCGCCGCAGGGCGAGGAGCCGAGAAGCAGCCTCGGGGCGGGCGCCGGGATGCCGCTGGGATAAGAGAAACAGAAGTTTAGAAGTAAAATGAGAGGAATAGGAATGCTGGCAGATAGAAGTAAAATAGGAGAGATAGGAATGCCCGGAGATAGAGAATTAGAGAAAAATAAGGCCTCCCCTCAACATGGCAATGAGAGAGCTTGGATTCGGTCTGCCTGATTAGGGAGGTGGTGAGCACCTGCGGGCGGCTAGCAGCTTATGTGCCGCAGGTCACCGAAGACAGGCATGAATTAACATCAATAAGTCTCCCCACAATACCGCAATGAGAAGGCTTGGATTCGGTCTGCCTGATTAGTAAGGCGATAAGAACCAGCAGGCAGCTCGACCAGAGTATGAGCTGCAGGTCACCGAAGATAGGCACGTTATCAACACCAATAAGTCTCCCCACAGTATGGCAATGAGAAGGCTTGGATTCGGTTTGCCTGATTGATAGGGCTTGTAAGCACCTGCAGGCAGTTCTAGCAGAGTAGAGCATGCGCTGCAGGGCACCGAACACAGGCACGTATCAGCGCCTAAAAACCTCCTCACAACATGGCGAAGAGAGGACCCGGATTCGGTTTGCCTGATTGGTAGGGCTTGTAAGCACCTGTGGGCAACTCCAGCAAGCAGAGCAGAGTGTGTGCCGCGGGGCACCGAAGACAGGCGCGTATCAACGCCAAAAATAAAAAGAAAGGGGGATCTGTGGGGAGCAACTCGGACTAGACTAAGTTAGTGGAATTAAGACTTATTCTATGCATCTGCTCTCCCACAATATGGCGCTGAGAAGGGAGAAACAGCTTCTACACAGCTGCCTCCAGTTCAACCAATAAACTGTAGGACTTGCTCCTGATTGGAGGAGAGCAGCGTACTCGGCGTGTGGGTAGCAGAGTTGGGATTGGTGGAAGAGGACTATAAAGGAGGAGAGAGACAACATGCATCGGGGTACATCTATCTGAAGGAACACCTGTGCAGCCCCCGAGAGAGCCGGCCGGCGGTGTGCCACTCCCCCACGGAAGTGGGGAAAGTGGCCAGGGGGAACCGCCCTTCCACGGAGGTGGAAGGGTCGGTAGCCAACCCGGGAAGAACCAGCAGCAAACCCGGGGAGGGCCGAGCAGACAAAACAACAGCGCAGGGTCCTGTGTCGCTCCTCCACGAAGAGGGGGAGCGACAATCTTTAATGATACAGACACAACAGAAAAGCAGCAGCAGTGGCTTAAACAAAAATACAAAGGAAATAGAAGTTGCTTGATATCATCAGGGACCAAGACTCCTACTATCTTTTGATTTTACCATTCTTATAATGAAGAATTTGTTCTCAAGGCTTGAAGATAGTGATTTCATCTCTAGGTTTCTCATCTGCATTCCAAGAATGAAGAAAGGGGAGAGTGAAGAATCTGTCAGTTGAGTTTGCTTTTAATCAAGAAAAAAAAAATGACTTTCAACAAAACCCCATGTGGTAGGGGCCGGCGTCGTGGCTCACTTGGTTAATCCTCCACCTTGTGGTGCCGGCATCCCGTATGGGCGCTGGGTTCTAGTCCCGGTTGCTCCTCTTCCAGTTCAGCTCTCTGCTGTGGCCCAGGAGGTCAGTGGAGGATGGCCCAAGTGCTTGGGCCCTGCACCTGCATGGGAGACCAGGAAGAAGCTCCTGGCTCCTGGCTTCGGATTGGCGCAGCACCAGCCATAGTGGCCATTTGGGGGGTAAACCAATGGAAGGAAGACCTTTGTCTCTGTCTCTCCCTCTCACTGTCTGTAACTCTACCTCTCAAATAAATACATAAAATCTTTTAAAAATTAAAAAAAAATCCATGTGGTGGACTTTTATTTATATGAGAACTGTCACTCTTACCTAGAATGATGTATAAGGAGTAAGTAGTTTCTAAGTGGACACAATGTTGCCTCAGAAAATTCCCAGTTATGTTTATACACAGGAAGGCAAGAATAGATATTGTCTGTCACATCCTTTTGTTATTTTTTTTTTCTGAATTGGACTTCATACATGCCTTTGTACCTTTGCATATGTCATTGTTCCTATGTCTGAGGTTGCTTCTCTAAAACTCCAAATCCCAGTTTTGTTTTTTAGAAACTGATCTCCTGCTGGCGCTGTGGCTCAATAGGCTAATTCTCTGCCTGTGGCACCAGCACCCCGGGTTCTAGTCCCGGTCGGGGCGCCAGATTCTGTCCCGGTTGCTCCTCTTCCAGTCCAACTCTCTGCTGTGGCCCAGTAGTGCAGTGGAGGATGGCCCAAGTCCTTGGGTCCTGCACCCACATGGGAGACCAGGAGAAGCACCTGGCTCCTGGCTTTGGATCAGTGCAGTGCGCCGGCCGCAGCCGCCATTGGTGGGGGGGGGTGAACCAATAGAAAAGGAAGTCCTTTCTCTCTGTCTCTCTCACTGTCACTCTGGTCCACTCTGCCTGTCAAAAAAAAAAAAGAAAAAAAACCTGATCTCCTAAAAAGTTCCATTTTTCAGACTGGTCCTTGGCATTTTTTTTGTTTGTTTTTTAACATTTAAAACAAAAATTGATAGGTAGAGCTCAGACAGAGCTAGTGAGAGAAAGAGAGAGAGGTCTTCTAGCCACTGGTTCACAGCCAAAATGGCCACAACAGCCAGAGCTGAGTCAATCCGAAGCCAGGAGCCTCTTCTGGGACTTCCATATGGGTGCAGGCGCCAGAGCTCTTTGGCATCTTTCATTGCCTTCCCAGGTCACAAGCAGAGAGCTGGATCAGAAGAGGAGGAGCTGGGACACACAGGTTATGGGATCCCATATGAGATGCCAGCCCCGTAGGTGGAGGCTTAACCTTCTATGCCACAGCCCTGGCCCCAATCTGTTTACCACTTACAAAAATCAAATTAACCACCAACTTCTCTTGGAAGCTTTTCATGACACCACAATTTTAGATTTAGAGTCATTCTCTATGTTTCCAGAGTGGGGTTAATAAATAGATGAAATTTGTTTGATTGGCTAAATTAATGAAAGTTTTCTTTATTCTTTGTGATTTTAGCATACTATACTGGAATCATTGCTTTAGATGCTTGCTCCTTCATGAACCTATAAGCTTTCCAAGACCAAAGTTTGTTTTATTCACTTCTGTAGTCCACAATATCTGAAATATTGTAATCAATTAATGTGGGGAGCAATCCGGACTAGACTGAGTTACTGGAATTAAGACTTATTCTATGCATCTGCTCTCCCACAATATGGCGCTGGGAGAGAAGTAAACAGCTTCTGCACAGCTGCCTCCAGTTCAACCAATAAACTGTAGGACTTGCTCCTGATTGGAGGAGAGCAGCGTACTCGGCGTGTGGGCAGCCGAGTTGGGATTGGCGGAGGAGGACTATAAAGGAGGAGAGAGACGGCATGCACCAGGAACATCTAAGGGGAACATCTAAGGGGAACATCTAAGGGGAACATCTGAGGGAACACCTGTGCAGCCCCCGAGAGAGCCGGCCGGCGGTGTGCCGCTCCCCTGCGGAAGTGGGGAAAGCGGCCAGGGGGAACCGCCCTTCCACGGAGGTGGAAGGGATAGTAGCCAACCCGGGAAGAACCAGTAGCCAACCCGGGAAGAACCAGCAGCAAACCCGGGGAAGGCCGAGCAGACGAAAGAACAGCGCAGGGTCCTGTGTCGTTCCTCCACGAAGAGGGGGAGCGACAAATTAATAAATGTTTGTTGAATGAATATGTGACAGAACACCTTTAAGATGCAATTTTTATGAAAACAAAAACTATTCAGAGAGACACAAAGATTAAAATTTTCCTGTGTTGGAGAATGGTAGCAGGCAACTATATAAATAGAGGTAGCACAAGAATATGCTAACCTTAGTGTCTAGCTTAGAATCTCAACAGTTAATAAATTCCAATAGCTAAAGTCAATGAATTTCTTCCTCTTGCTTCAAGTTCACCCCCAATTCTGGAACCATAATCTCAAATATCCATACTTCCATTTTTATTTTAAATCTCATTCTGACATCTTGTCTTATTATAACCAATTTTAGCTTTATACCTAATCTGGAATCCATGAGGTCTCTCTTGATCAGTCTGTCATGACTCGCCCTTTGCAATCTCTTCCAAGACCTGTTTTAGCCGGCGCCGCGGCTCACTAGGCTAATCCTCCGCCTTGCGGCCCCGGCACACCGGGTTCTAGTCCCGGTCAGGGCGCCGGATTCTGTCCCAGTTGCCCCTCTTCCAGGCCAGCTCTCTGCTGTGGCCAGGGAGTGCAGTGGAGGATGGCCCAAGTCCTTGGGCCCTGCACCCCATGGGAGACCAGGAGAAGCACCTGGCTCCTGCCATCGGATCAGCGCCATGCGCCGGCCGCAGCGCACCGGCTGTGGCAGCCATTGGAGGGTGAAGCAACGGCAAAGGAAGACCTTTCTCTCTGTCTCTCTCTCACTGTTCACTCTGCCTGTCAAAAAAAAAAAAAAAACTGTTTTATACAGCTTTTTGGCCTGAATGAATCTCAACATAGCCTCTGGGCTCTGTCTGGACTTCTTCCTAATGCCTGCTATTAGAATCTTTCCAGACTGCCTGCCTCTCTGCTTGCTTGTCATCTTTAAGTCATCTATGCTCTCAGCCCCAGTGTATCCCTCTCTGACCCATTGTGTCAATAAGATCAAAGTCTAGTTTTGACATTTGTGAGTAGGGCTGAGTTCACCTAAGGATCATTTTATCAGAAAATATCTCAAGTCAAAGAGGGAAGCACACATTTGATAAGAATTCTGATGAATATTCAGTTAGTCAAATGAAAACCAAATTTCTTATTAAATACATAACTGATCTAATTTTCATAATGCCTTTGATTTCTTAAAGATCTTAGGAAGCTCACAAATGTATTTTTCTTTTTCATATAAATTATGGCTACCATCAACCTTTCTGTTCCTAATTTATGATTGTAGCTGCAAGAAAGTGTACATCTAGTGTTTTTCATAACAGTCAAAATTGCCTTGTTTTCTTTGGTGGCAGTTGTTAGTAAAGTGGAAGTGTCAGTAAGAAGACAACAAATCTGACATATCTTCTTTGTATGCAATATCGTTACTTGTAAAGTCAAATTCTCTCCTTTCCATGTGATGGCTCTTATTCTCTCTGTACAGTTTATAAAGAATACAGTTCTTTGCTCATACTATGCTTGTGTATGGATTCACCTGAAACGCTGTATTGAAGGCAGGTAACAGATCCTTTATATCTACACAAATATTGTGGAAGTAAGCACATTCATTCAAGTTTCTACGATGCATACATTGGGATGTAAAAATAATAATTTCGTCATTAGAAAGCATAGTAATTATACCCCTTAACATTTTTTAAAGATTTATTTATTTATTTGAAAGTCAGAATTACAGAGAGGGAGAGGAGAGAGAGAGAGAGAGTGAGCGAGAGAGAGATCTTCCATCTGCTGGTTCATTCCCTAAATGATTTCAACAGGCTGAAGCCAGGAGCCAGGAGGTTCTTCCACATCTCCCATGTGGGTATAGGGTCCCAAGGACTTGGTCCATCTTCTGCTCCTTTCCCAGGCAATTAGCAGGGATCTGGATTGGAAGTGGAGCGGCTGGGACTTGAACCAGCACCCATATAGGATGCTGGCACTACAGGAGGTGTCTTAATTCACTGAGCCACAGCACCAACCTCTTCCTTTAACTCTTTAAATTATACCTGTTAACTTTCTTAGCCTTCATTTTGCTAATAATATGAGTCAGCTATAGTCAATTCTAAATATTCAATTTACAGGTATATAATACAAGTAGCAAGAACTGGGCAAATTTTCCAAAATTGTACCAACCATTATTCCATGCTGCTCAATGTCTTAGGACCGCAACTAAGCACAGATAGGGTGGACATGTGCAATGCTTTTATTCCTATCTTACTATATTCATGCAAGTCAAATCTTTTATTTATTTGAAAGGCAAAGTGATACACACTCACACACACACACACACACACACACACAGATCCTCCATCCACTGGTTCACCCCCAAATGGCCATAACAGCCTGGGGTTGGTCCAGCCCCAGGCCAGGGACCTGGAACTCTATCTGGGTCTCCCATGTTGGTGGTAAGGACCCAAGTGCTTGGGCCATCATCTGTTGGTTTCCCAGGTACATTAGCAGGGAGTTGGATTGGAAGCAGAGCAGCCAGGATTTGAAGAGTACTCTGATACGGGACTTGGGCATCACAAACATCAGCTTAACCTGCTGCGTCACAATGCTGGCCCCTAGGTTCAATCTTTACCGGGAGCCTGCTATGCGGGTGATAATGTGGTACATACAATACATGGAGGAATATAAAGAAGTCTAAGATAAGGTGCCTGCCTTCAGGAAGTTTACTATCTAATTGAAAGAGGAGATGGTACTCTAAGCAATACTTAATAAAGGCTTAAATAACAACAAAAAACTAGGGAATATGTGAAATCTCAAAATCAGTTTAACTGTCAGTAGGAACTGTGCCCTCTAACTCCTCCATTAATAGAAAAGCAAACCAGCCCGACCTTGCATGGCTTTCCACAGTTGAAGGACACTTACCATAAAATATTGAGATGGTTTCACAAAATACATAACATGACAAACACAAGCATTGCCTTCATTTTTTCAAATATCACTGGAAAATATTTCTCCCTCACTTTAAAAAAATCTAAGTGCCTTTACAAATAGTGACTACATGGTACACCGTGTTCTTGAATTTCAAATGCATTCCTAACATAATTTAACAATGAATAATAATTCAACAGTCAATTCTGATACTGTTGTAGAGGAACCTACTTAAGTCCTGAGAGAAATAAACAAGAAAAGGAGTTTGAGAAGTCAAAGGAAAAGTTCTTAAATTTCAGATCTTTCCTATTACACTTATCCACATTCTCCAACTAAAAAGGAACTCGTGCTGCCAGTTGGTGGCCTGACCTTAGACCAGGCTCAATTAATTAGCAGTTTTCTCCAGCTGTCATACGGACTCATTTGGCTAGGCTGTAACCGCAGCTCAGTACATTACTGAAGCTGAGACTCAAACCATGACCTTTATGGTCCACTGAGCTGCAGTGACTCAACAGCTAATCAGATCTACCTCCTTGTTCTGCTGTGCCCCAAACTTCATCACTCCTGACAACAGTGGCCAACTTTAACTTCCCACATGTAGATCAGTATTTCTTAACATGAGGTTTATAGACTAGTCCACTGCACATAACTGGTATTTGTAAAAATACAAATTTCAAGCCATTGTTATCAGCGATGTAAATATAGTCTACATGAGATGAGATCTGAGAATACGAATTTTCAAACATTCTTCTTCGGCTGGCACTGCAGCTCACTAGGCAAATCCTCTGCCTTGCGGCGCCGGCACCCTGAGTTCTAGTCCCTGTTGGGGTGCCGGATTCTGTCCTGGTTGCTACTCTTCCAGTCCAGCTCGCTACTGTGGCCTGGGAAGGCAGTGGAGGATGGCCCAAGTGCTTGGGCCCTGCACCTGCATGGGAGACCAGGAGGAAGCACCTGGCTCCTGGCTTCAGATCAGCGCAGCACGCTGGCCATAGCAACCATTTGCGGGGTGAACCAATGGAAAAGGAAGACCTTTCTCTCTCTAATTCTGCCTGTAAAAAAAAAAATCTTCTTCATGAATCTCAGGATCACTCGATCTTTTTCGAGAGAGAGAAAGAGATTTTCCAAACACTGGTTCACTCCCCAAATGGCTGCAATGGCCAGGACTGGGCCAGGCCAAAGCCAGGAGCCAGGAGCTTCTTCCAGATCTCTCACTTGGATGCAGGGGCCCAAGTACTCGGGCCAGCGTTTGCTGCTTTCCCAGGCGCATTAGCAGAGAGCTGGATTGGAAGTGGAGCAGCTGGGACTCGAATCAGCACCCACATGGCATGCCGGCACGGCAGGCGGCAGCTTTACCTGATACTCCACAGTGCCAACCCAGATCACTGAATCTTAAGGCCCATTGATTGATGGTGCTAACACACTTAGGGAATAAGACCTAAAGCCCACAGGGCTCAAATAAAAGGCCAAAAATAATTCAATATTCTGGTAACACATGTAGTGTGGATATGAATTACCCAGGAAGCTTGTTAAATACCTGGACCCTGCCTCCGATCTAAAGGGCTCATAAATCAGAAGGTGAGTCTGGGCATTTGCATGTTTAAAAGGCTTCTCTAAGGTTATTCAGGTATATTTTAATAGTTGAGATTCACTGCCCTTGATCAATAGCTTCAACCTATCCAGCAGCTGGCAGAGTGAAAGAAGCCAGTTTCTGAAGACCCAGGAATCTGTTCCCCATTCTTGGAGTCTACTTATTTTAAATGACAAAGATACAGACATTTTTGCAGTGCTTAAGGGATACTTTACACTGAATGTGGTTACAATAAATACTCTACAGCCTTTGGGGATAGAGTGAAGCAAACATTTGTAATGTAATGGAAGAAAGGAAGAGGGGTTAAGAGCTACTATGGATTTAAAGAAGTAGGTGATGATAGGTTTTGAGATATCTAAAGATGTCTGTATCTGGCCTCATTTCTTCAGAACAAACCTCCCTCCACCCCAGTATGAAGCACTGAGGGTACAGAGTCCCTAAGGAAAAAGGCAATAGGATCTTGTCCTTGGTCATTTTAACTAGTCCTATCATTTCTGTACAAATCAGCAGAATGCTGTCTCCCTAGCTCCAAAGAGCAAAGCAGGGCAGCCTAAACAGAGAGAATCATGTCACATTGCCACATGTGTTCTCATGCCACCTGCTATTGGTGGAGTAATATACTAAGGCAGGCAGATGCCATGCTCTCCTAGCAAAAGAACACCTGTACCATCCCTTTGTCTATATCTATGACTGTTTATTAATTCTCTTTCTCTTTGCCCTCTAGGTCTGGAAGGGTGTCTTAGGGGTAGTAGTGACAATGAAGTAGAAAGGTGAAATTAATTCGAATCCACTACTGAGAGTCATGACAACTTATCACATGGTTCCTAGGCAACAAAAAAGCAACTCAGGGCTGAAAGAACTCTTCCCACAGAGCTTATTTTAGTCAATCTCTTGAAACACTTCATAAGTTATCTCTAGACTTCATAGAACCAAACTCTCTCCAAATGTCTAGATCAGTAATCCAACCACCTCCTGGACAACACCTATCAGGGGTGAGGAACATCTTTCACATGGACAGAGTAATACTTGTGAAATCATCTGATCTGGCCCTGAAGTAGACAGGCATACAGGTTAAAATAGATTAGGTTTTTTTTTTTTTTTTTTTTTTGGCCAGAGTGTCTTGGCTTTCCATGCCTGAAATACTCTCATGGGCTTTTCAGCCAGATCGGAATGGCTTTAGGGCTGATTCTGAAGCCAGAGTGCTGTTTAGGACATCCGCCATTCTATGAGTCTGCTGAGTATCTCGCTTCCCATGTTGGATCACTCTCCCCTTTATTTATTCTGTCAGTTAGTATTAGCAGGTACTAGACTTGTTTATGTGCTCCCTTTGACTCTTAGTCCTTTCATTATGATCAATTGTGAACTGAAATTGATCACTTGGAATAGTGAGATGGCATTGGTACATGCCACCTTGATGGGATTAAATTGGAGTCCCCTGGTATGTTTCTAACTCTACCATTTGGGGCAAGTCAGCTTGAGCATGTCCCAAATTGTACATCTCTTCCCTCTCTTATTCCCACTCTTATGTTTAACAGGGATCACATTTCAGTTAAATTTCAACACTTAAGAATAACTGTGTATTAATTACAGAATTAAACCAGTCATATTAAGTAGAACAGACAAAAAAAATACTAAGAGGGATAATGTATTAAGTTGTTCATTAACAGTCAGGGCTATGCTGATCAAGTCACCATTTCTCATAGTGTCCATTTCACTTCAACAGGTTTCCTTTTTGGTGTTCAGTCAGTTGTCACCGATCAGGGAGAACATATGGTATTTGTCCCTTTGGGACTGGCTTATTTCACTCAGCATGATGTGTTCCAGATTTCTCCATTTTGTTGCAAATGACTGAATTTTGTTGTTTCTTACTGCGGTATAGTATTCTAAAGAGTACATATCCCATAATTTCTTTATCCAGTCTACCGTTGATGGGCATTTAGGTTGGTTCCAGGTCTTGGCTATTGTGAATTGTGCTGCAATAAACATTAGGGTGCAGACCGCTTTTTTGTTTGCCAATTTAAATTCCTTTGGGTAAATTCCAAGGAGTGGGATGGCTAAATGAAAGATCTCTGTGAGTGAGATCCCAGTGGAAAGAACAGGTCTTCAAAGAAGGAGGTACCTTTCTCTGAAGGGAGGAGAGAACCTCTACTTTGACTATGACCTTGTCTAAACAAGATAAGAGTCTGAGAACTCAAGGGGCTTCCATAGCCTTGGAAACTCATAACTGGTGCATAGGGAGATTACTGATGCCATAAACAGGAGTGTCAATTTGTAAAGTCAACAACAGGAGTCACTGTGCACTTACTCCTCATGTAGGATCTCTGTCCTTAATGTGCTGTACATTGAGACTTAATGCTATAACGAGTACTCAAACAATATATTTCACTTTGTGTTTCTGTGGGGGTGCAAACTGTTGAAAGCTTTACTTAATGTATACTAAACTGATCTTCTGTAAAAAAAAAAAAAAAGAAGAAGAAGAAATTATCAATTCCCAACTTGACTCTCACTGGGATTAAACATGACAATAGGTCTGATCTAATTTCATCATCATTTAAAAAATCACCTATTATTTTTCACTTTATGTTTCTGTGTGGGAGCAAACTGTTGAAATCTTTACTTAATGTATGCTAAACTGATCTTCTGTATATAAAGAGAATCGAAAATGAATCTTTTTTTTTTTTTTTTTTTTGACAGGCAGAGTGGACAGTGAGAGAGAGAGAGACAGAGAGAAAGGTCTTCCTTTGCCGTTGGTTCACCTTCCAATGGCCGCCGCGGCCGGCGCGCTGCGGCCGGCGCACCGCGCTGATCCGATGGCAGGAGCCAGGAGCCAGGTGCTTTTCCTGGTCTCCCATGGGGTGCAGGGCCCAAGCACCTGGGCCATCCTCCACTGCCCTCCCTGGCCACAGCAGAGAGCTGGCCTGGAAGAGGGGCAACCGGGACAGAATCCAGTGCCCCGACCGGGACTAGAACCCGGTGTGCCGGCGCCGCTAGGCGGAGGATTAGCCTAGTGAGCCGCGGCACCGGCCCTCGAAAATGAATCTTGATGTGAATAGAAGGGGAGAGGGAGTGGGAAAGGGGAGGGTTGCGGGTGGGAGGGACGTTATGGGGGGGAAGCCATTGTAATCCATAAGCCGTACTTTGGAAATTTATATTCATTAAATAAAAGTTAAAAAAAAAAAAAAGATTAGGTTTGTGAGCTGGAAGACCACGCCTGCTTTTACCTCATGCCCTGATACCTGATACCTTCACCACGCCCCTGTGTGACCTCATGCCCCTACCTGGCCATACCTGGGCGCCCACCAGCCAATCAGGTTAATTAGTCACTCCCCTTTGGAAGTGGGTTAAAAGCCTGGGACTTGATGTGTTCTGCCCCTCTCTTCTTTTCCCTGGCCTCTTGCCAGGAGAGGGCTTGCTGTAGCCCTGTGCCTCCAGGGTGCATGGCCTTCAGTCCACCGCCCTAGGCTTCCTGGCCTAGATGCTCCTCCCTGTGGCTGGTTCCTGGTGCTCAGTATGAACCCAGATTTACCTCTCTCTTAGATAAAGCCCTCACTCTCCTATGATTTCTCTCGTTGAATAAAAGCCTAAGATGTACCATGCTGCCTCGTTTATTTATGCCGGTATTTAGAATTCTTCTGTAAATATCAGGCAAGAACCCTCTCGGGCTTATTAATATTGGGGATTTATTAATAAGCATATAGTGATATCGTAAGGCACCCCTAATTCTGGTAGCACCCAGATGAGACTTCTGGGGAACTTTAAGGGGCCACATTTTCGTATATATTTTAGGGGGTCATCTCCGATATCAGGCAATTGCAAGTGGGACTCAAAATTCAATAAATCTGTAGCAGGCTAATTTTTTTAAAGATTTATTTATTTTATTTGAAAGTCAGAGTTACACAGAGAGAGGCAGAGAGAGAGAGAGAGAGGTCTTCCATCCTCTGGAATCACCAAGTGGCTTCAAGGGCCAGAGCTGCGACGACCTGAAGCCAGGAGCCAGGAGCTTCCTCCGGGTCTCCCCACATGGGTGCAGGGGCCCAAGCCATAGCAGAGAGCTGGATTGGAAGTGCAGCAGCAGGGATTTGAATTGGCGTCCACATGGGATGCCAGCACTGCAGGCAGCGGCTTCACCCACTACGCCACAGCACGGGACTCATGTAGCAGGCTAATTTTGAAGTTGATAATTTTGTATGGCCCATGAGTGATGTTACAAATATCCAAATGGCCCTTGGCAGCATTAAGGTTCCCCACCTCTGAATGATGCACTAGTATCTCTAACATTACATGTAAAAAACTAGACTCATTTTCTCTAAAGCAGTTTTTATTAATGACATTAACAGCCTCCCAATTACCCAAGTTAGAAGCCTATAGACTATCTTCATTTCCTCCTTTAATGTCATTCTCTACCTCCAATTAAGGCTTTTTTTTTTTTTTTAAGATTTATTTTATTTGTTTGAAAGACAGAATTACAGAGAGTGGTAGAGCCAGAGAGATTCTGCTGGTTAACTCCCCAAATGACCACAACAGCCAGAACTGAGCTGATCTGAAGCCAGGAGATTCTTTGGGTCTCCCACGTGGGTGCAGGGACCCAAGGACTTGGGACATCTTTTACTGCTTTCTCAGGCCATAGCAGAGAGTTGGATCAGAAGTGGAGCAGCCGGGACTCGATCCAACGCCCATATGGGATGCTGGAATTGCAGGCCACAGCTTTATCCTGCTGTGCCGTTGCATCACAGTGCTGGCCCCTCCAGTTAAGACTTAATGACTAGGGGCCGGCGCCGTGGCTCACTTGGTTAATCCTCCGCCCTTGGTGCCAGCATCCCATATGGGCACTGGGTTCTAGTCCCGGTTGCTCCTTTTCCAGTCCAGCTCTCTGCTGTGGCCCAGGAGGTCAGTGGAGGATGGCCCAAGTGCTTGGGCCCTGCACCCGCATGGGAGACCAGGAGAAGCACCTGGCTCCTGGCTTCGGATCGGCGCAGCTCCGGCTGTTGCGGCCATCTGGGGGGTGAACAAATGGAAGGAATACCTTTCTCTCTGTCTCTCTCTCTCATTGTCTGTCACTCTATCTGTCAAATAAATAAATAAAAATCTTTAAAAAAAAAGACTTAGTGACTAATATACTGTGGAATAGAGACAGACGGGTAGGAGAGATGATCAGGAGACATTTGATAGGACTTATCTCTCACAATAAAATCTTTCTTATTTCTTCACTTCCAAGCTTCCAGGTCTTCTCCTTCCATCTCTTCCACCCAGACTTATTCCCCTGTCCAAAAACCCTCACTCTTAACTTCAACCCCTATTCCACACACAATTTTTTTTTACCTTTTTCCCACTAGTTCCCCTACTTACAACCAAAATTTATCCAAATGATACCATTCCTTCTTTCTGGACTATGTCCCTTGTTTTCCTTGCTCAAAGTTTTCACTAATGCTGCTTCTATTTGAAAATTCCTTTCCCTATCAAGTGTTAAATCCTTATTCGTCCTTCAGGGCTCAGCTTCAATATTACCTTCTCCAACCTCCAACTGAATGAATTTTTTCCTTCTCTGGATTAAAAATCACTTTGCATTTTAATGCTGCTTACCATCTTCTACCTTATCACACTCTTTCTTCCCCCACCTAGGATATGGAAGGTTTGAATTTCCACATAGTGCCTAGCAGTGCCTTTCCCATACCAATTACTTTTAAATTGTGTGGAATGAATGAATTTCCCCTCATTCAACAGCTAGGAAAATTCCTTAAGTGAAACCTAACTTACATAAATAATAAGAGAAGCTTTCTGCCTGTGCCTATCTCCAACTCTAGGTATAATCCCATGTCTAGCTCTCTCTGTGAGGGAGGGAGAGAATGGAGAAAGGAATTAAAAGATAAGCTTATTTTGGTGAAAAATATTTTTGAAATCCATGTAGTGTTTTCATAACACATACTTTATTTTCCATAAACTTTTGAAGACCCCTCATGTATGTCTTTTCTCTCTTTGTGTCTGCTCAATTCTCCCTCTCCTCTATCCTACACTGTCCATCTGCCTTTCTGTCTGCTTTTTACGGTCTTTTCCTTGTTATTGACAATATGTCTTTGCCTTTTTCCCTGCTTTGTCTTCCTCTGTCTGTCCATTTCTGTTTCTCTGACACCCACCACTTTCTAACCTGGAGGTCAATCTCTGAAACTCTTTCAAAGTCCTGCTTACACTGTAACTGGAAGTAGAGTGTTATTGGCACTTTCCAAGTTGGAACGCACAGAGAAGGCTAAAGTCTGAAAATGTAACTCTGAGAAAATTCAACTTTTCTGGGAGAAACACAGCTCCTGTGGTAGAATTGGAATCCTCAGACACTGTTTTATTTCCATGATAAGGTATGAAGACATAAAAGGTGACCCTCAACAGCTAATCACAATAACAATGCTAATTTCTCTAACTCTGGCTTCAAAGATAAGGATATGTTAGAGAGCAAACAAAAGGTTCTAGAAAATCAGTGACTATGCTGGCATCTTGCCCAGGAAACTCTGAAGATTTATATGTAACTATAAATGAATTAAAATTTAAATTCACTTAATAGCAATGCCAACTATTTTTTCAGTGCCCACTGTGAGAGACACATTTTATGTATATTAACTTTTTTAATCCAAAGACAACATTTTATGGGAATGGAAACTGAGGTTGAGGATAGTTCATTCCATGAGCCACCCTGTTACCAAAGTTTGGTCCCTGTGCCCAGTGCCAAATCAGAATAATGAGGGAAAGATTTTGGGGTGAAGGAAAGAGAACATTTAATCTGTCTCATGGACTACCAGTCTACTTGATGAAGGTGTTTTGGGCTAGAAGGGATAGGATGCTGGTATGATGAAATCACAGAAGAGCTGCATGTGTCTGGCGTCAGGCGTCAGGCACGAAGGCTTGTTTTGTCATGGTGGCCCTTGAGGCCCACAGGTGGTGAGAGTAGATCCAGCCTAACCAGGTCCTCTTGCTCTGCAAAATAAGTTGAGATAAGGAACAAGGTAGTTTGTGCCTTAGGACATGGGCTTGCTGGAAGCCAGCCTTTCAGCCCTGAAGCATAAACTTCCTGGCTTTACATTTAAGTAGTAAAAATCTTAAGTTATTTTATATCAGGTTATACCCCCCAAGGAGGGGAGATGGGATTTGAACTCAGATGCAGTCTGATTCCAAAATCTGAGTGCCTAACCTGTTCAGCTGTTTTCAAACTTGTCAGCTGGTAGGAATTCCTTGGATATTCATTAACCATTCAGATTCCTGAGCCCTATCCTAAACCTACCAAATCCCAGGGGAAGGGCCTGGAATTCCACTTATTTAACAAATGCCCCAGGTAATGGTTATTGTCTGACTTGTTTTGGACCCAGTGCACTACACTAAATAGCTTCCTTAACCATGATGTAAACGAAATGGAGAGAGATATTTTCCTGGTAGTTACTGTGACTCCTTGGACCCACATTTTTCTATCCAGTGCCCTTCCTAGCCTCTCCTCGCCAGAGAATCAACATTGGCCTTACATACTTTATGCAATATCTTGTTTAAAATATACAGAAGTTCTCACCCTGGTGGTATCCAAATTTTAACTAACATCAATAAAGACAAAAAGCTTTATGGGTGGAATCAAAGTGAAAAAAGTATTTCATGTTTATATGGGAAACAGAGGTTTGAAATCTTTCTAAGACTCTTAAAAATCATGCCATGCACATGATCAGCTATTTCACCCCTTTAAAGCTCAGCCCTTCTTGTAACAAGGATTTTTCTTTTAATCAACAGAATAGACCTGACACTAATAATAGTAAACACTGAAGAAATGTACAGGCTGAACATACAAAATACCAGTGACTTATGTAAATTGATCATCAGACTCTACACTATATAAATCTTTTTTTTTTAAGCTTCATTTTAGTCATTTGAAAGACAGAGTTACAGAGAGAGGTAGAGACAGAGAGAGAGGTCTTTCATCCGCTGGCTCACTGCCCAGATGGCCGCAACAGCAGGAGCTGCACCGGTTCGAAGCCAGGAACCAGGAGCCAGGAGCTTCCTCTGGGCCTCCCATGCGGGCTCAGGGGCCCAAGGACCTGCGCCATCCTCCACTGTTTTCCCAGGCCATAGCAGAGAGCTGGATTGGAAGAAGAGCAGCTGAGACTAGAACCGGTGCCAAATGGGATGCTGGCGCTTCAGGCCAGGGCATTAACCCACTGTACCACAGTGCCAGCCCCTACATAAATCTTTTGATTGAATAATCACAACAAATTTAAGAAGTGCTTACTTTAATTATGATACTTTACAGAAGAGAAGACTGAGGCACAGCTAAGTTACTTGCACAAGATCTGTGATTCCAACCCATTGGATCAACTGAAGTTTGTGCCCTTAATATTCTGCTGTGCAGTCTCAACTACAAATAGGTCAAACAAAGATTTAGGTAAATTTGGGGTTGCAAATCTGCAATAAGACGTTTTAGGATATTCAGGGTATTGTGAAAAAATATTTTGAGGTTGTTACTTTGAAGGGAAAGCACAAGGTTCTTTCACAAAAATATTCTTTGGTTTCACTTGTAGAGACACTGATTTAATCCAGCATTACTAGCATTTCTTGTGTTCTTATCTAGGTTTATTACCAAACAAATTTATTCAGTCAGGAAACCATTTGGATCAACTGTTTTGAATTTACTGTGATTCACAGCCCTTATTCTAAGTCCTCAGAACTACAAATTTCCCAAATTTATAGACTTTGATGCATATTTATTTTCAAAATTTCCTTTATAGTCATCAAAGATTCCTCCAGGGTGATGAGTAGAGGATGGATGAAGACATTCTATTCCTTTTAACTCTCCCTGTTCCTGAAACCTTTCTCCCTATTATGTAAGGAGCGATAACAATGATATAGAATATAATAAAAATGCCTATCAACTAGAATACAAGATATTTGAAATAAATGTATAAGCAGCTTGTCAACAATTCATTTCAACACACAAAGCAGTACCAAAATTATACATTCTTAAATAAAAGCCTAACAGCTTTCAAATATCTTAGTACTTACAATTTCCAAATTTAGAATTTCTTTCAACTCAAACTATACAAGTCAGAATAAATCAGAATTTTTAAAAACTTCAGCTTTCAAAACACAAGTGATTATCAAAATGGTTAAATTTAGTGCATGAATCATTAATGAATTTATATAACTTAGTGACTTCACATAAGAGATATAGAACATTTTTAAACATATGTATCCTGTTGACTTAATAATCCTTTCAAAAATTGCTTTCAGTTTTATTATTTATCTCTTTTTTTACAGGATTTATCATTTTTTAAAAGAAAAAGTTTGAGAGGCAAAGAGACAGAGTGAATTCACTCCCAAATGCCCAAAATGGTCAAGGCTGGGCCAGGGTTGAAGCTGGGTGCTGGGAACTCAATTGAAGTCTCACACCTACATGGCAAGACCCCAAGAACTTGAGGCATCACCTGCTGCCTCCCAGGGTCTGATTAGCAGGAAGCTGGAGTCGGAGTAGAGCCTGGAATTGAACCCAGGTACCCTGATATGAATGTGAGTGTCTGAACTGGTGTCTTAATCTCTAGGCTAAATGCCTGCCCCTATTTTTGTTTTAAACAAAGCAATATATAACATGGGTTAAAAATTTTGTCAGTAAAGAATAGCTGTCCCTCTTTCCCACATTTTCATTTCCATTATACAATGAATTTCAAGTATTTTTGATTTCAGTTCTTCTGTTAACTCATATAATAAGCTAACAACACCTTTACTATAATAAAGCCCATATACCCATCAACCCAGGTACACAAATTATGAATTGAACATTTTGCCAATAATGCTTTGTTTAGTCTCCTCCCATTTCCCTTAGAGTTTCTTTTTTTAAAAACTATCTATTTGAAAGGTAGAGTTACAAAGAGAGAGAGGGAGAGACAGAGAGAAGAGAGATCCCGATTCACTCCCCAAATGGCCACAGAGATCAGGGCTGGGTCAGGCCAAAGCCAGGAGCCTGGAACTCCATCTGGGTCTTCCAAGTGGGTAGCAGGGGTAGAAGCATTTGGGCCGTCTTCTCTGTCTCCTTGGTGCATTACCTGCCTTCCTAGGTGCATTATCCGGGAGTTGGGTCAGAAGTGGAGCAGCCAGGACTTGAACTGGTATTCACAGGGGATGCTGGTATCAAAGGCCATGGCTTAAACCATTGTGCCACAGCTCTGGCCCTGTAAGAGTTTCTTTTTGTTTCTGGTTTTCTTTCCCTACCATCCAGTCCTTGGAGCAGGGGCCAAATGTATCTTCTAGTTCTACTGCCTAGCCCCACTATGACTTGCTCACGATCTGTAAACTCTAATTTCACCATATTGTATGCAGAGGAAGAAAATTAGACTGCTGGAAACACAGGAGAGGATGTGGAATCTAATATTGGACCACTTTTATTTTTTAATTAATTTAATGAATGCATTTTTACACAAATACAACTTTAGGAATAGAGTGGATCTTTCCCTCATGCCCTCCCACCCCACTCCCTTCCCACCTCCCATTCCCTCTCCGATCTCCTTCTTCATTATGGATCATTTTTAGTATGACTTTATATATAGAGGACCAACTCCATGTAATCATAGATTTCAATAATTTGCCCTCATGCCCACACACAGCATACAGAGTACAGTTTGGGGAGAGAATTTGCAGTTGATTCTTATATTGCAATTCAATAGGGACAGAGGTCCTACCTGGGGAGCAAGTGCACAGTGACTACTGTTGTTCCTTTTATTTATTTATTTATTATTTATTTATTTGATAGAGTTAGACAGTGAGAGAGAGAGAGAGAGAGAGAGAGAGAGAGAGAGAGAGAGGTCTTCCTTCCTTTTGGTTCACCCCCTAAATGGCTGCTATGGTTGGAGCTACACTGATCCGAAGCCAGGAGCCACGTGCTTCCTCCTGGTCTCCCATGTGGGTGCAGGGACCCAAGTACCTGGGCCATCCTCCACTGCCTTCCCGGGCCACAGCAGAGAGCTGGACTGGAAGAGGAGCAACCAGGACAGAATCCAGCGCCCTGCCGGGACTAGAACCCGGTGCCCATATGGGATGCCAGCGCCACAGGCAGAGGATTAACCAAGTGAGCCATGGTGCTGGCCCCTGTTGTTCCTTTAACAATTAACACTCTTTTTTATGACATCAGTGATCATCTGAGACTCTGAGACTCTTGTCGTTGGCTGCCAAGGCTATGGAGGCCTTTCGTGACCATAGACTCCATCGGTATTTGGACACAGCCATAAGCAAAGAGGATGTTCTCCTCTCCCTTCAGAGACGAGTGTCTCCTTCTTTGATGACCCTTCCTTTCCTCTGAGGTCTCGCACAGATCCTCCGTGTAGGTTTCCCCCTCCCCCAGAGTCTTGTATTTTCCATGCCTGAAATGCTCTTGCAGGCCTTTCAGCCCGACCAGGAAGCCTTATGGGTTGATTCTGAGGTCAGAGTGTTATTTACTGCGAAAGTCATTCTAGGAGTCTGCTGTGTGGACTGCTTCGCATGTTGGACCATTTTTATTCTTAAATGACACTTATTAGTTTTATATTTTTGGTGTAATTGACATACAATGAATTGCACATATTTAAAGTTATAATTTGAAAGTTGTAAAATATATATCTCATAAAACCACCACCTCAATCAAAGTAATAAATACATCCATTATTCCAAAATGTCTTCTCATGTTATCCTGTCTCTCCCTACATGATTTTCCCAAAGCTGAAAACCACAGATCTTCTTTCTGAAATGATAGATTAATTTGCATTTTCTGTATTTGAAAATAAATGGAGTCATATAATATGTACTCTTTTTTGTTTGGCTTCTTTCACTCAACATAATTGTTTCGAGGTTTACTCATATTGTTGTATGGATTCACAATTCTTTTATTTTAGTTGCTCAGTAGTTGTCCATTGAATGAATATGCAACAATGTATTTATTCATTCACCTCTTGATGCATATTTTGGTTGTTTTCAGTTTGGGGATATTACAATTAAGTCTGTTATGGACATTCAACCACAAATTTTTTTAAAATATTTATTTATTTATTTGAAAGTCAAAGTTACACAGAGAGGAGAGGCAGGGAGAGAGAGAGGTCTTCCTTCCGATGGTTCACTCCCCAACTGGCTGCAATGGCCAGAGCTGTGCCGATCTGAAGCCAGGAGCCAGGAGCTTCCTCTGGGTCTCCCATGCAGGTGCAGGGGCCCAAGGACTTGGGTCATCTTCCACTGCTTTCCCAGGCCATAGCAGAGAGCTGGACTGGAAGTGGAGCAACCGAATCTCGAAGCAACACCCATATGGGATGCTGGCGCTTCAGGCCAGGGCATTAACCCACTGAGCCACAGTGCCGGCCCCCATCTACAAATTTTTGTATGAACACTTACTTTCTTTTTTTTCTTTTTTTTTTTTTTTTTTTTGAGTAAATAGAGAGTTGGAATGGCTGGATTGTATGGTAGGTGTATGTATAACTTTTTAAGAAACTGTCAAAGTGCTTTCCTAGAGCAAATGCATCATTTTATGTTCCTCTCAGCAGTGTGGGACTTTCTATCCCTCTACATCCTCGCCACACTTGGTGTATTCAATCTTTTTAACTTCAGTTATTATTAATAGGTGGAGTAATAGTATCTCATTGTGGTTTATTTTGCATTTCCCAATTGACTAATGCTATCAAGCAGCTCTTCATGACCTGATTACCCATCTTTTTATCTTTAGTGAAGTGTCTATTCAAGTTATTTTCCTTTTGGCTCAGCAGTCTTAGGACCACCTTCAAGTTCACTAGAAATTCACAAAGCTCATGAACAGGTTTTACTTATGGATAATATTTATTACAGAGAAAGTGTACAGTGTAAAAACCATAGGAGCAACATGTCTAGTAGGTGGAGTCCAGAGTAGTTGGGCACAGGTTACCAAATTGAGCCCCATCTGAGGTCTCACAGGACACACTTTTTATCTGGTTGTCAACTACAGAGATATCTTATGTGAAGGCTCTCCAGACAGGGTTGTCAATTCAAGCCTTAGGGTCTGAGGATTTTATGGAAGGCTGGATACACAGCACATCCTTCTGCACAATTAGTTATGGCAACCAAAATTGAGGACCTGATAATGGAATGAGGTACACATCATCAATCTTCATGTTTGTGCAAAACAATCCAGACAAGATGCTACAATATAGTCCATTGCTCTGGGTGTACACAATAAAACCCTCAATCCTTAACATAAAGAACTGTCCAAGTACCACATTCTTAGGGGTTCAGTAATCAATAATAGCTCCAAGTTCTCTCAGAGACATGTGAGGAGTGGTCAACAATACCTACTGTATTAACACTTTTTTCACTCATATTTTATCATTGGGTTGCTTATTTATTTATTATTGAGATTTAGGTGTTCTTTATATATTCTAGACACAATCCTTTATAAAACATAAGCTTTGCAGGGCTAGTGTTGTGGCACAGTGAGTTAAGCTGCCACTTATATAGGAGTACCAGTTCAAATCCCGGATACTCTTCTTCCAATCCAGTTTCCTGCTGACGTACCTGGGAAGGCAGCAGATGATAGCCCAAGTACTTGGGTCCCTGCCACCCAAGTGGGAGGTGAGGAAGGAGTTCCTGGCTCCTGGCTTTGGCCTGACCCAGACATGGCTGTTATGGCCATTTGGGGAGAGAACCAGTGGATGGAAAATCATTCTCTCTCTCACTCCCTCACTCGCTCTCACTCTGCCTTTCAAATAAATAAATAAATGAATAAATATTTAAAAAACATAAATATATGCTTTGCAAGGATATTCTCCAGCCTCTGGTTTATCCTTTTAATATCCCAATAGGAATGTCTTTTGAATAACAGAAGTTTAAAAGAATTAGGTGAGGGGCTGGCGCTGTGGTGTAGTGGGTAAGGCCACCGCCTGCAGTGCCGACATCCCATATGGGTGCCGGTTCGAGACCCAGCTGCTCCACTTCTGGTCCAGCTTTCTGCTATGGCCTGGGAAAGCAGTAGAAGATGGCCCAAGTCATTGGGCCCCTGCGCCCATATGGGAGACCCAGAAGAAGCTCCTGGCTCCAGGCTTCGGATCAGCGCAGCTCCGGCCATTGTGGCCAACTGGGGAGTGAACCAGCAAAGAAGACCTCTCTCTCTCACTCTCTCTCTCTCTCTCTCTCTGCCCCTCCTTCTCTCTCTGTATAACTCTGAATTTCAAATAAATAAATCTTGAAAAAAATGTATAATAGTGCCCTTACCACATTTTCCCATGCTACTTAAAAAAATAATGAATCACATCCTTGTGCCATGGAATTTCCCACATTCTGTATATGGATCATTCTATCTTTGTGCTGTTTTAAAACATGTTTCTCTACTCTTGTACTTCTGGTAATACTGCTATTTCTTGATTTATTGATTTTTAGACATTATATATTTACTCTGTGCTGTGAAAGATGAGGATTTGGCTAAATACTACCCTCCCTTCAATATCTTTCATAATGGAATAAACATGGAAGATATTTGAAGAATTATTAATTCTTCAATTATCTAATAATTGGCAAATAAAAGGCAAATAATTATTTGCCTTTTACCAAGTAGTATGTTTTATCCTGGTTCTACTAAATAATACAAAACATATAGCTTTTACAGTTGCAGTGGAAGAGTAGAGAATGGAGATTTGAGAAACATCACCAAAGAACTGACAGCGTCAAATACGGGATGGAAGAGAGAAAGAATGACACTTTGTTTCAGGCTTCAACATCTGAGTACACAGTGATATGTTTACCTAGATAGAGAATAGAAGAAAAGTACAAGGTTTAAGGTAGGGGTTGGGAGCACAGTAGGAAAGTAGTTTCAGTTTTGGACTTTGAGATATAGGATAGCTGTAACAATCAAGTGGAGATGTCCAGTAGACCCTGGAAGTGCGAATCTGGAGTTTGGGAGAGAGGTATGGACTAGAGTTACAGATTTGATAGTCAGTAGCATCTATGCATATAGGCATGGATGAAATTGCCCAAGGAATGTGTAAAGAATGAAGAAAGAAGGTGACAAACAAGAAAACCCTGAGGTACTTGACAATTTAAGACGGAGACAGAATCAATTGTTACCAATTGTGGTAAGTATCATAATAAAGACATGCATGAAATATCCTAGAGACTCAACATGAGATTGATCAGCTTGGTAGGCAGAAATTACCACAAAAGGCTTTACATTCCTTTGGATATATAGGATTGTGCCAATTGAATAAAGGTCAGGAAAGCAGATAAAATTTATCTATTTTATAAGGAAAGAAGAGGGCTCTCTCAACCATCCCCACCCCATATACTCAAATTCACAGAAGTATTCTTCAGAGTGTCATCAACAATTCATTTGCATGAAAATCACATAAGGGTTTTTTCAAAATACAGTGCACTAAATTTTATACAAAGTAATTTAAGGTGAGACCATGGAATGTGTAGCTGAAGTGGAGTAGAGATGAAAGGTTTTGGAATAGATGAGGACAGAGAATCATGACTTTCAGATTGCCAGTTTAAGCAGGAAGTCATAGTGGAAAAACTGGGAGATAGAGTGATTTTGCCAGAATATAATTGACTAATATGTTTTTCCTTCATTAAAAAGGGAAAGCCAACCAGGTAAGACTAAGAACAGTCAACCAGGCAGAGAAAATCAACAATTGATTTGATAGATTGGATGTGGTCATTAAAACAACAAAATTAGCAATAACGCACCAAAGAATTGCCTTGATTTATTTTCACTTTTCAGCTGGTTGTTTGGCACTTTAAATCCAGCCTTTTCTGATGAACTGAACCTACCTGAAGTCATTAAATGTTTGGTTTTTCATTTTGATTAATAACTAGGGATACAAATTTCCATTTTCTCATAATTTTTATCCTAAAAGCAGGAAATCTCAAATTGAGTCACTGTCTACTGTTAAGTTAGAAACTGTTTCTATCTATGTCTTCATAAAAAAGACAGATAACACTGTTTGGAAATACATTATTTGAAGTACAGCATGAACTACATACTCTTGAGAATCAACTCGCTTGTGTCTTTATGGAATCCCAGGGCTGCACTCAAACTAAATTTGATGGCCTATGAATATTCTGCTGTGGCTAGAAATATTCTTCTTCTAAGAAATCTACTAATGTGCTTTGTTATTATGTCAAAACAGCTATCTACATGGCTCTCCATAGTTAAGTATATCTTGTTAAAAACATGCTATTGAACTTCAAAATATTGTAACATATTACTTCATCTTCAGAAAAGCTGTGAATATTCTTATTCATTCTTTGTAACTTTAATAGCAAAAAAAATCACATAAAAACAATTGCCTCCTTTGAAAAGATTACTATACTAGGCCCTTTACTGTGATAAAATTAAGTCAATTCTGATTTCAAAATTAAACCAGATGAATGATGAGATAACATAAGAGAATCAGCTCTTCTCTTTATGTATCTACTAATTCTATGTATCATTCATGGTTTTCCAAGACAAATTCCTTGGTCCATATATTGTGCTACTAAATTATTAATGCACAAGAAGCCGATGATAGTACACAGCTAAGCAGAAACTAAAAGATGCATTAGAAAGTGTAAGAGGTGTGAAGAAGGAATAGACTGTCATTCTTGCTATGATTCTTCTATTGAGAAGCTAAGAGATTATGTTGTTTAAAAACCTAGAGAGAGGAGAGCCGGAAAATGAGGGACAGTTGGTTTATACAACTCTAGATAAAGGAAAGACACAAAAGAAAACAAATACTGAGTCACTATAGAGTGATTTTTTTCTGTAGAGGGGAAGAAGCACTAACATAATTTATACAAGCAGAGTCCAAATCTGTGCCAGGTCTGAATATCTGCAAAGCTATCAAGAACTATCCTGGGCCGGCGCCGCGGCTCAACAGGCTAATCTTCTGCCTTGCGGCACCGGCACACCGGGTTCTAGTCCCGGTTGGGGCGCCGGATTCTTTCCTGGTTGCCCCTCTTCCAGGCCAGCTCTCTGCTATGGCCCGGGAGTGCAGTGGAGGATGGCCTAAGTGCTTGGGCCCTGCACCCCATGGGAGATCAGGAGAAGCACCTGGCTCTTGCCTTCGGATCAGCGTGGTGCGCCAGCTGCAGCGCGCTGGCCGCAGTGGCCATTGGAGGGTGAACCAACGGCAAAAAAGGAAGACCTTTCTCTTTGTCTCTTTCTCTCTCACTGTCCACTCTGTCTGTCAAAAAAAAAAAAAAAACTATCCTGTTATTGTTTTCTCCAATAGAATAACCAGCAGATTCTGCTAAAAAAAAGTAGAGTAATTGTAGAAATCAAAATAAATGTAATAAATGTAATACGTGCCAGAAAAGAGTTTATGGAAAATGGAATTAAAAAGCAAGTGTGCTTTGGTGCCTCAAATTCAGAAATCCATGCACAATTTTTCATGACACATTTTCTACAAAATTTTAAAGATCTTTTCTACAAGTATTCTACAAGACTATGACGTTTCTCTTTTTAAAAAATTCTAGTGCTGGCATTGTGGGGCAGCAGATTAAGCAGCTACTTGTGATGCTGGTATCCCATATTAGAGCACTGGTTCAAGTTCCAGCTGTTCGCTTCTGATACAGCTTCCTGCTAATGTGCCTGGGAATGCAACAGAAGATAGCCCAAGTACTTGGGTCCCCTACAACCCACATCGGGGAACTGATTGGAGCTCATGCCTCCTGGCTTCAGCCTGGTACAGCCTGCTAAGGCCATTGAGGCCATTTGGGGAGTGAACCAGTGAGTAAAAGATGATTGATATCTCTTTTTCTCTCTCTGTTTCTCTTTTTCTCTCTCTCAGCCTTTCAAATGTTTGAAAGGCAGAGTTACTGAGAGGCAGAGGCAAAGAGAGAGAGAGGTCTTCCATCGCTGGTTCACTCCCTAAATGGCCTCAATGGTCGGAGCTGTGCTGATCCGAAGCCGGGATCCTGGAGCTTCTTCCAGGTCTCCTACGAAGGTGCAGGGGCCCAAGAACTTGGGCCATCTTTTACTGCTTTCTTAGGCCAGCCATAAGCAGAGAGCTGGATTGGAAGTGGAGCAGCCAGGACTCAAACCTGCGCCAATATGGGATTTTGGCGCTGCAAGCAGAGGCTTAGCACACTACAACACAGCACCAGCCCCTCAAATAAATAAATCATTAAAAAATTCTATACTTACCAAAAATTATTTTAGTAATTTTATTCGTTTTCTAGCTATTGTATTAATTGCTAAGGCTCTCATAACAAAGTACCACAGGCTGGGTGGCTTCAACAACAGACATTTATTTTCCCAACATCCTGGAGCTGGAAGTCTAAGGTCAAGGCGTTAACAGGGTTGGTTCCTTGCAAAGCCTCTCCCTTTGGTTTGCAGATAGTCATCTCCTCCCTGTTTCTAAACATGGCCTTTCTTCTGTGTGTCTGCGCCCTAATTGCCTCTTCTTATAAAAGACAGGTCCTATTGGAATAGGACTCACTGTAATGACCTCGTTTTAACTTGATTATCACTTTAAAAGCCCTGTGTCCAAATACAGTCATATCCCGAGGTGCTAGAGGTTAGGGCTTCAATGTATGTATTTTGGGGGCCATAATTCAGCCCTTAATATTATTTCAACTATCCACATACATTGATTCAAAGAGAGTTATCTGTAAATATATACCATCTAATATGAATTTACAAATCAGATATTTGGCAAAATGTAGTTGACTACCTTTTAAAACGTTTGACCCATCTGCAGAATCATCAACATCTTTCTGCTCAATACCTCTTCTGTTCTAGGTGCCAATGTAGGTGCTAGGGCTAAAAAGACAAAGGAAATAAATATCTTACCTTAGAAGAGTTTGCAGTCTGGAAGAGGTGAAATAATATAAGCACATAAAATAAAATGTACTAAATATTATTAAAGTGGAAATGTAATGTTGAAGGAAGAAATTCAGCCAGGCTCATAGTGATCCAATCACAGTAAAGGAATTTATCAATCTCCAGAACACTGCCTAATTAACACCACTGCATAAAGTCTTAGAGTTTATTAATTTGAAGACTTAATTTATTTATCTGTTTAGTTTTTTTTTGCCTCAAGCATTAAAGCCATTTGACATAGATTTCTTTTTTAAAAAAATGATAAAACCATTTGATATAGATGTTTTAAAAATACTGTATATGCCAGCGCTGCTGCTCAATAGACTAATCCTCCGCTTTGCGGCGCCGGCGAGTTCTAGTCCCAGTCGGGGCACCGGATTCTGTCCCGGTTGCCCCTCTTCCAGGCCAGCTCCCTGCTTTGGCCCAAGTACTTGGGCCCTGCACCCGCATGGGAGACCAGGAAAAGCACCTGGCTCCTGGCTTGATGCACCGGCCACAGAACGCCGGCCGCGGCGGCCATTGGAGGGTGAACCAACGGCAAAGAGGAAGACCTTTCTCTCTGTCTCTCTCTCTCACTGTCTACTCTGCCTGTCAAACAAAAAAAAAAAAAAACTTTATAAACGGATGTGTTTATATTTTTCAAAAAAAGTTTAGTAGAAACATGTTAATTTTTGTCTTAATAAGATGGTTATGACCTTGCAGACTATGCTATCCAAATTAAAAATCAGTCATGATAGGATACTATAAGCTAAGCCATAATTAAATACAAGGCTATATAAAAGAATTCAGAAATCCAAGGATAGTTAAAAAAAAAACTACACTTTGTTTGCCAAGAACTAGAATGATCCCTAATGATAAATAACAGCCAGAATAAAAAGTGATAGGATTCATTATGAAGTATTGTATCACTTAGACAGATATCTACCTATAAAAACTGTACTACAATTATGATACACCTTAAGAACCATTAAATCCAATCTAAATTATTTTTCATAATACTTCAATTTTTCCTGGTAAGGCAAAATTGATCACAAATCTCTACATATATCAATGATTTTTCAGTTTCCATCTCGTTTCTCTTTAGTCTGTCAAATCTGCTATTAAAAACAGAAAAAGATGGGGCTGGCACTGTGGCATAGCAGGGTTAAGTCACTGGTTGTAATGCCAGCAGTGTCATTTCAGTTCTAGTCCTGGTTGTTCCACTTTTTCTTCTTGTTTTTTTATTTTTTTTATTTTTAAAGATTTATTTATTTATTTGAAAGTCAGAGTTACAGAGAGGCAGAGGCAGAGAGACAGAGAGAGAGAGAGAGGTCTTCTTTCTACGGTTCACTCCCTAGATGGCCTCAACATCCAGAGCTGTGCTGATCTGAAGCCAGGAGCCAGGAATTTCTTCCCGGTCTCCCACGTGGGTACAGGGACCCAAGGACTTGGGCCATCTTCTACTGCTTTCCCAGGCCATAGCAGAGAGCTGGATTGGAAGTAGAGCAGCCAGGACTAGAACAGGCGCCCATATGGGATGCCGGCACTGCAGGCGGTGGCTTTACCCACTACGCCACAGTGGTGGCCCCAGCACCACTTCTGATCTAGATCCCTGCTAATGTGTCTTGGAAAGCAGCAGATTATGACCCAAGTGCTTAGACCCCGTCACCCATGTGGGAGACTCAGATGGAGTTTCAGCCTCTTGGGTTTGGCCTGCTCCAGTCCTTGCCATTCAGGCCAGCTGGGCAGTGACCCAGTTGATGGAAGATAATCTCCCTCTCTCTCTCTCTCTCTCTCTCTCTCTCTCTCTCCCCTACCCCACCCTCTTTCTCCCTCTCCCTCTGTCATTCTACCTTTCAAATAAATATAAGTATTTGAAAAAAGTAAAAGCAGAAAAACAGATTTTAGGTTAGAAAATGTTACCAAGAAAAGATCAGAGAATCCCCTTAGAAGCTGTGTATCAAGATGGTACTCTGATGAGTACAATAAATAAAGAGAAATATGGCATGAGAAATGTTAACAACAAGGATAAAGCTGTCAAGGACTGATAAACCCATTTCACAAAGTAACCAACATTTGCTTCTTTTTTATTTTTAATTTTTTATTACAACCTTTGCTTTTTATACATTACTTCTTCCTTGGATTTTTTTTTGAAATGTAATCAGTGTGTTATTTAGCTTTGAAAATATAAAATGAGAAACTTGAATTAAATTATTTTATGGTCCTGGTGAGGAACTTTGAGGGATCTCAGATTTTATAATATGAACAAGTTAACAAGTTGCTCAGTCAGTTTCGTAGGTTCTGGCAGAAGATGCAATCATCCAAGGTCAGAGACAAAGGACAGTTTATTAACACCAGCAACAGCAGTTATCAGAGTATCAACATTTGTACCAGTTCCTTGAGCCCCACTTCCCCCAAGGTGATCCAAAGACAGCTAGAAGATATCTTCTCATGAAGTAGGCATATTGTAGGAGAATTTATCATTTATAATATACAGTAAGCTCTGGAGGGAAACTATCTGTTTTCCATGACTATTCACAATATATTCTTTTTTATTTGAGATACAATTCATATACCATAACTTTTTCAAAGAGTACAATTCAGTACTATTGAGAATATTCACAAAGTTATACAACCATCACCACTCTATAAGTAGAGAACAATTACCATTATCTGAGAATAAGCTTATTATTTATTTATTTATTTTTAAAGATTTATTTTATTTATTTGAAAGACAGAGTTACAGAGATAGGTAGAGACAGAGAGAGGTTTCCATCTGCTGGCTCACTCCCCAGATGGCTGCAATGGCTGGAGCTACACCTCTCTGATGCCAGGATCCAGGAGCTTCTTCCAGGTCTTTCACGAAGGTGCAGGGATCCAAGGACTTGGGCCATCTTCCACTGCTTTCCCAGGCCACAGCAGAGAGCTGGATTGGAAGAGGAGCAGCCAGGACCAGAACCGGCACCCACATGGGATACTGTCCCATCAGGCCAGGGCTTTAACCCACTGTGCCACAGCGCCAGCCCCTAAACTTCCTATTTATTAATAGTCACTCACTATTCTCCTCTTCCAAACCCTGGGAGTCACTAATATGCACAAGTCTCTATGGATTTGCCCATTCCAGACATTTCATGTAAATTGAATCAGGCAATAAGTGGTTTTTTGGAGCTGGCGCTGTGGTATAGTGGGTAAAGCTGCCCCCTTACTATGCTGGCATCCCATATGGGTGCCCGTTCAAGTCCCAGCTGCTGTGCTTCTGATCCAGCTCCCTGCTAGTGTACCTCGGAAAGCAGTAGAAGATGGCCAAAGTGCTTGAGTCCCTGTACCCACATGGGAGACCCAGAAGAAGCTTCCAGTTCCTGGCTTTGGCCTGGCCCAGCCCTGGCCAATGTGGCCATTTGGGGAGTAAACCACTGGATGGAAGATCTCTCTCTGTCTCTCTGTGTAACTTTGCCTTTCAAATAAGTAAAAATAAACCTTAAAAAGATGTGGCTTTTTGTGGCTGGCTTCTTTTGCTTCGCATGTTTTCAACGCTTCTTTATGTTATAACATGGATTTACAGCTATGCCACATTTTATTTATCTATTCATAAGTTGATGGATATTTGGGTTGGTTCCATCTTTTGGCTATTAAGGACAATTGTGGTATGAATATTCACATAACAGTTTTTGTGAAAACATATATTTTCTTCAAAAATTTTATTTACTTATTTGAGAGGCAGGGAGAGAGACAGACAAACAGAGCTCCCATCCGGAGGTTCACTCCCAAAATGCCTAAGAGCTGAGAATTCAACTTAGGGCTTTCATGATGGTGGCAGGGACGCAACTATTTGAGTCATCATCTATTGCCTCCCAGAGTGCCCGTTAGCAGGAAGCTGGAATCAGGAGCAGAGCTGGGACTCAAACTCAGACACTATGGGTATCCAGAACAGCATCCTAACTGTGGTGCCAAATGCCTGTCCTGACAGATATTTTCTATTCTCTTGAGAATATATCTAAGAGAAGAATTGCTGAGTCATATGGTTACTATGTTTAACTTTTTAAGAAACTTCCCAACTGTTTTCCAAAGCAATTTGACCATTTTATATTCCCATTAGCTATGTATGCATGTTCCAGTTTCTCTACTACTGTGTCAATACTTACTATTTCCCATCTTCTTGATTATAATCATTATTGTGGGAGTCAACTCGTAACTTTCTGTGGGTTTTATTTGCATTACCCCTATGGCTAATGATATGGAACACCCCGTTCATGTGCTTTTTGGTCAGTTGGTCTTTCTTGTATCTTCTTTTGAGAAATGTCTATTTAAATTCTTTGTCCCCTTTTTCCTCATTGGGTTCTGTTTTTATTATTTTTATCATTGACTTTAAGAGTTCTGTATGTGTTCTAGGTACTAGACCTTTATCAGAAATGCAACTTGCAAATATTTTCTGCAGACTGGCTTTTCCCTTTCTTGATGGTGTCTACTGAAGCAAAAGAATTTAATTTTGGTAAAGTTCAATTTGTTGATGGCCCAAGTCCTTGGCCCCTGCACCTCATGGGAGACATAGAAGAATCTCCTGGTTCCTGGCTTTGGCCTGGCCCAGCCCTAGCTGATGTGGCCATTTTAGGAGTGAAACTAGTACTTGGAAGATCTCTTTCTCATTCTTTCTCATTCTCTGTAACTCTTTCAAATAAGTGAATATATCTTAAAAATAAAAGAGAGAGAAAAGCAAAGTTAGAAGGCTAACATCTGATTTCAAAACTTGTTTTTAACTATAGTAATCATGAAAGTAGTATGTTGACCTAAAAATAGATAAATAAATCAGTGGAACACAATAGTCTATAGTTAAACCCATATATCTACATATACGTGCAACTGATTTTTTATTTTTTAAAATTTTATTAATATAAAGAGAACATATTTGATGTATTTCATATGTATAATACTAACATATCTATACTTCCCTCCCTCCCACCCTCCCTCCCCCTTTCCTTACTTTTTTTCTTAGAAAGATTTACTATTTACTTGAAAGGCAGAGTTACAGAGAGTGAGGGAGAGCAAGAAAGAGATTTTCCATCTGCTGGTTTCACTCCTCAAATGGCCCCATCAGCAGGGGCTGAGCCAGGCTGAAGCCAGGAACCAGGAGCTTCTTCTGGGTCTCCCATGTTGGTGCAGGGACCCAAGCACTTGGGTCATCTTTGGCTGCTTTCCCAGGCCATTAGCAGGGAGCTGGATAGGAAATGGAGCAGCTGGGACTTGAACTGGTGTCCATATTGGATGCCGGTGTTGTAGGCAGCGGCTTTACCTGCCATGTCACAATGCTGGCCCTCTCTTTTTTTCTATTTTTTTTGCAAAAACATAATTTAAATTCATTCTATTATCATAGTCTTAATACACCACTAACCATAATATTCGACAGGCAAAAAGTAGAAAGGCCACAGTTCCACAGGAGTATAAACAAGGGCTAAAAAACAATCAAATCATAAGATATCTGTTCCATTCCTATGCATTTATTTTTGTATTTTGTGTTAACTATCGAATATCAGAGAAAACATATATTTGTCTTTTAAAGGTACAAAATGAAGAAAAATGTAGGAGTGGAGAGAGGGTAATTTTTTCAATAAATGGTTGAACAATTGGTTTCCATATACAAAACTTCATGGGGTGGGCATTTGGCCTAGTGTTTAAGAAGCCTGTGTCCCATGATAGAGAACCTGGGTTCAATGCTACTTCTGGCCCTTACTCTAGCATTCCTGCTAAAACAAATCCTGGAGGCATCAGTGAGGGTTCCAATGATTGCGTTTCTGCCATGCATGTGGGACACCTGGATTGAGTTCCTTGCTCCCAGATCCAGCACCAGCTCTACCTCAGACGATTTAGGCATCTTGCGAGTAAATCACTGGATGGAAGCTCTGTCTCTGTCTGTCTGTGTCTCTCTGCCTCTCAAATAATTTTTAAATGCCAAAAACTTCAATTAATACCTATGTCCTTTAACTCAAAATGGGTCATAAACCTAAATGTAACACCTAAAATATGAAAACTTTAGAATGAAAAATTGGAAAATCTTTATTGGTTTGCCTTAGGTAAAGATTTCTTAGATATCCTACCCAATGTAAGTCCCTAACATAAAAATAATTAAATTAGACTTCATCAAAATAAAAAACCTCTAATTTTCAAAAGATATTGTTAAGTGAATAAGACAAGGCATAGACTGATAGAATATTTGCCAAAGCATATATCTGATAAAGGACATTCATTCAGATAAAAAGAATCTCAAAATTCAGCAATGAGAAAACCATCAAGCCAATTTTAAAAATAGTCAAAATATTAGAATAAACACATGATAAAGATATTGGGATAGCAAATAAACAAGTGAAAAGATGCTCAAATCATTAGTCATTAGGAACATACTAATTAAAATCATAATGAGGTACTTCCACACATGTGAATGGCTAAAATTGAAAAAGAATGGCCTTAACAAGTGTTTCCAACTCGGTGGGACAACTGGACCTCTTATACATTGGTGGCGGAGTTGCAAAATGATATAAGCCTTTGAAAAGCACTTTGGCAGTTTCTTAAAATTTAAACATACACCTAACATATGGCCAGCCATTCCACTCCTCTTAGAGAGTTCCTCAAAAGAAATAAAATCTGATATAAGCACAAAACACTTATATATGAATATTCATAAAATGTTTCTTTGTTCCTTTTTTTTTTGGTAATAGCCTAAGACCCAAAAGTTCATCAATGAGTAAATAAATATACAAACCATGTTATATCTGTATGAGTATAATGGAATACTATTTAGCAATAAAAATACAACAGCATGGATGAATCTCAAAATAATTATGCTGGGTGAAATAAGCCATAAAAAGTAAATAATATGATTCTATTTATAAAGCTGTATAAAATGCATGTTCATCTTTAATAACAGATATCAGTTAAGTTTTTGCCTGGGGTTTAGGCTGGCGCAGGTGGGTGTGGTATACAGAAACTTTTTAGGGTGATGGACCTGTTCATTTTCTTGATCAAGGTGATGATTGCCCAAGTTTATATAATGTTAACTTTTACCAAGTTATAGAGTTATATATGTAGTTTATTGTATGTCAGTTATATCACAGTAAGTGTTCAGGGAAATACATATAACTGTGAGAAATAATAATAGTAGTTAACATTTATTGAGTATTTAATATGCATTAAGCACTATGCTATGTATTTTAAATGTATTGATTAATTTCACTATTTTTTTTAATTTTTTTTTGACAGGCAGAGTGGACAGTGAGAGAGAGAGACAGAGAGAAAGGTCTTCCTTTGCCATTGGTTCACCCTCCAATGGCCACTGCTGATCCGATGGCAGGAGCCAGGTGCTTCTCCTGGTCTCCCATGGGGTGCAGGGCCCAAGCACCTGGGCCATCCTCCACTGCACTCCCGGGCCACAGCAAAGAGCTGGCCTGGAAGAGGGGCAACCGGGACAGAACCCAGCGCCCTGACCGGGACTAGAACCCGGTGTGCCGGTGCCGCAAGGCGGAGGATTAGCCTAGTGAGCCGCGGCGCCGGCCCAGTTGAGGGTTTTTAATGTAGAATAAGGCAGTTTCATAGGCCAAACTCCTTGCTGAAATATCAAGAGTCTGGATTACACTAAATGTCTTGTTTCTTTCAAGCACACACTCAGATAATTTTGGAACATTACTCCCCTACCACCTACTTCCCCACACAGCCCATCTCCTTGACCCCATTCCCACGCTTGCAGTTGCTTGTTTTTCTCTCTGGCAATATCAGAAGTTTCAAAGCTTTTCTAAAGCATCAGAAGCAATTGAGTCACATCATCTTTTACTAATCTACCACTGTTGTGCTTTGTTCACTCATGGCAGCTTCTGCAGGTTTGGATTTGATCCATCTATCATACCATGTACTCATACTCTGTTCTCATGCTTCACTTAACATTTGGTCTCCTATTCTACTCCAGTTATTGCTGCATTTTAAATGTGCTGTGTAGCACTTTTAAAACATCTGCATAGAAGAATTGTTCTTGGGAAGGCCGTCAAAATTATACCATTTAGCGACCTACTCTATTACCCCCCTCCTGAATTCAACTGCATCTCTATTGCTGGTACCTTGTTTTTCTCCCTCCTCTGCAACATAACCCTCTTGCTCATGACTTGTTTGAATCTACCTCAGTGGTTCTCAAAGAGAGCGTGCATCAGAATCATCTGGAGGGCTTGTTAAAACACTTTCTGATCCCGTAAGTCTGGTTGGTCCTCTTGATTTTTTGTTTCTAACAAGTTTCTAGATAATGATGATGCTGTTGGTCTGGGGACCATAGTTTGAAAACCATAGCTGTAATTTAATACTGTTCATGTTGATCACCTCTTTATCTCTATGGCTTATCTTCTTGGCCTTTTCTTTTGAATTTTTGATGTGCAAATATGGCTGGCATGGCTAAGAATCCTCACCTCTGAGGGCTACATAGTGAATTCTCTGAATACGCCATAATCACCTAAAGGCAAGTTTCTAAATTAGAACCAATGATCCTGGGTCATTCTAATGTTAGAAATGTAATGTGCTGCCTAGAGGTGAGAGCTTAAAATGTATGGTTTATGTTTTGAAGATCTTGAAATATTTTCAAATATTTAACTGTCCAAATTGAGTTAGTTCAGCTTTCTAGAAGTAATGGAGAAGAATAAACTTAGAAAGTGGAATGCAATCTACGCCTGAATAACCAAAATAATTGTGGTCTCTCATATTCATATTCTTTCTGTCATTCTTAAAATAGACCTATTTGTAAATTTAGGATTACCTTTGCATATATTTATTTGCATGGCTTTTTGTGTTTTTTAATATACAAGCACATATCCAGGCAATCCTTGACTTACTGTAATTTGCATGTTCTAAACCTCTAGCACTTACAGCAGGCTTCTAGCACACAAATATTACAGCAATCACTCTTCTTTCTGATGCATTTTAAATACTGCTCTCTCTGGCTCCTAGCTTCAGTTGAGCTCCTTGGATGTAGTCACACTCTGTAATCCCTGCTACTGTGTGTTTGGTCACAGGCCAACACCAGCAGAAACTTTCATGGTCCAGGAATTGGGAGAGGAGTTTAGAACTACTGCTTCTGGCAGAAAGGGGGAGAATAATGAACTAAGCTGAGTAAAGGAGAGAAGAGAGGGAAGAAAGAAGGAAGGTAGAGGAATAAAAGAAAGAAACTGACAAGATATACATGGGAATGTCAAGTGTGGGTACCATTTTCTATGAAGAAATGAGACTTTTATCTTATTTGAATGTTTAACTGTCTCTGAAAGTAATTGCAAAAGTGGAGTTCTGACTGTTGGTGGGAATGCAAACTGGTAAAACCACTATGGAAGACAGTTTGGAGATACCTCAGAAATCTGAATCTAGTCCTACCATATGACCCAGCCATCCCACTCCTTGGAATTTACCCAAAAGAAATGAAATCAGCAACTAAAAGACTCATCTGCACCTCCACGTTTATTGCAGCTCAATTCACAACAGCTAAGACATGAAATCAACCTAAATACCCATCAATGTAAGACTGGATAAAGAAACTATGGGATATGTACTCTATGGAATACTACACAGCGGTTAAAAAAAATTTGGTCATTTGCAACTAAATGGATGAATCTGGAAAACATCATACTTAGAGAAATAAGCCAGTCCCAAAGGGACAAATAACATATGTTCTCCCTCATCTGTGACAACTAATAGGGTACCTAAAAGAAAATCTGTAGAAGTGAAACTGACACTACAAGAAGCAATTACTTGAACAACCCTTGTCTTGACTGTCGAGGAACAGTTTATTATTTCATTTTTTATTTATTCTATTTTTCTACTTAATACCATTGATTGAACTCTTTATTTAACATAGAATTAATCAAGGGTGTATTAAATCAATGGAAATTGGATCCCAGTTAAAAATAAGAGTGGGAATGAGAGAGGGAGGAGCTGTACAGTTCAGCACACATTCCCACAGACTTACCCCTAAGGGTTAAGCTAAAAACTTGCCATGGGACTCCAAATCCCATTATGATGGGTGGTACTAATCTCATCTTATGCGATAAAGTGATCACATTAAGTATGAATTGATCATATAGATAGGATTAAAAGTCAAAGGGATCACATAAATAAGACAAAGTGTCTGGTAATAACAACAGATAGAATTACAAAGGAGAGAAAGTTCCAACATAGGAAGCAGTCCACACAGCAGACTCATAGAATGACAAATGCCCTAAACAGCACTCTGACCTCAGAATCAGCCCCTAAGGCATTCTCATCTAGCTGAAAATCCCATGAGAGCATTTCAGGCATGGAAAGCCAAAACACAGTGGCAAAAATGGTTCTGCATGAAAGATCTCTGCGAGACCCCAGCGGAAAGAAGGGACCATCAAAGAAGGATGCACTTTTCTCAGAAGGGAGGAGAAAACTTCCAGTTTGCATTTGGTCCTGTCTAAATACCAAAGGTATTTGTGGACTCAAAAGGCTTCCATAGCCTTGGCAGCTCATGTCAAGAGCCTTGGGTGGTCACTGAGGTAAAAAATAAGAGTGTTAATTGTTAAATCAACAACAGGAGTCACTGTGCCCTTACTCCCCATGTTGAACCTCTGTCTGTAATGAGTTGTACTATGAGAATTAATGGTAAAACTTGTCTTCAAACTGTACTTTATACTTTGTGTGTCTGTGTGGGTTCAAAGAGTTAACATTTCTACTTAGTATAGAGTTGGTCCTCTGTATATAAAGTCAATTAAAAATGAATCTTAAGAATGGAATGGGAGAGGGAGTAGTAGTAGGTTGGGAGTGGGCGTGGGAGTGCAGGAATGGGAGGGAAGAACCACTATATTTCTAAAGGCTGTACATATGAAATTTGTATTCATTAAACAAAAACCTTCTAAAAAAGTAGGGTTCTGGGGCTGGTACTGTGGTGAAGCAGGTTAAGCTGCTGCCTGTGGTGTAGGCATCCCATACCGGCACCAGTTCTGACTGACCCACTTCCAATCCAGCTCCCTGCTAACGTGCCTGGGAAAGCAGCAGAAGATGGCTCAAATTCTTGGGCCCCTCCACCCATGTGGGAGACCCAGATGAAGATCCTGCCTCCTGGCTTCAGCCTGGCCCAGTTCTGGCCGATGTGGCCATTTGGGGAGTGCATCAGTGGATGGAAGACCTCTCTCTGTGTCTCTCCCTTGCTCTAACTCTGCCTTCTGAGTAACACTGGCTTTATTTTAATGTGTCTAGTCTTTTGGGGTACTGATTCTAAAACAAATCTGCTCATCAGTTTTCTAATTTCCATCTTTAATGTCACTATAGATCTTGTGCTTTCTGACTTTATTAAAGGTAACGTGTGGCCTCTGTGTTACTACACTCCTATGGATCCCATCATACCTGTCCGAATTTTTTTCTTGGAATCCAGTCATTTGACATAAAAAAGGGTTTTTCCTTCTAGATTCCAAATCTGCATTATAGTATCACAGTATTACCACCCTCCCTGTCATTTAGTACTGAAATTTCAGCAACTACCATGAGTAATACCTTGTTAGGTTCTGTCCTTGCATTATTTCTCTCCCCTGTCCACATGTAGAGTGAGCGTACCACCAATTTCTTTCTTTGTTTCTTATAATCCTTGACACTCTTCTTTGATGATCTTACCTACTGCCATATGTTCAACAAATATTGCTATATAAATGATGATAAATTTTTGTCTCTGTCTCCAAACTTTATCAGAAACACAAGATCTAATTTCTAATGATATCTCCATCTTCATATCTTGCAGTCACCTGAAATATTGCTTCTATATAAAACTCATCTTCATATTTTTACAAATATATCTGTACTCCTAAATTTCCAGTATGGATATAGTATTACCATTCTTTCTTTTATTCATTTTTTACGTAAAAAGTTCAGTAAGAAATAAAATGATTTTAAGTAGTAAGTCAATGTTACTAACATAGGACAAGACTGATCAAAACTAAAAAGCAGGCTTCTTTAGAACATTTACAAAATAACAAATGAAACTTTCCATATCTTTTTTCTACATTTTACATTTTTTTCCATCTTTTACATTTCCATATCAGGTCACTGAATCCTGAGGACCTTACCTCTGAAATCTGTTCCCCTCTTTCCATTCTTTTTTGTCCTGTACAATATCCTAGTTTCATGATCAAATGTATACCATTGACACATCTGTGGACCCTTGACCTGATATCTCTTAGGAAACAATGTATTGACCAAGAGATTTTCCCAAAAATTTTCTTAAAGATTCATGTGCAGGGGCTGGCATCCTATATTGGTGCTGGTTTGAGTCCCAGCTGCTCCACTTCTGATCCAGCTCTCTGCTATGGCCTGGGAAAGCAGTAGAAGATGGCCCAAGTGCTTGGGCCCCTGAACCCACATGGGAGACACAAAGGAAGCTCCTGGCTCCAGGCTTTGGATTGGCCCAGCTCTGGCTGTTGTGGTCATATGGGAGTGAACCAGCAGATGGAGGACCTCTCTTTCTCTCTGCCTCTGCCTCTCTGTAGCTCTGCCTTTCAAATAAATAAATAAATAAATAAACAAATCTTTTTTAAAAAAAATCACGTGCAACATTCTTGGGACAGCAGGTACTCAGGCAGCTCAAGTACTTGGGTCCCTGCTACCTATGTCAGGGAACTAGATAGAGTTCTGGACTCCTTGTTTCAGCTAGTCCAGCCCTGGACTAGCCCTGCAGGCATTTGGGGAGTGACCAGAAATTGGATGATGTCTTTCTCTGTCTCTGTTTCTCCGCCTTTCAAAAAAAGAAGACAAAAGTTAAAAAAAAGTTTAAAAAGCCATATGGGCAATTCTCCTCAAAGCTGGCCTTCCGAATGAATCTGATGCCAATGTAGATATATCTATTTGCTTTTTTAAAAGAATTTATTTACTTTATCCAAAGGGCAGAGTTACAGAGAGAGGAGGTGAGGGGGGGTGGTGCTGGTGTTGTGGTACAGTGGGTTAAGCCACTTCCTACAATGGCAACATCCCATACAAGTGTGAATTTGATTCCTGGCTGCTCCACTTTTTTTTAATTTATTTGACAGGTAGAGTTATAGACAGTGAGAGAGATAGAGAGAAAGGTCTTCATTCTGTTGGTTTACTCTCCAAATGGCCACAACGGCTGGAGCTGTGCCGAACTGAAGCCAGGAGCCAGGTGCTTCCTCCTGGTCTCCCATTCGGGTGCAGGGCCCAAGCACTTGGGCCATCCTCCACTGCTCTCCGGGCCACAGCAGAGAGCTGGACTGGAAGAGGAGCAACTGGGACTAGAACCCGGTGCCCATATGGGATGCTGGTGCCGCAGGTGGAGGATTAACCAAGTGAGCCATGGTGCCGGCCTGCTCCACTTTTGATTCAGCCAATGTGCCTGGGATGGCAGGAGAAGATGGCCCAAGTAGTTGGGCCCCTGCCACCCACATGGGAGACCTGGTTGGAGTTCCAGGCTCCTGGCTTGGGCCTGGCCCAACCCCAGCCATTGTAGCCATTCAGGGGAGTTAATCATCAGATGAAGTTCTCTCTCTTACTCTTCCTTTCAAATAAATAATTAAAAAAAAACCAAGAAAATACTTTCAGTGAAAGAAATCAATCACAAAAGCCCAACTATTGATTCCATTTATACAAAATGTCTAGAATAGGCAAATCTATAGAGACATATAGTAAATCAGTGGTTGTTTTGGCCTAACAGGTGTGGTTTGGGAGGACTTGGGGGAGTTGATCATTAAGGAATCAAGAGTTTCTTTTTGGGTGATGGAAACATTCTAAAATTGTGTGCTAGTTGCATAGTTATGTGAATATACTAAAATCCACTGAATAAGATAATTTAAAAGAATGGATTGTATGATATGTGCATTGTATCTCAATAAAGCAACTAAAATTGATATAGAATATATGACACAAATAAGCCTGTTTTTAGGCTTCCCCACACAATGAAAACATGTTTCTTTTATTTACAGATCTTAAACATGTACTCCTTAATTTTCATGTAATTAATATTTTGAAAAGGTCAGAGAATAAACATAAACCACAAAATGAGATAATCGCTTTTAACTGCATAGTTTTAGTCCTGTTTTTAAACTATGTTCATCTTCAAGAGACTGCTTATGCTGATTTTTTTAAAGTTTAAAACTTCATAAAAATTAGCATCCCTATGAATACTATCATGTTTCTCTGAGCCACATAATAGCAAGCAAATTCAAAGTTTTCCTACTGTTCTTTACTGTACCTATGTCTTATAGATTGGACAATTCCCATACATGTTCCTTCAAGCCACTCTTGAACGTTGCTTTGAGGCTTTGGTTAATGCAAAACAGGGAAGCCTGTTCTTTGTTAGAAGCAGATTTTCCAGAGAAAATTCCAAAGGGTTGGTTTTCAGCATACTGTATAAAACTACAGAGGGCACCAATCTGGGCACTCCAGGTCTCTTATTGGCTTGACATTTTCCCCTAGAAGAGAAATTAGCACTGTTGTCTCGGATTGTGCGGCTTTGCTTCTAGCTCCTGCTTCTGAACCTTATAATCATCACACCTGAACCCATTAACCTTTACCTCCAGGTAAATGACCGTTACTGATGATGACTGTTTCCAGACGTTTTCTTCTTGCCCTCTTTTCCTCCACTGAGAAATCCTGCTTCTAATCAGAGAGGATTTAAACAGTATTTCAGTAGTTTGGATTTGTATCAGGTGAACCTACTGCTGCTCTCATCTCATAGACCTGTTGAAGTAATCATATATCTTGGGTACCAGTTTTTATTAGCCTGCGCCTGACTCTTTCCTTGACTTCATTTGATTTCCAGGTTCCTTTAGGACAGGTGTTTTGCCTTGTTCAGCAGTGTCTTGCCAGATCTCTAAAGGGATCGCTAATTTGTTTCTTAATCCCAGCCCTGTGACTGGATTCCTGCTCCATAGTGCTTGATTCAACTTCTGCCTAGTGCCTGCCACCAGATTTTCTGGATTCTATTTTCTGTCTGCCCGCCAGGATATCTACTGCTGGGCTGCCAGCGTCTGGATGCTTGCCTGTTCACTGCTTACGGTTAGTCTCCCCTTATGCTTTACCAGCCTGTCCATTCTCTTCCTGTTAGTGACCACAGGGACCGTCTTAGCGTTCCTTTGCTGCCCTAATTAGTGTCTTGTGTTTCTGGGTACCAAGCTTCTCGATCTGGCGCTGAATGCCAGTGACATGCACCTGTTGAGATGCCAGCTCCCACTTTCCCAGTCGTCTTTACTTTCCTTGTGCCAACATTTTAGTAATTCTTGTTTACTCTTTCTTCTCCTGTTGTTTTCTGGATCTAATTGTGGACAGGAATAGTTTGTTCCTTTTAAACATCTCTTGGATTCATTTATTTCTCTTCATTTCCTCTGGGGCTCCTCCAGTTTCAATCCTCATGACGCTATCTGGCAAGATTTTATCTAGTTTCAGCTAGAGTTCAGCAGTGGCGCCTCAAAGGGTCGCCTCAGAGGATGAGAGAGAAGCCAAGTGGACATGAGCATGTCTTGACTCCCACAGTAACTTCAAACACATCAGCTCAATCTGCAACTGTAGTATATACTGAGGTTCTGTGAACAGTTTTGTGTAGAGAAAACATTCCTGTACTAAAGGAAATAGAAGTGTGAAAATCAGCGCTCAGAGTTATTCTGCATATCACTGTCATAGCAGCTCCTTGAAACATTTCTTTTTTTATAGTGTTCCTGTTAAAGATCTTTATCAGTTATTACCACTCTATCTTACATTCAAATCTGTTTACATACTGGGAAAATGCTATAGGGATAACCACATTTCCTACTATTATTCAACATCTGTGTTCTCATGATTCTAGTCGAGCCCCGTTGGCCTCTCACCATTACTGGTCAGTATTGTTTGTAGAGCGTTCCACACGCTGCCTTTCCTTACTTCCTTTCTTTGCTTTGCCCATTCAAGTTTCATTTCTGCTTCATAGCTCAGCACCTCAAGTCTTAACTCCTTGAAAACTTCATCTATTTCAGTTTCAACTGATCTCACCCCTCTCCCATGTTATGCTGGAGTTAGAGTCTGTATCTCTGAAAGAGGCAGCTAATTTCCTTGTACTGTTTCAGGATTTTGTTTTCTCAGGTCAATTTTAGGTCTAATAATAGCAGGGCTTCTACCTTTTATAGTCTGTTCCATTACAAGCATTTGTGTACCACAAATAACACTTTAGCTATTGGTAAATACAGAATGATGTCAAAATAATGTAGAAGTCCAGATGATTCATGTGTGGATTTTCTTACTTTAGACTTGTGGTGATCAGCAGCAAACTTCCTCACAAATAGTAGTATATGAAGACTAAGGAAAAGTGAAGAATCCTGCACAAGATTGCCTTTAGTGACTGGTTTAGTGGTTAACTTGTAAGTTTTCAACAACATTCAACTATCTTGTGCAGCTGTGAAGACCTTTCAATGCATGGTTCTACAAGGTTGCCTATTCTTCAATTGGATTTTTAATTTTGGTGAAAATGGCGTCTAAAAAAAATGTGAATGCCCTTGGGGACCCAAATCAGGAAGGAGGAAGCATGACAGCTGGCAAGCATTGAGGACTGTGTTACTGGGTGCAAATGCCAGTGGAGATTTAACTGCTTGAGTGTTTTATTAGGATGGTTATTGTTTTCACTGATGTTCTGATTACAAAGTTGTATTGCATTTAAGTGACTTCCCTAACACTACTTTTCCTATATGCCCTTTTATTTTAGGTATGCAATTTTTACAGAAGATTCTCTAGGCTGTCATCTGCCTTTATAGCAGAACGTCTGGCACTCTTTTTAAACTTCTGCAACATCTAGTTTTGTGGCGGCTACATAATATATGTTTAATAAATATTTGTAGGCACCCTTTATTTTATTTCTTAAAGCTTTATTTATTAATTTATTTGAAAGGCAGAGTTACAGAGGCAGAGGCAGAGAGAGAGCGCGAGCGAGCGAGCAAGCGAAAGAGAGGTGTCTTTCATCCACTGATTCACTCTCCAAATGGCTGCAATGGCTGGAGCTGGGCTGATCCAAAGCCAGGAGCCAGAAGCTTACCGTGGGTCTCCCACGTGGGTGCAGGGGCCCAAGGACTTGGGCCATCTTTGACTGCTTTCCCAGGCCATAGCAGAGAACAGGATAGGAAGTGGAGCAGGCAGGACTCGAACCGGCACCCACATGGGATGCAGGCACTGCAGGTGGCGGCTTTACCCACTAAGCCACAGTGCCAGCCTCCAGGCATCCTTTAATTCTGCTGTGGTGCTAGAACCGGTTATTTCTCATTTTTTAAAATAAACGTTTCCAGGGCCGGTGCTGTGGCACAGTGGGTTAACGCCCTGGCCTGAAGCTCTATCATCCCATATGGGTGCTGGTTTGAGTCCCAGCTGCTCCACTTCTGATCCAGCTCTCTGCTATGGCCCAAGTCCTTGGGCCCTTGCACCTGCGTGGGATACCGGGAAGAAGATCCTTGCTCCTGGCTTTAGATCGGCGCAGCTCCAACCATTGCAGGCAATTGGGGAGTGAACCATCGGATGTAAGACCTCTCTCTGTTTCTGCCTCTCCTCTCTCTGTGTAACTTTTTTTTTTTTAAACAGGCAGAGTGTACAGTGAGAGAGAGAGACAGAGAGAAAGGTCTTCCTTTTGCCGTTGGTTCACCCTCCAATGGCCACTGCGGCCGGCGCGCTGCGGCCGGCGCACCGCGCTGATCCGATGGCAGGAGCCAGGAGCCAGGTGCTTTTCCTGGTCTCCCATGGGGTGCAGGGCCCAAGCACCTGGGCCATCCTCCACTGCACTCCCTGGCCACAGCAGAGAGCTGGCCTGGAAGAGGGGCAACCGGGACAGAATCCGGCGCCCCAACCGGGACTAGAACCCGGTGTGCCGGCGCTGCTAGGCGGAGGATTAGCCTAGTGAGCCGCGGCGCCGGCCCTCTCTGTGTAACTTTGACTTTCAAATAAATTAATAAATCTTTAAGTAAATAAATAAAATGTTTCTTTCCATTTACCTATGAATGACCCCAATTGTTTAGATGAGCATACGTTGCAGACGGAAGATGCAGAAAGCCAGAGGGATACAATAAAGATCACCAGAAACTTCCAGCTCAGTATGAAGATAGAACCTAGCAGCTTTTTATTTTTATTTCTGCCAGAGCTAGCTTTAAAATTCTGATTGGGTGCTATACTTGTAAGAGGCCAGAGGGAGAGCCTGCAAGGTCAGTGGGTCTAAAGTATGTTTTTGATACTCCAGCTGATGGGGATAGCCTCTTTCTTTCTTCAGCATCAGAGAACAGATGCTTCTTCATCCACCAGCCTATTTGGGTGTTCCAGGAAGGTAAAAAGTAAAGTAGGTGCAGTGAGATAAGCCAAAAGGTGCTTGGTTTATTATCAGTGGACAAAGTGTCCTTGGTGGAGGACAGTGGCTCTATTAGCTTCCAAAAAACGGCCAATGACCCTGATGCCTGAAGACGAAAGGGTTTTGGTTTGTTTGTTTTTAACTACTGTTTGCATTAACTGGAGCCAAATGCTGAAAAGCAAACATCAAGAATTAAGACACAGGCTGAAACAGCCATAATATAGTCAAATGTAGGTCTTATCAGGACCAAATATTTTCATTTTTTGCAGAAAAGATGACTGGTCTTTATTTACCTCAAGTTGGACGCCAAATGTAGCTAAGCCTAACCTGAGGATACGACAGTCCTCTGTGTGTCATATGGTATATTCTAAAGTGCTCCAGAAATGTCTATGAAGTATATCATAAAGCAATGTTTGAGCTTGGAGAGCGCCCCCACAATGGCCCACACCTCCTTCTGTCAAATAGCCATTACATGAAGCCACTGGATAAATAGGTCATGTCTTCTGCAGCATCCATTTTTACTCAGTATTTCAGGAAGGGAGACATGTATATAAACCGTGTGTATGTGTAGTGAGCCGAGTCTAAAATATACATCAAACTTTAAGTCAAACAGGAACTTCAACAGTGAAAAGTTACCTTGGGGCTCCTTGTCTACCCTGTCTGGAAGCAAGTATTCCCCTTCTCTGCTGTCCTCGGGTAGTTTATCTCCGTAGGAGAATGCACACCTGCATGATTGAGAAGACAATTAAGGACTTTGACAAAACTGGGATTAAAACTGTTTTCCATATCTAATGTTCTGTTCACTCTGCTGTCCAACTGAGTCACCGCAGCAAATCCGTATAATGAGCAGATTTTTTTTTCCTAACGCACAGTAAATTTAGGCTGCAGAGGAAAAGGAGTCACAGCCTGAAGATACCTTCCATAACAGGCATGTAGGCATGTCGATAGACTCAGCATCTAAATTTACAACGCAGCCAGCTTCTCCAGCATGTGCGCTTTTATTCTTTGCTGATGGTTCATTCAAGTCCTGCCCTGACCCTCTCAGGTTCTCAGTGTGGAACTTTTGTTTTTAAGGGGCCCCGTTTAAATAGGATGGAAGAGCTCTAAAATAGTATGCCTCTTCCTGAGGCCAAAATACTAGGTGCACCTCAAGGACTAAAACTATGCATTCAGGGCCCTACTGCTGCAGCATAAAAACACCAAGCATTTGTCAAGGGACTTATATTTTAAATAAAGCTTTGGCACACATGATCTTATTCAGCCCCCACAACAATCCGCAACCTAAACTAGTTCGGGAAAGTGGAGATAGCACTCAGTCCAACTGTTAGCTCCAGTTAGGTGCTTTGGTTAAAGAGCTTAATAACTCCTTAGGGATTAACGAAAGGGTGCCCGCTGCTTTAGCTACCAGGCAGCATGGGAATAAAGGAACGACTGTATTTCTTCAGTCACCACGCAATCATGGCAACAGCAAGCACCCACTCTTTCCACTTTGACCCATACAGTCTGTCTAGGCAATTAATCAGCGCTCCCCGTGGTTTTGCTATGGGGTGCCAGTTGCCTTGCTAATTAAACCTTCCCACAGGATATAGCCAGACCACACCCCTGGAGAGGCCTCTGCTAGGCAAGGTACTTCGGCCTACACTAGTGGAAAGCTGAGACTCCAGTCGCCAGTGAAACTCAACCCTAGTTTTCCTGAGTCTCAGTTTCCCCACCTCTAAAATGGGCTACCCCTCTCTTTCTTGAGTTCCCTCCCATTGCACGCGAGGCTAGTAGGAAGTGAAATCAGTGCTTCACGGCGGCTGAGAGTCTTCTGTTAGGCGCCGGTCGCCGCGCCGGGCATGCTCAGTAGCGGGGGCCACTCCAAGGCGAGTACGACTAGGAAGCAGCTTTAGGCGCCCGCCCGGGCGGCCGACTGCGGGCACTTTGATGAATCACGTGTGGTGAGGCCCTCTTAAAGAGATAGGCACCCACGTTCCCTCCGTGCTAAACACCGCCCTGAGGGCGGCGGCGGCGGCGGCGACCGTGGTATTGCAGCTGCTTAGGGGCAGGGCTGGCCCCAGCGCCCAGTAGTGGCGGCCGCGGCGTGGTTGCGTCTGGGGTGCCTGGGAGCCGAAGCCCCGGGGGCCTGAACTCGGCAGCTCCCTGAGCAGCCGCACAACCTCTCGGGAAGAGGTGCTACCCAATCGGCGCGGGGCAGCGCGAGCGCCCCGAGGGGCTTCCGCAGTTGGGGAGAGGAGGGGGTGACAGGGCACAGGTGACAGGGCCGGAGAAAGATGGAGCAGCCCGGGGCGTCGGCGTCGGGAGCGGTAGGCGGCAGCGAGGAAGCCGGCGGGGCCCGGAGCAACAAGCGGAGCACGGGCAACCGGGCCGCCAACGAAGAGGAAACGAAAAACAAACCCAAATTGGTGAGTGCTCCCGCAGCCCCCGCCGGCCTTGGGGACTGGGAGAGCCCCGGACTCCTCCTGCCGTTGAGCACGGGGGGACCCGGGGCCCCTTCCCAAGTGTGACCGCGACCTCGCTGTGCAACTCGGGGAGCCGCTAAAGGAGTGGCCACGCCGAGGCGCGGAGTCGGCGCGGGGGCGGAAGAGCACCCCCTTCTTCACTTAACCCATTTCTCGCTCTGGTCAGCCCCGGAGGCAGTGCGGGAAGGAGAAAGGCCCCACCCCAACTTGGGGAGATCCCGAGTAGCGGGGTAGGGCGGCTGTTTGTCCAACTTGTGGGCAGGAACCCTCTTTGCGCCATTCCATTTCCCTCCCGCCTCTTGTCAGTTGCTGTTGCTCCTAACACTTAGGGTCTGGGCTAGGGGATCCTCCCTCCTCTTCAGTCCACAAACTTGGGAGCCCACCCACAGCCTGGTAAATCAAGGGAAACACAGCGTAGGCCCCCAGTCTTTCTACTTTACCAGAAGCCTAAGGAAGAGGCGCCTACGTGCGTTTCCCCCGCCTCGCCTCTCTCCATGTGCTCTCTTAAGAAACATTTCTTTGGGAGTGTGTGTGTGTGGGGGGGGGGGGGGACGCGTGGGAGTTTGGAGCCTGGGGAGGTACCACCGACTGTCCTGTGAGTGTGATAGGCATAGTCGCACGGTCCTTCCACTTCGCTGATTAAAAACGTTCAAAAGCAGTAGGCAAACTGCAAGGCTCACCCTGCTGACAGTGTGAACCAGTGGCAGGGGTCCATTTCCTGCCACTGAGTGTGCAGGGGGAATGAAATCGATGGGGCCTGCTATAGCATTGGGAAATACTGGAGTTTCCTCAGCGCGACAGTTACAAGGGTTCCTCTTTTTTTTTTTTTTTTTTTTTGTAAACTTTCTAATTTGAGTGATATGAGGGCCAATGGTTCTCTTGCACGAACTCAGCAAATACTCCTTGGAACTGAAGATTGTTAGTCTTGAGCCGAAGCACGAGCCACATGTTGCATGTCTAGATTTCACTTTTCACCAGCAACTTGATTATGAAGGACATGGTGACATATGAGGGGGTTTTCAAAGAGTTCATAGAAAACGTGTGTTATGCAAAAACTATGCATAGAGTTCAGTTTTTTTTTTTTTTTTTTTTGCACCAAGGTAGATTTATCTTTTAATTCCATTTTTCCACATATTTTTGAAGTGCCCTTATATGTCAAAAGTTGTTTCCTATGGTTTCTGGCCATAGGATTGTTGTCTTCGTTTTCCATTTACCTTTCAATTATGGACTGTTTATGTTGGAAAACAGTGATCAAAGTACTGTCACTTTAAGAAATATGCGGTCTTCCATTATGTGGCAAGGGACCTTGTAAGATAGATTAAAAATGTCCTAGTTTAACGTTTCATCAATTACACCCTAACTTGAGGCAAATTGAGAACTTGCCAACTTGATGTGTCCTGTTATCCTAGACTTTAGAAATAAAGAAACTGAGTCATGGGCTCTTTGTGACTTGTCTATACTGGCAGAGGGTTAATGGGTTGAACGGGTGCTTGCACTGCATAAAACTTGAGTTTTATGAGTGTCTCACCAGAGTTTAACATATTTTAAAATTCTGGTGGTGTGATTTTGAAATTTATCAGTTTGTGGTGAAAGAGTGATTGTATTTCCTTTTCTTCTTGGATCCAGTACAAAACTGTGGTTTAGTCAGTGATTCAAAGTTTAAGTAAAAATGAAAATTAACTGAAAGTTTCCATGAATCGTTTAGCAAATCTAGCAAGAATGTCCCACTTAAGAAGTACGCTCTCCAGAAAAAGCGTTTATCTCTGTTAGTAATAACACCTTGATTAAATTCTTCCCTTCCCTGTGGCCATTTGTCCTGTTGCATCTTTTATGTTTTACTTGCTTTGACAAGGTAACTGGATAGTTATAAGATAGTATCACTTACAGATCCTAGCTAACTTCTCTGTTCCATGTTGAACATAGCTTGTTATATTAGAAGACATTTGAATCTGAGCATTTGATAAGAACAACATGGTTTTTCTGTTTTGCTCAACATAATATTTGAGCCTTATGTAATTTTATAAGCAGATGTGTTAGTGTTGATAATAACAGATTTAGGAAGCCATTGCAACACATTTTAAGGCAAGCAAGTTGACTATATCAGTAAGACTTGGTAAACTTTTTAGGACAGAGTTCGTCTTGGATCTTTAAAGTTTGAGAAGTAAGATAAAGCTTTACCTAGGCTAATTTTTAGTATGTTGAGTATTATGTTAACAGTCATGGTAATTATTCTTTGTGTGTGTGTGTGTGTGTGTAAAGAAGTTGTGGTATGGAATTATAAAAGAGAATCTTTATGAAAATAGGAATTTTTTGTGTAGGTGATTGAGAGGATATGAGTTCTCTTTAAAATTTTATTTTTATATAAAAAGTAGAGGGAGGGAGGGACAGAGAGATCTTCCATCAGCTAGATTTGGGGTTTTTAAACTCTTAATTGTATGAAATGAGTATATGTGGGTATGTTCATTTTTCTGATCCACATAACTTTTATCAGTTTTTTTTTATTTTAAAGATTTTATTTATTTGAGAGGCAGAGTTCCAGAGAGGCAGAGGCAGAGGCGGAGAGGCAGAGAGGGAGGAAGGGAGGGAGGGAGGGGTCTTCCATCTGCTGGTTCACTCCCCAGATCACTGCAACGGCTGGAGCCGCACTGATCTGCAGCCAGGAGCTTCCTCCGGGTCTCCCATGCAGTTGCAGGGGCTCAAGGACTTGGGCCATCTTCTACTGCTTTCCCAGGCCATAGCAGAGAGCTGGATCAGAAGTGGAGCAGCCAGGACTTGAAGTGGCGGTGCCCATATGGGATGCGGGCACTGCAGGTGGCGGCTTTACCTGTCACACCACAGCGGCAGCGCTTTATCAGTGTCTTAAAGGCATCCATCACCTGTAGAAGGATAAGAACTATTGCATTATGAAAGATAGTAAAGGAAACAGCAGTTGATTCCACTCTGTAAGGTAGTGGAGAGGAGGGAGTTGTGTGATGAAGGGAGAGGGGAATCACAGTGACCACAAGGGTTATTGGAAGTGAAGGCAATTCCTCTGGGAGTAAAAAGAAATTAACTACACAATGTTTACCCAGTGTTAGCTGAGACTAAAGTTTCTGCTTTAGTTTTTCTAGGTAGAAAAATTAACTCAGTTGTCTTATAGTGGGTGCTTAACGTATAAGGCTTGTGATTCAGTTGTTTACCTCTAGGTCCTCATGGTTCTGGAAGACTGGAGGTGGAAGACATTTTTCTATAGAGAGGATCTCTTTTCATTTATATCCTCACCTTTTTATGGGTATTAGTGAAAAATTTTCAGAGTGGCATGTCTGGACTGTCATGACATCTGTTTAAATCAAATCAACATTTAGTAGAATTCACTTCAGTTTTCTTCATATAAACAACTTTATAATGAGCCTTTATTTTTATTGTTTTTAAGGGAGGCAGTCGTGTTCTGGACTCAATACATTTTGAATAATGCATTGATAGTAGAGTTTAGGATTTTATGTAACTGGTTAGGATCAGATTGTAGCATGCCATCATACAGCATGGATCTTAGTGTAATTAGTAATTTTATGTCAACTAAGGAGTGTATTTTGTAAAATCGAGTGTTAGAGCCACAGAAGTGTTATGAAGGAGGTACATACTCAATTCCACATATTTAAGACAGTGACTTAACCGTTAAGAGAGATCAGTGTTAAGGTAAAACTAACACTACGACACACACACACACACACACACACACACACACACGATGGTATAGAGTGGCTTGATAACATTTGATGTTTTTGCTTTTGTAATTTATATTTGTGTATAATATCTAAAGCCTTTAGATTTTTAGAGTAGAGTCAAATTAGTAACTTGACACAAGTTAATTTTCTGGTTATGATATTAATTCCTGTTTGGTAATTTTTTTATAACATAATAAATGTCTTTATTTTGAATAAAACATGGGAAGTTACTGCACTTATGCATCACACTTTTACTGACAACTTACTATGTGTAGCCACTATTCCAAGGATTGGAGATATAAAGATGCTCATAGTCTAGTGAGACAGAGAAGTTAATTAATGATTAAAAACAATGTGATAGTTTACTGCAGGAATATTCAGAAGAGGGATCTATTAAATCATAGGCATTGAAATTGACTTGGATGCTTGAGCATGGTAAGGAAAGGCTTATCATAGTTGTTGACATTGGAACTGAAACTTGAAGAATAGGGCTTTAATTGGAGGGGAGGAAAACACATTTGTATACAAAGGTAGATAGATATGGGATCATGCCTAATTAAGATCAGGTAGATGGGCCCTGCGCTGTGGCACAGTAGGTTAATCCTTCGCCTGTGGCGCTGGCATCCCATCTAGTCCCGGCTGTTCCACTTCCAGTCCAGCTCTCTGCTATGGCCTGGGAAAGCAGTAGAAGATGGCCCAAGTCCTTGGGCCTCTGCATCCTCATGGGAGACCGGGAAGAGGCACCTGGCTCCTAGCTTTGGATCAGCACAGTTCCGGCCATTGTGGCCATTTGGGGAGTAAACCAGAGGAAGGAAGACCTTTCTGTCTGTCCCTCTCACTGTCTGTAAGTCTAACTCTCAAATAAAATAATTAAAATTTTCAAAAAAAAAAAAAAAGATCAGGTAGATGTGTTTGGGGCTGAAATAAAAGGTATGAGGGATATTCAAAAAATTCATGTAAAATATAGATTATGAAAAAAATGCATGGATTTCAAAATGCTTTCTACCAAAATAAAGCTATCTTTTAATTCCATTTTTCATAAACTTTTGGAAGTCCCTGTATGTATATATGGTGTACCTGCTAGAAAAGAGACTGGGTCTAGATCGTAGTACACTTTTATGTGCCACATTAGAGTTTGTACTTCTTTCTGGAAATCAGAGTAACTCATTGAAGAGACTAAAAATGGAAATGTTACCTGACTAGATTTGTGTTTCAGAAAGAACCACAGAACTGTGGAATATTTCTTGGAGAAAGGTGCCAGGCGGGAGGCAGGAAGACCAGTTAGGAGTAGCAGAGTAGTGTAGAAGTGCTTAATGTTTAGACATAGAGACTTGGATTCCAATTCAGCTCATCTACTCATCCATTACCAGTTTCTCAGTTTATTAGGTACAGCACTATGTGCCTCAGTTTCCTCCTGCTACCTCTATTGTCTTTCTTTCCTGCCACATACCCTGCACCTCCTCACCAAATCTGAATGTTCCACCTTGTTTCTCTGAGAAATCTCACCCCTGTCTTGACAGCCTAGCTCATACCTCAGTGTTCTTTCTTCCACTAAAGCTTCACTGACTACCTCAGCATACTCTTCCTTCTTCTGAACTCAACTATTTTGAGTTATAACATCATATACTGATCTTGTCTCTACAGAGATTTTAAAGTGCTTCTGGGCAAGAGTCCCAGTTTGTGCTTATTCTTGAAAACCTGGCAGGCTAGTGCTTAGGTCCACAACTCAGTAAATGAATTATTAGCTGGAGTTTTTTTTTTCCCCCTATGGACCAGGCATTCCAAGAGCATTTATTGTTGGAAATAGGCTTTTAAAATATTTACTTTGATGTGTCATATCTTTTCTTAGTGTAGATAGATTCCTTCAAATGACCTATCTATACATCCCTCTGTGTCTTTTCTCTACTTCTGAAAATCAGAAAGCTTCTTCAGGGCCATGAGAAGTCACCTGTTCCTCTTGTTTGTTTGAATTCTTGGGATATCAGGGCAGGAACTTCCATGCATAGAAACAATACCAAAATGGATGAGCCAAGTAACATTTCACTGTTATGAATAGGTGACTTCAGCTTATTGGCCAAAGAACATGGATTGGAGAGCTGAGGGACTTGGGTTCTGGTGCCTGTTCCTTCTATCTTTTATTTGCTCCTAATCTCTGATGAGTATTTAACACCAGAAGTTTGAGTCCTTTGATTAATTTCTATTAGTTGTAGTTAAAGCTACCTGAGTTGTTACACACAGTGGTTTAGATGAAATATAGTAATGAATGAGAAAATTTTTGCGAAATTCTATATTATCAAAATAGAGAATTTACCTGGATCAAGTGTGATTGTGGTTGAACCCGTCTAATGGCTTCCCTGCAATCTATAGCTGTAACAATATTGTGTGAAGTAAGGAATATGGTTATATGTTGATTGATTCATTTTTTTTAAGAGTAGCTTAGTTTTTTTTTTTTTTTAAGATTTACCTATTTATTTGAAAGTTGGAGTTACACAGAGAGAGAAGGAGAGGCAGAGAGAGAGAGAGAGAGACAGCATGCTCCTCCATCCACTGTTCACTCCCTAACCAGCTGCAATGGCTGGAGCTTTGCTGATCCAAAGCCAGGAGCAAGGAGACTCCTCCGGATCCCCCACATGGGTGCTGGGGCCCAAGGTCCCTGGCCATCTTCTACCTTTCTCCCAGGCTACAGCAGAGAGCTGTATTGGAAGTGGAGCAGCCAGGACATACCCACATGGGATGCTGGCACTGCAGGCAGTGGCCCTACCTGCTAGGCCATAACACTGGCCGCTGATTGAGTGCCTATTCTCTCCTCGGTGCATTCATCCATCTGAGTGATGATATATTCTCTTTTACTAGTAATTCTACTGAATGAATATAACATGTACATTTAACTTTTTTCTACTTTTTTTTGTTTTACAACCAAGCTTCTTGGTCTTTTTTTTTTTTTAAGATTTATTTGTTTATCTGAAAGGCAGAGTTACAGAGGGGCAGAGAGAGAGAGAGAGAGAGAGAAAGTCTTCCATCTGCTGGTTCACTCTTATAACGGCCACAACGGCTATAACTGGGCTAATCCAAAGCCAGGAACCAGGAGCTTCTTCCGGGTCTCCCAAGCATGTGCAAGGGCCCAAGGACTTGGAACATCATCTACTACTTTCCCAGGTCACAGCAGAGAGCTGGACTGGAAGGGGAAGCAGCCAGGACTCGAACCAACGCCCATATGGGATGCTGGCACTGCAGGCAGTGGCTTTACCCGCAATGCCACAGCACTGGCCCCTCCAATATTTTTAAGAACCAAGCTACCCTTTTCTTCCAGTTTATCAATTTGAGTCATTTAAAATTTTTGTTAAGAAGGCTTCCATTTGATATCTATGACATTCTGCCTTGTCAGGCAGCTTACTGCTGTTGTACAAATATGGAAACTGAGTCATTGAAATGTTAAGGGAACTGACTTAGAAAAAAGTTAATAAATTTAAAAGCTATTATAAAAGTTATCTATAGCCCTGAGTCATTATGCTTCAGGGATTCTGAAACTAAGAAAGTTATTCAATCTCACTCTTCTTTTGTTCTTTTTTGGAACAATTATCATTATAATCCACCTAGATTTCACTCCAAGTACTAAGTGCTTTGGCAGTAGCACATGTCATTGAATTGAAAGCATATTCTTTTCCAACCTGGCCTCAAAGAGCTGTGTAAATAACAGGATGCTCTGAAAATAGTACATACATAATATATGCTAATTTATATGAGTCAGCATATCTGGTTCAATATTGGGTATCATAAGCACTGCATGGATGATTATTAAAGACTCAACTTTCCCCCATTCTTGTATTCAGTCGGCCGTGCCGAAGAGACCAGTTCCTTCTGCAAGATTTGTGGTGTTTCATACTTTATTTTTTCTTAAGACTGAAGATACTAAGGTCATAGCTGAATAACTTATAAGTTATTTGATGTCCAAGTGGGCATCATGTAGAGGGCATTCATTCTAGAAGACAGGTCAAAATTGATGCATGTGAAGAAATATTGAGATCTGTTTTCACATTTATATGTAGTGTGAATGTCAGCAATAGAAATAAATTAATTTAAGCTTGTTTACCTGATCAGACTGAATTTGCTTTAGTTTAAGTGATATGCTCTAGTTGTAGCTTAAAAGACACTCAACTGGATCCTGGTACTTGCTTGCTTTGTGTGAGGTAGCCTGAGGGAAATGTATTGATATCTTTCCTGTGAAAGAATATAGAGGGGGACGGTGCTGTGGCATAGCAGGTAAAGCTGCTGCCTATAGTGTTGGCATCCCATATGGGCGCCGGTTTGAGTCCTGGCTGCTCTGCTTCTGATCCAGCTCTCTGCTATGGCTTGGGAAAGCAGTAGAAGGCCTAAGTCCTTGGGCCTCTGCACCCATGTGGGAGACTGGGAAGAAGCTCCTGGCTCCTGGCTTTGGATCAGCCCACCTCTGCCATTGTGGCCAACTGGGGAGTGAACCAGCAGATGGAAGATCTTTCTCTCTCTGCCTCTGCTTATCTGTAACTCTGCCTTTCAAATAAATAAAGAAATCTTAAAAGAAAAAAAAAAGAAAGAATGTAGAAAACCAAATTCCTACTAAATACCATTTATGCAAGCTTTGGCTTAATGACAGTTTAACTGTATTGCTTTAGGGAAGGTAAACTGCATTGCTACCAGATACAGACCTACACGTTAGCCACCAGTCTTTCCTTCTGATAGGGATCTGTACAATGGTGCGCAGATGATAAGCTTCTGGGTAGCTACTCAGGCAGGCATAGGTAGGAACCTACGATGTGATTAGGAAGAAATTATTCCCAGTTGCCATAGACTCACTCACCTGCCAATTCTGGTGTTCAGCCAGGGAAGAAGAGACTGGGTATAGTCTATTTTTTTTTTTAAAGCTTGTTGTTCTGTGGCAAATAGCCACATATTTTGATAAAGATCTGCTCAAAATTGTGAGGAATGTTAAATTACCCTTTGGTTGTCTCTTTTTGAGCTAAAAGTAATAAATTTTTTACTTTATAATATGGAGCAGTTAATAAGATTGAGAAACTTTAGAAAAAATTTCAAGTAGACAGGATTGTATGATGAACCACCATGTATACTTATTACCTAGTTAGAACAGTTATCTGGATTTTACGACATTTATTTCATCCATTCTTATTTTTTTCTTTGCTGAAAGATTTTAGTACAAATCCCAGATATCATGCATTTTCCTTCTACTTACTTCAGTGTGCACCTGTAAAAATTACTCACTTAAAAAAATGTAAGTGCCATTCCTCTGTCCCATTATGGAAAATTAACATATTCTCGATGTCATCTAACAGTCCATAATCAGCTATTCCCGATTGCCTTAAAATAGATTTTTAATCCATTGTGTGCCAAATTAATGTATATGCCACTGAACTAGTCAAATAAATATGGCTTTAAATTAATGGTAAAATCTTGCTCAAAGTTACTTCACATTAAATGCTATTATAAAGCATCAACTCAAATTAAGTTGATTTTGTCTTTAATACTGTAGAAGTGTCTGGGAAAGTTGACTATACAAGTGTGTGTAGACTCCTTGGAACAGCTACTCTGTACCATAGAAAATAAACCAAATTAAGCCTTTTGGCTTCAATGACTGGTTGGGTAATCACTCGTTCATTATTTTGCGATTTGTGAAATGGGGTGGGGTTTATGTGTAAGAATTTTTCTTCCAGGGAAATGTTGTAGATAGTTGAACAGCGGAAAAAATGTTCTTGAGTTCTCTAGATAAAGGCTTCATATAACTCTTTGATATACTCACACACAACAACTAAGTTTTATGTTGCTAGTTCTAGTTTTATTTCAAAGCAAATGCCAATTTGGTGCTTGAGGAATCTGGCTGTGTTTTAGCCAGTTTGATATACTCTAGATTACAGAATCTGTATAATTTTATGAACAGACCTTTACAAAGGGCCCTGGACTATTAGGTTTCCTTATTTAGATATTTGTGGGATTAAAATTGAAAACCAGGTTACCCTAATGAGATGACGTATCTGTGGATGGGTGGAGTGGGTAAGTATGAGAAATGGAGTTGGGCAAATGGCCTAGAGTCTAACGCAGGTTTACTAAAGAAATTGTGTAACCACTACTTTCCAGACAGCAATTTAGTGCTGTCATTGTGCTAGAAGGTAAGAGGCATATAGTTTCTCTAATTCTCTGGACTCAAGTAGATTTAGACTAGTAATCTATTTCTGCAACTTCTTGACTGACCATTTACTACCCAATCAGGTGGATGATTTTCCTCAAATCAGACAGATGAATGATAATTGTATGGGCTGGACAGCTAACATTTTCTCCTTGTTTTGCTCAGCGGGTGGGGGGCCGGAGCTACAGAGTTGTTTTATGTGTTTTGAAATCAATTGCTGGTAAAATCTTAAATGCTTAATAGCATATTATGGTGTCTGGAGCTATTTAGGAAGATTCTCTATGTACATAGCATGTCCTTGTATAGGCTGTACACTTATATTTCAAACTTTAATAACATGTTTTATGATGGAGCCCAAGGCTATTATGTGTGTTTGGGCACTGCTCAACCATTTACCAAATCATGTTTCAGTCACAGTACTATCTTCCTGGGGCTACCTTTACTGTTTTTTCACATAGAGATCCCACATGGGCTAGCTACTGCATCTAAAACTTGATGGGTTTTATTATTCTCATACCTGATAGGAAATTCAACAAGGCACAGCACGTGGTTTAATGTCTCATTTAGGATAGGAATTTTTCATGTCATATATTTTGCAAAAAGAATATAAAGTGAATATCTGTTAATATAGTGTCCCAAGACTGGCGCCGTGGCTCAATAGGCTAATCTTCCACCTAAGGCACCGGCACCCCGGGTTCTAGTCCTGGTCGGGGTGCCGGATTCTGTCCGGGTTGCTCCTCTTCCAGTCCAGCTCTCTGCTGTGGCCTGGGAGTGCAGTGGAGGATGGCCCAAGTCCTTGGGCCCTGCACCCCCATGGGAGACCAGGAGGAAGCATCTGGCTCCTGGCTTCAGATCGGCGCGGTGTGCTGGCCGCAGCGGCCATTAGGGGGGTGAACCAACAGCAAAGGAAGACCTTTCTCTCTGTATCTCTCTCTCACTGTCCACTCTGCCTGTCAAAAAATATATAGTGTCCCAAACCTGACTACATTTGCTTTTGAATTATTGAAATCCTCAAATCTTGATGCCTGTGTCCTTGAGGGACTAGGCTAGAGGTTCAATATATTGAGCACATTCTGTATCTTAAGACTCTTCCCTTTCTGCATTTCTCCCAGTAATTCTTTTTAAATATTTATTTATTTATTGGAAAGACAGAGTTATAAAGGGGTGGGGGGAGAGAGAGAGAGAGAGATAAAGTGAAAGTGAAAGGGAACGAAATCTTCTGTCGGCTGGTTCACTTTCCAAATGGCTGCAGTGGCTGGAGATGAGCTGATCCGAAGCTAGGAGCCATGAGCTTCTTGTGGGTCTCCCAAGTGGGAGCATGGGCCCAAGGATTTGGGTCATTCTCCACTGCTTCCCCAGGTTCATTAACAGGGGGCTGGACAGCAGTTTAGCTCCAGAAGTGGAGCAGCTGGAACTTGAACCAGTACCCATGTCAATGCTAGTGCTGCAGACGGGAGCTTTAACCCGCTGCGCCACAGTGCGAGTCCCCGAGTAATTCTTTGACATTATTGTTTCACAGAGCTTCACATAGTTACAGATTGTGTGGATAAGCCTGCATTTTGGAAGCTTGTGTCCTAACTTTATTTTCATTTGCATCACCCATAATACAAGGCAAGAATATATAGAAAGTTAATATGGGTTAAAATAAACTTGGCAGAGGCTTTTACTTTGATAATATGCTCCTCAGGGGCCAATGCTGTGGCATAGTGGGTAAAGCCGCTGCCTGCAGTGCCAGCAGCTGTTCTACTTCTGATCCAGCTCTCTGCCATGGCCTGGGAAAGCAGTAGAAGATGGCCCAAGTGCTTGGGCCCCTGCACCCACATGGGAGACCCGGAAGAAGCTTTTGGTCCTGGCTTTGGATCTGCCTAGCTTCAACCGTTGCGGCCATTTTGTGAGTGAACCAGCAGATGGAAGACATCTCTCTCTCTCCCTGTCTCTGTAACTCTGCCTTTCAAATAAATAAATAAATGTTTAAAAACAAATGCTCCACAGTCTGGTACCTCACATTACAAAATCAATATTTTCCAGAAGAGTCAGTGTGTCCATAAAACATCTGTGAGTGAAAATAACCTTTTCTTAGGCTGCCCTCACAGCTTGTTTTTCATCGGCACTACATTAGCTTACATTTCTCCCCTTTTGGTTGAGTAGCTAATGGTCTTTAAACAAGCTATTAAAGGGAAGAATAAGTTTATGACGCAAAAAATAAAATGGCCTGGACTTTATCCATGTAGGTGCTTTGAATTTTCATGTATTTGTTTTACTAAAGCAGGGCTTGCCCATATTTTTTCATGTAAAAATTCTTGGTTTTCTTCAGTACAGCCTGTAGTTGCTTCATCAAACCATTTTTAGAGGGTCTTAGGAGTATCTCTGAAATTCAAATCCCCTATTTTTATATGCACCAAGGCAGCCTGAGACCAGATACTAAAGTTTACTGGTAATATCACTGTGTGAAATAAAATTGGGGTATTAGTTACACTTTAACGTAAGAATTGGGCAGGGCTCTGGAGCCAGATTTCCACACTTTTCCTACCAGTTCTGTTGTAGCTGATTGTGAATCCAGCTATGGGACGTCACATGTTCAACTGCTTTCCTCTTCTTTAAATAATCTGTTATCACTCGCACGTCTGTAACTCTGAAGGTCATCTTATTCCTTGTCATTTTTGGTGGTTTCAGTGAATATTATCAATGGTGTAGCCTATTGTCTGACCACAGAAATAATTTGTAGAAGGATGGCCTTTGGCTGGTAAATCAGTCACTGAAAATGACAGAGATTTATTAAAAAGCATTTCCCATCCATACTTATCACCCACCATATTGCCATGAATTTGTAGAAACTGCATTCTGATATTAGCACCACCAATTTGCATTTTTAAGGCCACATGTTGTATTTTATAGACTCTAGTGGTATTTAATATTATAATCAGAGTTGAAATAAGCTAAGCAGGATATTTGATCCTATTACATCGTTTTTTAAGTTTTTAAAATGATTTATTAGAGAGAGAGAGGGAGGGAGGGACAGAGGGAGATTTCCATCTGCTGGTTCACTCCCCAGATGGCTGCAACTGCCATTGCTGGAACAGGCCAAAGCCAGGAGCCTGGAACTCCATCTGGGTCTCTTAAGTGGGTGGCAGGAACCCAAGTACTTCGGCCATTTTCTGCTGCTTTCCCCGGGGCATTAGCAGAGAGCTGGATTCAAAGTAGAGCAGCCGGGACTTGAACCACCATTCATGTGGAATGCTGGCATCATAGGCAGTGGCTTAACCTACTGGGCTATGCACTGGCCCTTTAAATCTTTTCCTAGAAATTTTTTGTTTTCTGTCTATCTATATAGAAATAAGCTGACTACTTTTTTTTTTTTTTTAATTTGACAGGCAGAGTTAGACAGTGAGAGAGAGACACAGAGAGAAAGGTCTTCCTTTTCGCCGTTGGTTCACCCCCCGAATGGCCGCTATGGCCGGAGCTACACCAGTCCGAAGCCAGGAGCCAGGTGCTTCCTCCTGGTCTCCCATGCGGGTGCAGGGCCCAAGCACCTGGGCCATCCTCTACTTCCTTCCCAGGCCACAGCAGAGAGATGGACTAGAAGAGGAGCAACCGGGACTAGAACCTGACGCCCATATGGGATGCTGGTGCCGCAGGCGGAGGATTAAACAAGTGAGCCACGGCACTGGCCCAAGCTGACTACTTTTTAAAAATGTAGCTCTGGATAGTTTATCTTTTCTCAGTGTCAGTTTATTCTGTGAAACAATGGAGTTGAAATAGATGACATGCAAGGTTCCATTCAGCTTTGCCATATCATGAGTCAAAGGTTATTGAGAGCTATAATGAGTCTGCCCTAACATAATTACTTGACATCTGGATTGTAGTTAGGTGAAAGGTTGGAATTATGAAACGTGATTATTTAAGACTGAACGCTAAGGAGTGGATATCCCGGTCGATTTTATTGTTCAGTTTCTGGAGTCTGAGTTAACCACACCCAGTGAAGGCGAAATCAGTATTCTTTTAGCCAGGCATTGTACATAGGGCAGTGCACTGAGCCCTAGAGAGTTCTGGCTCCACTCTAGGTCATCCTGATCCCTGGATAATTTGCCTTAGTTCAGTGACCAAGTGCAGTACAGAAGCCTACTCAGGACTTATTTTCAATAATATACAGCATCATATTCTAAGTGTTTCACATATATTTGTCAAGAATTGTATAAGGTTTAGAGTATTGCTCTACTTACCCACCTGTAACTGTTTCATGATGATTACAAAAGGCCCTGTCTGAATCAGAGACAGAAGACAGTTTATTATTCTTGCAAAAGCAGTAGCCAGAATGTCAGCATGCCATGTGTGGGTTCACTGTTATCTAAAGCCTCATGGGATGGACCAGGATGATGCTCATCTAATGAGCTGCATTACAGAAGAGGAACACTGAGTTTGGAGAATTTGCCACTTTTATAGTGAGAAGAAACCAGTGTGCTTTTTTGTTTGGGATGGAGAGATATTACCTCATTCTAAAGTTCATGCTGCAAACAAAGCCTTGGGAAATGGCTTGGGTAAAATGCTATCAGCATCCTTCAGTCTTCACCTAGCCAGTGAGAACACGCAGGGATGCTTAGGGATCCAGGGCGGATTGCCTCCCCCATCAATATTAACTCATTTCATCCTCATAGCAATCATTTTTTTTAGGTGAGGAAAAAGGCTCAGAGCAGATAAGTAATTTGCCCAAGGATATGCTCTGGTGAATTTGGAATTTAAGACCAATGTGACTATAAAATTCATGTTTTAAACCATGGTTTTCTATACTGCCTAAGAGCCCAACCCTCAGGGTAGCTCTAAATTGACTTGAAAACTTAGTGGTCTTGTAGACTAGTAGTGGTTGGACCTGTCCTAGATCTGTACTATGCTTATGTATAATTGAGAAGATGGAGTTCGGGGACTGTTCATTTTAGTGCCACTGATAATCAAAAGTTAAAATTCTTTGACTCACTGCTGTAAAGTAGTAAGGCAGTTATGTGACCACATGCTAGAAAAGAGCTACGAAGACAGAAGTGAAGCAGCTGTGGAGTTTAAGGATACATGAATGCAATTCTTAAAAAAATAGCAGTTTGGCTATCTGGCCTTTATTAAGTAAGTTCACGGTCACCACAAGGCCTGCTGTACTTTACTACTGTTGTGTATGGCATGATTCTCTTTTTTGTCTTTTCTGTGTTGGCCTTGTAGGAAATAGCTATGAGCAGGTTATAGTGCAAATGATACTGCCTGCTTCATCTTTTAGTTTCTTTCTCTCCTCCCCCCCTGCTTCCCTTCTATTTGTTTGTGAACTTCTATGTGAAGTAAAACCACTTTGAAAAAACTAATGCTATCATCTCCTGTTACACAAGTACACGATATGCATTGTTTCTTGTTTAGGGACGTGCCAAGAACCGCCTACCTTCTCCTGCTGCTTCCTGTGCTTGCTTTGCCTAAAGATTGGCTGCTATAAAAGCATGGCATATTCAGCCAAGTGCTATCTTTTTTAATTAGTCTGCAGAAAGCGTTGTGACAAACTATTTTAGCATTGACATGTGATGGATAATAGAGCCCTAAACTATGAGCTTAAGTGCCAAATAATATGGAAGTGGATGATACAGTTTGAATTCTGCTCCATTTGCTTTAACTATCATCCTTCTCAGAAGGAAAAAGGAGCCATTAATTTAAAAAAATGTAGTGGGTAAAATATGTCATGAATACACAGGTATATATGCCTGGAGCTTGCAATCAGGCTATTTCACACTTATGATCACTAATCTTAATTAGTTGAAATTTCTATGTTGGTTCTGCCCATAGAAATATGTGCAAAACAGAATGAAACTAGAGGTGAAGGTTATCTTAAGCTCTCATAATGCTATAGACATAATGGTAAAGCCAATAATTAAGCAAACTAAGGACTTTATTAAATTTCTATTTTTCAGATACCATATCCTTACAAATTAATATTTTCTCCACATATGGTCCTTGTTGTTGATGTTTTGATTTTGACTTCATCTAATCCAAAGAACTTTGTGCTAAGGACAAATAAGGAAGGATGTAACATTCCTCTGTCTCATAAAGTCTGTACATTTTATATAGTTTAGTAGTTCTCAGTGAAGGACAATTTTACTTCTTAGGGAACATTTGGTAATGCCTAGATACATTTTTGTTTTTCATAATTGTGGGAGGATGCTACTAGTATCTCCTGTGTGGATAAAAGGGATATTACTTGACATCCTACAATTAATAGGACAGTCCCTCTGCCACAAATAATTATTCAGTCACAAATGTCAAGATTGAGAAGGCTGGGAAATCTTGCTTAAGATCCTGTGACTTTTAATATATTTACTGTGAAAAAAATTCTGTGAATCCTCAATGATTCCTCTGTTTTTAATGATTTATTTATTTATTTCAAAGGCAGAGTTAGGTAAATACAGAGAGATCTTCCATCTGCTTGTTCACTTCCCAAATGGCTGCAATAGCTAGGGTTGGGCCAGACCAAAGCCAGAAGCCAAGAGCTTCATCTGGGTCCCCACCATGTGTGGCAGGGGCCCAAGCACTTGGGCCATCTTCTGCTTTTCCAGGCCATTAGTAGGGAGCTGTATGGGAAGTGGAGAAGATGGGATGCGAACCGGTGCTTTTATCGAATGCTGGCACTGCAGGCAATGGCTCAAGCCACTATGCCACAACACCAAACCCTCCTCATTGATTCTTTACCTTCTATTCAGTCCTTTCCTCCATAATGAGACAGGATCAGATTATCCTTATCTTCAAGGAAGCATTATTTGTTTCATTGATTCCCATACATTTTAATTTTATTTTCTCCTATTTTACTACTGGATTTCTGGTGGACTGGACTATTTTGACTTTGTAGTTGTAAACTACATCTCCAGTCACTCATCTCATTTCTCATATCTCAGGAAAATATTATCATCCTAGGTTATTTAGAAGACTGTTTTTCCATCTGCTTATTCCTTGATACCTCAACAACTTCCAGTCTAGTGACTTTTACTCATCTGCATGTATTTTAGATTGGATGTACAGTTTTCTTTGGCAGTGTCTACATTTTCATTTTGTTGACTGCCAAAGTACCAGCATTCCTTGCCTCCGATTTCAAAATTTTTTCACTATCAGCTCTTCTCCAGGCATGATTGGAAAGTCATATGCCTCTTCAAATACAACTGGGATGCAGATAATGCCAAACTTTTCTGTCTCTTCTGACATCTCAGTTTGCTATTCTATCATTGCTTGCTGAGAGGCATCTCCTGACTATGGTGTGGTTCTACTAAAACCAGTACAAACCCTGGAATAATTATGGCATGTTTACTAGCCCTCCTATTTGCAGGGAAAATAAAGATTAACTTCAACCCCACCACCACCACGTGATATTTATCAAGTTCACCATTTCTAGCTAAGGTTTACTCTTGCCTCACTTATCACCAGACTGTATTTCTCTATTATTAGTCACTGGCTGACCTTTATGATTTCTGATCCAGTTACATCAAGGTTAACTTCCCTTATTTGACCAGTGAAAGTCAGTGATTACTTCTCACCCAACTCATTAGGATTGTGCATATATCTTTTTTTTTACTTTGGTGTATGTGTGTGTGTGTGTGTGTGTGAGAGAGAGAGAGATACACAATATGAATATGTTTTTTTTTTTGACAGGCAGAGTGGACAGTGAGAGAGAGAGAGAGAGAGAGAGAAAGAGAGAGAGGTCTTCCTTTACCATTGGTTCACCCTCCAATGGCCGCTGGGACTGGCACACTGGGGCCGGCGCACTGCGGCGGGTGCACCGTGCTGATCTGAAGCCAGGAGCCAGGTACTTCTCCTGGTCTCCCATGCGGGTGCAGGGCCCAAGGACTTGGGCCATACTCCACTGCCTTCCCGGACCAGAGCAGAGAGCTGGCCTGGAAGAGGGGCAACCGGGACAGAATCTGGCGCCCCAACCAGGACTAGAACCCGGTGTGCCGGCGCCGCAGGTGGAGGATTAGCCGTGGCGCCAGCCGACAGTATGACTATGAATAAGAATATGGATGAATACAGCTGCTGGCTCATTCCCAAATACCCATAGAAACCAGCAGCTGGAAATCAGTCCAGGTCTCACACATGGATGGTGAGAGCCCAGTTACTGCTGCCTTTCAGGGTCTGCATTAGCAGCAAGCTGGAATCAGGAACTGGAGCTGAGTATTTAACCCAGGCACTGCTATGTGGGATGTGGGTGTGCTAATCAGAAGCTTAACACTAGGCCAAAGGCCTGCTCCATGGACTGTGCAGATTTTCATATTTAGGACTAGTATTAAGCACCTAGTTGTGTGTTCTTCCTTTTTCTGTTTTCCCCTTTACGTGATGCCATTAGCTACATCATCGCATCTGTCTGAAATAACCTTTTCCCCCTCTTTTCAGTGAATTCTAAGTACTTTCCTTCCATTTCTTCCATACAACTCTTTTTTTTTTTTTTTTTTTTTTTTTTTTTTTGACAGGCAGAGTGGATAGTGAGAGAGAGAGACGCAGAGAGAAAGGTCTTCCTTTGCCGTTGGTTCACCCTCCAATGGCCGCCGCTGCAGCCGGCGCACCGCGCTGATCCTGGCAGGAGCCAGGAGCCAGGTGCTTTTCCTGGTCTCCCATGGGGTGCAGGGCCCAAGCACCTGGGCCATCCTCCACTGCCCTCCCTGGCCATAGCAGAGAGCTGGCCTGGAAGAGGGGCAACCGGGACAGAATCCGGCGCCCCAACCGGGACTAGAACCCGGTGTGCCGGCGCCGCAAGGTGGAGGATTAGCCTATTGAGCCACGGCGCCGGCTCCATACAACTCTTAAAAAGTTTTTATTGCCTTCTTGAAGGTGACGTGATCATTTCCTTCCTCTTCAATCTTCAATTTCCTATAGAGAGCCAATTCATTCTGCAGCATGCATGGCTATATTAACAGTTGTGCTTATGATAACTGTATGTTACAGTGTGTAATCATTCCATACACATCAGACCCTCATTATGTATGAAACATCATGCTGAGGTCCTAAATATAACCGTACACAGGTCTTGCTCTTGAGCAGTTCAGGGCCTAGTGAGAAAAGAGGGATAGATAGATAGATATAAAGCAGTAAGTCTTGTGAAAAATAGATGTGAGAAGAGTGCTCTTGGGAATGCCACCCACTGTGCTTGGCATGGAGAGAAGAGACTTTGGAAAGGTAACATTTGATCTGGGTCTTGGAGAATGAAGACTAATAGTGTTTTAAGTTTAAAAGGGCAAGCCATTCTCAATAGAGTGAACATTCTGTATGTGAGTTTAGAGTTTTAAAATGTTAAGTTCTTGGAGGGAAGGTTTCTTGCTTTGTAACTGAATATAGATAATCCTATGAAACATTTTTTACCAACTCAGAAGTGGAGTAGAAGGAGGGAACTAACATTGACTGAGCAAACCTACAGTATTTTAGGCATTGTTCTAGAAGCTTTATATCATCATCATCTTAGTTAATTTTTATTATGTTTGCCAAGTGTAGTTATTTTCCATATTTAACAAATAAGGGACATCGAGTCTCAGATTAACTGATTCTGATTCCTAAATGCACAGTGTTTTATGAAAGCATGCTTTTCTGCCTGTTTAAAGGTAAGACTATATTTAAAATCTAGAAATTACCTATAATCATTTTATTATTTACATAAAATAATTTAATATTTATATATTTTATATTTTATTTTTGTTCTATCACAACCTTTATTAAGGAGTCTAATAAATACATCTTAAACACATTTCATTTTGTTGGATTAAAGTAGTTGAGAAATAACAGAGCTTTAGAAATTGGCTCTGAGTTGTCCATAGACATCTAATTTGCATCTATATATGGTTAGTTTTACTAAGAATTTGGACTAGCTATTTAATTGAAAAAAAAAAATCCTAGCTCTGAAATTCTTCTTGTTCAGTACTTAATAAATATTTTGGGGAAAACTACCTGATTACTGTGATAAGCATTATTAAAGTTAAATAATTTCTGCCCACTTGGACCATTGAGTTGGAGAATCTGATATGTACAAACTGTACAGGGTGGAATGTGAAAGGTACTGTGGGAACCTGATAGTGTTAATTCAAAATGGAGTATTGAAGTCGAGTCATGGAAATATAGGCAAGTAGAAGAGAGTGTTAACATGTGGGATTGTCTTAAAAAGTAGCTAGCTATAGAGCAGAGATTGGGAATTCTGTATGATGAGGATAGTCTATATATCTTAACATAGGCTACGACAGCTGAGTACTATAGACTGACTTACGAACAACAGAAATTTATTTCTCACAGTCTGGAGTCTAGAAGTTTGAAGATCATGTGCCAGCATGGCCAAGTTCTGGTGAGGAGCCTTCTTCCTCCTTTTTTTTTTTTTTTTTTAAGATTTTATCGTTTGAGAGGTAGAGTTACAGATAGAGAATAGAGAGAGAGAGAGAGAGAGAGAGAGAGAGAAGAGAGAGACAGAGAGAGGTCTTCCATCCAATGGTTCACTTCCCAGATTGCTGAAACGGCTGGAGCTGAGCTGATCCAAAGCCAGGAGCCAGGAGCTTCTTCTGGGTCTCCCACGTGGGTGCTGGGGCCCAAGCACTTGGACCATCTTCCACTGCCTTCCCAGGCTATAGCAGAGAGTGAGATTGGAAGAGGAGCAGCCGAGACTTGAACCAGTGCCTCAGGTGGAAGCTTAGTAAGGGCCTTCTTGTGTGTTGCTGACTTGGATTCTTGTGATATCCTCACATGGCAGAGAGCTAAGAGGGAAACAAGTTCTCTTGTGACTCTTAAAAGGTCATTAATCCCATTCATGAGAGCTTTACCCTCATGACCTCATCTAATCCTTATTATCTCCCAGAGGTTTGCCTCCTAATACCATCAATGGAGGGGGTAGGGTTTCACCATGCAAATTTATAGGGGACACAGATATTCAGTCCAGAGAGATACACAACTGCAGGGAAGGAAGAAGTTAGGGCATATTTGAAGAAATTTGAGTTAGCCTAGATGAATGTGTGAGAATAGTAAAGGTCAGTGTGAATGGGGAGATTGTAGCTAGATCATGGTGAGCCTTGACTACTTATCTACCCCGTTTAGACTTCATTTTGTAATGTCTGAATAAGGGTGTATGGAAGTGATGTGATCAGACCTTACAATCAGACCTTACTTTAGATTTTTTATAATTGGAAGTATCATGAAGTCTGAAATCTTTTGTCAAAACTTCACAGTAATTGGTCTGTTTGTAGTGTCAATATAAAGGCATCTATTAATTTCTGATACCTTTTGGTATGCTCTAATTTGATGGCTTTGAACTTGTAAAATTACACATGTATTTTAAATAGTGTGCCCTTTGATAACTTGCTCCCAGCCTACTTTTCTGTAGATTTGAGCTGTTGTTGTTACTTCTCCCCTCCACCCCCACAAATAAATACTGCTTTAAAGGTCAGGTAGCTTAGATTGCAAGGCTTCTGCTGTCAAACTGAACGCGTTGTATCTTGGCTGAATTACAGTTTTAAAGTTCCTGGAATATTCCAAGAGAAGCTGCATGACTTATGACATACAAAACTAGGTAAATGTATCCTCACTGAAATATTGTCATGATTTTTTTTTTCATTTTCATGTATGACTGTCCTATGACAAAATAGGGAGAGATGCATTCCTCACAACATAAGACAAAAAGGTAGTTGGTTTTAGGACCATAGCTTGAACACAGTTTCCCTCCTTAAAAATCACTTAAAAGTAGGATATTTAATAAGAGATACTGACAGCACAGTTCTATTCCTATAGCTTCTAAAAGAGGGTAATTAGGAACAGAGTTCCAAATGAATTTGAGACAAGATTAAGGGTAATGAAAATGATTTATTTTTACTTGAAAAAATTTTGTCTAGGATTTTAGATACCTGTGTTAATCTATTTCATAAGAAATTATTATACAAATCTGATTTGTAACGTGAATGAAATGACATGTATTGTTATTAGTGGTTATGTTGATTTGAATATAATACTTAAAAATATATAGAGAGAGGTTTAGAGTTTAGCTGTTCCCATAAATGTTAAAGTAAGTTTTCTTTCTCTTCTAATTGTTATTCAATATTTCAGTTGAGTTGAAGACAAAGATGGGTCAAATGGAATGGTTTGGATTTATTGGCTATTTCTTGAGTTTAGAGATATTATCTATCATGTGTCTTACTGAAAGTGAGTGATTATTTGTGTGTGTATGTGTGTGTATGTATGTATGTTGGTTTGTAACTGTAGAAACTGGACGTTATATTTCACAAGGTATAGCTTAAGAAAACCTTTAAGCTCCTCGTTGTGTTAGAAGTTTATTCTAAAAAGAAACAGATCTTTAGGACATGAATCATCCTTTGCTAGACAACTTTCTCGTGAGATATCTGTGATTCTTGCAAAATCCCTGTTGAGCCCTGGAAACATGAAGAGTATTGCTATAAATGCTGAGGACAGGAACTTCCTGAGTTATAAATACATGGCCATATGAAAGGCCCTTGGGCAGGGGCTTGTTTGGTATGTGGAGCCAAAAATATGCGTACTGCCTGTCCTTTTTTTCCCCCTTCCTACTGATATTGCCTTGGGAATTGGAGGCCTAATCCCCCATTGGAATAGTTTCTGTGTTGTTTCTTTTTTAGAGCTGTATTTCTCCCACTTACCCTGTCATCTAAGTTTGTTACCAAATTATTGGGGCTGATAGGCAAGAGCTTTTTCTCTTCTACCAATCCTTCTTATGCTTAATAGTGTAGAACACATTTTCCCATAGATGTTATTCCTTGATTTCATACCTTTTATAGTATATCTCAGTTTCCTAATACTTTCTTTAGTGCTGAAGAATATAGGTCATGAGATATTGGTGCTTGATACCAAGGAATTTACAATATTATAAGGATAATAGAAATTGTACACACACACACACACACATCAGTATTTGGTAAATACCATATGAATGGCTGTGGTTTAGAGACAGGAATGATTTGGGTTAAAATTGGCTAGTATCTGAGTCACTAGGAACTCCCATACACACACATAGACACTTGGCCAGTGAAAAAATGTATTTGGGATTCAAAACACAATACTCAGCTATGAATCTGTGGTTATAATATACTCAGTTTCAGATTTTCATACAGACTGGATCAAATAAAATATTATAAAAGTTTAAGGCATGGATCTATTTTATATCAGCAGGAAATATGAATTGAGGAAACAGTTAAAAGGCAATGATTGCTTTTACAAGAATCAATACATGTTTATTGTAGTCAGTTCTTCTAAAATATTTGGTTTGCTAATAAATAAACAGCTTATTTTAAATAAAATTTTTAGCAAACAATGTTCTTGATTCTTTTAGGAAACCTCTTTATATTTTAATGTTAATTATAATCATCACTGTGCTATTGATCTGAAATGTCCAGCACATGAAAACAGTAAAATTTCTTAATTCTGTTTTCATGTATTACTTGAAAATATGTTTACAAATGAGCTTTCTTGTTCAAAATTGAAACAAGTATGATAGTAAATTATATTTCCCTGGAATAACATTGAAATGAGAAAATTTTCAGTTTCCATTTTTCCACTGTTCTCATTTCCTGTAATCCTCTAGACTTCCTTTCAGGTAGACTTTTAAAATGTGTGTGTGTGTGTTTTTTTTTTTGTCAATCTTTACCAATTTATTTTATACAAAATAGTAGCTATGTAGAATATGGGAATTATCTTCCATTGCCACACATGAAAGTTGTGAACATTCCAAGCCAATGTATATAGTTTACAAGGGAAGGCTAAATAATGGCACCAACCATGCTACTGAACATAGGATATTTTTATTTAAAAAGATTAAAAATTAGATAGCAACGTCTTCTAATATTGCTCTAATCATTGAAGACTGAAAAAAAAAGCGAATATATAAGTTTAAAAAAAAGGAGGGAAAGGGAGAAATCAAGAGGCTACAACACTGCAATACAGTCAGACCATCATATTTCTATATTTGCATACAAGGATGACTTGCCTCAAGGCCTCAGGAAAGCTTGCTAAAAATGTAGATTTTTGAGTCTTATTGGACCTACTGAATCTGAATCCTTTGACTGTGGGCCCTGGGAATCTGCATTAATAAGTTGCCTAGATGATTCTGTACTATAAAGTTGGAGAACAATTAATGTTGTGCACAGTTTGCAAAATGGTAGCCTTACAATCATATCTAGCCCAGATATTTGTTTGGTTGACTTTCAGTGTTGGCAGAGTGGTTTTTAGAACTTGATTTGTTTGCCAGCTCTTAAGAATTGGCAGTTTACACATATGAATCCAAATTTCTGGATTCTCTTGAAACATCAGAATAATTTTGCAATCCCGGGCCCATGTTTCCACGCGACTGGCAGCAGTTTGCTGTACCTAAATCAGATCTTTTTTGAATGGACCATGTGCTCTTTGATTTGCTACAATCTACACCTCCTGGATTTCATCCAGAGTCAAATATTAGTTGATGTTTATTCTCTTACAGCTGACACTCATCACTCATTTATATCACTTGCTTAGAATCCATATACATTAGAGTTTTTTTTTTTAAAGATTATTTATTTATTTGAGAGGTAGAGTTACAGATAGTGAAAGGGAAGGACAGAGAGAAAGGTCTTCGTCTGCTGGTTCAATCCCCAAATGGCTGCAATAGCTGGAGCTGGGCTGATCCAAAGCCAGGAGCCAAGAGTGTCTTCCAGGTCTCCCATGTGGGTGCAGGAGCCCAACTACTTGGGCCATCCTCTACTGCTTTCCCAGGCCATAGCAGAGAACTGGATCAGAAGAGAAGCAGCCGGGACTAGAACTGGCACCTATAGGGTATCCTGGCACTGCCAGTGGAGGATTCACCTATTGTGCTACAGCTCTGGTAGCCCCTATATTAGAGTTTTAAACTCTGGATCCATACATTAAAAATAGGAGAAATGATTGGAAAGAGGTGATATTTGAGGCTGGGGGACTACAGGTGTTATAATGGTAGTAGACATAAATGAACCACTAAACTAGGGCAATGTTATTAGGGATGCAGAAGAAAAGAAAGGCGAAGTTTTAGAAGTTACCAGTATTGTTAGCTGACTGAATTGGGGTTGGATCTCAACAGGAGAAGAGAGAACAAATATTGTAGAATCAGGAGAGATGGAAGTAAGCGGGAAGAGGAATTTGGTTTTGTGTGCAGCCACTTTAGGTGATTGTGGGACATTGTTGGTAGGTAGTGAGATATAATGTGGAGACTTTCTTTTTTTTTTTGTTTTTTGATTTATTTGACAGGTAGAGTTACAGACAGTGAGAGAGACAGACAGAGAGAAGGGTCTTCCTTCCATTGGTTCACTCCCCAAATGGCTGCTGTGGCCGGCGCACTGCGCCGATCTGAAGCCAGGAATCTCTTCCTGGTCTCCCATGTGGGTGCAGGGGTCCAAGCACTTGGGCCATCCTCCACTGCCCTCCCAGGCCACAGCAGAGAGCTGGACTGGAAGAGGAGAAACTGGGACTAGAACCGGCGCCCATATGGGATGCCGGCGCCGCAGGTGGAGAATTAACCAAGTGAGCCATGACTCCGGCCGAGACTTTCTACTTTGTTGGAATAGGAGTATATGAAAATCTGGATGTCTGTGTAGTTAGAAAAAGTACGCTCAAAAGCTTACCTCCGATTCCTAATGATAGCTGGGAAAAAAAAGTAAAGACCTACAAAATTGTACCTAGCAGGAATAAAAAGAAATGAGGATATCTTCAATCTTAATCTAACTAGGCTGGAGACACACACACACACACACACACACACAGAATCTCTGGGCGGAGATGTATCTGGAGGGTGCAAGGTTTTTATCTAAAGCAGTCAAAGGTTTACAGAAGTTGACACACTGCTGTAGGATATCATGACATTATGATTTAATGACAGTCACTTCTTTCTCGCAAATGATACTTTTGGATTCTTTATCCCTTTATCTCTTTGTTTTAAATTTTGCTAAGTGTTTTTTAGTTTTGTGGGTATTAGAGGCATGCTGTATTCTAAGAAGTATTTTCAAGACCTTTTTCTTTCTTTTTGTATCTACAAGACATTGTTTCTGTGGGAAGATGTTATGAATAGAGGTTAGGTTCTAAGGGCATATCCCCCTTTTCAAATCACACTTAATGTACATTGCAGATGAGCTGTTTATTAATAGTATGAGTCAGAGCTGTGGAATCAGACATGTGTCATATGGTATAGGAACAATGAAGAAAGTTCCTTCCTCTTTCCTCAGTGTAGGGCTGACGCTAGACTGTATTCTGGAATTAGCAAATTTTACTTTGGGGATTCCCCATATCCCTTTAACCCTTTTCAATAACATGTTGCCCCCTCCCTCCCTTCTGTGACTTCCCCTGTCCCCCAGATCTTTCCCATTCCTCTGTGTTTCAAAATTACCTAACTTGTCTTCCCCAACTCTTCATTATGGTCATATAACTTATCTCTGCTAAGTATCAGGATGAACTAAGCTATGCCAAAGTCATTTCTAGAAGTGTTCTATTAAAACACTGTTAATATAGGGGCTGGTGTTGTGGCTCAGTGAGTTAAATGGCTGCTTTCATTGCTGGCATCCAATATGGGAGTTCCAGTTTGAGTCTCAGCTGCTCTGTTTTCCAGCCAGCTCCCTGCTAATGTGCCTGAGAAGGCAGTGGATTATGGCTCAAGTACTTAGGCCCCTTCCACTCACATGGGAGGTGCAGATGGACCCTGGCTTAGTCCTGGCCCAGCCCTGGCGGTTGTGACCTTTTTGCAGGTGGAAGATCTTTCTCTCTCTCCCTCTCTCCTTCTGTCACTCTTTCAAACAAATGAATAAATCTAAAAATTGTTAACATAAATTAGTTGCTTGGTAAAATATTCATTGGGTTGCAAGTGAAGTGAATAAAGATGGGCAGTGAAGGAGAATGTTTTGGGGAAGTATATAATAACATAAGCGCTGGCGCTGTGGCTCACTAGGCTAATCCTCCACCTTCGGTGCCGGCACCCCGGGTTCTAGTCCTGGTCGGGGCGCTGGATTCTGTCCTGGTTGTCCCTCTTCCAGTCCAGCTCTCTGCTGTGGCCCGGGAGTGCAGTGGAGGATGGCCCAAGTGCTTGGGCCCTGCACCCGCATGGGAGACCAGGAGGAAGCACCTGGCTCCTGGCTTCGGATCAGCGCGGTTTGCAGGCCGCAGCGCGTCGGCTGCAGCGGCCATTGGAGGGTGAACCAACAGTAAAGGAAGACCTATCTCTCTCTCACTGTCCACTCTGCCTGTTAAAAAAAATAAGCAATCTAGATTTAAGGTTCTTCCCTAGGGATAATTGTAAGATAATTCTATGTTTCAGGTCTTGGCTTTATTCACATTAAGAGCCCACCTCTCTGAGCTTTGTTCATGGCTGCTTCCATAAGTACAGCAGATAGATTTCTGGAGTTGAGGGTAGGATAATAGGGTAGGATGGATGAGTGAGTGCATAGGACTTACGTAAGCCTGATATTGCTGGTATGGCCCTTTGAGAGAAGGGAATATTCTTTAATGGATTAATTTAGGCAGTAATGAAAAATTTAAAAATAATTTCATATGTCTTTTTTTTAAAGGTTTATTTATCTGAAAGGCAGAGTTCCCGAGAGGCAGGGGCAGAGAAGTAGAGTGAGAGTGAGAAGTCTTCCACCCGCTGGTTCACTCCTCAAATGGCCACAGCTGCTGGAGCTGAGTAGCTCTAAGGCCAGGAGCGAGGAGCTTCTTCCAGGTCTCCTATGTGGGTGCAGGGGCCCAAAGACCTGAGCCATCATCCACTGCCTTCCCAGGCCGTAGCAGAGAGCTGGATTGGAAGTGGACTGGCTGGGACTGGAATTGGCACTCATGTGAGATGCCGGCTACTGCAGGCAGTGGCCTTACATGGCACAACAGAGCGCCAGCTCCTTCTTTTTTCTTTTCTTTTCTTTTCTTTTTTTTTTTTTATTTGACAGGTAGAGTTACAGACAGTGAGAGAGAGAGAGAGACAGAGAGAAAGGTCTTCTTTCCATCGGTTCACTCCCCAAATGGCTGCCACGGCCTGCGCTGCGCCAATCTGAAGCCAGGAGCCAGGTGCTTCCTCCTGGTCTCCCACGCGGCTGCAAGGGCCCAAGCACCTGGGCCATCCTCCACTGACCTCCTGGGCCACAGTAGAGAGCTGGCCTGGAAGAGGAGCAGCTGAGGCTAGAACCCGGCACCCATATGGAATGCCGGCGCCACAGTTGGAGGATTAGCCAAGTGAACCACGGCGCCGGCCCCCAGCCCCTTCCTATTTCTTGCCTGCAAATGGTAATATATATCATGTAAGCGTAGACAGTTTTATAATTGAGGGAAATGATGAGTATCATTGAAATATTGGTCCTTAATAACTTATCAACTGCCTGTTCTTCCTATGTGTTCAGTCATATGTGTCCCAAAGAGTTGGTTGCATTTGTTCTCAAACCTATATATGCCAGCTGTAATTACTGTTATCACCTTATGGCTGAATTAAACAACGTGTAAATTGGTAAAATTTGTGTTTGGAGAGAATTCTTTCTTTGAAAAGTCTTGTATGAGTTGATAAGGTAGCTAAGAAGATTGCTAATGAGTTAAGCATAAGTGTGGAAGCAGAGAGGCTGCTGTTGTGGGGCAGCGTGTTAAAATACTGCTTGTAATGCTGGCATCCCATATCAGAGTGCTGGTTGGGGTCCTGGCTATTTTTCTTCCAATTCCTCTTCCTGCTGGTGCACCTGGCAAGGCAGCAAGAGATGGCCCAAGTACTTGGGTCCCTGCCGCCCATGTGGGAGACCTGGATGGAGTTCCAGGCTTTGGCCTGGCCCAGACATTGCTGTTGCAGACATTTAGAGAGTGAACCAGTATAGAAGAGTCTCTCTCTCTCTCTCTCTCTCTCTCTCTCTCTCTGTGTGTGTGTGTGTGTCTCCCTGTCTTTCTGTTGCTGTGCCTTTTAAATAAATAAAAAATTAATAAATAAATAAGTCATTAAAAATGAGGTAACTGAAAACCTAGGAAGAATGAACAATCTAGAAGGGTAGATAGTGGAGAATGCCTTAAGAATGTAGTTTGTGTAAAGAAAACTGCTCTGAACTCTTATGAGCTTATGTTAAATGGCCTTATCTCTACATCAAACAGTTGATTAATGTATGAGTATATTTCAGTGTTGAAGTTACAAAATGTTAAAGATAATTTTTATTTTTAATGATTCTTCACTTGAGCCAGCAGTTAAAAAATATGTCCAATTACTGGACATTACCATGTCTATATAATACTTTACAATTAAAGCTCAATGTCTGTGCTGTGAAATGAATTTCTATTTAGAACTTACCTTCTTAACCATTTCTAAGTGTACCTTTGAATCAAAGTTTATTGAATGATATTGGTAATTAAATAGATTTTATGCTAATTTTTAGTACTTACCAACCACTTTATCACAACACCCTTTTTATGATACATTTAGGTGTTTATAAATGTGAAAATTTCATTTTGTGGAAATGACAAAATAGGGAATGATTTCAGTATGTAGCACCAATTCTTGTAAATAGTTTTGCAAATACTTACCCAGGAAAGCACTTTCTGGAGCACTTGTGGTTCCTTTTAGGTAATCTTGAGGTAGTCTAAGTATTTGTACCTTGACATTCCTTAGTTTGCCTTTTTTTATTTTGTAAAGTTTAAGGTTTAAAAAAAATGTTTGTTTATTTGAAAGAATGATAGAGAGAGGGAGAGATGGTTCACTCCCCAAATGGCCACAACAGTCAGAGTTGGTCCATGCCAAAGCCAGAAGCCTGGAAGTCCATCCAGGTCTCCCACCTGGGAGGCAGGGGCCCAAGTACTTGGACCAGGCCATTCACTGCTGTTTTCGAAGGCATATTAGCAGAGAGCTAGATGAATTAGAGCTGGATGAATTGAGCAACTGGGACTTGAATTAGCTGATGTCATAATTGGGTGTTCAACAGTCTGTGCCACAATGTTGGTCATTCTTTGTTCCTTTAAAGATTTATTTATTTGAAAGAAAGAATGACACAGAGAGAAGGAGAGACAGAGATCCTCTATCTGCTGATTTATTCTCCAAATATCTAGAACAGCCAGGACCCAGGTACTCTCCCCTGGTCTTTCAAGTGAGTAGCAGAGATTCAAGCACTTGAACCATTATCTGCTGCTTCCCAGGTGCATCAGCAGGGAGCTGGCTTGGTAGCAGAATATCTGGTAGCAGAATATCCATATAGCTTTCCTATATGGAATGGTATAGGATGCAGGTATCCCAGGCAGATGCTTAACCTGATTTGTCATAAAGTCTACCCTTTCTCTCTCTCTCTCTCTTTTTTTTCTTTTAAGTAGGGAAGGTTGCTAAATATCATTTACAAAAGAAGTCTGGTAAGGGGATTCTGGAATCATACCCATGTCACAATAACTTTTCAAATGCAAATGAACTATCATTCTGTGAGACTGCCTAGCCATATTCTGATCTGGCTTCACCTTCAGAATAGGATAGATGAATATATTTGCTAGATTGACTTGGGCCATCTTCCACTGCCCTCCTGGGCCACAGCAGAGAGCTGGACTGGAAGAGGAACAATCGGGACTAGAACCCAGCACCCATACAGGATGCCGGCGCTGCAGGCAGAGGACTAACCAAGTGAACCATGGCGCTGGCCCCCATTCTTCATTTTCTTATGTCATTTTTGGAAAAAGATCTTTATTTTTATCAAAGTATTTTATATGTATAATTAAATTTAAATGTACATAAGATCTTATAAATATAAATAAAAATATATTAAATGATTTAGCTTAACCATTGACCTTTTATTTTTTAAAACTTTTCATTTATTTGAGAGACAGATAGCTCCCATTTCCTGTTTCACTCCCCAAATGCCTATAACTGCCTGGGCAGGGCCAGGTCTGTCATGTGGGTGGCAGGGATTCAATTACAGGGTCTGCATTGGCAGGAAGGTGGAATCAGAAACTGAAGCAGGGATTGAATACAGGCACTTGGATATGGCACTTGGGTGTTTTTTAAACACTAGCCCAAGTGCCACTCCACCCCTTAGGAATTTTTTTAAATTTTTATTTATTTTACTGAATATGTGGTGAAAGTCAGAGTTACACAGAGAGAGGAGAGGCAGAGAGAGAGAGAGAGAGAGAGGTCTTCTTCCATCTGATGGTTCACTCCCCAGTTGGCCGCAATGGCCCGAGCTGCGCCGATCCGAAGCCAGGATCCAGGAGCTTTCTCCTGGTCTCCCACGCAGGTGCAGGGGCCCAAGGACTTGGGCCATCTTCTACTGCTTTCCCAGGCCACAGCAGAGAACTGGATCGGAAGTGGAGCAGCCGGGTCTCAAACTGGCGCCCATATGGGATGCCAGCGCTTCAAGCCAAGGCGTTAACCCGCTGCGCCACAGCACCAGCCCTGCCTTAGGTATTTTTAACCATCATTTATATACTAGTAAAATGGTTACAGTTTATATGTAGAATATCACATATATCATATCACAGTTTTCATGGCAGATTGCTGCTTTTCTCTCCTATCTGCCACATTCTCTCTCACAGTTATAAACTTGAATTGATTGCTTTTGATGGACAATAAAGAAAATTCCATTTTCTCCTAATACTTTGTGAGAATTTGTAGAATGAATTTGAAGGCCTAACAATAGGCAATCTTTGACGACATAGTTGAACCCTCCAGAACACCCATCCCCTTGGATAACGGGTAAAATTAGCAACTAGTTTGAATAATAGTATTAGAATTTGTATATGTGGTAAATAAGTTGGTGATACAAAATGATTTCATACCTATGTATTACCATGCTAGCTGGATGTTTGGTCAAATGGGTGAAATATCAGAGATAGCATGTGAAGTAGAAAATGTGTATTATTTTTAAAAAGTTCTTTTTAGTTTTTTCATGTTCTGAAATAACATTTAGCCCTGCTACTGCACTATTTTTCAAGATTAGTTTTTAGATGCAGCAGTCTATTCAAATGTCATAATGTTTGCTCACATTTTCTCTTCTCACACATAATTAAGGTGGACTTTCTATAGAAAACAAGTCTGCAGTAAAACAAAATGAAAAACCTAGGATTTTTAAATGGGTAATATCCTTTATAAACTAAAGTGATTAACCAGCTAGATATTGAATTCTTGTAATACTGAACCCTCCTAAATAAGCAGATGTATTACAAAGAGGTTATAGAAAGGGAGAGTTGGTTCTAATCTTTATTCTTATGTGGCTGTCGCCACATCATTTCACTACTTAGTACTACTGTTTCATGTTGAAGTCTGTCATCTTCTCTGTAACCATTTCATATTGTTCTTTCTATTATGTTGCATTTTTTTTTTTAACAGGCAGAGTGGACAGTGAGAGAGACAGAGAGAAAGGTCTTCCTTTGCCGTTGGTTCACCCTCCAATGGCCGCCGCGGCCGGCGCGCTGCGGCCGGCGCACCGCGGCCGGCGCACCGCGCTGATCTGATGGCAGGAGCCAGGAGCCAGGTGCTTTTCCTGGTCTCCTATCTCCAAGGTGCATGGTAGCTAGAAGCTGAAATCAATGGATTTGGGGCTAGAACTCAGGCACTCCAATATAAGGTTACGAGTTCCAAATGGCATTTTATTTGCTATGTCAAATGCCCACTCCAAATAGTGTGTTTTCAAGTGAATGGATTCCTGATGGCTATTGATCTACCAGGAGCAATATTAGGTTATTATTTTTGAAAAGTGTGGTGCTATCAAACAAAAGATATTTCTTGACTTTTCTTAAGTGTAATTATTGGTTAAATAGTGAATTGGAAAGTTCTGTGTCTGTAAACATCTCTACAATAAAACTTTACTTACATTCTTATAGGATAAATATATATTGCATGGGAAAATATGTAATTTAAATCTTAGTGAAGACTTGCATGCAGTTTCTTTATACTTGATCTTAACCAAAAGGCTGAGAAGTGACTGCAGTTTATTTGTAATAATTGTATAATTACTCTTTAACCAGAAGAAAAAAATACCTTGGTAGCAAGATATTCAGATCATTCATTTTTCTGCAACACAAAGGCTCGCAATTGACAGTGAACTTCAGAACAAAGATTTTGACTTAGGGAGAACTATTAATGGAGTCCAATCTCATTGAAAGTCATACTCTAGGGACACTTACTGTAATACTTCTTTCGTTATGGCTGAGTTATATATGCTTTCAGATGTCAATATTGATTAGGCAGTGAAAATTTATTCTCTGTCATCATAGGAGTTAAGCAGTCATAGTTAAGAGGAAATGTGGCACATTTGAGATGTAATGTGATACTTTGCCTCATCTTTATTTCTATTTTAAGCTTCAATGACCTACACTAGGGTATTTTGCAAGAAATTTTACAGGTAATTAAGAAAAAATCTCTTCATTTTTGATTATTGATGAGAAAGGATTAGGGTTGGAGGGAGTGACTGCTACCTAATGTGTATTTAAACATAACTGAAGGTAGAAATATTATCATAGAAATTGTTTCATAAACATAATAACATGAGAATAGAATGCTTCCATTACAGTATTTGTTTTTTGGCTTAACCTTTTTTTTTTTTTTTTTGTCTTACATTGCCCCCAAAACAAAAGGCACTACCTAAACCCTTTTGTCTACTCTGAGTATTTCTTCTCTAAACTGAATCACCCATACAACTTTTTTAGTCATCTGGTTAGGTGAAAACCCATAAGAATATTTCAGATAGTACAAGGGAAAATGGAATTAAATGATGTTTATTTTGATGCAAACAATTTTGAAATCCATGTACATGAAAGGGTCTTAAGAAAGTTCATGGAAAATGCACATGATAGAAAAATTGTGCATGGATTTCAAAATGTTATTGCCCCCAAATAAAGTTATCTTTTAATTCAATTTTCTATGAACCTTTTGAAGCATCCTCATATTTTGCTGTAGTGTTAAAAAAATTGCAGATTACAAATGATAGACAGGCTCTAAAATAAGCCCACAAAATTTTACACAAAATGTTCTCTTTGATACAGTCACTAGATACTAGTCACAGTTCTTTGATAAGGAATTTGTTTCTATTTTGATCTGATGTGGCCACTATTTTTCCAAATGCTTTTTGGAATATTTGGGAGCTATAGGCAGAACTAGTTTTATGTTTTGAAATTATTTGAGAGGCAAAGAGAAACAGACATTAGAGCGAGCTCTTATCTGTTGGTTCACTCTACAAATGCTCACAATGGCCAACAAGGAACTAAGCTGGGAGCTGCAACTCAATGCAGGACTCCCATGTGGGTGGTGGGAACCCAATTAACTTGAGTTACCACCACTGTCTCCCAGGGTCTCCTTTAGTAGGAGGCTGAAATCAGGAGGTAGAGCCAGGTACTCTGATGTGGGACATGGGAATCCCAATCAACCTCTTAACTGCTAGGCCAAACAGCTGCCCCAGAACTAGTTTTCTGAGAGAAATGAAAAAGCCAGTTTCATGGTCAAAATTTTTTTTTTTGAATCTAGCATTTATTTGAGTGCCTGCAATAGTAATCAGGTTTTATTATTTTTTGAAAGGGAACAAGTAGAGCTGCCACTGTGGCGCAGTGGGTTAAGCTGTGACGTTCAGTGCCGGCATACCATATGGGCACCAGTTCATGCCCCAGCTGATCCACTTCTGATCCAGCTCCTTGTTAATTTGCCTGGGAAAGTGGTGAAAGATGGCCCAAGTTCTCTGGTTCCTGCACCCATGTGGGAGACCTGGAAGAAGCTTCTGGCTTCAGATGGCCCAGCCCTGGCCTTTGTGGCGATTTGGGAGTGAACCAGTGAATGGAAGATCTCTGTCTCTTCTTTCTTTCTGTAACTCTACCTTTCAAAAAATAAATAGAAGTAAAAAAAGGGAATAAATGATTTGAATATGTGCATTCTGATGTATTAAAATACATTCATTTTTTTCCTTTTTATTTTTAAATTTTTGATTAATTTTTAAGATTCAATAAAGTTTATAGCTAAAATTCTAAGAATATAAAAATATTCCCTCTATCCCCCTCTCTTTTTAGTTTTTGAGATAACATATTTTAAATTTATATTATAATAAAAAGACAGTGTTTCACCAAATAAGTTTAATAAGTAAGAAGCAAAAAGATATTTTAGTTTCACATCTTGTAAACGCAGAAAAATTGGTTACTGGTATGTGGTTTTCAATTGTCTCTTTAAATAGCTTAAATTAAGTATAATTGACATAATAAACTGCACATTTTTAGCATGTACAGCTTTCTAAAAATTTTGCATGTGTACAAAACCATTCCATAATGAAGACATGAACATATCTTTCACCCTCCAAAGTGTTTTGTATGCCTTTTGTTAACTAGTCCCACTCTTCTCTTTCCTACCCCCAAACCAAGAATCATTCTGCATTATCATCATTTTTCTGGAAGAGTTTCTGTAGAATTGATATTTAATATAATTCACCAGTGAAACCAAGGTGTGGATCGTCTTTTTGTTTTTTCTTTGTTTTATGCATATTTTCAAAGAACCAACTTTTGGTTTTATTGATTTTTCTATAATATATTGATATTTTATTATTTCAATTTTAACTTTTATTACATTGGTTGTTCTGCTTACTTTGGGTTTCATTTGCCCTTCTTTTTCTATTTGTGTAAGATGGCAGCTAAAGGTCATTGATTTGAGAACTCACTTATTTTATAATATAAGCATTCATTGTTATAAATTCCCCTTTAGTGGTACTTTTGTGGCATATACCGAATTTTGATATATTTATTTTATTTTCATTTACTTCAAAAACCTTTTAATTTCTTTTTTGATTTGTTATTTGATCTATTGTTTATTTAGAAGTATATCACTTACTTTCCAAGTATTTGGGACTTTTCAGAAATCTTTTGGTTTTGATTTCTAATAAAATTCTCTTGTCAGAGAATATACTTTGTATGACTTCAGTACTTTTAGAGAATTTGTGGTAAATGTACCATATGCTTTTAGAAAAATATGTATTGGGGTGCCGGTGCTGTGGCATAGCTGGTGAAGCCGCTGCCTGCAGTGCTGGCATCCCATATGGGTGCTGGTTTGAGTCCCAGCTGCTCTACTTCTGATCGAGCTCTCTACTGTGGCCTGGGAAAGCAGTAGAAGATGGCCCAAGTCCTTGGGCCCCTGCACCTGCGTGGGATATCAGGAAGAATCTCCTGGCTCCTGGCTCCTGGCTTCCGATCGGTGCAGCTCCGACCGTTGCAGCCAATTGGAGAGTGAACCAGCAGATGGAGGACCTCTTTCTCTCTCTTTGCCTCTCCTTCTCTCTGTGTAACTCTTGAGTTTCAAATAAATAAATAAATCTTAAAGAAAGAAAAATATCTATTGTTGTTGCCTTGAGTATTGTTCAAGTCCTTCATATTCCTGCTGATTTTCTGTCTTTCTGTTGAGAGGGGACAGTAATGTCTCTGACTATAATTGTGGATTGGTCTATTTTGCCTTGCAGTTTTATTGGTTTCTGCTTCGTGTATTTTGAAGCTCTCTTAGGACAGGCATAAGTATTTAGAATTGTTATATCCTCTTGATTAACTGATCCCTTTATCATTATGAAATGACCCTTTTTATCCCTAGTAATAATTTTTGCTGTGAAATCCACTTTGCCTAGTATTAATATGTCCAACCTAATCTTCTTTTGACTGGTGTCAGCATAGTTTTTCTTCTGTCTTTTTATATAATGTATCTTTTCTGCTTCCAGTTACTTTTAACATTTTCTCTTTATCGCTGGTTTTCTGTAATTTGATTAAGATATGCTTTGGCCTAATTTTCTTTATATTTCTTATGCTGGGGTTCATTGGAATTTTTAGATAAGTGTGTTTATAGTTTTTTTTTTCATAAAATCAAACCTGTAAAAATTTTGGCCATTATTTTGTACTCCATTCTCCTTTGGGATTTCAATTATACATGTGTTTGGTTATTTAAAAACTTGCCCCATATCACTGACACTCTTCATTTTTTATTTGTTTGTTTCTTTTTTCCTCTGTGTTTCATGTTGGAAGGTTTCTATAGCATTATGTCTTCAAGCACACTTCTTTTTTTCCTCCTGCAATGCATAATTTGCTATTAATCATAACTAGTGAATTTTTCTACTTAAACATTGTGATTTTCACCTCTAAGAGTTCAGGTTGGTCTTATTTATATCTTCCTTTCCTCTACTTAATTTTTTCAACATGTGGAATAAAGTTAAAATAACTTTTAATGTCTTTATCTGCTAATTTTAACATCTGATTTGATTTTTCCTTCATTATAGGTCATTTTTTTTTGCATGCCTTCTCATCTTTGATCAAATATCAGATTTCTTGAATTTTACCTAGTTGGTTGCTGGATTTTTTTTGTATTCCCATAATTATTTTAGAGCTTTGTTCTGGGATGCAATTATTTGGAAACAAATTGATCCTTTTGGGTCTTGCTTTTAAGATTTATTTGGCAAGGCCAGCACAAGGTTTAATCTAGGGTTAATTATTCCCCACTACTAAGTAGAGAGGCTTCTGAGAGCTCTACCCAATTCTTCATTAATTACGAGGTTTCTTCATTAATTATGAGGTTTTATTTCTGCTTTTGTGTGAGTGCCAGGTAATAGTATTGTGGACTAAGTTGGGCCTAATTCCTATTCCAGGATCTTGTCTCTTACTGAGAGAAGCATTCTAAGTACAGGCATAAACATGACATGCAACATGATAAAGTTTATTTACAACCTGAGGAAAACATCCACGCATATGTGGGCATTGTTCAGGTAGAATGGCCCAGGAAAGGAAAAGAGATAGATTTTCATACCCTGCTCTCTTTGCGTCCATGTGGAGAGAGAGCACGCGTCCCGTTACCCAGCTTCTTATGAACCTGGAAAGGGAAATGTTTACCTGGTGCCACTTCCAGGTCCCAGGTAAGGGGAAGTGCATCCTGGGGAAGTGGTTATCTATCTGATTGACAGGTGAGTTGATAAGATTATATGGAGGCAGGGGAGGTGTGGCTTCCAGCTCCTGACCTTACTCTTGCTACCTGAATTATCCCGTATCAATAGTGTTCTTTATTAGCCTCTTGGATGATTCTTTCCCTATCTTTAGTTAGTTTCCTTGCATACACATGCCAATCAGTACTCTGTTAAATACTCAGAGTGGACTTTACTGCACATCTCCTGAGGTCTTTGCTATGTTGCTCTCTCCTTTCTGCCTGTCTCCTCGACTGTAGCAGCCTGTTCTGGAATGCTCAACCCAATGCATAGTGTCCACAGAACTCTGCCTGGGTGCCTTCTCTCTGAGACATGACCTATAAAGTCTCTCAAGACAGTATGGTTAGGCAATTGTAGGGCTCAGATTATTTGTTTATCATGTTTCAAATATCACTGACCTTCATTGTCTACTGTCTAGTTTTTAAAAGTCATTGTTGGAATATTTTTTAAAGATTTATTTATTTATTTGAAAGAATTACAGAGAGGCAGAGGAGGGAGAGGGGGAGGTGTGAGGGAGGGGGAGGGAGAGGTCTTCCATCTGCTGATTAACTCCCCAAATGGCTGCAACAGCTGGAGCTGGGCCTATCTGAAGCAGGAGCCAGGAGCTTCTTGGTCTTCCACACAGGGGCAGGGGCCCAAGGACTTACTTTCCCAAGTGTATTAGCAGAAAGCTGGATCAGAAGTGGAGCAGCCAGGTCATGAACCGGCACCCATATGGGATGTTGGCAATGCAGGTGGCAATTTTACCCGCTACTCCACAGTGCCGGCCCTTTGAATTATTTAAGTCTGGATTTTTGTTTTATCAGATGGTAAATTAGAAGGGGAAGATCTAGATATAGTGAAAGCAATTGGGATTCTTTTTTACTTCTCCCTTCCTTCATCCCCTGGAACACCTAGTCTTGGTTGAATGTGATCCAAACTTTTTGAACTTTCTTGATTAGGCTCCAGGTAAAATCTCTTGGATTTAAATCAAAATTGCCTACTCAGCAATTATATTAATCTCAATCTGGCAGTCTCCTTTTATTTTGCTCAATAGTAATTTGGTAATTCTTTTCTTGACTGTACTTGGTTCATTCATAAAAACTACATATATATAGCTTCTTTCAATTTCCAAATGTTCTCCTCCCAACTGTTCTCTCTCTGATTATGTGATAAATCTATTCCTTTTCTGTTCTTTATTACAATGCCCTTTTCAATTTTAGTCAAAATTGCACACTTCTGGCTTCACATATCAAAGTACTTAACTCAAGAATAGATCATATTCTAGTGGAAATATAGCATAGAAATAGAAATTTACTGCTAACGAGAACCTTACAGTTTATTACTTAAACTGGTAGACACTGTGATTATATTTTTCAGTCTCTCTCCAGTAAGCAGCCATCTAGATTTGGCCTTATCACACAATTAAGATATTTTCATTTAAGATAATTTATTTTTATTCTTGATTATTGTAAAAATTCAGATAAAATTGTCTTATAATTCTTTATATTTTTAAAGATTATTTATTTGAAAGAGTTACACAGAGAAGGAGAGGCAGAGAGAGAGGTCTTCCATCAGTTGGTTCGCTTCCCAGATGACCTCAACGGCTGGAGCTGAGCTGATCTGAAGCCAGGAGCCAGGAGCTTCTTCCAGGTCTCCCAAATGAGAGCAGGGGCCCAAGGACTTGGGCCAGCTTCTGCTGCTTTCGCAGGCCATAGCAGAGAGCTGGATTGGAAGTAGAGCAGCCAGGACGTGAACCGGTGCCCATATGGGATGATGGCACTGCAGGCGGTGGCTTTACCCACTATGCCACAGCGCCGTCCTCTTAGAATTCTTTAAATACACAGGATAGTTTTGGGATTATTTTATTATTATAGCTTTGTATATTCTTTAAATTAGAATATTCTCATTGGCCATGCTGAGAGGGAGAAGGAAAGGCAGAAGAAAATCCAAGTAACTATTCAGTAAGAACAATCTTTTTTAAATAAGATTTTATTTATTTATTTATTTAAGAAATAGAGCTGTAGACAGACATGGAGAGACAGAGAGAAAGGTCTTCCATCCACTGGTTATTCCCCAAATGGCTGCAACGGCTGGAGTTGGGCCTATCTGAAGCCAGAAGCTTCTTCCAAGTCTCCCACGTGGGTGCAGGGGCCCAAGGACTTGGACCATCTTCCACTGCCTTCCCTGGCCATAGGCAGAGAGCTGAATTGGGAAAGGAGCAGCCGGGAATCAAACCCGTGCCCATATGTGGTGCCGGTGCTGCAGGCAGAGGCTTAGCCTACTATGCCACAGTGCTGCCCTCTAAGAACAAATTTTACATTTGTGCTGGCTGGTCACATCAGCAAGGATTTTGGCAGAAAACTTCTCATCAATTTGACAGATTTTGCTTGTGATAAATGTACTTCCAGAGGGTTTACAATAAAGTACTCTGTTATAGATGGGTAGTTCTGAAGTAATCCTTTCTGATTTGTTTTCAGTTCTAGATTTTCCCCCTCTTGAAGCTGTGTCCTATGATGGCATAAATAAAACATAGGGATATAGAGCCTAGAAAACTCTCTAGTAGTATATTATATACAAGACCTCATGTTATACTAATTTTACTCCCTCCTGGTACAATTTCGTAAGAATCTTTGTGCGTCTATTTTCTGAAGCCCATTGCAGGAGAAAAGCAAGTTTTCAAAATGTAATGTTTTTTCATTAATAATAAATTCTTTCCAAATCCCTTTTAAGGTTTCTGAAAATTAAAACAATTTCTGTATACCATATAATCATGTTTCTTAAGCTTTCAAGCTTTTTTTTACTTGTTATAATGTTTAATTATTTTTAAAAATTCTTCCTGTGTAAGTCCAAATAAGCTGTTTTTGTTTACCACTGGGAGAGGGTATCCTTTCATTTTGGAAACAATTTTTATAAGGTTTCGCCTTTGTATACATGTGTTTCAGGAGCACAATAGTTGCTGTACAAACCAACTTTTAGACAGGATCCATTCCTGAGTTGGGAATTATTTGCAAGTTAAGAATATCAGTTAAAATTACTTTTAGTGAAATTAACTTAAATCGTTGGTTGGCTTTTATGTATTTTTCCTATGAAAAGTATCATATAATAATACCTTATTCAAAACTCAGGTGTAATTTTCAGTTTTAGGCAATTTATACTCTTGAATTTTTAAAGCAGTGAATCATTTTGTTTTGTCAGATTAATTTTGCAGCTACATCACAAAAATAAATGATGTGGTTATTTATAAAAGCTACTTGGAGTAGATCTGTGGCAAGTCATTGTGAGGTGAAGTATCTCTAGAGTGATAATCAAAGCCACTTAGAGGTTATTTGTGTGTTGTAAAGATAGTAATCACAACAGCAGATATTTAAATCACTCTATTTAATACAAACAACAATCATATGTCTGGGTACATTGCTTCAATAACAAGTGTAATTTTAAAGAAAATTACATATACAAACTGCCTTCTCTATTCTTATTGCTATCATCCTAGGATAAGCTCTTATCTCAGAATTGGATCACTCTGTCTCCTCACCTTCTCCCCCTCCCCACCTTGCCCCAGTTCAATCAGTCATCACACAGGTATAAGGGCTTAGGGTGTTCCAGAAACAATGCAAAAACCTGAGGACACAGTGGGGACAAGAAAGACCTAGTTTTTTTAAAGATTTATTTATTTATTTGAAAGTCAGAGTTACACAGAGAGAGGAGAGGCAGAGAGAGAGAAGTCTTCCATCTGATGGTTCAGTCCCCAGATAGCTGCAATGGACGGAACTGTGCCGATCCGAAACCAGGAGCCAGAAGCTTCTTCCAGGTCTCCCATGTGGGTACAGGGTCCCAAGGACTTGGGCCATCTTCTACTGCTTTCCCAGGCCATAGCAGAGAGCTGGATCGGAAGAGGAGCAGCCGGGACTAGAACCGGCACCCATATGGGATGCCGGCGCTTCAGGCTAGGGCATTAACCCGCTGCGCCACAGTGCTGGTCCCCTCTTTTTTTTTTTTTTAAGATTTATTTATTTGAAAGACCTAGTTTTTACTATACTGAATTTACAGTACAAAGATACTAAAGGAAGTTCATGGGAAAATGAAATTAAATGATTATTTTTGTGCCAGAAAAATTTGAAATCCATGCATAGTTTTTATAATGTGCATTTTGTATGAACCTTTGAGGACTTATAGCAGAACAGGAAAGGTGATATTGATAGGAAATTGTAATTTGATACTTGGAGTGTGTTACAAGAAGGGATGTTTAGGAACCACAGGAAACTAACAGGACCAAGTGTATAACCTTAGGTGAGAGCAGAAAGGATGAGTAGAAGATGGCCAGGTGAAGAAGAAAAGGGGGGCAGGGTGAGGTGAGCCCACTAAGCAGAGCAGAGAGCATAATTGGAAAGGCCAAGGGTGTAAAACAGCTCAAGCTCTAACAAATATTGTGATATTGATGAAGACTCTTGCATGCAGACATCAGAATATAGGTGGAGGTTATAGTACAGCATGTATTCTAGTTACACCTTAATGCTGCTCTCAACTCTGCAGCTTCTTATTTTTTTGACTTTAGGCAAATGACTTAATGACTATAAATCTTGGTTTCCTAATGCACACAATAAGACAGTAAATTCGTGAATAGTGGATTATTGTGAGGATTTAGATGAGACAGTGCATGTAAAGCTCTTAGCATGGTGCTTGGCACGTAATAAATTCTCAGGAAATGGTACCTATTATTTAAGTAGAAGCCCAAACTTGCTAATTTCTGAAAGCCTTCTTTTAAAGTCTTTGATTCCTTCTCTTATCTTTCCTGAATATTTCAAGTCCACAACCTTTCTCTGAAATTCTAAAATCTGAAAGAAGACTTTTATAATTTGGCCACAAACCTCAACCTACTTGAGACTGCAGGTAGTATATTTATACCGTTTCATGGAACATTCAGGTTTCACTGCTAACCTTGAATAGATTTGAGTGTGTGTGCTACCCTAGGCTTTGTTGGGTATTTTTCATAATATATGGCATAGGTATGTGTACCATATTCCTTTTTGAAACATGAAACATCCCGAATTCCAAAAACATACCTGGCTTCAAGAGTTTCAGATCAGATTGTAAACCTGTGCCACCTGAAATCAGCTTTATTCAAAATACCACTTTCCTCATGTCTCTTCCTGAATCAGGAAATAAATAGACCCCCAGTGGTTGTCAACTTGAGTCTAGACTATTCCTTGTCGTTTTCAGGACTGCCCCTTGTCTGACCCTATCAAACATATTCAAAATTCAGTGCCATTTTTCTTGAACTGTTTATTTCATAAGTTTACTATCCTCAACTTCCCTGAAGTAAAATGTTACCACTGTTCTTTTTATCTGACTTCTCTTTCTTCCCCTCTTTCTGGCTATTCAAATCCTATCCAACAATTAAGGTACCATTCTGTATATTTTCTCAATGAAGCTATATTTATGTATATCTTCTCTGACTCCTTATTGTACTTAGATGAATTCATTCAAATATTTGAGCAGGTATTATGTGCCGGCTATTATTCTAAGTGTCAGATTCAAAACTGGATGTGACAGATAGGGTCTCTGCTATGTGAAATATGTTTTCTTTTTTTTAAAAAAAAGATTTATTTATTTATTTGAAAGAATTACAGAGAGGGAGAGGCAAAGGCAAAGAGAGAGAGAAGTCTTCCATCCACTGGTTTACTCTCCAGGTGGCTGCAGCTGCCAGGGTTGTGTCAGGCTGAAGCCAGTAGTCAGGAGCTTCATCCAGGTCTCCCACGTGGGTGCAGGGGTCCAGAGACTTGGACCATCTTCCACTGCTTTCCCAGGTGCATTAGCAGAGAGCTGGATTGGAATTGGAGCTGCTGGGACTTGAATCTGCTCCCATATGGGATGTCAGCGCTGCAGGCATCAGCTGTCACCCACAACGCCACAGCACTGGCCATGAGAACATGTTTTCTAACTAGAACACAAACAAGTAAATAATGTGATAGTGCTCAGAGAGGAGCAGAAGCTACATATCTCAAAACGTTGTAGTTTAGCATTTAATTGTGTATTCTGTTTTTCTGTGGTGAGTTTTCACTCCCTGGTTAGGTTGTAAGTTCCTTAAGGAAAGAATTGTGTCTTTTTTTTTTTTTATTTGACAGGTAGAGTTATAGACAGTGAGAGAGAGAGAGAAAGGTCTTCCTTCCTTTGGTTCACTCCCCTAATGGCCTCTAGGGCTGTGCCGATCCGAAGCCTGGAGCCAGGTGCTTCTTCCTGGTCTCCCATGCGGGTGCAGGGGCTGAAGCACTTGGGCCATCCTCCACTGCCTTCCTGGGCCACAGCAGAGAGCTGAACTGGAAGAGGAGTAGCCGAGACTAGAACCCGGTGCCCATGTGGGATGCCGGCGCCGAAGGTGGAGGATTAACCAAGTGAGCTATGGTGCCGGCCGAAAGAATTGTATCTTAAATTTCTATGTACCATAAAAGGTTAGCCATAGGATGTGTTCTTGATTAATCTTTGCTTCAGATATTTTCTTTTTTTTAAAAAAAAACAGAGAATGTAAAAAATTTATTTATTAAATATTATGCTCTGCTTGGGTAGTTCATTGATTTAGGGGTATCTGTTATGTATAAAGTACTGTACTGGGCTTTGAAACATTTGTATTTGTATAAAACTAGCTTTCCTTTTCATTTCTATTGCTTTTTATTCATAGACTAGAAAGAAAGAACTTCCATGTCCCATTTATTCAGCCATGTTGAATTGTTTAATTTGAAGCAAACATTATTTCTATACCTGCAGAAGAAGCTTCTATTACAAAGCTAATGAATTCCTGTCAGTGTTTTTGCTTAAGTCACATACTAAGTGACTTCCTAAAGTTCATTAGCTCGAACTTTTTTTAAAGACCTAAGCATAAAACATTCATTTCCTGAACCATTGGCCATTAGTGGTGAAGCTGATGATGCTTGTCACAGAGAGGAGACTGCTAGAGCCCCATATCATAATCACCACTCTTGTCAGTTTAAGATTGAAGTGTATAGCAAGACAGTTTGTTGAAGATAGAGCATATCTTGTTATGACAAATTTATACAACGAATCCAGTGAAGAAACAGTCTTCTGCTTCATGAATAAAAGCTAAGCACTGTACTTTGATATCATATTTGATCTCTTGTGCATAAACATTTTGTTTTTTTTTATAAACTGAAAGAGCATAGTGAGAAGAAAATCCCCAAAGGGACTTCTTCTTGTCATAAAAATGGTGAAAAAAATTCAATTTGTAATAGCAGAGAATCCTGGAGGGTTAAAATTTAAGACTTGATTTGACAGCACTTCTGAGATGGTGTGCTTATGGTTACAAGAATACAAAAGTATTGCTCTACTAAAATGATGAAATGGATAGTTTGAGATGTTAACAATAGCAAAGGAAGGTGTAGAATTGGATCTTAATGTTTGCAGTTTCATCTTCACAACTACTAGACTTGCGAGCTTCAAGGGTTGGGTTATGTATCTTTAAATCTCTTGTGCCTAGTACACTGCCTTTCTATCTAGTATCTATTCATAAGTGTTACTGGTGATAGAGGATTGCAGTGAGTAAGATGATGCATAGGTGTTTGTAAATTACCCTGGCTGTTAGAAAGCAGATGAAAAAATGTTTTGGAGTATTTTAAATATAGGCAGTAAATAGTTCAATGGTTTTGTTTTCCTTTTGTCATCTTAGAGTTAAACCCCTGTACATTGAGCTCAGGTCTAAAAGTCAGATTATTGATAGCTTGCTTGGTGAAGTACACACAATGGAGAGGAGAGGTATTTAGCTAACACAAAATATCTTTATAATGAGGAATTTGAGGACCTGAACAGAATGTTAAGCTTGGTTACCACGTGGATGAATGGGCTTGAATTGTCTTTAATAGTCCTAGTGATTTGCAAAGTTCAGGGTGTGTATAGGATCTTAGGTGTTTAAATTTTAACTGAAAAGTGATCCCTGTTAAATATAAGAGTGGGAATAAGAGAGGGAGGAGATGTACAATTTGGGACATGCTCAATCGGACTTGCCCCAAATCGTGGAGTTAGAAAAGTGCCAGGGGATTCCAATACAATCCCATCAAGGTGGCATGTACCAATGCCATCTCACTAGTCCAAGTGATAGATTTCAGTTCATAATTGATCACACTGATAGGTCTAAGAGTCAAAGGGATCACACAAACAAGACTAGTGTCTGCTAATACTAACTGATAGAATCAAAAAGGGAGAGAACGATCCATCATGGGAAGCAGGATACACAGCAGACTCATAGAATGGCAGATGTCCTAAACAGCACTCTGGTCTCAGAATCAGCCCTTAAGGCATTCAGATATGGCTGAAGAGCCCATGAGAGTATTTTAGGCATGGAAAGCCAAGACACTCTGGGGAAAAAAAAAAAAAAGACGACCTAAATGGAAGATCTCTGCGAGTGAGATCTCAGTGGAAAGAACGGGGACATCAAAAAAGGAGGTACCTTTCTCTGAAGGGAGGAGGAAACTTCCACTTTGACGATGACCCTGTTGGAATAAGATCAAAGTCAGTGAACTCAAAAGGCTTCCATAGCCTTGGCAACTCATGACTAGAGCCTAGAGAGATTACTGACGCCATAAACAAGAGTGTCAAATTGTTAAGTCAACAACAGGAGTCACTGCGTACTTACTCCTCATGTGGGGTCTGTCCTTAATGTGTTGTCCAATGTGAATTAATGCTATAACTAGTACTGAAACAGTATTTTATACTTTGTGTTTCTGTGTGGGTGCAAACTGATGAAATCTTTACTTAATATATACTAAATTGATCTTCTGTATATAAAGATAATTGAAAATGAATCTTGATGTGAATGGAAGGGGAGACGGAGCGGGAGATGGGAGGGGTGCAAGTGGGAAGGAAGTTATGGGGGGGAAACCATTGTAATCCATAAACTGTACTTTGGAAATTTATATTTACTAAATAAAAGTTTAAAAAAATGAAAAAAAAAAAAGGATCTGGAAAGTCAGAAGCAGGCCTTTGAATAGTCACTGCTTCTTTCTGTGACTGCTGCTGATCTGAGCAGATACTGGGCAGGAATGTCCTCCAGAGTAATCAAACCTTAGATCAGTATTGATGTTGGAACCTTCCTCAAGGACCTTCCTCAAGGGGCTTTTCAACTTGGATAGTGTACAGAGGTTATAATAGGGTACTTCTAAATCAGAGCTCTCAGAATCTTTTTATTGTGATTGTTCTTTCATTCCTCTGATCTTCAACTAGACTGTAACTTCCATAAAGGAAGAAAGCATGCCTTTATTTACTATTGTATTCCTGCTGTGCAGCACTGACCAGGTGCATAGTAGATGCTCAGATATTTCTTCAATTGAATTGAACATGCTTTTCTGTACCTTATGGAAACTGCCCTTCTTGGAGAGCAAGAAATTTAAAGCTGCGTAAATAATTTACCTTTCATTTTGTTGTATTGGCTAGTTTACTAATTTTGTTTAAAAGAGGAAAACACCAAATAGTGTAACTAAGTTTTTGCATTAGTGATGAGACTTTTGAATTATATGCAATTTAGTTGCCCAATTTCTGTGGTACTGGAATAATTGCATGTTTATAAAACATTATATTACTTTATAACATTAGCCATAAGAGAGTTGAATCTTTACATCTTGCTCTTTTTGTTAATTTCTGCCTGATTGAGAAAATTAAAACTTAATTTTCTTGCAATAATGAACTCATATTGCAGAGTTTCAGCATTAGAGTTTATAAGTACATCAGGCATTTTTCTTATTTTTAAGAGCTTGAGACTCTAGTGATACTTTTATACTTAATATTCATATAATACTATACTAAATTATGTTTAATATAGCTTATTTATCAATGAAGTTTAATAAACTCTGATTGCTTGACTAATGCGTAATCTTATTGCTTTTCCAGAGTAGATTTTAGTGAAAATATATGGTCAGTATACATAAGTATGTATGTATGATTAATATGCTCTTATTATAATGACCACTATCACTAGATTTGCAAAATAAAAACTTGCTAAAATATTAGTGAGTGCTTTTAATTCAAGAGTGCGACTATAATAAACTTTTTTAAAAAATATTTATTTATTTATTTGGAAGACAGAGTTACAGAGAGGCAGAGGGAGAGAGAGGGAGGTCTTCCATCTGCTGGTTCACTCCCCAAATGATTGCGGTGGGTGGAGCTGGGTCAATCTGAAGCCAGGAGCCAGGAATAGCTTCTTGGTCTCCCATGTGGGTGAAGGGGTCCGAGCTCTTAGGCCATCTTCTGCTGCTTTTCCAGGGCATATCAGGGAGCTGGATCCAAAGTGGAGCAGCTGGGTCTTGAACCAGTGCCCATATGGGATGCTTGCACTGCAGGTGGCTGCTTTACCCACTACACCACAGTGCCGGCCCTCTAATAAACTTTCTTTGAGTCATTTTTAAAAGTTTTTTAACTCCATGGTAACCCTGTAACATATACCTAAGAGTTGAATCCATAATGTTTACTTGTGTATGATGTGAAAGAGATGCATACAACTATATAAATTATTTTCAGATATGGGTGTAATTATAAATGAAAATATGTTTTAATAAAACCATATTACAATGTGTTTTAAAGGTTAGTTCACATAAAAATTACCATGATTTGGGGTCAGCGCTGTGGTGCAGTGGGTTAATGCCCTGGCCTGAAGCGCCAGCATCCCATATGGGCACCAGTTTGAGAACTGGCTGCTCCACTTCCACTCCAGCTCTCTGCTGTGGCCTGGGAAAGCAGTGGAGGATGGCCCGAGTTCTTAGGTCCTTGCACCCACGTGGGAGACCCGGAGGAAGCTCCTGGCTCCTGGCTCCTGGCTTTGGATTGGCGCAGCTCCAGCTGTTGCAGCCAATTGGGGAGTGAACCATTGGATGAAAGACGTCTCTCTCTCTCTCTCTCTTCTCTCTTTATCTCTCTCTCTTTCTCTGCCTCTCCTCTCTGTGTAACTCATTTATTAAAAAAATTACCATGATTTAATTTTGTAAAAAAACAGCTCTTTACCATTTTCTGAACTTTTTACTTTTTGGTGTTATTTTTGTTGTTATGCCTGAGTTCCTTAACAGTGTTCTCTTTTTGGCTAAATATATAAAGATAATTGAGGGACAGGAATAATTTATGTTCTGTCACAGATCATTAATTATAACTTATACAGTGATTTCAATATATTTTAATATATGGTGGCCAAAATCACTTCTTCTGAAACTCTCTGCTCAGTGATTTTCCATTTTAATAGTCCACATTTGGCTGGTTTGTTTCTTTGAATACTCATGGAATTCTAAATCATATTGTTCTATTTATGAAAAGTGTTCCTTATGAAAGCAGATTTTTACTGTAGATTAATAGGGCCTTGTAGGCCATGGTAATGACTTTGAGTTGGCATTGGAAAGGAAAGTAGCCATTGGAGAGTTCTGAACTGATGGTGATGTGATTTTGGTGTTCATGATATCACTGTGTTTACTGTGTTCAGAATGTACCGTAGGAGAGGAAAGGTGGAAGCAGGGAGACTGGAGGCAGGTTATGTGGGGTTACTTCAGAAATTTAGATAAGAGCTGATGGTGGTTTGAACCAGAGATACTTGCAGACTGCAGAAAGATCACTATGGCACCAAACAGCTGCTAGGCTTTTGAGAATCAAGGAGAGGAAAGAGACCAAGGTAATGAGGAAATCTCAGATCTAGACAAATGGAATGCAGGTGGTACTATTAACGTAAATGTTATCCTCTTAATTGTAAAATGAGAAGCTTTGACCATATTATTTCAAATTCCATCCAATTCTAATAATCTCTGATTTGGTAGTTCAATATGAACCAAAAGTATGTTAATTCCAAAAAAGACAGTAGCGGGAGGTAGAGAAGAAGCAGCAATTTATTTTCCATAATACCAGTTGGAAATATTACTAGCAATTTTTTCTTATGTCTGTCCCCATGATTGAACTATCAATATGGATTGAACTGAGATAACATGTCTGAAGTGTTTCTGACGTTGTGTATAATTTAGAGCAGTTGACTAAAGCAAATAATATTTTCCTTTAATTTACATACTCGCTTTGGAGACACAGATATGTTTATAATCTTGAGTTTATAATCCCAAAGGATGAGAAGGAAAGGAAACAGGAATTGCTTGAAGAATTGTATAATCTGTCTCAAAAAACCAAGTGGGTGGGCACACACTCATATGGTAGCAGAGTTAGTTGAGTCACTTTTGATAGTTTGCCATTTCTTGCTCTGATTTTACATTACAGGAAATCATGAAGCTTGTCATTGTGTATAACAGTTTTCTCTAACACACTGAAAAAATTAAAGAGAAAGTACTTAGTAAATAGAGTCCTAGGGTGAATTCATCTTTCCTAAAATGGTTTTAATTTTGATATAAATAATCTCCCTTGTTCTTTTTCCTAGGCAGTAAAGATTGATTGGGGTTTGTGTCAGCAGGATGTTATGAAGACATAGTACAAAGATTAGAAGTTTAGACCCCTGAGGGAATTAATGGATTAAAAGTAAAAAAAAGATCTAATCATACAATAGTAAATTTGCCACACCTGATCCAGGAGAGGGTGCTTTTTAACAGCATTGGATTGAGGGTATTTGAAAACAGTTTCTTGAGTTCCTGAGATTAAGCAATTCTTACTTATTTAAAACTCATAATGGAATCCTCCTTCAGTGAGAAGACTGTTTTTCATAGTAAAAAGATGTTAGCATGGATGACCAAGTTGCTACATATTATTCAGCTTCTACTGTTAGAACTAAATATATAAGATGTGGCAGAAGGATTAAACTCAATTCCCAACATACAATTTAAAAATATCTGTTTCTTTCCTAATCACATCGCTTAAATGGCACCTCAGTGTATGGTCACATGCCACAAAATGACGTATTGATCATCAGTGGACTGCACATACAAGAATGGTCCCATAGGAATATATTGTGTAGTGACTTAACCATGTTAGTTTGTTAAGTATACTCTGCAATGTTCACACAACAGCAGAGTTGCTTAACAACTGTTTCTTAGAACATATACTCTTTGCTAAAAGATGCATGACTGTGTAACATAAGAACTGCTCTTCATGTCAATCACAAGTTACTGTAAGGTTTTATAGTATTTTCTGAATCATGAAAAATGGCTAAATTGTTAAATATTACTTTAGTATTGTTGTACTCTAATTCTTTGAATAGTGGTACTGCTATATGTTATGTAGTAGTTTATAAACCACTGTATTTTATTAAGCAGAATGCTATTTCCAGTAATTCTCAGTATTAGAAGTGGAAAACCACACAAAAAAAGTGTCAGGAGTGTTTGAGAAATAGCATATATTAACAGAATCATTAAATTCAACTTTATTTATAATATTTATAAAGAGATCTTTTAAATATCCATCAGATTCTAACACTGATTTTATAAACCAAACTGATTTATATTTCATTACTGTTTAATGTGACATTTTTCCTATCATACATGTTGTTTTTAAAGATATCTTGAAAGCATGATTATTCACTATAGAACTTTGAAAAAGTTTTCAAGGACTTATGATTTTGATGTATCTTTTCTTGTATTTGAAAACTGTGGTATTTATGTCTGATCCAAATCTGTTTTTTTGGGACCTTGGGAGCCATATTTTTTAAAAAATAGACACCCTCCACCAAACTTTCATTTTTAATTTTTGAAAAGTTGTGTTTCTTTTCTTTTGTAAACAATGCAATGTATATATGTTTGAATTTTCTTTTCTTATTATTTGCAGATGATAAATTAAAAAAATGAAAATCATTCAATTATTTTCTTGTTTGAACTATGGAATTCTCTTATCTGATTGGTATTTCTTCTTTTTGTTTATTTCCTTTGATTTTAATAGAACATTCAAATAAAAACTTTGGCAGATGATGTGGTAAGGTGGTATTAGCAGCATGTTATTAGTTATGCATGTTGCCTTTTTATTAAAATTGGTGGACATTAAAGCATCAACATATGTAAGATATAAAATGTCTAGATATTTATAATGTATAGTACAATGAAATGATTCATTACAGTGACTTCTTTTTGAATGTTAGCAAAACAATTGTGTAAAATTCCAACAAATTTCTTTTATTATTCTAATATATACTTAAATCACATGCTCTTTACAATCCGTAAGTAAATCTAGATTCTGGTAAATATGAATTTTTTCTTTATTGACGGCCAATAAATTAACTGTGAATATATTAAGCATTAATATTGAAGGAAATTAATTTGAAATAGAAAGGAAATTAAGTTCATTATGTAGTCAGTTATTTTCTATCAAATCTAAAAACTTTAAATATTTTCAAGCCGAGTCTATCATGGTAATAATTGCCAAAAATTTTGGACTCAAAATTTAAATGTGCTGTTTTATAGCTAAACTTCTAAATGGTATCTTAAGGAGTGTTAATTATTTTCTGTGTGAAATTACCTGTCTACAAATAATGTAAAATAGTGTTTAATGCGCTAATGAGATGAAAGCATGTTATTTAACTTCATTTTCCTTCCAAGACATATTGAAATCAGAGATGCAAATGAAGGACATAGTGGTAGATCAATATGTATTTTTCTCAGTAGAAAAGCTATTAGCTATTACTGTGAAAGTAAATATTAAGTGATATGAATGGAGAGAAAGAGATATGTTGATTTAATGGCCAGTTGCATGTGTAAATGCTTTCATGTCCACCATATTTTTTAATGAAATTTGACTGTATACTCAGCTTATTTGGGATTACTTAATTTTTTCTTGGGTTTGAAAGCAGAGTACATATCTAAACCAACTTAATTTCTTTTAAAATATTAAAAGAAAAATTGAAAATATACTTCAAAATCATTTGAATGAATGAATCTTAAGTTAATGTATAGACTGAGATAAGAGCCAGAGGCTTTTGAATTTAGGTGAGTTACTTTTTCTGTTAAATGAAGGAGTTGGTCTGGGTGATTTTTCAAGTTTCTTACCAGCTCCAAAGTATTATGATTTATATAATCTCTTTGTAAACAATCATGTACTCAAATCGTTTTTGTAATCCTAAATAAGCTTCTTAAGACTGCTAATATTTCTTTCAAAGTGTACCTTTTAGTTGAAAGGAAAGTATTCTTTGAATCAATAAAATAAAAGATATATTCCCTCTGTGGAAGTCAATGAAATTTTACATAAGCTGTGGTTAATAACATCTTTGGTGTTTTTGTATGGTTGAAGTAATTTCTAACGATTCCGGTAATGTGACAGTGAAGATGCCCTGTCCTCATATCTAACATGTCTGCTTGTTTAATGTGAGACAATGCCATGCATGTGCTTCCTAACAGAAACCAGAATAAAACTGAGTTGCATTCAGTTTTATGTACATTACTAATTTTGGACTTCTCCTGTCTTGTGGTCTAAAATAGAAAGTCCTGTTTACATGCACCTGAATTCCTTAACTCACTGTATGTGAAATAGCAAGCTAATTAGTAGAGATTGTACATGGAATCAATGGTTCAAAGTCAATATTCATAAAATAGCAAGTTGTTCATAATAGTATTTGTAGGACTAAGGTATTTATATTTATATTACATTTCAAGTACATGCAAAAGTTTTTTTTTAATTTATTTTTTTGCTTCCTTAGTGGCCTTACTTTTTAGGGAAGAAAAAGCTGGGGAAAAATAATTATAGTAAAAACAGTAACAGTACTATAATGCTAATTATAGTAAAAACAATAACCACAGTAAGCTATTAATTTTTTAAATCTGACAATAAACCTGTGCTGTAATATCAGTTTCCCTGTTTTAAAAATAAAAAGATAGTTATAGGCCAAGTAACTTATTTAGAGTTACTTAGCTAGTAAATGGCAAAGCCTGGATTCAAACCAGGCTGTCTGGCTTGCACTGACAAATTTTCCACATATATTTGTCACACTTTTTGCCAGTTTGAGGAACAGAAAAATTATCATAATTTTCTCTTAGAATTGGATATCAGTAGTTCTTTTTATTTTCTTTACTCTTTTTTTTTTTTTCATGATTCTTAAGTTCCACCAAAGACACATTCTTCCAGAAACAACCGTGGAACTTTGATCCTAGATTTTTTTTCACCTACTTTGTAAAACGGAAATGACAAGAGATTAAATTTTACTTTTGAGGCATGATTTTCACTACCAGATTCTGAGGCTGAAGAGTTGCTTTATGGTCTCAACACAGTACAATCTCTAACTGGAGCTTGCTGCTTAAAGTAACATTTTGTCGAAAGATAATAATGATGTATAATAAGTGTCATTTTGATATTTCAGTTCTTCACGTTCATGGTTTTGATCTTTTTCTTAGGACTTCTTATTTTTTTCTGTTTGCAGCGTGACCGAATTACAAGTTTTAGAAAATCTACTGTCAAAAAAGAAAAACCTCTTATTCAACATCCTATTGATTCTCAAGTTGCGATGAGTGAATTTCCAGCAGCTCAGCCATTGTATGATGAAAGATCTTTAAATTTGTCAGAAAAGGAAGTACTGGATCTCTTTGAAAAAATGATGGTAAGTTTGATTCTCTAATTTTGTTGCGATTTTTAAAGGTGTATGCCTGGAATAGCACCATGTTTTAAGTAGGTCTGTTTGGACTGTATGCATGTCATTTAAAGGAGAAGCCAGAAACTTGATATATAGGATTTTTTAAAAAAAGATTTATTTGAAAGGCAGAATTAGAGAAAGAGTGGGAGAAAGCATGTGAACATGTATGCATGATAACTTCCATCACTGGTTCACTCCCCAAATAACTGGACCAGGCCCAAGCCAGAGCCAGGAGCTTCATCCAGCTTCTCCTGCATGTGTGGCTGAGGCTCAAGCACTTGGATCATATTCCTCTGCTTTCCTCGGCCTTTAGCAGGGAGATGGATCGGAAGTGGGGCAGCCAGGACATAAACTGGCACCCAGCATTGCAGGTGGCAGCTTTACCCACTATGCTACAAGTTTAAAAGTTCTTAATTGTGTGCCTGTGCTACCATGAGCTCCTAAAAGTAGGGAGCAGTTTTACTTAGTAGTCTCTGGCACACTGAATCAATTTTTCAATTAACTGATTTGTGTGCCTGTTTCTGTAAAGCAAAATTGGCACAAGTCCACTGTACTGAAAACAGCACTAAGTTTCTTGTTGAGTATGTGAAATACAGCCTGAAGTGCAGAGGGTGAGAAACAATTAGAGGGAACAGAGCAATTATTTCACCCAAGTTTGCTCTATTAGTAATAGTTATACATTTTCTAGCATATTTTTTATGCTTTATAGTTTGTGGTCCAAATTATTTCTTATGTTAGATAATGAATAGAATATTTTGAGTACTCAGCAGTTTAAGGTAGAAGAGAGAAATGAGGCATCTGGTACATGACATGTGCATTAGTTAGCTTGATCAGAGAAGATCTGGAGCTTCTGGTTCATAATTCATTTATTTAAAACTCTATCCCACTTAGCACTGTAATTTTTTGTGGATGTCTGTTTATATGCAGTTAAGGTCCACAGAAGCTTCTTTTTAAAAATTTTAAAAATGTTAATTTATAATTAATTTTTAACAGACTCAATGTGATTTCTAGGTATAATTCTAAGAACATAATGATATTCCCTTCCTCCTTTTCTCCCTCTCTCTACCTCTCACCCTCCTTCCTTAAGGTCTGTTTAACCATGCCAGAAAGGTTAAAGGTCAGTTAGGTCACCAGTATTCCATATTGATGTACCTGATTCAAGTCCCAGCTCTTTTGCTTCTGATCCAGCTTCCTGCCTACGTGCTTCCTGGGAGATAGCAAATGATTACTCAAGTACTTGGGTCTCTACCACTCACATGGGAGACTTGAAAGGGGTTCGCAGCTCTTAGCTTTGGCCTGGCCCAGTCTTACCTGTTGTGGGCATCTGGGAAGTGAATCAGTGGATGAAAGATCTCTGTCTCTCTCCCTGCCTTTCAAATAAAATGAAAATGAATAAAAAGTAGTAAAAAGGTGCAGAACCAGTGAAATCTAGATCCTTCTACTCTGCGCTGTATGGAACATCTTATCAACACTCCTTAGGACCACAGTTTCTCTCCTGTGACTAGAGGAATCAGTGGACTCTAATTAATATTTGTTGCATATTTTTTAATGAATACAAATTCCTGTTATCTCTTTGGTTTTTTGTGACTATTCATTTTATCTAGCTACCACTGAAGTTTGACTTTCCCCTAAAACAAGCCCTGAGATTTTCATCCCTTTCAACTCTTGCTCCTAGTCCTATGACACACCTTTTATTCCTGATGTTCCTCCCATGCCATCATCATCATTTTCTTCTTTTTAATTTTTTTTACATTTGTTTATTTAAAAGTCAGAGTTACAGAGAGAGAAAGGGACAGACAGGAGACACAGAGAGATCTTCCATTCATGGTTTACTTCCTAAATGGCCACAGTGGGCAGGGCTGAGCCAAGCTGAAGCCAGGATCCAGGAGCATCACCTGGGTCTCCCATGTGGGTGCAGGGACCCAAACACTTGGGCCATCTTTTGCTGCTTTTCCTGGGCCATTAGAAGGGAACTAGATCAAAAATGGAGCATTCAGGACATGAGCCAGCACCCATATTAGATGCCAATGCCGCAGACTCAGCTTTACTCTGTCATGCTGCCCCCGTGCCATCTTCTTTGAACCATCTGTCAATAACCCTTTAAGTTTGTTATCTGAAATCCTTTCTTGGTGATGACAGCACCTGGCTGTACTTTTGGCCTTTTCCTTTGCTGCTCATTTTTGTGATTTCAAGTGTCATGTTTCTAAACCCCCTTAATATATTTTTGCTCATAATTCCTTGATTTCCTAAACTCTGACTTCTGCATCTGTATATTTAGCTAATTACAGATATGACTATACCTTGGAATGTGCCATTCTTTGGAGTGACTCTGGCTCTAAAATTTTTAAGTCTAAAATTCTGTTTGGAAGAATCTATACTAGCTCTCCAAGTCTTCTTAATTTTAGAGGGCATTCATTGTATAATGGTTGAGAACTTGGCCTTTGGGGTCACTCAAAGGTGAGTTTGACTTTTGGCAATGCCATTAATTGCATTACCTTGTGAAGGTTATATAAACTCTGTGAACTTTGTTTTCCTTAACTATATAACCAGGGTATAAGAGATACTTCCATATATGGTTATTTTTAGTATTAAAAGAGATGATATTGCTAGAATATTACCTAACATGTAAGCCTTCTGTATAAACAACTTTATAAAATGCTATAGTATTCCCTTCCTTATCAAATAAATCCCGTTCTTTCTTCAATTGCTGATATTTCCTGGCTGCCTAGATGTCTCTTAGTTTACCACTTCATTGTTCTACCTTAATGGCTGACAATAACAATGACATCAAAACCAGAAACATGCTTGAGACTACTAACACTTATAATCTTTTAAAACCTTTTTTTCTCTTCACTCAAAAGTTGTATTTACAGCTTTAATCTGGTGAGCAATTTGGTTATAATTTTTGCAACGTTGAAGTAGCTCTCTACTTCAAGAGTGGTCCTGCCATATTCCACTGCTTTAAGCTCAGCTCTACAGGGCCGTCTTCCACTCCATTCACTTTCTCGGTGACCTCTAATTGCTTGCCCAATCCCATTGGTTCTGCAATTTTAATAACTGTTACATCTGTGTCCTCAGTTGTTGTCCAACTCTTCTTGCTCTAGTTTAGATGATACCACTCTCTCGTTTCTTGTGCCCACTACAATTGTCTTCTAACTAGTCTTCCTTGTTTCCTTCACATTTTCTCTGTTCTAGTCTAATATTGTCCTATTAATGATTCTGAAACAGATTGTTTTCTGAAGCCCCAAATGGGCCCTTATGTTTCCAGACATTACGTATATAATGTATATGTGTGTGTGTGTGTGTGTATCTTCCTTCTGAATTCCCTCACTTGTGCTCTTAAATGATTATTTCACACTTTTACTTTGTTGTTTAAACCTGTTACTTTATTCTTTACTGATGACCTTGAAGCTTAATTTACAGAGTAAATTGAAGCAATCAGAAGAGAACTTCCATTTGTTGCCACCACAACATTTAGCTAATATGGTATCTGCAGTCACACGGTGTGTCTTCTCTGTTGCTGTAGATTAATTTTTCGTTTTCCTATCCTTCCTTTTGTGTGTAAGATCCCATTCCTTTTCAACTCCTAAAGGACATTGCTCACATAATTTCCTTCTCTCCTACCATTCCCAGAGGCATCACAAACACATTCCATCCCACAAGAACTTTCTTGACCCTGTCTCTATTACTAGTTACCAGTCCATTTTTTTGCCCTCCTTTGAAGCAGAGCACTTCAGAGTAATTTTGTTTATATACATTGTTTCTAGTATCTTACCTTCACTTTCCTAAAGTCACTCTAACCAGGCTTGAATCCCATCGTTCTATCACAATTGCTTTTATCAGTGTTACCAAAATTTTCATACAGCTAAATGCCATGGTCAACTCTCACTTCTCATCTTTTAATTTTTTTAAGATCTTATTTATTTGGAAGACAGAGTTACAGAGAGAGGGACACACACACACACACACACACACACAGAGGGAGAGAGTGAGAGGGAGAGAGAGAGAGAGATCCGTCTTCCATCCACTGCTTCATTCCCCAGATGGCCACAATGGCCAAGGCTGGGCCAGGCCAAAGCCAGGAGCTAGGATCTTCTTTGAGGTCTTCCATGTAGATGCAGGGGCCCAAGTACTTGGGGTATCTTCTGCTGGTTTCCCATGTACATTAGCAGGGAGTGCATCTGAAGTTGGACAACTGGAACAAGAACCAATGTCCATATGGGATGCCAGCATCATAGGTGGTAGCTTAACCCGCTATGCCACAATGCTGGTCCTAGTTTTCATCTTAATTGACTGACAAACAGGATTTGATGCAGTTGATCCTGATGTTCCAATTTAAAACACTTTCTCCCCCTTTTCAACATGTGATCTGGTTTTCTTCTTACCTATCAAGCTGCTGCTTCTCAGTTTTCTTTACTGATTCCTCTTTTATCTCTTCAACCTTTTAATCTTTCAGAAGTTCTTGAATATCTTCTCATCTCTCTCTACACCATTTTCTTTGGTGATTGTAAACACCTTTCAGTTATATTTGTGTGGTAACAATTCTCAAATTTATCTTCAATTTAGCTTCCAGTTCCAGTTTTCTGCTAATGTGGGCCCTAGGAATCAGTGATGATATCTTAAGTCCTTGGGTACCTGATACCCACATGGGTTATCCAGACTGGATTTGGGGCCCCTAGCTTTAATGTGGTCCAGCTCCAGCTATTGAAGACATTTGGGGAGTGAACCTGTGGATGGAAGATCTGCTGTCTGCCTCTGTCTCTCTGCCTTTTATGTAAGATGAAAACAAATAGATAAAATTTAAAGCCCCCACATCTGAACTCCAAAATCAATATCAAACATTGTAATTAACATCTCACCTTGGATGTTCAGTAGACATCTCCAGATAACACATAGAAAATTGAACTGCAGATACTTTCCTCTAAACCTGCTCCTCAATATCAGTTGATGAAATCTCTATCCATGTACTAATTCAGGCCCCAAGCAGTGGGATTGTCATTTACTATTTTCTTTTTCTCATGTTTCACATTCTGTCCTTTAGAAAGTCCCAATAACTCTTCGTTTAAAGCAGGTTACTTATACCAACTCCATACCTCCTGTACTTGATGTAGTCTCATTTAAACTTCTACAATAATGGTAAGACTATTAATACTACCGTAAGTTTAATTACTGTCCATGCTTCCACCTATGACGCTCTGTAATATATTCTCAACAAAGACAAATTATCCATGTAAAATGTGAATATCATTTCACTTGGCTCCTCACATGTCAACCAAGGCTCCCCATTTCACTCAGTGTAAAAAAGCTGCTATTACTTTCAATAGGCTGTAAAAACCTATATGGTCTAACCCCTCATATTTTCATTTGGATATCACTTTCTGTACTCCCTTTTTGTTCACTTTTCCTCTGTTGAATACGTGCTATTTATGTGATTGTAACCTTGAGCAGTAATGATTTTTGGTAGTTTTCAAATTTTTAATTTGTGTTCAACATTTGCACTATTTTAAAACTTTGTACAAAGTTTCTATTTTGTGGTTTGGATATTAAGTCTAATGTTTTATCAGAAAATTCTTGTTTTCTTCTTTAAACATGTAATGTTTTCATAAATGTGAATTAAAGAAGAGTATGGGGGCCGGTGCCGTGGCTCACTTGGTTAATCCTCTGCCTGCAGCGCCAGCATCCCATATGGGCACTGGGTTCTAGTCCTGGTTGCTCCTCTTCCACTCCAGCTCTCTGCTGTGGCCCGGGAGGGCAGTGGAGGATGGCCCAAGTGCTTGGGCCCTGCACCCACATGGGAGACCAGGAAGAAGCACCTGGCTCCTGGCTTTGGATCTGCGCAGCGCCGGCCGGTAGCGGTCATTTGGGGAGTGAACCAATGGAAGAAAGACCTTTCTCTCTTTCTCTCTCACTGTCTAACTCTATTTGTCAAATAAAATTAAAAAAAAAGAAGAGTATGACTTCGTGCCACATTTTCGCTAATGTGAATTTTGTCTTCCATGGTAATTTTGGAATAGCAAGAAAATGCATTTTTCATGTATTATCATAATGTGTTATAATTTTATTTGTTGGGTCTCATTTATGTTATGTCACATGCATACTCAAACATAAATTTATATATGTTTAGACATTAAAAATGTGTTTTTACTCAGTAGGGAGATTGCTGGATCAAGTGGTAGTTCTATTTTTTTTTTTTGAGAAAGTTTCATACTATTTTTTACATTGGCTATGTTAATTTACATTCCTACCAACAGTGTAGAAAAGTTTTCTGTTCTCTACCCTCACCAATACTTAGCTTTTTTTATTTTGACATGAGGTAATATCTCATGATTTTAATTTGCATTAAGTGAAGTGAAGTAAGTCAGACAAAGAAAGCAATACAACATACTTTCACTAATATGGCGAATCTAAAAAAGTTGGTCTCATTGAAGTAGAGAGTAGAGTGATGGTCAAAGGATAAAATTTCCATTACATAGGATAAATAGCTTAAAGAGATTGTACAACATGGTGAATATAGTTAATATATTGTATTCTTGAAAATTTCTGAGAACGTAGATGTAATGTATTCTTACCACAAGCATAACTGTGTGGGGTAATATGCACATTAACTAGTAAATTTGTTCATTCATGTATATACACACACAGACATATACACACATATAAATACTTACCTATGTACTTTAAAACATCATATTGTATATAGTAAATATATACATTTCATTGGTTAATTAAAACAAACCCTATTAATAGTTTAAAGATGAATATATGCTATTTTTATATAAAGGATAATATAGGTATAAAATATCAGAGAAATAAAATTTTATTAAAAGTAGCAGCTAGAAGGTTAACAAAAACTTTTAAGGATTGTATTTCTTCTTTGAAAAGTCTACTTTACCCTATATAGTTTATATATTATCTTTAGCTTGACCACAATGGATTTATAGTGAAGGAGTTATAATATATGAACATAATTTTCATTTGCTGTGTACTGATGGCCTAGGCCTGAAACTAACAGTTTGTTTTCTTTCTCTTGATTTTTACGACACTGCCACAAAGTAGATAACATTATTATACTCCATTTTCAGATATGGAAATTGAGGTTTAGAGAGAGGCTAAGAAAATTGGTTCCTGGGCCGGCACCGCGGCTCACTAGGCTAATCCTCCGCCTGTGGCGCCGGCACCCTGGGTTCTAATCCCTGCTGGGGTGCCGGATTCTGTCCTGGTTGTTCCTCTTCCAGTCCAGCTCTCTGCTGTGGCCTGGGAAGGCAGCGGAGGATGGCCCAAGTGCTTGGGCCCTGCACCCGCATAGGAGACCTGGAGGAAGCACCTGGCTCCTGGCTTCGGATCAGCGTGGTGCACCGGCCGTAGCAGCCATTTGGGGGGTGAACCAACGGAGAAAAGGAAGACCTTTCTCTCTGTCTCTGTCTCTCTCTAACTCTGCCTGTCAATAAAAAAAGAAAATTGGTTCATTAACTTGCCCAAGCTAGTAGGGCTGCTGAGCTGCAGTATAGGTACATAAAAATCTAAAACATTGACATTTCTGTAACACCTGCTTTTTATAATGTTTCATTTAAGCTTAAACATAAAATTAATATATTTTCTTTCCACACATATTGAATGGAAGTAGAGAGCAACTCAGAGGTACACTGGGTAGCAGGTAAAGCCAGCCTACGAAGGATTGTTTCCTACTGATGACAGAAAGTTTTCTGTAATTGCTTTTTACAGAGCATCAATTGAAAAGAGAGAGCCCAACAATCTAGTAATGGAAAACTGTTAAAATGTCATTATCGCAGTTGATTGGGAGAAGGCACTGAAGTCATTCTGTTTCTGAAACACATAGTGGATTTCCAGATATGAAATTTCCCTTTTTTATTTCACTCCTGTGGGTGTCCTTCCTTGTACTAATAATATAAAAAGGTGTTCTTGTCCTATTTGATGGCTGTGACAGTCTTGCTTTTCTTTGTTATTCCCTATTGTACCTTTCATGCTGATAGTCTTTTCTAGATTTTAGAGAACTACTGTACAAATGTTTAGGCCTAAGTACTACGTGGGTATTTTATGGTAACATACCCTGAGTTATAAAATGTTTTAAATAATTATATCAAATAATATATTATCCACAGTATGGGATTCTGGACAAGAAATAAATTACCTTAAAATTGCTAATACAATTTATTACTTGCAATTCCTGGGTAATGATATATTTTGGTGAAAATCTTAACAAAAGACAGTATTCAAATATGATCCCATCTTGTTCTGTTAATTGAAACTTGTTATACCTGTGGATCATATCTGTCAACAGCAGTTCTCATTCTATAGGCTTGTGGTTTTTAAATGATAGGGCTAAATCTAAATCTAAATCGAAATTAAAATGCAGGGCATTTTAAAAAATATTAGCTTTTAAATTAATTACTAATAGCTCATTTTAAAAACCATTCAATTCTTTACAACTAAGGAAATTTCTGGAAGGTGTTCTCTCAACTAAAAGACCTGTTTGCTTTGACTGTAGTAGGTTTTTCAGTAGATTACTAATTTTTGCATTGACTCTGACATCTATGCTATGCATTGATATATAACTTTTCATATTGTGAATAATCAGTGGAGCGATTGTAGACAAACTTTCTGAGTAGTGATATCAGTGGCTATTTCTAAAAGATTTAAAGCTCCAAATTTGAAGTTTTTAGATGATTATATTATAGAACACAAGCCCTTTGTTAAATAGCATATCATCCAAGGTTTATAAAACTGGATTTTGTACTTAAAGTATGGTCACTGACTATTAACCTAAAATTGAGAAAGTTTTTTTTTTTTGTTATAATTCTCAAGAATGAAAGACCCCTTGTTTTTATTTGATTGTTATAATTAGCTATGTGGAGCAAATAATACTTGCTCCAGATTTCTGTTCCCTTCCTTGACAGGCTTTTAAATCTTTTGTTTTTATTTTTATTTTTTTTGAAACGTAGAGTTATAGACAGTGAGAGAGAGAGAGACAGAGAGAAAGGTCTTCCTTCCGTTGGTTCACCCCGCAAATGGCCGCTACAGCCGGTGCTGTGCTGATCCAAAGCCAGGAGCCAGGTGCTTCTTCCTGGTCTCCCATGCGGGTGCAGGGCCCAAGCACTTGGGCCATCCTCCACTGCACTCCCGGGCCACAGTAGAGAGCTGGACTGGAAGAGGAGCAACTGGAACTAGAACCCAGCGCCCATATGGGATGCTGGCACCGCAGGAGGAGGATTAACCAAGTGAGCCACAATGCCGGCCCTGGGCTTTCACATCTTTTACAAGTGTGTAAAGGTGGTGTAGTATACTCCTTCCACATTACTATTTTTTGGAAACTTTAAAAGATGATTTAACTATAATGGTATTACATATCATGTTTAAACGAAAGTTCAAATTTGAGTGAAGTTCATATTTGCAACCTTTCTCATTTTAACCAGAAGCATTTTGTTTTGCATGTAATTACAGTTGGTTAAAATATCTTCCCTGTTATACTTTAAATTCAGGAAATTAATAATGTTATCGTTGAACAACTGTTCAGCATTTGAAGTTATCATAGCCTTTGAACTTACTGGGAATAACTGAACTGATATTTTACATTGATTATGCTACTTAGGGACTGTTAGATATTTAATAGTGATAACTTTTTCATCCAAACCGAATGAATGCAATTACAGTTATTTTTTGGAGGGGAGATCTATGGGGAAAGAGGAGGGATTTCCATTTTAAGCTTAAAAAAACTGAGAAACTTCTTGGGAATTCAAGTTGGAGTTTGATTTCTGTTGACTATTCCGAAGATCTATTAACTGGAGGTCCAGGTTACATTGTGATACTCAATTCTTACAGCTCTGTCAGTAAGGACTACCTTCTAATGTAGATGATTGATTTTGTCTCATGAAAAAAGTTGATTTATGATTAATTTCTAAGCATGTTTTACTTCTAATTTATTTACCAAATGTAATGTTTCGGATATGATTATACGAAGTTCATAGTTTACACTTTTTCTAATCATCAGTTTATACTAACATACTTTGCATTTTTACTATAGTTTAGTGATAGTCTAGTTATTTGTAAAATATACAAAATTATCTAGCCTGTATTCTACCTGGTGAAACTCTCATAAATAATCCCAAAGCTTTTAATTTTTATTCTCTCACATTTCCCTTTCATCATTTTAGAGAGAATATTTACTTTCAGACACCAGATATTTTAACCCAAGCATATTTGTTCTAACGTTGACTGCTATTCTGGATTTTTTATTCTCCCCAAACCAATCTTTTAGAACTTGGTTAACTTAGATGAGAACCTTTTAGTTCTCTAAGCAGTCATTTTAATTAATTGTTAAGTTACCATAAAATAAATTATAAACTAGATCTTAAAATTTATAATAAGCTATGAAATAGTTGTCAGAAATAATTAAAATCTCAGAAATTGTCTAGACAGCATAATTTCCATTGGTTATATTTATGTTTCCAATATTCCTACTTCATATTATTAGACTGAGATAATATATCGTCATTTCCAGATAATATATTTTATTTTCTTATACGAACTTATGGAAAGCTTATAAATATGGAACAAAACTTACCCAGTAGCAGGTATTAAAGGTCAATTTTTTAAAAATTTATTTATTTATTTGGGGGAGGGAATGAGAGAGAGATAGAGAGACAGACAGACAGACAGAGAGAGAGAGAAAGATACCTTCCATACACTTGTTTAGTCTCCAAATGGCCACAGTGGCCCAGGATTGGGCCAGGCCAAAGCCAGAAGCCATGAGCTTCATCTGGGTTTCCTAGGTAGGTGCAGGAGCCCAAGTACTTGGGCCATCTTCTGCTGATTTCCCAGGATCCTGCTTTCCCTGGATCCAATCCTGTGCCCATATGGGATGCTGGTATTGTAGGAGCTTAATCCACTGTGCCACAATGCGACAATGCCAGCCCCAAAACATCCATTTTTATCTTTCTTACCAAATATGATTCTCATCAAATGTTCACAGCTAAGACAGTGGTATGTTAAGAGTTCCAAGAAGAGAAATTAAAAGAACTAGATTGTAAAATTATTCTGATCATAACTGGTCAAATTCACAATTCACTCCTCTGTGCTTGGTTTGTACCTAGACATGTTTTCAAAAATATTCTTCTGTTTTGAAAAGTTTAAAACTGTTTATTGCAGTGAAAGAATTTCAGCAATCATTTATTGTTATGTGCAGTGTGCAAGCTGGTATGCTACATGCTGGAGGTAAAAAGATGAATGCAACCCTTTCTGCCCCCCAGAGAGCTCAGGTTTTTGTCAGGGAGATGAGTGAACCAATGATTTCCATAGTACTAGGATAGCTGTGAAGGAGTCACTGTGTGTACTTAATCCCGTGTGTGGGCGTGCTGTGGAAGGAAGTGGAAAAGACTTAACTACAAGAATACATCAGAAAGTTTGTGGAGAAACTGAATTAAAAGGTAAGTTTATTTTGGTACAAAAATAAACTTTTTTTCATAGTATGCATTTTCTGTAAACCTTTTGAAGACCACTTAAACTCATGGATTACAAAGTTTTTTTTTTTGCATCTAAATAAGTGATCTTTTAATTCCATTTTCCATGAAATGTTGAAGTACCTTCACATGCTATGAGACTCAGTGTCACTTCTGAATTATTAGTCTTACTTTTATTGGAATTAAGTGTTACCATAACTTGAACAATTCAGCTCATCAACAAATGGTGCCTTATATATTGCCAATACCATTTTAAATTCTGAGGAGAGAACAGTGAACAATGCAAAGAAAATTCCTGCCATCAAGGAGCTTATGCTCTGATAGGGATAATATATTGTTCCATAAGGTAGAATTATTAAAAAGGAGAAAGCAAAGGCAAATTTCCTTGTCATGGTGAGGTTTGACAGCTTCCAACTGAATGGTACTTTGTTAGGTCCGGGGAAAAAAACACTGTTCATACGCATTTTAGTATCCACAAATAAAATTTTGTTCTATGAAGCCACATTCATTTCTTGATACATTGCCTATGGCTTCTTTGTGCTATAGCAGGGTTGAGTAGTTTAGACAAAGACTATATGACCACAAAGTCTAAAACATTTACTGTCTGGCAATTTACAGAAAAAGTTTGCCAATATCTAGACTAATGCAGCAGTCTCTAACTTTTTGATTTACTACGCCATCATGTAAGTTATCAGGTATAAATCATTTATTTTGACAGTAATTTTTCTGTTAAACTGTTATTTTAGTCAGTGAAATATATGTAAGTATATATGAATATAGTTCAAAATTCATGGGAAATGGAATAAAAGTTAGCTTATTTGGATGCAAATATACTTTGAAATTAGTAATAGTTTTTATTATATAAATAAAATTTATGAAAAATAAAAAATAGTGAATTTTTTTATGCAAAAGTCAACTTAACTTTTAATTCCATTTCCACAAACTTTTTAAAATTTGATTTTTTGGCTTTGTTTCCCAACTTTTATTTAATAAATATAAATTTCCAAAGTACAACTTTTGAATTATAGTGGCTTTTCCCCCTGTAACCTCCCTGCCACCTGCAACCATCCCATCTCCCACTCTCTTTCCCATCCCATTCTTCATCAAGATTCATTTTCAATTATCTTTATATACAGAAGATCAGCTTAGTATATACTAAGTAAAGATTTCAACAGACTGCACCCTCACAGACACATAAAGTATAGAGTACTGTTTCAGTAGTAGTTTTACTGTTATTTTGCATAATACAACACATTTAGGACAGAGGTCCTGCATGGGGGGCAGGTGCACAATGACTCTGGTTGTTGATTTAAGAATTGACACTCTTATTTATGACATCAGCAATCACCTGAGGCTCTTGTCATGAGCTGCTAAGGCTATGGAAGCCTCTTGAGTCCACAAACTCTGACATTATTTATACAAGGCCATATTCAAAGTGGAAGTTCTCTCCTCCCTTCAGAGGAAGGTACCTCCTTCTTTCCACAAACTTTTTAAAAAAGATTTATTTATTTGAAAGGAAAAGTTCCAAAGAGGCAAAGGCAGAGTGAGAGATTGAGAGAGAGCGAGAGCGAGAGCGAGAGCGAGGGACATTTTCAATCTGCTGGTTCACTTTGCAAATGGCCACAATGGATGGAGCTGGGCTGATGTGAAACCAGGGACCAGGAGCTGCTTCTAGGTCTCCCATGCCAGTGCAGGGGCCCAAGGACTTGGGTCATCTTCTGCTTTCCCAGGCCATAGGAGAGGGCTGGATTGAGAGTGGAGCAGCTGGGACTTGAACTGGCGCACATAGGGGATACAGGCACTGCAGACGGTGGCTTTACTCATTACGTCACAGTGCCGGCCCCCATTTCCACAAACTTTATGAAGTACTCATATGTATACATATTTGAGCAACTAACCTTAATTTATCTAAAATTACTTACATATATCTGTGTGCTAATATGCATGTTATATAAAATAGGCATAGTTAAAAATGGGAAAACAGGAAATAAACATGATTTTGCATGTTTTAAAATAAGTTTATTTATTGTACAAAAGCCTTTGCTGTCATGATTCATAATTTTTTATTGAGCAATGTCAATGTGTCATTATTTTTTATGTCTTGCTTAAAAACAGGCAGTAATTTGAAGGTTTAGTTCCAAGTTTGTTTTATTTTGATATTTGGCTTAATGTCTGTCATAGTTGAAACATAAATCTGACTAATATGTGTGGGTCCAAATGGAAGAAGTTAGCAGCACTTATTAAATCATAACATTAATTTTTTTTCAGTTCAATCCATGAGTCAACCAACTATTCCCTGCTGAACTGTGACTAGTAAATTTCCATCTTCTTTAGGGATAATATGTTTTCCCAACTAATCTGGAATGTTACATTTATGTATTTTTAGATAAGTGGGTTCAAAATGGGCTATAATAAATGTCTCCAACAAATTCCATTAGGATATGGGATATTTCCATTTTACCACCTATATCTTTCATGTATAGACCCTCATCCTCATGTTTTTCTACTTGTGACTTCTCTGGGCAGTACTTCTAACAGCAGAAAGAGGAAGAAGTGATTTCAGCAAGGGTGAATGAGACTGATGTGAAAGTTGAGTCTATTAATTTGTATCTTTTCTAATGAAGTCAGTTTGAGAAAGAGTTTACTTTCTTAATAATTGTTACAGTGTCAAGGAATTACCTGTCTTTTGTGAATGAAAAATGCCCAAGTCATGCTAAATTTCAGCAGTTTTTAAATACTTGGTCTTGAGATAACCAAAGCTACTTCTGTAAGGTATGACATGTTTCAGTGGTCACTTCCTACTTCATTTCAATATATTGTAAATATTCTATGTATTTGATGTATCTTGATTTTGTTTTTAAAAAAAAAAAAAAAGAAAAAAGAAACTATCAATTCCCAACTTGACTCTCACTGGGATTAAACATGACAATAGGTCTGATCTGATTCCATCATCATTTAAAAAAAAATCATCTATTATTTTTCGCTTTATGTCTCTGTGTGGGAGCAAACTGTTGAAATCCTTACTTAATGTATACTAAGCTGATCTTCTGTATATTAAGATAATCGAAAATGAATCTTGATGTGAATGGAAGGGGAGAGGGAGTGGGAAAGGGGAGGGTTGTGGGTGGGAGGGACGGTATGGGGGGGGGAAGCCATTGTAATCCATGAGTTGTACTTTGGAAATTTATATTCATTAAATAAAAGATAAAAAAAAGAGCTATATTCTTGACTATGTGGTACTCTGTGTACTTTAGTTCAAGCATTTTGCAATGGTTTGAATTTTATATGTGGCATAACCTTACTCAGGAATCCTTCCTACTTAGAGTTTTCTAATGAAACATTTTTTTTATTAAATAAATATTTATTTTGGCAGTATGTCTTATCTGTTAAACTGTGACTCAAATGAAGGTATTCATTTCATTATTGGAACAACCTAACAAATACTATTAGCTGTGGTGTTAAAAAAAAAGCTGTATTTTCATCCAGCTGTATAGTTAACCTCCCACACTGAGTAATTTTTCTAATTCTTGCTTTAGCAACTTTTCTTAAATGATTTCTACATCTTCTCACAGTATTTCCTCATGAAGGAATGCGTTTTACTGTACTGACGTACTGTTTTTCATTTTTTTAAAGATTTATTTTATTGGTTTGACAGGCAGAGTTACAGAAAGAGAGGGAGAGACACAGAGACAGAGAGAGATCATCTATCTGCTGGTTCCCTCCCTAAATGGCTGCACCAGTTGGGGCTGGGCCAGTCTGAAGCCAGGAGCCTGGAACTCCATCCTGGTCTCCTACTTGGGTGGAGGGTGCTCAAGCACTTGGGCCATCTTTCGCTGCCTTCACAGGTGCACTAGCAGTCAGCTGGATTGGAAGCAGAGCAACTAGTACTCAAACCTTCACTCTCTATGGGATGCCAGCATCATAGGCTGTGGCTTAACCTACTGCAGCATTATGTCTGCTCCTGCACATATTATTTCTGCTGCTTTTACCAAATATTTCCCCAGTGTCCTGTGCCCTTTTGTCTTGTACTGTTGAAGAAAGAAAGTTCAAAAGAGGCTTCTAAATATGTGTCTAAGTTTATAAGATATCACTAAGGTCCTGGATTGAGTATCGTGTGATTGTTATCCTAAAGACAATTGAAAAATCTTTCTGCATGCTCTGTATTTGCATTTTAAATGTACTGATTTGAGGTTGCCTTATACTATCACTAGGCAATATTTTATATTACTGTATACTTTAAGTGAGAGTCATTGATGCTTGATATATATCCATGTTTCAAGTAGTCACCTTAATAATTTTAACCTTATAAGGTTGGCTTATGTGCCTTAGACTTGTTATTTCTGCCATGATGATGGATGAAAAATGAGTAGAAGATATAACAGGCACTTTCTTGTCCCTTTGTGCTTGCATTATTGGTATTATCCTATTATCCTCCATCTGTTGCCATTGCAGAAACTTTTTTGAGCTACTTTTCCATTTTCTGAGGGTTGATTTAGTTAAAACTAGATAAAATAATCTATAAAAAACACCTGTCTAGGTACATGTAAACTTCAGAATGTACTACACTGAAAGGGAACAGATGTTTTGTGAATATGTACTCTTCTTGTAAGGTATCTCATGTAACATTTGGGCCTATGAATACAGTGAGGGCCTCAGTGTTTATGCTCATATTAGATATTAGTAAATAGTATTTTGTTTTGGAATCACAACATTTCCCAAATCCCAGTTAATTCTTTATGTAATCCTCTCTGTTCTGAAAAACTCTTGGTTGAAGGTTGATCTCTTGAATAAGGATTATGGGAAAGTAAAAAAATTTTTTCTTCTAGTATTGAAATATATGTTCTACATTTACCTTCCTGATGGTAAATGGTTATATATGAAGGTATTCAAAGTTGTATCCTTCCAGTAGAGCCTTGAAAGCAGATATAGATGAAGAAATTTTGTGCTATACTCAGTAACATTCACTTATTATGACTTTTTCCTGTTTTGGCTCCACACTATCTTTAGAGATATGTATTTGGGGAAATTTTCTCTTTAGTTTTTTTTTTGTTTGTTTGTTTTAGCTTCTATATGTTATGTGGTTCAGTCAATTGATTTAAAGTTAGCTGAATCTTTAGAAAGCATCAGGTTATTAATTAATACCAGGTTGAACTGGCCATTGATTTAATCAATTAGACAAACACTGATACTTTCATTAGAATGTTCAAAAGAATGATGCAATGATTTCCACATTTATTGTCCATTCTATCCTGCAGATACTAGAAATATGCAACATACATCTAGAAAGCAATTATATATGCTGTGAAACTTCACTAATTTATATCCTTTAATTGATCAAACATAACTGTAATCACTGTTAATACTAGTATATATTTTTAGGTACGAGGGTATGACTGATTCATTCTGTTTGCAGGGACATGTTCCTTCAACCTAGCAGTTGGAGAACACGTGAATAATTACTATTAAGAACCAGAAGAATTCAGATAAGCATTTGATTGTGAAGTCACATTCGGATTTAAAAACAGTGGGGCTAGGGCCGGTGCTGTGGCTTAGTGGGTAAAACCACCATCTGCAGGGCCGCCATCCCATATGGGTGCTGGTTCGAGTCCCTGCTGCTCCACTTCCAATCCAGCTCTCTGCTATGGCCTGGGAAAGCAGTAGAAGATGGCCCAAGTGCTTGGGCCCTGCAACCACATGGGAGACCCGGAGGAAACTCCTGGTTCCTGGCTTTGGATCAGTGCAGCTCTGGCCACTGTGGCCATTTGGGTAGTGAACCATCAGATGGAAGACCTCTCTCTCTCTCTACCTCTGCATCTCTGTAACTCTGCCTTTCAAATAAATAAAATAAATCTTTTTAAAAAAACCCACAACAGTGGGACTGGCTCTGTGGCATAGTAGGTTAAACCTCCACCTGTGGCACTAGCATCCCATATGGGCACCCGTTTGTGTCCCAGCTGTTCTGATCCAGCTCCCTGCTAATGGCCTGGAAAAGCAGTGGAAGATGACCCAAATGCTTGGGCCCATGCACTCACGTGGGACACCTGGAAGAAGTTCCTGGCTGATCGGCCCAGGCCCAGCCCCAGCCGTTACAGCCATTTCGGGACTGAACCAGCAGATGGAAGACCTCTCTTTTGTCTCTCCCTCTCTCTGTCTATAACTCTGCCTCTCAAATAAATAAATAAATCATGAAAGTAAACCCAGAAAGTGTAAATACAGCCCTAAGCTGGAATCAAGACAATGTAGACACATAAGTAATTTATAGCAAATTTATAGAAGGGAGGAACAGCAGTAAGGAAGGAAGAGAAGTAAAAACATAGAAGGTTGAAATTTACCTCTCATGAAGCAAAATAGAAAAATGGAGGAAGAAGTAGAAAAACAGAAAATGATGGTAGAAGACAAGGGGAAAGTTTTAAAAATTATATTGTTACCTACTTAAAGATCTATGATAGAAGGGAAAAGGAAAGGCAAGAATGTAGTATTGTGTGTATGTGAGAGAGGGTGAATGAGAATACAAATGAATGAATAGGGGATTCAACTTTTGACCTCATTTGACTCTATTCTTGTATAGTTCTTAAAATATAACATTTGCTGGAGAAATGAGTGGAAGGAGAACAAAAGGTTTAGTGTTTGCCAATGTAGCTTTTTATTTTAAAGATTTTATAGAGGTAGAGTTACAGACAGGGAGAGGGAGAGACAGAGAGAAAGGTCCTCCATCTGCTGGTTCACTCCCCAAATGGCTACAATGACTCAAAAAAACACTGAAGTATGAATATTCTATTTAGTTTCATGGTATTATGAAACTTGAGTTAATGATTTGGACGTATTAGTTGCCTAATTAGTAGTATGTTTCTTATTTCTATGAGAATAAAATGAGTCATATTCCCTTCTGATAATATGAATGGCACCATTCTAAACTTGTTCAGCAAATTTATAGAGATAAATGATATTGGTGACTCTAAAGAAAGTTAAAATTTTCAAATAAAAGATCCTAAATATTGCAGTGGTTCAAGATATATTTATTTATTTTTTGACAGAGTTAGACAGTGAGAGAGAGAGAGACAGAGAAAGGTCTTACTTTTTCTGTTGGTTCATCCCCCAAATGGCTGCTATGGCCGGCGCACTGCACCGATCCAAAGCCAGGAGCCAGGTGCTTCTCCTGGTCTCCCATGCAGGTGCAGGGCCCAAGGACTTGGGCCATCCTCCACTGCACTCCCGGGCCACAGCAGAGAGCTGGACTGGAAGAGGAGCAACTGGGATGGAACTCGCACCCCAACCGGGACTAGAACCCGGGGTGCTGGCACCGTAGGCGGAGGATTAGCCTAGTGAGCCGCGGCGCCGGCCTATATTTATTAAATGCTTACATTATTGGAAGTGTGCTCTTTGTCAAGAATACAAACATTAATCAGTTCTTGGCCTCAGTTGGCTTATACTTTATAGAAGATGAATTCATCACAGTTTCAATGTGCAATATAGGAATTAATTTGGAAAAGAAAGATGAGGGTGGTTCATTTCCAAATGAGTTATTTTTGGGGAAATCTTCCTGAAAAATTAGTGGTTGAATATGGTCTTGAAATATAGTAGTGAAGATAACAGTATTTCAGACTGGGAGGACAGACAGCATAGTGAACAAAATAATGGGTGCATACTACCAGTAGCCTAGTATTAAAACAAAACAGTAAGATGAAAAGTGATTTTTAAAAAAGCCTGAGGCGGTGACAACACCACTACAGTTAGCATTCTTTGAAGACCCTTAGTATGTGAAGGATAGCAGACTACCTATAGATTGCCAAAGATGGCACTACCACATTTGTAGGCCTGGCTGTGAAGTATAGAAATACCCAGTCTTGTCAGTGTTCTTAAATGACTCTGCTTGAGGTTATGCAGATTCATGGTAACTATATTTACTAGAGACTGAAAGTTAATAAGGACAATTTCAGGCAGTAGAGATACACTCCAGAATATATGAGTAGAATTTAGGAACTTTGATGAAAACAAATGCAATGTGAGTCAGCTGAGTGATGTGGTTGGCCAATGAGATAATGGAATCAGAGGCCTTTCTTTGCTTTATGAAACCATAAATTGAGACAGACGTAGACACTGAACCATGTCACGTGAAGGTAAATTGAAGCTAATAGGTATACTTTAGTCAGAGAAAATACTGCCTTCAAATAACATTTACATGTTTTTTGAATTAATTTCTCTGTGTCCAATCTGACTACCACCCATCTCAATTTGACTCTTAATCACATTTGATTTACTTCAATAGCCTAGTATATTGAGCATAAAAAATCTACTCTGGTTGTTTCAAATAAAATGTTATTATTAAGGGATACTAGGTATTTCTTAAATTGGGAGGGTTGCACAGATAGGCTCCAGGTAGCATTATAATATCAACTTTGAGAACCACACAACTGAAACACCATCCAGTTAAGGAGCTATTGCCACCACAAAACCATGTGATCAGTGTCTTAATAAAAGAATGTGGCTAGGTGTTTATTAGTCCCAGAAGTTAAAATGCCATTAAAGACACCCACATCCCACATCAGAGTACCTGGCTTTAATACCTGGCTTCAGCTTCCTACTGATACAGAACCTGAGAGGTAGTGGTGATGGCTGAAATAACTGAGCTCCTGCCTCCCACATGGGAGACCTGGATAGGATTCCTGGCTCATGATTTTGGCACTAGTCCCAGCTGTTGTGGGCATTTGGGGAATGAACCAGCAGATAGGAACCCTCTGTCTCTCTAATAAGACAATAAAAAGGATGTGGCTACTGCCATCAGTTTCATAACTATGTTACCTCTGTTGCAACACATCCAAACAAAATAGTCTATTTGGTCTGTTTCATCACATGGTTCACGACTAATCTGAAGCTCTTATAAATTCATTGTGTTCATGGAGACTAAGCCAGATGTCTATACTCTAGTTATAAGGGAGCCTGCAAAAGCAGTATTTTTAAAAACATTTTATTATTTTTAGTGTTACATTTTTATTAATATAGGCAGATCAGATTTCATGCATTCAATTGATAGAGTTCCAAGAAGACAACCACAATTCCCTCCTTTGCTCCTTCCCTTCCCTTGCTTCTCTCTCTTCCTTTCATCAATTTTTGCAAAAGACAATTTTAATTCACTCTTTATTCACAGGATTAATTCACCACTAATCATAATATTCAGCAAGTAAACAGTAGAAAGACTACAGTTCCATAGGAGTATAACAAGGGCTAAAAATGACAGTCATATCACCAAATGTTGTTTCATTCCTATACATTTTTATATTCTATATTAACTGCCACATACCAGAAAAAATATTTGTCTTTTTGAGACTGGCTTATTTCACTAAGCATAATGCTTTCTAGGTGTATCCATTTTGTTGCAAAAGATGGGATTTCTTTCTTTTTTATGGCTGATTGGTATTCCATAGTGTGTGTGTGTGTGTATACATACATATATCCATATTTACATATATGTATATATACACCATATTTTGTTTATCCAGTCATTAATTGATATAATAATGGTTGATTCTATATCTTTGTTATTGTGCATTGAGCTGCAGTAAACATGTGGGTACAAATAACTCATAATGCTGATTTCATTTTGTTTGAGTAAATTCCCAGGAGTGAGATGGCTGGGTCATATGGTAGATTTATTTTCAGATTTCAGAAGAATCTCCATACTGCATTTCATAATGGCTATACTAGTTTACATTCCCACCAACAGTGGATTAGGGTACCTTTTTTCCCATATCCTCACTAGAATTTATTGTTTTTTGATTTTTGGATGGTAGTCATTCTAACTGGGGTAAGGTGAAACCTCATGGTCGTTTTTATTTGCATTTCCCTGATAACTAGTGATCTAAAGAGTTTTTTCATGTGTTTGTTGGTCATTTGAATTTCATCCTTTGAAAAATGCCTGTTCATATCCTTTGCCCATTTCTTAATGGGATTATTTGTTTTATTGTTGATGGGTTTTTTGAGCTCTTTATATATCCTGGTATTAATCCTTTATCAGTTACATAGCTTGTAAATATTTTCTCCATTTCTGTCAGTTACTTCTTCAGTTTCTTGAGTGTTTCCTTTGCAGTGCGGAAGTTTCTTAGCTTGATTTAATCCCATTTGGTTTTGCTTTGATTGCTAGTACTCCAGGAGACTTTTCCAAGAAGTTTTTGCCTATGCCAATTTCTTGCAGAGTTTCCCTGATGTATTTCTTTAGTAATTTGATGGTATCAGGTTATATATTTAGCTCCTTGATGCACTGTGAGTTGTTTTTTGTGTAAGGTGTAAGGTAGGAGTCTTGTTTCATACTTCTGCATGCGTAGATCCAATTCTCCCAGCACTATTTGTTGAGGAGACTGTCCTTCCTTTGGAAATTTATTTTAGCTGCTTTGTCAAGGATTAGTCAGTTATAGATGCATGGATTAATTTCTGGAGTTTCTATTCTGTTCCACAGGTCTACATGTCCATTTTTTTTTTTTGTGCCAGTACCAGGCTGTTTTGATTCTAACTGCCCTATAGTATGTCTTGAAATCTGGTATTGTGATACTTCCAGATTTGATTTTGCTATTTAATATTTCTTTAGCTATTTTGAGTTTTTTATGTTTCCACATGAATTTTAGCATTCTTGATTCTAGATCTGAGAAGAATGTTGTTGGTAGGTATTTTGATTTGGATCATATGAATCTGTAAATTCCTTTCTGTAGTATGGACATTTTGATGATACTAATTATTCCAATCCATGATCATGGAATATTTTTCCATTTTTTTATGTATTCTTCTATTTCTTTCTGTAATGTTTTGTAGTTTTTATTGTAGAGCTCTTTGATTAAATTTATTCCAAGATACTTCATTTTTTGTAGCTATTGTGAATGGGGCTATTCTTATAAGTTCTTTCTCATATATGATATTTTCTATGTAGCTTTACTACTGATTCAGTGTTTGTCTTGGTTATTGTTTTGTTTTAGGTTATCTATGTTTTTATGACTCAATTTTGTTGGATTGTATGTATCCAGAAATCTATCCATCTCTTCTAGATTTTCCAATTTGTTGGTGTACAACTGGCTTTTAGTAATTCCTGATAATTGTTTTTATTTCTGTGATATTTGTTGTAACATCTCCTTTTTCATCTCTGATTTTATTAATTTTGGTGTCCTGCCTCCCCCATCTCTTTTGGTAAGTTGAGTCAGCGGTGTATCAGTTTTGTTTAACTTCAAATAACCAGCTCTTCATTTCATTGATCTTTTGTATATTTTTGTTTCAATTTTGTTTATTCTCTGATTTTATTTCTTTGCCCCTAATTTTTGTTTTGTTCTTGTTTTTTTTTATGTCCTTGAGATGCATTGTTAGATCATTTATTTGATGCTTTTTCAATTTCTTGATGTAGGCACTAATTGCTAAAAACTTTCCTCTTAACA